>NC_090439.1:839092719-840342719 GCF_031143425.1 Pleurodeles waltl | reverse complement strand
ATATTTCAAAATGCCCTCTATAAACTTGTCCGTGTGTGAGATTATTGGACAATAGTGTAATACTACAAAGCAGGCGCGGCCTGTCCTTTAGCACCTCACGAAGAGTGACGGTCAGGCTGAACAAAGGTCAGCCTGACAGATACTCTTCATGTTCAGGTCAGGCAGCCAGGAGCAGACATGCGCGATTTGTGCAGACTCCTGGCTGCCTGAGCTGAACTTTGCTGGGCTGAGGAGGTCACAGCTCCTGTGGGCATGACCTCCTCGGCTCACCAAAGGTGCCTAGAGGCCCTCTCCCAGGTGACGAGGGATGGGTCACCCATTGACTCCGACCTGGGCGCTTCAGGTTTAAGCCCTGAAGCGCCCAGGGCGAGTGTCAATCAATGACACCATGTCACAGAGTGGGGTGGGGTCAGCAGTCACACTGACCCCATCGCACTCTGTGACGAGGCTGGGACTGCTGCCTTCCCTCATTGGCCTCAGAGGTCAGCCAATGAGGGAAGGCAGCAGTCCCAACCCTCCTGGAACCTCTGAGGCTGAAGGTAAGTGTGTGTGTGTGTGATCTTTTAAAATGAATGTTTAGTGTGTGCGTGCATGTTTGAATGTTATGAGTGCTGTTAATGGATGTGCGTGCGTGTGTGTGTGAAAGAATGAGATTGTGTGTGCTTCCCGCCCACCCCTCCCTCCTAAAGCTGCCGGCCGCCACTGCCACAAAGGCTGTTCAAAAGACTAGTGTAGACTAATTTTTGACCCACTATGCCATTGATATTCGGCTAAGGGTGCTTAATGTATTAATTGTTTGTACACTATTACTGTAAGAACTCCGACAGGTGAGCATGTGCAGAACAGCTACACTTCATAGAGCTATAGTACAAGGGAACTCTGGATTTGGCAAACAGGTTGGATAGAAATGCAGACACAAACACACATATACATGCACACATACACATACATACTCAGGTAATTGGCTTCTATTGCACCAGTCTTTGCACCGTAGATCCGGCAATCTGAAGTGCAGAGGGCACTGCATGATCTAAGAAGAAGATTCACAGAAAGAGGATATTCAAGGAAAAGCATTAAGGAAGCTAAAGGGAAATCCAAACTTAAATCTAGGTAGCAGTATTGTTCGGAAAGAAAGAGAAGAAAACAAATCCCAACAAAACTTAGTAACCCTAAGGAAGACACACATTTTAGGCTAATTACAACATACAATAAGCAAGAGGGGACAAAGTGCCAAAAACACTGGCCCCTTGTAAAAAATAGCCTGCTATTGGGTAAGGTAGCCCCACACAGACCTGAAGTATCCTTTAGAAAAGCTATATTGATGAGACAAGACCTGGTGAAAAGCTGTCCCGAGGTGATTCCCTCAGCTCAAATCACTTGGTTAGGCCACAGCCAGGGGTTTAAACGAGAAGTGCAACAGGAAGTGCAAAGCATGCCAACATGGTGTCAACACTAGAGAGTACAAGTCACCACTTACAAAAAGGAATATGTATATACATAGTAGTTTCCACTGCAAAACAGACCATGAGACTGACACTAGCCGTCTCAAATATTTTGTAATAGTTGCAATCCCATACAACATCAGTGAAGGTGACAGGGAGAAAGCGCTAAGGCAGTTGGAGTCACAGTATATAGTGGAACTGAACTCAAAGGCCCCATGTGGGATGAACACGGAGGAGGGCCTCCATACACATTTGTAGTATGAATACTCTCTCTCTATGAACAAGAGGCTAGGTCAGAAAATGAAATGTTTTTAAATATGAACATTGGTGTATAGATTGGTACACTTTTACTGGGGAAATGGCACTAATAGTGTTAGGAATGGAGAGTGCAACCCTGTGAGTGGTGAACAGGAACAGCTAATGTGATCACCACACCAAAACAGAGCAACCATGAAATGAGATTATCACACTGCAAGCATAGGCAGGTAGATGGAACTCAATTTTTCCCACAAGGGGCTTGATTAGCATGAATGAAATTGAGTGTAAATTGATTGTGTATATTTAGATTAAGTTGTTTGCATAGCCATTTTACTCATAGCAACTATGCTAAATTAAACTTATCGAATACGGAGGGTCAACAGCAAGCCCCCTTGGACTTGCCAAGTGGTTCCTGTAACCGTGTTAGCCATAACCTCAATTGGCCATTGCAATTGTCATACAATAACAGAAAGCTCACTCTGAGTACGAAATAATATGACAATTTGGTGGGGTGGGTATATGGTCTTATAATGTGGTCCACCATGGGCTAGATTAACCTTAAAATTTGAGTGGCCAATGTGATTACATAACAATGTAATGCTCTTGTAATGATGAAATAATATGACAATATAGGTGTCAATAGGAAGATGATCTTAAAATGTGGCCCACCAAGGGCTTTAATATTAAGAACTGTCATACTTGCAGCAACTTTGCACATGATGTATTGAGGGTGTGATCTTGATATCCAGTCCACTGGGACCTGAAACGTTGAAACCCCAGCTAAAGAAATACTTATTTGGTATGGTTATTTTGAAGACATTGCTTTATTTGTTTTGTAATCGTATGTATAATTGAGGAGAAAGCATTAAGTGTAATAATGACATTTTGGTCACTATCCTGCCAATCCTGATGAAAGTCTTTTCACTGTGTTTATGGTGACGTTAGGCAAGATTGGTTTTAGAAAGGTTTCCAAAATGGCACCTCACTATCCATGAGCAAGACAGCAGGACCTCCGAAAGGGTATGATGGTTCTCAGGAGCACGCAATAAACATGCACTGATTTACAATTCTGCATTTCTAAAGTCTCCCTCACACCTTCACACTGCTTTGACTCCTTTTCTACACCGAGAATAGGAGCTCGTGCATTAGGTGGAGGTTGCTGTCTCCACATTGCCTACACACCCTTCGGTTTGGTGCACAACGTAAGGCAGCAAAATAAAAGGATTGGTGCAGGAAAGTAATAGTTAGGCTCACATTTTAAAAGTACGAAATCATAGAAATTCACCAGTTATAGTTAGAGTTACCTCAAATACCTATAACTTGTGCCCTAAGGTAACTATAATTCGAGCCCCCACCATGCACAATTTTTTTCATCAAAAATGTTTCTGCAAATATTACAGTGATATTATCAATGATGTTATCAAAGATGTCATGAGTACCATAATTTGTGGGGTAATTAGTAGTGCATGGCAAGAGCACAAGTTATTGTTACTTTAGGTCACGAGTTAGAGTTACTTGAGGTAACTCTAACTGGTGAATTTTTATGGTTCCTTCTGAGCTCTTCACAATGAGCTATTCAGTTCTTTTTAAAATCTTTTTACTAGCCCTTTACGGGCTATTTGGGACCGTTATGGGTCCCTATATCTTTTTTAAAAAAATAAAAGGCCTCCCCTGCGGTCCCATTGCTTCAGCAACCAAAGAGCTGCTTTAAGAAGCAGCTCCCTTGTTGCTGAAGCAAACCTTTCATCTCTGTTCTCTGCCTGCATATCTGAATTTGCAATAACATTTAAACAAAATGCTTTTTAGCCCTGGAGGGGTTCCTTTAGGACCCCAGCACCAGAGCTGAGGGCTCAGGGTGTTCGTAACCTGGCCCCTTTTGTACTTTTTTTTTTTTTTTTCTGGGACTCAGCTTCAGCCAAGTCCCAATATTGCTGCCAACACTTTGACGGCTTTGTTGTTGAAGTGTTGTCAGCCAATCAGATCTCAGTATGAGATTGGGAGGGGTCACAAATCCTTCGCTTCCCTATATATCCAAACTTGTTTTCCCCTTAATTTCTCAAAAACTACTGAATTGATTTACACCAAAACAAAAAAAAAGATTGCTTTCTGGCTCAGGACCTACCTTTCTGCCAAATTTGGTGTAGTCCAGTAGTTTTGGCGCTATTGCTGTTCAAAATTCTTATGGAAAAATGAATGGGGAAAAGGTGTTTTGGCATCCCCTCTTTTTCTCGGCCCCCCAGCACAGATCACCCAGAAACTTTTCAAGCCAGCAGCTGACATGTCTGGCAACATTTTTTAGAACGTTTTGTGAAGATTCCTCATGCGGCGCCAAAGATATAGGAAAGTAAAAAAAACTCTTTTTATGTAGAAACTAGGTCCTAACTATGAAAATCTAGTGGAGACTGCCACACGTATATATATATATATATATATATATATATATATATATATATATATATATATATATACGTATATGTATATATGTATATTTATATATGTTGTCAGTAGGTAGTTATAGTTCTGACCTAACTTCCATAGGAAGAACATTTGTTTTTTGCCAATAACTTTGGCACTGCTTGCCGATTCCTCGCGAAAGATTCAAAGCTTCTACTTTGGTCACTTCAGCTGCTGTCTTGAAACTTTCGGGATGATCCATCCAGCGGGGGTCTGAAAAAGGAGGGTCCCAAAACATGTTTTCCCCATTCATTTTTCCATGGGGTCTTTAAAGAAGTTATAGGTTTTGTGAAGGAGATGAGGAAGGCATGCTGTGGTTCTGAGAGAGTGTGGGTTTTGATGGAGGGGAAAAAGGTGTGGTTTTGGAAGATTATGACTTCAACTTTGGACGTTAGGAGTGAGAATGTCTCCACAGATAATGGAGCCCCGGAAGGGTCCATGTTTTACAAATAGTCTTCTTTGAGTAGTTGTGACTTACTCCAGTAGTGCAATAGCTTACTCATCAAATTCAGTAATGTGCCAGGAGTACTCCAACAGTAAGTCAAAGTAATTTTTTGTGAATCAGGCCCAATGTATTTACTTTTTGTTTTGGAGATGAAGAGGTTTTGGCGTTGATGGTCTTGAGTTACAGATCTCTTGGATCCCATCATCCTTTGTGCTGCATACTAAGGCAATATAGTACACATATGAGGTAGTGCTGCCTGTGGACCAGGCATCACTCTATCTGATCCTCATCCTTTGGCTCAAGGCACAGCCTTCAAATGGATTGAGGACACTGCATTGGTAAAGATGGCATCTGATGAAGGCCTCACACAGGTTTGGCAGTTCTCGTTGTTATAGTATGAAAGGACAATGAACATGCCCACTGTTCATTGTACTTCCCCATAACACTAACTCTGCTCATTCCAGCCTTTTGTTATTGTTCAAGGGAAGCTGTATATGAGGTGTGCACAGCGCCCGCCCAATGTCTATGAGCATTGGCCTGCTTTCCCTTTTATCTTCTCCTCAAGTCATTGTACATTTTGTCATTGCTCTCATTGTGTTTTTATGCAAATTAGAACATAGCTTTTGATGCATACCAACGCCATACTTTATTTAAATTCTGCTGATATACAAATTTCCTCATACTCAATCTACAGAAAACTGAATTCATCCTATTACAGAAATAACAGTACCACAAATTGAACCAAGAAAGGAATGAGGAACTTCAAACTACTGACCACTTCTTATCTATAACATTGGACATCAATTGTATTGCAAATTTCAAAATGTACCTTCTCTCAACAAAACAAAATACAAATAAAACCCTTCTTATTGCCAGCTTACAAAATGATTATGGCAACGCAACTCTCATCTGAGTCCTGAAATCCTGTCTTGCCTCTAGATGTGTTGCTTGATTTGCTCAGTTGGTTTGTGGCAATCATAAATATGATCACATTGCCTCTGTACTAAGAGACCTACAATGGCTTCCCATTAATGCCAGAATTAAGGGACTGATTCAGAGTTTGGCAGAGAAGGCACTCCTTTTCAACAATAATGAAGTACCCTATCTACTAAACTGAACTTCGAACCGCCTGATTTACAGACAGGCAGACGTTAAGTATTTCAATGATGGAGACTACTCAATCACTGACATACTACTATGATAACCCAGAATGAGGTAGGTCCATTCGAAGTTTGGCCATTTGACTGCTGTCCCAATGTAGGGGCATACTTACAAGACCTGTGCACCACCGGTGCGTCACGTTTTGTAACTCACCGGTGGCGCATAGTGCAGGCCCATATCTACATGGACACGCAAAACCAATTTATGTGGCTTTTCATGGTCTTATAAATATGCCTAAAGGCATGGGTTCTTGCAAACATTCTCCAGGGACCACTAGTTTGATCTGTGGTGTGACGATGGGCTGCATTGATGCCACCAGTGTAGCTGTAAAAGGTGGGAGGCTTTGGAGAAGGGTTATGACAGTATGGTGGGTGTAGAAGGCAGCAAAGTATACACATCTAGTGGCTGAATTGCACAATGTGAAACCAGACAACCGGTGATTAATCCCAGCTTTCCCATTTTACCAAATTGTGTGGTTCTAGGCAATTGTTCTATTTCACTTTCTCCCCATTTTCTACATTATCATGTTTAAGAGGACCTTACAACGCATGATGTCCGGATGTGTACTGTACAAACCCTTCTTATGTCTTTGATTTAACTATAATGTCGTTCATGTTTAATAGAAAACCAGGTCACCCAAAAAGTGCACATAACAACTGACTTGACTCTGTTATCAAGGTGGGGGGAAGATTACATGTTTCTGAATTTATGTTTGAAACCTATCACTTCAAAAAACTACTTCTCAGTGTCCTAATATAATCTGATGTACTCGGATGAAATGGTTCTGCGTGTTAATGAAATACACTTTTTTAAAGTTTTAAGAAACAGTATCATATTTTTACTTTTTTGCTGGAAGATATCTTTAAGAATGAAGGTGTTCTTACAGTTAAGCGGTGCCGGACAACCTAGGGCCAGATGTAGCAAACGATTGCGACTCGCAAACGGGCCGAATCGCAATTTGCGACAGTGCAAAATCGGAAATGGGATGCAAAAAGCCCATTTCCGACTCGCAAAAAGCGATGGGACCCATTTGCGAGTCGCATCCGGTGCGACCCCATTTTGCGACCCGCAAATTGCAAGTCGCAATTTGCGAGTCGCAACCCATATGCAATTGCAACTCGCAAATTGCGACTAGTCGCAAAAAGCCCAGTTTGCATGTCCCATTTACCACTAACTCAGAGCAGGTGGTAACCATTACCAAAGTATAAAAGGGGACCCAGAAGGCATCTGGGTTACTCAAGATGGCGGAGATATACCTGATAGCAGTGAGGAGGAGAGTCTACGCAGCCCAGCAGAGGAGGAGGAGGGGCCACAGACAGGAGAAGATATATAGAACCAGGCAGACTCTTTTTCAGCAAACTGAAGAGGAGATCTATGACAAATACCGCCTTAGCAGCGCAGCCAATCTAGAATTAATAGATTTACTGAAACCACAGCTAGAACACAAGACTCTGCGTGGCTGCGCCATCCCTACGCATGTGCAAGTACTATGCGCACTGCACCTCTTGGCCTCAGGGAGCTATCAGGGGGTCATTGCAGTGGCAGGTGGGGTATCCCAAAGTGCAGTGTCAAGGTTCCTCAGGGCATTCCTAGATTCCTTAGTCACGCACATGTCTCACTTCATATACTTACCAAGGAATGAGGCAGAAATTAACAGCACCAAGCTGGACTTTTACCGCATTGCCCACTTTCCTCATGTCATAGGGTGTGTAGATGGGACACACATTCAAATATGCCCCCCTGCTAATCTGGAACACATTTTCCGCAACAGGAAGTGTACCCACTCACTCAACATACAGGTTGTTTGTGATGCCCATTATGTCATCACGGACATCGTAGCTAAGTTTCCTGGCAGTACCCATGACTCATAAATTTTTCGGCATAGTGGGATACATCAACGCCTGGAACGTGGGGAATTTGGAGACGGTTACCTCCTAGGTAGAGCCACAGACACTTGCAGACATACACACAGGTCACTGTGCACGACAATCTGGACTTCCTAACCGTGTACTTTTGTGCCCAACAGGTGACAGTGCATATGCTCTCAGGCCTTGGATCATGACTCCGTTTTTAACACCCAGAACTGAATCAGAGAGGCAATACAACAGTGCGCATAAGAGGACCAGGAACCTGATCGAGCGCACCTTCGGACTGCTGAAGGCAAGATTCAGATGCCTCCACCGCAGTGGAGGCGCCCTCCAATGCACCCCCATTACCGCTTTCAAAATTGTGGTCGCATGCGCCATCCTCCACAACATAGCCACCCGACGTGGGCTACCTCTCACCCCTGCAGACCCAGATCCTGATGATGAAGAGCAAGAACAACCACATCGCCATCATGGGGATAGGAGTCTAGCTAATCAAGGCAGACTGAGACGGGACCACATTGCAACGCAATATTTTGGACGGTACGTGTCAACTCCCACCATACTCACCTATTAACCATTTGTTAAGTGGAACAAAAATAACTGTTTTATTAATGTCATGAAGAAACTATATACAAGTTGAAATTGTCCATGGGCAGGAAAATGCCAACCAGTCATGTGGCACATTAACGCCATGTGCCACATTAATCTGTCCTGGCTGTTATCTATGATCTCCTGCCCCTCCTGCCAGCCTGGCTGGTCCCTGCTGCGTCCATGGTGCTGTGCCTACCACTCCTCAGCACCCTACTGTCAGTGGCAGAGACACTGCTCACTGTTGAGCCCTCCTCCCAGGTGTATTTGTTAACTTCCTGGCTGTGATGTCATCATCATGTGCCAGGAAGTGTTTCCAGAGTGTTCTGGTATGCTTTCTGGAGTGTTCTGCTGCACCTGCAAGCAATTTTGAAGGTAATCGCAATTTGCGACACCCACTCGCTAATTGCGAGTTCATTTTTTGCACACTCGCAAACAGCGACCTCGCAAACTGCGGACTCGCACACAGCGTTGCGAGTCCAGCTGCGAGTCGCAAAATCGGATTGCTTTTTTTTCTGACATTCCAATTTGCGACTCGCATTTTGCGAGTCGCATCAACTCGCAAAATGCGAGTCGCAATTTTTATTTTTGCTACATCTGGCCCCTAGTTACTTCCTTTCTTTCTCTTCAAATAAGGTTTAAATAAAGGACTGCCTGTTTATTTAACATTTTTTATTGTTTGTGCTGAGTTGATTAAACATCGGCTCAGTGCTGCTGCCCTGGGGGCTGTATGTAAAGTTCAGAAGGGCCGCATGTGGCCCCTGGGCCATACTTTGAGTATCACTGTAGGGCAATACAACGCCAGACGCTGTGTTGCCTTACACTGCCTCAGGGAGGTGTACCATGGGTGTTGCAGTGGGTGGTTTCATGCAACACCCATACGTTTGAGGGATTCCCAGATTCAAGAATCAGTAAACCTGGGAATGTGTCAAAACTGTACACTATGCCTCCCAGTATTGGTTTTTGTGCAGGAAGGAAACCCTTCCTGCACAAAAGGAATCCTTCTGTCGACGCAGACACCCTTGCACAAGGGTACCTGTGTTGATGCTAGGCAGCAATTACAGGGGGAAAGAATAGAAATGCACCATATTTTGTAGATACAGTGTATTTCAGTCCTTTCCATGTAGCGCAGGGCAGGTCGCCTGCTGCCCTGCCTTGCTCCACAGCTTGTAAATATGCCACTCAGAGTGGTAGTAAGGGACAGATTTTTTCAAAAGCAAAATCCCACTTTGAAGGTACTGTTTGTCAAACTTCTACCACATACCCTGTCATACCCTGACAATGTTTAGAGTTGTTTATAGGGACGGTGAACCATTCCAAAGTTGGCAGACGGAGATCCCTCCATATGGTGGGAGTAAAGTACTCCACCAAACTAAAAGACTCCGCCTGCCAAATCTAAATCAACCCTCAAATTAGAATAGCCCCGCATAACCTTCCAGACTATCCGCTCTCCTCGGCCAGTCATAAAAATCTCTGACGGTAACACAAAGAGCGAAACATGGAAATGCTCTGCTTAATGAAGAAACCTCTTTTTAAAAATCTAGGCAGGCAAAAACTGTCTCGCAAAAGAGGATTGTGTGATAGTCATATTCTTGAACCTGTCTGTCGAGTGCATGGTAATGCTGCCCCTGAGTGCAAAAAGAGCACTTCAGAGCACTTGATAAAATGTTTTATTGCAACCTATTGTAGTTACTGCGAAATTAGATTCTGAACTCTAGCTGTCTTGATTGTGGAGGACTTGGACATTTAAAAGCCTGAATATCTTCAATTATGTTACTCATAATTTCCACATCTGCCTATTCGTTAGCAATTCTGAGAGATTTAAAGAGTGCCATAACCACCGCACTGCATCTTGATTGCTAAAAGGCTCTGTCGCCCTCTGCACTTGACATAACTTTAAGAATTTGAGCATAATTGCAATTTGCAGTTTTATAGACCTATTCTTCAGCTTCGCTTTAATAATGTCGAAGACGTAAGAAACGTGTCGTTATTCTGTGGAACTCAGGTACTTAAGCTCGGTTTAAGTACACCTGGCAGCCTGTGCATGTTGTTATTTTTCAAGCTTTTCACCACACACGTAAAACATCTATACTTTGAAGGCAGCCGTGCATTCAGAGCATCACTTCTCTGGGGAGACGAGATGCTTTGGTTGAATGTGCGAATGAACAATAGCAAGACTGCACTTACAGGTGCAATAGTAAATGGATGTTTCTAATTCTAGCAAAAGGTATATTTGACCCATTCCTAATGCTCTGGTCAACTCATACCAGTAACATTTTTATAACACTTAAGAAATAAGAAAGTCGCATCACGTTGCAGAGTTGTGTGATATGGTTTTAACAACAGACCCGTTTTTCATCATAGCTTCTGATATATGAGCATATATAAGATCTCCACAGCAGAGCACAGCTGGGATTTTACTGACTCTCTGACAGAGCCTGGAACCACAAAAAGTTCTCACTTACCAGGCGCAGTCACACAGTACTCTATGTTCAGCAACTGGGAACAGGGACAGGTTCTGATGGGCCTCCCAGGTTAGCCGCACATGAAAAGAGGCAGATATGTACAGTGAAAGGGATGATATCTTGGCAAAGAAAAGTCCTTAAAAACTGTAGGAAATAAAATGGAATTTGAGGAGGAAAAGCAAAGATACCTGGATGAGATTGAGAAAAGGCAGTGAGTGGGACACGTTAAATGCTAAGAAGATCAAATTTACCATGAGGGGAATGGAGCAGGAGCCTGGAGACTCATTTACTAGAAACTGGCACATTGGTATCAGTGCACCAGTTTTCTAGCATCAGCCCTGTACCCCTTAGCGATGCCATGGTAGTGCTGTATTTATGATACCACGTTCCATGGCATACAGCTCCACAGATGTGCCAGAAATTCAGCTGCACCTGTTTGCATAAAAGTGACGCAGTGCTGGAAGAGCATTGGTAATTTGACGGTACTTCATCAATGCGAGGAGGGTCCACTGTTAAAAGCCCAGTGTCTCTTTAATGCCTGCTCTGAGCAGGCATTAAAAAAGCGACACTGTGACGGCACAGAATGGTCGCAATGAAATTTAGTAAATTTCACTGCTACAGTTCTGCATGGCTTTTCAACACTGGAATGCCCACCCTGCATACATTATACCGGGTGCAGGTATAATGTGGCACATGCAATGATCCCATTGCACCAGTTTGAAAATGTGTTGCAGTGTAGGGGATTGCTTGCACCACCGCAGCGTCTCAATAAAGTGACACAACAGGGGCGCAAGGGGATTGTGAATAAGTCCCCTGGTGTCAAGAGTGTTGCCTCAACAAAAGGATCACAAATGGTTATTCAGATTCCTCTCAGTCTTTGTAGAGTGATTCACCCAGAAAAAGGTTCCTATTTAGAGTGAAGGTCTTTCAATGTTCTGGAGTGAGTAATATTTGTTGATACAGCTCGAGAATCCATTTTTCCAAATGTTGGCTTCAATTCTGCCCCCCCAAAGTTACTTCCCCGCGTCAGTCAATAGTTGCTCAATGTCTGTAGCATAAACTCTTACTTCAGTAAGACACAGCGCATGCACCACATGTGGATTATTTTCCAAGGTTAGAAGTTGACCTAGCCTGAGAGAATGTTTCTTGAGGGAGCAAACGGATAACAATTGGATTGATTGTGAATATCAAGATGAAACTTCTGAAATGGTAATATTCATTACCCTTTCGTAGGAAGATCCGCTAGCTTCTTTGAATAATATATATCTCCAAAGAAACAGTTCTTCTCATAATGATGATAGATTAAGCTGGTTCTTTATTTCTCAGATCCACGACAGCCATCAACTTCTGTTCAGGTCCAGAGTGAGCTTCCAACTGACTAGTCTCACAAACTCCAGAACCTGACAGGCTCTGATGTACTACAATTCTAAAACACCGCTCAAAAGTAAATAGTGAAGTACAGAAAGACATCAAAGCGCATCAAATGCATTACAGAGTCAAGAATGAAACATGACATGACACAATGCATGTAACTATATATTACAACACATAGTACATCTTTTTAAATACAAATCATAAAAGGAGTATTTTAGATTAAATTGCTTTTTGTCATTTGCCTTCAACCAAACAGGATTCATTTGAACTATTCTAAAGATTTTGCGATTCTTTTTTTAATTCCAAATAGAAATAGTAATAGATTTGAATTATTCAAGGCACTCTTACTATGGTTTGTAAATATATCCATTTTAAGTATTAAAATAATGCTAAAATTGTTTGCCATCAGTTAATTTCTGTTGCTGCTTTCCTGCACTTTTAAAGATGCACCATTGTTTCTGTAAAATCTTTTGTTGCACATGTCAGCAACTGAGAAAGAAAAGAAAAACTTTTAAAAGTCAAATTTTACAAGCTGTAGACAGACTTGCAGGCTTTGTTTATACGTTTTACTGGAGGACATATATCTTCATAAGGAACACAAGATATAGAAATTAGCTTATAGATCTTAAAATACGAGGGTCATGGTGAGGAAAGATAAGATGGGGCCTGATGTAATGGTTAGGCCATGCCTTAGAGACATCTTTAGATGACTCACTAGGCAACTGTTTTCCATAAATGTCACATACATAGTGGGGCAACTTGTTGCACCATGACTGGAGGTTGATGTCGTGCTTCTCAGCCTACCTGGGGACTACAGGGTCCATACTTACCTAGCCGACCCTCCCACTGTGAACTTTGTGCCAGGAGGCGCTGATTATTTCAACATGCAGCACTCCCGCGGCAAGGAAACATTGTTGCACAGTTACTGGAGGTTAATACAGGGCTTCTCAGCGTGCCCAGAGACTACAGGGTTCAGATTTCCCTGCCTGACCCATCCACTGTGAGCTTCGCGTCAAGAGACCCTGACTATTTCAACCCACTAACATTCCTGCGGCGCGAATAATATTTTTGCACCATGACTGGAGGCTGATACCTGGCTTTTCAGCCTGCCCGCGGACTACAGGGTCCAGACTTCCCTGGTGGACTCACCCACTGTGAGCCTTGTGCCATGAAATACTGACTATTTCAACCCACTAGCACTCCCATGGTGAGTGGTGCATTGTTTGACTTTGACTGGAGGCTGATACTGGGATTCTCAGCCTCCCTGGGGACTACAGGGTCCACTCTTCACTGATGGACCCACCCACTGTGAACTTCGCACTAGGAGGTGCTGACTATTTCAACCCGGTAGCACTCCTGTGGTGCAGGGAGCACTGTTGCATTGTTACTGGAGACAGATACTGGGCTTCTCATCCACCCTGGGGACTAGAGGGGCTAGACATCCCTGGTGGACCAGCCCACTTTGATCTTTACACCAATAAGGCACTGACTATTTTAACCGGGTAGCACTCCTGTGGCACAGGGAACATTGTTGCACCATGACTGGTGGCCGATACCATGCTTTTCAGCCTGCCGAGGGACTACAGGGTCCAGACTTCCCTGGCAGACCCGTCGACTGTGAGCTTCACGTCAGGAGGTGCTGACTATTTCAACTCACTAGGACTCCCGCAGCACAAGAGGCACGCTGGACATGGCTGGGAACATGGCCAGGTGAAGACCAGGCCAAGAGCAAGCTTGTCTGTGCCCGTCCACGGCTGTGTGAGGTTGGGCCATTCCTCTTGGCTCCACTTTCACATAATTAGTCTGACCTTTGATCAGCCCACCATGGGTAAAAGGAAAACAATAGCAGGACGCTCTGCAGGGGGTACCATAACTACACTAGACTCCTTTCTGACAAGACCCCCGGATGTTTTCTCAAATGGGATAGAATTGACCGAGCGTTGTCTATCCTGGGAAGGGGTCATGGATGGTTCCCCACTTGCTGCCATTGGTAGGAGGGAGGCCAGAGAGTGCTTTGTGGCTCCTAGTACCACTGATAGTATTCCTGAATCTGTATTACACCCACCGGATGCTGGGTTATTTCCCTCAACTCATTAGTACCAAGCAAGCTGCTGGTAAAAAAGAAGGAAGGAGGTACCGGGCAAATGAGAATCCCTGCTTCCGTTAAGGGCAAAATGGCATCTCAGTTGGTCCCCACTGAGTCCCAGTGTATTGATGAACTTTGTGAGAGGGTTGAGTCTAGATTAAGGATTCTTCTAAAACCACTACAGTAATGCTTGAAAGGCATTAAGGTTAAGCTGTCTGCTTTACTGGATCAGTACACCTCATTTGCCCTCTCAAAATCACAGGGTGCACAAAGGTGACAGTAAAGCGGTTGATAATCATGCCCCAGCCACCGCAAATGCGAGTAGGATGCCAAATGCTATGGACTCAGTTCCTTTATTGCAGGGCATGGATTTAATGGCAGCATATGCTATGCCCCCTAGACTGAAAGAAATGACATCTTACCCCCTGATTTAGCCCACTGTACAAATAAGGGATATCCCTGGATTTTCATGTTCCAGGGTGGAACATACTAACTTGGGCTCCAAGGAGCATGCCCCCATACAAGGTTCATCTCAGAGGAGTATGGCAGCTTAAATGAGGCTACGCCTTCTGCCTGGTTTGTGTCCTTATGTCTTAATACTCACTAACATCCCTTGCCTTGGCCCTGAGCAATCTGAAACAACTGACCAGTTATTTATAAAAGTGAATCACTGGTTTGGCTCTGTCTATGGTAGGGGATATGTTAGGCCAGACCAAATCTGAATGGCTACAAGGGTGGACTGGGTGGGCATGTCTCCTAAGTTCGGGGGATTGTGTGTTGGTAAATTTTAGGTTCCCAGGGAGAGCTGCAACATTGCTACACCACTCGCCCAAACTTCTACTTCGGCCATCATCCATTGTGGTTTGCCAACTGGTTTATTTTTATAAACCTGCTAAATCCCCAGTATTGGATTATGAATCCCCTCAGGTGTTGTATAACATGCCTAGTGAATTTAATAATCGTGTTGCCTGGGCAGGTCTACCCCTTACAAATAGATTTGCCCCCCTTGGGAGGTTGGAGAGTTGTGACCGATGCTCCACAACAGAGTTACCTCATAGTGATGTAGAGCAGTACCCACTGGGTACGATATCATCTAAATCCCCCTCTCCTAATAGGGTGAGTCTGATATCCTGGAATATAGCCTGTTTAGTTAAAAAGTCATCTAATCCTGAGGGGGTAGACCTTTAGGGGAGGTATCACATTATTTGTCTCCAAGAGACTTGGGCAACTGATGTTTGGGGGTTAGATGGCTATCAAGAGTTTACTGTGCCTACCAAACCTACCAAGCCAAGTAGGGCTAGAGATGGGCTGGTTATACTTATTTCTAACTTTTGTGGGGAAGGTGTCATTGCAATCTGTTGTGTCCCCATGTTTTCAGTTCATTATAATGGCATTTCAATTGTGATCTTCTTCTGATCAATTTTTATAATAATTGTTTTGATGGGTCAGTCTCAACTGTGGTAGATGTATTAGAGGATGAGATTGAACAATTAATTCAGTTACACAAGAAACCACTGGAGATCCTATGGGTTGGGGATTTTAATGCCCATCATTGCCCACTGCTTATTAAATCAAGCTGCGGTCTTGAAGGGAGCAGCATGGAGAGATTTGGCCATTTTAGGCACAATAGTGATGTTAATGCCCTGAATCATCTGTTGCTAAAATATAATTTGCAAAATGTTAAATGATTGTGGGGAGGCAAGAACCTTGGCACTGACGTTCTGGGACAGGAGTTCTTCTTCAACCATTCATTACATCTTTAGCCCTGGGGGAGGTTTAGATTATTCAGAATAGCTTTAGTGATCATGCATATCTGTGTTGCTCCATGAGTGGGGTGGGAGAGAAGACTCCACAGTCTAAGAAAGGGATCTGACCCATTTTGTGCAGATAGAACGGATATACGATTAAGTGGACCAAGGTAGATAAAGGTAACTTTTTGCCCTCCCTGATTTGAGAAATACAGCAGGTGTGTCGATGTGCCTCGATCCTGTTGTCGACCCTATTGAAATAAAAGAGGCCTTCACTGGTACTGCAAATTCCATCAGGACCACACTCATGTGTCCACAGGATAGGAAGTCCTCTCAATCCCAGGGCTGGTTCGATAAGGCATGCTCCAAAACCCTAGCTAACCTCCATGCCGCAGTAGCCGGTGAACACAGGGATAAAGATCTGATTAAGGCAGCTAGACAGAGTATCGGAAAGTAAGGGAAGTGAGGGCAGGGAGGGCAGGGAAATAAGGGAAAAGGCATGGGAAGATTTTACGTGGTGAGTAAATTTAAAGATAGCACTGCCTTCTGGGGGGTGATAATTTCCTCCAACTGGAAAAAGTGCTCTGATCCCTCCACGGAGGTGTACATGCGGGAGAGCCAGTGGTTGAGGCATTTTTCGGACAAATTTTCATGGCAGGAGCTACTGAAGTTGACCTGTATAATCTGGCCCCCCAAGTGGACCTGACCTTAGAGTTAGATGAGGTGGTGAAGGCCCTTAGGGAGTCTGGCAGAGGGAAAGCCCCTGGTCCAGAGGGGGTTCTGGCACATATATTCTTGGAGGGTCAGGACTTTTGGGCCCCTTCACTGACTAATGTATTTAATGCAGTCGCTAAGGTGGGCCCGACCCTCCTGGAAAACATTACTCATCATTCCCATTTATAAGCATGGGGACAGGTCTCATCGTATGGATTATAGGCCAATATCCTTGCTCGATTCTATGGTGAAAATAATGGAGCATTTCTTGCTCATATGATTAGAAGAGTGGGGTAACCGGAATAACGTCCTGCTAGATACCCAATATAGGTTTAAGAGGGGCATTAGCTCCATTGATCAGTCTTTGAATTTGAGTTTGCTGAATTCTAAATATATTGTAGCCATGGCTTTAATGGACCTGTCGGCCGCCTTCAATTGCCTCACACATTCTCAATTATGGGCACTCATGCTGGAGATGAGTATCGTTAAGGACATAAATACCTTTACCGGTCAGCTTTATTCTGAGGCACAAGCGTCAGTTCACTATGTGAGAGAGGGGGAGTGTGCTGATCCTTTTGATAATATGCATGGCGTGAAGCAAGGATGTATCTTTGCCCCATTTCTTTTTTCTTTGTACACCAACAAGATAGAGTCAGCTCTTACGTCTAGACGCAGAGATACACTTTATGTGGGCTCTCACCCCCTCCCTATTCTATTATATGCGGATGACACAGCATTGTTAGCAAGAACTGGGCAAGCCCTACAGGGTCTCATGCAGGATTATATTGCCTTTATGAAGGATCTCAGTCTCAAGGTTAACCCGAAAAAAGCTTTTGTCATGAGATGTGGAAAGTGCCTAAACAGAAACCTCTCCTTCTGTATTATTAAAGTTGCCTTGGTGTGTTTTTTTTAATCAGAAATCCTTATATAAGCCAATGGTAGTTAATACAGTGATACTTATAAAGTCCATCACAGGAATTCAGAAATGTTGCAAAAGGTTGGCAGCAAAACCCTTGAAACAAATCCTGACAGTTTATACCTTCAGGCCAATATCCATAGCTACTCATGGGGCAGGTCTGTGGGACATAGTGGATGCTGGTGGGATACAGAGGGTGGAAAATGCTTTTTTCAGAAATCTCTTAGGTGTTCCTCAAGGAAGCTCTACTGTGTTGTGTCACACTAAACTCGGGATGCTATATATTGAAGATAAAATTAAAGTGGCGACCCTCCTGTTATGAAGGGCAATATGGGCGAGGGAGTCTGCTCTTTTGAATGGTTTGATTATTTAAGATTGCCTGAAACTTTCCTGGGCGTATGACATTCCCTGGCGTGCATATGTCAAACAAACATTGGAGGAGATTGGGCTAGCTGAGCTGTTTTCTCTTCAAGTAGTTGTAGTAGTTACACAAAACAAGCCCGAAACAGAAATATATGGGGCCTCATTTGGCTAAGAGGGAAGCCACTAATTGCTATAACATTTCAGCAGTTTTTTCCCAGGATGAGCTACAGCTTTATCTGTGCATGGTGTGGAATCGTCAGAACCGTTTTGTTCTGACTAGATTTCACTTCAACTACATTCCACTAATGGCGGGATTTCCAGCAAGATGTAACTCTCACTGTGAGCTGCCCCCTGTCTGTTTGACAGGAAATCTACTCAGTCAGTCATGCACGTTATGTTTTGTTTTTGTTTTATGTAAGCCCAAGGCATTCACTGCTTCGCCCATTCCTTAAACAGATTAACTTTTGGCGATGTAAGTCAGCGCTGCTGTTTTTGCAGCAGCTACAATCCCCTATGACATGTTATGTGGTGACGTCCTTCATATGGCAGATCTTTAAAATTATAAAGGCATCTCCCTAAAGTGTGGAGCTTTGTATGAGTTTGTATGAGTTTGTTCCCCTGTAATGAAATTAAATGTGGTTAATGAATTTATGCATTTTAGATTATGGTTTAAAAGTTGTATATGAAGTATAATTTCTCTGATTTATATTATTGTAAGTAACTGATCAGCATTTTATGTACTTCTATGTAGCATATGTGCTGCGAATACAGTCATTTATTGACTGATTGACTCCATTAATTGGTTTGTTGAATTGTCATTCACATTTTGCTTCCACTTCTCACACCATCTAGCATAGAGCAGTAGGTCAGCCATTAGGTCCCTTCACTTTGAGAGCCTGCACAAAGTTTGTACACATTGTTCGCATCTGCTTAAACATAATTTATTTCTCTTTAGTCACAATACCCTTTCAAAGTATGCTTTTTAAATTCCCTTTTTAGGGTCGAGCCTGCGTTGCATGCGCTCGCACATGCATATCGCAGCGAGACGCTTTAGTGTTTAGAAAAGGGCTCGGAGCCCTGTCAACGTCACATCAGTGTTTTTTATTGGTCCGTGGGCTTGCCTAATAAAATCTGCTTGCTTTCATTAGTCGAAGGCACGTATAGGTCATGCCTTTTCTGGTGGCTAGCCCTCCTCGAGCGCAGTGACCAAGTACAGAAAACATGCGAGGCTCGCTGTTTTCCATCGGGCTCGTGGACTTTTTTTTCTCTCTTTAGGAGCGCGATCTCGCTTGGCAGAAGTCGAGCGTTTTACATAGTTAATTTAACTTCTTCGGGTTATGTACATAAATGCACTTTTGCCCGATAGGTGAAAAGTCGGGTTAGGAGTTTACAACGCGATCAGCTCTAACATGAGCAAACGCGAGACCCGTTGCATTGCAAATGCTTGTTATATATTGTCCTTAAAAATGGCTATTTATTTTGCTTGCACTTTAGAAGAACAGTTAGATCGTGATTTATTTTCTGTTTCATTTTTAAAGTTACTGTTATAAAGTGTGTGTGTAACATTGTGACATCTTAGCTTCTGTAGTTTGAGTGCTGATCGAGGAATGATTTCTTCTTGTTGCCATCATAAAAAGTATTGGTAAAATACATGGCACAACTGAAATAATTTTTTAAAACATCACAAGTATACCAGCCACATCATTGAATGTTTTGTTACATGTAACATTTTTATTGAAAGTATATGGTGGCCACATTTATGTAGTGCTCTCTTTTCATTAGTTTTTATTTTTGTGGCATATGATGTATTAACAAAATCTCAACAAAAATAACCAATTTGCCAGCAAGATAAGGCTAGGCATACTGCCTTTGTGATTGCTTGTCTATGTTCTGTTGCTTAGCGGTCCACACATGAGGAACAGTGTGTTACACGTGTTTCAATTATGTTTTAACAAGAATAGTGTATTAAAGGCCCAGAAGAAGGAAGACTTGCCAGAAATCATTCCTTGCCAATGCTGTCCCTCCTACAAAAGATTGCTTTGTTCCTTGGCTCACCCTTCTGATAATGATACCAACAGTTCATGCTGGTTGCATCCCATGCCACCATACTTGTGACTGCTCCCACCTGCCTGTGCTTCCTGACATATAAGCAACTCTGTTAATCACCCTGATTCTAATGCACTGTCTGGTCTCCCTGCAGTCCCCAGACTGTGCTGATTCCTTCACCTTCTAAGACTCATGTTTAAGAGTGCTTCCACAGCCAAGGGAATAGTGAACAACCATGGAGAGTGTCCTTGCTTGGTAAGCAGAATGTGCCCTCTCACACAAAAACTGTGGCAGCAGCAGGGACTCCTTCAGATGCATGCAGATGAGCTTATCGCTGTATGTTGTCAGACCTCAAATCATAGCAATCTGATCTGTCGTCTGGCACTATTACTGATTTCCTGGACCCAATGGATCTTTTTCTAAGTTCCGAGGGGTGAAGAGAAACACATTAAACCATTCAATTTAAATTACAATGTAACCCATTTGTTTGCACATTAAATCTCAAAGGCATAATGAAAATTCAAAAGATTTATTACACTTTCAAAGCCAAACTTAAATGGGTCTCAAAAACATGCTAGGCAAGTTCAAGATTACCAAAGGTGAGTGGAAGCTTTGAATGAAATTGAAATGCACCTGCATAAGACACATCAAAACTTCAGCATCCACACTACATAAAATAAGGAATGATACTTGATGCTCTGACTTAAAGCTTAGATTTTCCTGCCTAACCATTGACCCTATAATTGTTTAACTACTCTAATGAGCTATAGGAAACCCTAAAATGTTCAAGCCTAAAATTATAGAAATAGAAATGAAACAAAGCGTCAGCACTATAGAAACTCAGTAGGAGTTCCTGCAAGATTGATGTGCATAGCATAAAGCTACATCGGCCAAGCAAAGGGAAAACAGAGATCTGACCCTCTGAATGGGGCATATTTACAAGGGTGACGCATTGCAGCGTTGCAGCAGCGATGCGTCAAAATAACTTGAACTTCAGTACGTCAGTTTCTTATGCCATTAATGTGTATTATTTTTATCACAGTGAATCATGGCATAAGGTCCCAGGCTGCGTCAAAAAAGTGACACATACACGAGCATCATGTCATAAGGACATTTGATGCTTGTGCTGCAAAAGTGACAAAGGGCTGATTTGTGACCCGTAAAGCAACGCACATCAGTCTAGTGTCACTTTTGAGTACGAAAAGTGTGAGAAATCTTACAAAGGGTGACTCATTGCAAAAAAAGTTTTCCACATTCAAACAAAGGCAAAGATGGAGCAGACAGCAGGAGCCAGGGTAACAACTCCAACAACCCCAGCACCAGCTAGGATGTCCAGGCAGACCCTCAGATGAAGAGGAAAAGGAATATGAGTTCCAGTGAGGAGGAGAACCAAATACTAGTAACAGAGGTGACAAAGTATGAACATCAACTCTTTGTTGCCTCAAAATTGCCATTAGGGAAAAAGAGGTCAGATGGAAGTCCATAGTGGATGAAATCAACAGTGTAGGGCAAGTCAAGAGGGCAGTGATGGATTGCAAGAAGCGCTGGCATGACTTCAAGTGCAGAAGAAATCCATGCGTGTCAGAGAAGGAGGACTTGAGGTCCAGAAGGAGCTGATATCATTGTCGAAGCAGGTGTTGTCAGTCTTCCCGGCCAAGTTTGTGGCAGACGGGGAAAGACATGACAGTTTAGCCTTTAAGGACCAAAAAGACACACAGATTAAGTGGCACCAACCCACAATTGCCCAAAATATGTCAGGCTCAGAAGTGCAGCATCATACCCTTCTGTGTTTCACTGTACTGATCCTTAGGAAAATGGAATAGAAATGGCCACATGCCCAGTAACACATTAGAGAAATGTAATTTAGGAAATACACTCACATGTTGCATAGCCCAGTCCACATCCATTGTGTGTGTGTCTACAGTCCATGTGTGACGTGCTGGACCAGTCCAGCCACACTGTTAGGTCCTTTGGGCCTTTTGTTAAAACATCAGTGTCCAGGACTACAGGTCCCACAATGCCAAGGAAAAGATCTGGGGGCTTATTTACAAGCCACTTGTGCCACCGGTGCATCGCTTTTTATGACGCTCTGGCAGCGCAGAGTCTACGAGACCTCACAAAGCCATTTTGTGTGACCTTTCATGGCCTACAACGCCTCCAGAACGCCTCTGCCCGTCTCATCAAGAACACCCCCAAACACAGCCACACCTCTGCCCTACTGAGAGACCTGCACTGGCTCCCAGTAGACAAGAGAATTACATTCAAACTTCTCACGCACGCATACAAAGCCCTCCATAACGCCGGACCAGAATACCTCAACCAAAGACTCCACTTCAACATGCCCACCAGGCAACTCTGCTCCGCTGACCTCGCCCTCACCGCCGTCCCACGCATCCAGAAGGCCACAGCTGGAGGAAGGCCCTTCTCCCACCACGCCGCCAAGACCTGGAACTCCCTCCCTATCCACCTCAGAAGATCTCCCACTCTATCACAATTCAGAGAGGACCTCAAAACTTGGCTCTTCACCTGATCCCTTCTGACCTTCACTTACTGTTCCCTCTCCCCAACAACGCCTTGAGGCCCTAACGGGTGAATAGCCACGCTTCAAAAATACATTGATTGATTGATTGATTGATAGATTTATGGGCAAATCTACACAGGCCTATAGGAATAGTTTATGTGAACAGTATATGCATCTAAACTAAGCAAGTAGTTACTCAAGGTCACAAGCATGAAGTGCAGCAAGTAGCATTCAGTCAATGGTAAGGGTGAAGGAAGTGACAACACAGGTGGGGAGCACATCCATGGATACTAGCCAGCAAACCACACTGCTGTAATAATAAAATGATGTAAGGGTGAGTGTGTAAGTGGCTGGCATCAGTGTGTGACCCGAAATATTCTTGATTAGTGATATTAGCTTGACATAATCATCCTTCCAATACATGTAGCATAACTTACACATACAGACCAACAGTATGTGAATACCTCTGTTGTGCTGTGTAACTATTCACAGAAAAAGTGCCACTTAATGCACACAATCTTGTTTGAAGACCCCTTAAGTGACTACATGGCAAACTTGACAGGATCTTCTCTGTAGGTGTGTCACCTAATTACACATGTATACAAACAATGCATGGAAATCCAACAGCATGTGCTTAACACAACCTAAGCAGATCTGACAACTCCTGTGCAGTAAATCATGAAGCAGGCATGGACATAGAAAACATTGTTATTTAATGTGTATATAAAACTTATCAAACCTAAAACTAGCTAGAGTACACTACCTTACTTATTTAATCAAAAACAAAACCTAAACTAACCTTACCTATACTGTACTAACTAACCTACACTGCCTTAACTTAAAATCTATTTTAAACTACCTAACCTTAACTTATACTACTCTACATATAGCCTTTAGAACAGCAGACATGCTAAACATCAACCCCCTGCCCCTTAATATACGTTTTCACACAATAACAATATAAACTATAACTATACACAAACTTCTTAGACATAGAAAGCTAAACAAATATGCATTTGTTTATTTTTTATGTTTTTTCTTAATAATACATATCCTACATATCAAAACCACACCCACCTAATAACCTACCTACCCATATCCCCAATTAAGAACAACCCACACATAAAATGTTAAAATTACTAAAACTAAACCAACTTATGTCTACACTAAAACCTGTCCTAAACTATGCTAAAATGGTCCTCTTTAAAATTACAATATCTTAAAAACAGGGGAAGGGCAGAAAGTCACAGAGAGGCCTGTCCAGTGGTTGGAGGCATGGACTGTGGTTGTACAGTTGGCTGAGAAGATGAGGGGCCAGGAACAGCAACAGATCCCTATCCATGGTTCACTGGTACATCCTGGCTGGTGCCTGCCTTGTCCTGTGCCTGTGGGCCCTGAGGTGTCGACTTCCAGGTTCCATCTGCCTTCTCTTTAATGTTTTGCCATGTGACATCTTTATTACAAAAAAATAATTATTTTAATTGAAATTTGTCCATCCATCATACTAAACCTATACTTTTCCTAATGTAATAAAGCAAAAGTACTCAGGGGTTGCCATAGTAGGAATATGAAATTGCAGTGTCTGTCTAAATCAATGTAGAACAATGTTAATATTGAGTCTTAGTAGGAACTATGCTGTTATGTTTAATCATGAAATGGTACACATGTTCCTTCTAAGAACTCACTGGGTTTTACTATACAGTATGTAACAAGGTTTATTCCATGGCCAATAACCTATGTGAAATGAGTAATATCTGGCAAGTACAGGTATTGTCTCTCAGTATTGCGTAACTCATATTGCAAGAACACAAGCCCACACACATTGCTACATAGACTGACTCAGTACCAAGTATTTGAAACATGCATGGAGGGTGGCTAGCTACTTCACATCAAACAGACCAGTTGGACATTACATGGTTCATTTCATGTGCTCCAAGCACTAGAATGTGTAAGCCTAGTGTTAGCAATGGGGTTTCTGGTTGGCTCGGATATGCACCTAAGCCAGGCAGAACCCACCCACTCTAGTCAGGGCAAGGGAGTGACACGTCCAAGATAGCCCCTGCTCACCCCCTTGGTAGCTTGACACGAGCAGTCAGGCCTATCCCAGAGGCAAGGTGTAAAGCGTTTGCACAACACACACAACACACGTGACACACTATCCCCACCACAAAGGAAACGCAACACCAAGTTATATGAAAATATACTGTATTGTACACAACACAATTATTAGACCAAACATGACATGTCAGTAATATCCTGCTACCTTAGCAGTTGTCGGAACATTACACGTTAGTTACTCTGCACAGCTAGCAATAGTCACATATAACACACAGGTTACTTAGTATTCTGCAACATAAGCAATAGTCAGGAATCACATTATTACACACATGCACTTCTCATAGAACTATCATAAACACCCATATCAGGAACATTATAAAACTTATGGCAAGTCAGGAAAACATGTTAGCATGTTATGAACATAAAAGGAACATTAGCAAACATATATGTAACATCATAAAACTACATAGGTTAACATATACATCCATCATGTCCATAATAGGAACATTTGAATATAAGTCCTTTTAAAAGTACCTGGTTTGTGATGAAATGGCACTCCTGGTGCCAAGAGGGACAAAATGGGGCCCCCAGCACTCCATGCGCTCATTCTGGGGGTATTCTGAAGGATGGGTTAGGAGGTGGGTGACACACCCCCCCTCTGGTTATATAACGGGCCCCTCCTGGTGCCCGCCATCCCTGGGCCACCCTGGCCTCAACTGACCCTTCAGAGGGGGGCCAAAGCCAGCACCATGATTGGGGGACACCACCTCCAGTTTATAATGGGCACCTCCTTGTGCCCGCAATCTCGGGAGCCCCCTGGGCCTCCACTGGCCCACCAACAAGGGGGGGGGCACAACAATGGGGCAAAAGGAAGGGGCCTCCGATGAGGCCTACCTCCCCTGATCCGAAAAGCCGAGGGGGAGGACAGTCGGAGAGAGGCTCGGTGGCTGGGGAACCTCCAATGAGGTTTCCCTCCCAGTCCGCGAGCCAAACTGGTGCTTTTGCACCTTCAAGGGGCCGCTGCCTGCACAGCACTGGTGGTGGCTCCTAATCCGGCCTTATCCTCCAGGCAGCCACGGTCCTCTCCTGTTCCACCCTTGTAGAGGCTCCACCGCAGGGGCACCAGGCACCAGGAATGGTTGCTTGCTTATGCCCCGGGGGCACTTCTTACATTGCCTCACTACCCCGGAGGCACCTCACCGCCGTGCTCACTTTCTCCTTCTTCTCCTCGTACCCCGGGGGCACCAGAAGAAGAGCACCTCCGACGTCCTCAGATGTTTGGAGAGCCCAGGCCACTGCCGTGATTCCTTGCGGCAGAAAAAAGCTTACCAGCGCAAATAAGCAAAAAGAAAGCGCTCTCAAGGTGCTAAGATAATTATTGCAAACTCCATATAGTGCCTTCCAGGGGCTATAAAGTGAAATAAAGCACTCCTCGTGTTTTCAGTAGTTGCAGGGGTCAGGGACCACAGTACCCTGCCCCTGGGGGGTGAAGTCAAAGAAGCACAGTGGAGGAGGGCACAGCAGCAGGCCAACACAAGGTAAATGCAGGCAGTTGGCAGTTCCTCCACATGACCGAGCAGGTCACAGGCCAGCACAGCAGCAGCAGTCTATGGTGGTTCCTGGGGAGTCCCTCTAGCAGTCTGTGTCAAGTTCCAGGTAACTTCCAACTGTCTCCAGAGTTCCCAAATTGTGGGGAAAATTTCCCTGTACTTATATTCAATTTTACAGTGTGTTACAAAGGAAGGGGAGAGAAGGTTCCAACCAGTTACAACTATTTCTGGGAGTGCCCCCTCTCTCCTCTAGCACAGGCTCCAAACATCAGTTGGGGGAAACGACCCTATTGTGTGAGGCCAGGGCACTGCCTTTACAAATGCAGGTGTACCCCGCCTCTCCCTTCTCTCAGCCCAGGAAGACTATTCAGCATGCAGATGCACCCCTGTGACACCTCCACCCTCCCTGTGTACAGGCTGTCTGAAAAGTATGCACAAAGACCAATTGTCACTCTGCCCAGACGTGGATTGGAGTCAAGCTGCAAAACACCAGAGTCATAAGCACAGAGAAACGCTCACTTGCTAGAAGTGGCATTTCTGTAATAGTAATAAAACATCCAACTACACCAGTAAGCAGCATTTCTCATCACCATTACAACCATCAAACATGCCTACGCTACCCTCATAAATTAGACAATACCCCCTACACATAAGACAGCGCATTTCCAATGCAATCCTACGAGGAGGCAGCACTCACAGAAGTGAGAAACCAAATAGGCTGTTTGTCACTACCAGGACAGGCCATGCTACCTGGAACATGTGCTGCCTTCTGCCTACATAGGACCCTGCCCATAGGGATAGCTAGGACCTACCTTAGGGGTGACTTACATGTAGTAAAAGGGGAGTAATAGGCCTGGCAAGTAAATTTAGATGCCAGGTCACTGTGGCAGAAAACTGTGCACACAGGCCCTACGCCAATAGGCCTGTGACAGGTTTGAAAAGTTACTTCAGTGGGTGGCACAAGCAGCGCTGCAGGCCCACAAGTAGCATTTAATGTACAGGCCCTGGGTATAGAGATACCACTGTACAAGGGACTTACAGGTAAATTAAATATGCCAAATAGGTAAAAACTAATCATACCAACTTTAGAAGGGAGAGCACCTGCACTTTAGCAATGAGTAGCAGTGATAAAGTGCTCAGAGTCCTAGAGCCAACAGCGAGAGGTCAGAAAAAAATAGGAGGCAAAAAGTCAGGGAATTAACCTGCCACAAGGGCCAGGTCAAACACCTAGGCCCTCATTATGACATTGGTGGTAAATCCCACTTACTGCCACACTGACAGCCTCCAACTTACTGCCGCGGCGTCGGATATCCGTTCACCATATTATGACACACACACACCAATCAGACAGAATTTTGCCACAGAAACAAATCCGCCAGACCAAAGGTCAGTGATAAACTGGCAGTATCAAAACCCACACCGTTACGCCAACAGAACAACGCCCATCACATTATGACCCACGAATCACTGCGGTGGACATTTAACACGGTAAACCATTGGCGGTACATGCACCCGCGCTCACAATGGACACCCACATACAAAACAACACTACATTGGCCAATTCAAACAACACACACCTCACACCCATACACACCCACACAACTATAAAACACACACCCACATTACCCACAACCCTTTACGACTACAAAGCATTGCCACCCGAGGGACACCAAGACCACTAACACAACTAGAGCCACACACTACTCACACCTGTACACTACTCACGCACTCCACATCACACACTCCAACACACTACCCAACACACCCTCACCAACACACCTCACATAACACCCATTGCTCCACAAAGGCACCCTGTTTCACAGAGGAGGAGCTAAGGGTCATGGTGGAGGAAGTTGTCAGGGTAGAGCCACACCTATTTGGAGCACAGGTGCAGCAGATATCAATAGCCAGGAAGATGGAGCTGTGGCGAAGAAATTTGGACAGGGTCAACACCGTGGGTCAGCGCCCCAGAACTAGGGATGACATTAGGAAGAGGTGGAATGACCTACGGGGGAAGGTACGTTCCATAGCAGCAAGACACCAGCTCGCTATGCAGAGGACTGGCGGTGGACCCCCACATCCTCCCCCACAACTCACAGCATGGGAGAAGCAAGTCTTGGCAATACTGCATCCTGAGGGCCTGGTCAGAGTTGGAGGAGGACTGGACTCTGGCAACTAAGTCAACTTTAAATAATGTTCACCCCCCCTACCTGCATGCCATCACATACCCTCACCCTCACTCCCATCATTACACTCCATCCCACACACTCCACCATCACATCTCACTTATCCCAATGCCAAACCCTGCATGCTGTACCAATGCATGGACACCCCTCACAGCCCTGCATGGACACTCATCACTAAAGCATGCACACCATAGAGAACTAACAATTCCAACATACACTAACATACACAAGTCAAAGCTGGCAGGACAAATCCATAGAGGGGAAGCCACAGATGTACAATATGTCAGACACATTAACCATAACACATAATTTACATCCTCACAGGTACCCCAGCCAATGCCAGCGGAGAGGAGGTGCCAGCACTATCCAGTCCACCAACTGAAGAGGCCCACAGTGATGACAGTAACTCTGGTCTTCAAGATCTGGACGATCTACCTGGCCCATCAGGGACCACTGGACAGCCGGTTACCCAAGCCCAGTCACACACCACC
Source organism: Pleurodeles waltl (assembly GCF_031143425.1). Lineage (NCBI taxonomy): Eukaryota > Metazoa > Chordata > Amphibia > Caudata > Salamandridae > Pleurodeles > Pleurodeles waltl. The sequence continues at coordinate 840,313,985 of NC_090439.1, read as the reverse complement.
ACCAAGCCTCCCCATCTGGGCACAGCACCACAGCACCCACCCAGCGTACCCACACCTCTGTCCCCAGGACACGTCAATCAGCAGTGTGTCCACCTCTACAGGGACCCTAGGCCACACCTCACACACAAGACAATCAGGGACCTGGGGTCAGTGGCAGTGGGCACACGGTTCAGGTGACAGAGGCACAGGCAAACTGTGAGACTGGGAGGGCTGCTGTGCACCAGGGAGAGGACAGGCCCAGGGAACGACTATCCAGGCGGCACTCTCCGAGATCCTGGGAGCCTATCAACATTCCCAGGACACAATGGCCCAGATCCTGGACAACGTGCAGGAGAACAGGCGGCGGCAGGAGGGACAGTACCAGGGGATCAGGGAGGACTTGCAGGCCATCAACAACACCCTGATCTCCATAGCAGGGGTGCTGGCAGACATGGCCAACATTATGAGGGAGGCAATCTCTCACCAGCGGGCCCCTGCCACTAGCTAGACATCTGACCAGCCTTCCACTTCTGCTGCCGCTAGGGGCCAGGAGGCCCCGCCACCGGACTCACAGGCCACCAGCTCCCCTCCCCTGCCGAAGGTGAACCACCCGGCGAACATTCCCTGCGATCCAGACAGAAGCCAGAGACACTTACCAAGACCCCTGCCAGGAAATGAGACTCTCCTAATTGTCACCCTTGTGTCCCACTCAGTCACCCTGTCCACCTTGAACTGCCATTGCTCCCCTTCCTATGTCCCCTTTGACAATGCACCTGTGCTACAAATAGACTGGAACAATACCCTGGACTTTCCTCCATCATCACCCCATCACATTGCACTTTCCCCCTATATGCTAGCACTTCAATAAACACCCTTTGAAATAAATCTCTTTGGAGTATGTCATGTATATCAAATATGTATTCATTGAAACAGGTACAAACATTGATAATTAACTGTACATACGATGGGCATTTATTGATGACCTGTAGCTGGATGTAAGGATCACACCAGGAGTATTTGTCACATCCCTAACATCTGCAAAATGAACTGCCAGAGTGAACAGTAAGTGGGCATAGAAATGGGGAATATCAGCATGCCATTGCCACAACATTACAACCAAAGTCATTGAAATGTAAAGTTATACTGTCCTACCTGTGTGTCATTGGAAGTACTGTTGTATAACTGATGTTCTGTTGTCCTCATCCTCAACCTCTTCCTCCTCATCCTCACTGTCCACATGGTCTCCTGCTGCCACAGTGGCATCTCCAGTCTCCTCCTCCTGCAGAAAAGGGACACAGCATCTGAGGGACAGGTTGTGCAACATACAGCATGCCACTACTATCTGGCCGACCTTTTTGGGTGAGTAGCACAGTGGAGGCACCAGAACCTGACCTTCAGGAGGCCAGAGGTCCTTTCAATGATCCTTCTGGTTCACCCATGTGCCTCATTATAACGTTCTTCTGCCCTTGTCCTGGCATTCCTCACAGGGGTCATCAGCCATGATAGGTTTGGGTAACCAGAGTCACCTGACAATATTGAGGGACAACATTTAACCACACACTATCCTATCTGGCCCACTCCATACCCATACACCAACATATACTGGGTGGGAACCAGGGCTCACCTATTAGCCACACAATGTGCCTCTGTAGTTGGGCCATCACATTTGGGATGCTGCTATTCCTCAGGACAAAGGCATCATGCACCGACCCAGGGTACTTAGCATTGACGTGGGAGATGTACTGGTCCGACAAGCACACCATCTGAACATTCATGGAGTGGAAACTCTTATGATTCCTGAACACCTGTTCATTCTGCAGTGGGCGGGGGGACAAATGCACTATATGTACGATCAATTGCACCAATTGTGTTGGGGATATGTCCTATTGCATAAAACTCGGCCTTCACTGTGGCCAAATCCTCAACATGGGGGAAAACACTCGAGCTGCACATGTGTTTTACCAGGGCAGACAACACTCTTGTCAGCACTATTGAGAACATTGGCTGTGACATTCCTGTTGCCAAGCCCACTGTCACTTGGAAAGAACCAGTTGCCAAGAAATGGAGTACGGATAGCACTTGCACAAGAGGGGGATCCCAGTGGGGTGACGGATAGCAGATATCAGGCCAGGCTCCAATTGGGCTCCCAGCTCTGTGATTGTGGCCCTGTCAAATCTATAGGTGAGGAGGATAATGTGCCTGTCCTCCGGTGTAGCTAAGTCCACCAGGTGTCTGTACATGGGGGTATGTCTCCATCTCCTATTCATCCACAGTGGTAGGTATCTAAGGGACAGAAGAGTGAGGAGTCTGTCAGAAACTTAACAGTGGAGCCACAACAGGAGTTTGCAATCTGTAAACTTGTAATGGGTCAGTGTGATTTGTCCAGTATGTGTCTATTTCTCCTGTGACGCAGCATTATTCCATAGGGCTGCCCCACCCTGAAATGGCGTCTGCCTGTCCTGTGTGGAGGGACAGGTGGAAGTGAGGGTATTCTGCTGACATTGTGCGCCATGGCGGGAGGTGGTCGGAAACCACAGTGAAACTCCTCATTGGTTAATATTGGGCCCTATGGGTTACAGTGGCCAACGGTGATCTACGCTGGCGGTGACGGTATGCACCGCCGCAGACGTGATCGCCATTTTCTTCATATTCCTCACTTGTTACCTGACCTTCCATGGGAGAGGACCTACACTGCATGTGCTGCTGTGACCTGTGTCTGGAACCTACCATGGCCCGTGTGACAGGGGAAAGGGCCCCAGCCTTCACTTTGGAGGAGTTGGAGTGACTGATGGATGGGGTCCTACCCCAGTATGGACTGCTGTATGGGCCTCCAGGCCAACAGGGGAGTACACTGTGGGCACGATGCATGTGGCATGAATGCATGGAGTTGTGTGTGTGTGAAGGCCTCGTGTAAAGGGGGTGGGTGGATGTCCTCTTTGCGATGTACACACTGTGTGATGGGCTATGTGTGTACCAATGGTGATCCAAACGGGTATGGTGGGCCATATGTGTAACAGGCTGGACTGATCACCAAGACCAAGCACAGGGCATGTTGCCCCCTGCAGAACCAGTGGGCAAGTCACCCACTCGAGAGACTGTGGCCTTGCACTCCCAGGACCAAGCTCAGAGCATGTTGCACCCTCCAGAACCAGTGGGCAAGTCACCCACCTGAGAGACTGTGACCTTGCACTCCCCAGAACTAAGCACAGGGCATGTTGCCCCCTCCTGGTCTTGTTTCCGCTCCCGGCTGAGTTGCCCCCCCGAGGTGCCTGCCTATTTGCCAACTGATGCTCCTGCATTGTTCTCTCCGTATTGATGTAGGTTACAAGTGGGTCCTTGGACTATGCCCTGTGGCCATGTGGCCCACGTGAACTGAGCACTGGGCAGTGTCCCTTTTTACTGTACATTTGTAGATATCTGTAACATTGACTAAAGTTATTTTTATACTGTGTTGATATCATTACACTCACTTTAGTAAATTTGTTTTGTCCTTGTATTATTCAGCCGATTTAGGGGGATTAACTTGTTTTCTTGTGCATTTGGTTGTGTGTATGGGGTGTGTGTACGGGATGTGTGTGTGGTGCGTGTGTGTGTCACAGTCGTTTTCCTTCCTCCCTCACTCCCTTGTGTGCTATGCGGCTGTACTCACCGTCGTCGTCTTTGCCTGCGTTGTTGTTCGTGGTTGAGCAGAACGTAGAATATCATCGGAAATACATGAAGTTCTGGTTCCATGGCAGCGTGGTTCTTCCCTGTGTCTCCAATGGTGAGTCCTTTCACTTCTGAGATCTGTTTCCGGCAGGCTTTTGATGTCATTGGTACCACCCCAGAAAAGGTGACAGTTTGGAGGGTCTTAATATGGTGGGCAGAACTTTGACTTCTATGTTGTTATTTCCACCCTGGCGGTTGGTGTAGTACATTGGCTGTCTTTCGGAGAGCTTTCTACCATGGTCAATTTGGCTGTAATTACCGCCGGCCTTTTGGAGGTATTACTGCCACTTATAACCGACCGCCAGGGTCGTAATGAGGGCCCTAGTGTCTGTCCATACATGTCAGCAAGGGATGTCACCTTTATGCAAATCACCTCACATCATATCCAAGTGATATGTGTGTGCATGCATGCTGTAGATCTCATATGCATAAGTAACTTGTGCTATATCATGCAGGTCTTTGACAAAATTAAATCAAGGATGACAGCTTTTTTGTGAGCCATTGTGGACAACCTCACCACTAGATGGACTGTGTACTGGACTGTATGCTGACAACACTATACAGACATGTATTTGGTCCTTCACTCATTAGCCTTTTTCCTAACAAAACACCACAAAGGTATGAACAAGTATCAAATATGGGACATGGGGGATACCGCCTCATGAGAAGGGCCTTTAACTGCACTACCCTGTGTGGAATGCTGAAATGTGCACCATCTGGCCACACCTATTCTGTTTGCACTGAGGTGTGAATCCTCACAGCCTGTCTGGACGTGCCGTACAAAATATCCATACATTGCCATATGGACAACTACACTAGCAATGTGCATCTGACAGACAGATTGAAGTAGAACCATACAAAGCCATGTTCACATAGTTCCTCTCCTACATACATAAAAGACAATGACATTTAGCTATTTGCTCCTCTGTCACCCCATCTTACATGTCACTGATATGCAGGACTTTGGGGATGCTCAGGTACCCATGATGCTAGATGACAGTTGCCATACATCGGCATAAATGTGGGATAAGTGGTGAAGCCAAGTAAGATGATTGCTAGGGACAATGTATTTGCACACTCACAGCAACACACAGGGATATGCCATTTGCCACTGGTATTGCTCAAATAAATGATACACATTAGATATTCAAACTCACAAGTCCATATGTAGCATAGATCCTAAGAAGGAGTGTTGTTGTGTGAGGGAGGCAAAGCCTGCTCACATGGGCACACAAGTTTATTGAGTGCCATGTTTGTCTATAAGTCAAGATCCTGGTACATGTCATGATTCCAATATTATTTCCAGTTTGAATGGCATAAATGCCATTCTGCACATGTCTTTAATCCTTTACAGTGTACCAATAATGTTAGTAATGAAAATCATAATATGCATGCATGGGCATTTTATGATGTGAACACAGAGTAGTGGAACTCTCAAATTTGTATAGATCCACATTGTGTATAGTTTTCAATACCCAGGTACTGTTAACTATTGTAAATGTTGTCTGGGGTATGTATTACACTCAAACCACACCTTTGTCCTGCTCAAATGAGAACTGGGCAAACATACTGTCTCTTGAACCCATTGGCTTAAATCATGCACCTTTTCAGTCACATACTCTTTGAACAGATTGTAAAATTTTGGGCCGATGTATGGCCATTAGACATTTGAAGTTACGACCATCTGCTAGACGCTGATGTTGGTACATGTGCCATAAACATCAACACCATAGTTTTGTAAATATTACAACAGATGATTCAGAATCATCTATCTTGTGAGCCTGCATAGATTTTCAATGCATGTGCATTGACTTTAGTCCCTGTCTATTGCACAAGCAACTTTGTCCTACTTCATTTGTGATTTTACATGTATGAAACAATTGTTTTCCTGGGAATGATGATGCTCCTTGCACATGCTATATCATCCTACATCACACACAGTCCTTCTGACACTCACTGGTAGAATTAGGATCCCTGAATGTTTCCACCTCAGTGTTAGTGTGGGGTTCAGGTCCACCTACAAGACAATACTGATGGTACACTGCGCTATGAATTGAGAACACGTACATTTGAAGCAGGGTACATTGATTTCACAAATGTCTATTTAAGTGCGCATGTTGAACATGTAGCATATGGAAATGTTGACATGGCTTAAACAAAACATAGGTATGCCAGGATGCAGTGTTTATGGGTAATATAAAAAAAATCACGTCTCATGTGCAGACAAAATTCTGAACCTTCACTCATTGGTACAAAGGTGCTTGTCTTTGATGTCTATGTGAACAGAATGACTTGGCATATCAATTTAACTGCCACTTTCTCAAATCAATATGTGTTTATAACACTGCTACACACATCAGACAGTGGTAATGCGTGTTTCTTGGCTTCACTAAGCTCGTTTACATGTTACTTCTGCACAGTAAATAAACATTGTACATTCATGTTCTGGGTCATTAATTAATTGTGACCATTTTCAAAATAACATGTATGTTAAATTGTTACATTGTTAGGTGTGCTCCAAACAGCCTGTCGAACATTTGGCATGATGCCTTGTGACTGTGCTTCCCTGCAATATACATGGAGGGTGGCCCATACATTTTGGAGTCGGTAATGACCTGGCATGCCAGGTGACAACACTCCTTGCACAGTGCTGGTGAGTCTCTAAGCACTTCTGGGCCTCGAATGCACTGCATGATCTGTGTGGTCTAGTGCCAGGTCACTGTGAACATGTCTCTGTGGCATGGTTCTTTTTCTTAACAGAGTTAGGCTGCATCATCACATATTAACCCAAAAATAAATATGTCCCTTCAAGTCATAAAAGCAATAACAGATTTTTGCGAAGGAGACATAGCTCCAAGTTTGTGGAATATATGTACTTAACAACAGGTTCACCAACTTCAAGGCCGCGATGAACAATCAGATGATCAATCACATCAGCCTCCCAGCTTACCACATCTGCCCATCTGTGTTCTAATTGGTGTAGGGTCCATTCGATGTAAAAGAAATGTGCCATGTGTTGGCACACCTTCTTCTATCGCTGCTTCCTCTCCTGGGTAGGGTACCCTGGTTCACCCTGGCAATCATGTTAGACAGGTAGAGTGCCAGGAGCCACAGGAAGCCACCAAACTCTTTCTATGACAATGTTTTGACCTGCCCCTCCCGACATATACCTCCACCAAAAAACACCCACACTAACCACTAAACTTAACCTACAACTTTCCCCTACCCCTAATACTACAAAACCCTTGAAAGACAAACACCCAACAACACAGTACACAAAACAATACAAAATACAATTACAAAACACAAAAACACTTTTGGGACATAACAGGGACAGCACAGACACCACCAACACCAGAAAAATCCACCAATCTCACAACCAAACAGCAAACACCTCCACCAGCTAGAACAGACTAAAAGACTATAACGGAAAGTGAAAGTAACTTCACACTTCCTGGCTTGCAGCCTGGCAGAGTCATTGCATCATTTCCTGGGCGGATGCATCACGTTTTCTACTGATGCGTCATTTTTTCTGACTCATCTTTGAAAAATTAGGTAAAGCGTGATTTGTGCACAATGCATGCCTTTGCACAGTGCATCATTTTTGACACATTAGTGTGGACGCGTGGCTTCCAAGCAATGTGCAGGATGCAATGCATTATGCAAGAGGCTAATTTACACAATTGGCCTATTGCTTGTGCTACAGTGCAGTGTAGTGTGCAATGCAGGTAAACACTCCAAAGGGTCAGTAATCTTGGCCAAATTTGCTGGGCTGATATGCTTGACGATTTGGAATGTGTTACATTTGTGTGTTAACAGTGCACATATTTGTGAGTCATTGCATTGATGGTGCAGGCACTAGGACTGGCAGTATATCTCTGTGAAATACGCTGACATATTGTGAATTCTTGAGAGCTTGACATTATTTATATGTCTTACAGTTTGTATCATGCTTCACTGGACATACATAGCTGTGTTTTAATTTTTTTTTATTTACACAGATATTGCAGTCCTATGCAAATGTAATACACATTGCAATACATGATTATGGCAAAACTGGAGGAACATTCTAACTATCTGAATTCCTGACACAGGATGTGTTACGGATGTAATAGACACTCAGGGAATCACATACACTGGCTGCTTCAGTCAGCTCACAGTTTATGTGGCATCCAGGTCACAGATTGACTGTCTGGATATGTACAGTATGTGGCTAGGCCTACATGACACTACATTAAGATGTGCAAAGCAACATTTACCATAAGCAAATACCCAACAATCACCATACACAATTGTGGGACACACACATCTGCGGTCTGGACTTAGGGGGTCATTCTGACCCCCGCGGGCGGTGGGAGCCGCCCACCTGGAGGGAGCCGCCATATGGCCGCTCCGCGGTCGAAAGACCGCGGAGGCCATTCTGGCTTTCCCGCTGGGCTGGCGGGCGACCGCCAGAAGGCCGCCCGCCAGCCCAGCGGGAAACCCCTCCCCACGAGGAAGCCGGCTCCGAATGGAGCCGGCGGAGTGGGTATGTGCGACGGGTGCAGTGGCACCCGTCACGTATTTTAGTGTCTGCAAAGCAGACACTGAAATACAAAGTGGGGCCCTCTTACGGGGGCCCCACAACACCCCATACCGCCATCCTGTTCCTGGCGGGCGACCCGCCAGGAACAGGATGGCGGTATGGGGTGTCAGAATCCCCATGGAGGATTCTGCAGGACAGCGGAAAACCGGCGAGAGACCGCCGGTTTTCCAGTTCTGACCGCGGCTGAACCGCCGCGGTCAGAATGTCCTGAGGAGCACCGCCAGCCTGTTGGCGGTGCTCCCGCATCCCCGGCCCGGCGGTCCTTGACCGCCGGGGTCGGAATGACCCCCTTAGTGTCTGTAACAATATCTGTGGATGTGTGTACATTACCCATGCAGAAAGGTGTTTGCCTAACTTGCCTATATTTTGGTCATCACGAGTCCAGTTTGAGTAGCCAAAACAAGTGTGATGACTTTCAAGGAGGTCTGGGTTTACATTTGCATACAACACATTATTTGACAACAGAGAGGTCCTCTGTGAAATTAGAATGTGGGTAGCCTTTTACACCAGATGTTCATCTGGTCATTTTATGACACATTATGCCACTCTAAACTGCAATGTGCCAGTGCATGCTACCTTGGCAGAAGTGATATTGAATGTAGTAATATCTTCACATCTATTGACTTGTTTTAATCTCTCTGTGTCCTGTTTGAACTAGTACACATAAACGGAGATGTAGGAGTGACAGCATTGTTTTTATCAGAGTGAGACACACCAACATGGTCACATACATGCCTGCAGGTAACAGATGCATCCTTTCCTGGAAGGGCAAGTGTGCCAGGATTGGGCCTAGTAGCCAGTTAAGCACCTGCACAGTTAAGACATTTATATGTGTTATGTGAGATACCACAATGATTTTTCTATGTGCATGCAAACATTGATGTAGCAAATAGGCCCCCATTACAACCCTGGCGGACGGTGCAAAAAGGGCAGTAAGACCGCACACAGGCCGGCGGTCATTACCGCCCCATTATGACATTGACGGTTTAGCATATGCCAAACCGACAATGTCCTGCACCGTCCCCCATGGCAGTAACGATCGCCAGGCTGGAGACAACGGTCTCCAGCCCGGCGGCCGTCACCAGTCCGCCGGCAGTATCAGGACCCGACATACCGCCATGGATTTTGTGGGGTTTTCAACCACCACGAAATCCATGGCGGTATGCACAATCAGTGCCAGGGAATTTGTTCCCTGGCACTGATTGGAGTCTACCCCTCCCCCCCTCCCCTGTGTCCACCCTCAACACCCACGAGCCCCCTACTACCCCTCAAAGGTAGTAGGACCCCCTCCCCACCCCCACCCTCCGCCCGACCCCCATAGAACCCCCAAACATATCCTTCACATCCCCTTCACACATGCTCACACCACTCACACACATACACACACATATACATGCACACATACATACACGTTACATTTCCCCTACACACATTACACCCCCCGCATTCATACACACACTCACACAACCCCTCTATACACTCATGCATACCCCCATGCACGCAGACACCACACAACAACCCCCCACCCCTAATGGATGATCACCTTACCTGTTTCGGTGATCCTCGGGAGGGAACGGGATCCATGGGGGCTGCTCCGCCACCAGCACCCCATCACCAGAACTCCGCCACGCCGAATACTGAGTCATATTACGGTGGGGGTGTTCTGATGACATGGCGGTGATGGTGGAGCAGCCTCCACTACACCGCCGACCGCTAGTATGGCTGCTGGTGGCTCTCCGTCCAAAAAAGGTCGGAGGGTCGCCAGCAGTCATAATATGGTTGGCAGAAGACCGCCAACACCGCCAACACTGGCGGTCTTCAGCCCGGCGGAACCTCGGCAGTCTGTGCAAAAGACCGCTGTGGTTGAAATGAGGGCCATAGTGTCTACATGGGTTGCATTGTATTTCCATGCACATTATATATGCCTCTGCTCACAGTCTATGACTGAACTATATGTTCATTATGCTGGCTTCCACAGGTATAAGACAGTACAAAGGACTAGATGTACAACAAACACAAAGTCATTGTACACTGTTTACAGTTACATTCCCTTTGGATTGTGGTAGGATGTCTGATGATCAGTACACTGCAGCAGCACACATACAATATGTCCACACTGTGCCACATTGCTGACTTTGTTTCGTGTATGTCTTACCAAAGTACTTGCACTTGGCACAAGTTGTTGACATATACACATATTTTGCTACACATGATGTTGTCCTGCAGTGTTTGTAACACATAACTACATACCTTTGTGATGGGCAAATAATAATAGATGAGATGTGAGTGTCTTGATGTTTACAGTGACTGTGAAAATGAATGAGATTGCTTACACAAAGGTAGTATTCATTCCTTTGTTGCCATTGTTGAACACTCTTTAAAAAAAAATATTAGTGTCCATCAAACTACTTCATGCGTCTGTGAAAAAGTTCTGGACAATGTTGTTTTTACGCTGGGTACCAAAATCGTGGGTAGCTTTTGGCCTTGGCCCTCATTTTGATCTGGACCTTCATGGTCCTCATGGCTATTGTCCCATGGGACCTTTGTCCACACACATTGGTTGTGCAATATACAACACACACGGATAATTTTGCATACCGTGGGGAGGAGTATAGCAATCTCGTACCGGACATGTTGAGGCAGCAGAAGCGAGACATCAGTACTCAGAAAGTCTGCTCCACTGTACCTCTAGTCCTGCCAAATGCGTTGAGCTGTGCCTTAATCAGGGGATGTGCAAATGGGGTCATGACCCATGGGTGCAGACCATATCATTGGTCAGCTGAAAAGACAGGAAACGAAAAATCAGTCAATGATCATGGTGATTAGTGGTTGACGGACCCACGCTCAAGTACATGTCTGTTATGTGTACCAAATGACTCATACGCATTTCCACCAGTATGGGACCTGCACTGACATTGGATGGCATACATGCTCCTTTATTTTTTATATAACTGGCACTGTACTGCACATATAAGTATACTGGCATGTGTGATACACTTACTAGTTGAAAAACATTTTCTTGACAATAGCATGAACATGGTGAGTCTTTACTGATATAGGGAATGAGTATCCAATTGAGGAGACATTTCTGGGAGAGAGTACGTTATTCAGGAGACACTTTTGTTACACTTCTGTATTGGTTTGGATTGGGACCAATCTATGCATTTCTGGTCTACTCCATGTCTTCATTTGAAATAGTTACCCAATGCAGATGATGTGGTCCCATTCCTTCACACAGATTTGGATGTGACAGTAGTTGTCGCTGTTGTTCAGTAGCTACTACCATGGATCGATTAGTGAGTGCATGTCAATGTGGGACATCATTGTCTACACATGGCAGTGTATTGTATCCGCTATCTTGACAGGACATATGGACACCTAAATTTAGGACTTGTGCACTGTACAGTGCAACTAGTAAATTATCAGAACTACACTGCTGCACTAAGTAAGGGAAGTGTAGGACATATTTTAGGCCATACTACACAGTCCTGATTTTTCAACTGGCACACAATAGGCTGCTAACACCAAGACAGGCACACTTGAAACATGATGAATGTATGGCTGCATTTCCTGTGAGATGTACTTTGAGCATGAGGGACTACCTTCCTTCACAGCATGAACCCTTGGAGGCCTAATAGTGTATTTCTGTGTGCCACAGAATGCAGCATACAAAGGTGGCAAGAGCACTGGCGTAACAAAACTTAAAGGCCCCCCTACAAAATACCTAGAGGGGGCCCCAAAGCTTCGGAATCAGTGTGGAGCACTCAGCCTAGGGCCTGCCAGCCATACACAGGACCGGAGGGTAAACCCCTGGAGCTCAGACCCCTCTCCCCCGCACCATGAGGGGCTTTTGTTACACCACTGGGCAAGAGTGTTTATGATGACTTATGTTAATTTTCCATGTTACAAATGACAAGCGTGGGGAAATGATTTTACAACATTTCACAGTTTAGCTGGTGTTGGATACATGACATGCCTCATGACTGTGAAAGCGACCTGTGGACACACAGACAACAGAATTGGAAGCCCTTCCTCCCACACAGTGTGCAACACAGCATTTTTCAGAGCATTGCATTGTTCAGGATCTTTACACCATTGCAAGGCACACACAGTGGCTTAGCAGCTCCTAACAAGTGTGACTAGCAGAGATACAGTGAACATGTGCCATGATGTATGATACAAGTATGAGGCACATATGTACGAGCCGCATACTTGCATATGGTGCAAGTATGAGGCTCCTACATATGCACTGTTTCAGTCACCAAACACAGAGATGGCGATTTTATCATACATTATTTACTGTTTTTAGGTCTGACAAGTACTTCAGATATACTTACCAACCAGTGGGCCACTCCCATATGTTCCATTCTGGAAGCGCTCATTGATGATAGAGTGCCTGAAGATGCAGGCACTTCCAGGGTAATTTGCCAACACATTGACAAACATCGACAGATGGTCCAATATTCCCTGTACGTTGATGGAATATGTGTGTTGCCTATTGTGGAACAGGTGGGATGTAGCAGCAGGAGGCACAAGTTGCACATGTGGGCAGTCCATTGCCCTCAAGACATGTGGGAATCCAGCTATGGCATAGCAGCCTTGCCTGTTGTGCAGTTGTTGCTGCTTTGTGTTGGGGAACATGATGTGCTTGGGCGTCAGGCAGATAATGGCATCCAGGATAGAGGGCAGGATTGCCATAAAGGATGGCTGTGATATTCTAGCTGTGGTGGTTTAGAATGACCCAGATGCTAGCATGTGGAGGACTGCCATCAGCTTGGCCTGCGGAGAAATGTTGGCGCACCTCTTTGATGTTGCCTACAGCCTTGGTGCAATCAGGTTCAGGAGCTGGATGATAGACTCCTTCTGAGCCTGTCATAGGCGATGACCTCCTCCTCCCTGAGGTCAATGAAGATAGTCCTTTGGCGGTAGACATGCTCCCTTCTCCTGTGCTGGCTACGTAGTTGTGAAGTTGAGGTGATGGTGGTAGTGGTGGTCTTCTCGCTGGTCCTAGCTGAAGTATTAGCACCTTCATGGCATAATTGCACTTGCCAAAGTGCTTTCTGTATGTTCTGTTTATATCCCAGTGCCAATGCTTCATTTCTTATGCCTGGATTGCTGATGATCAGAAATTTTGATGCATTTTCAGCTATGCACGCTGCTTGCCAAGAGGGCGTCACTTTTCCATAGACTCGTAAATATCACTGCGCTGGTTCTAGGTTGGATTCTGTAGAGAAGTACTTACCTTGCATATATTATAGTTGTGTGATGCAGCCGGTTCGGGTACAGGAAATTTCAGACACGGGACGCCAAAAAGTGAATCATTGGCCTTAATGCATTGCTTTGCCAATATGAAGCACAGAATTTGCAGCCGCTGCATCAAAAAATTACACAATGGTGGCCTAAGCTCTTTGTAAACATGCCCCAAAGTTTCTATAAGGTCCGCTCTAGTCGAAGGGCAAAAATGGAGTGAATCTCTAGCTAGCTTAAACACTCTTATCTCCTCAAACTTCGGATAGTTGACATCACTGCCAGTAACTTTCCATAGTCGGTGCACAATTGTGAATGGCATACTTTTAATTAGGCTTTCATCTCTTGGTTCAGCCATCAGGACGAAATTGGATCTTTTCTCGTCTTCAGGAATCTGGAGGGGAGTTCTTCCTCACAACTCCTTGTTAATACTTCCGTTCTTGGCAACCTATCTTCTCATACCCCCCTTATCTATAACTCGCTATACGCTTTTCATTAAGGGAAGGCTTCTGTTGATGCACCTGCAAATAAAGAAATTCATGTGCATTTCACTTAAATAAAATAAATGAGGTATACTTTACTGGTAAATCAATGTATTTATACATGGAAGAATACTACATACATGTAAGTTGCATATGATCATTCTATATTTCTACTTATAAATGTGTTTCTGTTCACAAGTTTTAGTTTAACGAGTAAATCATAATATTCATACATGGAAGAATACTGCATACATGTAAGTTGCATATGATCATTCTATATTTCTACTTATAAATGCATTTCTGTTCACAAGTTTCAGTTTCTTCATTTACATGAATACATTTAAACACACATTATATATGTTGATGCGTGCATTTCATTTCCCTTCCCAAAGCTAAAGCTCCTGACACCAAACACTAGACCATGCATCCAGAGGTGGCGGTGTCTACATGGAGGTTGTGTAAGTGCACTGGTGGTACATCTGCCATTACTCTTCTGAGTATATAAGGGGTGAATGTACTGCTGGTGAACAAGCTGCACATGTGCGTGTGTGAGTATGTGTGTGTGTGTGTGTGTGTGTGTGTGAAAGCAAGCAGTGTTGCTTCTTGTGCCTTTGTTGTTCTGTATGAGTGTTTTTGCATGAGGGAAGCTTGTGCTGCAGCTGTCAAATGTTCTTTATCTGTCATCTGCATTACGAAACATTCCACTAATCTTTCCCATAAGGTACTTTTTTTTGTTATACAAAAGCCACAAACTAGTGGCTTTCTCAGTGCCTGTTTAAAGTTGCTTAGTGATGATCAATCAAAGTTGTTTAATGATGATGGGTAGCCTTCAGGGCGTTTATGTCAGGAATTGCCAGCAAATACCGATGTTAGTCACCCATTGTATTGCAAGCAATGTTCAACCATGTCCCTGTCGGAGACCCACAGCTAGAAGTGCACTAATCAGCTAGATTTTGATAGATCTAAAATGCAAGCCCTGGACTGGGGCTCTCCAGGCTCCCCAAGACCATGTCTGTTATCCTGCTTCACCAGGATGCTTCATGTCACTGATGCAGTCGACCAGCAACCTCGAAGTAAAGTTCCAAGTTATGTTCTCTTTTTATAAGAACAGATTTATGAAGTTGTTATACAGAATTACTAGTTTTATTACCTGGTACTAGAATCAGAATTATATAGTGGTCAGACCAGGTAATAAGTAGAGGCTTCTTAATTAGCATATTGGAAAGATCAGTAAAAACTAGATCTTATACATTGGTGACTTGACTAACTACCAATTGCACCGTAGTTAGGTCCTGCAGAAGATTAATTGCATTGGTGCATTTTGGATCGCCTAAATGAATGAATGTTCAGGAGGTTAAGTTAGTCTTTTATAACACCAGGCTAGCCAATAGGTCCAGTAATGATTGTAGAAACTGTGTAACCAGACTGAGCGGACAATATCCGAAGGCGCCAGAAAAAGTGAAGGTAGGTGTAAATTTAATAGAAAATAACATACTTTTACATTCCGGTAATCATGAGCGGACAATACCCAGAGGTGCCAGAAAAAGTGAAGGTAGGTGTAAATTTAATAGAAAATAACACGCTTTTGCAGTCCGGTAATCAATGGCGGCTAATCCATGGGGGCAAATGAGAGTTGTCTCGCCACTTAGAAGCTGCCAGTGCCATACAATGCCTGATCATGGTTGTGCAATGTGCAAAACAATAATAAAAAAACATTTCTAAATTAAGCGACGACGGCCCCCGCTGCAATGTAAGAGTTGCGCAGTGCAGGAGGAGTAGACATGAATGTCAAGCTAGACAAAGCTAAAAGCTCGGGTGAATCCAATTTTACATGCACACTTTAAAGGCCTCTAACACTGCACTGTTAGAGAGCCTGGGGCAGAGATGGAAGGTCTCTGGTCTCTGATGGAGCACTGGGTTGCCCTGCTGATGCCATTCCCAACACTGCTCTCATACACTTCAATAAAAGTGTAATAATCTGATTTTTTAAACAGCAGCATTGGAATTGACTCGGCTGGGTTTGGCCAACATCAGCAAATTCCACCTAAAGAAATGAGCACGGCCAGCAGAAAATATGTAGATGGGAAAGAACACAACAGCATCACCTTGTGTATCATAGCAATTCCATTGCCACCCTTCTCCAAGGCACCACGTCTGGTAATAATATAGTCAGAGTCAGCATGGAGCCAGGTTTCTGCTAGAAAAGCTGCATTCAGCTGCTCATCACATAAATAAATAAAGGTATAATATATGCCCTGCTGGTGATCTGAACTTAATCAAAAACAGTTGCCATGTGTCAAGTTCATTACGGTTGACTTCAAGGGATCTGCATTGCATCCAAAGGCTATAGTTGCATGTATTGCAAGCCAATGTTGTAGAGTGAGGATTAATTGAATGTAAATAACTATGTTAAGTACTTACATTTAAATCATATACCTGCTCAGTGGAGTATGACACTCCATCCTGAGGTAAACAGACCCCGTCTGGGTGCGGGAGGGTGCAGACAAGCTTGCCTTTGATGTGCATATGAAGTGCCGGCAGTGCTCCACTGCACACATAAACTGTGTGCCTGCGCCCCAGCCTTCAATAGCCTGACCTTTATTTCATAGCCTGACCTTCTGTCCTTAAACAGGCAGGGTATAGGGCTATTCCCCGAAATCAGCTGTAGTGCTTCCTGGATCATCATGTTATATGTATGGAATTCCAGGCTGACACATAGACACACATTAGTTGATTGGATGCCAATAGAGTTCTACAACCACAGAACCTGGATGACTCCAGTAGGCGCCCGCCCCAACACCCACCAAATGTAAACCGACAAAGTCTGATTGTTTTGGCATTGGAATAATTTTATTTACAAACATCAATTAATTAAAATCATAAATCATAGAACATTTCCTATAAGTCAAAATTCAATCCTGTCATAAATGTCATAAATCATGATAACGACACAACCAAGGATCCTCCTGCATCCTGAACACCGTTGGACCACACAGGCGAACCGTACTTCACCTGTATCCTTGGGGGGGCGGTTCCCAACACCTCACAGTCCCTTGTCCTCGTGCTCCGGGTTCCACCTCACCCCAACACCAAGCAGCCATGTGGGTGCAATAGGGTGGCCAGGGGCGGGAGCCCCGTGCCCACCCCAGCCATCTGAGGATCCTAACCCCCAAGCTGGTGTGTACATCTGCCAGTTGATTCAGGACTGCAGGATCCTACCTTTGGTGTTATACAGGGTACCCTGCCTTGGTTACCCCTCTGTTGCTTGGGGCGAATTCATTATCTCACCTCACGCCTAGTATCTAACCTCACACATTATCCTCAATCTCATGTCTTAAGGAATGGGAGGGTGGGTAACGCCGATCACCGGTCGCGAGGCCCACGCCGCATCCAGGAAAAAGGCTAAGGCCTGATCTGGGGGGTGCTTAAATACCCCCCAATGGATGCGGCGGAGCAGACAGTGGCCGGAAGTGACGCGCACATCCTTCCCCATAATTCTTGCTTTTCCACCCTCTCACCTCACGAGAGGGCAGAATCGCCAGGCCAGTAAACATCGGACCAGCATACAGGGCTGGGGCCACGGCGGCCCCAGGTCCGAAATGCTGTGCCCCCCCCCAACTGGGGAGGCGTTCTGTCAAAAGGCAAATTCAGCAGTAACTGGGTCACAGACAAATGTCACAGCTTATCATTAGAAGTGGTCTCAGAACCCCCCGCACCCCCACCCACATCAAGAGGCTCCCAGGGTGTTATCAAGATCCTCTTTGGGGCAAAAGGCCACATTCAAAGAAACACAGGCATAAAATGTAGACCACCTCTACAGAGTTCACCATTTTGCATATCCTACAGTTGAAACTGCAGCCTGAGATGTATCACATGCTAGGAAATGTACCTGGCAAGAGCGAGAATCTCTGATTTGCTGGGGGTATGTCCACATAATCTTTGAATCCATCATTTTTCAACAGTGTGTTCACTCTTAGCATCCAAATAGAGCCTTGGGCCAGAAGCACAAACAAAGCAGTAATGTGTCATTTTTACAGTATGCATTTTGTGCTTCCAGTACAATTTTTCCATTACAAGATCTGCCTCCACTGGAAAGAAGCAAAGCCCATAATATCAAGGACCAACCACAACTGACTTGAATTTTTAACAAGTATGAAATCACCTTTGGCAGGTGTAAGGATAAATTACTCTGGGGAGTGCTCAAATTCGACCTAGGGCCCGATAAACGGCAAGAAGAACGTGAGGTAGAAATGTGATTTATTTCTTAAGGCAATCTCATCAGGATTTGAGCGACATTGCAGATGTACAATTAACTGCTCATCCTCTCGCAGCATGAACGGCATTGTGCAATGCATTAGCAGCACTTGCTTCAGAAACTGGAGTGCAGAGTGCTCTGCAGTTATTTGTCAAATACATTATTATATTTAGCACTTTGGGATTCTCTCGTGTATGTGATATCCTCACACTAGCAAACAAAGAGCAATGCTGCGAAACATCCGGGCCCTATCAAATAAAGTGAGCTTTGGAAGTGCTGATACAGGTACCTGGTACGGATTTGGGCTGACTAGTGTCTTAAATAGTTGACGAACCGGAGCTGCAGTACCTTACCAGTTTAGACAGTTGTAAATCGTTGTTTCTCTCTGGAATTTTAAAGGAATGTGCTGCTTATGATTGGAAATGTAGCAGCATTTGTTGACACATCTAAAGAGAAATAACTACCACAACACAGCAATATAGCAGAAAGTAAGGTAAAAACACAACCAAAACATAAGTTTATAAAACAGAACAAAAAGTCAACCCAGAAAGCAACACAACAACAACATAATGTAGTAATGCAACACAAAAACATGACCATCGTGCAAAACAAAACAAACATCCGTCAGCACCAAATCGAAATACTTCTTAACAAATATTCTTGCCACCAATTAATGCCTTCACAAGACTGATTTGATAATAGGGCGCTAAAAGTTGTTTGCACTACGCACTACATCACTTACCACCACGGACACGTAATGACGTCAGTCAAAAATATCTTATGATGTGGCCCAACCAATCAACGCAACCATACACAATTGTAACAGCCCTTCTCTTTCTTTGGCCAAATTGTCAGACGCTCTCGCTTGAGCTGGGCAGGTTATTTGTCCCAGGCACAAAACACGAGGCTAGCTAAGTGCCATTTTTCGATGGAGTGTTGCTTCTCCATGGATGAGAGGAGGCTGATTTACTTTTTTTAACTTCAGCTTTTCCAAAATAGTTTTTTTCTGTTATTTAATTTACTCTACATGGAGTCTATTGATTATTCAAGTTGGCAGGCAGTTTTATAGGGCACCCCACTGGCTCTTTGCTTAATGTAGTCAATGATTGTAATTGCTTGATCAGCGCAGACCGCGAAATAGGTTTTGTGTTTTTTTTTTTTTTAACAATGCGCTGATGGCTTTATCTGATGCAGTCTTGGCAGGGTTCAGCTTTTACAGCACTCCTCTGAAGTCCCAGCGGTCTGCAGATTGATGTCTATTGCTCTCTGCCGGAGCTGCTGATGCCGCTCTCCAGAACACACTCGCACATCTGGCATGCCCCACTTGGCACCAGTGCCAGCTTCTCTGTTAGGCTGTTAGGGAAGCGTTCACCGGTTCCTAGATAACTGTTTTCGCGGAGGTGCTGAGCTGAAAAGCGCATCATCTCATCAGCAACGCTGCTGGCACCTGTTCAAAGGGTCCCTGCAGCCGCGCGTGACAAGGGTCACAGAGGTGAACCATTTATTGCACCCGTCCAAGTGCTCAAGTGTGCCACTGGTTGTGTTTTTATTTTCACCCCCTCCTCAAGTGTATTTCCTGAAAAAGATAGAATATTGTATTCTATTCCCTTTTCAAAATCTGGTACCACAGATTGTGTTTATATAAACGTTTCTTTATTGTTAGCTGTCAAACGCCGTGCTTACCTTACAAAACGTCTCCATGTGTGCAGTGAAGTGCTGTCTCCCAATCCCCTCACCCCACCTCACCACGGCTAACCGACTAGTGAAAACGAATTGCAGACGGGAGCGACTAAACAGCATCAGAGTTTCAGATAACGGAGAACTGCATGTGGGAGCGAGGAGGTGGAGGGACGTTTCAAAATGGTGTCTAAACGAGTTGGAATGGGAGATGTCCTAAAGCAAGGCGGGTGCATAAATCCCCAGACAATCTAATTATATGGGCCATAAATGCAGTTCACCGTACCTGAGGTAAAGGCCCAACCAGTTGTTGTATGGATGGGTCTCTTCGACTGGCTTAATGTAAAAAGTGATTGGACATTTGTAGTGGTATTGAAAACCCCTTCATAAGAGTTGGGGGCCTGCAGCCCCTGTTTAAAACCTGTCTCTAATTTTCTTATAACAGTCGAGTTGTGACGCCTCTAGTAACGTGCACTAATGCAACGATGTAGCTGTTCATCTGAAATAACTTATTATGGCTGAGTTATGACATCATAAAACCTGCTGCCAGATTCAGCCCAAGTTGAAACACAAGTCAGAGAAGTGGCTTTTCATTCTTCTGATCTGTTTTTCAAACCTGAACAGTGATCAGCTAAAGGAGAGTTTGAGCAACTTGTTTATTTTTTCCATGCAATGGACCATTACAAGAAAGACAGAGGTGGTCATTCCAACCTCAGCGTTAAAAGGCGCTTACCGCCGTGCAGAAGACCGCCATAACACTGCCGCGGCCGCGGTAAACCGCCACGGTCATTCTGACCCACAACAGGCAAACCGCCAAAATACAGACATCCACAAAAGTCCGCCACACCAAAGGGCAACGAGAAACTGGCGATGACCAAACCTCCACCGTCACGCCAACAGAAATACGCCCACACTATCACGACACACGAATCCACGCGGCGGTCTTTCAACCGCGGTATTCCATTGGCGGTACACACCGCCGCGCTCAAAATACACACACATATACAAAACACAGCCACATTGGACAATTCGAAATACACACACCTGATACACATCCACACACCACTCCCACGCACCCAACACAATATATAACACACACCCACATCACCCACAAACCCCTACTCCTAGAGATTCGTGAACACGCACAGAGATAAGAGACCCGAGCACACAGACGCGCAATTCACTGTCACCCAGCATATCTACCACGCACGTCAAAATACACACCAATACACATCACCACACTTAGCACCACACAATCCACCACACACATCACCCAAACCACCCCATGGCACCGCAAAGACACCCCAGGTTTTCTGACGCTGAACTCAGGGTCATGGTGGAGGAAATTGCACGGGTAGAGCCACAGCTCTTCGGGACACAGGTGCAGCACACCACCATTGCCAGGAAGATGGAGCTATGGAGCAGAATAGTGGACAGGGTCAACGCTGTGGGACAGCACCCAAGAAATAGGGACGACATCAGGAAGCGGTGGAACGACCTACGGCGGAAGGTGCGTTCCATGGTATCCAGGCACAACATCGCGGTGCAGCGGACTGGCGGCGGACCCCCACCTCCTCCCCCAGAATTTACAACATGGGAGGAGCAGGTCTTGGCGATCCTGCATCCTGAGGGCCTCGCAGGAGTAGGCGGAGGAATGGACTCTGGTAAGTCATATCTTAATTACTACATCCCCCCAACCCCACCAGCATGCCAACTCATAGCCCCACCCTCACCCCCACCCCCATCACACCTACTCCTTGCAAATGTCTCACCCTCACAACCCACCCATCCAAACACCAAGGCCTGCATGCGACCACTAAGCATGGACACCCATCACCTAAGCCTACCCACTGCACATACCCATCCCCCCCCAAACCACCCTCACAAAAGCCCCCACACAGGAATGCAAGCACAGGGGTACACGGGCACCCACCCATTGCACGCTATGGCACACACAGAAGCAATAATCATACTATTATACCCCTGCAGGACCCGAACGCCACGACACCGCGCAGGAGGGTCCACAAATGTCCACTCCACCCCCAGAAGAGGCCCACAGTGATGACAGCACCTCTGTCTCCCTGGATCTAGATGACCAGCCCGGCCCATCGGGGACCTCTGGACAGTCGGTTCCCCTCAGACAGCCACAGGCCACAGCAGACCTTCCCCCCTCTGGGAACACCAGCACAGCACCCACCCAGCGGGCCCATATCTCTGTCCCCAGGACACGTCAATCAGCAGTGTGCCACCACTACAGGGCACCCAGGTTAACCCACCACCCCAACAACAACAGGTACCTGGGGGCAGTGGTAGTGGGCACACGGTCCAGGGGACAGAGGCACAGGGAAACAGGGGAACTGGGAGGGCTGCTGTGCGACAGGGGGAGGACAGGCCCAGGGAACCCACCCTCCACGAGGCCCTCTCCTCCATCATGGGAGCATACCACCACTCCCAGGAGACGATGGTGACGGTCCTGGCCAGGTTTCAGGAGATCCAGCTTCTGCAGGAGCAACAGTATATGGGGTTGAGGGAAGAACTAAGAAACATCAGTACCGCCATGGGCACCATCGTAGTGGCTCTGAATGAGGTAGTCACCACATTGCGGGACACCGTTGCACCACAAAGGGCCCCTGACACTAGCATGGACCAAGAACTGCCTACCACCTCCGCCGGCGCTAGTGGACAGGAGGCCCCGACACAAGACCAACAGGCCACCAGAACCCCATCCCCTGCAGAAGGTGAACCACCCCGCAAGCGGGCCCTGAGATCCAGGAAGAAGACAGAGTAAGATGCCAAGACCCTCCCAGCAAAGGATACCTCCCTGATTGTCATCCAACTGTCCCACATTGACACCCTGTCCATTCTTACACTGCCCCTGCTCCACTTTCCACAGGCATCTGGACAATGCACCTGTGATACTGATAGTCTGGACTCTGCCATGAACAATCCTCCACCATCACACCTCAACGATTTGCAACCACCCACCAATTTAGAGCACTGTAATAAACACACTTATTGCATAAAAGAATTTGGAGTCTGGCTGTGATTATGTACAAATGTATTAGACATTACCGTGCCAAATGGCATATTCACATTGTGATGCCAACATACCAATGTCACACAGCTGTAGTCCATGGGGAAATAAAGCAGATGTTACGCAGTGGGGCCCACATCTCTGAAATTGGAAGGGAAAGTCACAACTCAGTTACCATACACTGGGGGAAAAGGACAGACAGTAGAGAGGTAGTAGGGGTTAAGTATATGTAATATGCCGGTGTGGATTCTTACCTGTGTGTCATTGAAAATACTGCTGTATTACTGTGTTCCTGTTCTCTATGTCGTCCTCTTCGCCTTCCTCCTCTTCACTCTCCACAGGCTCCACAGCTGCTACAACACCACCATCTGGACCATCCTCCTGCAGAAAAGGCACCTGGTGTCGCAAAGCCAGGTTGTGAAGCATACAGCAGGCCACGATGATCTGGCACACCTTCTTTGGTGAGTACATTAGGGATCCACCAGTCATATGGAGGCACCTAAACCTGGCCTTCAGGAGGCCGAAGGTCCGCTCGATCACCCTCCTAGTTCTCCCATGGGCCTCATTGTAGAGTTCCTCTGCCCTTGTCCTGGGATTCCTCACTGGGGTCAGTAGCCAGGACAGGTTGGGGTAACCAGAGTCTCCTAATAGCCACACACGGTGCCTCTGGAGTTGCCCCATCACGTAAGGGATGCTGCTATTCCGCATGATGTACACGTCATGCACTGACCCAGGGAACTTGGCATTAACATGGGAGATGTACTGGTCAGCCAAACACACCATCTGGACATTCATGGAATGATAACTCTTCCTGTTCCTGTACACCTGTTCACTCCTGCTGGGGGGGGACCAAAGCAACATGTGTCCCATCAATGGCACTAATGATGTTGGGGATATGTCCAAGGGCATAGAAATCAGCCTTCACTGTAGCCAAATCCCCCACCTCAGGGAAGACGATGTAGCTCTGCATGTGTTTCAGCAGGGCAGACAACACTCTGGACAACACCTTGGAAAACATGGGCTGGGACATCCCTGATGATATGGCCACTGTTGTTTGAAATGACCCACTTGCAAGGAAATGGAGTACTGACAGCACCTGCACTAGAGGGGGGATCCCTGTGGGTTGGCGGATTGGTGACATCAGGTCTGGCTCCAACTGGGTACACAGTTCCTGTATAGTGGCTCGGTCAAGCCTGTATGTCAGTATGACATGTCTTTCCTCCATTGTCGACAGGTCCACCAGCGGTCTGTACACGGGAAGATTTCTCCATCTCCTCGCATGTCTCAGTGGACGGTGCCTATGAAGGACAACAGCGAGCACAGAGTCAATCAACCCACAGGTACGTAACCACAGCTTGCACATAACAATGCATTGAATGGCTTGTATGAGTGTCGATGCAAGGCCTAGGTATGTGTGACGCAGTAGAAAATAAGGGATGTGGGCCCTTGAAATGGCGGCTGCCTGACCTGTGAAGTGCAACAATGGGATGTGAGGTCAATGCGCTGGCGTGGGACACCGTGGCGGTAGGTGGTCGAAGACCGCGGCGCAAAGCTGCATTGGTTAACATTGAACCGTATGGGTCTCAGGAGCCAATGACGATGTGCGCCGGCGGTCGCGGTACGCACCGCCGCGGTACGCACCGCCGCAGGCGTGACCGCCATTTTCTATCAGCTTAATCACTCGATACCTGATCTTCCACAGGAGAGGACCTACACTGCAAGTGCTGCTGTGACCACGGTCTGGAAGAGACAATGGCTCATGCGACTGGGGAAAGGGCCCCTGCCTTCACTGCTCAGGAGTTGGAGAAACTCGTGGATGGGGTCCTCCCCCAGTATGCGCTACTCTACGGTCCTCCAGACCAACAGGTAAGTACACTGAGACCATGCTTTGTGGGCAATGCCTGTGTTGAGTCGGGTGGATGAAAGATGGTTGGGAGGGGAGCGATTGAGGCATGCATCAAACGACAGATGAGAGCATGTGCCACATGGCAAGGGTGGGGATGGGGGGGCCACTCACATCGAGCATGCAGAAGGTGATGATTATTCTTCTCTCCCTGTACATGTCACATAGGTCAGCGCCCACCAGAAAATCGGTATTTGGCGTGCCATCGCCAAGGACGTCCGGACCCTGGGGGTCCACCACAGACGGGGCACCCACTGCAGGAAGAGATGGGAGGACATCAGACGCTGGAGCAGGAAGACGGCGGAGGATCAGCTGGGGATGGCCTCCCAACGTGGGAGGGCTGCATGTCGTACTTTGACCCCCCTGATGTCCCGGATCCTGGCGGTGGCCTACCCCGAGTTGGATGGGCGCGTGAGGACATCACAGCAGACACAAGGGGGTGAGTACACTCAAATCCTGGTTACTTTGCGCGCAGTGGAGGTGTCTGGGTGGGGGAGGAGGGCTGTGGGTATCCCTAGGCCAGTGCGATATCTGTAGGCTAGGCCCCTCCGTAAGGCATGGCCCTGTGCCCCCGCCCCCCACCTCTGTAGGGTGCCAAGTACAGCTATTTATTGTCCTGTGTCATGTATGTGAGCAGAGGTCGCCCATAGGCTTGTAGGCCATGTCCCACGGATTGCGTAGTCAACCCCATGTGCGCGGCGTAGTGCAGGGGGCTTCTGTGTCTGTCCTGTCCGCCAACGGTGTCGCCTATGCATGCACTCAACATTTCTTTATTTTTCCCCACCCCCCTTTTTTGTTGTCTTCCTGTTCATTTGTGCATTAGCATCATCAGGCGGAGGAAAAGTGGCATCGGAGCACGAGGGAGCTGCATCTCACATGGCCATGGCGGGCCATGCAACAGACTCGGATTTCACCAGTGAGACGGAGGGCGAGGGGAGCTCCACAGCGGGGACTCGTGCGGATGTCAGTGACAGCGACTCGTCCTCTGAAGGGAGCTCCCTTGTGGTGGCGGCAACATCTGTGCCCCCGCTACAACAGGTACAGCCGCCACCCAGCGCACCAGCACCGCCATCCCAGCAGCCCCTCAGCGTTTGCCCCGTGCCTGCTCACCCAGGAAGGTGGGCATCTCCTTCGCCCCAGGCACCTCAGGCCCTGCCCCAGTCACCCCTGCTGCCCTCAGTGAGGAGGTCATTGACCTCCTGCGGACGCTCATTGTTGGGCAGTCTACCCTTTTGAATGCCATCCAGGGTGTAGAAAGGGAGGTGCACCAGAGTAATGCATACCTGGAGGGCATTCATTCGGGTCAGGCTGCCCATCAGCGATCGTTCAACACTCTGGCCTCAGCACTGATGGCAGCAATTGTACCTGTCTCTAGCCTCCCCCCTCCAACTTCCTCCACCCAGACCCAATCCCCTGTACCTCTGCCTATCCCAGACACACCATCAGACCAGCCTGCACACACCTCAACACCCAAGGGAAGCTCATCCAGACATAAGCACCACACATCACACAAGCATTCACACAAGCAACATTCACATGCAGACATACCAACACCCACTGCCTCCACTGTGTCCCCCTCCTCCTCGTCTCCCTCCTCCCTCCCTGTCACGTCTCCACTCACACCTGCATGCACAACATCTTCAGCCACTACGACCATCACCAGCACACCCACCAGAACCCCCGCACACGTGCAGTTACCACCCCCACTACCATTCACACGTCCCCTGTGTCCTCTCCCAGTGTGTCTGTCACCCCCTCTTCCAAGCTACACAAATGCAGGCAGCCACCCACCCAACAGCCATCCACCTCACGACAGCCTCCAGCCCAAGCACCTGCACCCAAAGACACCAGACTTCAAACTCCTACAACCACAACCTCCTCCTCCACTCCCATACCTACTACACCTACCAGTCCCTCTCTTCCTAAACTTATTTTCCTTTCCAAACTTGACCTCTTCCCAACAACTCCCCCACCCCGTCCATCTAAACAGACTCCAGTCAGCACCTCAGCCACCACAACAGCGGGCCCTCTGAAGACAGTCTGCCATGGACTGTGGAGTCCCCCACCCTCAAGGGCAGGCAGCTCAGTAGGGAGCCAAGGCACGGGCAGCCCACCGCCGCAAAAACATGCCAAAATTGTCAACGCCCGGCGCGAGAGGTCCTAAAACACCTGGAACAAAAATCCCTACCATGGCTCCGGCAGGGAGTGTGGTGCCACCTGGCACACCGCCAAAGGTGGGGAAGGGCCACAGGTGACCAGGGAAGTATGGGAAGGGCAGCACGCCCGACAAGACTGCCAGCAGCCCAGCTGAGCAGGAGGGCCCCGCATGCCCAATCCCAGGTGGGCAGGAGGACAGCAACAGGCCCGGGACTGCAGCCCAGGAGGGCCCCACCAGGCCGATCCCAGGTGGGCAGGAAGGCGCAGCCAGCCACAGGTCAGGTGGCGAATGACCTCCACGCCCTGGGCTGATCCGCTCAACTGGGCACTCATACGAAGCACCGCTGCGCTGGGCACCGCCGTCTCAAGCACCGCTCCGCTGGGCCCCGCCGTCTCAAGAACCGCTGAACTGGGCCCTTCATCTCAAGCACCGCTGAACTGGGCCCTTCATCTCAAGCACCGCTCCGCTGGGCACCGCCGTCTCAAGAACCGCTGAACTGGGCCCTTCATCTCAACCACTGCTGAACTGGGCCCTTCATCTCAAGCACCGCTCCGCTGGGCACCGCCGTCTCAAGAACCGCTGAACTGGGCCCTTCATCTCAAGCACCGCTGAACTGGGCCCTTCATCTCAAGCACCGCTCCGCTGGGCACCGCCATCTCAAGAACCGCTGAACTGGGCCCTTCATCTCAAGCACCGCTCCGCTGGGCACCGCCGTCTCAAGAACCGCTGAACTGGGCCCTTCATCTCAAGCACCGCTGCGCTGGGCACCGCCGTCTCAAGAACCGCTGAACTGGGCCCTTCATCTCAAGCACTGCTGAACTGGGCCCTTCATCTCAAGAACCGCTGAACTTGGCCCTTCATCTCAAGCACCGCTGAACTGGGCCCTTCATCTCAAGAACCGCTGACCTGGGCCCTTCATCTCAAGCACCGCTGAACTGGGCCCTTCATCTCAAGAACCGCTGAACTAGGCCCTTCATCTCAAGCACCGCTGAACTGGGCCCTTCATCTCAAGCACCGCTGAACTGGGCCCTTCATCTCAAGAACTGCTGAACTGGGCCCTTCATCTCAAGCACTGCTGAACTGGGCCCTTCATCTCAAGCACCGCTCCGCTGGGCACCGCCGTCTCAAGAACCGCTGAACTGGGCCCTTCATCTCAAGCACCGCTGCGCTGGGCACCGCCGTCTCAAGAACCGCTGAACTGGGCCCTTCATCTCAAGCACCGCTGAACTGGGCCCTTCATCTCAAGCACCGCTGAACTGGGCCCTTCATCGCAAGCACCGCTGAACTGGGCCCTTCATCTCAAGAACCGCTGAACTGGGCCCTTCATCTCAAGCACTGCTGAACTGGGCCCTTCATCTCAAGCACCGCTCCGCTGGGCACCGCCGTCTCAAGAACCGCTGAACTGGGCCCTTCATCTCAAGAACCGCTGAACTGGGCCCTTCATCTCAAGCACCGCTAAACTGGGCCCTTCATCTCAAGCACTGCTCCGCTGGGCACCGCCGTCTCAAGAACCGCTGAACTGGGCCCTTCATCTCAAGCACCGCTCCGCTGGGCACCGCAGTCTCAAGCACCGCTCCGCTGGGCACCGCCGTCTCAAGAACCGCTGAACAGGGCACCACCGTCTCAAGCACCGCTGGCCCATTGGCGGAAGGGGCAGGCCCGCATCTGTGTCGGGCTGGGCTGAACGAAGCACTCTGGGCACTAGTCCCCCTCCAGTACCAGTGGAGACTGATATTGACTTGAGAGACTGTGGCTTTGCACTCCCTAGGATGGCACAGTGGGCAAGCCACCCACTTGTGAGACTCGAGAGACTGTGGCTTTGCACTCCCCAGGATGGCACAGTGGGCAAGCCACCCACTTGTGAGACTTGAGAGACTGTGGCTTTGCACTCCCCAGGATGGCACAGTGGGCAAGCCACCCACTTTTGAGACTTGAGAGACTGTGGCTTTGCACTCCCCAGGATGGCACAGTGGCCATGGAGGCCCCTCGTGGATCTGGCGTCGTGGACTCATCTGGCTGAGGTGCCCCCCCTTCCCATCCCCCTGAGGTGCCTGTAGTTTTGCTATCTGATGCCCCTGCAGTGTTCTCTCCATTGGAGTCAGGTATCCTGTGTGGGCTTTGCCCATGTGTTTTGGCCCAGTGGCCCACGAACAATGGCTGATACACATATCGGACTGGACAAATTATGTATATAAAGTTATAGATGTGTGATATATTTTATACCCAGTCTTACAATATAATTCTAAATTTATAATCATTTACTTTTGTCTTTGCATTCTTCTGGGGGATTTGGGGGGGTAACTGTGATGTGTTGCTATGCATTGATGTGTGTGTTGTAGTGGGTGAGGGTGGGTGTGTCGCATATGTGTGTCCCCGTAATTTTTTTCCTCCCCCCCTCCCGTGTCGTAGGTGCAGTACTCACCGTTTGAAATGTCTGTTTCCGCCGTGTTTTTATCGGCGGGGCTACCGCCCCGGAAAAGGTGGCGGATTGGTGGGTTGTGATAGGGTGGGCGGTACATTGTCTTCGCCTGTCTGTTGGCGGTGACCGCCGCACTGTTTGTTTGTCCCGCCGTGGCGGGCGGTGTGTTAAAGTGGCGGTCTCTGTTGGCGGTTTCCGCCAGGGTCGGAATTGCATTTGTTTTACCGCCAGCCTGTTGGCGGTTTTGCCGCCGCTTTAACACCAACCGCCAGGGTTGGAATGACCCCCAGAATCTCTTTGCACATTTCTACCCATTCTTAGGTACAATTTGCTGCAAATTACCAACTTCTTATTGGAATGTTTAATTACACACTGCAGATTCTACTTTTACTCTTCATGTCTGCAGCCACAGTATCTCTTTCCTATGAAAGAGGAAATTCCAAGGATATAAGTGGTTTGTGGAAAGGGTGTGGTGTGACTATATAAGATAAATATAATTTCGTCTGGCATATTTTAAAAGGATTTTGCAAGTCACCTTAGAGTTCCATGAACCTATAAAGAAACCTGTCCCTTTGGCCTTGTTCCCTTATAGGGTCACGAAACTCCTCTGGTTCTTTATCTTTATAATGCACACCTAGGTACTTTATCACATTGATTTCAGCAGGAGCTTTATTATAAATATATAAACATATCATATTTGATGTCTGTTAGACAATACATAGAAAATACTTGCTCTACCACTCACGTTACTCTTACGCTATATTCATGAAGCATATGCAGTTTTTTACCATTTCATCTACCCACATTGAACACCTTGTGATGTTCTCCAGCAAGTGTTTTTGATAATCGTTTTCTGATTACTCCACAATGTAGTACACTATCTTTTATTACTGTTCATACAATTGTAATGCTCAAACTATCAAAACCTTTTGCTAAATGTTTACTAGAACAGAGCGGTAAGTGTGTATTGCAACCACTTTGAGGCACTGAAGTGTTGCAACCAATTTAATAGCTTCTGATTGTGTTAATGGATAATGCATTCATTTCAGCAGCAATGTTCCATTTCTATTGCATATGCATTAACAGCAGATATTGATATTAACCCATAAAAAATACATTTGCATATCAGGATCTAATGGTTCAGAGGACTAATTAGTCACTCCCTTATAAGAGACTTGAACTCCAGCTTCCCCACCCAGGCTTTCATTCTTTAAAGGTTGATACATTGAGCAACATTGTCTTACATAAGAGTAAATATCCGTGATAGAGCACCAAGAGACCCTTTGGGGGAAACACACATTGGAAATATAGATAATATCAAAGTCAAAACTACAAGCCTAAAAGAGCTTCGAATATAACTTGGCTGTAGAGCTAACGTTTTAATATTCAGGTACATTTTAAGGACTGCTTTTATGGGCCATTGATTGGTAAAACCATGTGTCATCTTTCATCCAATGGCAGGAATCAAAAAGAAGTCCCTGTTGTCAGCACATAATGTCATAATTCCTTGACTCTGGAACGTCAAGGAGTTATCATAAATTATCAGTGTGACCACCTTTGATGTGACTCCCATTTAATCTTGACACAGGACACTTAGTAAGCTTATTATTTATAGAGGCACTTTGGACAGCACTGAAGACAAATTGGACACACCTTATAATATAGCTGTAACATTTGATCCTTTTCAGAGGTGAGCTAGCCAACAATTTAACAAGGAAATCTAAGTTAGAGATGAGCCAAGCCCAGGCACAAACTGAGACTTGAAAATGTTTGCCATGTAAACCGTGCAACAAACAGTTTATAGAAATTTGATAAAGTCTCTTCAAAACTGCATCTCTTTAACATTCAGAAGAGTTTCACATTGGTACTTCAGATTTTATCACTGCATTGAAAGGCTTTATTACAAATGTTTTTTTTTTAAAACATAAACTGAGAAGCATTTATATGTCCCCCACTCTGATGATAATGCCATCAGGAGGCAAATCAGTTGTCGTGCATCCTATATGTGGCTTATAAACATATTCAACATGAAGCACAATTATAGCCTGTAAAATCAAGCCCCTCCTGCACAGTTCACATCCTGAACTCATGTACGTCAAGGTGCTATCATATGGAATAATGAAGAAAAAGAATGCACAGTGAAATATATTATTTCCATAGGAATACAAAATTTGGTCATTCAGGGAAGTTGTGACAGATCCTAGGTTTTTTGACTTCAGTACAACCACTATATGGGTATTTCTTTCTCTCCCCATTACCATCAAAGTTTAATGATTTGTCTTTAATTCTTGACTCATGAGGTTAGAGCATTGGAAGCAAGCAGTAAACACATGCTATTTTTGTACAAATGTAATTTCTAGAAAGCAACTGCTGACCTCATAAGGATGTTCTGGTGCTAGAGTTCTAACAAGGATGATGTTAAGGAGATGATTAGCAGTTAAAAAAAGCAAAAAAAACTTTCAACAATGTTTTAAAAGCATAAAAGACATTGATTTAGCACACGTGAGGTAGATATTGAGTTGGAAGTGAGATCATGACTGATGTTGGGCTCTAGGGTTCAAGACAACCTTGAACGAGCCATAGTCAGGTTTTTGGCTCGAGTCTGGCTCGAGACTCCAGTTGCTTGCCCACCTCTTTTTCGTTTCAGCACTGAAAAAGTCCTACATGAAGGAGGGAAACAAGGTAACATGGCATAGTGCTGCACTTGTTTTCTTCAATCAATCAAACTGCATCAATCAAACAAAATTCAAATGTTACCTATTTTTTTGAAAAGAGACACAACAATCACTATTTACAAAAGAAAACATCAATGAAATGACTATGTCATGTTGGTTGTGTCTTGTTCGAAATATCAGGACAGGGGCAAGACAATATTCACTAATGTTTCATTATAGCAATAAATACATGTATGCTATAATGAGAACCGGAGACCCAACTTACAAATAAAATACATATAACATATATGACACATTATTATAATGACACAAAATCAAAAAGGACAAAACACCCCAACAATTGACTTTAAAACTGTTCCTCAAAGTTGCACAAGAAGCAATCTCTTTGTTGTTGAGTCTTCTTACCTTGTGTCCTTGTGCTGTAGGTGCAACCTGCTTCAATATTATTGTGCATTTATTTCATTGGCAAAGATCAGAGGAGACACCATGAACTTAATTATTTTGTATAGTGTTAACTTTTTCTATTATACCTTTGTCTCAAACATTTAAATGTTGATATAGATAATATCATGGGCTCTCTATCTTGTTGCACACTTTATAATGATTATTTTCTTTTAAAGGGCCCAATACCCCATGGCCAATATGGGTGAAATGTGTCAGCTAACTGTTTGGATTGTTAAGCCTATTTTAAACATTTAGGATATGGTCTTTGGACTTGATGTCTTGATTATTTTAGAGGTCTATCTCAAACTCCACATGTAGATATACATAGATGAGACACTAATTTAAAGGTTGGTTTCCTGTAATGTTGGTTACTTTTGACAAATGTGTATAAGGCCAATCCTAGTAGCGGCTCAAACTAACACCACCTAAGTTGGAGTGTAGCAAGACATGAAGTCTGCTTAGGTTTATACTGTAATTCAGTCAGTGAAATACTTTTATTTGGCAAATAGCAAAACAAATATATCTATCAGTAGAGCATTGTTACAAACATGTTGATAAAAGGATTACAATATGGTATAAAATACTATTGTAAGTAAAATCATAGTACAATCATGCAGCCGTAATTTCACATTCAAAATAACTCTACATTGATCAGGGTAAAAAAACATTAATCAATGATCCTTTGATAGGCACAGACTCAAGTGAGGGAGTAAAACTTCAGGAATTTCTAAGGTTCATAGATTTTCTAATATAGTCTTAGGGCCCGTCGTAGCAGGCTATCCTGGCCATGAAAGGCCCACTCCAAGCAGAAGGCAAGGGCATTTATCAAGGAAGCAGCACCTTAATTGCCGGTATGGCCCAGCTATGAAGGGCTCTAAGGCTGTTAGATCATTCTGCCACTAGAGGGTAGAATGTTCTATAAATATAACAAAGTCCTCATGGAGCCCGAGGGGATTGAAATCCCCTCAGCCTCCGTGAGGCCTTTGTTCACAGCTGCTGCTGTGAGCAAAGAACATTGGAATGTTGACGTTCCGGGCTTTTACCAGCCAGGAAAAGCACTCCATTGCCTCCAATGGAGTTCCCAAAATTCCAATGTTCTAGTACTAAGAGCTTGTTAAACATAGCATAAAACAGTGCAACAACAAAGTTCTGAGTCTAAAAGTTGCAGGCGATGCAAACATACATTAAAAGAACTGGAACCAAAGGAACACAACTGGGGGTGTAGGAAATGCGACCTCGGCCAAACATAGAAACCACAAGAAGCGAGCAAGTGTTTGTTTAGAAGTGCAATCGCAAGGGCAGGGTGGTAAGGTATGAAACCATGTGCCTTGCTGGAGATGAGCTACCAGAAAATGCAAGGTGCTCAGAGTTCAAAACCCACAAAAAATCGGGTTCTATTCCCTCTGCATGTTTTAAGTATAGATAGTGCAAAACTGTAGTCATAGATTGGTATTTAGCAAATCTAGCTTGATTTCTGTGGTGTAGAAAAAGGGATTTCACAATATTTTTCAAACTACTGTCGATTTCATTTGGAGAATAAAAGAGGTTTCGCAAGCCAAGGTCTGAGAGAATATTTTTGACATAGGCTAACCATGGAATGACATTAAAAGAACTGGAACCAAAGGAACACAACTGGGGGTGTAGGAAATGCGACCTCGGCCAAACATAGAAACCACAAGAAGCGAGCAAGTGTTTGTTAAGAAGTGCAATCGCAAGGACAGGGTGGTAAGGTATGAAACCATGTGCCTTGCTGGAGATGAGCTACCAGAAAATGCAAGGTGCTCAGAGTTCAAAACCCACAAAAAATCGGGTTCTATTCCCTCTGCATGTTTTAAGTATAGATAGTGCAAAACTGTAGTCATAGATTGGTATTTAGCAAATCTAGCTTGATTTCTGTGGTGTAGAAAAAGGGATTTCACAATATTTTTCAAACTACTGTTGATTTCATTAAGAGAATAAAAGAGGTTTCGCAAGCCAAGGTCCGAGAGAATATTTTTGACATAGGCTAACCATGGAATGAGGGCTGCATGATCTTGGCTTAAGCAGTCTTCAATAACCATTTTTGTAAATGAGGTGAGAGCTAAATCTTAAGCCAAAGTAGCAGCGGAACAGCCTGAACTCTGTCCTCCAAGAAAAGTAGGCCAGATTCCAAATGGGTAACAAGGCTGGGTGTGCTCCTGGGAATTGCTAGGAGTCCACACAAAAATGTATTTTCAGTCGTTTGGAGACTACAGGGGGAGTGTAACCCCAAATGCTGTCTCCATATATCCCCTGCGAGAGACATTTAACCTTGTACTAGGTGATTAGTTCCTTGATAGGCTTATAGCCAAGTTTAAAAGAAAACCTGAAAATTGCATCTACGGCCCCTTCAAATTTACAGGTTCTCCGGCTCAGAAGTTTGTCCCAACTAAGATAGATGGTCAACAAGACCCCAACGTAGTTATAGCTATGCACGTTTGAGATAGGGATCTCAGCTATATTATGAGGGCTTGAACAGGTCTTTTTAGGACCACATATCATTATGTGTGACTTCTGGTGATTGATTTTCAGATTCAACTCCCCCATAAAACCATTAAAAATGTCAAGAACCATCTGAAGGCTATTGGCTGTGCGGACAATTAGGACCGTGTCATCCGTCTAAAGTAAAATATGGATAACGTGGTTACCAACTCTAGAAAGATCTGTCCCTCTGGTTCCCATTCTGACTCAAGGGCATTTATATAAAAAAGAAACAAAAGGGGGCTAAAGTTACTCATATCCCTGTTTGGAAATTACCCACTGACTCTACTTCAATATATACAAAATTGATCATGTAATAATGCCCTGAATGTGAGCAGAACCCTTTATCAACCTATCCACTGTAAAACAGGAAAATAGGTGAGATTGGTAGTTAGTATTCAACTAAGGCGAAAGTTCATTAGTTACAAGACTCAACCATAGTCCACTGAACAATTCATAGCAAAGAACTGATTTGGTGACACATTGTACTGGATTGATGTACAGTTTTAGCCAACAGTTCTCCTGAGCACCCCACTATAGGAGATTCGTAAAACTGGCACCAAAAAAAGCCAATATGAGAATTCATTAAAGTTGTGCATGCAAAGGATCATACATCAAGTGCTTAGAGAAATAATCAGGTTTCACTTTTGACCTACCTTTACCAGAAATACTCAGATGAATGGAAAAATCGAATTCCCAACTGTCAAATCTAAAGAAATAGACTGAGCAACAAGAGAACACTCTCACACTCCGAGTAACCACAAGTGAAAGGAGGATTTTGAGTGTTTTTGTCTTGTGTCTTTCAATGAATAAGAATTTTCAGAATTTCACAAACTATGCTCACATACCAGTTTAACTGCGCACAAAAAAAGAAGACTACAGAAGGCACTTTAAAAATTCCCAATGGGAATGATAAAGGTAAAATAAAGTGCATGGTGGGGTAAACATTACCTCTGGCAGTGTGTTCCAGAAAAAGCATGTACATGGTCAATCTCAACTGAAAAACTTGAACTGAGGCTCTGTGGATAACTCAAAATGTAAGTGAATCCTGTGTTTTAATTTGAGATGTTTTGGTAATTTTGGGAAGTACAAATGTTAACCTGTGCTGTTCAATTTTGCACCAACACTTGCACAACTCACTAACTCAAAAAGGCAATTTTGCTTTGGTCAGAAAGTGCAAATGCCATTTATGTAGCGGTCGATTGGTGCAGATGCTAGTGCAGGAACTGTATGATATTGCATCAATATTGATTGACACTGGTATAAATTGCCCGATATGAATGCAGACTTCACAACATCTGGCCTCTAGATGTTTTTCAGGTTGAGTACCTCATTTAATACATACACATTTGTGTCAACAATCTTTTACCCAGCAAATGCCATATATCCATAAGTTTTAAACAAATCTCTATAAATTGTCAAAATCAATTTACAGTTATATATGCTTAGAACTAAACAATGAAAGACTGGAAACAAGAAAATATTAATATAAAAATAGCAATTGTCTCCCAACGTACATTATGTGAAAACACAACCTTTGAATGAGAACCGAATCATACATTTTTTCAAATTCTGTACTTTCTTTACATGGCTAGATTCTGTTCTCTGCCTAAAGAACATGCAGTAGTTTTTCTCTTATTATACATTTACAGTTACAAAGAATATCAAACATGTAAAATGCATGATTACTTTGCCTAGGAAGTATGATTATGCTTTAATTACTTTATATTTAGCAGTTTGAGCTTAAAGAGTGAAATAATTAGAAAACAACTAGAAACACTGAGCGGGCATAGGCACACGGCATAGGAATAAAGAGAAAGAGGACAATGGATTCCTCCT
Organism: Pleurodeles waltl; assembly: GCF_031143425.1. Taxonomy (NCBI): domain Eukaryota; kingdom Metazoa; phylum Chordata; class Amphibia; order Caudata; family Salamandridae; genus Pleurodeles; species Pleurodeles waltl. The sequence continues at coordinate 840,277,081 of NC_090439.1, read as the reverse complement.
ATCTTGACAAGAAAATTAGTAGGCAATATCCCCCCTTTCAGGCAATGCAGTGTTTGAGTGAAGTGACAATAAATGTCATTATGTGTGTGTTGTTTGTGTTAGGGTGAAAAAAGATTTCAGTGCTCTACTCATCTATTGCAAGCTTGACAAGAGCAATTAGTAGGTGATCCCTGCGGTGGGGGATGTTATTGTCCCTGGTAGTCGGGTGCAATTCCAATGAGTAATACATCTGAAAATCAGAAAGGTCAACTATTCCAATAATCACCAGCTGGGATTATTTGAATATGCATGACAGCTTCATGTGCTGCACCAAATGGCAATTCAGTCAGTGTAAGTCTATCATCTAAGATGAGCTCTTTCATGCAAAATATATCTCCTTGCTTTTGCACATAAAATAACGGTGTTGCAAAAGGTTAAAAAAAAATTACAACGTATTAGCTTTTCCCGCTCAGCTACAAATAAAGTAGTGAATGGATCATGATGTTATGCTCCATTGTGCACAGATGTAGACGGGAATATGAGCCAGGTTTATTTTTTTCAAGAAATTACTTCTCAGCAGTACATGTTACCGTTGCAGAGAGTGGAGTTTAGAAACACAGGTAGAAAAGACCCCGTGTCATTTTTTTCAAAGCATAGCTCTTCACCTGTAGAGCCATTTCTGTAAACAAGCATTTATAAATGATAGTTTTCACCTTTCTCGACACTAGGAGGAAGTCATTGTGTTCCAAAGAGAGCATGCCCATGTGGACAGGAGATTACAGTTAAGCAGGGTGGAAGGTGGGCAGAGAGAGCTCTGCTGGGGACAAGGGCATTCTTGGATTTAAAGGTAAGAAACAGTTCATAAAATGTGAAATTGTAAAACTTGCACTTATTACTACAAAAGGCATTGTTAGGATATATAGGAGTGAGGATTGGTACTTTACAGACTACAACCCTGAGGTTAAACCTGTGTAAAGATATTATGAATAGTGTGGGTCACACTAAATACAGCTATGTTCTGCGATTTGTGGAGTAGGACTATTTCACAACATGTGGTATTTAGATACCACGACAATTCACTTTGACTTTTGACACTAAATATCTGTGTATGGATACATATGCATTTTCACTCCATTTCTATTAGTGATATTGTCCTCAACAGTGGAGATACAGAAGTAAATTTTAGTTTCAATCAAGTGCCTTGCCTACCGATACAAATATGAGGCCATACACCCCACTTGACTAAGAACTTGCATGTATATATGCACCACTATGACGTTTCTAATTGTTCCCCGTACTTGATTACTACACCTTGACCGAGAATAGAGCTGATCCCTCTGTTCAATGAGCATGTGCAACTCTGTATTAGAGGGCAGAGTAAAGATGCAATTGGAGTTCAAAGGAGGATCTCCAGTGGAAGGTCCAGCTCCAGATTCGGGGGTAATAAACTAGGAGAAAAAATATCAGTGGGATGTCAGGGCACAGAACCAGCTCCATAAAGAGAGAAAGAGAAAGGTAACTGAAAGAGATTCACATGGCGGGGAAGGTATTTCCAATGGGTAAATTGATAGGGAATCACTGGTGGATTACAGTTCTGTACTTTGGTGTGAGACAGGTGAAAATAGACTAAATGGAGCTCACACAAGGAATCCCGAGCTGCGGAATGGAGGGGGAAGTGAGGGATGAGGTGACTGAGGAGGGTCATAGCAGGAGTGCCAGTTCCAAACTGGGTGCGTCAACTGTAGGCTGAATAGGGGCACAGGAAGAATACCCAGTGCCAAAATAAGGAAATAAACACGAATTAAAGGTGGTCACAGTTGGAAGAAATCTGTCTTATTTATGGCAAAATATTGTTTGCATCGAACGTAAAGTAGGCCCTGTGAGTTCCTTGAAAGCTGTTAGTCACCAAAAACAGGTCAGCAAAATGTTGTCAGAGCTCACAGTGCCATTAACATTCTTGCAAAAGTAACACTTCTAAAGATACTATTACATTTATTGTAATGTTGTTATTTTACCAATTTGTTTTTATTAAGTAATTCTCTCATTTGAATGAACTTGCGAAGAGACTTCGAAAAAAGACACTACACAAATGATTCATTGGAATAGTTTAAATAGTACAATACATAGTTTAAAATAAAATAATCTCATCTTTTTGCTATTCGTCTGATTGTCATGCATAATAATATGTTATATATTTGCATTCATAAATTATATTATAGGACGAATAGTGCATTTCAAGGCATTCAAACAGTACATGGACAACGGATTCTAATTCACGGAAAAAGCAGTTCACATTCAGTTCTGGATTTTATTACACTTTTGCCAAATAAACAAGAAAATGGCATGTAACTTTAGAAAGAATATTGCACTGAAGTTAGTACAGTGAACATTTCAACCTGTGATTTATTGGCGTTGGCGCTAATCATGAGCTCCTTCTTGTAATTAGGTGAAACAGAAGTGTGCCTCCCCATCAAACGATTCACCAACGTGTGTTCGTGTTCAGACTGCTGATAATATAATTCAGAAAGTTCTGAAATATTGAAGTGTACCTTCATTTGAATCGTTTCAACAACCGCAGATGTGATATAGCCTCGTTCTTCGACATGAATCACTTGAAATAGTAGACGCTTGAAAGGGATTCCTTTAAAAGTCTGTTGTTGATAAGACAATACACAAGTCTTCACAATCGAACAACTTCTTTCTAATGGGTGAGAGACGTGTAAGAGCTTTGAAGGGCTAAGAAAAGCTTTGCACAAAAACATGGTGTGGAAGAAAGGCCAACGAAACACTTTCAACATACCTAGCACACCTGGAGTGAAAGGCAACTGTAATGGAGAAATGTGAAGGCGTTGGAGAAATGGACTTGGGAGAGGATACATTCTGAGAAGTGCACTTTGAATAGGAACATTCAAAGTGACACAGCTGTAATAATGTGTGGTTTGTTTACAGGGCATAGAAACAAGCTTTTAAGGTGGGTACTAGTTGTATTTGATTGGAATGAACGTTTGGATCAGTTCCAGAGCTTTTCTGTCTCAAAAATGAACTATTTTGTGTAATTATCAGCACCTCTGTAAAGGTTTACGTGTTTGATTAAGCTCCAGCAGGAGTTGGTGGGCGTAAAAACTCAATAGCACAAAACGCATTTGGTCCAGGATGCATGTTTGTTTAGCATTTGACTGATAAGCCGTGTTCAAATATATACGGAAACAAAACGCACACAAAGTGATTGTGTCTGACTTTTCGGTTTTATTACGACTAGTGGAAAGATAGAGCAACTACCACCAAGCTGAACCTCTTGCTTGTTGCTGCACAATCACAAGAGTGAGCTCAACGTGTGCCCAGTTCCTAATAGTACGATGGAGATAGAGTTTGCTCTTTATTTTCACATTATCTCCTGAATTTCTGAGTCTCTTTCGCAAAATTTTGTTGAGTTGAATATTTTCTTATTTCACAGAAAAAAATCTTCATTGAGAAATAATGATCATCTACAGGATTGCATCATTTTAGTTAGTGGATTGTTGTGGTGAAACTAAAATAGCACTTTTCTATATACTTCAGACATAATTGTAATTGTTTCCACGTGTTAGTAGTGCAACATATGGGTATTGCGTGTAAAAAACGTAGACTGGCACTGTCTAAAATGCTGCAGCGTTTATTGAGATGTTTGCATACAGGGATGCTGGTGAAGAGGCCTTTCTCTGGATCTTTTTTGTTGTGAATTAGTGAATCAGTTTCAGCCTCACTGTGATTTTTTAGTAAGAACTACTATGCAGGTCTTGCATTTGTTGTGACCCTGATTTCCATTTCGCAGGCGCCCTGTACACAGCTGCATATATTCTTTCTGTTCTTCTCTCATAAGGCACAAATGTAAAGATGTTCCCTCCTGAAACAAATTCTGTACTGGACCACAGTGCTGCAATGTGTTCGTTTTTGTATCCCGACCAGTTTTTGCCCTGTGTTGGATGTTAAAATGACCCGCACAACGTTGTGACAGCGTGCAGTTGAATGACTGTTAATGAGCCAGTTGGGATATGACCCTCAAAATACGCATCAGAGCAGGCATGGTCAGTGATTTGTAAAGGGCAGCGGATATCCATCCCTGGCAGAGGTTTTATGAAGCACCTGCAGTGCAACCATTGTCTCTTAGGGAAATAGGTCACAATGGCAGACTGCATGTCCCTTTGTACAGCTGCTGTGGTAGAAGACGACCCATTCCATGGGCACCGCAATCTGATTCTCCTATGCCAGCAGTTGCAGCTGCAGGTAGCAATCACTTCACTAATGTTGACTCCTGCTCAGACTGGCCTGTAACCAATGACCTGCGGTGTCTGTGCAGCCAGAAACAATTGATCCACTCTCTGCAAGTCACAGGGATGCACGCCCTGTATTGTCTCTCACTGTCTCATGTCTCACTAGGAGGTAGGAGGGTATGGTACCAGAATATCCTGGACTAAACACAATCTCACACAAATATTTGTCCTATATATCTTTTAAAAACATATATTGCCACATTTGAATAAATAACAGAAACGCTACAGTGAATGGGGTGGTATTTTCGTAAATTATATTTAGGATGCAATATTTATTGGACGATATTTTCTCAACAATATTCTAACATACAAATGTCTGAAGGTAGGTGAAATGTTTTACTTTGGAGATGTCAGAGAACGTAGCTCACAAGTGCAAAATTGAATCCAACTGCTTTAATATTTAAAGACATGCATCTCAAGTGGAACTGATGGCTCACTGTACGGAGAGGTTTTCCACCTACAAAACCTGCAGTGATCAATATTGCAGATTTTGCAATTGCAAAACCGTCAGTCGCAATGGACCACATTGACATTTGGATTTGCAATCACATTGTGAATCTTAAGATCATCTTTGCAGCTTCTTGTGATTTGCAAGGTAAATGGGGCATGAATTTCACCTGTGCATGTTGCAAGGCTATGCATCAATCATTTGTGACTGCTATTAATGTTGCAACCATTGATTGATTAAAAGCTGGAAGTATCTAGTCCCAAAGTGAAAGATGTCAACTTCCATTTTGAGAACATGGGCTCCTGGATTCAGATTCGAATTTTCTCTGATGTCCATCGTATCACGACAATTTTTTTATTTTTTATTGAAGCCACAATCCTTTTAAAGGTAGATGGCCTGCAATCAAAACATTTTACAAATAGGAAGACGGTGATTGAGGTCTGCAATTCTCTGTTGGCCACTATCATGTTCGATAGGATTTGAAGCGGTAATGCCACCTCATCAATATGCATCAGACAGGATTTCTATTAATCCGTCTGAATGTGAATCTTGTACTGTAATAGATTAGAACATCCTGAGTGAAAAACATATATTTCATCACATCATATATGCTGTGGAAATATTGTTTCTTCGATGTACCTTAGTGAATTTGTTCATAGACCAGTGGCGGCTGGTAACTTTAAGAGGGAGGTGGATTGGGTAGGTTACACATGCACACTTACATGTCACTTACACCCATTCATTCACACACCCATTCACAACACTCACTAACAAATACACATACATTCATACAAACACGCACTAAACATTAAAAAAAAAACTTACCTCAGCAGCTCCAACAGGGAATCTTTGTAGGTCCCAAGAGGTTTGGGTCCTACGAGGATAGTCAATGTGGGAAGGCAGCAGTCCCAAGCCTCAGAGGTTCCAGGAGGGCTGGAACTGCTGCCGTCCCTCATTGGCTAGCATAAGATCAGCCAACAAGGGAAGGCAGCAGGCCCAACTCGTCACAGAGTGGAATAGGGTCAGTGAGACTGCTGAACCCACCCCACTCTGTGATGAGGTGCCACTGATTGATACTGTTAGGGTTTGTGCACAGCAAAGAGCATGTCCCCTCTCACTGCACTAGTGGGTTCTGTAATAGCTCCCTTTTAAACTTACTATTGAAAGCCTTTCTTGTTATCTCACCTCCCCCCCCCTAGGCTTCTGTGTATGTTGTTTAATGTGCTGTTTTGTTTACACATTGGGTCTTGCTTTTACCAAGGCTTCTTTAAAACACTCCTCTCTAGGCCATGTGTTAATTTAACTCATTTGCATAATAACTGAAACTCTGCACACCTTTCAAGAACATGTGCAGCATGTGAGGACCACACCCAGCTCTTCAAACCACACCCAGCTCTGCACACCTTTCAAGAACATGTGCAGCATGTGAGGACCACACCCAGCCCTGTCTATAAAAGGCAGCCCCCGACCCTCACCCAGTGCTTGTGCTCATCTACCTCCCGCTTACCTGAGGACAGATCCCTCGGCGCTGGCACTCCTGCTCTCTACAGACTTTCATTGGCTTCAATGGGCGCAGTTGCTGGCTCTTCCTTCTTCCGGTTTCCGGTTCCTCCTTGCCTCAGCCTCTCTCCTACAAGCAACCTGCAAAAGAGAAAGAAGACAAGGTTAGACTGATCAGTATCTCTTGCCAGCAACAAGTAAGTGCAAAACTTTTATTACCTGAAAGAACTTTGACAACAATTTCTGGATTCGAGTATAGACAATTTGAAACAAGATACCTTCCACGAACATTGTGATTCAAACTCTTTGTTACAAGAATACTTTGCGGAACTTTGTGAAGCAAACATTTTTTTTATGGAACTTTTAAGAATCGAACCGTAGAAACCATTAACAGCAAGGCAAACAGTAAATCAAGGACTTGCACAAATTACATGCTGTATTTTGACGTAAAAGTACAGTATTTGTTTTATAAAAGATTCTGGAAATATGGGAAAAGTGAGTCTGCTATTGGCAATTTAGGCTTTAGTTATATTAAGATGAATGTTTGATATTGATAATTCTGATAACGGTATTTGTTTAATGTTTTAGAAGCTTTAGAGTAATAGAAAGCACACCCCAGAGCAGTAACACATTCCAAACCTGGAAACTAGAGACCAGGATCCAAGAGGTACTTTTAGAAGAAAATTTCTAATAAATAAAGGGATAGTCAGGAACCCAGTTAGGAATAGGATGTACTTATCTGTTCTTTGTTTATGTTTCATTAGGCACTAGTTTCTACAGAAGTCAGAGAGGGCCGCAGATTTGTGCAGCACTTCAACAGTGGAAACGCAAGAACGCTGTTGTCTCTTTATTTTATTTTATCCACTTCCCCCCTTCCCTTGAGCTTCTGTTCTTAGTGCACTGTTTTAAAAACTAGTGTGCTGGAACAAGCAGTTTCAGGGTGGGGTCGGATTGTCTTCAACCTCCATCAGAACTGAACAAGGACTCAGGTGAGCTGGGCTTTGACAGAAGCACAAGCCTTAAATAAAAAATAAAACATTTTCAGTTCTGGTGGACGATGAATATCGGGGAAGAAATAGAGGGCATTGACGTCACGGATATGGCGCAGGCCCTAAATGAGGACTTGGCTCATAATGAATCAGTGTCTGGCATCTTGCAACATATGCAAGAGGAAATAGAGAGATTAAAGATGGAGAATACCTCTTTAAAACAGGATTTAAGCAGGTATAAATTTAGGGTATCTCTGTGGAACACAGCTTTTACGCCTTTGTTTAGAACCTCCTCAGAGACAGGGGCGCCATCAAAACATACAACTTTGCCTCCCCCAGTTGAGGTCACTGTTAATGTTCCTAATGCTGTGCCCTTAGCAGCACCTGAACGTTTTCATGGAGATAGTAACAAATTCCATGTTTTTATCAATCAATGTCAATTACACTTCGTTTGTAAGCCACAACAGTTCCCTACTGATGCTACGAAAGTGGCATTCGTCTTGTCTTATTTGGGTGGCACAGCAGCCAATTGGTCAATTCCTTTCGTGGAGAGAGATGATCCCATCCTCCATAATTGGAATCAATTTAAACGTACCATGACCAGCCTTTTTGCAAAACACACTTTCATGCAGGCAAGTGATAATGAGCTTTTAAATCTTAAACAAGGTAACAAGGATTTATTGACCTATCTCACTAGTTTTAATCGTTTACTCACCGAGACACACTGGCCAGAAGAAAAGTGTGTCTCCCTTTTCTATAAAGGTTTGAGAGACGAGTTAAAAGACGCGCTGGCTCATATCGTTGATTTGCCAGAAGACTATTCGGACTTTGTAGATTTAGTTGTGAAATTAGAACATAGACTAGGAGAAAGAAAGGGAGATAAATACAAACTGGAATCACGGTTAACTTTTATTAGACACGAGAAGAAAGACCCAGATAATAAACTCCCTGAACCTGAGCCTATGCAAACAGGGACACTCAGAGGTTCACTCACATCAGAGGAAAAAGAAAGAAGGAGAAAACTTCAATTATGTTTATATTGTGGAAGGGCAGGTCACTTTGCCAGAGAATGTCCAGTAAAGCCTAAAAATCCACGAAAGGGTGCTGTTTCCTCCACCTCCTCAACTGAATCTGGAAACGATTAAGCTCGACAAGGGGAGAGGTTACTTGTTCGAGAAAACATCTTAATCATACCTCTAATGCTGCAGCCTTCATGGTACCGCACATACCTAGACATTTCATAATTCAGGTCGTTTTAATTGTTACTACCCAAGTGAGGCATTCTCTCCCTGTCCTACTGGACTCAGGCGCGACAGGAAATTTTGTGGATAATAAGTTAGCTGAAAACTTAGGACTTCCTATGTGCCTAAAGCCTTGTCCAGAAGCAGTATGTGCAGTGGATGGGTCAGAATTGACCTCTGGATTAATCACAAAACAAACAAGTCCACTTGTTATGGTCTGTCAGAACGGGCACACAGAGGTGATTAGCTTTGATCTGATAGATACTCCTAATTTTGGTTTGATTCTCGGGGTACCCTGGTTAACAACTCATAACCCAAAAATTGATTGGGTGAGTAGAAATGTTACTTTGGATTCCTCTTTCTGTAGAACCAATTGCTATCAAGAAGCAGGTACAGAACAGAGCACAGTATTACACTGTGCTAGTGTTATACAAGATGAACCAAGTCTCCCTCCTGAATATTCTGACTTTAAAGACGTCTTTGATCCAGTAAAGGCTAGTGTGCTGCCCCCACATAGGTCTTATGACTGTCGTATAGATCTTATCCCAGGGGCCCCTTTACCTAATAACAGAGTATATGCTTTGACTGACGAAGAAACCAAATACTTAAGAACCTACCTAGATGACCTACTACAGTCTGGGTTCATCCGTCATTCCACATCTCCGGTGTCATCTCCACTCTTTTTTATCCCGAAGCCGGATAAATCCCTGCGCGCGTGTATCGATTATAGAGGACTAAATAAGGCTACAATAAAGAATAAATATCCTCTTCCTCTAATACCTGTGTTGTTGGATCAATTAAGACATTCTACTGTATACACTAAACTAGATCTGCGGGGAGCTTACCACCTGGTCCGAGTAAAAGAGGGGGATGAGTGGAAGACAGCTTTCAAGACAAAGTTTGGTTTATTTGAGTACACAGTAATGCCCTTTGGGTTATGTAATGCCCCTGCGGCCTTTCAGTTCTTTATAAATGAGGTCCTACACGAATTCCTGGACGTTTGTGTCATAGTATACATAGACAACATCCTCATTTACTCTAAGAACTCAGAAGAACATACCCAACATGTTCGTGCAGTATTATCAAAGTTAAAAGAAAATCATCTTTTTGCTAAGTTAGAAAAGTGTACTTTTAATGTCAGCAAGGTGGACTTTTTAGGATACTGCCTGTCACCTCAAGGAATAACTATGGATGTAAAGAAAATCAGTGCTATTGCTGATTGGCCAGAACCATCCTCTGTAAAAGATATTCAGAAATTTCTGGGTTTCGCCAATTTTTATAGGAGGTTTATTGCACATTTTGCAGACATTGCGGCCCCAATAACTACCTTGTTGCGGAAAGGGCAACAATTTCTTTGGACTGATGAGGCGGCACACGCCTTTCAACTCCTAAAACAAAAGTTCACTTCAGCCCCAATTCTGAAACATCCTGATCCTGACTTGCCTTTTTTTGTTGAAGCGGATGCTTCACAAGTAGCTTTAGGAGGAGTTCTCTCTCAACGAGATGCAGTAGATGGCCAATTACATCCTATAGCCTTCTATTCCAAAAAGTTATTACCAGCTGAACAAAATTACACTGTGGCTGAAAGGGAACTACTAGCTATCAAAGTAGCCTTTTCAGAATGGAGGCACCATTTAATGGGAGCCAAGTACCCAGTTACAATCTTTTCTGACCATAGGAACCTACAGTTTTTTGGATCACTTAAAGCACTAACACCACGTCAGATGCGCTGGTTAAATTTTTTTAGCACATTTGACTTTGTAATAACCTATAGACCAGGTGCACAACAAATTCAATCTGATGTGTTATCTAGATACGGACATACTTCAGACATGAAACAAGATAAAATAGGAGAACCCATTATTCCTCCCCAAAAGTTTTTGGCACCAGTACAACAGAAGGATTTCATCACAGATCTATATAATGCACACATGCAAATAGCACCTCAGGATTGGTTAAAGGATTCCCATAACACAATACAACGAGGTTTATTGTATCACGACAACATGCTGTTAGTGCCCACCTCTGAATTAGAAACACAGGTGATAATTTGGCATCACGCCTCACCGTTGGCAGGTCATCCTGGTTGGGTAAAAACCCTGGAAAATGTGCAAAAACACTTTTGGTGGGACACTATAAGAAAGGACATTAAGCAATTTGTCACTACCTGTCCAATTTGTGCAAGACATAAATCTTCTCATAAGGCCCCTGACGGTTTGTCAATACCAATGCCAACACCCAAGCAACCTTGGCACACTGTGAGCGTAGACTTTATTGTAGGTTTACCACCTGTAAAATCTTTCACAACAGTGTTGGTTATAGTGGATTTTTGATCTAAAATGGCACATTTTGTACCATTACGGAAATTACCCACGGCAGCAGAATTTGCCGATATTTTTATAAGGGAAATTGTGCGTTTACATGGTTTGCCAAGCAAAGTGGTGTCAGACCGAGGGAGCCAGTTCAACTCTAAATTTTGGAAAAAATTATGTAAAAAACTGAAAATAGATGTGGCATTATCCACTGCTTTCCACCCAGAGACAGATGGACAGACTGAACGACTGAACCAAACCTTACTTCAAATGCTACGTTGCTTATTGGCTGATTATTCTAGTGAATGGTTGGAAGCTCTCCCTGTAGCGGAGTTTGTTTATAATAATACTGAGCATTCAGCTCTACTTTGCTCACCATTCTATTTCTTGCAGGGGTATCATCCAAGAGCTATACCCATTTTGTTAGAAGATTCTCTGTTACCTACAGTAACGGATAGATTAACAAGGTTAGGTGACATACAAGACAAAGCCAGGAAACATTTATTAAAGTACAAGGAAAGCATGAAAAGACAAGCAGACAAACACAGATCTGAGGCCCCAATGTATAAAATCGGTGACAAGGTATGGCTCTCCACAAAGAACCTAAACATAGAGGGATCCCGAAAGCTGCAACCACGTTTCATTGGACCCTTTAGTATAACTGCCATAGTAAACCCGGTAACAGTAAAATTAGATTTACCAAAAGAATATCCAGTACATACTACATTCCATGTGTCCTTGCTTAAGCCGTACAATCCAAAAACCCGACCTGAACCACCACCTCCACCCATACCAATTAAGGGAAATCTAGAATATGAAGTGAAAAGCATAAAAGACTCAAAAAGGATTAGTGGACGTCTGTTTTATTTAGTAGAATGGAAAAGATATGATGAATCTGAGAATTCATGGGAACCAGCATCATATGTACATGCCCCACAGCTGATTAGACGGTTTTATTTAAAAAATCCAGGAAAACCCCGTCCTGTAGGAGGGCCTTTGAGGGGGGCAACTGTTAGGGTTTGTGCACAGCAAAGAGCATGTCCCCTCTCACTGCACTAGTGGGTTCTGTAATAGCTCCCTTTTAAACTTACTATTGAAAGCCTTTCTTGTTATCTCACCTTCCCCCACCCCAGGCTTCTGTGTATGTTGTTTAATGTGCTGTTTTGTTTACACATTGGGCCTTGCTTTTACCAAGGCTTCTTTAAAACACTCCTCTCTAGGCCATGTGTTAATTTAACTCATTTGCATAATAACTGAAACTCTGCACACCTTTCAAGAACATGTGCAGCATGTGAGGACCACACCCAGCTCTTCAAACCACACCCAGCTCTGCACACCTTTCAAGAACATGTGCAGCATGTGAGGACCACACCCAGCCCTGTCTATAAAAGGCAGCCCCCGACCCTCACCCAGTGCTTGTGCTCGTCTACCTCCCGCTTACCTGAGGACAGATCCCTCGGCGCTGGCACTCCTGCTCTCTACAGACTTTCATTGGCTTCAATGGGCGCAGTTGCTGGCTCTTCCTTCTTCCGGTTTCCGGTTCCTCCTTGCCTCAGCCTCTCTCCTACAAGCAACCTGCAAAAGAGAAAGAAGACAAGGTTAGACTGATCAGTATCTCTTGCCAGCAACAAGTAAGTGCAAAACTTTTATTACCTGAAAGAACTTTGACAACAATTTCTGGATTCGAGTATAGACAATTTGAAACAAGATACCTTCCACGAACATTGTGATTCAAACTCTTTGTTACAAGAATACTTTGCGGAACTTTGTGAAGCAAACATTTTTTTTATGGAACTTTTAAGAATCGAACCGTAGAAACCATTAACAGCAAGGCAAACAGTAAATCAAGGACTTGCACAAATTACATGCTGTATTTTGACGTGAAAGTACAGTATTTGTTTTATAAAAGATTCTGGAAATATGGGAAAAGTGAGTCTGCTATTGGCAATTTAGGCTTTAGTTATATTAAGATGAATGTTTGATATTGATATTTCTGATAACGGTATTTGTTTAATGTTTTAGAAGCTTTAGAGTAATAGAAAGCACATCCCAGAGCAGTAACACATTCCAAACCTGGAAACTAGAGACCAGGATCCAAGAGGTACTTTTAGAAGAACATTTCTAATAAATAAAGGGATAGTCAGGAACCCAGTTAGGAATAGGATGTACTTATCTGTTCTTTGTTTATGTTTCATTAGGCACCAGTTTCTACAGAAGTCAGAGAGGGCCACAGATTTGTGCAGCACTTCAACAGTGGAAACGCAAGAACGCTGTTGTCTCTTTATTTTATTTTATCCACTTCCCCCCTTCCCTTGAGCTTCTGTTCTTAGTACACTGTTTTAAAAACTAGTGTGCTGGAACAAGCAGTTTCAGGGTGGGGTCGGATTATCTTCAACCTCCATCAGAACTGAACAAGGACTCAGGTGAGCTGGGCTTTGACAGATACTTGGCCCTGGTCACTTCAGGGCTTAAAACTGAAGCACTCAGGTCCGAAGCAATGAGTGATGTCCCCCCTCGTCACGAGGAAGAGGGCCTCAAGGTACCTTTACCAGGCTAAAGATGTCACACCCACAGTGCTGTGACTTCTCCAGACCAGAAAAGCTCAGCTCAGGCATCCAGGCGTCTGCACATTTAGCCATGTCTAACTCCTGGCTTCCTGACCTGAACAAATCAGCCTGACAGATACTCTTCAGGTCAGGAAAAAGGTAGGGGGGGGCGTGTGGCCCCTCAGCCCTTACAGACCGGACGCTGCTGTCCTAGACTGTGTGGAAGTTTTCATCTTCTTGGGCTCATTCTGGCAGAACAACACACATATATTTTGCAACAGTGTAGAAACTCCTTATTTGTTATATAGCTCAGGCAGTTATACCAACATACAACATATGCATAGTGTTGTATCACGCTGAAAGCCTGGATTCACAAAGTGATATTTCACAAAAACATGTTTCGGAATGAAGCCATTCTCACTTTTTTCTTTCTTAATATTCTGACATACTCTACTCTCTAATCTATCTTTTTTTAATAGTGCAATATATCTCCCCTTGGTGCATTAATTACAGTAGAAATCTCACCAAGATTACAAAAGGCGAATGAAAGATGCACTTCCCTTCTGGATCCTAGAGGATGGACCTATCAGGCAGCAGTGGTGAAAACGACGACATCACAGAATCACATAAGGCTCCGACTAGAAAGTTATTTGCACAGGGCACACAATTGTATTTGGCTGAGGCAAGGCAGGATCTTCCAGGATTTTTCACCAACACCAGCCATCTAGATGCCTCCGGCCAACTTTCCAAAATGAACTATTTGTACAGATATCATAATATAAACATATTTATGTGCATTTATATTTGCACACAAATGTTCAATAAAATACCGCAGGTCAGAAGACCACACCCGTTTTGTGTGTTTAATACAAAATCTGCATTATATGGGTATCCAATCATGGAAACAATGTTCCATGTGCTCTTTTGGTAGTTACTGATGCAGAGTTAGCACTAGGTGTTTGCTGACCTGAAGTACCATGGTTTCCAATGCATGCTTTAACTTTTCTTCAAACCACAAAACATATTTAAGCAGTGTAAACTGCTGCAGTAAAATTAACAAACCTTTCTGACACTTCTGAGTAGAAAATCTCTTCCAGCAAGCTTTAAAAGTATAGGACATTCATTATCTCTGTTCCCTTCTAAGTACAAGTATTGGAAAAGTTTAAGGAGGTGCAGTTTTTTGTTAAGGGAAAAGGAGGATGCTTGTTTCTCCTTTTATTATTAAATTTTGCATTAAACCTTCAAAGAATGTGCTTCAGAAAAGGCCTGTTCACATAGCCTTGATTTTTAGAAGTAAAATCACTCTAGGCTAACTTCCTTTAGCACCGAAACACACCTACAAGAATATTGCAACTAGCCTCTGAAACACCCCCTCCTTACTAAGAACAAAACCAGACCTCTTTTGTTCCTTTAACTGTTAAAAACACATCTGTATTGTCTAAATCTGACCCAAACTCAAACCCTTAGGTCTTGACTGTAGTCTCTTTCCAATTTGGGATGGTTTCTCAGATAATTCTTAAAATGTAAACTTTCCACTGATTACAATTTCCCACAGTGTCAATAGTAACTCTCCAATCGTACCTACAGCACACTAATCAGTGTTTAGTTTATAAATTAACAAGTGCAGAGGTACCAAGGGGCATATTTATACTGCATTTGCACCCAGTTTGCGTTAATTCTTTACGTAAATTTGGCGCAAAACTAACTCCATATTTATATTTTGATGTATAACGTCAAAATATTGGAGTTTGCACCATTTTTTAGATGCGTGAACCTACCTTGCGTCAATGAGATGCAAGGTAGTTGTTCCTATCTAAAAAAGGTGCTAACCCTATAGCCCTATTTTTATACCCTGTGCTAAAATGATGCACGGGTGTAAGGAGGGGCTACAAAATGGTGCAAAGCTTGCTTTGCACCATTATTTAACGCCTGGGTCAGACCAGGCATTACGGGACCTTTGGACCCATTTCCACGGTTAACCACCATGGAATGAGTTCACAGGTGCCCTCCTCAAGCCCCAGGAACACCCACACCAAAGGGACACAGGAGGATGGGGGACCCCAACCCAGGTAAGTAGTATAAGTATTTTATTTTTTTAATTAAAGTGCCATCAGAGTCCCAACTTGGGAGCCCCTGCATGGCAGGTCCCCTGTGCTGGCCATTGAGGGGGTGGGCATGGTATGGATGGTTCTGCATCAGAAAATGACACTAGGCTGGTTAGAGGCATTTTTTTGGCTCTAACCAGCCTAGCATAATTTTTTTGGTGCAATACTCCCTTCTCCCATACTGCAACTCCCACCCGGCTAACGTAATTGTTTTTACGCTAGCCCATCCTTTGCACCGGCTTGCACCATTCCATAAATATGGCACCCTGCTGGCACTCAGGAATGGTGCATGCCGGTGCTAAACCTTTTGATACAAAACTGCATTAGTACAGTTTTGCATTAAAAAGTATAAATATGCCCCCAAGTTTGTTTAGTTAGGAGTCGCCTGTCAGCAGTGTTGAATGCTGTGGTTCTGAAAATCAAGGCTATCTATTCATTTTTCCACCTCACCTTCCTTCTTCCATCCTACACTTTCCTTCTTTTTATTTTCCCTCTCACAAGTTGTTTTTCATCCTTGCTTTCTCCCTTTGCCATTATATTGCTATTTTTCCACTGCTCTTTCTTTCTCCACTGTCTGTTCTCTCTTTTGTATTGGGTCTGATGTAGAAGTCATGTTATTGCTACTTTGACATCACAGTAATCACCTACACGTGACCATCTTTGCATTTTGTTATTTGAAAAACAAACAGAATAATTGTAAAGTGGTCACTAAAAGCCTGTGTTTTTTTATTACTTTTACTTTACTTTTTGATTGAAAAAAAACAGACAGCAGTATACATGATATCTGATGCATGATCTAGTAGGTCACGAGATAGAGAGACATCGAAATGAGCCACAATATATATATGTGTGTGTGTACATACATCATTTTTCTGCATACCTTTTCGGGTAATGTTCATGATATACTATTCTTCCAATGAGTCGACCTCAAAAATCAAGCCCAAAGCCCCACAATTTTACTTCTTCCTCTGAGGACCCCCCTGGGACTCTGGCTGCAGGAGTCCATCACATAAGCCCCTCCAAACCTCGAGGTCTTCCACCACTTTTTCGCCCCACTTTGATTGCATTATGTGAAGTTCTTCAGCTAAGGTCCATTCTCTAATATCACTGTACCACCTATTTAGATTAGAAGCCGTCTGTCCCATCCACGTGATGGCTACTCAGCGGCTGGCAAGAACCAGTGCCACTTTCAGGAATTTACACATCTTTCTTTTTGGGTGAGGTATGTTCCATAGGAAACAACATTGTGATGTTAGTCCTAACTGGGCGTTCACAGTTCTCCTCAAGTCCGCCAACACCCATTCCCAAAATATATGTATTTCTTGACAGTGCCGTGCTAGATGGAAGAAACCTGCTGCATCATCTCCACATTTGGGGCACTTATCTGAGTGGAAGGCTATAATTATGCGAAGAGCCACCGGGGTTACATATGCCCTGTGTAGAAAATTGTAGTGAATTAATTTAAAGCTAGCGTTACAAGAGACTGTGTGCATGACAGTGTTAAACAGGACCAGTCTACCTTCCCCAATGGTTCAGTTAAATCCAGCTCCCATGGGGCCCGTGAACGTGGGACATGTCCCCACTGTCCAGTCTCATCGCATTGTATAATAGTGTGATCAGGTGGTGACCTGCCCCACATGTTAAGAGTATCCATAGGGTGTGCATAGTTCTAGGGGGCCTCTGGGCATGTAGGCAACATTCTCTTGACTTCATCCCCCAGCCCTGCATGTTGTAGGAAGTGACCCTGATCTAATGAGAATGTTGTGCATGCCTCCTTGAATAAGATAAAGGTCTCCCCAGGGTAGAAATCCCTGAGGGTGTCACCAGGCCAGGGAAGATACTTCCTCCAGTAGTTGTCTGATGGGATTCAGTGTCCTTATGGAGAGCTTCCAGTGAAACAGGGCTATCTTCAGCAATCTATGAGCAAACTGTTGCCCGAAAGATGCCGTGCTTCCCACTATGCATGGGATGGTCAGTGGGAGACCCGACCCCCCCCATTAGGAGCTCAAGTAGGTTCATCCTCTCCACACTCCCCAATAATAGGTGTTTCTCCCAGCTATCCTCAGGATCCAGCCAATGAGCAGCATGCTGTAAGAGTGCTGCTTAATAGTATAGGGAAAAACTGGGTGCCTCTAGGCCCCCTTCTTCATATATGTTCTTCAACTTCGACAGTGTCACCCTACAATCCCTTCCTGCCCATAAGAGTGATGAGAGCAGGGAATCCAACCATTTGCAAATCTGTATTGGGATGGGGCATAGTGAATTTTGCAGAGTGTAGAGACACCATGGAAGCATCACCATCTTTGATATGGCTAAGCGACCCATCAGAGAGAGCAGCAGTGTGTTCCAGAAGCAAATCGAGGACTTAAGGCCCTCTAGTACCCATTCCACATTCAGGTGGATCTGTTGTGCAGTTGTATGCACTACTTTTATGCCCAGGTATCCAAACTGCTCCGTTTCCCACCTAAGGCCCAACAGAGGCAACTTTGTTTAAGGGGTGGCTGAAAGCGAGGCGAGTGGAAACAGTAAGTACTTAGTTCTGTTTATCTGAAGCCCTGAAAGATCACCAAAGTCACCCATCAACTGGAGCAACCGTGGCACAGAAATGCAAGGATTGGAGAAGTAAAATAGGATGTCATCCACGTACAGAGAAACAATATGTTGGGCCTCCTCTAGAGGTGTGTCCCACCTCTGTAGATCCTGGCTCACCCAAAGTGCTAGTGGCTCAATAGCGAGCACAAACAGGAGTGTCAATAATGGGCACCCCTGTCTCAACCCTCTACCCAGTGTCCACACCTCCGAGCAGGTACTTTCCCCACCCCATTGCCTGCAGGACCATTTGTAAGCATACCCAATCCACAGTATCTATAGCCTTTTTTAGATCGATGGCGACCAGTACCATCTTCTCACAGCTGTCTTCGACCTCATGCAAAATGTGTGATAACTGCTGTAGGTTCAATTCTGTATTTCGTACCAGTGTAAACCCGCATAGATCTTCTTGGATGTGGGTGGCGAGCAATGCACATACCACCTTCATATCAGAATTGATCATAGTGATGGGTCTCTATGCGACCGGATTCTCTGCCCGAAATAGGGTCGCCCCTATTTCAGGAGCAGGCAGACCTCACGCTCCCTCATGGTCAGCAAGAGCATGCACTCCTCCCTCACCTCCAGGAACACTTCCAGCAAGTTCTGTGTCACTGTCGCTGAGAATGCCTGGTAGAATTTGGGTGGGAAACCATCGCCTCCCAGCGTCTGAGCGTATGAGCATTGCAAGGGCTGCCCTGATCTCCTCTAGGACTAGATGGGCTTCCAGGGCCTCCACTGCCCCCAGGCTGAATTTCGGGATATCAAGTCCTTCCAGAAACCTCAAGCATCTCTGTACCTCAACACTCCGATCGGCTGAGTACACAAGTTACAGGTGCTGTTTGAATGTTTGCACTATGCTCATCCTGGGGGTGACACTATCCCCCTCTGGGGTCAATAAGTGTGTAATGATTGGGGGGGCTGTCTCCGTACGTAGGATCCAGGCTAGGAGTTTACCTAATTTATCATCCTCTCAGTGTAATTTCTGTCTACAGTGCTGTGTTGCATATTTATCCAGTCTATCTCAGGTTTCAGCGATCCGTTGCAGAGTAAGGTGTTCCCTGTTATGTGTCTCTGCCAGTATGGGCTCTCTGCTTCGCACATGTGAGCTCTGCCTTCACCCAATGGAGGGCCGACCGCAATTGCCTACGGACCTGTATGTTAATACCGTCAAGTGCCTCTCAGCACCACCTTAAGAGCTTCCCATTCTGTGGACCTACGTGTTGTTGAGCTCCAGTTTGACTCAAGAAAGTCAGTGAGTGCTTTCAAGTCTCCTTCCCTCTGGATTCCCTAGGATATCTATTTGTATCTGCCATGATCTCAGCCCCTGATCTGGTCCTTTCCACATAAGCCTACATAGAACCGGAGAGTGGTTGGATAAGAATCGTGCTAAATGAGTGATTTTGAGATTCTCAAGGCCAGGGACTCCTGACACCAGAGCCCTATCTAATCTAGTCGACTATGGGTGTTGTGAGTCAGTGAGTGGCATGTGTATGCTCCTTGTGCGAGGTGTTGCAGTCTCCAAACATTCTGCAAGTCAAGGTTTTGCATTACCCTACGAAGAGTCTCAGTCATAATTGGTTTTTGGCCCGTCCGTGGGGGATTCCTGACCAGGGTGGAGTCCAACATGTAGTTGAAGTCTCCTAACCACAATATTGTCATGTCTAGAGCTTGAGTCAATAGGTCCTGTGTAGTGGTAAAGAACCCCGGGTTTTCTGAGGGGGGGGGGCGTAAATATTCAGTATGGATAGCAGTAAGTATGGATAGCAGTAAGTTGTCCAGAGTTCCTTGCAGAAGGATATAACGCCCCCCTACATCAGCCTTGGAGTAGGTAAAGAAGAACGGAACCACAGGGGCAACCCATATTAGTGTCCTCATGGCATGCATGGAGCAGGAGGAGTGATATAACTGACCTCACCACTTTTTTGCCAGTTGTACAGCCTGTGTATCATATAAGTGTGTTTACTCAGACAGGCAGTGTCTACATTGTGTCTCTTCAGGAAGATAAACACTCTATAACACTTTACCTAGGTGCTCAAACCCCTGAAATACTGAAAGCCAATGTTAATGTGTATTCACTGTACAGTAGTAATTTTAAGGGATCTGGTATAGCTCTAAAACTTAATGTATAACCAATTAATTCAATTCCATATAATTCTTCATGATGTTATTTAATACTTTGTGCTGAAATGATAATATGTTACTGAAGAGAAATTTTTTAAATGGTACATGCAAAAGTCCAAGATTACAGTTATGCACCATACTGAAAGCAATGTATTAACAAAGTTGTTTCATTTTAAATCTACTAATACATTAACACTGACAAAGCTTATTAATGTTGAATTTATAATTTGCATATTTTATTTGCCTTGCTTAATATAATTGAATGTGCTATTTTAATTCATTTCACTTAGGTTTTCCAGCGTCTTGAGACCCTCAGGGAGAGTAGCCATGATTTACAAATATTGATTGGTTGATTGATTGCGCTTAAGTGAGGCCTGCAAGACCCTGTTTCCTGACTGTGTAGGACAATGGGTAGTCATTCTCGCCAAAGTCATGTTTCTTTCAGATTTTGTTCCCATGAAATGCTATCTTGAAAATAGATGGCCTATTGTTTTATGCATAGTAGGCCTGAGAATGTAACCTTGAGCCCATTGCATTGAGGATCTGTGGAAGTAGACTGTATACAATTGTTTCAACAAATATCAATGAGCTTAGATGGATGCCTTTCCCATGTTGGAAATGGGATCTCTCCTTATTTTGCAGTTCAGTGTCGCATGATGGACTTTGATTGGACAGTTACATCTCCCAAGTCATGTGGAGTGATAGATGAGTGAATCATCTTGCACTTTGGACTTTAATTTACTGCTCCCCTGCTGGATCAGCTGCTGTCTTCTTGCCCTTCCTTTTAGGAGTAGATCTCTTAAACTCTGAGAGGCACAGACCTCCCTACCCTTATTCCTTTATTTTAATGCTTTGCTGAGACTTAAAAACTTTTCCTCTGCCCCTGAGAAGAAGACTCTTTACCAAGCTTCTGCAATGTTGACGCTTTTCCTTTTCTTCTACCTTTTGCCAACTTTGGTTAGTCACCTTTTGCCCCAGATGTTGTTTTTCCAAATTCTTTTTGTCCTTTTTATTTTTACTTTTTATCCACCTGTTTTAGCCCAGCATGTTAACATGTGACTTGCTAATCTGAAGGGATTTCCCTAGCTAGCAAAGTTTAGATGACTTTTAATGCTTAAAAGAACTTGACAACACTTGTTTTCCACCCATCAGATAATCCTTTGGATGTTTTGAAGTTTCATTGTCGAATGTTTAGTTCTTTTGATGTTAGTTTGTTTTAATCTGTTTCATCGCCTTGGTCAACCCATTGTGATTCTGTATCTTTATGACTTTTTTTTTTAGAATTGTCTACATGACTTTGAGTCTGAGCTTGTAATGAAACCTCTTAACTTTAATTCAGACCGGAGTTTTCCTTGTATGGCCACAATGGTCATACCTTCATTTCAAATTGTGTTGTTTGAAGGGATCCGGATTGAACTATTTCTCTACCCCTTCATGCTGGATGAAAAGATTTATTGACCTTGTTTAAAGCATAACTGAAAACAGCTTTATCAGGTCAAAGTCTGATTTTGGAAAATAAGTCCCATTGCCAAAAATGAGTATTTGTACCCAGCACCTAAAACCACCAGCTCACCTAAAGCACTGATGCTAATGAAATTAATTTCTAAACACTCTCATAAGTGGGCTTCAGTGCACGTGCAATTCAAATGAAATGAAATCCATAGCTCTGATTCTTTCTTTTTGTATAATTCATACGTGAGGTGTTTTAAGCATATATCTATTTGCAAACCATAGGGTTTTCTGGAGAATTCAAAGTGTTTGATTTGCACCTAACATTGCCCAAGTAAGTTCACTGTAGAAAGCAGAAAAACAAATATTTGACTTGTTGGCTGACCTATGTTCTGATCAAATGAGTGATCTACCAACCACTCATTGAACGTCAAAGGTGTTTACATGGTCACACTACCTTGGTGGCTAATGCTATCACTTCCAATTTTTATAATGCTGAAGTTGAATTGGAGCTTGCCGTAGTTTGCAAAATGCTTTAATTATCCTCATGCCTTTTAATCTTAGATGCTTTATTTTTTTATATTTTCTTCTCTTTCGTCCTGAATGCTTTCCACTCGCCCAGCCTTTCCTGCAATGTTCTTGTTTTAAGCATGCACACTGTGCAGTTTCTTATGTGTTCTTACTGTGTTTTGTTTGAGGAATAGCCACCCACACCAGATCACATGCGTTTCTTGGGTGATAGAATAATGATGTGAAAAAGTGCTTGCCACCTGCTGGGACCAGGCAGTCACCATAACACAGAAGATGTTTTATTTTTGTTTGCGCTGGAAAAGTCAAGAGACACGTTGGGGAGCTCATTGGCCAGGCATAGTAAATACTAATCAGGATAGCAAACTTATGTAGTTCCCAAAGACCCAATCAAAATATACCCATGATAAAGCAATATCTTTGCACAATGCACCATTCAGATTCTTTCAAACAGTATAGCGGACACCTTAAACCTGCTAACATGAAAAGTAGTTAAATTAACAAGAGATTGGAGATGCTTAAGTGGTTGAAGGATATTGCCATATGTTGCGCTTCTATTGATTGGATCTTTAAACACACATTTTTTTTATTCAGAATTCTTGAATTTCATGTTGCTGGACATTTCTCAAGATTTTGTATTATCTGATTTTGCATAACATTTTCTGAGTAAGTGACCCTCTCATAAACAAATGTTGCAAGGTACCAGTGCAAGTTTGGTTCACACAGAAAGTATTTAGCCAAGAGCCATTTTCTGCTCAAACTAGTCTCCTGCAGGTAGTCAGTAAGACTTTTTAGGTATACTGCTGGCTTGTTTAAAAGAATCAAACAAAATACATGCAAACCACATTTGCTATGAAAAAAATATTTTGTAAATGTTTGGGAAATTTCACAATTATGTAATTTCGCATATCCTAGTTATGGTTGTGAAGCCACCTCTTGAGTATTAGGCTAAGGGCTGTAGACCACCTCTTCTGGCACTCTGGGGGTCATTCTGACCCTGGCGGTCGGAGATAAAGCGGCGGCCAACCCGCCAACAGGCCGGCGGTCAAAAAAATGCAATTCTGACCCTGGCGGGAACCGCCAACACAGCCCGCCGCATTAACACTCCGACCGCCACGGCGGAACAAACAAACAGCGCGGCGGTCACCGCCAACAGCCAGGCGGCAGACAATGTACCGCCCACCCTATCACGACCCACCAATCCGCCACCTTTTCCGGGGCAGGAGCCCCGCCGATAAAAACATGGCGGAAACAGACATTTCCAATGGAAAACGCTCACCTCGAGACACTCCACGTGGAATCCGGACAGCATGGAACCCGAATTGAACATCATACCTGCTCTCGTCTACCTGCTCATCTACCACGAGTACGAACTCCGGCGCAGACGTCAACGGTGAGTACTGCACCTACGACACACGGGAGGGGGGAGGAAGAAAGGTTATGGGCATACACATATGCGACCCCCCCAGCCCCCCAATATGTACACACCAATGCAGAGCAGGAAGTCACAGTGACACCACACAAAGACCCTTTAAAAATACAATGACACAACCAAATTTGGAATAAATTTTCATGTACAAAAAAAGCACCTGGAAATAATTGAGCAACCGTGAAAAATATTTACAAAAACCAAAAAGATATACACATCAGTGTATCACTGAAGTAACAAGTCCTACACATCCTACGAATCTAACATGTCCGTGGGCCAAGGTTCTGCGAAACAAGGGCAAAGCCCACACACAAGACCTGAGTCCTTTGGAGAGAACACTGCAAGGGCATCCGATGTCAAAACTACAGGCACCTCAGGGGGAAGGGAAGGGGGGGCCACCACAGCCACATGAGTCCACGACGCCAGATCCACGAGGAGCCACCATGCCCACTGTACCATCCTGGGGAGTGCAAAGCCACAGTCTCTCAAGTCTCTGCAGTGGGTGGGTTGCCCACTGGACCATCCTGGGGAGTGCAAAGCCACAGTCTCTCAAGTCTCTACAGTGGGTGGATTGCCCACTGTGCCATCCTGGGGAGTGCAAAGCCACAGTCTCTCAGGTGGATTACAGAGTCCACTGGTCAAGGAGGAGGCATGGTGGGCACAGTGAACCATAAACAGTGCCTGAGACGGTGGGACCCAGCGCAGCGGTGCATGACATGGCGATGTCCAGTGGAGCGGTGCTTGACAGGAAGGGTCCAGCGGAGCGGTGCTTGACAGGAAGGGCCCAGCGGAGCGGTGCTTGACAGGAAGGGCCCAGCGGAGCGGTGCTTGAGACGGCGGGGCCCTGTTCAGCGGTACCTGTCTTCACGGCGGGGCCCTGTTCAGCGGTGCTCTTCTGCACGGCGGGGCCCTGTTCAGCGGTACCTGTCTTCACGGCGGGGCCCTGTTCAGCGGTACCTGTCTTCACGGCGGGGCCCTGTTCAGCGGTGCTCTTCTGCACGGCGGGGCCCTGTTCAGCGGTACCTGTCTTCACGGCGGGGCCCTGTTCAGCGGTACCTGTCTTCACGGTGGGGCCCTGTTCAGCGGTGCTCTTCTGCACGGCGGGGCCCTGTTTAGCGGTGCTCTTCTGCACGGCGGGGCCCTGTTCAGCGGTACCTGTCTTCACGGCGGGGCCCTGTTCAGCGGTACCTGTCTTCACAGCGGGGCCCTGTTCAGCGGTGCTCTTCTGCACGGCGGGGCCCTGTTCAGCGGTACCTGTCTTCACGGCGGGGCCCTGTTCAGCGGTGCTCTTCTGCGCGGCGGGGCCCTGTTCAGCGGTGCTCTTCTGCACGGCGGGGCCCTGTTCAGCGGTGCTCTTCTGCACGGCGGGGCCCTGTTCAGCGGTGCTCTTCTGCACGGCGGGGCCCTGTTCAGCGGTACCTGTCTTCACGGCGGGGCCCTGTTCAGCGGTACCTGTCTTCACGGCGGGGCCCTGTTCAGCGGTGATCTTGCAGTATGTCAAGGGAGTCATACCTGGCCTGGACACCCTGGTCATTCGCCCTCCGACCGTGCTGTGTCAGGCCCCTTCGGGGAGTGAGTCCTGGGCCCTTTGGTGTCGTCCCTTGCAGCCGGGATGGGGCTTGTGGGGACCTCCTGCTCCGCGCTCCTGGTGGTTGTCCTCTCCGCCCTGCTGTCCTTCCGCTCCTTAGATGGGGCTCTCGGGCCCTTGCCTCCCCTGGCTGCTGTGGCCGGTGAAGTGGCCGGAGTCACCTCCTTGGGGGCAGCCGTCTCTGTCCGCTCACGGCGGCCCTTCAATTTCCGGGTCCTCTTGCCTGGAGGGGGCTGGCTGTCCCCTTGCTGCTCACCGAAGTGTTACTGCCGCCAAAGGGTGGACTCCACATGCCATGCACCACTTGCACTGTAGTAGTTGGGCTGGTGGTGGCTGAGGTGCCCTTGGGACTTTTCCCAGTTGGAGGGGGTGGGTCGGGGGAGGGAAAGAGGTCAAAACTGGAGAGGTAATTTTTCTTGGGACCAAGGTAAGGGGTAGGAGTAGTGGTGAGAGAAGTGGAGGAAGAGGATGTGGTTGTATGAGAGCCAGGTGTGCTGTCCTTGGGTGCAGGTGACTGGGACGTAGGCTGTGGTGAGGTGGTTGGCTGTTGTTTGGGTGTCTGCCTGCGTTTATGTGTCTTGGAAGAGGGGGTGACAGACACAGTGGGAGAGGACACAGGGGACGTGTAAATGCCAGTGGGGGTGGTGACTGCAGGTGTGCGGACTGTAGTGGAGGGTTTGCTGGTGGTGGAAGAACTGGCTGATGTTGGGGTGCATGCAGGTGTGAGTGTAGACGTCACAGGGAGGGAGGAGGGAGACGAGGAGGACGTGGACACAGAGGTGGTAGTGACTGTTGATATGTCTGCATCTGTGTGTTGCTTGGGTGAATGCTTGTGTTTTCTGTGGTGCTTATGTTTGGATGAGCTGGCCTTGGGTGTTGAGGTGTGTGCAGGCTGGTCTGATGGTGTGGATGGGATAGGTTGAGGTACAGGAGACAGAGAAAGGGTGGAGGCAGATAGAAGAGGGAGACTGGAGACAGGGACAATGGCTGCCGTCAGTGCTGAGGCCAGAGCAGTGAACGCTCGTTGATGGGCAGCCTGACCCGAATGAATGCCCTCCAGGTAGGCATTGCTCCGATGCACCTCCCTTTCCACCCCCTGGATGGCATTCAGAAGGGTAGTCTGCCCAACAATGACCGTCCTCACCAGGTCAATGAGCTCCGCACTGAGGGCAGCAGGGGTAACAGAGGCAGGGGCTGAGGTGCCTGGGGCGAAGGAGACGTGCGCCTTCCTGGCCGAGCGGCCACGGAGCGAAGACTGAGGGGCTGCTGGGAGGGCGATGCTGGTGCGCTGGGTGGCGGCTGTACCTGTTGTTGCGGGGGGCACAGATGGTGCCGCCACCGCTAGGGAGCTCCCAAACGAGGACGTGTCCGTGTCGCTGGTGTCTCCATCGGCCCCCGTTGTGGTGCTCCCCTCGCCCTCCGGATCACTGGTGCCCTCGTGTCTGTGTCAGTGCCCACCGGGGCCTGGTGACCTGCAGCTCCCTCCTGCTCCGACGCCAAATCTCCTCCGCCTGATGATGCTAAAACACAAGAAGACAAAGATTTAGGGTGGGGGGAGAAATTAAACAAAGTTGAGTGCATGCCTTAGCAATACCCTTTGCGGAGAGGACAGATACAGGTGCCTCGTGCACTAAGTCGCGAACTTGGGGTACACTACTCAGTACTTCTGATAGGCAAACAGGTCTAGGGACAACACACGCGCACATGTGTGATGCTGGAGCATGGGTAGCTGCACTTGGCACCCTACAGAGGTGGGGGGAGGGGGCACAGGGCCATGCCTAAGGGAGCGGACTACACTACAGAGAGCGCCCGGGCCTAATGTCACCCACAGCCCTCCTCCCCCACCCAGACGCCTCCAATGCGCATACAGATAGGAGAATGTGAGGATACTCACCCCCTTGTGTCTGCTGTGCTGTCCTCAAGCGCCCATCCAAATTAGGGTAGGCCACCGCCAGGATCCGGGACATCAGGGGGGTCATGGTGCGACTGGCACCCCTCCTAGGTCGGGAGGCCATCCCCAGCAGTGTTTCTGCGGTCTTCCTCGTTCCGCGGCGGATGTCCTCCCACCTCTTGCGGCAGTGGGTGCCCCGTCTGTTGTGGACCCCCAAGTTCCGGACTTCCTCGGCGATGGCACGCCAAATATCGATTTTCTGGTGGGCGCTCACCTGTTTGACATGTACAGGGTGGGAAAGAGAAACCGTCACATATCTGCATGTTTGGAGTACATGCCCCCCCCTCCCCAACCTTGTCATGGTTCCCATTCTCTCATCTGTCGTGCGTTGCACTCCCCATTCCCTCCACACCCCACCAACTTACATCCCCCCCCCTCCACACAGGCATAACCCATTCAATGTGCACTGAGTGTACTCACCTGTTGGTCTGGAGGACCGTAGAGTTGCGCATACTGGGGGAGGACCACGTCCACGAGCTTCTCCAACTCTTCTGAACTGAAGGCGGGGGCCCTTTCACCAGTAGCAGCAGCCATTGTCACTTCCAGACCGAAATTCACAGCAGCACTTGCAGTATAGGTCCTCTCCTGTGGATGATCAGGTCTCGAATGATTGAGCAGATAGAAAATGGCGGTCACGCCCGCGGCGGTGCGTACCGCGGCGGTGCGTCCCGCGACCGCCGGCGCACATCGTCATTGGCTCCTGAAACCCATAGGCTTCAATGTTAACCAATGCGTCTTCGCACAGCGGTCTTCGACCGCCTACCGCCACGGTGTGCCCCGCCAGCGCAGTGACCTCACATCCCATTGTCCCACTTCACAGGTCAGGCATCGGCCATTTCAAGGGCCCACATGGCTTAATTTCTAATGCGTCACACAGGCCTAGGCCTTGCAATGGCACACATACAAACAGATCAAACCATACATTTACCTGTACTGTGCAAGCTGTGTTGTACGTACCTGTGAGTGGATTGACTCTGTACTCCATATTCTCCTTCCTAGGCACCGTCCGCTGGGACTAGCGATGAGAAGGAGGAATCCTCGCGTGTACCGGCCGCTGGTGGACCTGTCCACAATGGAAGAACGCCATATTATACTACGATACCGACTTGACCGTGCCTCCATCCATGAACTGTGTGCCCAGCTGGAGCCAGCCCTGATGTCCCCCATCCGCCAACCCACAGGAATTCCCCCTCTAGTGCAGGTTCTGTCTGTCCTCCATTTCTTTGCAACTGGCTCATTCCAGACAACAGTGGCCATGTCATCTGGGATGTCTCAGCCTATGTTTTCCAAGATCTTATCCAGAGTGTTGTCTGCCCTGATGAAACTCATGCGGAGCTACATAATTTTCCCAGAGGAGGGTGATTTGCCTACAGTGAAAGCTGATTTCTATGCCCTTGGACACATCCCCAACATCATTGGTGCAATTTATGGGACCCATGTGGCTTTAGTCCCCCCAAATGACGATGAACAGGTGTACAGGAACAGGAAGAATTACCATTCAATGAATATCCAGGTGGTCTGTTTGGCTGACCAGTACATCTCCCATGTAAATGCCAAGTTCCCAGGGTCAGTGCATGACGCGTATGTTATGCGAAATAGCAGCATTCCCTATGTGATGGAACAGCTACAGAGACAGCGTGTGTGGCTAATAGGTGACTCTGGTTACCCCAACCTGCCGTGGCTATTGACCCCAGTGAGGAATCCCAGGACCAGGGCAGAGGAACGGTACAATGAGGCCCATGGGCGTACTAGGAGGGTGATTGAGCGAACCTTTGGGCTCCTCAAGGCCAGGTTTAGGTGCCTGCATATGACAGGTGGATCCCTAATGTACTCACCAAAGAAGGTGTGCCATATCATAGTGGCGTGCTGTATGCTCCACAACCTGGCTTTGCGACGCCAGGTGCCTTTCCTGCAGGAGGATGGTCCAGATGGTGGTGTTGTAGAAGCCGTGGAGCCTGTGGAGAGTGAAGAGGAGGAAGACTCTGAGGACGACACAGACAATAGGGACAGAGTGATACAACAGTATTTCCAGTAACACACAGGTAAGAATCACCTACGCCATTTCACAATTGCTTATTGCCTCCTGCATCTGTACTTTCTGTAGTTCCCCACAGATGTTTTTCATTAATTTTTGCCTTTCCCTTCCCTTCTCAGTGCTGTCTGACTCAGTACCTGACTTCTGCTTGGTTCGCCCATGAAATACAGCGTATTGACATTGGTATGTTGTCATGACTAATTGACAGAACAGAAATTGAACAGTAATATGTAATACATTTGTTAATAATACAGCATGACTCAAAACAGATTTGTGTGCAAAATGTGATTTATTTACAGTGCTAGATATCGGTACATGTGATTTTAAGGGTGATGGGTGGGGGTGGAGGAATATCCATGGCAGAGTCCAGTTCTCAGTCTCACAGGTGCATTGTCCTTTTGCCTGTGGAAGGATGGAGCATAGGCAGTTCATGGTTGGACAGGGTGGCAATGTGGGACAGTGGGAAGACTTGAGGGGGTATGTCCTGCTGGCGGGGGTCTTGACATCCTACTCTGTCTTTTTTTTTGGTCTCAGGCTCCTCTTACGGGGTGGTTGTTCTTCAGCAGGAGGTGGGGTTCTGGGGGGCTGTCGAGGTGTTGGGACCTCCTGTCCACTAGCGCCGGCGGAGGTGGTAGGCTGTTCCTGGTCCGGGCTAGTGACAGGGGCCCTGTGTGGTGCACCATGGTCCCGCAACGCGTCCTCTATCCTGTGGAGGGCCAGGACGATGGTCCCCATTGCGGTCCCGATGATTCTCAGCTCCTCCCTGAACCCCATGTAGCGTTCCTCCTGCTGTGCCTGGATCTCAGTGAACCTGGCCAGTACCGTCGCCATCGTTTCTTGGGAGTGGTGGTATGCCCCCATGAGGGTGGTGAGGGCCTCTTGGAGAGTGGGTTCCCTGGGCCTCTCCTCCCCCCCCTGTCGCACAGCAGCCCTCCGAGCTGCCCGGTTTCCCCCGGCCTCTGTCCCCTGGACGGTGTGCCCGCTACCACTGCCCCCAGGTCCCTGTTGGTGTTGGGGTGTTGGGTTAGCCTGGGTGCCCTGTAGTGGCAGACACACCGCTGATTGAGCTGTCCTAGAGACAGAGGCATGGGCCCGCTGGGTGGGAGCTGTGCTGGTGTTGGCAGAGGGGGTCGGGTCTGGTGTGGCCTGTGGCTGCCTGAGGGGAACCGACTGCCCAGAGGTCCCCGATGGTCCGGGCTGGTCATCAGGTTCACTGTCGACAGAGCTGCTATCCTCAGTGTGGGCCTGTTCCGGTGGTGGGATGGACACTTCTGGACCCTCCTGGCTGGTGTGTTGTCGTTCGGGTCCTGCATGGGTTAAGAGAGTTTGGTTATTGTTTCTGTGTGTGCAATAGCGTGCGTGTTATGGGTGCCCTTGTCCCCCAGTGCAGGCATTCCCTTGAGGGAGGTGTTGTGAGGGTAGTTAGTGGGGGGGGGTTAGTGCAGTGGTCATGCTTAGGTGATGGGTGCCCATGATTTGTGTTGGCATGCAGGAGTTGGTGTTGGGATGGGTGGGTTGTGCTGGTGAGACATTGTCAGGGAGGATGTGTGCTGGGGGGTTGGGGGTGAGGGTGGGGGTGTGGGTTGGCATGCTGGTGGGGTGGGGGGGATATAGTAGTTGAGATTGGACTTACCAGAGTCCATTCCTCCGGCTACTCCTGCGAGGCCCTGAGGATGCAGGATGTTCAAGACGTCTTGCTCCCACGATGTGAATTCGGGAGGGGTGGGTGGGGGTCCGCCGCCAGTCTTCTGGACCGCGATGTTGTGCCTGGAGACCATCGATCGGACCTTCCCCCGTAGGTCGTTCCATCTTTTGCGTATGTCCTCCCTATTCCTGGGATGCTGTCCCACCGCGTTGACCCTGTCCACGATCCGCTGCCATAGCTCCGCCTTCCTAGCTATACTGGTGTGCTGCACCTGCGAGCCGAAGAGCTGGGGTTCCACTCTTAGGATTTCCTCCACCATGACCCGGAGTTCTTGGTCCGAAAAGCGTGGGTGCCTTTGGGGTGCCATGGGGTGGTGTGGGTGAGGTGTGGGGTGGTGTATGTGATGATAAGTATGTTGGTGAGTGGTGCTTTGTGCTACTATGTGGTGTGTGTGATGGTGTAGTGTGCCTCAGTGTGTCTTGCTTTGGATTGTCTGCTGTGTCTCTCTCTCCTTCTCTCAGTAATTATGGTCGCAGGGGTTTGTGGGTGATGTGGGTGTGTGTTTTATAGTTGGTTGATTGTGTGGGAGTGGTGTGTGTATGTGTATCAGGTGTGTGTATTTCAAATTGTCCAATGTGGCTGTGTTTTGGTGCTGTGTGTGTATTCTGACCGCGGCGGTGTGTAGCGCCAATGGAATACCGCGTTTGAATGACCGCCGTGTGGATTCGTGGGTCGTAATGGCATGGGCGTATTTCTGTTGGCGTGACGGTGGAGGTTTGGTCATCTCCAGTTTCTCGCTGCCCGCTGATGTGGCGGGCTGCAGTGGAGGACGGAATTTTGGAGGTTTGGCCGTTTTGGGTCAGAATGACCGTGGCGGTTAACCGCGGCGGTGTTATGGCGGTCTTCTGACCGGCGGTAAGGGCCTTTTACCGCCGAGGTCAGAATGACCCCCTCTGTGTCTAGTCTGGTGTTTTTCTTCTATACCGTTCTATCTTGTTTTGAGTCCTCATCTGAAGCATTTTGACCGTTCTAAGTAAGTTAAGTAGATTTCTAGAACCCAGCTTATCATCTAGTAGGGTATCCTGGTGCTAGAGCAGGTATATAGGCTCAGGATGTTGAGAGCGAGCTAGCCTCAGGAAATTAGTCAAAGAGCCAGATCTTCAGCATCTTGTGGAAATCAAGAAGTGAGGAGGAGATCCTGATGTGTAGATGGAGGTCATTCAATGATTTTGGTGCAATGTAGAAGAATGCCAGACCTCCCGTTCTGCTTTTGTGAATTTTGTGGGAGCAGATGGGGTTTGCGAGTGATGCTGAGCTAGATGTCCTGTGGGTTTGTGGAAGTTAAGGCAGTTGTTAAGGTATGTAGGTACTATGTTGGGCAGTGGCTTGTATGTGTGCGTGTGAGGAGTTTGAATTGGCACGATTTCTGTATGGTGAGCCAATGGAGTTTTCTGAGATGTGGTATGATGTGGGTGCATCATGGGAAGTCTAAGATGAGTCTTGCCACGGTGTTCCGGATGGTCTGGAGTTGGTGGATGAGGTGGTAAATTCTGTCATAAAGGGCATTGCCATAGGCTAGTCTGCTTGAAATGCTATGACATGTGTGTGTATATGTGTGCAGAAGTACATAATATGTTACTTTCCTATCTGGTTTGCTCATTATAAAAGTACCTTATTTAATTATAAATCTTTACATGGAAATTAATTAAATGTTCTCTACACCCATGATCACTGTTTAGAAATGAT
The DNA here is from genome assembly GCF_031143425.1 of Pleurodeles waltl. NCBI lineage: Eukaryota > Metazoa > Chordata > Amphibia > Caudata > Salamandridae > Pleurodeles > Pleurodeles waltl. The sequence goes on along the minus strand of NC_090439.1, from coordinate 840,244,570 downwards.
ATGATTATCTCAGTGAAGTGTACCTACCAAACAAAATAAGAATTTAATCAGAAAATTCAAAGCCTAGGATGAACCCTTAACACATAGCCGCAGCCTTAATCTATAAACATTGAAAGCCTGCATATAAATGAATCGGGAAGCAAAGATGAGGATAAAGAAGCAGTGGTGAAGGGGAAGGATAGCATTGAGGTCATGAAGACGTTAAGGCTGTGGTTGAGGAGACAAGTAGGAGAAAGTGAGATTAGTTGAGGTGATATTAACGTGAGATTGAGTTTGATACGAAGTTGAATTGCAGTGAGGTTGAAGTAAAGTTGAGGTGACGCTGGGTTTGAGATGAAGTAAGGCTGAGGTTATATGAGGTTGAAGTGAGAATGAGATGAGGTCGAGATTAGGCAGAGGTAAGGTGGGGGTTGATGTTAGATAAGGCTGAGGAGAATCTGAGGTTGAGTGACAATTAGATAAAGATGAGGTTGATATTTGGGTGGGGTTGTGAAGTGGGATATTGGGTTGGACTGTGGAGAGCTTGAGCTGAAGTGATATGAGAGGAGTATGAGGTGAGGTTGTAGATGAGATTGATGTTGGTTTCCCTTTGAGAGTAACGTGAGGTGAAGCTAAGGTGGTGTTGAGGATGAAGCAAGTTGATGGATGTTTGAACTGTTTTCTTAGCTTGGGTGAAATTATTCCTGGGTGAGATGAGAGGGATTTGAGGGAAGGTGAGACTGAGATGACTTTATCTGAAGTTGTATTCACCTTGAGGTTGGATTGAGGTGAGATGGGCTCAATTTGGCTGTGTGGATCAGGATGAGATGTAAGTGAAACAGAAATGATGTGAGGTTGAGGTGATGTTGAAGTTACAAGGGGGGAGGTGCAAACTCAGATCAAGGAATCAGATGAGGCTGAGGAGAGGTGGAGGGAGATAGGAGGTGGTGATGGATTTAAGGTGAGTATAAGTTTGGAATGCAATTACATTCAGTAAGAAAAGGTTATGGTTCAGGTGGCAGAGAGGTGTTTAGGAAGCAGGGTTGAGGCTGTGGTGAGTTGATGTTAAAGGAAGACTGAGTTGAGGTGAGATGTGTTTTGATTTAGCGTAGACCAGAGTGATGTTGAAGTGATATGAGGTTGTGGTGAGATTGAGGAGATGTGGTTGAATTTAAAGTGAGCTTGAAGTGAAGTTCAGATTGTGGTTGAAGTGAAGATGAGGTTAAAATGAGGTTATGGTTAGATTAGGTGAGGGAGAGAAAGAGGTGTGATTGAAGTTGCATGATGCTAACATCACATTGAGCCTAGGATTGTGATGAGAATAAGGTTCAGGTCAAAATGTGATTGAGTTTAGATTGAGGTGATGGTGTGGTTGAAATGAGGCTTTGTTTGAGGCGAGGTTGATGTTGAGACTGAGCCAATATTATAGTAAAATATGGGGAAGTGAGAATGAAGTGAGCTGGTAGTTGAGAGAAGAAGGACTGTAGTAGAATCAAGAGCTGATTATCAGTCACACCTCTTCTGATGAAACTATAGCTACTGTATACAGGTTTAAATATAAGAACTATGTTCACAATTGTATGGGTGCAGAATCAATTCAGTTGTTACTCAGACGAAATTCCATCTATATAAGTGTAGAATTTGCTGACAAAAACAGAATTAAAATGGCATGTCCCTTCCTTGATACATTGAAACATCAGAGTCATCTTGGATTATAACATGGGTGTGAAAGTAAGTGGAGTGTTTCTTCTGGAAAAGAGTGGAAGAACAACTTCATGTTTGAGAATGGATAGTCTCTCATTTTACGATGACTAGGCATTTATATACACAAGCATTCTCTGAGTCAAGATGAACTGAGGTGTGCTTCAAGATGCATGTAATGCACCAAGCTCCCCCATAAAGGGGGACCCCACATATGGCAGGTCCACATTGAGCAGGGAGTACCTGTTGGGGATGGGGGTGAAATGCACCTGTGACCCCAATACAGTGCAAGGATTGGAGGAAGCAGCAGCACATCACAGAAGCAATTCTAGTGCTTCAGGGCCATGTCAACGAAATGTGCTTGTTTGGCCCCGCCCATAAAAGGGGTTGTGGTCCGCAAGCAAGTCTTTTTCTCCCACTCACTGACCACAGGAGGATCTCCGCTACATCCCTTGGGCAATTTAGGATCCACCCACCTCCCCTAAGGCACTTGGTCCTATTGTTATGCATGCTATATGGGTTTTCTATATGAGGCTGGTAATTGTGTGCTACTCACCACTGTTTTGTTCATTGACAGAACGGATGGCAACTTCATGAAAGTATGCTTTGTGTCATATTTTATGCATTTTTAGTGTGGGTTGAGAACATGATTGATGGGGCAATTCACCTTATATTTCTTACTTGAGCAGAACACCAAGGTCACGGGACCCTCCAAGGGGTGATGGCAGGGAATCAAAGGCAACATGCAGGGGCAAAGGGGGTTGCGAGCTAATACTGGCATCTGGTCCCGCGGGCCGACCACCCAAACATGTGCAGTGGGCACAAAGCTAACATTGGCCCTTGGGAAGGGAGTCTGTGGGGTGGAGAGGGCACCAAAGGGAGTATCCTGGCAGGCAGGTGGGCCCCTGCACAAAGTTTTCACCCAGAAGAGTTGCAGGGGGCTCTCCTATAGCCCTAGGCCACTTAGCCAGAGGGGTGGATCGGGACTGTGAGTCACCATCGGGTCAGTCATGATCTCATCCACAGTCACTGAAGTGGATACGCAGCAACTAAAGTTAGATAGAATGAGGAATTAGTGTACTCTGTTAAGGCTAGACATCTTCACATGTAAATTCACCTGTAAATATGATGGGGTTACTACTATAAATGTTTTTAAGTGATAATTGATTTTTAATTGCTTTGTTTCACAAATAAAATACGACCGTGTGTTTACGACCCCTAACCCAAGAAGTGTGTTTTTTGACGATTAAAGGTTGCGATGGGGCCTATGGGAGGAAAAACTCGGGAGTTTGCGGGAGGCCTCGGCAGTACCAGGCCATATGCACTGCAGGCACTCTGTGGAAGAAAAGAAGAGCAAGCTGTGCAAAGAGTCCTCCAACTTCCAGCCCTAGAGCCAATTTTTAGAAAGCCTTACAAGTGGATCTACGCAAAATCCAAAGAAATACATAATCTGACAAGAGCATGTCTCTCATAAAATGAGGGAAGTCATGATGTGCGAGATGGAGAAAGCGGATACGGGAAAGAGTTACTGTTTTTCAGTTTCTGCAGGTGTTTGTTGTTTTTCTATTTAACGGTGATGCTATAACTTTGCATTAAATGGAAGAGTAGCAATCGCTGCCGCTTTTCTGTAACACAAAAATAAACGTGTAGAAGGAGATTAATTTACAAATAAGGGTGGTTCACGAAATGCGAGTAAAGCCTGAGACACTCACGATAATGCACATATTACGCGATACCCTCACCATTTCTAATAGGCTTTACAATCATAAGCGAAGCCTAGCTATAACATTTATACAATTTAAATAAAGGATGCAGGCGGGCATCCCATTTCTACAGCGCATATGGGGAGCTGAACCTCCACATCTCATTTCAGGCTGCCTCGTGTAAACACGCTCCTCATCTTAAATTCAGCATTTCCGATTATTTCTTGCACACCTTTTATTGTTCCCACTTACAATGCACCTGAAACACATTGCATAGTTGGCAGGGAGCCCAGACTCTCCATTTAGGAATGCGTTGATGGTTCCACTCTTCCTTCTTTTTTTAGCAGCAGGTGCTCTGCATTGTAAACAACGCCAGCCGCCATAATATTATTAGCTTTTGCATTTTTATTACAGCCTTGCCTCTTTACATATTTTTAAACTTCAACGTGAGACAGTCTTGGCTCCTTCCCAAGACAGCTACTTAATTCCGGAGGAAGATGGATAAGGGTGAACACAGTTCTTTGTTGCCATTCAGGAGATGGCACAAGATTTACTTAAACACAAAGCCCTGCTCTGCGTACGGGTTTGTACGTTGATGTCCTAAGTAATGTGCTTATGTCTGTCCTGGGTGGCTCATGAATTATTTTCAAATCGTATAGGCTCTCTTCACCTCTCTTTGTTGTACCCGTCTTCGTTTTCACGTTTATAACACCTCTCTTTGTGACGCAACGCAGAATTACCTCTGAAAGAACCCAATGCCAGTTCAATAAACAACCAGGGGGCAGAGCAATCGTTTAATAATCTAATTTATTTGCCAGCATACCAATGTTTCATTGCTTTTCAATTAAATGTATACATCTAATTACACTGCAGCGCCATTCATTATAAAAAGCTTTGTCGACTACAGACAGATACAAGCCAGCCAGCATCATTAGACTCGTAGTAAATACATTTAAATAAACAAACAAGGGGTACGTACACCCAAATATTGAGCGTATAAGTAGCAAAAAAACAGGAGACTGGATGGCACAAAAATGACTTTCCCTTAGCATTAACGTCAATTCACCAAAGTGCCGGGTGTAGTGGAAGTGACATCGCGCGCTAACACGCTTCCTTTATCCTTACATTTCACTCTAACACGCGTGATTACACACACACTGACCTCTACACACAGCCTCTCACGTAAACACACACCTGCAAGCACGCACACGTACATTTACAAGCATTTTGTTTTAAAATATGAGCTGCCACTGTCTTCCAGGCACTGATTTTGCCACCTCCGAGTCCAGGCGTCGCAAAGGCAGTCTTGGGGGTCAGAAGGGGCAAGCAAGTGGCCGTAGCCGCGACCCCAAAATGACGTTTTGCCCCTTAGCAAATATACTTTGTACCGTGATATATTTCTAGATGCTTGGATTAGCGTTTGTTTTTAGAATAAATGTGAAACACCAGTATTTTCTCTTCTTTTGCAGATTGTTTTGCCGCCTTCTGAACTATGCTGTCTTCTTGTAGATGTAAGTGATAAAAGGAACCCGACTAGGACTGACGCAGATCAAACAGGCGAGGCGAGAACAAAGAAATAAATTCTTTGTTCTGGCTGCTGAACATCCGCGAATCTATGAACGCTGATTTGCTTTCTTCTCTCTTCTTTTTTGCATCCTGAGCCACATCTCCAGTCCTCTCAAGCAATTCTTAATCAAGCTCCCCACAGGCCTGCGACTGCATGCAGCAATTTCTCCCTGCACTCAGCACAGATGTTTGGAGTACATTCCATTACACCTACATGCCATTACGGCTAATGGCTTATTCTGATGAAGAAAGCTGCTTTCTGCTCAGTGCAGCAAAGGGGAAAATGTCTTCCTGTACAGTTCAGAGACTGCACAACAATAAGACGTGGGGGCAGGTGGCATAAGAGCTCCCTGGTGTTAATGGCCTACCGTGTTAACCACGAATGTGGCTGGTTGTTAATTATGCTAATTTAAATCAGTAAAGTAAAGCCAATCAGTACACACATAAGGGACGTCTTTTGAAATTAATTTTGGGATAGTCTCTTGTCAAAGTGGTTCAGTACTAGGGTATGGTCACTCCTCACTCAATACAATCAGGGCTGTGCAGGCCCTTTATTCCATTGGGCATTTCCCCTGGTTGACTGGAGGCTGGTTTTACAGTGAAAACCTGGGGCCATTCCTGGAGCCTCTGTCACTTTCCCCAACTCACAAAGGTTAATTGCAGTAGGCAGGGGAAGGCTTCAAGAGAGAAAGCTATAGAGGAGGAGAAAGGTAAAGATACAACGATCAGAGAGGGGCAAGGGGAAGAGGAGAGGCGGGAGATAGGGGGAATGGATACATAGAAAGAGAGATTGCACATGGAGACGAAGGGAGATGGGGTTGGTTTGATTATTTTTGCCTGGGATGCTTTTGGTTCCCCATTGAAGCGCTGAATGTAATGACCTTGCATCATCTCAGTCAAATAAGGTAGCACGTCTTACTCTGTAAATTAAGAAGGCGAAAAGATCTGCAACATGGTACTGTGCTAACATTAATAACAAAAGAACAATCTTACCAGATACTGAAAGAAAATAAAATAAAATTCCACCAGCTTTCCATAGATATATCTTAAAATATGAAAGGGCAGCCTACCAGAAAAAAATGTAATTGTGTCCAAAGTTAGCTAGTTCAATACTAAGCTGAATGGGGCTAAAACAGACTGAGATGGCTCTGCTACAGGAGCCAGGCAACCTAACTACTAAGATTGAAGTCAGTGCAGACAAATGGGATGAGTTTGCCAAACTTATACAAGATAACAGACATAAGATAACATAAATCAGATGTCAGGGTGTCTGCTCCTCTAGCATGGATAATAAATGTATGCTTCATGGTCTAATTTTCAGCAAGTTACAGAGGACTTTGAAAAGATATTTGATATCACAAGAAACCTTCCCACTATGTGGCTGACCCAGTGCCATCAAATCCAGTCAAAAACAAATAACAATCAATCCCTGATGCCAAACAGGCTTGTGATTAACAATTATCATTGGAACATGGCTGTGTTTGTGACCTGTTGAAAATTGCACGCTAACACTTCACCTAAAAACAACAGCTGACCAAAAATGTCTTGAGAATTTTTGTCCCCTGTAGGACTAGCATTTTGCATGAAAATTTAGAAAACTGGGTGTATCCGAGCTCAAGAATGATCTGGAAGTACATGATCTTATTGGCAGTTTCCAAACAGGTTCGCACTCGAAATGCAACAACTGTTGACATGATATATTATACCCTAAAGATTTTCACAACACTGACAATGGCCTCCTAATTATTTTATGTGTGCCCTCAACCACTGATACAGTGGATTGTATACTCATTTTTACAATTTCTATAAAAGTCTCAGAAGAAATGGCACGGTCCTAAACAAATTTTAATCCTTTCTTGCCAATAGACATCAATGTGTTAAAATTGGTGCTCTCTCTCTAGGACAACCCACATTCCCTGTAGTTTAACCAGGACTCAGTGTTGTCCATCTTACTCCTAAATATTTATATTGTGCTCCCTGCATTTGGTATGACTTCTACGGAGAATATACTTGATCATACCCTTAGAATTTTTACCAGGTCCGTCTTACACCGCTGCCTACCCAACATTGTTTTAAAAATCAACATTTAAGAAGAAATGACGCAAAAACAGAAGGTTTCCTCTATCAAAACCTGACTATAATGCAAGTGAAAATTGGATAAATGTGGTCAGATTTGTGAGTCATTCTCACATGTTGAATCTGCCAAATCCCTTGAAGTCCTATTGGGTAGGAAAATTTGGAACTTGAGTTTTGCAGAAGAGTAATTCCATCACAAATGTGGCAAATTTCCCTTCTACGCATTTCAGGCGCCATTGAATGCAATCGACTTGTAAAACAGTGAGCATCACATTTGTGACAGAGTAAGCTGTCTGCCAAACACTAAACTAGGCCCATCACCTTCAATCCTATATTAATCCAATTGAAACTTCTCCATACCTCCAAACACTTTTTACCACCAAACTGCATTATAATTTGCAGAGCAAGACATTGTCAATTCTCACCTGGACCATAAAAGTGCTGTTATAACTGGACTTCGGAAGAAAAGACTTACACCTCCACAGGCTATCCTATGTGCTCCAGTCAGTTTTGTTTGAAATAATTTGAAAGTACAAATTATTATATTTTAAACAAATGCTTTTTTTATTTTAAATTGTACACAAATAGCTCATCAGGCATCAAAGCCTAAAAAACTCTCTATCTCACTCCCTCTCACTTTCTTTATCTCTTTGTCTCTCTTTCAATCAATTTTCCCACTCACACACTCACTTATGAACCCAATCACAGTTCCACTCAGACACTCACCCACCCACTCACAGACTTACTCAGACCCTCATGCACTAACTCAAAGCTCCAGCCAGACCCTCACACACCCACTCAGACCCAATCAGACAGTTACGTACCCACTCAAACACCTAGTCAGACTGTCACACACCCACTCATAGACACACTAACACCTTGATACACCCACTCACAGACCTGCGTACATACTGATTCACCCACTAAAACGCTGATGTATGTCCTATCACACCCAGACAGACACTCTGAAAGCCACTCTTACCCCCAGTACAGCCTATCCCACCTAGTCTCACACCCAGAGAGGCCACAGACAACTTCCTCCGTGCATGAGCAAAGGGCAGTGCACAGCATTGTGTTGAGTAGTTAGGGGGGTTGGCCGCAGGGACTGGCTACAGGCCAGCCCATGCAAGCGACCTCTACTGCACACAGGAATAGGCTGTGCATGGTGCAAGGTTGGTTGCTAATAAGGGGTTGACCTCAGGGCCTACCTCCAGGCCAGGTCCTGTGGCCCACCGCTGGTGGTGGTTGGATTCATGTATAGCAATGAAAATTACTAAACTTTAAAAAAACATAGAAGTTCACTGAAAAAAACAATAGGTTACAGGGACGTTATAGTTAGGTTCTGAATTTGCTCGTACAAAACCATAGAAATTCAGCAGTCAAAGTCAGTTCTTTCAAGTAACTAAAACTCGCACCTTACGGTAACTATAACTCACGCTTGTACCATGCACAACTTCTTGCTCCACATATTGTATCATTGATGAAATATTCTATGCCATCTTTCATATGCTCACTGCAACATTTACAGTAAAATTATTGATGAGAAAACTGTGCATGACGTTTGCCTTAACAAAGCATTGCTCAAGTTCTACTTATTGGATTTTTGTTTTGGTCTTGTTTTAGTTATTAAATTAAGTTCAATTTTATAACCTGGTCTGGGATCCTTTTTATCTGGTGTTTTCACTGTTTTACTGTTTGAAGTGTTGCAGAAATACTTTACACATTGCCTTCAATTGAAGTCTGACTGCTCTGTGATACCAGAGGGTGAGCACAGTTTAAGTTGAAGTTTGCTTGTGTCTTATCCTGACAAGAATTGTGGTTTCTGATTGACCAGGGCTCACACCTCAGTCAACCAACAGCCCAATTTTTTACAAATGCAGTAGTACACAATAATAGAAACTATTTTAAAGTAATTAATATTTCAAACTTTTGCATTATAGGAAACCCATAAAAAATATACTCGCTTTTGATATTTTGAACCACAATATTATGGCCAGACAGCATTTTAGTTTCAGTATTTTTGTCAAACACCCTGCTGGCAATGTTATTGGAAGTCCTTGACCAGGCAGCCCATCAGTCCTAGAACGACCGACTCTCAAAGAAGATAGCCCAAACCTAGTTAGAGTGGGGTCACCACCTCAGGTTTTTCCTACATGGGTCTGCCATGGGAGATCTGGCAGATCTGTGCAGGGAACACAAACATTGGCTCCGATGCAGAGAAAGTCTGTTAGGACCATTGTGATTTCACTTTTCAGAAACAAATCTCCGCTTTTGGTGTTGTGTCTAAAAAAGGAACCCAAGAAGCAAAATCAGCAAAAAATCATAGCATCCTTGGCATTGAGGTGTGTGAATATTCCTCCACCAATGCAACCGACAAACGTTTGTCAAACAGATATCTGCCAGGCAGGGAAAATCCTTAAATGTGGGAGACGGTTCTCACTAGGGAGAGAGAAACCAGGACATCTTCCTTACTGGCAGGCCAGTATGACATCCGACAGACATTTAATAATAGTGTAAGTATCTACACCTATCAAGAAAGTAAAACATGGTGTAAGTTCATGCACATACATCTGTCTTTTCACTCTGTTCTCTCTATTACACAAAATCACTTATTGCAAAATTAAAATACTCCATCTGAAAATCTCCGAAATGTAAAGTATGTAAATATAAATCTCTCTTTTTCCAACACTTAATGCACATGTAGTTTAGCTTCTCTGCATTTACAAATGCAGTGTTGATGACATAATTGTGTGTGTGAGTGTGTGTGGATACACATGTGTGACCTACAAACATTTATTTGTGACAGTTGAGTTTAGTGGCCCCATTATGTCTGGATGGTGGTCTGCATAGCTATTACTAGGTAGATAGCGAACTGCATAGCTATAAATTACCAGAACACAGCAGTCGGAACTTATTGTACTTAATGAAAAGGACAGAGCACTGTATATTACGTGATGGGTTGCAAAATGACTAGCAAGATAATGTGCATTAAGTGGGGATTGCACAAACACGTTTTACTCATAGGGAGATTGTTTGTGTAGCATACAATATTGAATCGAGCGCCAAAGCTGGGATTTGAACCTGTGTCCAGAGGTTTCAAAAGTAGCAGCTGTAGCTGCTAGGCCACATCCCTGCAATGAAAAATAAGCATTTGCAATGCAATAGGTCTTGCATTTTCTTGAGTTAGAGCAGGGGTCTCCAACCTTTTTAAGAGCTACTTATGCTCGATAAAAACCATTGCGAGCTCCTAATATTGGTGATGACCCCATCCAAGATTTTCAGCAGTGAACACATCAGTGCATCCGGCAGGGTTATCAACACTAAAGTAAATAAAGAATTATCAGTTTGAAATGCCTCTACATGGGTAATACATACCAGCCATAACTGTAATCCGAGTAGCATCCCAAAGTAATAATATGAGTAATATGTCTATCCAACAACACATGATTTATCACTCAAATAATATCTTTAAATACATTTTGAATATTTAACCATTTTTCTATAAACATCAGCTTATGAGTTCTGAAAATACACAGATTTCTGTCTCAAATATTAGCTTTTTTATTTTCCTAAACATATATTAATTCAACCTAGCAAATGCTTGTATGTTGGTAGGCTAGGATGACCACAGGAGAGCTACTTAAAGGTAGGTGGAGAGCTACTGGTAACTCACAAGCTACTCGTTGAAGACACCTGAGTTAGAGCTATTGGCATTGTAAATTCATAACTGGACCTTTCTTGCCATATGAATTGATCAACCCGTCCTCATACGTTCATCTTTTCCTGTCATATAATTCCAGTGACCTAGCATTTAACTAAAGCACTTCCATTTACCTTCTTCCTCTATCCTAAAACATATACAATTATCATATAAACCTTTATCAGAAATAAACATTTGGTATTAGAGTATAATGCTCAAAACACCATAACAAAATTATCATTAGGGACTGATTGGTTGGTGAAAAGAAAGAGGGAGTAGAAAGTAAAGATGGAGATGACAAGCGGTGTAGTAACTGTGTCATGGGCCCTGCAGCAAGGAACGGAAATGGTTGACTGGAATTTTGGTAGGAAAATACAGCAGTAATTAGAGATGAGTGAGGTCTGTAGGTCTCTGGGCCCCAGTGCACTGGACCTGTTGCTCCATTTATAGCTAGGCACCAGGAGAGAAAGTGGATGTAGCAGAAAAAAGAAGCAAAGGGAATACATCAGACAAAAGGAAGAAAGAGAAGGGGTCACAAAGAAATAAAAGAAAGAAGGAAAAAAGAATGAGCAAATGAAATTACAACTAAGAAGAAATAGAGCAAATGTGTGAGACAAAAGTAAAAAGGGAAGGAAGCTAGCAAACTACAGATAAAGAGGAAAAAATAATGAAAAAATTGTGAAACGAAAGAAAAATTAACATTAGAGAAAAAAAAGAGAGATGGTGAGAGAAACAATTAGCGAAAGAACCAGGGCAGGTATGTACTGACACATTTCACACTTAATGGGAAAACCACTTTGACACTTTGGGTCCTGACAAGTGACTTGTGGCTTCCACATCCAAACCGGAAAAAAGGGATTTATAGTAAAATGTGGACTGACAAATAGAGATAAGAAAAACACCAGAGAAAGGAAGGAAGAAAGATCTAAGAAAAATAAAGTGAAAGAACGCATGCCGAGTCAAAGGAAAGAGCAAATACTAAAGACAAAGAAAGAATGAAGGGAAGAGAAAAAATTGTGAAATAATGAATGCTTGATGAAGGAAAAAGAGGGGAATGAAGCAAGGAAAGAAATAACCAAGTTTCTGCAAGCATAAAAGCGGAGGTAGCAAGAGGAAGAGGGACATTACAAAAAGGGAGAGGAGTAGAAACAAATAGTTGAAATAAAGAGTGAATGTGGATTTTAAGAGCTGGAGAGAAAAACCTGGGGGAGAAAGAAAACATTGAGAGTAAACAGAGTAAAGGAAAGAATGGAGTGAGATAGGTAAAACAGACCCTCCCAAATAAAGATGGCAGCTACGAATTGATTCACCCCACGTCCTCAACTAGAAGTCAGAGTGTGGAACAACATGGGGCACTGCAGAAGAGTAGGAGGTGCATTCTCAAAGTTGAATGTGAACCCCAATATAGTAATATTGGAGCACTTCATATTAGGACTGGGGGTATAGACAGAGCTGTGTCCCAGCCCAGTGCTGGAATAATAGAAAGGCAGTGGACAAGGAATGAGAAACAGAGCTCCATTTAATTCCTGGTATAGGAATAATGAAGTGCTGCAGGTTAGGGTTGAGGTGCACTGACAGAGTTGTATGTGGGCTGCAGTACTGGAATAGTAACGTGTACACAAGGTCAGAAGTGAGGTATGTTAATGAAGCTATGTGTAGAACCGAGTATTGGCATGCGAGTGTTCCTGAGTGTTAGCCTGGAGGTGCCCTGGTGAAGGTGAGAGTGGAGCCCAGCACGTGAGTGGCATTGCCTCTAAATTACACAAGTGAGGAGTCCTGAGAAGAAATATGCACTGAATGCTATAATTGATGGATTCTGGGAAGCGGTGGTGGTTACTATCAACAGAGGCGTTGGATGTTAATCTTGAGGTGCACTGGCTGAGCTGTTTTTTGCTCTTTGGGGTCCAGTATTGGCTTGGCAGTGAGACTGAATATTAGAACTGGGCTGCTGTAATCGAACTGTATATGAGCGGGGTCCCAGTATAGGAAAGGAAGTGACCTTGCCTGGATAGAACTGAAGAGCACTGATGGAACAGCAGAGTGTACTGACTGTAGGAACTGAGGTGCTCTGGGGGAAAGCATGTGTGGGGTTCTGGCATGGCTGAGCGGCATAGAGTGTGTGAACTGAGATGCACTGATGGAGCTGCACCTGAGATCCCAGTACTGGAGCAGCAATGTGTACTGACTGGAAGAACTACGGTGCTCTGGCACGCAGCGCATGTGGGGTTGTGGCACTGGCACAGCTTAGGGGCTTCAAGTGAGTGAACTGAAGTGCACTGATGGAGGAGTACCTGAGGTCCCAGTACTGGAGCAGCAGAGTGTACTTACCGCAATAACTGAGGTGCTCTGGCAGACAGCGCGTGTGAGGTTCCTGATACTGGAAGGGCTGAGGGCTTGGAGTGTGTAAACTGAGGTGCACTGATGTAGCTGTGCCCGAGGTTCCAGTACTGGAGCAGCAGAGGGTACTGACTACAAGAACTGAGGTGCTGGGCCAGACAGTGCATGTGCGGTTCCTGGCACTGGCACGGCTGAGGGCTTAGAGTGTGTGAACTAAGGTGCACTGATGGAGCTGCGCCCGAGGTCCCAGGACTGGAGCAGCAGAGTGTACTGACCACAAGGACTGAGATGCTCTGGCAGACAGCGCATGTGCGGTTCCTGGCACTGACACAGGTGAGGGCTTGGAGTGTGTGAACTGAGGTGCACTGATGGAGCTGCGCCCGAGGTCCCAGTACTGGAGCAGCAGAGTGTACTTACTACAAGAACTGAGGTGCTCTGGTAGACAGTGCATGTGCAGTTCCTGGCACTGGCAAAGCTGAGGGCTTGGAGTGTGTGAACTAAGATGCACTGATGGAGCTGTGCCCGAGGTCCCAGTACTCGAGCAGAAGGGCGTATTGACCACAAGGACTGAGGTGCTCTGATAGACAGTGCATGTGCGGTTCCTTTCACTGACACAGCTGAGGGCTTGGAGTGTGTGAACTGAGGTGCACTGATGGAGCTGCGCCCGAGGTCCAAGTACTCCAGCAGCAGATTGTACTGCTCTGGCAGACAGCGCGTGTGTGAGGTTCTGGGCACTGGCAAGGCTGAGGGCTTGGAGTGTGTGTACTGAGGTGCACTGATGGAGCTGCGAGTGGGATCTCAGTATGGAGCAGAAGTGGACACTGCCTCTAATGATTGCAGAGCCCTGGTAGAGCCCTGGTAGAGCTGGATGCCTAGGCTATAAGCAATTACAAGTGATCCTTCGCCCTTGCTCTCAGCACCCCACAGGCAGGTCCATTTTGTAAAGAAAATCCAAGCCAAGAAAGGGCGGGAACCAGGCAGCTGAGAGAGGGTGTAGAGAGCCCACAAAGACCAAATGTGATGAAGATAACAGCCTGATTTATAGACTTGTTTACAGCTGTGCTCAGAGCAAGAATGTTTCTGCAAATGAAAAGGGAAGCTTCCCTGGAAAAGAGCAGGAAACAAAGTGAAAAAGAAGTCCACTACAGACCAGATAAACTGGACAAAGCATACTTATACAGAAGTTGGTCCCTGCTCCCAAACAGAAGGAGAGACAAAGAGGCATGACTGACCACTAGCAAGCAAGGATTTTTAAATGACACTGAAACTAACAAATAAAATAGCTGGAAGCCCACAGAAGAAATATACTTAGAATAATACAAGAGGTTGTACGCTTACACCATCTTAAACAGAGCTCTCAGCCTCTAGTGCACTATTTCTGTTGCTGCTGAAGACAAACACATTACAATAGGATTCAGTTTGCAATACACTGCTTTCCAGGTACCATTGCTTCATTGATCCCCACTATTACTTTTGGGCAATTTTTATAGTTCTTTTTTATTCTCACCATCACGCTCTCATTCCCTCATCTTGGAAAGGTGAACTAAAAGCAACAAAAATGGCTGCAGCAAAGTCATTATGCACACATGAGCATAGATGGCGATGTGTGAGTTCAAATACACCATCAGGCTATGTCCCATAATGTGCTTTATTGCACTTTTTATATTTTTTTCCCAATCCAAAATAGGCACCTGGGAATGGTAAATTAAAATAGAAAAAAATGTCTGTTGCATCATCAAGTCACATACGCGGAGACACTGTTGTGGCCATTTCTTCTGTTTTGTAGTTTTGGTAATACAAACATTTTTTTCATTTTGCTGAGCTTGTCATCATTAGAAACAAGAATTTGCAAAGTCAAAAGGTTTGCTAATGGCTTTCAAAGACGAAAGCTATTACCTTTGACAATGTTTTTTATGGGTTTTCCTTTCTGGAATGGGCTGTCCAAAAAGGCTAAGGCATTTTGTGAATAAGGAAAAATGTTTCATTATTACATTTCTAGGTTTTGCTGATGATGTTCATATAGTCCTGTTGGTATGCTACAGTTGCAACATGACATTTAGCTTGCAATTCGGACTTAGAGTGTTCTTTCGTGTATTTACTTTAGTGACACGATGACCTTTTAACTGCTAGTTCATGGCTTTTTTGTTTAGGAAGTGCATGTTATTTGCCTTGATTATAGGCTAAGGTATCCTCAGTATTAGGCCAAAATCACCTTTCTTTCTTCATTTTTTTTTATTTTGCTATCATGGTACTATGTTGTTGGATTTACAGCTGTTTTGTTTCCAAGGAAAAGATGGATGTGCACATGAGCTTGCTTAAATACAAAACAAATTACTGGCTCTTTGTCAAAAGTACGTACTACCCAATACTTTGAAGTATGTCTTTTAATCCACCACTTACAACACTTGTCACATTCTACTCATTTTCATGACATCGTTTATTGAGGTCACATACCAACTCGACTATTTCAGTCTGTCACCGTTTCTGTACTGTTATAGCCATAGATGGTAATTCATTATAAGGTTTTCTTTCTAAGGCAGGTTTGAGCAACACACACAAAAGCTGCTCTCCAATTTTCATTATTCCTCCTGCTTGATATTTCGGCTCTTATTCGTCTCTCTCTCACTTCACAAGTAGCAATCTCAATGAGGAACAAACAGTGGTGAAGCTTATAGGTCGGGCCACTGGAATTGTGTGGCAGGGAAGCTCCAAATAATGTGGCAGGGTTAAATAAATTATGCAGAGTTAAAAGACAAATGATGCAGCATAAAGTTGCACGTTTTTTGACACTATTACTAGATTATTTTGCCATTTTTGCCCATGGTAATATTGGCTGGCCAGATATTTCATTAGTTCCAGTTTAACAACCAAATGCAGAAAATAGTAACCTAAAGCTGGCCAGTTAACCTTTGAGACAGGCCATCCAATTTGCGCGAACGTGAATGACAAAAAGATAATTGCTGAAACAGAGAGCAACCAATACCACAATGGTTGACATGGAGTGATCCAAAGTCCACTCTAAATATATTTTTAAGTACATAGAACAGAAAAGGTATGTTGCTTGCATTTTTCAGACTAATGTAATAAAACCTAACGTAACTTACTATAAATTCACATCGCTTTCTACAAGCTAATTTTGTGTTCCTCCCCCCACAAGTACAAGTACTTGTTCCATTCCAAGATGATCATCACATTGAGTGTGCGCTTCACATTTAGACACAATGTGACTGCTATCTTGGCCTGGTACAAGTATTTAACAAAAGCATCATTTCAGGATGGCTGATTACTGGTAGTGCTTTTGCTAAACTGACATTTGGGGTGCAGCATGAAGCATGAAGCGAGAAAACGCCCGGACGAAGAGCAAAAGTCGAGGCCTCTAAACGTTGGCCAGGGGACTGGGAGCACTTGCATGCGGGTATAGAAGGTGGGGAAGCGGAAGGAGAAAGCAAGAGATGGGAAACGACA
Organism: Pleurodeles waltl; assembly: GCF_031143425.1. Taxonomy (NCBI): domain Eukaryota; kingdom Metazoa; phylum Chordata; class Amphibia; order Caudata; family Salamandridae; genus Pleurodeles; species Pleurodeles waltl. Next base: position 840,228,043 of record NC_090439.1, on the reverse strand, counting down.
GGAGAACACTGATAAACCGCTAACATGTTAAGGGTCTCGTTTACACCTGGTGCAGGTAAAACGTGACACAGGATTTTACAAACTGAGGCACTGAGTCCAGAGCGTCAGTTTGTAAATCTAAAGCAGTGGAGTGCACTGTTAGGGCTTGTAAGTGAGGCCCTTAGAGATGTCCTTCATGCAGTGCAATGTAAACACTGGGAAGGAGGAAGAAGGACATTTAAAGCATGAAGTGAGAGAGTGCCAATCGGCAGTGGCCTTATCTAAAACGTGAATGACAAAAAGAGAATAGCTAGACCAAAGAGAGACCAGTAAGACAATCGTTGAAGCGGAGTGACTCAAAGTCCGCGCTAAGTATACCTTGAAGTATCTTGGATTCAAGAGGTATGTTGACGGCAGACATCTACAGCAGTCTGAAGGTGAGATCTAAAAAAACAATGGCAGCATAAGACTAACATAATAAAACTAACGTAATTTACTGAATTTACTGTAATTTACCATCCCTTTCTACAAGCTAATTTAGTTTTCCTTTGGAGCCCCGGGGTACTTTCACAGAGCAGACTTGTACTTTATTGTAATTGTCATTGTGCTTGTTTACAAGCCACTTGCACCTTGTGGTGCCAAGAAAAGAGTTAGTTAAATTGTTAAGGAGGCGGTTCGCTCAATCTATGCCACACTCAGTTAAAGATCGCTTTGTGTTTAAGGTTTTGTTTTGCAGAAGGGCCTCCAATATAATAGTTACGCTCATTGGGAATGCTTCATAACCTTTTTACTGAAGTGTTAAAGAAGGCCACATATCTTCAGAAGTATGCCTACGCATTCACAGCCTGTTTAGTGTTTACTGTATCATAAAAAATGAATGCCTTTCTCCGGCCAACAACGTTTAAAGTTATGTTGCATCGATTAAAAGCCCAATAAAGTACCTAGAATAGGTTATACGTCCTAAGATATGGATCTGGTGATTTAAACGCTGTTTGCTCTTCCTTGCGGGGTTGATTTTCCATGCGTGGTAAACACAACGCCTGCGTAATGCGTTGAGGAGCGCGCATCTCTGTAGCTCGAGGCTGTTGTTTCCCTCGATCCATCTCCAAGAAACCATCATCGCATTAACATAGATGGCAATCTGGGAAGGAGGTGCTGATCAAAGATACATTTCACACTCTCACGTCGCATTTTCTAATTACACCATCTGTGTCAGACTCCTTCGTGGCAGCTCTGTCCAATCTGTCAAATGCTGCATGCCGATGGGAATGCAGACAGGCAGAGGAAACCTCCCGCGCTCCCACACAAGTCGATCTATCACCCCAATCGGAGCCGAGTGGATGTATTAGACTAATTGGAAGTTGAAGGAAGGTTCCAGGTTGCACACAAAATGAGGTGGATGGGGGATGCAAAGCGCTGGGATTACCGCGCGGATGCTAATAAAAGCCTCACCTAGCTTGTTTGGTAGCAAGTGGAGAGCAGGGCTTGCATCCAATGTCAACCTGGAATTGAGCGCCGGAGAGCCCCGGAATGAAGCGCCGGAGAGCCATGCAGACAGAACTCAGACATATGCGCTCCATACAGGGACTGCGCTATATTAACAAACACGATTGGAACAGAGAATGAGTATTTCTTGATATTGTAAGGGAAACTTTAGGCGCTTTGTCTCATCATTAGCCTCGGGTCCTTTCATGATGCCTACTAAAGCCCAGTAAAGACCACCTGTCACCAAGTCAGGTTCTGGATAGTACATTCTTTTAAATCTGTTCTTATTATAGCTGTACGTCTTCTATTCTGCGTTGCAGCACATTTAAAGAATACCTTGAGAATGCTACCTCCTCCTGACCCCCAGTTCCTACTTGGGACGATTCCTTTATTGGCGTTTAATTCCCAATTTATTCAAGCTAGAATGAGGGGTCTTTTGGGTATCAGAGAATTTGGTGCTCATGAGTGAGTCAGCAAACAAGCATCTCTCCCATGAAAATTGTACCTCTGCCCCGTCCCCCAATCATGGTATTTAAAAAAATAAATTGTAATGAATGCATAGTTTTAACTATGTTTAACTGCAATTTTAGAACGCCGCTTAGAAATTCAAGTGTCAAGTAAAAAATCAAGAAGTCCGTCAGTCAATCAAACATTTATAGAGTGCGTCAAATCATCTGTGAGGGTCTCGAGGCATTGGAGCTGTATGCTGCTGCATGGAGGAATGATCATTCGAACATCCAGGTCTTTAGTTCTCTTCTGAATCGCTGGAATGATGGTGTGGTGCTGAGGTGCAGGGGGAAGTTGTTCAAAGCTTTGGCAGTCAGGTGCAAGAAGGAGCGTCCTCTGCTGTTTGATTGACAAATCTGTGGGGTGCCTGTGAGGGAGAGGGAAGCTGATCGTAGGTGTCCGGTCAGTTGGTGGAATGCAGGCATTTGATGATGTTGCTGGTCCTTCGTTGTGTAGGGCCTTGTAGGTGTGGATTAGCATCTTGAATCGGGAGCCAGTGAAATTTTTTGAGATCGGGTGTGATGTTGGTCCTTCTGGGGAGGTTGAGCATGATTCTTGCCGCTGAGTTCAGCATTGTCTGGAGTCTCTTCAGGAGGTGAGCTGTGATTGCTATGTAGAGCGTGTTTCCATAGTCCAGTGGATGAGGGCCTTCATGAAGGTCCTTCTGGTATCTGCTTTGAGCCACCTGAAGATGTTGAGGAGCATGCAAATGGTTTGGAAGCAGGTGGATAAGGCTGTGGCAACTTGTTTCTTCAGAGTTTGCTATCCAGGATGATACCAAGGCTGCAGGCATGGTCTGTTGAGGCGGGGGAGTGTCCAGCTCTGCGGGCCACCATGTGTCATTCCACACCAAGGTGTTGTTCCCAAAAATGAGAGCTTCTGTATTTTCGGTGTTGAGTTTTAGACAGTTGTCTTTCATCCAATCTCCTACATTCATAATGCATCTGTGAAAGTTAGCTTTTGTGGTGGAGTAATCTTCTTACAGTGAGAGGATGAGTTGTGTGTCATTAGAGTAGGAGATGATGTTGAGTCTGGATGATCTGACGGTGATGGCCAGGGGGTCATGTAAGTGTTGAAGAGGGACAGGCTAGGGGGTAATCCTTGGAGGACTCCACAGATGATATTTTCTGGGGCTCTGAGGTAAATGGTGGGAGACTGATCCTTTCAATTCTGCCGGTGAGGCATGAGGTGATCCATTTGAGGGTGTTTCCTTGAAACTCAATGTGGTGGAGTCCGTTGATCAGGATGTGGTGGGAGATGCTGTCAAGCGGGTGGACAGGTCTAGGAGGATGAGGGCTGCTGTTTCCCAATGGTCAAGGAGGGCTCCGATATCATCTGTGGCTGCAATCAGGACTGTCTTGGTGCTGTGGTTAGCTCAAAATCCGGATTGGGACTACAAAAAGGCCACACAACAAGAAAATCATGCTCACCTAAGGTGCACCTGTGGAAAAAGTGAGTAAAGTAAACGTGCTAACAATAAAATACTAGGGCTGATTTAAGAATGCTATGGGTCACTCATAATTACTCTACTTGATTCTTTTTTAATACACTCTTTATTAACGTTGTATAAATTACTGACATGCGTACCTCCTCTACCACCACCCACTCAGACATGTCCTTAAGCCAGTCCCCATACCTCAGAGGGTCTACCCGCAACCACTTTATAGCTATGCAGCTTTTCACCAGCAGCAGGTGGAGCAGAATAAACTTCCTACTAAGTACTGGCATTCTTAAATTTCAATTTCAGATTACTCTTTAGCCATTAGTACACCATGGAAATGTATTGTTCTTCTTGCTTATTCCGAGTCATAAGTAAGTAGAACAATAGTGATAAAACAGGCAAACCTGTGCAAAGTATGAGATCTTAGAAACAAAGAAGCAGATTCATTGATGGTTGGTGCTGGTGATGTCACTCAAAGTGACACAAAGGGGCACAAACTTTTGCCAAGGTATCTACTTACTAGCATAAAGCATTTTGCGCTGGAAAGATGCAGGTTTTTAGTCTAAATAATGCTTTGTGCTGCTGTGCACCTCAATGCTTCAAGGGATGGGCATTACTTGGGTGTTGCAGCACAGGTGCTCATAATGTTTTGATGCTAAGCCTGATCTACTAAGATAGTCAGGCTTGGTTCTGTGTAAACAAATAACACCTCCCTAAAGCAGGCGCAAACTTGGAGAAATGTTTATTGTTTTTATTTCTTGAAATGTTTCATACATTCTTGAATATTTCAATATATCAATATTGCAATATGTCCCAAACAGTACAGAACTTAGCAAATATGTGTGTTTTTTAAATAATTTGTCTAGACATAGGATTTTGTTCGGGAGGATAGGCTTCCAGTACAAAACGTATGGTGCAAATGTTGTATGAGGCATTAAGAAGCCTGTTTGTGGACCAGTGCCGGGGATGAGAACCACAGAAGATCATTTTAACTAAATATGGCCTTGCACTGCTTTCTTCCCCTTTCACAATGCAGGGCAGCAGCTATGGATGATGTGCTGTGTTGAGCAAAAAAAAAAAATATAAATCTGCAACAAAATGTGTTAAATACATACATAAATTAACTGTCATTATTTAAAAAAGTAATTAGTGTGACACATAAGCATTGAATATATACAGGCATTGACAAATCGTTTACAAAATAATTTTTGGTATGCCTTTAAATCACAGTGGAACTAGTACAAATAGACACATTTCATCTGAATTATCAACATTTTTTATTTTACTTACTTTAAATAATCCATTTCACAAACAAGTTAATTAAAATATTCAAATGAAAATATAAAATAGAAAATTGGCTGTGGCATTAAAGATTATCTGAAGAAAAGTGAGGGAGGTAAAAAAAGGAAACATTGTTTTTCAAAAATGTCATGTCTACTGCATAAAAGTAAAGCTGGTGTTAGTGAGAGAAAATAGGGGAGGAATATGGTGACAAAACAGGTTGCACAAACACCACTTGCACACAAATACTCACACACAAACAATGTCAGCCATTCCCAAATATGCTCTAAGAAACGAAATGCAGGACAAATATGTAACATCGAAACCAACAACGGATTAGTCCAGTTATGTATTAAAAGTAATATTAAGTATGAAAATGTCCAAGGCCATAGGCCAGTCCAAATAGAAATAGTGCAGCACGCACCTGATGCACATCTGTGTGCCCCAAACTTGACTCCTGACTGCCATGTAACCTCCACAGGTAGGGGCATCAAGGAGGCAGGCAGGCACCTTAGAGATTATCAGAGGTGTATGGGGGGTTTGGGCTTAGTCTTGGAAGGCTGCCTTTTGGAATTTGGCTTGGGGGGCTTAGGTCAAGGCTTAGGGGAGGGTTTCCTTTGGAGGGGTAGACTTCGTGATAGGGGCATGGGTAGTTGCAGGGGGGTAAGGGAGGACTTGGAAGTAGAAGGGATGGGCCTGGGGCGGGAAACAGAGCTTTTAGGGGAGTAAGGAAAAGGTCAAATCATTAAAGGAATACTTTTTTTGGACACACAGAGACGGTCATCAGAAGGGTATTTGATAGTGGAGGGTGAGGGAGTGGTTGTCTGACATGTCGGTGTGGTTGTCATGGGTGCATGTGTGGGAGAGGTATGCTTGTAGGTGGTGGGTGTCTGCTGGGTGAGTGAGTGAGGGCGTTTATGTGTACGGGACTGAGGGGGGTGGAGTTACTTGGGGATGCCTGTCTGTTGGAGTGGTGACTGCAGGTATGGTGGATGTGCTGCATGTAGGAGTGTCAGTGGTTGTGATGTCTGAGGGTGTGGTGGCTGGGGTGGATGTCTGAGGGTCTGCTGTGGTGCTGTCTGCGGGTAGAATTGGTGCGGTGGCTGGTTGGTGTTTTGTCTGCAGGTGTGTTAGGTTTGCTGTAAGTGATGCAGGAGGTGGTGGCAGTATCAGGGTAGGTAGTGACTTTTGCTATGTGTGCAGGTGTATGTTGCTTGTGTGCATCCCAGTAGTGTGTCTTGTGGTGCTTGTGTTTATCTGAGCTACCCTTGGATGTTGAGGTGGATGCATGCCTGTCTGTCTGTGTGATTTGGCTGGGTCGGGGAAGAGGGATTTGGGTTTGGGAAGAGGAAGGTGGGGGGACAGGAGACAAAGGGTGACTGGCTTCAGTGTGGAGGCCAGAGCTTGAAAAGATCTCTGTAGACCAGCCATTGCACTGTGAGTGCCCTCCAGGAACACATGACTCTGTTGTATCTGAGTTGCAAGTCCCTGGATGGCATTCACAATAGTCAACTGACACACAGAGATGGACCTCAGGAGGTCAATAGCCTCCTCACTGAGGGTCAGGGGCAGAGGTGTCTGCAGCAAAGGAGACACCCACCCTCTTGGGTGAGCGGGCACCACCAACTGGATAGGGAGATACAGGGAGGGCAATGGTTGTAAGGGGAGGTAAACTTAGATGGTGCAGGGGTGGTCCCAGATGTGTCCGCCACCACCAGGGAGTGTCCACTGGAGGAGGATTCTAATGATGAAGTTGTGGATCCTGTCTCTTCCGTGGCACTCCACTTACCCTCAGGGCCACTGGGTCTCTCGGTGTCTGTGGTCTCAGCACTCCGAGTCACGTGGCCAACAGTTAACCTACTCGGCTGTGCTCAATTTCCTTCGCCTGCTGATGCACAGAAATAAAAAGAGAGAGAGCGATGGTCATCACATTCTTAACATACACATACATTACAACATACACAACAGTAACAACACATCCATGTCAAATAAAGCCCCAAGTAGAAACCATTCAGAGCCCACATCATGTCACACCTAGAAACTTCCATCATTCCCATATGACCCCAGTCTGACCCACAACATAAGCCAACCATTTGACCACTACATCACCATCCCATGAATTCACAAGTAACTCAAAAGCATCACACACAAGATGAATGGGCTACATCTAAAATCTCTCCCCATGCAGATCATTACTGTCTAACAACAAATCATTTTAAGGAAAAGCAGTTTACTGACAACACAAACTCATACCTGCCCGTACTCCACACCTGCCCAGCCCATCAGTAACAGTACTTTTTCATGAAAGTAAACTCATCTCACTTTAAATACAACACAGCATGTTGCTTTCCAAACACATGCCTAACTTATCATTCCATACACAACTTATGCAATGTCGAACACTTCAGATGAAGACACTACATATGGCATAACCAAACAGTGTGCCTCACAAAATGGCATAGCATGTCATTGAAATATATATCTGAATACTAAGAACAGATTCCCAAAGAGTATATTGACCCACTTATCCAGCTCATTGACACATAGACAACTATTCTATGTTCCGCAATACGGGCCTACTCAGCAGACAACCACAGGGAGCATAGGGGCACCACCAATACAATGGGCACCAAACAATGTGCATGAAGGGCTCATAGCATTCCACCATACATGCTGATTAGAAACCTCTACATGACTACATCTAAACACCCTAATCACTAACAACTGTCCGGACATGTGATTTGTATTACTTTAGTCCAGAACTAACACTTAAACAAGTAATTACTAAGGTAACCCTGAGTGACACATACATCTAGAGTCAAGCAAAATGAATGACAGCGTATCCCATAACACCAACAGTGTATGTAAAATTCAACACCTGCTACACCATGAAGCCAGGCAGAAATGAGCAGATCCAAAACTAAAACTGTCCAGATAGTCTTAGATTCACAAAGATAAGTCTGGCAAAGAAGAGGTTTTAACATTACAATAGTCACAACGTATCAAATGACACGTGATGCAGCCAGGAAATAGTTTTTGTTGCAGTCATATAGTTATGGTATTTCCCTATGTAGCATTGAAAATATACATGGGCTATGGGGGCAGCAAACTTGCCACTTATCCTCTCAAAATCATATACATTAGACTAAAGGTATTAGGACACATGACAATGTTATGTCTTACAATGTCAATGTATCATTACCAACATGATTTCCAGTATGTAGGATGCACACCCTGATCAAAAGTCATCTTTCCCAATATTTAAGTTCGACTTGACCTGACAATGGGAATATCGCCTTAGGGAGTGTAGTCAGTTTGACATAGCTAAATCCTGCTTGGGATGACAGCCTCACTTGAAGTTTCCATCTATTTCAGGACACAGGATTACTTGGCCCTGTTGCTTATCTGCAAGACCCAATGTTGCACACAGAGCAACATCCAGTGGAATAAGACTGATCTTAGACAAAAGAGCCATACAACTGATCAATTGAGTAAATTGACTTCGGAACATTAGGTGGGTAAGATGAAACAGCTGGTTACAGATATGTAGGGCTGAGTAGAATTAGACATATGACACAGTCACAACTGCATCTCCACATGAAGTTATACTATTTGGTCAACATAGGTTATGAACATGTCCTTATACACAATAATGGCCACACCTGTGTTTCTATGTTGCCAACTGGAATACTATGTCTACCTAGGTGACAATTTACCTGTATGCCTTACCACATTGTCACAGATGAGATACTTACACATCATACACTTAACTTGCAGAGGCATATACATGGGTTGAGTCAGTATTTACCCTCTTGTGGCTGCTGTCCTGCCCTCAAATGCCCATCTACCTCAGGGTAGGCCACCATCAAAATGCAGACCATTAGGGGTTCAGGGTCCGACGGACACCCCTTCTTCATTGGGAGGACTTCCCAGCTGGTCTTCTGTGGTCTTCTGTGGTCTTCTGGGCCTCCGGGCCTCTCACTGCTTCCTACAGTGGGTGCTCTGCCGGCTGTGAACCCCCAGGGTCCGCACTTGCCTGGAAATGGAATGCCAAATTTCCTTCTTCTGATGTTCATTGACCTGCAGGTATGACACAGACAAAAGGAAAAGGTCATGCCCACATGCACCATACCAATAGTAGTGGACAGAACTGTTCAGTGACAGCAAGTAGGAAAACATTCCCACCCTCTCTGCTCACACTCATCTACAAATTAGCATCTGCATGCATCAACACCTTCACTACTTTACATGTCAGGTACAGCATGATACACCACACTTACTACACATTGGTTTTGCATTGGACTCACCTGCTCCTCTGGTACACCATATAGCTGCCCATCCAGGGTAAAGGCTGGGACCCCCTCACCTGCTGGATGTGGCATGATAGCTCCCAGAGGCAGGACACAGCAGCTCAGGTAGTGGAAGTGTTGCTGGCAATAGCGTCAGGAGTCAAGTGAGCAATACTGCAGAAGATGGTAGTCACGTCTGCCATGTACATGACCGTCACCCCCGGTGGACATCACCATTGACCCAAGTATACCAAAGGCAGCAATGTCTTCCAATGGCAATTTCCACTGTGGTTGTGACTGCCTACCACCATGACAACTTCCGCCGGCAGACATTGGTCACTTCCACATGTCCAGTACAATAGGTCAGGCGGCTGCCATTTTAAGCACATTTCACGTATGGAAGAGTTTTAAAACCTGTGTCATGTACTATACCCCCTTATTGTGCAGTATATCTGTAAGTACTGCCTTCATGTTTAATGGTCTATTAGTGCATCTGTGCAGTAAATGCTGTGTAACTAGAGGACATGTGGTGATAGCAATGTATACCTACTCTGAGGTTCCTGTGTGCTTTGAAAATGTAGAAAATGTGCAACAATATCGGTAAGACATGTCAAGTCGGTGGGACTTACAAATATTTTCAGTAACAGATGAATATGTATGTGTAGTTCAATAGTTAGTTGAGGGAATGTGCACCAAGGAGGGTGTCATCAGATGCATAGCTATGTGCTGTACTGTAAATATGAGAGGTTGTAACCGGCCTCAACAGCAGATATGTGTGAGTTGTTTATTTAACTTTACAAGATGTGTGCATGCTGCATGTCACTTACTATGTTTACATCTTTTCACATAGTTACCCTGCCATGAGGATTGGAAGACAACCACCAGCGTACCGTCCACTAGTAGACCTGCACACCATGGAGGAGAGACATCTTATCCAGACATATCGGCTGAATCGTCATACTAACATGATCATTTGGAGCCAGATCTGATGCCTACCATTCGCAATCCCTATAGCATACCTCCTAACGTTCAAGTCTTGTCAGTGCTACACTTCCTGGCCACTGGGTTGCTTCAGAATACAGTGTCCCTAACTTCAGGGATGTCTCAGCCCATGTTCAGCCTGCTTTTTAAGGATTTACTATGTGCATTGTTGAAACACCTGGACAGCTACATCAGGTTTCCCCAGCGGCAGATTTTACCTATGTGAAGGCAGAACTTTATGCAATGGGACGTATTTCACAGATGGTTGGAGCCATAGATGGCACCCATGCAGCCTTGGTTCCCCCCCCAGTGCCAATGAACAGGTGTATAGGAACAGGAAAAACTACCACTCCATAAACGTTCAAACGGTGTGTCTGGCAGACCAGTACATTTCACAAGTCAGTGCTAAGTATCCAGGATCAGTCCATGATTCCTTCATCATTCGGGACAGCAATATCCCACTGCTGATGACACAATTCCATACAGAGAGGGCCTGGCTGGTTGGTAAGTTACAATTGAAATGAGTGTTTGCAATGTATGTTTCCTGTCATCACAATGTTGCATGTCCCACATACATGTTTGTGTTCTACCAAATTGTTCACAGGTGACCTTGGCTATCCAAATCATCCTTGGTTGTTGACACCGCAAAGGAACCAAACCACGCCAGGGGAAGTCCGCTACAATGAGGCCCACAGGAGGACAAGGCGTGACGTTGAGCAGACCTTTGGGCTCCTGAAGGCAAGATTTAGGTGCTTGGACATGTCAGGAGGAGCCCTCCTCTACTCACCCAACAAGTTATGTCAAATAATAGTTGCCTGCTGCATGCTCCACAATCTTGCCCTGAGACGACAGATACCATTTATTCCAGATGAGGGGGAGCCAGCAGAACCTGTGGGTGGAAATGCATATTCGCCAAGTGATGAAGAGCCAGGGGAAGATGAAGCAGGAGACTCTAGGGCAGATTTAATCAATCAGTACTTCAACTGACTAAAAGGTATGTGAAGATGATGTAATGTTGTGATGCAATATTGTAACCTGAAGTAGATGGGTAGCATGTCACCTCCTTTCTTGCATCATCTGTGGGGTTGTAGATAGCTCCAATGCATATGAGTGAGTTGTGCATGCAGACTGAAAGTTTGTACTGTGTGCAGGACACAGTGGTCTACATTATCATGTATTGTTACAGCAGATGCAAGTCACACTTGTGGACATGACTTCTCTGATTTGAGGAATGTATTCCGCTATGTCCTATCCCTTTTCTCTTTTAATCACAGATTTGCCTAGATCATGTTTCGCTCATCATTCTTGGCAAATGACAGTCAGTGTCAGAAGTAGATGGGAATTGCAGACAGACATGAGAAGTGGACATGGCTGAAACCAGGTACTATTGGTCTTGATTATATGGAGAGTAATGCACATTGTTAGACTCTCAGGACCATGGGGTGGTAATGTGTTTTCCCGTCAAGTTCATCTGTAGGGTACAGAAGGTTGTCAAATGGTGTCATTTGTGTCTGGATATGTGTCTGGCAAATGTGTAAATGTAAGCCCATCACAATGGTTTCTGTTGTGTGTAAACTACTGTGAACCTAGCTATCAGTGTGTTCCTACTTTGCAGACCAATGTGCATGTCACTGTGGCCTGACATAAGTGAATGACAAGCCCAAAGGTATGTGACCAATGTAAGTGAAAGGTTCCAGGACTGGGAACATCAGTACTAATCACTTTCTGTACAATGGAATATGATTATTTGGAAGCTATAGTATGGGTATGTGATAAGACTTTATCAGGTGATACAAAGGACCAATATGCGTGCCTCCTGCCTTGTTGGTAGACTAACATGACCCTAACGTCTGTATCCTGTGGTTTAGCATTGTGTGATACCTTAGCAGACATCCCGAGGCTACTCTCAGCCATGCTGTATGTGCTGTTTGCATATCTACCAATGATTGAGTGTAGTTGTAGTTCACAACTTTTTTGGAATATGTCCTGTTGCTATCCTATTGTAATGAGTCTCCTGTTGATGGAGTCCACGTTTGGTGTCCATAACAATTGGTGTAGAATACACATGGACATATTCAGACTAGAGTTGGCATGCATAACTATTGTACATGGATGATAAATTACACATACACGGAACCACCACATGCCTGTGCCCCTGGCTCAGTGTGTCCACTCCCAGTGGTGGCAGGTCCATCATTGTCGGGGTGGCAAAGTAAGACTCAGGTGCCTGTACTGTGGGGCACGCAATGGATGAAACAGTCCTTGGGACACAAGTTTGGGGGAGAATGGTTGCCAGGGATGCAGATGCAACAGGGCTGGGAGGCATTGATGTGGGCAGAGTGAGGCTGACCGTTGTTGACTGACCAGGTGTCCCAGATGGGCCAGGTTCATTGTCAATGTCCAGACATCCAGGGTTGTTGTCCTCATTGGGTCTTCATCAAGAGGGGTAGTGACAATCGCTTGTATTCTCTCTATGGTGACAATGGGAAGGTTACCTGTGGAAGGAGTGAAAGACAGAGTTCAGGTTAAATTGGGGGTATTGTTGCAGTTGTGTGAGATACAGACAGTGCCTTAACATGATCCTCAGCAATGACATTGACAGCTACTGCACAGAATTACTTAGTACAACATATAACTCTGTGACTCAAATTCAATACTCTATGTATTGAGTTGTTAGACTAGGTTGATGCTGTTTGTACTGCTGATGGAATCTGATATAGTCTGATTATTGACTTGGCTGTACACCTCTGTTACCCAGTGAACTGTCTGGTATGACAGAAATCACACATAAGAGCTATACAATGCACATTGGTGTCCTTGTAGGAACACAGTATGTGAGTAAGCAATGGACATTGACCTGTATCAGGATGCACTGCATGAGCACCCACTCAGCCATCTGAATTTAAACCAGGTGAGTATTTTTCTAGCTTGGGATCTTTCATCTGTCCCCATTTTTACTGGGTACCAAGCTATAGCTGTGTTTTGCTTGGGATGCTAGTGTGAGTGAGCCATTTTATTGCTGTCATTGCCATGTACTCTTCCACACTTGAACAATCAAGATAGCATAGATAGACAATTAGTTTAACATGCATGACATGTGATATTTGGTGCAGTGTCCAGGTTTTGAAAATGTTGGGATATTGCATTCTGGGATTTGAAGTGCTATAATTAGCCAGTATGTCACATGCCATTTCCAAGGGCTGTGGAACCAGATGAATTTAGTGGACATGTGGCATGCCAGAGAGGGGTATTAGGTTATTAGGACAGAGTTGTACTGGGTGGTGTGTTAACTGGGGTGGGTTTCAGTGGTGAGGGAGCATGCAGGACTAGACAATTGTGTGATAAGAATGTTGTGGGTCCTTACCAGACTCCACCAGGTATTCCTGTCAGGCCCTCAGGATGCAGGATGTCCAAGACCTTCTCCTACCAAGATGTGAAAGTAGGGGGAGGAGGTGGAGGCCCACCATTAGTCTTCATTACAGCAAGCTGGTGCCTGGATGCCATGGAATGGACCTTCGCCCAAGGTCATTTCACCTCTTCCTGATGTCCTCCCTTGTCCATGGATAACTGCCTTCAAATTTCACCCTGTCAACTATCCTTTGCCACAACTCCATTTTCCTGGCAATAGATATTTGTTGGACCTTTTCTCCGAACAGGTGTAGCTCTACCCTGACAATTCTATCCACCATGACCCTCAACTCCTCATCTGTCAAACGTGGATGTTTTTGTGGGGACATGGTAGTGGTTGTGAAGAAGGTGTGGTTGTGTTCAAAGTGAAAGGGTGCATAGTTAGGCAAATGGTGAGGTGGTGGTGCTATGATGTGAGTGGGTGATGGGTTTTGTAGATTGTGTGTGGTAGTAATATGTGTGTTTAGTATGTTGTGCAGGTATGTGATGTGTGCATAGTAAAGTGTAAATGGGTGCCTATTCTTGCTAATTTGAACTCTCTAGGATGGGGGTTGTCTGTGGCTGTGAATGGCGTTTTGATTGCAAAGGATTGTGGGTTGTGCAGGTGTCAGATTCCTTGATTTGATTTCCTCAAGAGCAGAAGATAGATCCTCAATCCCAATCCAGACTACTCGCAACAAAATAAATCTCCATATTGAGCACTCTGGAAGGGGAAAAGGGGAATGGGATTTAGAGAGACTGCCTGGTGATAGGCCATCAGGATATGCAGGGCACACCTCAGCTCCCTTTGTGTGACTGTCTACGGTGAATGCACAAACAGCCCAGCTGTCATCCTGACCCAGTCATGTGTTCCACAGTCAGAGGCACAGAATAGTTAAGTAAGAAAATGCCCACTTTCTAAAAGTCACATTTTCAAATCTACAATTCAAAACCCATTTTCACCAAAATATGTATTTTTAAATTGCTAGTTCAGAGACCCAAAACTCCAGGGCTCTATCTGCTCCCAATGGGAAATTACACTTAAAGAGTATTTCAAGGCACTCCCAATGTAACCTTATGGGAGAGACAAGTCTTGCAATAGTGAAAAACACATTTAGCAGCATTTCACTATCAGGACATGTAACACAGCCCAGTACGTGTCCTACCTTTAAAATACACTGCACTTTGCCCATGGGGCTGCCTTGGGCCTAGCGTAGGGGTGACATACATGTAGTAAAAGGGAAGGTTTGGGCCTGGGAATTGGGTGCACTTGCCCATGGGGCTGCCTTGGGCTTACTTTAGGAGTGATATACATGTAGTAAAAGGGAAGGTTTGGGCCTGGGAATTGAGTGCACTTGCCGCGTTGAAATGGCAGTTTAAAACTGTGCCCAGAGTCCTAAAGCCAGCAAAAATGAAATTCAGCACAGGATCAATAACAGGAGGTCAGAAGCAAAAAAGACAGGCGAAACCAAGAGCTGACAGGTCTAACATATCTGAATGGGCGGATGCTGATATTCATCAAGTGAAACATATTTTGATTGGAAAATGTACAGTTCATTACAGTAACAGCGTCGAATGACATGGAAGGTTAGGCACTATACTAGAGATACATTTTTCTGTTTATGGTAAGTTTGCAGATACGATGATTAAAGAATAATACTATACGAGTTACATGATTTTAAGGACCACTAAAATGACTGAACAGCCAAGCAAACTGTATGCCATAACCAATTTGCATTTCCAGATGAACAAAATAAACATCCCTAAATGTTGAACTTTGCAGTTTCTCACACCATTAATCATTTTAACTTTTAACAGTTGCACTCCTGTATAAAGAAATCACAAACCCACAACAGTATGTGTTTATGAACAGGGCCACAGGAAATGTGTCACAGTAGAGGATCATACTATCCAGTAAAGTGAAGTAAATTATTCACTCATGGAGGGATGTCAAAACTCAGCAGGAATAGTGAGGGTAGCCAGAAGTGGAAGGTGCTGCCACTATGACGAAGAATGTGAAACGAGTCTGCAGTGGAGAATCACCATGCAAGAGAGAATGTGTGGATCGCTATCGTGTATGGGCCAAGTGATAAATGTGAAGTGACCATACATGAGGTGACCGGGGCTCTTACCAAATATGTTTCTGTGGGTTTGATGCCCCATAATGTATGCATTGTTTGTGTGTGATGATGTACACCTTCCCAGTGGCGATACTGAGTTGACGTGGATCCTCATCCTGAAGAGAGGCAGGAGGAAAGCTTTCCTGGGATTCCCTTTTCTGTGGAGCAAACACCATCTAGCAGAACAGGAGGGTGAATTTGTGCTCGTTGGTGGAGCCACAGTGTGGGAAAAGGGCAATGCCAGGCTGCAAGGAGTGCCAATACATGGAAGTCTCCCATTTCTTTCTTGGTTCCTGGTAACCCCTTGAAAGCCTATCACTTTGACAGACTTCTCCCAGCCACATGCTGCGATCTGGGGACACTGTCTTGCTCTTCTGTGAGGTGATAATATGAAATAAGTCAGAATGTGGAGAGCCTCAGGGGAGTTCCCCTGGTGAACTGTAAACTTTCTTCTCTGCCTTGGGTGGTGGCTCATGTTGTTATCCTTATGAATAACACAATGATGTTCTACCAAAAAATAAAATGAGTCTTCTTATGCAATCTGTTGTGCCATGTGATCACAATTGATATACCTGCTTTTGTGCTGAGGTACTCAGACATTGCTCATACAACAATTATGTGTCCTTTTGCCTGTCTTGTGGTTCTGAATAAAAGCTGCATAGTGCAGATGAGGGCAAGATCTGAGAACACACTGTGGTTGCCATCGCTCATGCACCACGTAAAAAGGAAGATGAGGCCCTCAAGTCACACCAAAGGTGTTTCACATAAACTGTTTGAAATCCTTCCGCTGGAAAAATGTAATGATTAACATGCTGGCAATGGCAGAAAAGGTTGAGAAGGAAAGTGAGCCCCTCCCAGAACTATTGCACAGTGATGAAAAAGACAAGTTTACCTTTGACCCGGACCTGGCTCCTAAACAATTGAAGGAGTGCTGCAAGGTTTTGCAATGATTTGTTCATTTTATTCACTCATCCAAAGTTAAATTAAATCTCTGTCCATGAAAGAGAAACTGAGGATAATCTGCATGTGCAAAGTTTCAGCCTATGTCTAGAAGTTCATCAAGACAGAGGTGACTAATATGTTGGGAGTGATTCGGCATTCCTGTAGTTAATTAATCTGCACTTTTGCATGTATTATCAGTCCCTCAGACAGTGATGAAGACCCATCCTATCACCTGTGCTGACAACCTGGTGCGAAGATTGGGAATAGTAATTCAGTACTTAGTACATTTCTTAGTACATTTCTTCTGATCAAGGGCTACTGACAGACTACATTGCTACCCCAGAAGACCTCTATATGTTAAATGGTATGCCTTTTAGGATAAAGAATGTGCTTGTCATTTTTTAACACCCCAAATTGCCAGATGGGTTACTCTGTCACAATGGTGATGGATATCCCGTCCGGCAAAATCTAAATCCCATAGGAAATAATGGCCCTCATTACAACCGTGGCGGGCGGTGTTCAAACGGCGGTAATACTGCAAACAGTCCGGCGGAGAAAAAAATGGGATTACGACCGTGGTGGAAACCGCCAACATAGAAAGCCACTTTAACACTCCGACCACCATGGCGGTACAAACAAACAGCGCGGCGGACACCACCAACAGACAGGCGGAAGACAATGTACCGCCCACCCTATCACACCAGGCCTATCCGCCACCATTTCCTGGGCGGAACCAACGCGAGCAAAAAGATGGCGGAAACAGTACACAGAAGGGAAAACACTCACCTCTCCACACCCCACGAGGAACCAGGACGCCATGGAGCCCGAATTGCAGATACTGCCTATGATGGTCTTCCTCCTCCTCTATCAGGAGCTCCAACGACGGTGGCGACAACCACAGTGAGTACTGCACCTACAACACAGGGGAGGGGGAGGGAAAAGAGAGTGACACACACACGCAACACGCAACACCCACACCCCCACCCTCACCCACAACACCATACACACAAATACATGCTGCAACATAACATATACACCCCCCAACCCCCTGGAACAACGCAAGGACAAAAGGAAATGATTTGAACGAATGTAATCATGTGAAATATCATTATCAAAATTAAAAATCCAGTATATACAATTATGTACACCAACTACACAAGTCCGGATAGTGCACCAATCATTGTTCGTGGACCACTGGGCCCAAAATGCATGGGTGAGGCCCACACATGATACCTGACTCCAAATGGAGAGAACACTGGAGGGGCATCAGATAGAAAATATACAGGCACCTCAGGGGGATCGGGAGGGGGGGCACCTCAGCCTGATGAACGCACAACGCCACTGCTCCACAAGGGGGCTCCATACCCACAGTTTGGTCCTGGGGAGTGCAAAGCCACAGTCTCTCAAGTCTTTCCAGTGGGTGGTTTGCCCACTGCTGTATCCTGGGGAGTGCAAAGCCACAGTCTCTCAAGTCCTTCCAGTGGGTGGGTTGCCCACTGCTTTATCCTGGGGAGTGCAAAGCCACAGTCTCTCAAGTGGATAACAGTCTCCACTGGTTCTGGAGGGGGCTTTGTGCCCAGAGTGCTTCATCCTGCCAAGGACTGAGGTAGTGGATGTGATTCTCCACTGGTTCTGGATGGGGCTCTGTGCCCAGAGTGTGTCATCCTGCCAAGGGCTGAGGTAGTGGATGTGATTCTCCACTGGTTCTGGAGGTGGCTTTGTGCCCAGAGTGCTTCATCCTACCAAGGACTGAGGTAGTGGATGTATTTATCCACTGGTTCTGGAGGGGGCATGGTGCCCAGAGTGCTCCACGTGAGGTGTGGCTGGAACAATACACTCGCCTGGGTGTGTGTGCCATGAGATTGCTGAGGTACAGGTAGCATGATACGACATGGAGGCAGAGACATACCCCACACTGCTGCGGCTTCGCATTCCATATGCAGGTGACAACTGTGATGACAGTGATGCTTCATGGAAGCTGCCCAGGGTCCTTGACCTCACCACCAGCCTCGGACGACTGACCACTGGGGATGGTAGCCATGTCTGCGGTGGTGCCACTGTCTGAGGATGTCGCGGAGCCGCTGGCGGTGCTTGCGGCGGTGTCAGTCATGACGGTGCTTGCGGCGGTGTCAGTCATGGTGGTGCTTGCGGCGGGGTCTGTGGCGGCGGTGCTGGCTGAGGGGTCTGTGGCGGCAGTGCTGGCTGCGGGGTCTGTGGCGGTGGTGCTGGCGGCGGTGCTGGCGGCGGTGCTGGCGGCGGGGTCTGTGATGGCGGAGCATGTGTCAGCACCAGCTGAGTGAGAAAGCAGGATGTCTCCAGCAGCCTCGGACGGCTGCCCACCGGGGAAGAGGCTGGGGACTGTCGCAGGGGCTGTAGACGTGCCAGAGGCAGTGCAGGGAGCGGTGCTGATGGCGGTGCAGGTGGCGGTGTAGGTGGCGGTGCAGGTGGCGGTGTTCTCCGCCATACAGGTTGGCGTGGACGTGGACAGAAGGTGTGACACTGGTCCCTCAGTCA
The DNA here is from genome assembly GCF_031143425.1 of Pleurodeles waltl. Classification (NCBI taxonomy): domain Eukaryota; kingdom Metazoa; phylum Chordata; class Amphibia; order Caudata; family Salamandridae; genus Pleurodeles; species Pleurodeles waltl. The sequence continues at coordinate 840,209,117 of NC_090439.1, read as the reverse complement.
GTGCCACCATGCCCTCTCCTGACCTGCCCTTCAGTTTTTGGCCCTTCCCCACCTTTGATGGTGGCACAGTTGTCTTGCCACTATCCCCTTTTGTTTTTGCTGGCAGGTGTTTTCGGCTTCTCCCTCCAGGATGTGGGTACCTTTTTAACCTTGGCAGGTGGAGGAATGTCCTTGCCCTCGCTCCATGGCACACTGGCAGCCCTGATGGTTGGTGCATTCCATGACCCCGCAGTTGCTGGCACCACGGTGCCTGGGCATGTGGTGGCTGAGGTGCTGGGCTGGGACCTGGAAAGCCTGGCCCTAGGGGAAGGACAGGGGGGGAGGTGTAGGGAAGAGGTCAATGATAGCCAGGAAAAGTTTTTTAGACACACTGGGACGGGTAGATGGAGGGGGTTTGTGAGTGGAAGAAGAGGTAGTGGTTGTAGGAGGTGTATGTCTGCTGAATGTGGGTGAATGTGCATGGACCGGAGGCTGTTGTGAGGTGGATGGCTGTTGGGTGGGTGTGTGCCTGCGTTTGTGCACTTTGGGAGGAGGGCTCACAGACACACTGGGAGAGGACACTGGGGATGTGTGAATGGTAGTAGGGGAGGTGAGTGCACATGAGCGGTCTGTGGTGATGGGCGTGCTGGTGATGGAGGTAGTGGCTGAGGATGTAGTCCATGCAGGTGTGAGTGGGGACAAGACTGGGAGGGAGGAGGGAGATGTGGAGGAGGGGGACACAGTGGGGGAAGTGGATGTTGGTATGTGTGCATGGGATGTTTGGTGCTTATGTTTGCCTGAGCCACTATTGTGTGTTGATGTGTGTGCATGCTGGTCTGATGGTGTGCTTGGGATAGGTTGAGGAACAGGGGATTGGGTCTGGGTGGAGGAGGTTGGAGGGGGGAGGCTGGACACAGGGACAATGGATGCCATCAGTGCTGAAGCCAGAGCCTGAAATGCTCTCTGTTGGGCTGCCTGGCCAGAATGAATGCCCTCCAGGTATGCATTTGTTTGGTGCAAATGCCTCTCAACACCCTGGATGGCATTCAGAATGGTAGACTGCCCAACAGTGAGGGATCTCAGTAGGTCAATAGCCTCCTCACTGAGGGCAGCAAGGCTGACTGGGGCAGGGCCTGAGGTGGCTGGGGCGAAGGAGATGCCCACCCTCCTGGGTAAGTGGGCACGGGACAGATGCTAAGGGGCTGCTGGGAGGGCGGTGCTGGTGGCTGTACCTGTTGATGCAGTGGGCACAGAGGGGCCCGCCACCGCAAGGGAGCTCCCATCAGAGGAGGAATCGCTGTCGCTGGTCTCTGCTCCTGTCCCCACCGTGGAGCTCCCCTCACGCTATGTCCCACTGGTGGCTTCAGACTCCATAGTTTCGCCCTCCAGGGCCAAGTGGGATGCAGCTCCCTCCTCCTCCAGTGCCAATGCTCCTCCGCCTGATGATGCTATTGCACACAAGAACAGGGAGACCACAAAAAGGGATGGGGTGAGACAGGAGAAATACATGTTTAGTGCATGCAACACCACTACCGTTGGCGGACACAACAGACACAGCAGCCCTCTGCACTACGCCATGCACTTATAGTTTATAGATTAATCACATGCCCATGGGGTACAAGGCCTAATCCCGATTGCTGAACACCTCGAAGTCACAGGAGCCTGACTAGGTGTAGATGACACTAACCACTAGTGGGATTGGGGTGCCACAGAGCCTGCCTCACAAGGGACCTTGCCTACCAAGATCGCCCTGGCCTAGGGGAACCCACTGCCCACCTCCCCCACCCAGACACCTCGTAATGCACACAGAGTCAGCTGAATGAGAGTATACTCACCCCCTTGTGGCTGCTGTGATGCCCAGAGGACCCATCCAACTCCGGATACGCCACCGCAAGGATCCGGAACATCAGGGGGATCATGGTGCGATGGGCACCCCTCCCACGTTGGGAGGCCATCCCCAGCTGGGCCTCTGCCGTCCTCTTGTTCCAGCGGTGCAGGTCCTCCCATCTTTTACGGCAGTGGGTGCTCTGTCTGTGGTGGACCCCCAGGGTCCGGACGTCCTTGGCGATGGCACGCCAAATAGCCTTCTTCTGGTGGGCGCTGACCTAGAGGAATAGTACAGGGGAAAAGGAAATTCTTTACCCGTCTGGACCATCATACTCATTGGCCCACGTTCCCACCCTTGCCCTGATGCACATACACTCACCGTCCGCACATGCAGGACTCAGCCCCCCCATGCATCTTCCATCCACACCACTCCAAACAGGCATTGGCCATGCAGCATGCTCACAGTGTACTCACCTGTTTGTCTGGAGGACCGTACAGTTGTGTGTACTGGGGAAGGACCCCATCCACTAGTTTCTCCAACTCCTCTGAAGTGAAGGCAGGGGCCCTTTCCCCAGACACATGAGCCATCGTCTCTTCCAGACACAGGTCACAGCAGCACCTCTCATGTTGAAGGTCAGGTATCAAGTGAGTGAACAGAGAGAAAATGGTGGTCACGTCTGCGGCGGTGTGTACCGTCACCGCCGGCGTACATCGTACAGCCATAGGGTCCAATGTTAACCAATGCAGAATTGCGCAGCGGTCTTCGACCGCCCACCGCAACGGTGTACAACGCCAGCACAGTTACCTCATATCCCCTTGTCCCACCTTACAGGTCAGGCAGCCCCCATTTCAGGGGGCCACATGGCAGTAATAATAACTGCGTCACACCAATGTATGCCTTGAATACACACAGTTACAGGCACAATGTGGATGAATAAATGTGTGCAAATTACATTTTGTGATGCCTCAGTGTTGGCTGACTCTCTGCTCGCTGTTCTCCTCCATAGGGCATGTCTGCTGGGGCAGGTGATGAGATGGCGGCAATCTCCGGTGTACAGACCACTGGTGGACCTGTCGACAATGGAAGAGAGACACATAATAGTCACCTACAGACTTGATCATGCAACAATCCAAGAACTGTGTGCCCAGTTGGAGCCAGACCTGATGTCAGCTATCTGCCATCCCACAGGGATACCCCCTCCAGTGCAGGTCCTGTCAGTACTCCATTTCCTGGCAAGTGGTTCATTTCAAACAACAGTGGCCATTGCATCAGGGATGTCCCCGCCAATGTTCTCTAACGTATTGTCCAGAGTGTTGTCTGCCCTGCTGAAACACATGCGCAGCTACATCGTGTTCCCTCAGGTGGAGGATTTGCCCATAGTGAAAGGTGACTTATATGCCCTGGGACATATCCCCAACATCATTGGTGCCATTGATGGGACACATGTGGCATTGGTACCCCCCCGCAGGAGTGAACAGGTGTACAGAAACCGGAAGAGCTACCATTCTATGAATGTGCAGATGGTGTGTTTAGCAGACCAGCACATCTCCCATGTGACTGCCAAGTTTCCTGGCTCAGTGCATGATGCTTACATTTTGAGGAATGTAGCAGGATTGTCTAGCAAATGATGCTGTGGATCACAAGGAAGTTATATCTGATAATCCAAGATGGCCACAGTCACTGTGCAAACAGTTTGTGTCCTGTTAGAAATTGTCATTTAATGCAAGCATACTCCGGTAATACTCCTGTTTAGTACATCCTCTGTGTGCACCCCATTTCACTCCAGAAAGCACCAGCCTTTTGTGATGACAGCTAGCCTTTTGGTTACAGTGCAAGACCTTGAGTAGTGCCTCTAGAAGCATGGACCGCATAAAGTGATAAGAAGCCCCACTTCCAGACCTCATTCATATGAGCAAACACAAAGTGGAACCCAGTGTGGCTACAGTCGCATGCATCATACTTGTTTTCCACATGCCTCTTCCACGCATGTTAAATGGTACACTCATACAACATCCATGTTCTACGTGGACGAGCAAAGGAGCTGGTAAAAAGCCCCCTCTTGCCATTAGAAAAGATCTTTCTGCCGTATTATGGATCTCAGTCTGTGTTACAACTAACACCTCCACATATATGCCCCTCATGTATGATAAGGTGGAGAGGAGATCAAAACCATTAGCTTGTTATAAGGAACTCAAGACAAGTGTGCGTGCTTCTCAGAGCCATGCAAGAGGCGTTTGCTGTCCCCTCCACTATTGACCCAGACCCAAATTCCCTGTGACTTAATCCACCAATGGAGAAGCTGGTTCTTCAGGTTGGGAAAACTGGCAAGAAAGTCCATCGTCAGTCCCACATTGTAACTCTGCCTTGTATTCCATTGTGAAGTCCAGTCATTGCAAAGTGATTGCCCACTGGCATAACTTAGTGTTCTCTCTTGTCATAGCTGTTAACCCCTAGCATGGCTTGTGATCTATCTGGACCATAAACCTGGTACCAAACAAGTAAAGTCTGTAACTATGGAGGGCCCTCTCTATGGAAAATCACTGCATTTTATTTGCAGTCCAGACCTGTTCTCTACGCAGCAATATGTAGCTGATAAAGACAACTAAATGCTCTCTGGCCTTATCTTTAAGCTGCCATAACTCCCTCATCAGAATCACTGATTTTCACAATGAGTAATTAACTGTAGTCAGGGGCCTTTGAGACTATTGCAAGCACAATGCTGCCTTTAGGTCCTCAAAGGCATGCTGACACCCTCAGTGCAGAATACCACATAGGGATACTTATTGGAGGACATGGAAGCTAAAGGGGCAATAATAGTTCAATGGAGATCCACAAAATCCCTGCAATGACTGCTGAGGGCTAAAACATACCCTAACTTGTGTCTGAGTTGTAGGATCCTCCCAATCCAGTACAGCTTGTACTTTCACTTCCAAAGGGCAAATATACCTATTTCTTTACTTGATGTACAAGATAGATTATAGAGGACTGACTCACATGCCACTTTGTATCCCTGATGGTCAGCCACCCAGTTCATCTTCAAAAACACCTGCTCTTTGTGCTTCAGGTGGTCCGCTCAAGAACTGTTGAAGACAGTGATGTCATCCAAGAAGGCCACAGAAAACTAAATTAGATATTGATTGATGGGTTACGTTGTCACAACGGTAACAGATATCCCATCCGCCAAAATTTAAATCACATTGGCCCTCATTACAACCCTGGCAGTAAATGCCGCTTACCGCCGTGCAGAAGACCGGCAACATACCGCTGCGGCAGCGGAATTCCGCTACAGCTATAACCACCCACAGCTCGGAATTCGCCATAATACAGACACCCACACAAGTCCGCCACACCAAAGGTCAGTGATAAACTGGCGATAACAAAACCGACACCGTCACGCCAACAGGAATACGCCCACACTATCATGACTCATGAATCAACGCGGCGGTCTTTCAACCACGGTATTCCATTGGCGGTACACACTGCCGCGCTCAAAATACACACACATTTACAAAACACAACCACATTGGACAAATCAAAATACACACACCTGACACACATACACAAACCACACCCACACACCCAATCCAATATAAAGCACACACCCACATCACCCACAAACCCTTACTACCAGAATTTAGAAACCACGCCAGAGAGAGACACCACCATAAACAACACCAGCCTCCACAGACACACAACACCATCACTTACACAACATCCACACACCTCAAACAACACACAACAACACATCCCCTCACACATCACAACACACACCACCTTACACATCCCTTATGTGATGGGGCAACTCCAGAGGCACCGTGTGTGGCTAATAGGTGAGGACAAGGACCCTATACAGTGAGAATAGCTGTCTGGGTATGGGGTTGTTCATAAGGGTTAGTGTGTGTCTAACAGTTGTCCCTCGATATTTGCAGGTGACTCTGGTTACCCCAACCTGTCATGGCTACTGACCCCAGTGAGAAATCCCAGGACAAGGGCAGAGGAACGCTACAATGAGGCACATGGGCGAACTAGGAGGGTGATTGAATGAACATTCGGCCTCCTGAAGGCCAGATTCCGATGCCTCCATATTACAGGTGGTTCTCTCTACTACTCACCAAAGAAGGTGTGCCAGATAATCGTGGCCTGCTGTATGCTGCACAACCTGGCTTTGCAATGCCAGGTGCCTTTTCTGCAGGAGGATGGGCCAGATGGTGGTCTTGTGGCAGCTGTGGAGCCTGTGGACAGTGAAGAAGAGGAGGCAGAAGAAGAGGATATCGAGAACAGAAACAACATAATCATGAAATACTTCCAGTGAGACACAGGTGTGATGTCACTGTCCCCCATATCTAATACTATTATTGGAGCTAGCATAAGTCTGTCATTTGTACTCAGTTTATGGACCCTGACTTGTCACTTTGCCTTTCCATTTCACAGATGTGGGTCCCACTTTGTGCCCTCTGCTATATTTCCTCCAGGCCTACAGCTGTGTTACATCGGTATGTGCACAAGTACATTGACATTGCTATATTCCATGGTTATTGCAATTACACGTTTGTGAAAGCACAGACTGATTCCAGATTGTTTTTTGATTGAAGTGTGTTTCTTTCTGTGCAAATAAGTGGAGGGGGTTGTAAAATGGGCAGGGGGGATGGTGGAGGAATGTCATGGCAGAGTCCAGTCTATTTGTTTCACAGGTGCATTGTCCAAAGGGGCATAGGAAGTGGAGCAATGGCAGTTGAAGGATGGACAGGGTGACAAAGTGGGACAGAAGGGTGACATTCAGGGGGGTCTCATTTCCTGGCAGGGGTCTTGGCATTGTTCTCTGTCTTGTTCCTGGATCTCAGGGACCGTTTGCAGGGTGGTTCTCCATCTGCAGGTGGTGAGGTGCGGGTGTCGTGTTCTTGTGGCGGTGCCTCCTGCCCACTAGTGCAGGCAGAGGTGGAGGGCTGTTCATCGTCCAGGCTAGTGTCAGGGGCCCCTTGTTGTGCCACAGTGTCCCTCCTGGTGTTGACAAGGTCTTGCAGCACCCCTGCAATGGTGACCAGGGTGGTGTTAATGGAATTCAGGTCCTCCCTGATCCCCAGATAGTGTTCCTCCTGCAGCCGCTGGGTCTCCTGAAACTTGGCCAGTACAGTTGCCATTGTCTCCTGGGAATGATGGTACGCTCCCATGATGTTGGAGAGGGCCTCGTGGAGAATGGGTTCCCTGGGCCTGTCCTCCCCCTGTCTCACAGCAGTCCTCCCAGCTTCCCTGTTTTCCTGAGCCTCTGTCCCCTGAACCGTGTGCCCACTGCCACTGCCCCCAGGTCCCTGATTTTCTTGGGTTGGTGGGTTTGCCTGGGTTACCTGTAGTGGTGGACACACTGCTGATTGACGTGTCCTGGGGACAGAGGGAAGGGCCCACTGGGTGGGTGCTGTGGTGGTATTTCCTGAGGGGGGAGGCTCTGTGGTGGCTTGTGCCAGTGTCAGGGGAACCGACTGTCCCGGGGTCTCTGATGGGCTGGGCTGGTCATCTTGATCCAGTTGTGCAGTCTGCTGTCATCACTGTGGGTCTCTTCTGTGGGGGGACTGGATGTGTCTGGTACCTCCTGTCCGGTGACGTTGGGTAGTGGTCCTGCAGGGGTGTAAAGGCATGATTATTTCATCTGTGTGTGCCATCGGGTGCAATGGGTGAGTGACCCTGTACTCCAGTGCTTGCATTGTTGTCTTGGTCCTTGTGTGATATTTGGTTTGGGGTCTGTGTGGGTATCTGTAGTGGACATGCTTTGGTGATGGATGCCCATGCTTTGGTGTTGCATGCAGGGCTTGGTATTGGGATGGGTGGGTTGTGATAGTGGGGCATATGTGAGGTGTCGGAGTAATGGGGATGAGGGTGGGAGAATGTGATGGCATGCAGGTAGGGTGGGGGGATAAGGTAGTAAAGAGTTGAATTACCACAGTCAAGTCCTCCTGCTACTCCTGCGAGGCCCTCAGGATGCAGTTTTGCTAAGACCTGCTCCTCCCATGTTGTCAGTTGTGGGGGAGGGCGTGGGGGTCCACCCCAGTTCTCTGTACAGCAATCTGGTGTCTGGAGACAACGGAACACACCTTCCCCCGTAGGTCGTTCCACCTCTTCCTGATGTCATCCTGTGTTCTTGGATGCTGTCCCACTGCGTTGACCCTGTCGACAATTCTGCGCCATAGCTCTATATTCCTTGCAATGAATGTGTGGTGCACCTGTGATCCGAATAGCTGTGACTCTACCCGGACGATTTCCTCCGCTATGACCCTGAGCTCCTCCTCAGAGAACCTGGTGTGTTGTTGAGGTGCCATGATGTGGTGTGGGTGATGTGTAAGGTGGTGTGTGTTGTGATGTGTGAGGGGATGTGTTGTTGTGTGTTGTTTGAGGTGTGTGGATGTTGTGTAAGTGATGGTGTTGTGTGTCTGTGGATGCTGGTGTTGTTTATGGTGGTGTTTCTCTCTGGCGTGGTTTCTAAATTCTGGTAGTAAGGGTTTGTGGGTGATGTGGGTCTGTGCTTTATATTGGATTGGGTGTGTGGGTGTGGTGTGTGTATGTGTGTCAGGTGTGTGTATTTTGATTTGTCCAATGTGGTTGTGTTTTGTAAATGTGTGTGTATTTTGAGAACGGCAGTGTGTACCGCCAATGGAATACCGTGGTTGAAAGACCGCCGCGTTGATTCATGAGTCATGATAGTGTGGGCGTATTCCTGTTGGCGTGACGGTGTCGGTTTTGTTATCGCCAGTTTATCACTGACCTTTGGTGTGGCGGACTTGTGTGGGTGTCTGTATTATGGCGAATTCCGAGCTGTGGGTGGTAATAGCTGTAGCGGAATTCCGCTGCCGCAGCGGTATGTTGCCGGTCTTCAGCACGGCGGTAAGCGGCATTTACTGCCAGGGTTGTAATGAGGGCCAATGTGATTTAAATTTTGGCGGATGGGATATCTGTTACCGTTGTGACAACGTAACCCATCAATCAATATCTAATTTAGTTTTCTGTGGCCTTCTTGGATGACATCACTGTCTTCAACAGTTCTTGAGCGGACCACCTGAAGCACAAAGAGCAGGTGTTTTTGAAGATGAACTGGGTGGCTGACCATCAGGGATACAAAGTGGCATGTGAGTCAGTCCTCTATAATCTATCTTGTACATCAAGTAAAGAAATAGGTATATTTGCCCTTTGGAAGTGAAAGTACAAGCTGTACTGGATTGGGAGGATCCTACAACTCAGACACAAGTTAGGGTATGTTTTAGCCCTCAGCAGTCATTGCAGGGATTTTGTGGATCTCCATTGAACTATTATTGCCCCTTTAGCTTCCATGTCCTCCAATAAGTATCCCTATGTGGTATTCTGCACTGAGGGTGTCAGCATGCCTTTGAGGACCTAAAGGCAGCATTGTGCTTGCAATAGTCTCAAAGGCCCCTGACTACAGTTAGTTACTCATTGTGAAAATCAGTGATTCTGATAAGGGAGTTATGGCAGCTTAAAGATAAGGCCAGAGAGCATTTAGTTGTCTTTATCAGCTACATATTGCTGCCTAGAGAACAGGTCTGTACTGCAAATAAAATGCAGTGATTTTCCATAGAGAGGGCCCTCCATAGTTACAGACTTTACTTGTTTGGTACCAGGTTTATGGTCCAGATAGATCACAAGCCATGCTAGGGGTTAACAGCTATGACAAGAGAGAACACTAAGTTATGCCAGTGGGCAATCCCTTTGCAATGACTGGACTTCACAATGGAATACAAGGCAGAGTTACAATGTGGGACTGACGATGGACTTTCTTGCCAGTTTTCCCAACCTGAAGAACCAGCTTCTCCATTGGTGGATTAAGTCACAGGGAATTTGGGTCTGGGTCAATAGTGGAGGGGACAGCAAAGGCCTCTTGCATGGCTCTGAGAAGCACGCACACTTGGCTCTGAGAAGCACGCACACTTGTCTTGAGTTCCTTATAACAAGCTAATGGTTTTGATCTCCTCTCCACCTTATCATACATGAGGGGCATATATGTGGAGGTGTTAGTTGTAACACAGACTGAGATCCATAATAGGGCAGCAAGATCTTTTCTAATGGCAAGAGGGGGCTTTTTACCAGCTCCTTTGCTCGTCCACGTAGAACATGGATGTTGTATGAGTGTACCATTTAACATGCGTGGAAGATGCATGTGGAAAACAAGTATGATGCATGCGACTGTAGCCACACTGGGTTCCACTTTGTGTTTGCTCATATGAATGAGGTCTGGAAGTGGGGCTTCTTATCACTTTATGCGGTCCATGCTTCTAGAGGCACTACTCAAGGTCTTGCACTGTAACCAAAAGGCTAGCTGTCATCACAAAAGGCTGGTGCTTTCAGGAGTGAAATGGGGTGCACACAGAGGATGTACTAAACAGGAGTATTACCGGAGTATGCTTGCATTAAATGACAATTTCTAACAGGACACAAACTGTTTGCACAGTGACTGTGGCCATCTTGGATTATCAGATATAACTTCCTTGTGATCCACAGCATCATTTGCTAGACAATCCTGCTACATTGTAGACAACTCCAAGATCACAATACATGGATTCCAGATTTCCTTGCAAAGGCCCATTGTTTCCTAAGGAATAGTTTGTAAGAATCATTGAAAAACAGAGAAGTACCCTAAAGATGTATTTTTGCTAACAAAAAAACTTGACCTATTCTCTTGAACATTTGTCCAAACTGTTAAGACTGAGGCTACAGTCTTCTAAGGTAGTCTGTGAAGGAAAAGAATGAGTTCTTAAAGACGATGATTGCACATGTGTTTACATGTGTCATGTTTAAGATATGAGAGTTTTAGTAAGGATATACCATTGTTATATTAGGGAACAACATGATATTGACTATGTTGGTTATTTTTCCTGTTATCCATCAGCCAAGTAGGAAATGTAACTCATCTTCCATTAGGGGGCATGTAGTGATGAAGCTTGAGGCATGTATTGAAAGCATAGTAAGAAATAGTAAGAAATACTAATATATGCATGTTTTAGATACACTTTTTATCTGTTTAGTTTTCAGAAATTACTTGTTCCACATGAAAATAGAAAGTGTTGGTAATACAGAAGTAGCGTTCAGGGACATCAATTCTCAATTGCAGTAACATTTAGGTCTCTGGACAACCAAACAGCTAAGATATCTCCTTAGAATTGTAGGAACTCACTAGACTCCACAGACCCTACTGACCAGCTGAGTGACAAGCAGAAGTGGTGGAGTCCTGTGTCTCTGTTTTCTTTCTTGTCCCATTCCACTTTCTCCACTTCTACTATTGACCCTTATAATTCCATATATGTAGTCATTGGTGTGAGTGAAATAGACAGTAGAGAGTATCACTTCCATTGGATTCTGTGCACAAGGTTTGTGCAACCTGACATGTGGTAGCTAAGATGAATGTTTGGAGAAGGGGCCCAAAGAGTAGATGTGAATGCAAGGCCACCGTCAGAAAATTATGGGGATCCTTTGTAGGTTAGCTTGAATCCAGTGGCACAGTGAGCACAGGACCCTTGTCTTGGCACAACCTTCTCACTTCGAGCAACAATAGGAACACAAAAAGATGATGGGTGGAATGCTGAACATTGTGGAATGCTGAACATTGTCAAACATTCACCCCCATTAAGTTTGTGCCCTTATTATGCTAAGAGGAGGCTGCTGCCTCTGCTCCACCATCCTGCTAACAGATGTTGGCAAAGACTTTGGCTGGCTAAGCCACCTAGAACAAGACTTACAATTGACAGCTGGAAAGCTGGATTTCAAAAACATCATATACAACTTTGATGTAAAGATAGGACAAAGACTTCCAGTTGGTGGGCCAAGATGTCTCTACTGTATTCCAATGTGTACACAGCAATGCCAACAGGAAAGTGTCATTGTGTCAGAGTTGAGATATCACCCTCCATCTAGCCATACCAGGTTTGGGGTCAGACACCTGGGGCGGCACTTTGACCTATCAGGAAAGGCTGCCTGACTCTACTTTGAAAATGAACACTGGCTGATTCATCAGGATGGACACTGGCTGAGTCCTGACAGAAGGAAGATGCTGCTCAGAAGAAGAGAGTGCCATGAAGGAGTCAAGGTGCGATGATCTGAATGACCTGCGCCGTTCAGCACAGGTGAAGTCAGGGGAGTCTTAAAAGTGCTTATGTAGTGTAACCTGACTGTGTACCTCCATGGATGGTGTTACTGTGAAGCTTGTCTGTCAAAGGTCTGATGCTACAATTTACCACCAAGAAGTCATAAGATGCTGCAAGCAGCAAGACTGCATTTTGCTGAAAACTACAAGGGAAGTGAGAGTGCTGCAAGTGTACATCATTGATGAATAGGCCTGCAACAACGACTAAGTAGTCCCCATGACAAACAAGGGAGGACTCTTATCTTGTTTAAGTTAGTGTAACAACTTCCTCCCAGGTAATTATGGACTCTGTTTCCAACCCTGAACTTATGTGTGATAGCCTAAGGCATTCTAGGTGTTTTAGTTTTGTATTATTTTAACTGAACTAATTGGACAAATAAACCTGAAGTCATTGATTTGCATGTGAAAAGATCAGGACTAGAGTCAGTGTCTTTAATGACCTTGGGTGAAGTGATCACCCCAGATATGAGGGGGTGGTTTTATGTCTGGGTTGAAGGAAACCAAATCCACAATATCTGCCAAGCCATGAGCAAAGTAACTCGAGAGCCTCCTGGTAATTTGTATGCTCTCCTGTGACATCACACTGGCACCATGAACACAGATCTGTACCTATTGGTTGGGCTGGGGCATACCATGGAGCTGCGCTGCACTGCACTTCTTGTTGACAATCTGAAAAGTGCAGGTTCTGACTTCTTCACTGTCCATAAGATCAAGTACTAAAGAGGTGTACTTAGTGCTCAGTTTTGAGTCCGATAGTAAGGTAAAACCCAAGACATGTGAAAAAGAGGTCTGACTGTTGCAATTTGAGCACAATTGTAACCCCTGATTTCCCAGAGACTCCTGAAAGAGTCGCCACAAACTATCAGTGGGCATGCTGGTGGAAAGAACAGTATATGATAGCCAAGGGTGTCCAAAGATTTTGGGCAGGTGAACCAAACATTATGGCTTAGACTAGCCTTTTCACTCCTGGTGGGTTAATTACTGAGAGTAGTGTATTCAGTGGGTTGTATGATAACACATAATTATTTTGGGCTCATTTGGTACACTTTTATGCACATGCCTTCTGATGATCTAGAGCTGCCGGCATTATGTTGATGGACTGATGTTTTCACAGTAGGACTTTAAGTTGATAACCACACACATGATAGCAATGCAGTGACTTGTAACATTATGTTTTCTTTACAAAATGAAAAGAACAATACATGTATGTACAAAAAGCTTTTGGTTCACATCACTTCCGGCTGGTGGAGTGTAGTTAGAAAGTCAGTTGATTTGCAAGAGCTGTTGAACTAGAGGGATTGACCAAGGCTAGGATTTATATTCTACAACATTAAATCTGGGTAATTGGCCAAAATAGATGGATATAGATTTCTGGGTGCTGTCAGTTGATTCGACTGGCAGGCAGAAACCTGTTTTGCCAATAACGTTGGTGACATTTCACAAATCTAAAACTTTCTGAAAAAAGTTCATCCACCTCAGCTTCTTCCTGAAAAGTCCTGTGCTTATCCATTAAGCGAGGGCCAAGAAAATGGTGGGGGGTCCAAAATGCAATTTCTCCATTAAATTCCTACAAGGAAGTTTAGACTGAGCTGCAGCAAAAACAGCTGAACGGAGTTACATCAATTTTGACAGAAATCAAGATCTTTAAGTATAAAGTGTGCTTTTAGTAATTTGGTGTAAATTTGTTCAGTGGTTTTGAAAAATTAAGGTTTAATGCTGGGCAACTAGGGCTTTTTTCCTGCTCCCCATCTTGCAGGAACAAGAGGCTTCTGCATGTCCTGGAAACGGAAATGTTTTGGTCACCATTACAGGACTCAGGGACATGGTCCCCGTGTCCAGAAAGTTAAAAATAATGACGGTATAAGAGGGCAGGGATATTATGACTGCATTGGCCTTGTGAGGGAGGACTATGATGGACACCGGGGTAAAATGTGAAAAAAAAACTTTTTTTTAAGGCACTGAGATCTCACACGAGTCTCTCTGGAGCCTGCGCGGTTCTCTCTTCCCCTGAAAGTGGTTTGCAAGAGAACTGACTCCAACCGCAAGAGTCCAGTGGGGTCAAGAAAATAACTGTGCATAGAGGGAGTTTGGCCACATGTGGGGGTTGGGAAAATGCTCGGCCCAAGGCCTTGCATGGCAGGGCTTGTCTACCTGAAAGGGATCGGGCAGAGGGCCTAGCTTCATGCCAGGCACTCCAGCCACCCCATACCGGCATGGCCAAATGCTGGGGGGTTGACATAGGTACATGTGGTAATAAAATCTTACTTTATGTTTAAGAAACATAGAAAATGAAGAGGTGAAAGTAATGTTATACTGAGGTATGGTCATAATATTTTACTTTACATTTAAAAAAACTTAGAAATTCACTGAAAAGGACATACGTTAAAGTGATTACATAGTTAGATGAAAATGTCAGTTAAAACGTAACATTTTAAACTCCAAAAAACACTGAAATTCCCCACTCACAGTTACCTGCAGAAACTGGAACTCATGCCTGCACCAAGCACTGCCTATGATCTCACATAATTCATCACTCATGAAATGGTTTATGCCATCATTTATAACACCACTGATGGCATCTGAAATTACATTATTGATTTCAACACTGTAGATTCATAAACTCAGACAAATTTCTGTGTTGTTTTAATGTTGCTGTGGGGCTGCTGCATTCCCTAGGGCAGTGGTCTTCAAACCTCTGTTGCACTGCCCCCTCCCCAAGAACAATATTTTGGAGTATGCCCCACTCAAACCTTTGAAGTGATAAAGTAGCCCTGCAGCCTATGACAACCCAACCCCGCACCACTCATGAATTGCCTTTTTGTTTGGTGGAGATGTGATCATATTCCTATGCCTCAAGACCATGTCTCCAAAATCCGCAGGAAATGCACTCGGGGCTATTTTTAGTAAGCTGTCCATCATCCTAGTGTGAAGTCATTGCATACCACTACTCTATATGGGGTGGGGCCAAAACGGTGGGGCTTCTAGCCCATTTTACATACTTGCAGTTTTTAAAAGGGAGAACACAATCTCTGGTCCCAGTGGCAGATGACAAGAAAGAACTCACTCTTCACAGTCACTAAATATATTGGGCTTGAAAAAAGCAAGGATGCAAAGACCTCCATCAAGGTTGACAGATAACTTTTCTAAGTGGAAATGCAGAAAAAAAAACAAGAAATTAGGATGATTAGTACTTTACACAAGTGGAGCTTCAATCTGGGCACCTGCTTTGTTTATATCTGTAAATGCTTCTCACTCAGGTTTAATTTCTGTGAAATGAGCATTGTGCCAGAATGAAACTTGCCCTGACTATTTATCCAAGAATCGTTTTGTGGAGAATGCTACTCAACTGGAGTACTTTCTACTGGCTAATTAGTAAGTGCTACCTCATTGGATAAATGTATAGTGCATCTTCTACACTACAGTTATGTAAAGGATGACAAGGTAATGTCTCCAGGGACCTTGTGTGACTGTAACATTGCCAATGTGATTGTTCTTCAAGCATCTTCCTCAGATATCTTTTCAGGGTGTAACTGTAGTGAAAACACACTTGTATGATTTGTACTTTACAAAAGCAAGTGCTTCTTTGTTTCATGGAGATGTGATCATACTCCTAGGCATCTAAAATGTAGGACCGCTGGTGGAGCCTCAAGGCCTCTGCAGTCCCATCTAGCTCCCCTCCACCTGCAGGAGCAGGCATTGCTTCCACACACAGGGAGTTGCTGGAAATGCAGCTCTATATGTGAGGGAGCAATGCTTTCATCTCTTTCCCTGCAGAAACCAGGAGCATCTTGACAGTTCCTGCATGGTGGAAGTGGAGTTAGTGTTTGGTTTGGCTTGGTGGGAACTGTCACAGCTCCCACCAAGCAAAAGAGAACATCTATCTCCCTGGCGTGGGCACCTCAGTAGAAATCAGGGGTTGGCTCTGGGGGGCTGGCAGTTCCCAGGGCAATTAATCACTCCAAGAGAGGGGTTGCGTGCCCCCTTCTCTCTTTTTGAAAGGCCGCCCAAGGGGGATTCCCGGAAAGGTGGTTGTCCTCAGGGTGTGCAGGGGTGTTCGTGCAGCCCCCGCATTTATTCTGCTTTCTACCCTGGGGAAGTGGTGGTCCCTGGGGGATTTGAAAGCCTCAGGAGGGGGAGGCAACCCCCCTTTAAAAAAAAAAAAGGCTCAGGGAGGTCGTGGTCCCTGGGGGGGCGTTTGCGCAGCCCACCTATATTTTTTTTTAATGTGACCCCCGTGAGATGGTGGTCCCTGGGGCTTCACAAAGCCCTTTTGAGGGGGGCACTATGACCCCCCCCCTTCTGCCTCCAGGACCTGGTGCAGAAGACTGCACTTGTTTTTTTTTTGTTGGAATTTATAGCAAAATTCACTGATTTTGCTATGAAAATAAAAATGATTTTGTGCCCTGGTGGGGTCAAAGGGGGACCTCAGGACCAAGGCTAGGCAGTTAGGGTATTCGTACCCTACCCCCTTTTCTTTTTTTTTATTCATTTTTTGGGGGGACTTGTATAAAGCCAAGTCCCAAAAGGGCTACCAACACTTCCTGGTTGAAGTGTTGGCAGCCAGTCCGATCTCTGTACAAGATCGGGACTATTTGTGAATTATTTGTGCACCTAGATATACAAATTTAGATTTTCTTTAAATAACAAAAAGCAAGCTTTCTGGACCAAGAGCTACCTTTCTGCAAAATTTGTCCAGGAGTTGGGGCTACAGTCATGTCCAAAATCTCTATGGGAATTAAGATGGGAAACACACTTTTTTACTCCCCCTTTTTCACCACCCCCGCTTGACCGATCACCCCAAAACTTTCCATGCAGAACAAGACATTAGGGGACACTTTTTTCAGAACATTTTGTGACATTTGGTTAACGGCACCAAAGACACTTTTTTCAGAACATTTTGTGACATTTGTTAAACGGCACCAAAGATATAGCCTAGTCAAAAAATGCTTTTCCTATGGAAACTGGGTCCTAACTATAACTACACACTGCCTACCGCCAGTAAAAAAAATTGAAAACTATATTAAACTTTTATAAATGTGAAAAAAATTATAAAGAACTTGAATTATTTCTATACATAACTTTCAGCAAATTTCTACTTATATATTAAAACACATTTTTACAAAGGCATTTCTCATTAACATATTTTGATTTTTCCCATGACAAGACCTCATCCATGGTGGAGGAGTTTGCTGCCTATGAATGAAAATTTACCAGTAGTAACTTAGCACTCCTAAGTCACGAAGTAGGAGGCTCCATCAGGGGGTGCAGACATGTAAGTCTGCACACTGAGGTGTAACTTTACACTCAGAAATGGTAAACAGGAAATACAGGGAGAAGGCCTTACCCAGTAGGAAACCGCATAGCTCTCTGAACATTATTTGGGTTCCACACACCAGAGACCTTTCTATCTACACATGTCGTGTGGTACATATGCAATAGTTTATATCAGGTAGTTCATGGATGGACTGTTGGAAATGGCCTTGGAACTTTACATCTGTGAGTGAACCTTACCAACATGTTTCAATCTGGGGATGTACCAGCTGTTTCTACAAAGACCGTTTTTGAGTTGGAGAAGCTGGAGGGTTACACAGTTGCTCAAATGAAACGGCTTTGTAAGGATCTTGCCTGCCCCATCAGGAGCTCCCCCAGGAAGGAGGAGCAGCAAAAGGCGCTGAGGGCCTGGGTAGCAGCCAAGGAGGCTGGGGGCACACAGAGGAGGAGGATGGGGATGAGGAGGTGCAGAGTGTTCAGAATGGTGTAGTGGATGTACCTGTTACACCGGGGGGAGGGTCTCCAGGATAGGTAGCAGTGTGTCATCCAGAGGTCTGACTCCTGAGGAGTTGCAGGACAGACAGGCAGAGAGGGATCCCCAGTTGGAGGTAGAGAAGTTTAGGATGCCCTTAGAGGAGAAAAGGATAACATTGCCTTATGAGCTAAGATTGAGGAAGCTGGAAGTCATGAGGGGTGAGTCCAGCTTAGATGGTGGCAGCAAAAGTTTTATGTTCAGTACTGATGAAGACGTGCACATGCTGAGAGACTTGGTGCCCAATGTGAAGGAGGAGGTTAACATAAACCAGGAGGTTAAGGGGTATGACGTAGCTCCAGTGGTGTGCAGGGTCCCTAAGGTGGATTGGGGAACTGGCATGGTGAGTCATATTCCTTGTAGTGGGAGGGACACTCTACTGGCTCTAGGTGAGAGTGACAGGGAGAGGGGCTCCCCCAGGTAGAGGTCCTGATTGTGGAGTGTGGAGACACCTCAAAAGAGTGTGCGTTGAGTAACAGGGACAGGCAGGTACTGTCTCACCAGTCTCAGGAGGGTGATGTGGGGTACTTGTTGCAGGCTGAATCACTGGATGGTTGGGTGAAGGGTAATTTGGTTAGCTCATGTGAGGGGCTGTGTGATGTGATTGCTGAAGAGCATATGTCCAGTCCTTGTTTTCCAGAGTTACTCCAACACCAGATGGAGTGTGAGTTTTCTGCCTTAGGGAACTTGCACTGGAGGCAGACCTCTGGGTGAGTACCAGAGGGTCTGACGAGTCATTTGCGGTGTTCCTGAAGGGAGTGATCTAGGTATTTCCCAACCAGGTGAGGTTGGAAAGGATTGCAGTGTCCCAGGTTGGTCCCGGTGTACTGGGAAGGGTGAGGGATCCCATGTCCATTCTCAGAGGAAACAGAATGGGGGTGGGCTGAGTCCCAGGGTGTCCGAGATCCAGTCCCAGGTCCTGGAGGGTTCCGTGAGTGAACGCCAGGAGGGGAGCCTAGCCTGTACCTTAGGGCCATCTGCTGATGGAGACCCCATTGTGTCAGGAGAACTTGGGGGAAGGAGGGGTGGCTGCAGCCAGCGTCCCACCAGTTTTGGTGTCTGGCAGAATCACTGCTAGTGAGATGTTGCAGAAGTCCAGACAGAGGGTTGAGAGGGGGTTGTGGGTCCAAGTGGAAGACTTGGAGGGTCAGGGGCTAGTTCTGAAGTCAGAGCCCCCAGGAATGACCTTGGTGATACAATTTCTGGGCTGGGGGGATCCAGGCTCTGCCAGCTCATGGGACCGGCACCAGCCAGACCCTCCTGTGGCCCATAGGGAAAGTTTTTCCCATGTGGGGGGCAGGTGTGTTATTCACTAAGTCCTGGCTTGCCAGGCAGTAGTCCAGGCAGTGGTCCAGCCTGAGGGTGGTGACTCTGGGTTGGATGATCAGATTCAGGGGGTAAACTCTGGCCCGATGGGGAGGTAGGTGTGCTCCCCAGGAAGTTCTGGATTGCCGGACAATGGTCCAGTCTGAGGGTACAGACTCTAGGCTGGAGGGTCAGGTGATGGGGGGCCGGTTTGCCCAATCATTCCCCCGGTGTGAATTCTAGGGGTACTCTCCATGGTGGAGGGGTGCAGAACCCTGGGAGTAGGGCAGGGGAGGGAGAGGCTTACCCCTGACTCCAGTTCAGTCCAAGGGTATAGACCCTGGATTATGGGGCCCCTGACCTGGAGGGAGGGGCTACTGCTAACATTGCCCCTACCATGTTGAATTCTGGGTGGTACTCCTAGTAGAGGGATGCAGAACCCCAGAAGGAAGGGCAGAGGGAGGGAAGCCTCGCCGCTGACCTTGGCCCAACCTGAGTGTACAGAACCCAGGTTGGAAGACCAGTTGCAGGTTCACACCCCTGCACTGGTGGGCGAATTGTGCAGGACTGCTTCCACAAGCAGCCTGACAATTCAGGACTCTGGGGATACCACTCCTAGGGGGAGGGTATAGAGCTATCATCCCTGACCTGGTGGAAGGGAGAGTGGTCAAAGGGTGCCAGGCACCTGGGAATACTGCCCTCCACTCTCCACTGTCACAGTGGTTGGAGAGCCTTGAAGGGCCTGGTTCTCATCCCTGACAACTGTCAGTGGCCACTGTGGCTTGCTGTCTGGGTGGACAGAGTTGCCTCTCGGAGGGAAACAGGAGTCACACCCCAGGGTAGATTGGGCCACGCCACTGTGTTGGCCATGGTGGTACTGTCTGCCTACTGGGACACATCTGTGAGCAGTGTAAGTTTGGGTGATGCACAGATGGTATCTGCAATCAGGAAAAGCGTTCCCCATTGGTTAGCTTAGAGGGCCCTGAGAGTATGGACAGAGGGATCCAACTGGAGTCAGGAAGGCATAGAATTGGAACTTGCCCCTGCTGTTGTGGGCCTGGGTCCCTGCTCCATCACCCCAATCAGGGAAGTCCATCAAGGGATTGATTGGTCTCTCCTGGCTTTAGGCTGGGGCGGGGTTGTGTTGGAAATGGCCCTTTTTGCAGGGTCATTCCTAAACTTTGTGCCTCCTTCCTCCTATTTTTTCCGATCTGTTTTTGTTGGCTTTAAGGCTCTGGGCTCTTTACCACTGCTAACTAATGCTAAACTGCATATGCTATCTTATTGTTGATTGGTTTATCCATGATTGGCATATTTTATTTACTTGTAAGTCCTAAGTAAAGTACACTAGAGGTGCCCAGGGCCTGTAAATCAAATGCTACTAGTGGGCCTGCAGCACTGGTTGTGCCACCCACATTAGTAGACCTGTAACCATGGCTCAGACCTGCCACTGCAGTGTCTGTGTGTGTGGTTTGCAACTGCCAATTCGACTTGACAAGTGTCCCTACTTTCCAGACCTAAACCTTCCCTTCTTATACATGTAAGGCACCCCCTAAGGTAGGCCCTAGGTAGCACCATGGGCAGGGTGCAGTGTATGTGAAAGGTGGGGCATGTACTGCTGTGTGTTAAATGTCCTAAAAGTGAAGTACTGTTAAATTCAGTCTCCACTGTTGCAAGACCTATCTCTCTGATAGGTTAACATGGGGGCTGCCTTTAAATAACTTTAAAGTGCATATTCCATTTCAGAGCGAATAGAAATACGGAGTTTAGGGTCTCTGAACTCACAGTTTAAAAACACATCTTTTAGTGAAGTTGGTTTTTAGATTGTTATTTAGAAAATGCCACTTTTAGCCATTCTGTGACTTTACCTGTTTGTGGATTACCTGTCTGGGTCAGTTTGACAGTTGGCCTGTTTGTGAATCCCCTCTAGACAGTGAGACAAAGGGAGCTGGGGTGTAGCCTGAATATCCTGATGAGCCACCTGTGCTAGAGCAGATGGAGGAGTGGTCACTTACACCTGAATGGACTGTGCCTGCCCTCCCACAATGTAGTCTCCAACCCCTGGTGTGTCTGGGGTCTGGTCTGGGCAAGGCAGCATCTTGTAAACAACAGACACTTTCCTTTGAAATATGCCTACTTCAAAGGCAGAAAGATGTTACGTATTGGACCCCAAAACCCTGAAAATTAGATTTCTTCAAGGATTCAGGAGGAACCTCTGCCAAAGAGAAGAGCTGAAGAGCTGCTATCCTGCAATTGCTGCTTTTGCCTGTGAAAGGGGACAAAGACTGGACTTTTTTGTGCATTCCTGCTTGAGAAGGATCTCCAAGAGTTTGAGTTGAGCTTGCCTCCTGTTGTTGAAGCCTCAGGGCCATCAAAGACTTCCTCTACCAGCACCTGGACTCTCTGGTGAGACTCCTGGCCTGCCAAGTGGTGTCCCACCGAGTCCCTGGGACCTTGAAAGGTGAAGCTGGTTGAAATCCACGCCGGGGAGATTTTTGACGCACCACTCGCAACGCGGCTAATAAACGACGTGCCACCGGCCTTGTGGCTGAAATCGACACTCCGCCTGTATCGGAGCTGGGAGATCGACGCATCGCTGCTGGAGAAACGATGCTCAACACCTGCTAGGAGCTCATGATAACAACGCAAATCCAATGCTGCGCGGTTTCCTTATACCGTGCGACCGGAATTCAAAGCAACAACACTGGGTGTGAAAAATCAACTCGAAGACTGCCCTGACCCAAGGTGCCCACCGGGAAACCGCCGCATTGGAGAAAAACGATGCACGCCAACCCGACTGGAGAAGGAAAAGACACACAGCCTCACTTGCGAGGAAGGAATCGATGCATTGGTGACTTTTCCAACACACACTCACCGGTGCAGCTTTATTTTTTATGCAAATCAGGTACTTTGTGTAACATCTGCGTTCTTACTGTTTTCTAAAGACTAAGGTCCTCATCATGACATTGGTGGTAAATCCCACTGACCGCCGCAGTGACGGCCACCAACATACCATCGCGGTGGTAAACATTTGTTCGCCATATTATAAGACACACACACCAAACTGACAGAATACTGCCACAAACACATATCCGCCAGCTCAAAGGTCAGTGTTAAAGTGTCGGTACGAACACCCATTCTGTTACGCCAACTAAAAAATGCCTACCACACTATGGGCCAGATGTAGGAAGCATTTTGCATGGTGCAAACTGCAAAAATCGCAGTTTGCGCCATGCAAAATGCTCATCGCGATGCTCATTCACAATTTGCGAGTCGGTACCGACTCGCAAATTGTGAATGCGACTCGCAAATAGGAAGGGGTGTCCCCTTCCTATTTGCGACTCGCATTGCGATGCTAAATTGCTTTGTGACCGCGAATGTGGTCGCAAAGCAATTCGCAGTTACCACCAGTGTCACACTGGTGGTAACCCATTCGCAAAAGGGAAGGGGTCCCCGTGGGACCCCTTCCTCTTTGTGAATGTTGCCAAAAAGGTTTTTTCAGAGTAGGCAGTGGTCCAATGGACCACTGCCTACTCTGAAAAAATGAAACCAAATGGTATAGTTATTTTTTTTATTTTGCAACTCGTTTTCCTTTAAGGAAAACGGGCTGCAAAATAAAAATTAAAAAACTGCTTTATTTAAAAAGCAGTCACAGACATGGAGGTGTGCTGTCTTCAGCAGGCCACCATCCCTGTGAGTGCAGGGAATCGCTATGGGGTCGCAAAATGCGACCCACCTCATTAATATTAATGAGGTGGGTCTTTGTGACCCCATAGCGATTCGCAGACGGTGTTCTGCATCAGGATTTGCAATTCGGAAATTGCGAGTCGCACCAACTTGCAATTTCAGAATTGCAAATTCTGACATTGCTACATCTGGCCCTATGACCCACGAATCACCACGGCGGACATTCAATGGCGGTAAACCATTGGAGGTACACACTGGCATGCTCAGAATGGCCACCCAAATACAAAACAACACAACATTGGACAAAACGAAAATCACACATCTGACATTCATACACTCACCACACACACTCACCCACAGCACTATAAAACACACACTATCATTACCCACACCCCTTTACAAACACCAAAAATTGCCACATGACAGACACGAAAATCACAGGGATAACTACACACACACACCACAAACACCCATTCATCCATCAAGCACTCCACATCCCACACCCCACCACATTACTCAACACCCTCTGCACAACACACACCACACAACACCCATGTCTCCACTAAGGCACCCCCGTTTCACCGATGAGGAGTTGCAGGTCATGGTGGAGGAAATAGTCAGGGTAGAGCCACAGCTGTTTGGAGCACAGGTACAGCAAATATCCATTGCCAGGAAGATGGAGCTATGGCAGAGGATCATGGACAGGGTGAACGACGTGGGACAGCATCCAACAACAAGGGACAACATCAGGAAAAGGTGGAACGACCTACGAGGGAAGGTACGTTCCGTGGCAGCAAGGCACCAGCTTGCCATCCAGAGGATTGGTGATGGACCTCCCCCTCCTCCCCCACAGCTCACAGAATGGGAGGAGCAAGTCATGGCAGTCCTGCATCCTGAGGGAATCACTGGAGTAGCCAGAGGACTGGACACTGGTGAGTCTATATTTACTATTTATCACACCCCATACCTGCATGCCATCCCACCCCCTCACCCTGACTCCCATCACTCCACTCCATCCCACACAGTGCACCTACACATATGACTAACCCCAATGCCAAGCCCTGCATGCCATACCAATGCATGCACAGCCCTCCCAGCCCTGCATGTACACCCATCACAAACGCATACACAGCATGGAGAACTAACAATCACACAATACATCACCATACACAAACAAAGGTGGCTGGCAGGGCAACAGCAATGATAGAGGGGAAGCTAGGGATGTACAATATGTCACAAACATGAAGCATAAGACATCACTTACATCCCCACAGGTGACCCAGCCAATCTCAGCGGTGAGGAGGTGCCACAAAGGAAGGCCCTCCCAGTGATGACAGTAACTCTGGACTTTAGGATTTGGATGAACTGCCTGGCCTATCAGGGACCAGTGGTCAGTCGGCCACCCCAGCCCACTCACAGTCCACCACAGAGCCCCCCATCAGTATCCAGCACCACAGCACCTATCCAACATCCCCACACCTCTGTCCCCATGACACATCAATCAGCAGTGTGCCCACCTGTGCAGGGACCCCAGTCCAAACCTCACCCCAAGACAATCAGGGACCTGGGGTCAGTAGCAGTAGACACACCGTTCAGGGGACACAGGCACAGGGGAACAGGGACTCTGGAAGGACAGCTGTGCACCAGGGGGAGGACAGGCACAGGGAAGCACCTCTCCAGGAGGCACTCACTAATGTCCTGGGGGCTTACCAACAATCCCAGGACAAGATGGGTCAGAGCCTTACAAACATGCAGGAGAACAAGCGGCTGCAGGAGGTACACCATCAGGAGATCAGGGAAGATTTGCAGGCCCTCAACACCACCATGGTCTCCATAGCAGGGGTGCTAGCAGATATGGCCAACATCATGAGGGAATGGCCAGGACACCAGTGGGCCCCTACCACTCGCTAGTCTACTAACCAGCCATCCACTTCTGCTGCAGCTAGTGGACAGGCGGCCCTGCCACAGGATCCACAGGCCACCAGCACTCAACCCCCTGCAGAAGGTGAACTACCTTACAAACGTTCTCTGTGACCCAGACAGAAGCCAGAGACACTTGCCAAGACCACGACCACCGCCTGGAAATTAGACTTTCCTGATTGTCCCCCTTGTGTCCCACTCTGTCACCTTGTCCACACCGAACTGCTTTTACTCCCCTTCCAATGGCACCTTGGACACTGGACCTGTGCTGCAAACAGACTGGACACATACCATTGACTTACCTCTACCATCACCCCATTCCATTGCACCTTACTGTCTATAATTTTCACTACAATAAACACCCTTGAACACAAGATGAGTGATAGTGTTTTATGTTATGAAAATGTGCAATTATTGAAACAGTCACATCTAGTGCAAATGATCTGAACACTGTAATAGCATACACATGAAGACCTTTAGCTTTCTGTAGTCATCACATCAGTACACGGTTGTTCTAACACCAACATCTGCAAAATTAGAAGGCATAGGTGACAGTCAGTTGAGATGCAAAAGAAGTGAATGCATCCTGCTACAGACACATAGAAAACATCAAAAGTCAGAGGAATGGTCAGTTACACTGTCTCATCTGTGTGTCATTGGAAGTATTGACCTATAACTGATGTTCTGTTGTCCACATCCTCATCCGCACTGTCCTCAGGGTCCCCTGCTGCCACAGGGGCATTTCCAATCTCCTCCTCCTGCAGATAAGGCACATGTCGCCTGAGGGCCACGTTGTGCAACATGCAGCATGCTACTGCTATCTGGCAGACCTTCTCGGGTGAGTAGCACAGGGATCCACCTGTCAGATGAAGGCATCTGAACTTGGCCTTCATGAATCTGAAGGTCCTTTCAATAATTCTTCTGGTTCACCCATGTGCATCATTATACCGATTCTCAGCCCCTGTCCTGGCATTCCTCACAGGGGTCAAGAGCCATGATAGGTTTGGGTAGCCAGAGTCATTTGCAAGTATTGAGGGACAAACATTAGCCTTACACAATGGTATGGGGTTAACTCCTGACAGCACACACTAACATACATTGGGTGGGGACTCAGGCTCACCTATTAGCCACACCCTGAGCCTCTGTAGTTGTGTCATCACAATTGGGAATGCTGCTATTCCTCAGGATGGAGGTATCATGCACCAAGCCAGGATATTTGGCGGTGACGTGGGAGATGTACTGGTCAGCCAGGCACACCATTTGCACATTGAGTGAGTGAAAACTCTTCTGATTCCTAAACACCTGTTCATTGTGGCAAGGGGGGACAAATGCAATATGTGTTCCGTCAGTCACCCCAATATCATTAGGTATATGTCCCATTGCATAGAATCCTACCTTCACAGTGGCCAAATCTTCCACCTTGGGGAAAGCAATGTAGCTGCACATGTGTCTGACCAAGGTAGACAAAACCCTTGCCAGCAAGATTGAGAACATTGGCTGTGACATTCCTGCTGCCAAGCCCACTGTCACTTGGAAAGAACCAGTTGCCAGCAAATGGAGCACAGATAGAACTTGCTCAAGAGGAGGGATCCCGGAGGAGACGGGAGAACATGGCGGCCGGCTAGTGTGCGGGCCGCGGGAGGATCCCTGGGCTCGACCCTGACATTATGCGGTGCTAGGAAAACAAGGCGCGGAAACTCATCAGTATCTTTTTTCTCTTCCTCCTTCCCGGAATCTCAACGCGACGGGCCGAGGTGGAGGGGGTGCGGCACGGAGAGAGCCTGAGTCAGGCGGTGCCGGCTCTGTGGTCCCAGGCAGCGCATGAGCTTCAGCGCAACAGGGAAGCAGTGGCTAGGATCCCCCTCCGGGGAAGAGGCGGCAGAGGCAGCACAAGTCGCGGTGATGCCCTAGAGGCTGGTGATTCTGATTCTGCAGAGAGGCTACACCCCTGGCTGGCAGAGGAGACAGGCAGGAAAGGTAATGCGCCCCCCCCCCAATTGTAGGACTGCCCCATTTAGGCTCATGCATGGAGGAACAGAGGTAAAAAAAAAAAAGATTATATTGGCATGCATGGCACTAGGGGGTTGAGCAAAAGGACAGGAGGGACAGCAGGAGGGGCGGCAGGAGTAAGTAAACCTGGCATAGCATACTCTCTGAGGAGCGGCAAGAGGATCCCGGGATTTAAGGGAGAAGATCTGAATACTGGGGGAAACTTTTTTGACCAAGAGAATCAAATCAGGCGCAACGATAGAAGGAGTGGAAAGGCCCCTCCGAGTTTAAAAGGAGGGAATTTACTGAATAAAGAACGCAGGATTACTCCCTCTTTAAAAACATATTTTAGAGCTTTATCCAGTACCCTAAGCATGGAGGGGCGTGAGTCTGAACAACGGGGAGTTCTGGAAGATGGGGCAACTCGAATTGGGCAAATTCAATGTAGTCCGAATATGTTTCAAGTTCTGGAAGGAGCAGATGGGGGCGAGTTGGAAGTTTCTGGGCCCCCAGGGCAGGGAGCGGTAGTCCATTGTACCAATGGGGTGCAGAATGGAGGATCGCAGGAATCTGATACAGATAATCTACCAGGTCCAAAAGGGGGTAATCAGCAGCTCGGCTTGGATCCGGGGCACCAGCTGGTGGATCAGAGACACGAGATTCCCCTGAGAATCCCTCCCCGGTGTATAGAAAGGGCACGAGTTGGGTTTTGGCAGAGGAACCCCTGGAGCAATCTATAACAGGAATGCTGATAGCACTTTCCCTGGAGGTCAAGGGTGATTTTGAGACCTCGAATGCTAATCAAAAGGAGATAAGAGTTTTGTATGAGACTCTTGGAGAGAAGATAGATGAATTGGCAGGAAGGACTGCCGCCCTGGAGGAAGAAGTTGGAGATTTGAGGATGGCGGTGGAAAGAAACAAGGTGGAAATACAGAGTTTAAGAACAGGAGAAGAAAGTGTCCTGTCGAAGTTGGAATCTCTGGAGAATAATCAGAGAAGGAATAATCTGAGGTTCTTAAAGGTACCAGAAGGTATGGAAGGGGGGGACTTGAAAGGGTTTGTAGTTCGCCTGATCAAACAAGAAGTGCAGGTTGAAGATACGGAAGAAGCCATTGCGAGAGATATTCAAAGGGTGCACAGGGACCCGTTTCGGAAACCCCCCAATAAGGATAAACCCAGGAAAATCCTGGTTTGTTTTCAGATTTATGCGATTAAGGAGCGTATCCTGTCTGCCGCATTAAAAAAGAGGCTGTTAACGGTGGAAGGCAGGAACTTTGAGATTAGGTCAGATTTATCAAGTGTGACTTTAAATAAGCAATGGGAACTGGGGAGAAGAATTGAGGTTTTAAAGGGGCTTGGAGCCACCACCCAATTAAAATTCCCAGCTACTTTGAAGGTAATGACGAACAACAAAATGTATAATTTTAGAGATTGTATGAGCTGATCAAAACTTTGGAAAAAGGAGACTAAGGTAGGGGGGATGTGAATTTCTTCTTCCTTTTTTCTTTCTTTTCACAATTAAAATCCACGGGTCCGGGGAGTCCTCCTGGGGTGATTTCGCCTAGATTAGGAATAGGGTGGGTTCTCCTAGGGAGTAGGGGGAGGGGATGGAGGCGGGGGTTAGATCAGGGGTGGTAGGGAAAGGTGGGGGTAATCACAGGGTGGGGAGCATGGGGGAAAAATTAAAAAAATATGTCCTCGTTCAGTAGATTTCTTTGTGGTTTAGACGATGGGTGAGAATGAGCTGAGACTTTTGTTCTGGAATATCAATGGTCTCCGGGTAGTAAAGAGGCAAAAAAGATTGCTGCAATATTTTAGGGATGCACAATTTAATGTGTTAGCTTTGCAGGAAACACATCTGTCCAACGAAGAGTGCATTAAGGTATTTAGACCATGTAGGTGGGTACAGCAGATCTCGAGTACTACTCAGGCCGGTGGAAGTAAAGGGGTGGCTATTATAATTAAAAATCACCCTAAGATTTCCTTCCAGTGTGGACCAGTCAATAAGGCCGGAAGGTGGGTTATCGGAAAACTGGTAGCGTTTGATTCTACGTTTACTTTGGTGGCTTATTATGGGCCTAACAAGGATGACCCTGCACCTTTGGAGGACCTATTTCGACAGTTGATTCAATTTTCCGATCCAATAATATGGATGGGAGACTTTAATGTTGTGTTGAGTTATCAACTTGATAGATCCTCTGGTAGTAGATCGATATTCAATAAAAAGATGCGCTCCCGTCTACTAATTATGATGTCGCAGTTGGGCTTACATGATGTATGGAGGGAAAGGATGGGATTAAAACGGGGATACACATACAATAATAAAAAATATAGGCACCAATCAAGAATAGATTATGCTTTGGTAGATGGGAGGATAAGAGACTGCGTAGTGGAAATAGTTCATGTTGGAGTTCATCTTTCGGATCACTCTGCAGTCAGTTTGAGTATTCGGTTAAAAGGTAGAGTAGCCCAGGATAGATGGACTTTAGATAGAACCCTATTATTGGACAATTCTATAGTTGCAGGATTAAGAGCAGATGCAGAGGAGTTTTTCAAGTTTAATGTGGGGTCATCGTCACTTGCAATGGTATGGGATACTTTTAAGGCCTTCCTGAGAGGTAGATTGATAAGAGCTGCCTGTGTTAAAAGGAAAGAGTATAAGGAAGAAATTAGTCGGTTGGAAGAGTGCATACAACAAGTGGAGCGGGAGCTGATAGATCTAGCTCCAGAAGAAGAGAAAAAAATTGGAAAACTTGCTAAATTACATCAAGAGTTAAGGTATAAAATGTTAGCAGTGGTGGATAAAAGGATTAAGGAAAGGTGTGTGGCAAATAGAGCTACCCACTTTGAGTATGGGGAGAATTGTGGGAAATTGTTGGCCTGGAAAATAAGGACAAATCTAGGCAGGAATAACGTGGTTAGGATTCAGGATAAAGAGTCAGGTCTCATCTCTAATGGTAATGACGAGATCCGGGAGATCTTTCGAAATCACTTTAAGGAGCTGTATACAGAAGATTTAGAAGTGTCACCAGAGAAAGTTAAAAAATGGTTGGGGGATCTGTACTTAGTGGCCCTGGAGGAGGAGGATAATAAAGTTTTGAATGATCCTATGGGGCAAGAAGAAGTGGAGCAGTGTATACAGACAGGGAAGCTGGCGAAAGCCCCAGGGCCAGATGGATTACCTTTTGAGATTTACAGAGCTCTAGGAGGTAGTATAACAACATTCCTAACTGGAATATGTAATAATATTTTATTGGAAGGGGGTATGTGTCCCGCTTCTTGGAAGGAGGCCATTATTACTCTGATTTTAAAACCAGGGAAGGACCCCAAAAGCTGTGATTCGTCTAGGCCGATCTCCCTATTAAACTGCAATTATAAAGTATTTACAAAAGTTCTGGCAAGGAGACTGGGGGGAGCTTTAGGTAAATTGATTCAGGAAGATCAAAAAGGATTCATAAAGGGGAGATACATGCAAGAGTTGACTCAGTGCCTGATAGGCTCCATAGATATAGCTAAAGTATACAAGGAGCCATTGGCCCTAGTGATGATCGATGCCACATAGGCCTTTGACAGAGTTAATTGGGCGTATTTGGGTACCCTTTGTGAGGCTTTTAATTTGGGAGAGAAATTTACTAGGGCGTTGCAGATAATATATCAGAATGCGGAGGCAAAAATCTTGGTCAATGGTACTTTAACGCGCCCCTTTAAAATTGGGAGGGGAACTAGACAGGGATGTCCACTATCACCATTGTTATTTAACATGTATATTGAACCTTTGGCTTGCAAGATTAGAAGAGAACAGAAGATAATCCTGTTTAGAGGTGGGGCTTGGAGTATGAAAATTGCTTTGTATGCAGATGACCTGATTGTGTACACAGCGAATCTACAGCAAACCCTACCGGTTTTGGAAGAACTGACAAGGGAATTTGGGGAAATTGCTGGATATGCGGTTAATAAGGAAAAAACTGAAATTATGACCTGGAATATGCGAGAGGAGAGTGTTTTAATTATGAAGCAATTGAAATATTTGAGCATTGTGATCACACAAGATATAGACAAAATAGCAGAGGTTAATTTTATGAGAGTTATGTTAGATGTCAGCAAATTAATGAAGAGCTGGGTTAATCTACCTCTTACTATTTACGGTAGGGTTAATTTAGTGAAGATGACAATATTACCAAAGTTATTATTTATTTTCAATGCGGTCCCTTTGAAATATAAGAAAGAATGGCTGGGTAAATTACAAGGTAGAATTAGCAGCTTTATTTGGGCCACCAAAGGTGTGCGAATTGCATGGAAGAAATTGAGACGGAGGAAGGAGAAGGGAGGGTTAGCGCTGCCGGACCTTCAATATTATGCTTGGGCGGTTTTCATTAAGAACATGAGGGGGGCATTGAATGTGTCTAAGACTTCAGAGTTGGGGCAGGTCCTTAAAGTTATGATGGAATCCAATTATGATACACAGTCAGGGTTTCTCTATAAATTTGGGGATCTTAAATATTTCAAAAAGGTGAGGTTTCAAATATTGCAAGACTCCGCTAACGTTTGGTACGATCTAAGGAGGGCTACCAAGTTACTGTTTTATAGTAAATATGCGCCTCTTTGGGATGCTCCGGGCTCACCGGAATAGACAAGAGACATCGTGGCTAAACCTTTGAAGGAGGCTGGGCTGGTACAATGGGGACAGCTTTGTACTGACAGGGAGTTACTCCCCTATGAGGACCTTAATATAAAGGTAGATGGATATCTTTCCAAATTTAAATACTTGCAAATATGGAGTTGGGTGAAGAGCGTCAAGGAAGAGGTGGGTGGTTCTAACGGATTGGAAGAATTATTATATCAAGACCTTGCGGGAAAGAAAGAAGTTGCAAGATGGTATTGGACATTGATTGAAACGGTGGATGGAGAACTTCGCTTGCCTGAAGAAATCTGGGGAGAATGCTTGCCAGGAGTACAGATAAGAGAATTATGGCAAGTATCTATTACATTATTGTATTCTACAGTCAAACCTGCCTGTCTAAGACAAAATCATTTGTTTTCCATTCACAGGGCCTTCTGGTCCTCAGGGAAACTGTCTAAATTGATGGAAGGCAACTCGGTTAGCTGTAAAAAGTGTGGCATGGACCTAGCAGGCGACATTCACATGTTTTGGGAGTGTCCCCAGCTCAGTTTGTTTTGGAAAGAGGTTGGTGAGATAGTGAACAGAATTATACCCTTAAAGTACCAGGTAAGCCCCTCCTTAGGTTTTTTTGGTTGTCAATTGGATTCCAGGAATTTAACAAAAGATAATGCCAAATTACTTTTCTATATGATGCTATTAGCAAGGCGGGAGATATGTAAGAAATGGATAAGTGCTTCTCCCCCGACGGCGCTAGAGTGGAAGGATTCACTAATATATAATTTAACTTTAGATGTAAGGGATAAAGAAGCAAATAAAAAGTAGAAATTTTGGGACCCATTGAAAAGATGGCTGGAATTGCAAGAATGAGGTTTTGTCCTGTGATTACACCAAGGCGGGTTTCCGGCAGCTTTGAAGGCGGGCCGGTAAGGCTTTGCTAATCAGAGATGCGGGCTGTCCTGGACAGGAGTCTCTAGGGGGAGATTGATTGTTATTTGAACTGATCTCCCTCATCGAGAGGCTGGACAAGTGAATGAGGACAAAAAAAAAAAAAAAGAGGAGGGATCCCAGTGGGATGACAGATAGCTGATATCGGATCAGGCTCCAATTAAGGACACAGCTCTCTGATTGTGACCCTGTCCAGTCTATAGGTGAGTATTATGTGCCTGTCCTCCTCCCATTCATCTGTAGTGGTAGGTATCTAAGGGACACAAGAGTGAGTAGGGTGTCACAGTTTGAACAATGGAACCGCTGCCTCAGTGTACATTGAGCATTTAAAAGTTGGCACTATGGGAATGGCAATGTATGTGCAAATCATAGCAATCATGCAGTTCTCGATTATCTGAATGTTGTCTACCACCACAAAATGGCGAACGCCTGTCCTGTATGTAGAGACAGGTGGAAGTGAGGTAACTCTGCTGACGTTGGGCATCATGGCGGAAGGCGGTCCTGCACTGCCATTCTTTTCCTCATTAGCTCATATGGGGCTCTATGGAGTACAGTGGCCAATAGGGATCACCGGCTGTGGTGACGGTGCACACCGCTGCGGACGTGACCACCATTTTTTATCTATAACCTCACCTGATTTCTGACTTTCCACAGGACAACATCTACACTGCGTGTGCTGCTGTGACCTATATCTGGATCCTGACATGGCCTGTGTGACTGGGGAAAGGGCTCTTGCCTTCACTTTGGAGGAGTTGGAGCGCTTGGTGGATGGGTCCTACACCAGTATGGGCAGCTGTATGAGCCTCCAGACCAACAGGTGAGTACACCATGGGCACAATGCATGCGACAAGGCTGCATGGAGTTTGGTGCAAGCATCGTGTCATTTGGGGGGTGGTATGTCTGGTGGTAGTGTACATGGTGGGCGCCGGGTGATGTGTGTGCCAATGGAGATGGAAATGGGATTTTTGGGCCATATGTGTGACAGGCTGGATTGTATGTGTAA
Organism: Pleurodeles waltl; assembly: GCF_031143425.1. Classification (NCBI taxonomy): domain Eukaryota; kingdom Metazoa; phylum Chordata; class Amphibia; order Caudata; family Salamandridae; genus Pleurodeles; species Pleurodeles waltl. Next base: position 840,175,899 of record NC_090439.1, on the reverse strand, counting down.
TGGTGTCCTCGTGTCTGTATTACCTCTGCAGGTCAGTGCCCATCAGAAGAAGGGATTGTGGTGGGCCATGTCCAAGGACGTGCGGAGCCCTGGAGGTCTATAGCAGGCATAGCACCCACTATAGGAGAAGGTGGGAGGACCTGAGACGATGGGCCCGGAAGACTGCGGAGGCCCAGCTGGGGATGGCCTCCCAATGAGGGCGGGATGCCCGTCGGAACCTGACCCCCCTGATTGCCCACATACTGGCGGTGGCCTACCCAGACCTGGATGGGCGCTTGAGGGCTTCACAGCAGCCACAAGGGGGTCAGTACAGTGTGTGTTACAACTGTAATTGGTAGGTGTCATGGGATACTGGTGGTTAGTGTCAGTTACTGGGTGCCCCTTAATCCCAGGTCAGACATTGCAGCGTGATCCAGCTCAAGGGTAATGGGTGTATTGCAAAAACTGTTAACCTAGCTAGGTTGCATTCCATGTCAGACAGGTCTTTGTGGGTCCCAGGAGAGGTGCAGTTGCCAGTGTTTGGCTCTCATCTTGCTGTGGTACCTAGCCAATGGAATGCCAGTGCGATGCATGGTACTCAATCCTGATCCCTGTGTGTGACATTAATGTGTGTGCCATCTGTGGTGTTGATGCTGTAATTGACCCAGTGCTCCCTTTCTCTATCCCGTCTTTTTTTCTTCTGTCATCCTGTCCATGTGTGCATTAGCATCATCTGTCAGAGGACCAGGGGCACTGGCGACAGAGGGAGCTGCATCGCACAGGACCCAGGAGGCAGAATTCACCGACGCTGAGGAAACCAGTGGGACGGAGGGCAAGGGGAGCACCACGGCAGAGACGGGAGGTGACAACACTGACTCTGATTCCTCCTCTGATGTAAGCTCCCTGGTGGTGGTGGACACCTCTGGGACCACCCCAGCTATAGGTACAGCCACCACCCCTGTACCAGCACCGCCCTCCCAATAGCCCCTCAACGAGTTGCCCAGGCCTGCTCAGGAGGGTGGTCATCTGCTTTGCCCCAGGCACCTCAGGCCCTGCCCCAGTCAGCCCTGCTGCCCTCACTGAGGAGGCTATTGACCTCCTGAGATCCATTTCTGTAGGGCAGTCAACCATTGTGAATGCCATTTAGGGGCTGGCAACCCAGATGCAGCAATACAATGCATTCCTGGAGGGCATTCACAGTGGATTGATGGCCCTACTGAGATCATTTCAGGCTACGGCCTCCTCTCTGATGGCAGCCATCATCCCTGTTCCTACCGTCCCCCCTCCAACTCCCACTTCCCAATGCCAGTCTCCTCAACCCCAACCCATCCCATGCACACATATAGCCAAGCATGCACACAAAACATCATACAAAAGTGGCACAGACAAACACAGGCAGCACACTTCAGGCCACAAGCACTCACACAAACAACAGACAGTTGCACACACAACAACATCCACTGCCTCCACTATCTCCCCCTCCTCCTCCCTCACAGTCCCATCCTCACTCGCACCTGCATGCACTGCATCAACAGCCACCACCACCATCACCACCAAGCAGCACAAACACCTCACTTGCAGACACCTCCACAACGTTCATCCACGAGTCCCCTGTGTCCTCTTCCACCCTGTCTGACCCTCCTCCTAAGTGACACAAACGCATGCACTCAGACTCCCAACAGCCATCAACCTCACATCAGCACACTGCCCAATGCACCTGCACTCAAATCCAGCAGACTTACACCTCCAACAACCACTCCCTCTACCTCCACTCCCATCTCTCCTCCCTCATCATGTCCCACCATCCCTAAGAAGCTTTTCCTTGCCCGACTTGACCTCTTCCCTGCCCCGCCACCCCCCATCTTGCCCGTAAGAGCAGGGTCCCAACGACCCAAGCCCAGCACCTCAGCCAAACAGGCCACGGGGACATTGGAGGCACCTACTATTCATGGAGGTAAGAAAGGGAAGAATCCCACTTTACCACCCAGGAAAGGGAAGGATCTCACTCCACCACCCAGGAAAGGGAAGGATCCCACTCCACCACCCAGGAAAGGGAAGGTTCCCACTCCACCAACTAAGAGAGGCCAGAGGCACCCTCCAACAGCAGTGGGCAAGGAGCCCTCAACTTCAGCAGAGGCTGGCAGGGTAACACCTCCAACAGCAGTGGGCAAGGAGCCCTCACCTCCAGCAGATGCTGGCAGGGTAACACCTCGAACAGCAGTGGGCAAGGAGCCCTCACCTCCAGCTGGGACACAGCAGCCCTCACCTTTAGAAGAGGGCATGTAGCCCACCCTCCAGGGCCTGTTGTACAGGGAGCCCCCTCGAGAACCAGTGATCAAGTTCCCCACCTCAGAGACTATGACCTTGCACTTCCCAGCAAAGGAAAATGGGCATGGAGCCCCCTCCAGAACTAGTGGGCAAGTTCCCCACCTCGGAGACTGTGACCTTACACTCCCCAGCAAAGGGAAATGGACATGGAGCCCCCTCCAGAACCAGTGGGCAAGTTCCCCACTTCAGCTGAGGTGCCCCCATGCCCCTCCCCCCTGAGGTGTCTGCCCATTTCCAACATGATGCCCCTGCACAGTTTAGTGCAGATATTGTCAGGGAACAGGTTGGGGCTTGGAATGTGCCCTGTGGCCATGTGGACCTTTTGTACTTGGGACTGGCCATTGGCCCTTTCTGAACATTTACTCAAATTTATTTTATCACATGGACAATATGGTGGCTGTTGGCATCAAATTACATTATCAGTTATACCTTTATTGTGTCCTTGCATTATTATGGTGTGAGTCCTGTGACATTAGTTTTCCTCTGCAGATGGTTGTGTGTATGGTGTGTGTGTGAATGGTGTGTGTTGTGTGTGTGTGTTTCACTCTCCTTTTCCTCCCTCCCTCCCTTGTGTGCTAGGCAGTTGTACTCACCATCATCGTCTTCATCAGCATTGGTGTTCCAGGTGGAGCATGGCATAGAAGAGCATCAGGAAGACTTGAAGTTCTGGTTCCATGGCAGTGGTGATCTTCTCTGTGTCTCTGATGGTGAGTCTTTCGTCTTCTGTGCAGTGTTTCCGCCAGGCTTTTGATGGCATTGGTACCGCCCCAGAAATAGTGGCGGTTTGCTATGTCATAATATGGTGGGTGGTACCTTGTCTTCCGCCTGGCTGTTGGTGGCTGCCGCCGTGGTCAGATGTATTAACACCCCGGTGGTTGGTGTGTTACATTGGCTGTCTGTGGGAGTTATCACCGCCATGGTCATAATTTAGTGGTAATTACCGCCAGCCTGTTGACGGTATTACCGCCACTTTAACAGTCACTGCCATTGTCAGAATGACCACCTATTCTTTTTAAAATTCATAACTTGACTTGTGTATATTGGATTTTTGTTGTTTTGGTCTTTTTTCATTTAAATAAATATTAACTATTTTTATAAACTGGTGTGGTGTCCATTTTGTAGTGTTTTCACTGTATTACTGTGTGTTGGTACAAATACTTTACACATTTCTTCTGGGGTTAAGCCTTTCTGCTCACACCTAGCTACCAAGGAGGTGAGCGTGGGGTTATCCAGGTGCTTTTCTCCTTTACCCTGGCTAGAGTGAGGGTCCCTGCTTGGACAGAGTGCAAACTGACTGCCAATCAGAGACCCCATTTATAACATGGACCATTCTGAATGGCTACCAGCAGTCAATAGTAATGGTCTTAATATATGGCTCTGTTCCATTTGCTTCAAATAGTTAGGGGCATATTTATACTCTGTTTGCGCCGGAATTGCGTTGTTTTTTTTTACGCAATTCCGACGCAAAACTAACTCCATATTTATACTTTGGCGTTAGACGCGTCTAGCGCCAAAGTCCATGGAGTTTGCGTCATTTTTTAGCGTGGACACCTACTTTGCGTTAATGAGATGCAAGGTAGGCGTTCCCGTCTAAAGTATTGACTCCGACGCATGTGCGCCGTATTTACACTCCCGGGCAAAATTCACGTGGGCGGGTCAAAAAAAATGACGTACGCCCGCTTTTGCACTGTTTTTTAGCACCTGGACAAGGCAGGCGTTCAGGGACCTGTGGGCTCGGAAGGAGCCCACAGGTGCCCTCCTATGCCCCCAGGGACACCCCCTGTCACCATTGCCCACCCCAGGAGGACACCCAAGGCTGGAGGGACCCATCCCAGGGACATTAAGGTAAGTTCCGGTAAGTACTTTAAAAAAAAAAAAAATGGTGGCATAGGGCCTGATTTGTGCCCCCCTACATGCCACTATGCCCAATGACCATGCCCAGGGGACCGAAGTCCCCTGGGCATGGCCATTGGGCAAGGGGGCATGACTCCGGTCTTTGCTAAGACAGGAGTCATTTCTATGGGGGTTGGGAGTTGAAAAAAATGGCGCAAATCGGGTTGAGGCGAAAAATTTGCCTCAGCCTGACTTGCCCCATTTTTTGGCGCCCAAGCTCCATATCCCCCTACGCCGGCGCTGCCTGGTGTACGTCGTTTTTTTTCACACACACCAGGCAGCGCCGGCGGCTAACGCCGGCTAACGTCATTGATTAAATACGCCGCCCGCATGGCGCTTCAGAATGGCGTTAGCCGGCGCTAATTTTTTTGACGCAAAACTGCGTTAGCGCAGTTTTGCGTCAAAAAGTATAAATATGGCCCCTAGTGTGTTAGGGCACATCTGAGTAGATGAGTTATCTATTTGATGCGCAACAATATTGGTAACCCTGTCTGGTTAAGTCAGGGCCATGGAAACAAGTTCCCCTATTCCTGTGGGTAGAAAAGAGGCTCTTGTTAATGCAAGCAAATCAGTTCTCCTACACCTATATTGCTCATTGGAGATGATGCATGGAAAAATATTTGACTCAAGACAAATAATTTTAGATATTTAGGGGAACATTTACTATGAGTTTTCATTGGAGTTGTGTCACTTTTATGGCTCAACCCGACGCAAAATCCTTCTTGGCATTTACTGAGCCACAAAAAAACACTTTGTGTGGCTTAGCATGATTTAGTAAATACAAAGTAACGCAAGGCAGCACAAAGTGCCACTGTGCGTTACTTTGTGTTGAGGAAGTGTTTCATGGATACAGCATGAGCGTTCCCATGCATCCACCCATGTATTTTGACTCATTCCTAGATGTACTAAAACTTGAAAACCTGTGAATGTGTCAAAATGATTCCCTGTATATTTTTTCTCTTTGTTACTTCTTCTTTCCATGAGTGCTGCATTCTGAAGCACACATAGAAAGAAGAATAAACCTTAAACAATGGGTTTTTGTGCAGGAAGGTATCTTTTTCCACACAAAATCCATCCTGCCTTTAACGCAGGCACCCTTGCACCATGGTGCAAGGGTGCCTTTATTGGCACTAATCAGCTACAAGTGTGTCAGCACAGGGAGAGAGCTGAAGTGTGCCATATATAAGTAGATATGGTGCTTTTCAGCTCTTTCCCATTCATGCAACGCAGCACAGCAATTTGTCTTGCTGCATCGTGTGAATTGCAACTAAATATCCCCTTTAAAGTGAAGGGTAGTGCAGTCTATGAGTTGCACTTACTTTCTTCCAAGCACAAAAATAAATTTTTGAAAAGTGGAATGTAATGTATCATTGGTGAGAGTTTTCCAGCAAGGTGAATTTATTACAGTTAGCTGGCCAATGTTGTTTAGCTGAAATCAACACCTTTGTTTGTTTGTTTAGCGAAGCGTACATTGTCTAAACATGGGCCCTCAAACCTTTTTAACATTTTGAATGTTACCAGCAACTGAGCCTGGATTTGTACTGCTTGGTTCTACTTTATTGAGTTTAAGTAGTTTTGAATTGCTATGATCACACTAATTGTAGTTCTGTTGCCTCCCAGGTAGGTTCCTGCTATATGAGTAGATCTACACAGGGCCAGTTTTAGAGTGGTGCGACTGGTGTGACCGCACTGGGAGCTGACCTGGAGGGAGGGGGGCACTGACCTGGGTGGAGTGTGCAGAGTTTAGCAATAACGTATGATATAAAAGCACCTGATACAGAGTTCCTTGCATGTGCAGCTTTCAGGAAGCAATAAAAAATGTCAGATAACTCTTGCTATTAATGTTCCTGCTAAAGAGCAGGGGCGGCTCATTCGCTATGGTGCAGGAGCGTCTCCCCTGGCTAAGTCAGCAGCAGATAATAAAATGATAGTTCACTATTGTTTTATTTTTCTGCTGCTGGCTCACCTAGCAGTGCAGGGAGGAGTGGGGCTGGGCCATGGGAGGGGGGAGGAGGAATGGAGTGCACTTAAGTGTGCATGTGTGTTTGTCCGGCTGTCTCAGGCCAGCCAAACGCACATGCACACTTAGGTTTCTCCAGCCTGGCTGTGTATAGCTGCCAGGCTGGAGAAACTGCACAGACCCTAGGGCTGTGTCTGAGTGGCAGACTGGGACACTCAGACCAATCCTGGCACTGCTTTCATGCTAGGTTTAGCATGAAATCAGTGCCATGATTGCTGGGGAGCCTGTGCTGGTGTTCCAGTGAATGCTGGGACACCACATTGAGGGAACAGGAATGAGGCAGCAGGAGACGGCAGTCCGAGGTAAGTCTATTTTTTAATATATATTTGTTTTATTTTACCCCTCCGTCCCTGTCCCCCTGTCCCTCCCCTTGAGATTTGCAGCAGCCACCACTGCTAAAGAGAGAGATCGAATTTTGTCTGGTGGCAGTTTTGACTCACCATAAAGTAGTGCAGAGGCTGCTGCTAAACATATCTGTAATTTATGGAGATAACTGAGTGGAATAGTAAAGCCAGCCTTTACCAACACTTACAAAAAATGAAATATATATGAGACAGGGACTATAGAGAGATAAGGGGCCCTTTTGACGGGTGATAGTGAGGGATTCCGAGGAGGAGGAGGTCATGGGGAGCGCCAAAAAAGATTGTCGCACGAGGTACCACCAGCACTAAAGCCGGCCGTGGATCTACATATATGCCTACACATCTGATTTGTGTGAAGCTTTGGTTCAGAAATGATGTACACGATAATCGATCCATCGTCTAACTGAAGGTTGAGGAAAAAGTTCACACCGAGGAAGGAAAGTGGACATAATATAAAGTTGTCATCCTTTTGAGGATCATTTCCAGAAAATCAAAGAATGGACAGTGTTTAAAAGTTGGGTAGAACAAGTGCAAATATTGCAACCAATTTACAGCAGGTTTCCTTATACTGGCTTTGCTGTAACCTATCCTTAAACATAAGGAATGACATCACACCAATGCTACTAGTGCCATGGTCTGACCTACATTTTAAGCAACAATGGCACGGTTTCCAGTTTTGGCTTTTAAAATGCAGTCGTGACGCATAGCTGTATACAGTCATATGTAAAACACATATGTAACCAGCTATTCACTAAAACACATATGGAGCGTCATCCACAGTGGGGCTCCTGTTGCCAATATGTACATTTTTTGCATTCCTCCTTCTTGTTGATTGCATGGATGGTGAAAAGTATATACTACCTACATTTTCGTGACGGCTATACACTGGAGGTGTAGATAAAAGAGGCCACAGGCACAGAAGTGACTAGAACCACTGCAGGTTTTTTTCTCTCTTTATGTCTGCCTGTCAAATCTCTCCTACTGTAAAGTGGTCCTGACTTTGCCATCCATCTTGTTGTAGCACTGTGTAATATTTAGCTTTTTGCAAATGCACACCATCATGCTGGAACAATGTGTGTTCCTTTCAACACCACAATTTCAGCTGCATTATATTCCAGCCTCTCCTTTATACTTAGGCTGCATAATCAATGGCATTCTAGACCCATTCCTTTCTACCTCACTGAATGCCTGCATCTTCTGTTCTTGACTGAACGGCTGTATCTGCCTGTCAATCTTAGTGAACCAGTATTGCATTTCAGGCAGCTGAAGATCTTGATGATGCAGATTCAGTGCTACTGAGCTCATTCTGTCCAAGGAATCCTCATTATGAATGTCACCACTGTGGCACACCTCACACTTACCCAATTACTACTTCACTCTGCCTTATCATGAGATGAGGCTTGCTGTTCTGTGGAGTTGAAGCCTCTGCTCAGCATCCACAACTGTACCATCTGTATATGTACAACCTGCACTGCTAATACATTTATTATACCTGTTCACTTTAGGTGACAGGAACATTTTGATGTCATTATGGTACATACTTACTGTGTGTGGAACACTTGTACTGCTGATGCTCATGTGGTACGTGTTCTCAGTGAGTCTTAGGCATGTGAGCATGCTGCTGTGTGTGGCTGTGGTGAGTCTGTCTTTGATTCCTCTGCAGCCTAGAGGCGCAAGAGTTTCCCGGCCCAGAATAATGAGTAACAACAAGGACATGTAATCACACAGACAGGAAAGAAACAAGTGAAACACAAGAGGAGGGTGGGTGAATTGTTATGAAGAACATTGGGAAACAAAGGAGAGACTATAAGAATTCCAGATGGAAGAAGAGGATGGAGGAACATCAGCAGCTGATGACTGAGGGCCTACAGAAGAGGACTGCCAGCTGAGCTCTGGTATCACTAGATACCAAGATGCTGGTGAGGATGATGCTGACGAGAAAGGGGAAGACTGGTGGTATCTGGCTACTGGTACAAATGGGGAACTATGCAAAAGGTTGTATTCGTAAGATTTCTGATATTAAACAATGAGTGGTGCTTTGACATTTTCAGAACAAGTATTATTTACAGTGCATGCACATAATTGGAGACCATTTTAGTGAGCAAAAAAACTGAACAGACCATGCTGGGCAGGTTTTATAAGTCAGGGTTTTATTTCGGCATTAAGCATATTGCAGAGAACATGACACAGATTTTATTCACCCAGTAATACCTCTAGAAATAGAGGAGGTCAGTATATTCTACCTATAAAGAATTATGCTTCATGATAATCTAAAATCATACATTATACTACATTACTATCTCATGCAGTGCTAACACTATGATTGATGTATTCTTTAGAGCCAGTTTTTCCCTTGAGAGATTTATGGATAAGTGCATTCTGTTGGTTTCCAAACTCATGAAAAAAAGCTGCACTGAATTAGGAATATATAAAATCTGGACTTTGATATACCATCCACAAACTGACAGGTCAGTAGACTGTTTTAACATCACACTTAAAATATTTTTGGGAAAATGGTGAGTGAGGAGGGAAGGATTGAGGCTGCATGTTTCTACATGCTAACAGAAGCCATCAGAAATTCTCCAAAGAGTACACTCCATCTCAGTTATTATTTTTTTAGGAAACCTAGAACAGTAATTGACATGGTGAAAGAATATTGGGAAGAACACATAGAGGGCGAGAACACCTTTTTGCAATATGTTAGCCAATTAATGGCCCATTTGGCAAGAATAAATCAGATTGTGACTACCAATCTCAAACAAGACAGGATTGAGGCAAAATAAATGTTGTATAACTGTAATTTAATAAAGGGTATTTCATGAAGATGAGTGGGTATCAATACTGTTACCTATACACGACACACCAGACAATAAAATGTTGGCAAAATGGCAGGATTCTTCTACATTTACAAAAATGATAAATTCCAGACCAAGCTGCATGTCACAATATCAATAACAGTAGTATCATCTGCCGTAAATATTGTGGCCTAAACATCATTTACAAAAAAGTCAGTCCACTGAATGTAGTTGTTAAATTAATAATTTTCATTGAGTACTATTTTTCAAAAACTATTTAGTAAACAATAGTTTTGTGATACAGTATTTAGGCAAATATATTCAGTCATGATACCTCCAAATTCAGAAATTCAGATTAACACAGTTAAAAAGAACTACTCTTGTTACATTTACACCAACTTAACTTTATCTTCAATCAAGCACTACAAAATTGACTAGGAGATTTTTTGCCTGAGTGGCTTTTTCCTCATAATTGATACCCTTAAAAGAGACACTTGATACCTTTCAATTTAACTGTTATGTGTTGGGTGGCATCACGGCTACAAGAGGGAGTCACCCATTCCTCAGGATATCAAAAACAACACTCAGTCGTTCTCAATGTACAGCGCATGAAAAAGCTTTGACACAATTATGAAGGAGAAAGCATGACAAGAGACCTAGTAGTTCTCAGAAGAACCAGACCTCACGAACTACATTTTCATCATATAATAACTAAAAAGGGGAACATTATTAGATGAAGGCCATGTAGAATCTCTGAGTGGGAGGGTAGGGGAAGGCTATTTCTGAGAACAGAGCAATGGCTGTGGAGAAGGAGGCAACAAATTATTATTCATAGTGTCAACACCAGGGCAGTGCGCGCTCTATTGGCGACTAGAATGCAAAAACCCAGCACTCTCAAAACAATGTAATTTATGCATTGTGCTGATATGTTGTTTTTTAACCTTTTGCATTGCAGAGTTCAATCCTGAAGACTTAGGGGGTCATTCTGACCCTGGCGGCCGGTGGCCGCCAGGGCCACCGACCACGGGAGCACCGCCAACAGGCTGGCGGTGCTCCAACGAGCATTCTGACCGCGGCGGTTCAGCCGCGGTCAGAAGCGGAAAGTCAGCGGTCTCCCGCTGACTTTCCGCTGCTCGTTTGAATCCTCCATGGCTGCGGAGCGCGCTCCGCAGCCATGAGGATTCTGACCCCCCCTACCGCCATCCTGTTCATGGCGGGAAAGCCGCCATGAACAGGATGGCGGTAGGGGGGGTCGCGGGGCCCCTGGGGGCCCCTGCCGTGCCCATGCCAATGGCATGGGCACGGCAGGGGCCCCCGTAAGAGGGCCCCGCAAAGTATTTCAGTGTCTGCCTTGCAGACACTGAAATACGCGACGGGTGCCACTGCACCCGTCGCACCTTCCCACTCCGCCGGCTCGATTACGAGCCGGCATCCTCGTGGGAAGGAAGTTTTTCCCTGTGCTGGCGGGCGGTCTTTTGGAGCTCCAAGTGCTCACTATTCAGAGGTCCCGGTGCAGAGCAGCAGCTATTTCCTGAGCTCCTGTCCCGGTGGCCTATTTGATCTTCCAGACATCTGACTTTCATTCTTCATTTGGAGATCCTTGTTCTGGGCGGTAAGACGGTGGTTGGGCTGGCATCCCGACGCCGTTATCGAGAACTCTCATGTACGTGGGCCTAATTCTTTTATGATTTGACGGAGAACTTTGCGCGTGTGAAATATACGCTTGAGTGTTTGTGACATTTGCAGGGTGACTTGTGAATCGGCAAAACGCGCGATTCGTTTCATGATAATTTAATCTTGTCATCCATTGCATGCTACCATTTCTTGACATTTGCATGGTGGCTTAAGAATCGGCAAAAGACGCGCGATTCGTTTCATTGTACTTTGATCTTGTTATTCATTGTGAGCTGTTATTTCTTGGCATTTACATTGTGGTTTACGAATCGGCAAGACGTGCGATTCGTTTAATGATGATTTGACTTTGATATTCATTGCGTACTAAAATTTCTTGGCATTTTACATGGTGACACTCGAATCGGCAAGACGCACGATTCTCTCCTTCGAGTTTAATTCATGCTGTTTATTGTATGCCACTATTCTAAGATATTTATCATGTAATATTCGAGTTGACAAGTTATGTGATTTGTTTTCCTGAGTCCATATTGTGTTATTCATAGTGCTCAATCCTTTTATGTGTTGACTATATATATATATATATATATATATATATATATATATATATATATATATATATATATATATAAATCTACAATATGCGCAATTTGTGTTGAAACATTTTAAGAGTACACAGAAGATCAGAGTTTCTAGATGCAATATTGTATGTTCCTCGTATGCATTCTCAAAAAAGGATTTATATGACTGGTTTAAAATTTAGTCAGAATGTTTTTTTCTGATTCTCATGTAAAGGAAAGTACATGAATAAGAAAGTTTTCATTTAATCTATCTTGATTCCCTTACAGGTATCCGGCCATCTTGAATCTTAGTCATTTTAAACTTAATTCTTAGATTGTTCATGTTTTCAGAATGACTATGCTTAGAATCATAGTCTAGTATTGATTTCAGGAGATATAATTTTCATATTGTGTGTTCTAACCTTTTTCTTACTACAGGTCTCCTTCCCAGCTGTTTCCCTTCCTAATCCTCTCTTCCCCTCTTGAACTCTTTTAGCCTCTGTGATTTATCTATCAGAGTCTTGGAGCTGTTCAGTGGTGTACGGGTTGGGAACGTGCGCAGACCCCGAGGATCTGGTGACTCTGACAGAATAGTGAGCCCTCAAATTATTATCCTCCTGGTTTGTGTAGGTTCTCAGCATGGCCACGCTGGACGAGTTAGTCAAGGCTATCACCCAGCTCCAGGCAGAGGTGGTATCATTCAAAGAATTGACAAGTAGCTTAGCTGAGAGAGTGAGTCAGTTGCAAGATAAGGTAGAGAAGAAGGAACAAAGTCCCACAGGTGTGTCCTGGCCAGGTACTTCTTCTCAGGCTTCTGGAAGTAATCCGACAAACATTTCCCTAAATGTTCCTTCTTACACTCCTTTAGCTCCCCCAGAACGTTTCTCAGGTGACCCTTTGAAAGCACAATCTTTCCTGGTTCAAGTGGGACTACACTTTACCTGCAGACCACATATTTTCCCCGATGCCCATTCCAAAGTAGCTTTCTTGTTATCATATTTGGCTGGGGATGCAGCTACTTGGGCAATTCCTCTTGTGCGTAAAAATAGCCCCTTGTTGTACAACTGGAGAAATTTTGTTCGTGAGTTTGAGAGAGGTTTTGATCGTAGAACTGTAACACAGTCAGCAGATTGTGAATTATTAGATTTACGCCAAGGGAATCAAGACCTTGGGCCTGATTCTAACCTTGGCGGACGGCGGAGGCCGTCCGCCAAGGTTCCGCCGCCAAATGACCGCACCGCGGTCACAAGACCGCGGCGGCCATTCTAACATTTCCTCTGGGCCGGCGGGCGCTCTCCAAAAGAGCGCCCGCCGGCCCAGAGGAAATGCCCCTGCAACGAGGACGCCGGCTCAGAATTGAGCCGGCGTAGTTGCAGGGGTGCGACGGGTGCAGTTGCACCCGTCGTGTATTTCAGTGTCTGCATGGCAGACACTGAAATACTTTGCGGGGCCCTCTTACGGGGGCCCCTGCAGTGCCCATGCCATGGGCATGGGCACTGCAGGGGCCCCCAGGGGCCCCGCGGCACCCCCTACCGCCATCCTGTTCCTGGCGGGAGACCCGCCAGGAACAGGATGGCGGTAGGGGGTGTCAGAATCCTCATGGCTGCGGAGCGCGCTCCGCATCCATGGAGGATTCCCCCGAGCAGCGGAAAGTCGGCGGGAGACCGCCGACTTTCCGCTTCTGACCGCGGCTGAACCGCCGCGGTCAGAATGCTCGTGGGAGCACCGCCAGCCTGTTGGCGGTGCTCCCGTGGTCGGTGGCCCTGGCGGCCACCAGCCGCCAGGGTCAGAATGACCCCCCTAGTGTCGTATTTAGCCAACTTTAACCGGCTGGTTGCAGAGACATCCTGGCCTGAAGAAAAACAAGCGGTCTTGTTTTACAAAGGACTCAAAGAGGAACTAAAAGATATCTTAGCGCAAATTGACCCACAACCTACAGACTGTCAAGAATTAATAAACCTTGTCTTGAGGCCTGATCATCGTTTAGCAGAACGTAAAGGAAAGCGCAACAAGATTGAAAAATATTCATGGCGTGTTCATGATAACAGAGACTCAAGAACTCCGAAAGAGAGAACGCTGGAACCGATGGAAATTGGAACCATCAGAAGACCTTTGACCAAAGATGAAAAGGACCTATGCAGAAAAAATGGACAATGTCTTTATTGTGGGCGGAAGGGTCATTTTGCCAAAGATTGTCCAATCAAACCAAAGAACAAGCAAGGTCCAGTTCAGAAGGTCACAGCCAATGCACCAGTCGAGTTGGAAAACGAAAACACCCAAGATGCAGAGAAGGGTTGCTCTTGGGTGTAACCGTGGACCCTTCACAATCCAGGCATCTTAAACTGGAAATAAGAGTTCAGGTCAAGAAAAAGATCTATTTCAAAAAAGCTCTAGTCGATTCTGGGGCTACTGGGAACTTTGTTGATGCCCAATTGGTTCGTGCATGGGGATCCCATGTAATGAAAAGAAGACCCCAGAAATCATCCAGGCCGTCGATGGAAAACTCTTGACTGGAGGTCCAATAACCCTTCAGACTATCCCATTGTCGATGATTTGTGAAGATAAGAATCAAAGAAAGAAACATAAAGAGAAAATCATTCTTGACTTGCTCCATGCTCCCCAATATGGGATTATCCTCGGCTTGCCATGGTTAACTCATCACAATCCAGAGATCAATTGGGCAGAATGAAAAATCGTGTTCTCATCTGCGCTATGTAACGAACAATGTCTCCAAAAGATTCAAGTACCAAAAGTTTGTAACTCTTACATAGCTACTGCAGCGGAGAAAGAAATTCAGCTGCCCAAACAGTATTCATCTTTTAAAGATGTATTTGATGAGAAAGGAGCAGAGACTCTACCTCCTCATAGATCTTATGACTGTCAAATTGATCTAGCCCCAGGTGCAATACTTCCCAACTGTCTTTTATATGCCCTGTCAGAACATGAAAATCAACATTTACGAAAATACCTAGATCAATTTTTGTAGAATGGCTTCATTCGCCCTCTAAGTCTCCTGCAGCTTCGCCTTTGTTTTTTGTTCCAAAAGCTAATGGAGAACTTCGAACTTGCATCAACTATAGGGGTTTGAACAAAGTCACCATCAAGAATAAATATCCTTTACCTCTAATTCCGGTATTATTGGAACAAGTAAAGAGAGCAAAAATCTACACGAAGCTTGACCTTCGAGGTGCTTATCATTTGGTCAGAATGAGAGAGGGTGACGAATGGAAAACAGCGTTCAAGACAAGATATGGCCTTTTTGAATACACCGTCATGCCTTTTGGTCTGTGTAATGCTCCAGCAGCATTTCAATTTTTCTTAAATGACGTTCTTAGAGAGTACCTCGACATATTTGCCATAGTCTACATCGATGACATTTTGATCTACTCTGACAATGAAAACAAACATGTCCAACATGTCAAGAAAATTCTTGCAGCCCTTCGAAAGCACCATTTATATTGCAAACTAACCAAGTGTGAGTTTCATGTTACCACAGTTGAGTTTTTAGGGGTTATTCTTACCCCTCAAGGTATGGTGATGGCAGAAAAGAAAGTAAAAGCTGTATCTGATTGGCCCACCCCAAAGACTGTTCGTGATGTACAATGTTTCCTGGGATTTGTAAATTTTTACCGGAGATTCATAAATCATTTCTCCCAGACAGTGGCTCCAATCACTAAGCTACTAAGAAAGAAAGAAAAGTTTGTATGGTCCCCAGAAGCTGATCAAGCCTTCTCGACTTTGAAGAAAGCTTTCTCCACTGCCCGAGTCTTGACTCATCCTGATGCGAATCAACCTTTCATAGTGGAAGCTGATGCTTCAGATGTAGCAATAGGAGCCGTCTTATCACAACAAAATAAAGACACTGGTCAACTTCATCCTGTAGCATAAATGTCTCGGAAGTTGAACAAAGCCGAACAGAACTATGTCATTGCTGAAAAAGAGCTTCTGGCAATTTGTGATGCCTTTAAAGAATGGAGACATCATTTGTTGGGTGCCAAATACACTGTTACAGAATATACTGATCATCGTAATCTTCAATTCATGAGTTCCGCCAGACTTTTGACCCCTCGGCAATTACGCTGGATGCTGTTTTTTGCCAAATTTGATTTTGTAATAACCTTCCGGCCTGGTAAAGATAATCGCAAACCTGACGCCTTGTCCCGTCAAGAGTCTACCACGTTGCCTGCATTTCAAGCCTCCAGAGCTATCATTGCTCCTGACGAGGTTCTATGTATCATAAACACTGAAGATTTCTTTAATGAAATTTGCAACTCTTTCACTGATGAAAAATGGCAAACATGGGCCCAAGCAGATCCCAAAAGGTCAATCAAGCAAGGACTACCCTTTCATGACGCTTGTTTGTTCGTACCCATTACCAAACTTCGCAAGATAGTGTTTCATTGCTTGCATGTTATACCGACGGCAGGTCACCCAGGTACTCCTAAAACTCTTGAACTGATCCAATGCTATTTTTGGTGGCCTACCCTAACAAAAGATGTAAAAGCAATGGTAAATAACTGCAAAGTTTGTGCTCGCATTAAAACAAGTCATTCAAAACCAAAAGGGTTGTTACATCCACTTCCAACCCCAAGTCGTCCATGGGAGCACATTACTTTAGACTTTATTACCGGTCTGCCAGTGGCTCAACAGCATTCAGTAATTCTGGTGGTAGTAGATAGTCTCACGAAATATGGACATTTCATTGCCTGTAAAAATGTGCCCACTTCTAGTGAACTGGCAACTATTTTACTGAACAGAGTGGTTCGTTATCATGGACTGACAAAAGTTATCCTCTCAGATCGGGGGTCGCAATTTGTCTCCAATTTCTGGAAGACATGGTGTAAAACACTCCAAGTGACATCTACGCTATCTACTAGTCATCATCCTCAAACAGATGGTCAAACGGAGAGTCTAAATCAGACTTTGAAACAATACCTATGTGCCTACGCCGAAAATGCACTTCATTCTTGGACATCTATGCTCTGGTTAGCTGAGTTAGCTTACAATAACTCATTCCACACTTCTATTGGCGTTACACCCTTCTTTGGTTTATTTGGCTATCATCCTGACACCCTGCCCATCACAATTCCTCAAGAAAGTTCTCTTACTCCAGCTGTTTCAGAAACCATTCACCATTTGCATCAAACCCAGAAACTGATTCAACAGCATTTAGAAAAAGCCAAACAAAAATACAAAAGGCAGTATGACAAGAAGCTTTGTGAGGGACCGCAATATCAACCAGGTGACAAAGTGTGGCTTTCCACAAAACATATAGACTTCAAGAAGAAGCACATGTTTAATCTGAAATTTATTGATCCTTACACAGTCCTTCAGCAAATCAATCCGGTAACCTATAAACTACAATTGCCCAGATCTTTACGGATTCATCCAGTGTTCCACACTTCCCTATTGAAAAGGGCAGTGCAAAAGGTCCACCCTCATCCAGCTCCTGTTCTAGTACAGGGAGAAGAAAAATATGAAGTTAAGAAAGTGTTGGATTCTAAACTACGAGGGCGTAACCTATGGTACTTAATCTCATGGAACGGTTATGGTCCTGAAAGTAACTCATGGGTTTCTGCATCTGATGTTCATTTCAGTACTTGTGAGACGCTTTCATCGTCTTAATCCAGGCAAACCAGGCCCTAGAGCGCGTCTGGGAGATGTGAGTACTGTCAACACCAGGGCAGTGCGCGCTCTATTGGCGACTAGAATGCAAAAACCCAGCACTCTCAAAACAATGTAATTTATGCATTGTGCTGATATGTTGTTGTTTAACCTTTTGCATTGCAGAGTTCAATCCTGAAGACTTATTTTTAATGTGCTTACAAATGCTGTTCATTTGCAATGTATTGCTGCAGGCTTTCAGAGTGTGTTAGGGTGTGGTTCCTTTCCAGGGCCTTCTAGAGACTTTTCCTGCAACATGCCTGGGTGTGGTTGTGGGCTGTGCCAAGACTCTATAAAAAGGAGCATGCCCAGCTCCAAGTGCTCACTATTCAGAGGTCCCGGTGCAGAGCAGCAGCTATTTCCGGAGCTCCTGTCCCGGTGGCCTATTTGATCTTCCAGACATCTGACTTTCATTCTTCATTTGGAGATCCTGTTCTGGGCGGTAAGACAGTGGTTGGGCTGGCCTCCCGATGCCGTTATCGAGAACTCTCATGTACTTGGGCCTAATTCTTTTAGGATTTGACAGAGTACTTTGCGCGTGTGAAATATACGCTTGAGTGTTTGTGACATTTGCAGCGTGACTTGCGAATCGGCAAGACGCGCGATTCGTTTCATGATAATTTAATCTTGTTATTCATTGCATGCTACCATTTCTTGACATTTGCATGGTGGCTTAAGAATCGCCAAGACACGCGATTCGTTTTATGGTGTTTTAACTTTGTTGTTCATTGCGCACTACCATTTCTTGACATTTACATGGTGGCTTAACAATCAGCAAAAGACGCGCGATTCGTTTCATTGTACTTTGATCTTGTTATTCATTGTGAGCTGTTATTTCTTGGCATTTACATTGTGGTTTACGAATCGGCAAGACACGCAATTCATTTAATGATGATTTGACTTTGATATTCATTGCGTACTAACATTTCTTGGCATTTTACATGGTAACACTCGAATCGGCAAGACGCACGATTCTCTCCTCGAGTTTAATTCATGTTGTTTATTGTATGCCTCTATTCTAAGATATTTATCATGTAATATTCGATTTGACAAGTTATGTGATTTGTTTTCCTGAATCCATATTTTGTTATTCATGGTGCACAATCCTTTTATGGTGTTTACTATATATATATATATATATATATATATAAATCTACAATATGCGCAATTTGTGTTGAAACATTTTAAGAGTACACAGAAGATCAGAGTTTCTAGATGCAATATTGTATGGTCCTAGTATGCATTCTCAAAAAAGGATTTATATGACTGGTTTAAAATTTAGTCAGAATGTTTTTTCTGATTCTCATGTAAAGGAAAGTACTTGAATAAGAAAGTTTTCATTTAATCCATCTTGATTCCCTTACAGGTATCCGGCCATCTTGAAACTTAGTCATTTTAAACTTAATTCTTAGATTGTTCATGTTTTCAGAATGACTATGCTTAGAATCATAGTCTAGTATTGATTTCAGGAGATATAATTTTCATATTGTGTGTTCTCACCTTATTCTTACTACAGGTCTCCTTCCCAGCTGTTTTCCTTCCTAATCCCCTCTTCCCCTCTTGAACTCTCTTAGCTTC
Organism: Pleurodeles waltl; assembly: GCF_031143425.1. Taxonomy (NCBI): domain Eukaryota; kingdom Metazoa; phylum Chordata; class Amphibia; order Caudata; family Salamandridae; genus Pleurodeles; species Pleurodeles waltl. Next base: position 840,157,088 of record NC_090439.1, on the reverse strand, counting down.
TGTGATTTATCTATCAGAGTCTTGGAGCTGTTCAGTGGTGGACGTGTTGGGAACGTGCGCAGACCCCGAGGAGCTGGTGACTCTGACACATAGGTATAATCTGGCAGTAACTGGAAGTTTACCATTGTACTAGTTTCATAGCAAGATAGAAATGTGTGATTCAGTAATGGCTTTTAAATTTAAACGGTGAACCAAATCTGGGTAACTCCAAATATTTGTCAGAATTGAACTAAACATTGTTACTGGCAGATACCAGTTAAGCCTGTGGATTAAGACAAAACTGCCTTTTTAATCCATGTAGGTTTGTGCAGTCTCAAAGAATTACCAATAGGACAACATGGAGCCCTAGTTATAGCACCCCATGAATTCTGTGGCAGTTTATATTGATGACATAGAAACACCTCTTAAAACATTTGCAGAAAGTACCATCTTCCATGCCAATGCAAGTGCTTCACATTAAATGAAAACATCTACCAGCAGCAATTCAGATATCTATACATTTTAGAGAATAGAACCATTCAATCACAAGCTGATCAAATCAAAACTATACAATGTGTTGTTTTCACAAAATTGAAAAGCCCATCATGCATTTTAGTTCCAAGTTGCAATTGTTATCTCTGACTCATTATCCAATAAAACAAATAGCTTAAAAATATTTAAAGAGCAGGTCTCCAATCTTTTGAAAAATAAAAAATCAGTGGGATTGTGAGCTATAATTTCATACCATAAAAGTCAGGTAATGGAGCAACTATCCCTTTTTATCAGCAGGGATTTACATCAGAGAGAAAGAAAATATTCAACTTTTGCAAACATATATTTGGCAATGAAAAGGGCCTAAAAAACTCTTAAATTGTTTATTGATAATGCTTCCTGATGTGGTTGTTATGGAATAAAGGGAAATATCCTAATATTTTCAGATAGTTTCTAATACTATAACAATACTAGTTTAAAACATTTCCTAAAGCAGAAAATCTGCTGACTAATGCCAATTTTAAGTCCTGACATGCAGATGTTGTTTTGCCAACTGGAGGTAGTATGGAGAAATAGTATGTGACAGGGACTCCTGCTTGCCCTTGGCTCCTCAGCATGAAAGAATAGACTGTCATCCCGAGACCTGCAAATTTCCTCACCTCATGAGGTGACTCATTACACAAGACTGGAAACAACTAGGCAAACCCTTCAAGATGGTTGGTGTCACAACAAAGAAGTAGTCCGGAAGTCAATGAGAGACTACAGCAATCCTGCAGGAAGTAGAGCATGGAGCAACATCAGTAATTTAGCTAATCCCAGAGTAAATGACAGCAAGTTGATCCCCAAGAACCCAGATGCTGAGACAACAAGGACCAATAGTGTGTCACAGGGAAGTAGAAAATTGGAAACTTGGGTTACTAGCACTCTGGCATGGAGGTGCCAATACAAAGGTGACTTCCGGTATTCAGACAGAGAAGAGGAACTATGAAAATGAGATGGACCTCCCCAGCAATAAACACTGACTGAGTATGGATTGTGAGTAGGCGAGTACCAGGGGGAAAAAGAGTAAACTGACTTCAGAGGGCATGAGGGCCAATAGAAAGGAAGATTTTTTTGCCTTTTCTTAGGAAAGTGTCAAAGTAAAAATAGACATCAGTTTAACTCATATTGCAACATGAAATCAACCACAGCAGATTAAAAGAGCTTTTTAGATGTTTTTTTTAAAGTCAGTTCGGTAATAGGAGATGAATTTGTTTGGCAAACAGTCAAAGCCTAAAGATAAATATTGGTATTAGGAATGTATTTCTTTAAGATTTCTTTTATATTACATACAATTATATTTTATCTCAAAGGACCCCCAAAAATTTGAATTCTAGATCTGAAGAATACTTGTGAAAATATGAGATACCTGAAAGAAAAGAGGAAGCCTGTATAAGTTCTTACACCCTTATCCTGTATCTTACAAGAGAGAATCAGCATTATTGAAGCAACAGAGGATTAATGTAACTATGTTCTTATAGTGGAGAAACAATATGTGTTTGGGGAAACAATAAGAATGCATTTTACATAGTTATCTGACTTCCTTGAGGTACCCTGATTGAGCTCTTGGCCCAATCACTTCCTAACCCACCATCTCCCGAACATGTCAACACACCACAACCTAAAAAAGAACCAACAAAGCATATGAAATCTAAGAAATCTCAAATTAGGACCTATATTTCCAACTTTCAGTAAAAAAGAATTGCTTAAATTTCAAGTATAGAATTCCACCATCTCTTCTGCCTGGTTACTCTTCTACATTTTGTCAGATATATTGTATAACATAACATGTGTATTTGTAAAGTGCACATAACCCGTAGGTATCCAGACGTTGAATAACAGATGTTTATTGCTACCCAACTCAATGGTACTCATTTTATCAACCTCAGAATTTTGGATGAAAGGCTGAGTGGTCCCACTGGAAATTGAACCTGTGATCACGAGGTTGAACACAGGTTTCTAAAGTGGATGCCTTAGTCCACTAAGCCACCAGACCCAGTACGGGTGTGGCTTCCTCTGATACTGCCCATGCTGTACATAGTTTGTGTTTTCTGTTCAAGCTTGTGTTCTGCTTTGCAAAAAACAAAAGGCGTAGTAAAAAGTGCATGCAAAAGTGTTCGGTGGTGCACCTTAAAACTAGCTCATTTACTGTATGCCTTTTTCACCATATGTAAGTTAGCATAGCATGAGCTTTAATACTATACAGTTTAATAAGTGATAACCTTTGCTTGTTAGTTTGGATTCTTTTTGGCACCTAATTGCCTAATGTATAAGCAAAAATGTGGAGCCCCTATAGACCAGAGTATTCAATGGAAAATAGCTTTGCTTTCTTTAGGCAACTTACACCTGGCACACCATATTAGCAATGGCACTAATGGGCTGTATTTGCAAATGTTAGGAAAAAGGAAGGGACATGAGTAGCAGGCCTATTTGAGAGATTTGTGGGCCTGGGATGTAAAGGTGTCACCATCTGTGGTACTGTTATCAGGGGCAGAAGTTATTTGAATAACCTTACCAATACTTTTGCCTTCTTCTTTATTTTAACAGGTAAGGACAATAAATATATAATATCGGGCCAGATGTTCATTCACAAAAAGTTGTCACAAATTGTACTCCAACTTTTTGCGAATTGAAAAGCATTGTACGAACCGATCTATGTAATAATAAGTCAGTTCACAAAATGTTGACTCATAGTGTGTCACACATCTTATCTAGCACAACAATATTCATGAAGTATGTCACAAACTGTGACTCACTATGATTGGATAGCATCAGAAGGATGTTAGCTTTCTAGGGACAGGAGACCACCACCTGTGATCATATTTAAACAAAGTTAACTTTTTTAATGCAACCCTTTTTCATTAAAGGAAAGAGAACAGCATTTTAAAAAAATGCTTTAAGTGTGTTTGAGTGTTGACAGGAGACCACTGCTCATTCCCTTACAATTTTTTAATTCATAAATGCGAAGAGACTCCTAGAGAACTTATTCAATTTTCTGATCGTGTCACCACTTCAACTTGGACGCTGATAACTTTTCAAAGTTTTGTGACTGGATTTCGTTTGCAAATATTGATTCAAGCCATAATGGATCCCCATTTAGAGAGGACACCTTAAACATGCCTCTTCCAAATAGTGTTTTGTTATGCCTTTTTAAATCAATTTTTCAGTATGTAACCTGTTGCTGAATCACAAAATAGGTTTAGTATGTTAAGAAAGCCATTCTTGAGTTGCAAAAGCCTGTGATTTTGCAAAATTCCAGGCTTTGCAACCACAAAATGGCTTTGTACATCCGGCCCGTAGTCACTCCATTGGATTATGTTCACTTGTACTGCATTTGTTACTATGAAAACGTCCCTGGCAGAAATACTATCAAAATTCAATAAATGTGTGGGTGCCAGAGAGCCTGTACGCAAGATAGCCAAACCTTGGTAAAACTCTGGCAGCCAGGGGACATAACCCTGCAATACTCATGCTCTGAGGGGGGCAGTGACTGCATCCACATCGTTGGAGGCAGCAGAATGAAAAGGAGAGTCCACAAGGTGACCTTTGCACAAGGAGGCATCAGCAGTCTGACACTGCAGGATCTGCCATCTCGCCTTGGGCCTCACGATCTGGGGAAGAACTGTGTTTGGGCTGAGCCCTTGAGAGGCCCAGGTGGGGCCCATCTGGCCAACTAAGGAGGACAGAGATGAGGTGGCTGGCGGAAAAACTCTGGCCTCAGTGCAGCACACAATTGGTCTAGAGATGTGTTCGGGCAGCCAGGGGAAAGTGGAGCTGCCTGCACTCCCATGATAAGTGGGTTTGAGAGAGGATCATGGTGAGTGCTGAGGGGGGATACCCAGGGAAGAGAAATCCATGATAGGAGTAGGAGAAGGAAGGCGACTCCTGGCCCTGGATATTTTAACACTGAGTTTCCGAGAGGTGCACCTGTGCATCCTTCACTGTGGCTCCTATGCAGACTGGATCCTGGGGCCCGTTGGTTTGCATGTGCCCCCTCTCCAGCTGCAGGTACAGAAAGAAATGTGGCAGGGGCCGAGGCTGAGGTGGCATCAACTGTAGCACCGGCAGTAGTGTGGTGCGGAAAGCCCTGCCCGATTTGTGCCCGGTAACTCCTTCTTGGAAAACAGTTGACTGCAAAGGTAAGGCTGGGTGACATATATTGGAACCCATACAGCGGTGTTCTCACATAGCGACAAGCTATAGTGACAATTAGGGATGGGGAAAAATTACAGGGACAGTCAAAACATCAATGTGATGCATGCAAGTCAGTGTGGGTGACAGACGCTAAGCTCTCTACATCCACAGTGCATCCATGCCTACCAACGTACATGGGAGAGGATGACATCAACTTAAAATCCCTCCTTCGGGGCATGCAGGACAGCGTGGCATCCATTGAATCTAAAATGGATGCAATGGGATCCATAATGGATGCAATATTGAACAAACTGGAAAACTATGATACACAGTAGCAGGAGGCAAAGCAGCACATATCCAACACAGAGGATGTGGTGGTAGCCAGAAGCAAATCTCTTTTAAATATGGAAAAGATCCTTAAAGTGGTAGCTGCTAAAAATGAAGGTCTTATGCGTGATTGTGTTGCAAAGATATAGGTATTATAGGAATTCCTGAATCAACAAACAAGTTCAGGAATGTGTTGAACAAATACTGGTAGCCATACTTGGAGCTGACGCCTTCTCCCCGATGTTAATGGTGAAGAGAACACACGGATCTTTGGTGAAAGGCTGCCCCTGGGTGCTGGTTAAACATATCATGATGTACCTCCTTAACTTGAGGGATCGGGACACAGCCGTCCACATGGCAAAAGAGCAACACGCATTGGTGTTTTAAGGGAATGCAATATCCCTTTTTCCTGACTTTCCAATTGCTGTGCAGGAGGCAAGATGAAAATTCAATGTTGTAAAAAAAAATCTTTGACAGACAAACATACAACACGCTATGCCGTATCCGGTGAGGCTGAGGACCTCTCACCAGTGGAATCCAAAAATATTTTAAACACCACAGCACGTAACCATGTTTCTGTCCAAACTCACACAAGAAGATCACCGGCTGACTCCTTCACCTGGTAACTCAAAGTCCTCCCCCAGCTGACTGATCCAGAATGATCCAAGAGTGATAACTATGAGATGCTGTGATGGAGCTTTTCTCAGAGGGGCCCATGCAGCTGTAGCTGGGGGTGATGACCCACCCCCCAGTATCAATGATTTACTCAGTGAAGCCTATCGGTTTATCATTTATGAGACTGAATACAGAGACAGTGGAGGAATTGGCTAGCACACCCTAAGAAACAGCTAGTTTCTGAACCCTGAGGTGGCTGGATTTTGCACCCCTAATTTACTAAATAGTGGGCTGCTGGCACGTAACGGAGATGCTATAGATTTCCCCAGCACCTTTGACGTTAGTTGAGGGTAACTTTTGGCTCCTGGTGCTACAGAATAGGTTAAAACCTATACATGTTTCACATATTTGGGATCATATTGAGTGTTTGTTTAGGGTGGAAGTGATGCCCTGGTGGGACTGGTCTACCAGAGTAAAGAGAAACCTTATAGGGATGGATAGATATGCGGCCCATGAAAGTACTCAGACAAACATACCAGTTATATTTAACCACTTAGCTACCAAACAGAAGAAATATTGAATACTTGACCCATTGATGTGACTGACTTGGAATGTGTGAGGACTGAATAAACCTTGCAAAACAAGAGAGGTACTCTCAAACAAAGACATCAAGTACATATCTAATTCCTGCAGGAAACGTATCTGACATCCAAAGCAACAAGCAGATTCTCCTCATACTCCACATATGCTAGAGTGGTGGCCATTTTAATAAAGCTTTGAGTCCCGTACTGTGAGGTGACCAAGGGTGATATACCATTACATGGGGCAAATTGGGCAATTTAAAGGTAATGTTTGTGGACTGCTATGCCCAAAATACACATGATCTGGATTTTTTTTTAAAGTTTTGGGAGGTGATCCTGGAAACACACCTGCATGTGTTACTCTGGGGTGGAGACTTGTGTTACTCTGGGGTGGAGACTTGAGTTGTGAGCTGCAAGCAAGAACAGATAGATCACATATCCAACCCAGCTACTGGAATCCACCACCTAACTGATATCTGGAGAACCAGGCATCCCAAAGCTAGGGAAGGTACTTTCTAGTCCAGATGCCATGGGCAATGGTCTCGGCTAGATTATTGGTTGGTGACCAGGAACGTGGCCACATGGACTCTTGGCGTTTAACATATGACGTGCACCTTTTTGGATCACTCTCTGGTGCTGCTGGGGTTTAAGGTGCTGAACTCCATCTCCCCACGATGCTTCTGGCGGTTTTCCCCAAAGACGTTATTAGACCTGGTGTTTGCAGATGAACTGCAGGGGGAAATAGTAGAATTCTTTGTTGAAAAACGAAGGTACAGAGGACTTGTTAGACACAATATGGGAATTTACCTTCTGGGACAATTGTATAGCCAAGCATAGTAGAGTCCTCCACTCTCTGTAAAGAGACTTAACCTGATTAGAGAGTGAACTAAGGGCTTTGCAACTAGAATTGGTGGAGGTCGGAGAGGAGACACCCTAGAGCAAATTAGAATCAAGATTCCTGAATTCCATGATGTGGCTGAGCGAGAATGCAAATATAGAGGCAGATACACCCAGGCTACAAAATATGGACATGATAGCTGTTAGAAATGGGGTCTTTGGTTGACAGTTAGGCTACCCCCTGTTCAAGCAAGGACCCTCACTCTAGTCAGGGTAAAAGAGAATCACCCTCAGCTAACCCCTGCTTACCCCCTTGGTAGCTTGGCAGAGCAGTAGGCTCAACTTCAGAGTGCTAGGTGTAAAGTATTTGTACCAACACACACAGTAACTTAATGAAAACACTACAAAATGACACAACCCAGGTTTAGAAAAATAGGAAATATTTATCTAAAGAAAACAAGACCAAAACGACAAAAATCCACCATACACAAGTCAAGTTATCAATTAAAAATCAAAAAGAGTCTTTAAGTAGTTTTAAAAACACACTAGCGCTGCTAGAGTGAAAATGTATCTGGTGTGCGTCAAAAATAACCCCGCACGGGCGGGTGTGCGACAAAAATAACTCCGCACGGCGGTACTTGAGTAAAAAATCCAGCCGCACGATGATCCGAAAATCCCGCAGCGCAGGTTGTGATCTCCCAGCCTCTGTCAGCGATGCTATGCGTGGTTTCTCCTGCTCCGTGCGTCGATTTTTCAGTCACGTTTCCTGCGAGCGTCGTTTCTCAGGCGCGTCGTTTTGCTCAGCCGCAGATCGGATTTGCGTCAATCTTTTCCCCGCACGGCGCTCTGTGCGTGGTTTTTCTTGTCTTTAGACTGCCAGCTTCTCCTTTCAGGGTCCCAGGAACTGGATAGGCACCACAGGGCAGAGTATGAGTCTCTCCAGAGACTCCAGGTGCTGGCAGAGAGAAGTCTTTGTTGTCCCTGAGACTTCAAACAACAGGAGGCAAGCTCTAGATCAAGCCCTTGGAGATTTCTTCTCAAGATGGAAGGCACACAAAGTCCAGTCTTTCCCCTCTTACTCTGGCAGAAGCAGCAACTGCAGGATAGCTCCACAAAGCACAGTCACAGGCAGGGCAGCTCTTCTTCCTCAGCTATTCAGCTCTTCTCCTGGCAAAGGTTCCTCTTGGTTCCAGAAGTGTTTCTAAAGTCTGTGGTTTTGGGTGCCCTTCTTATACCCAATTTCTCCTTTGAAGTAGGCCTACTTCAAAGTACAGTCTCTTTGGAATGTGAAATCCTGCCTTGCCCAGACCAGGCCCCAGACACACACCAGGGGGTTGGAGTCTGCATTGTGTGAGGGCAGGCACAGCCCTTTCAGGTGTGAATGACCACTCCTACCCTCCCTCCTAGCACAGATGGCTCATCAGGATATGCAGGCTATACCCCAGCTCCCTTTGTGTCACTGTCTAGTGTGAGGTGCAACCAGCCGAACTGTCAAACTGACCCAGACAGGGAATCCACAAACAGGCAGAGTCACAGAAATGGTATAAGCAAGAAAATGCTCACTTTTTAAAAGTGGCATTTTCAAACACACAATCTTAAAATCAACTTTACTAAAAGGTGTATTTTTAAATTGTGAGCTCAGAGACCCCAAACTCCACATGTCCATCCGCTCCCAAAGGGAATCTACACTTTAATCAGTTTTAAAGGTAGCCCCCATGTTAACCTATGAGAGGGACAGGCCTTGCAACAGTGAAAAACAAATTTAGCAATATTTCACTGTCAGGACATATAAAACACATTACTATATGTCCTACCTTAACCATACACTGCACCCTGCCCTTGGGGCTACCTAGGGCCTACCTTAGGGGTGTCTTACATGTAAGAAAAGGGAAGGTTTAGGCCTGGCAAGTGAGTACACTTGCCAAGTCGAATTTACAGTTAAAACTGCTAACACAGACACTGCAGTGGCAGGTCTGAGACATGATTACAGAGCTACTTATGTGGGTGGCACAACCAGTGCTGCAGGCCCACTAGTAGCATTTGATTTACAGGCCCTGAGCACCTCTAGTGCACTGTACTAGGGGCTTACTAATAAATCAAATATGTCAATCATGGATAAACCAATCACATACAATTTTACACAGAGAGCATATGCACTTTAGCACTGGTTAGCAGTGGTAAAGTGCTCAGAGTTCAAAAACCAACAGCAACATGTCAGAACAAATAGGAGGCAGGAGGCAAAAAGATTGGGGATGACCCTGCATTAGCAAAAAAGTCCAACAGTAGCTCAGAGACTAATATATGCTCTTCCTGTAGCAGCTCTTTATGGTAGACAAGCACTCCCTGCCCACTTGTGAAGTTCGTGGGATGGATGGACTTCCGGCACAATTTTATAAGAGGTATGCTCAGTAACTAGACCCTAAATGTCTGGCGATGTCTAAGGAAGCTAGACAGAAGGGAATATTGCCACAGACCAAGCAGGAGGTAGTGATCAGTACCTTCTTGAATCCCGGTTAGCCCTCCTCTGTATCTGACTCTTACCGCTTACTATCGCTGCTTAAATGTGATGTGAAAATATTGGTGAAATTGGTGGCTAACAGACTTGCATTCTACATGCCTAATTTAGTTTGGCCTGATTAGTCAGGCTTTGTTACAGGGCACTCAACAACACATAACCTGTGCGCCCTTTTTGTCATATTGCAGATGTTCGACCTGCAGTTGAATGCAGCTGTGACATTAAGGCATTCGATTCTCTGGATTGGGCCTATTTTCTATCCTACAGAGGATGGATATGCTTGCCCATTAATGGGATGGATAAGGTTACCATACGACAAAACTATAGTGGGAGTTCACATAAACGGAATGATGTTGGAACCCTTCACTATCATAGGTGTCCCTATTTGCCCATCTTGTTTGCATTAGCAATAGAGATGTTGGTGGCTAGGCTCCAGGAGATTTATTCTGAATATGCCCTTAGATTAACTAGCAGACATATCCTGGTATTACCGTATGCAGGTGACATCACACTATACCTATGGCAACCCGGCGACACCCTTAATGTCATGCGGCATGAGTTCATACTATTCCCTGTATACTATGGTGTGTGGATTAACTGGGAGAAATCTTGGATTTTTCCAATATCAGACAATACCCAACAGGTCACTCCAGACTTTCCACTGTGCTGGTGCACTGATGAGCTAAAGTATTTAGGTTTCTGGATACAAAGAAATAGAGAGACCGTGATTCATGTGAACTATGGGGCCATGATGGTCTGCATCACTTCCACTGTCAGTGGCAGGTTATATAGGGCTAATAAAGATGGTGGTGCTACCAAAACTACTGTATCTGTATTTCAGTATACCAGTTCTGCTGACAGCAGCATTTTTTGGGAACCCCAGGCACAAATGGATCGGTTAGCATGGGCAGGAAAACAACCACAAATAAAATGGGTAACCCTCACATTACCATTTCACAAAGGGGGATTCGAGGCACATGGCTTTGCACTTTAATATATGCGTCCAGGCTAACTGCACTCCATTGGTACAAGTTTACACTCTATCTTGCACATCGGGCAGTGGAGTCAGCTTTCATGCTGCCAATTTTGGCTGGAGTCATTCATTGGAACTTCACTCACCTCCCACTACAGGCAATATACCACAGTTGAGTTGACCATTAACGTATGGTACAGATTGGAGAAAAAGAGTGGCACATGTGCCCTATACTCCCCCACTCCCTGCCTGCAATAAGGACATCACCTGCTACTACCGGTCCCACATGAAAGATTATTGCAATCCCAATTGCAAGAGAGTGGACTGCAACATTGGGGAGACCTGTATCGACAAGCAACCTTTCTGACATTTATGGACTTTCTAAGGGACGGTCTGGCAACTCCTTTGGGAGTCTTTGCATATCACTGTCTTAAAAGTGGCTGTAGAAGTAAAATACCGGGATTCCCCAATTAACACCCCATATTTATACACTGGACAACTTCGTTGGCGCTAAATCTACTAGGCACCTGATTCCAACACTCTATTGCAATGCCCGAGAGGAGACTGAGATGCTTGCTCTGAAAGCTAAGAGGGACTAGGAGGAAGAACAGGGTCAGGCAATTTCGGATGACATGGGGAAACATAGCAGTAAGCTTCGTATTATACGTAATAAATGTCTACTTCGTGCCTGCTATACCCCAAAGACATTATATAAAAATGGCCTGAGAGAGAAGGACCGAAGCCGGCAAAGTGAGGAAGTGGATACTGGATTCTTCGACTTGGCGTGGGCTTGTCCAGTGATTTATAAATACTGGGAGGAGGATGTTTTAGTCCTGACCAAAGTGATTGGGGATAAACATGCTGCAGATCCGTGCATATGCCTATTTGGGTATTTAAAAGATGTCAAAATATCTTAATGGAAGGTTGTAGCACTAGGCCTCTTGTTGTCCAAACGTCTGGTGGTTTGTAAATGGAGCAGGGAATGGGCTCCGAAATTCAACAATGGATTGCTGACAACATATTTTAATTAGCAAATTGAACTGTATGATGCAATGCTAGCCCCTCCTTCAAGACCTAAGGATATGTGGCAAGCCTTCAGAATGTACTCATTGCCGTAGTCGACAGATTCTCATCTGGAGAACGCTTGACTCAATATTGGGGACTGAAAAGGCTATTGAGATTACCAGTCAAAACATAATCTAATCCCGGCAGCCTAAAATCTAGTCGTACCTGCTGTGCTGTTCTGTCTGAGCCCTCCACTGATTCCGCCATATTATGTCCATTATAGGTTATCTGCATTGTGGTCTCACTGCAGTGTATGTTTAAGTGATCGCCTGATTCCTATTTATGTACCTTTATCATGATTTTTTGTTTGTATAATAAGGCGAGTCGATATGTGAGCTGTATTGTAATGTTGAACTAGAATTTGAAATAAAATTAAATCAAAATCAATACATGTATATTCAAGTACAGATCTGTGCCCCCAAAAGTCATCTCTCCTATGTAAATCTATTTCGCATACACATTGACAGGAAGTAATACTAGAATACAAAAAACGTGCTATAGCAAGAGACAGCAGAAAATAGGACGTAACCAGAAAACATATTAACTGGAAACGTAGGCTACTGTCTATCTGAAAATATGACACATTGTGATTAGGTACCAGAGAAATCAGTAAACAGTTTGACCCATATCGTCATTCTTAACAGGCCATGGAGTCTGTTGTGGCTGCTGTGGGGAATGCACAGTGTTCATAGGCTTCTTCATTTTCCACAGTGCGTCTAGTAACAGCTGGACGGGGAAGAATTGCAAAGCTCTTCGGAGTAAACCTAGAAAGACCCTGCCTTCCCCTGAGGCCGTGTCTCCAGGGTCCCGAGCCTCATCTGGCGGATCCGTGCCTCCATTAGGGGGTGATGTACAGCTCAGGGGAGTGAATTAGCCTGCAAGATGTGATGCAGTATAATTTATGATTACGTTGGTTGAGCAGGTAAAGTAGGTAGGGATTTGTTTTGCAGGTTTGGCTCACATACAGGGAGATAAACAAAGAGACACTTATACACAGTTTATTTTGTAGCCAGAGTTTTAAAAACCGTAAATAAAGTCACTTATATAGTAAACCCTAGGCGAATACCATCTTGCCCTTTATCTTTCTAATATCAGAATTCATCAGTGTTGCTAACAATTGCTGCATTGTAAATCCTATTTTCCTACCGCAAGTTAGTGTTAGTTAGATGGTTAATTACTTTGCGCCTCAAAATGATATTCTTTTGCAAAATGTGATAGTAGTCATATTTTGCAACAGTCATAGGCTTAACTTGTCAATCCTTCAACTTGTCAAGATGTCTTCAACGAGCCAAAATGAGGCAGATGTTTTGGCGATTTGGAACCTCTTTATCTAGGTAGATACCTCCCTTTCGGTGCACTGCCTATTGCCGCTGTTCCACTGTTGGAATTTTCATTCTATTGTTCTCTAATTGAGGCCCACCGTGTATGTATTTTTCAGTTTTATATAGCGCAAACTTGACCCAAATGTATTAGAGCGTTTTACATAAGAAGCCGTTACATTACAAAAGACCATATTCATTTTTTTAGTAACTTGGAGATTAAGGGGGTCATTACAACCCTGGCGGTCAAAGACCGCCAGGGTTGTTGTGGCGGATTTCACCACCAGCAGGCTGGCAGTGAAATCTCTGGTATTACAACTGCGGCGGAAGCGCCGCGGACACACTGCCGGGACTGGCGGTTTCCTGTCCCTTCAGTCACCGCGGGAGTAATCCTCCAGGGCAGCGCTGCTTGAAGTGCTGCCTAGGGGATTACGAGTCCCCCTCCCGCCAGCCTTTTCATGGTGGTTTGCACCGCCATGAAAAGGCTGGTGGAAAGGGGAGTTGCGGGTCCCTGGGGGCCCCTGCACTGCCCATGCCACTGGCACGGGCAGTGCAGGGGCCCCCTGCCACGGCCCGTGCAGCTTTTTCACTGTCTGCTATGCAGACAGTGAAAAGCGCGACGGGTGCAACTGCACCCGTCGCACAGCCGCAACACCACCGGCTCCATTTGGAGCCGGCTCCTGTGTTGCGGCCGAGATCCCCACTGGGCCGGAGGGCAGAAACCAGGTTTCTGCCCGCCGGCCTAGCGGGGATCTCCTGATGGCTGCGGCGGGAGTGTGGCCGCATTGGCGGCCGCCCGGTGATCAGACCTTGGCGGGCTTCTCCAGCCACCCGCCAAGGTCGTAATGACCACCTAAGTGATTTGCCTATTATCACAGGATGTTGAGCCCATGCTAAAGTCAGCAGGTCTGACCGTTACGCCTTGCCCTCTCCCACTTTATCATATGTACATCAGGCATATTTACAAAGGGAAATATACACAAATGTAAATTGATCATATCTATACTTAATGCTACACCTAAGTGTAACTCTAAACTTTTTTGCTATTTACCATTTCCAAGTGTAGACTCATTCCTAGGTGTGGACTTGTCTCTGGGTCCTCAAATTAGGGGATGGAGCTTCTAACAAGAGAATGTACAAGTGTATCATTACTATTAGTAAATTAGCACAAACAGGTGGAGATATCCACCACCGTAGAGGAGGTCTTCTTCTGTGAAAGCATTTGTAAAATTACTAATGTTAATTATTCTTTTAAAGCATATCAAATATTTGAATATACACTATAATGTGAATTCATTTCAAATATTTAATTTTAACGTGGACATCATAAAATATAGATTTATAGCACTTTAACTCGTGACTTTATATGTATATTAAATAATTAATTAGTTTAAATATATTAATTTAATTTTTATATAATATTTAAAAAATGATTAAAATTATTACTACCCCAGATTTTTATGTAATATGTAGTACATTTAAAATGATGCACTAAATTAATTTGAATTATTTTACACTTTTAAATACACGTTTAAATGTTTAATTTATATATTTTAAATATAAAATTAATGTAATTATTTTAACATTAGTTCCCATAGTGTGATTTTTATATTCCTGTTTCATTGTTTTCTACAGGAATCTGTAGAAGTACATGTGAGTGGCCATGTGTGGCACTTCCAGGCTGGTCCGGAGTAGTTTACACCTGCTTTGGCACCTTTACAGTTGCAGTAACTTTAGCAGTGTAGTATTTGAATAGCAACGGTCTTACAAGTTTGTGGGTGTGCATTTCTATTAGCATGCATCTTCCTAAATAAACTTCTCCTTAAGTTTTCCTAAACTACTCCCGTTTAAGTGTGAGTCCTCATTTTATAGCCAGTTCCACATAGTCTTATGTAGTATATGAGTAGCAATAGGGCAGTACTAATTTATGTACTACAAAATGCAGTTTGTAAATATGACCTATCGTGAGCTTTGTCGATGTGATTAGCAAGATTGTGTGCAAATAATTTGTGACACAGACAGGCATTTTGTTTCTGTGTTGGAGTCAGATACCAGTGAGCAGACAACAGATGACAATACTATCCCTCTTACTGGTGTAGAAAGGATGACAATGAGCCTAGAGTAGGCAAGGAGCATGGGTCCCACAGCCGCTGTTTGGGTAGTAAAATACAACAATAATCAGGGTACAGTGGGGCCTTCAGGATCCTAGGCCCTGGCGCCATTGCACCTCCTGCACCATTGATAGTTACAACCTTGATTCCTGTTCTGTCAAATGTTGTGGACTGGTGTGACAGATGTTTTATGATGTATATCTGAGAAAAGCATACACACTTGATTGCAATCTGCCTTCTTAATGCAGTGTTTTGTATTTTATTAATATATCGGTCTCTGGATACTTTTTGTGCAAACATGCACCACATTGTAAGTAAACTGGAAAAGCCAAAGGTACAGTACGTGATGGACAGGTGCAATACTGAAATAAACAGAGCCCTGAAACGTCGAACTCTGAAGAAAAAGACTGGATTTTGTCATCAGCTCTTGACGTGACATCTCAGCTGTTGACTTTTTTGTTTTAAGTTTAAATGATAACCACTTCCCTTCTACCCAGTTTCTCGACTACTAGTGTGTATCCCTCTGTTGTGTCTTTTTCTGTGCATTCCAGCAAGCAGCAGTGGTACTCACCCGCAGCTCCTCCACTATGGTGAAGGAGCCTAGCCTCCCCCGCCACCAACAGCAGCTGCAAAACTTGAAAAATAAAACAATAATAAACCATGTTTATTATTGTTTTATTTTTCAGGGGGCAGGGGCCATGGAGGATGACAGGCAGGGAGGGGGAGTGGTGTATACTACCCTCAGTGTGCATGTGGGTTTTTCCAGCTGTCTTAGGATGGCCAAATCCACATGTGTAGTTAGCTCTCTTCAGCCCGAGTTGTATTGCCGGGTTGGAGACAGCAGGCACAGGCTCCCAGTCTGCCTGGGAGTGCAACGCCAGGCACTCAGGCCAATCCTGATGCTGTTCTCATGCTGCCAGCAGCATGAGAGCATCGTTAGGATTGGCTGCAGGGCAGGCTGGGTGCCTGTGCCTACAGTGAGTGGAGCCAGAAGAGCGGCAATGCAGTGGTGATGTGGTGGGCATCAGGTACGTTTTTTATTTCTATTTTTCTTGTCTTTTTGTTTTGTGCCTCTACCCCTCCACTTTGCCCTGACCGCAGCCACCCCTGGTAGTACTTCCTTCTCTGAATTAGAACATTTTGCTGATGTTGTACCTCGGCAGCCCTGACCATGCAGTGTCTAGAGTGCCTCTGAAATAGATTTCAGAGTTCATAGATATCACTTGTTTTCCATAGTGACATCCACTACTTCTAGAAGAGTGCAAGGGCAAGTTTCCTAGCTGCTCAAATTTGGTATTCAATGTAGTGTCCAGGAGGGCATAGCAGATTGAACAAAGAGGAGCTAGATCCTGCAAGGGGCTGGTGCTTACTGTACACATATTTATAACCGAGCTTCTGTGAGATAATATTCTCCTGAAATCTCACGATTAAAGTGTCAAGTTATGAAGTTGAGATTGGAACATGAGTTTCCAGATTCAAAGGTTCAACATATCCACTACACCACATTGAACTCCTTCTCAGTTTCTGGGTATGACAAAAAATAGCAGAAAGGAAAATTTTGAATAAAATGAGAATGTGACTGAAGAGCTTGTCTTTAGACGATGAGTATTTTTTTAATTTGCCCCACTGACATGCATTGCACTAGAATGGCACTGGAGATACAGTGGCATTGCCACTTCAATGAAAGATAAGGAAAAGAAGGTGAACTCTAGAAATCATTTGGCACAGAGGCAGCCTCTCTACATGGACTCCTTGTGCATCTTTGACTACTATGACAGTACATACAGTAAATAATTTACTTTTACTAAACTCATGTTGTCAACAAGTATTTGGTTATTGCTGTTTTTGTTTATTTTCATCAAAAGTGGTAAACAATCAATACAATAATATTACACAAAGGAACTTATGCACACCAACAACATCCTGTTTCACAACTACATTATTTCAAAATTGTGTCCTCTTCAAGGACAAAAGGCACTTGCAAAGGAGATAGGTCTGGCCCTTTTTAAGAACTGGAAGTGCTTCTTTATTGATTGCTGATTTTGTGTGGATGGATGAGTGGTTGGGTGACTACAACACTGAGTCAATAGGGTGCATCAACGAGGGAGTGCGTATATGGATGAGTGGAAGTCAGTCAATTCTTGAATGTATGAGTAGTGAATGTATAACTGGATCATAGAGAGCACAGATTTGTGAATGAGTAGGCCCAGCGGTACCCTGCCACCAACGGGACTACAGTGGTACCAAGCACCCTACCTTCGGCCGTGCATTTAATGTATGTATTTATTTACTAAGGATTTTTATTTAGAGTGAATGTTACCTGGATGTTGCAGAGCGATTCATATACTCATTCAAAAGAGTATAAAATCAAATGGATGCATCAAAACTAATTTACATATATACAAACAGCAAAAAAATGAAGAGTGACAAAATGGGCATAATAGTAGATCTTATGATAAAACTAATTAAAAAATGTGAAGGACGGTAGCTAGTAAGTGACGCCTAGGGTGGGCAAAGGTTTACTTATGAGCAAGTCCTAAATGGACATTGCACAGATGTAAAGCGGCAGTGAGATCTGGAAGTAGTGTTAAATTAATAGCTTTTTCATCACCTTTTTGAAAATATCAAAGGAGGAAGTTTGGGGCACTTTCAAGGAGCAGGTTATCCTTACTTTTGAGGAGACACTGACTGCCTGAGACAGACAACTTTTGGCAAGATAGTTAGGGGGTCCCTAGGAATACAAATGTATGCATGATGTAGGCACGTTTTATATGCTTCTCTTTTTAGTAGGATCAGGAATATGTGGTCAAACGTTTTAGAGTCCCTGGTCAGCCTTGTGGCTATACAGGGTTGCTTTGAGAGGGTATCCAACAACAAAACCACCACTTTTCTATCACCCTGAAAAACTTGTATTTACACACTGTACCCAATGGGTGCCTTGCCTATTTAAAAAAAACACTGAAGACCCTTCTGCTTGTCAAAGAGACTCTTGAAAAAATGCGAGAAGCTACACGAAAGAACAGAGGTAGCTTCAACTAAAACTGTAACCTAAAGGTGTAAAAATAGGTGAAAAATACATGAAAAATATAGGAAGTGTAGATAATCCCCATGAGCCTGTCAAGGAGTGCTACTGACTGGCTAACATCACATCATCGGCATTTTCCTACAAATATGTTAGAAAAAGGCCAGACCTCTAAGGACTACTTTGGAGAGAGGCCTGAAACAGTGTGTTCTCAGGAAACTAATTCATTAGTACATGGGTACTCACAAACATTTTCCCGGGGGACAAAAGATGTGGTCTGTAAATGTGTCCGAGGGCCGCATTGATGTCAGCGGGGTATGGTTGTTGGTGGGAGTATTGGGGGGCCATTGGTTGTGAGGTAGGTGTAGATGAAACAAAGAATATACATGTAGTTGCTGAATTGCACAATGGGAAACTAGAAAACCTTGGATTAATCCCGGCTTCCCTACCTTACCAAATTGTGTGATCCTAGGCACCTAAGCAATAGTTTTATTTTTCTTCCCTTCATTATCACATAAACAGGACCTAAACAATACGTGGCTTCATGATGTCTGCTGCACAAAAACGTCTCCTATGTTTGATTTAAAAAACAATAATGTTTTACTTGTATAATAGGAACCCAGGTCACCCATAGGGTGCACATAACAACCTACTTGGCACATTTCACCATTGGCATTTCTAGGGTAGGGGAAGAATTGATGTTTCTAACTTCATGTAAGAAAACTATCACTTTTAAAATAATACTTCTCAATGTGCTGATATAATCTGATGTACGCAAGTGAAAAAGATCTACGTGTTAATTAAATACACTTTTTGAATTTTGAAATTTTATCATATGTTTGCACTTCGCTGCAAGATGACTTTAAAATGAAGGTGCTCCGAAAGTTTAATGATGCAGGACTTAACAGTTACCTCCTTTTTTTTACCACTAATTATGCTTTAAATACATTCTTGCCTGTTTCTTTAACAACTGTTTTATTGTTAGCATCTATTTGTGTAAATAGCAGCAGAGTGCTGCTGTGCACAAGGGGGCCACATGTCACGGTCAAGAGGGCCACATGCGGCCCCCGGGCCGTACTTTAAGTATCACTGCATTAGTACCTGCATAAAAGAAGGGAACTCCAACAATAATTAAAATGTGTCCAAAGCACCCAGAATGTTTATTTTTTATTGGATGGGACTTCGACACATGATTAAAAACAATCAGACAGGCTCAGACTACAGAGTAACAGATGGCTGACATGTTTCATTGCTAAAAAGAAGTTACAATAATTTCATCAGAGCAAGAGGACCAAACTGTCACCCACCAGTACATTGCACCTAATGAGAACGGTGAACAAGACAAAAATAGGAAGTGAGAGTTCCATGCTATATTCATAACCCAAAGTATATGGCAGATGCAAGTGTGTAGTCATACATTAGAAGGAGAGAATAAGCTACTCAGTATTATATAGACCACATGAGATGCAGGCCTATAAGTTTCAGGGTGATAGGAGAATAAGACGTTTGTTGTATATTGTCTGAGTGGAGGGTACCCCATTGTTCTCCTTTATCTCTCTTGAGCTCTTATTTTGTTTGATTGCTTTGAGAGGGGCCAGAAAGAGGTTTGGAATACCTGATAGTAAGTGTAGACAATATAAGCACTTGGTTTATTAGCTCAAAATATGAAAAAGAAATAAAGAGCTTCATTTTGTGAAGGAGTCTGAAGTGGAATTGTGACCCTTTGTCATCACACTGATGTGCATTTGGAGATTGAGAGCTCTGTCCATTGATTTTGCAGATTCAACAATAGAGGGTTCGCAGCTCATGACAGAGAGGTGATTGACAAGGCAGGACGGTGGAGAGTGTAGGAGAAAATCAGTGTTTTATGTGTTGAGTTTGAGGTGGTGATGCAGCATCTTAGGTCTGAATATCCTTGAGGAAGTTGGCCATATGTTCTATATTTTCAGAGGAAGAAATCTTCAGACATAGTTGGGTGGTATTGGTATAGAAGTGAAAGATATATTTGAGTTGTTCAGATGATAGTGGCTGCATGTAGATGTTAAAATGAGCTGGCAAGAGAATAAAGCCTAGGGTGGTCACCTAAATAGATTACTGAGTGACGGTAGGTAAGCTTGTCCATTTTTGTACACCAGTTGCAATTACCCAAGTGTAAACAAAACCAAGTGAGTGCTGTCCCATTCAGCCCTATTCTCTCCTTAAGTACTTTAAGCAGAGTGATATGACTTGCAGTGTCATAGGTGGCTGAGAAGTAAAAAAGAATGATGAGGCACTGGCTCCCTTGGTCAAGAATACAGAGAGCATCATCGCCTATTTTTAGAGTGACAGTCTCTGTGCTGCAGCCTGATTGAAAACCTGATACATCTCATCAAAATGTTTTTCATCAATTAAGTTTTGAGCTGGAACTCAGCTCAACTCTCTAAGACTTTGGCCATAAAATGGTTATTGGGGACCGGTCTGTAGAAATTTATATCAGTTGCTACCAAGCGTTTATGTTTTTTATCCAGGATAACACTTGTCCCATTTATAAGTAGCCTGGAACATTTTCTTGCAAAACAGATGCATTGATCAGGTGTTTCCAGCAGGGGAGGTTGGAGGTGCTACTTTCCTTGTGGTCAAATTGTTTTTTTGATGATGAGTGCTTAGTTTCAGCAATGTTTTGAGCATTTAAGTTGGGTCCGTCTCTCTGAAATTGGAGCAAGGGGAATTGGCTACAAATGTAAGATCGATAAAGGCTTCTTATCTTGTGGGGGAATGGTAAGAGAGAAAGTTCACTGTTTCCTACTTTCTCTCTGAAGAAGCTGGAGAACTCCTCACATCTTTGTTTTGACACATGAGTTTTTTGGGTGGTTGTTTTCATGGCGAAGCTGCTTTCTTATACTTGACGTTGCAGCATGAAAGATGAGCTTTTAATATTTATTTCAGAGTTGAGCCTGGTTTGTTTGTGAGGGTTTTGATGCTAGGCTCTTTCAGAGACTCCCAGCAATTTCCTGCTTTCATTTACTGCTTTCAAAAAGCATGTTGGTCTTCTGATTTTATTTTCTGTTAAGTGATTAGGTGCTAGTGTGTTGATAATCTCTGTTATTACTTCCATATATTGACCTGTCAGCTCATCAACTCCTTGTGCGGGGGCAGCAAATGGAGTAGGATTTGTCGAACCTTTGTGGCAAGTTGTGAGTGCCTAGGCTTCCCAGATCTCGTATCCAGTGTTTTGTCTTCTATGTCATTCTTAGAGATGTTTGTGAAGTGGAGGGAGGAGGGACAAAGGAAAAAAACATTCGATGTGGATGGAATTCTTTTTTTATTCCTCCTAATTCAGCGATTGGGAGGTCAGTCTTTGTACCGTGAATGTGAGTGGGGGATGTGCACAATTTTTGGAGTGGGTTGACAAGCAGAAATTGAGATAGGATGATCATTTGGGATTCCTGCTTGTCACCCCACGAAGGTGAAAATCTCACAGGAAGATGTTGCCTGATTAAAAGAGGAACTCAGTGATGAGCTCAATCTTCGCACCAAAATGTTAGTCACTTGGTGGGTAATAAATAGCAAATGGCCGGATCCTGTCTTTTCTGCATTTTGATAGCAATATTGAAGGACACAATTTACCATCAATCACACATTCCTTCCATTTTCAAAAGGCCAATATCCGGACATGTTTATGTACGCTGTGAGATGGACAAATTGTAGTTTTGCATACACTGCATAACTCGGTAAGAAAACCATTCCCGAAACATGCAACTATAAAATGTAAGTCTTTCCAATAATATCTGGGTTACAACACATTGCCCCTCTCAGTTTTTCCACTGCACGATGCTACGAATATACATTATTCCAAATATTCATTTTATGAGTGTTGGATTTGTTGGCATCATAAGAATGAAAGGCAGATCCAACCCTTTTTAAAATTCATGTTTGTAATTGAAAGATCAGACACCGATCTCAGCAGCAGCCACTCATCTCAATGAACTATTATCTGGTATCTCAATCAGCTATTTTACTGGTTTTCAAAAACGACATTGCAGAGCTGTAAGTGAAGGGTCTTTCAATATATTGGGGCTGAAAATGGCAGAAAAGCACATCATTCAGAATGAAGGGCATTAAACCCTCTCAGAGACAGGCGAGGCGTGAGCCTACTCCAACGATTAGATCTCTAGCTGTAAAAAAAATTGACTTTGGAAATGCTAATACATTAAGACATGTATAGAATAAAAATTGAAGGCCTGGTCACAATTTTCGCGGTACCATTTAAGTATCATCCAGTGAATATTTCGTATTTGTGTGCTGTGGATGTTGGGAGATTGGAACAGCATGTCAGTATCATTCTGGATACTGCCTGATGTGCAAGACAATATAAATTACATAGAGAAAAGAATGTCGTAACAACATGTAGCAGTGCTTGGGGCACAATGGGATATTGAGGGGAGTGTGCCAATACATTACAAGCACCAATTGCTTCCTTTCCATCTCATCACACCACTGCTGAAATTGGGAACAGAATTCAAAGTGAAAGAAGAAGGACTCAAAAGTGACCCCATATGTTGAGTTCAATCCCCTAGTGTTCTCTTTCTTTTTCCTTCCTCTTTGGTAATTTAAAAAATGTGTTTCTTTTTATTCCCTGGTTTTTCCGCCCGGGCTGTCTGCCATATCTGAGTAAGAATCATCTCAGCCTAGGTCATGTATTGTAAGGAAGCCTTATTGAATCCATATTGAACACATAACCCAATGAGCATTAGCTGATCATGAACGGTTTGTATTTGATGTTTTCTTTATTATTTCAAAATTCATCAAATCAATGAATCAGCCAGCAATAGTTTGTCCTTTATTTATTTTTTTAACAAAATGTATTGCTTTTTGTTACATTACATCTGAGCTTCAACAATATGCATCTCGGGTACATTAAGGTCTGAAATGAAATCGCACATGTAATCGTCAATTACATCAGAGTCAGTGGCATAATCGCCAAATATAAACAAATAACGAAGAGAAATCATACTAATCCCCGCTCCCCATACCCAAATAACCATGTCACCCAACCGCAACAGATGAATGGAAGAGCAGGATTGCAGCCTCATTTGAGAAAGAAAACAAGCTGCAGTCTATCCAATCAGCCTGTTGTCCAGGAGGGGTTCGAGGGTCTGAGGTCCAGAAGGGAAAAGGGGAACTGCAACCGCCATGCTGTGATGAGCTTGGCAGTGCAGGGTAGTGTTAGTTCAGTAGCATCCGCATTAGGAGCAGTGTGTGTGTGTTTTAGGATGGTCAGGCATGTGCTATATCTTATGGTTTGAACCCCTCCAGGAGGGCATCCCTTTCCAAGGAGATAGGTTTTTGCCTGAGTCCTCGAAACTCTGCAGCGAAGCGTGTTGCTTTCAGCTAACCCCCATTGTATCACCTTGTCACTCCACCAAGGCAGTTTAGGCACTGCAAGTTCTTTCACTGTCTTGAAATAAGTGTTTTGGCTAGCAGAAAAGCCAAATCAGCAAATCTCAGTGACACCCTAGGGCCACGTGGTCAGGAATGTAATCCAAGTAGACATTGTGCCCCACTGGTCCAGTTCTGTAACATCTGTCAGTGTAGTCAAAACTCCTCTCCAATATTTGGACAAGCGGACACGTCCAAAGCATATGCAGATCAGTCTCCAGGGCTTTGCAATTGGGGCAGTCGGAGGATACGGCTGGGAACATCTTAGTCAGTCTAATCGAGGTGAGGTACACTCTATGTAGGTTAGACAACTGTAGAAATTTAAGTCTAGCATTCCGTGAGACACGTTTAGGATACTCTACAATACATGTCCAGTCTTTAGCAGGGATTTCCCAGACAAGATCTGCCTCCCAAATGTGTTTCAGTGGAGTTTAATGAGACCACTAGATTTGGGCAGCAGAATCACTTGCACTCTGGGGGGGACTGAGTCTAACCCACTACAGGTGAAACCTGTCGGCCAAATCTGGGTTTTGCTCCAGCTAACTAGCAGTGCTTCATCTCTATCCAAGAGCAGGGATGATTGGGCAGCTGAGCGCATGACACAATTGACTCCTCAGGGACATCGTGGTCACTCAGATCATATCCATTTCTCCCATTAAGTTAGTCTCACGTAAACAATGACACTCAGAGGAGTATATGTTTCAATAAGGTTTTAACGAAGCAACTGCATCTTAGATAATAAAGCATGTACTGCAATAACTAGGACGATAAAGCATGACCGAATTAAAATTATGACAAGGAGAGTAAACCATAAAAATAACGCTACCATATTGTCACTCGAATCATTAAAATAATTCCTACCTGGGCTATGTTAGAGCACAGCATGTTAAGCTCTATTTCTGCACTTCAGGTTCCCCTGGGAAGAAATCATCCCTCATACCTGAGCAAGAGGCCTATAGTCAACATAAGCAGCTGTAGCGAAGCAATCAGCATACAGTCGTGGTCATCTGGCTGGAATGTCCCTCTAAGATACATGGGTCAAAGCAGTGTTTTTATAATAAAACAGCTGATATTCCAAGAAAGGATCCCTGCGTAAGAGTGTGTATGTTTCTAGGAACACTAGAGACAAAGCGTTACCACATTTGCCTACTGCAGCTTTGAAAAAAGCACAGAGTGAAAGAAATGTCTTGTTTAAGAACGCAGTGCTGACCTATGCAAAGAACAGCTAGATAGAAATAAATAAAACAAGACCGCAAATGTAGCTATTGTTAAAATAATAAACAAAGCTGAATAAAATATGTCTAGGTTAAAGTGTACAGCAGCAGGCCTCGTTCGCTAAAATAACGTGTACGAAACTATAACTAAAATGGCTACACAACAGTGGCATGCTTCATCATTGAGTCCTTCCTGTTCTGTTGTAGAACGGGCATGCTGCAACCAAAAAACTATGAGGGAGCACTTGTTATAACTATAGCTATGATGATTAGTGAATATGAGTGGGGAGGGTTCAAAAAAGGAGATTAAAAATACCTGCCACTTGGGAGAACCTTTGTTTAATACTTATTCCTGTGGCAGTATGATTAAAAGTGGGAAATTAGAAAGGATAATGTTATGCTATGAAGCTGCCTTTCATAATTACAGTCTACTTGTTTCAAGCCTGCCCCTAGGCTTTTCATCAGGACCAGTAGCACCTACCTAGTGCCATTCCTTACAAATAGTGCCAGTACACACCTAATGTTCATAGAATAAAGGTAATACTACATCTCTTTGCATGCTTGATTCAGATAATTTACATTACAGATATTGTTCATAGGTATCATGGATCCTCTGGTGGGGGGGGGGGCTTGTAATCACACTTACTCCAAAGCTCCGCTCCTGCTCATGAACCTACTTAGTTCCTGCCTGGGGATGGGTTGTGTACATTAATTTATGGGAGGACGAGCCATGGCTCTTACCGTTCCTGCCAACTCCCTTTTAGAAGTATACAGATAACCAATACGGCAGCCACTGCAACTGACTCACAATGCAGTATGCCTTGAAGTCGGGGGCTCCAAGTCCACTCTCACTTGCGGGAAGCTGTATCTTTGAGAGGCTGACCCTACATCTGTCCTTCCCTAAGGCTAGTTCCCCCAGCACTGAATTTAGCATCAGAAACATCCATGGGAGGACCATCACTGGAAGGTTCACAAAATAATATAAAAGCTGTGGCAGCATAACCATCTTAGCCAGGGCCAGCCAGCCCACGACCGAGAGGAGTAATGTAATCCAGAAACTAATTTGACCTTTAAGTGAGTTGATTGCTCCTGCAAGGTTGCTCTCAAGGGAATCCTTCAGATCACAGTATATATTGATGCCCATATATCAAAAAGTGCATGCAGCTATGGGTAGTTCTTTATCACTGAGATGTAAAGGTGTGTCTATGGGACCATCAGTGAGCAGAAATGCAGATGATTTGTTAGCATTAATGAGAAGTCCAAAGTGGTCAGTAATTTGGGTATGGCTGGTAGACCTATACTCATATTTCAAAATACAGGATCATGTCATCTGTGTATAGAGACACAGAGTGTAGACTATGCTCCAGCAATATGTCCATGTCGTAACATTCCTTCCGAACATGTTGTGCTAAGGGTTCTAGTGCCAGGACAAAGAGAAGCAGTGACAGTGGGCACCTTTGCCTGATCCCACATGTACCAGAGATATGAGATCCTGTGTTCGCTCTGGTTGTTGGTTCGGTGTACAAGAGAGTGACCCATTTGATAAAAGTTTTTGCGATGCCATAGTGCTTTAGCGTCATCAGAATGTATTCCCACCCCAAAGAATTGAAGACTTGGTGGAAATCTAAGGAGATACAACCAGCCATTGGGTAAGCCTCTTGGGACACTGTCATGACATGACATAATCTATGGATGTTTAGTGATGTGCTGCGTCAAAGTACAAATCCACACTGATCGTAGTGGATCAGCCATGGAAGTAGTGGAAGCAATCTACTGGACAGCATTTTACTTAAAAGTTTGTAGTCAGTATTTAAAAGGGGCAGTGGCCTATAGGAAGTAAGGTTTACAGGTGATTTATTAGGTTTTAACAATGATGTCACCATCGTTTCCCTGGTACAGGGAGTAAGGCAGCCGGGTTTCCATCGCTGTGTTCTACAGTCTTTTGAGACATGGTATTAATTTGGAGGCATACAGTGAGCAAAATTCAATTGGAAGCCCGTCTGACCCCAGCACTTACTCCTAGCTATCTCCTTCATGGCATTCCGTATTTCCCCCGGTGTGATGGGAGTACTAAGAGATTCCCTCTTATCACTCTGGGTAGGAGTGCCTGTTGAATAAACATGCCAATGTCCCCCAGATCCAGGAGTGGTGGGGCAGCATATAGCTGCACATAGAAATTAAGCAACACGTCATTAATGGCCTGCTGTATATTAACCACCTCATGCTCTGGGTCTTGTATTGATGGAATGGATGTGGGTTGGACATCCAACCAGATCATACGAGCTACTAAGACTCCTGTTCTATCTGCCTCTGCATGTATCATCCATGTGTATGCCTTATGATCAATGAGGTCACCACCTTTAAGGCTGCCCATTCTATGAAGGATGAGGATGCTGTGCCGTCATTTTCAGTAAAATAATTGTCTCTAGTCATAGCTAATTTATCCCTTAAAGCAGTGTCCTCTAGAAGAGTCAGTTGTAAGTGCCATTGTAAGTGCCAAGTGGATATTGAGGTTGGTATTGAACCCCAGGAGATGGTTATTTCGATAGGGTTGTGATCTGTCAGAGCTTTCCCCAAGTGAGTGGCCTGCGTCACATTTGGGAGGAGAGTGGTATGACATACAAACCTGTCTAGCCAAGAGTGTAGGGAATGGGGGCAAGAATAAAAGGTATATTATCACAGTGAGCCATTTCGACAATGCCAGACTTCTGATAGACCCCAACCGTCCATTCACTGCCTCAAGGCCTTAGATTTGTGGATCAAAGCTGTGACAGATAAAGGAGGTTGAGACCTGTCTAATGAGGCATCCAGCACTGTGTTAAAATCACCCCCCCATTATCCAGACAAATGCTGCTCAGTCAGATAGGACTGTGGACAGGTGTGTAAGAAAAATACCTTGCTGCGTGTTGGGTGTATATACGCATCCCAACACTAATGTGTCACCATCAAGGACTTCCTTCAGGAAAACATAGCGTCTTTGCGCATCTGCTCTAAAATCTTGCAGAATGAATGGGATCTCTATGCATTTTCTGTGCCTCATTTGTGGGCAGTTGGGTTTCTTGTAAAAAGAAATGCCATGTGCGCATGTCGCCTATGAAGCTGCACTAATACCCTATGCCTCTTGTGCACTGACCCAAGGCCTGCACATTCCAAATGATTATATTATGTATACACCCACAACTGTAGACATAGACTGTCAGTTTACAATACTTAGGGGGTCATTTTGACCCTGGCGGTATGAGACCGCCAGGGCTAAAATGACGGAAGCACCGCCAACAGACTGGCGGTGCTTCCTGGCCTATTACGACCGCAGCGGAAGTGCCGCGGTCGCACCGCCGGGGCCGGCGATATTCCGCCACATTTGCCCCGGCGGTGATAATCCACCTGGGCAGCGCTGCTAGCAGCTCTGCCCAGGGGATTACGAGTCCCCTTTCCGCCAGCCTTTTCCTGGTTTGAACTGCCAGGAAAAGGATGGCGGAAAGGGGAGTCACGGGTCCCCCTGACAGGGCCCCATGGAGCTTTTCACTGTCTGCATAGCAGTGAAAAGCACGACGGGTGCAACTGCAGCCGTCGCACAGCCGCAACACCGCCGGCTCCATTTGGGGCCGGCTCCTGTGTTGCGGCTGAGATCCCCGCTGGTCCGGCGGCCGGAAACCAGGTTTCCACCCGCCGGCCCAGCGGAGATCTCCAAATACCTCCGTCAGAGAGGTCACCGCATAGGCAGTGCCCCACCCTGTGAGTTTGGCGGACTGAGATTTCCATCTGCCACACTCAAAATGACCCCTTAGTCTTCCTTACTATAGTTGTGGTCAATTGTAAGTAAGACCTGCCCCCGTGTGTGTGTGTTAGGTGACAATGTAAAACAAACAACCCCCAACCTGGAATACAAGGTCCAGCAACTAAGAACTGCTAGACCTAACATCAGAACCGATAAGAACATTTTCACAATATGTAAACAGGTGCCTCCGACTGAAGGGTGCATGCGGCTGTGCCTATAGACAGAGGCCTAATTTGGGAAAATGTAATTTCTGTGTATGTGGGCGATTGGCTGATTGGACCCTCTCCCAGGTTTTACAGTGGAAGTGTAAAGTAACAAGATAATGAACAACATTGTACAGTATAAGCGCCCCATAATGAGGAGCCTAGATAAACTCAGTGCTATCCATGTTCAAGAAATGTATAGATTTGTGTGTTAGTATGCCAAGCCATAGACCGGGAGGACATGTTCTTGCTAGAGTAGTCTTAAATCAAATGTGAAATATGCTATAAATCTCATGTTTCTTGTGAAGACACTGTTCACATCAAATCGTGAGTCATTTGTGGTGTGATAGTGAGAAACAACGCCATACTACCAGCACATTCGGAGCTAGAGGCACTTCCCAGAGTGGAGGTGGAGCTAGTATAGGCAATACAATTTTTCATGAATGTTGCTGCTGTGATTGCTGCCTGTTGTGCTTCTCTGGCTTGCTGCTGTGAAGCGGCTATTTTCGGGCTGCCCCGTGTGGCCAGACGGTGCTTCCTCCTGTCCGTCTGAGGTTTAGGTGATTTGAGTGTGGGCCATTTTTGGCCTTGCATGTCTAGAAAATGTACCTCCAGCTAGTCCCAATTACTTTCTGGTGTTTCGAAAAAGTAAGTGCATGCTTCGTATATCACCTTTAACTTTGCGAGGAACAGCAGAGCATACTGCAACCCAACAAAAGCCATTTACTTTTTGACTTCTTGGAACGGTGAATATTTCCTTTGGACCGTCAAGGTATAATCTGGGAACAGAGAGACTTTAGCACTGTCCATGTGAATGGGGGCTCTGTCCAGTGCTGCCCTCAAAATTGTATACGGTCTCAAAAGTTAAAAATCTTCACCACTGTGGGCCTAGGTGGTGATCCTCGGATAAGCCAGATAGTGGGGACCTAGTGGGCCTGTTCCCTGACAAACATCTCAGAGAGTCCAGTTGGTGCCATGGCTGTTTGGGGCACATTTCTGGCATATTGGGTTGCATTTTGCCCTTTGTCCCACTATACGCATGTTGTTTCTTCTGGCTCTACCTTCTGCATCATCCGCATGGTCTTGCAGGTGCTCCAGCTGTTGTCGTAGTTGAGTAAGATAAGCAGAATGCGCCTACTGTATTGAAGTCAGGGAGGATATATTCACCTTGTTTGTTTTAAGTCTGTCAGACATTTTACGCTGTTCATCTTTAAGTCATGTGGCCCACTCATGCTTGAAATCAGTTGTTATTGTCTCTAGACGTTTCCCAATCTCCACTCTAGATTCACGTATCTCCTGCAATATAAAATCTAATTTATCCGCTTGTTGAGGCAAGTCGGTAGGGGAGTTTATGTCATCTGGTGTTTGTTCAACAGTACATTCAGAGGGTGCGGCCCTGGACTGAGAGCATGGAGTCGGGCACAAGATTTATTTTCAAGGTGCCCCATAGGTTCATCAGTGAAGGTGACTACTCTTTGCATCATGGGATACGATGCATGTCACTATAGTACACTCCCAGTCCTGATGAGTATTGCACTTCCAGGGTAGGAAAGCACACAGGCAGGTTGGGCCGTAAGGGTGCGTCCATGAGAGGTTTGTTGACGCTGTGCTCTCAGGACAGTGTGTTGGGTAAGTTTTCGTTCTGCAGCAATAAGGCATGCCAAATACAATGCACAATGGTTCCCATTGTAATGGACTAGCGGCCAGGGCCGTCTGGTCAGGGTCGATCCACCATCTTAGCAGCAGTGCCTGCACAAAGATTTATAATACACGAGTAGGGATGACACACATTGCCAGGAGTATGTGCATTTTAAGTAAGTACCCACCCTTCACGCTGTCAGCAGCGGTCTCTATGGGGCATAGTTATTCTATTTTTGCACCAAATTAGCGTTTTTTTTTAACTCTAATTCAGTGCAAAACGAACTCCATATTTATGCTTTGGTGCTAGACCCGTCTAGTGCCAAATCTATGGAGTTAAAGTAATTTTTTGGACATGGAAACGTACCTTGCCTTAATGAGATGCAAGGTAGACGTTCCAGTGCACAAAATGACTCTATGGCCTTAACGCCATATTTATACTCCAGTGTAAAAATCGTGCACGGGGCAGAGGAGGGGGTCATAAAATGGTACAAAGCTTGCTTTGCCCCATTTTTTAACACCTGGGTCAGGGCAGGCGTTAGGGGACCTGTGGGCCTATTTCCATGGTGGAACATCATGGATTAAACCCACAGGTGCCCTCCCCAGGCACCAGGAACACCCCCACCCACACCAGCAGGACAGTGGAGGATGGGGGACCCATCCCAGGTAAGTACAGGTAAGTATTTTATTTTATTTTTTAAATTGCCATAGGGGGCCCTGAAATGGGCCCCCATAAATGGCACAGGGTGCAATGGCAATATCCAGGGGACTCTGGTCCCCTGTGCTGGCCATTGGGGTGGTGGACATGACTCCTGTCTTTACTAAGACAAGAGTCATGTGGTATGGATGGTTTTGCGTCAGAAAATTACTCTAGGCAGGTTAGAGTCATTTTTTTTACTCTAACCTGCCTAACATCATTTTTTAGTGCAAAACCCCCTTCTTCTATACCGCCAGCCCCACCTGACTAACGTCTTTTTTTTTTTACACTAGCCTAACCTTTGCACCGGCTTGCACCATTCCATAAATATGGTGCCTGGCTGGTGCAGAGAAATGGTGCAAGACGGTGCTAAACATTTTGGTGCAAAACTGCAGTTTTGCCCTAAAAAGTATAATTCAGGGCCTATGTGTTCTCATGGGTGGTCTGAGCTGCAGTGATCAACAAGGCCCCAGCATTCAGCACAGCATGATGAGCCTACTTCTCTGGAAGTTCACAAACCTCCTGTCATCCGCACTTCACTGGTGGCACCGTGCAGCTAGTCACATCTCCTCGGATAAAGTGGGTGGGGGAAAGAGGCAGGCAGCCTATATCATCAGGGCCAAGTGACCAGTGACAGTCATCGCACCTCCACTCACCCCTCGCTGTCCCTGCAGAACTCCGGGCCATATGTCTTGATGTGGCCGCAGCTGAGGATTTGCGTGTATACTTGTATCCCTGTCGGACCGGGCCTCTTCTCGGTTCCTGGCTGCAGGTCCGCTCTACTCCTCCACCCTGGTTCTCCGCAGAAACAGCTCCCTGAGATTAAGGTGGCGTCTGCCGTGTAGGTAGAACAGCACAAGATCCTCCAATCTTGCTGTCCCCTGTGTCAGGCCCACTCATGCCCGGTTCGGGGTAGCAGGGAAGTGTAGGCTGCACCTGCCACGGCACGCGCCCAGGCCCACCAGCTGTACAGCAGCCACCTTCTTACACCAATCCAACAAATCCGGTGTTACACTGCATATAAAGTTGTTAGGGAGTGCTCTCAGGCTCTGATGGTGTGCTATTTTCAAGGAAATGGCATGATTCGTAGGCCGTGTCCGGGAGATGCAAATTACATACCCGGTGGCTAGCCACGTCCCCCCAATAATCTTTCTTTTAAATTGTATTTATACCCAAGAAATTGATGTTAAACCTAAATAACTCAACTTACTGAGTTGACTTGTGTATAAGGAAGGATCTTGTCAAAAAACACCTGACTCTAGTAGGCAAAATACTGATAGTGAAAAATGTAAATGTTGTCCAGAGTGAACCAGTAGTTTTAACACGAATACACTAAAAGCAAAAGGTTATGCACAAATACATTGAAGCCAAGTTTAACCAAGTTTAGGCAATCTATGCCACGTATTGACTTTTGTACATGACTGAACAAGTTTAAATGTCTCTGCAAAATTGAGGCTCTGTTAATGGATCATCAGCTACAAACCTTCGCCAGAAAGCTGGGACGCATGGGAAATGCCTTAACCCTACCTTCTTTGTAAAAATATGGAACTAGTCACACATATGGAGCTGTCACTCCTCCCTCAGGAAAGAGCAGGTTTCACTTTAACCCTAAACTTCATTTTCTCCTAGAGGGTCGGTGTACCTACTTTATTTCTACTGAACTGTGTCAGATAGGAATGACATTTAGAGTATTAAGCAGATCTGCCCTTCAAAGTCAGACATTTCAGTGCCCCCATCTCACAGAAACAGATGAAATACGAGGGATTTTCTGCAATAAATAGGTAAGCATTGAGTTAATATCCTCTACATGGTTGCTCATTTAAAGGAGGGCCGTGCTTGGGCTCAAAAACTGGTCTACGTTCAACATCCAGGTCTTTCTATGAAAATGCATACCTGTGTATTGCATGGGAAGATATGCAGAATGATTGATAAATCCCCATAACAGTATGAAATTCCCCTTCCTTTTCAATAAAATCATGTCCTTGGTTTCAATAAGCTATAGTTTAAAACAAAAAATATATCCCCTTCGGGCCAGAAGGAGTTGATTTTTGGGTGGTGTACATTACCAGAATAAAAATATGCACCAAGAAGAGTTCCAGAATGAAAAAGAAGCACCCAGAAGGACTGACAGAGCGCTTAACCCCTATCATAGATCTGTCATATAGACAGGTGAAAAAGATCCAGTACAAGTGCTTGAATGCATGGAAGAGACACCTACCCACCGTTCATGCCACTACATGGATTGGATTACAGGTCCCCAAAACATATCTGAGTACTGTATTCTACAAACCCATCATTGATTTGCTGTGTGATGTGAAATTCAGCCAGACCCATAAAAAGAAGGAACTGACAATAAATGTGAGGGTACTGGCTGAAGATTTGAGAAAACAGCCCATCACTTCAAAATCGAACCTAGTTAAGCAGCCGCAATCAAACAACCAATTCCTACTGAATAAGTCAAATTCACTGGAAGATACATAAAAATAAGAAGCACAAATCCCCTGCAGCACAAGAAATTAACCATGATTTGTGATTGAGCAGAGAAGTCTCTCTCTCAATTCTTCAGAAACAAAACCACTGCCGTTTACAGCAACTTCAAACCTCAAATGGACTTGACAGACCTC
Source organism: Pleurodeles waltl (assembly GCF_031143425.1). Lineage (NCBI taxonomy): Eukaryota > Metazoa > Chordata > Amphibia > Caudata > Salamandridae > Pleurodeles > Pleurodeles waltl. Next base: position 840,123,507 of record NC_090439.1, on the reverse strand, counting down.
ACAAACTGCCTCCCAATCTTATTCAAAGAATCACTGCTAACCACATAGCCCATCATCCTCCCAGAGAAACTGCTGCCAGCATGAAGTCTATCCAGTCAAGGGCCCCATCAGACACCTTCCTCCACTACACCTACTCCATATGATTACAACTCTTCAGGAGTGCACCATCTATTGGCCCATTCTGAATGCCCCCAGTTCTTCTGCAACATCCCCAGATGCTTTGAAACAAGTAAATGACCTCCCATTTCCCATTTCAATGTTCAAAGTACAGACCGATCTCCCTGTTACCATTCCCGGCCAAGGTCGTACAGAAAAATATCAACCGATGCCTCACCAAATATCTCCATACCTACCAACTTCTTTGCACCATTCAGTCTGGTATTGAGTCCCAAACACAGTACAGAAATTGCCCTCATCTCCACTACAAATGGCATCTGTGCGACTCTAGGCAGAGGCGAAACAGTACACCACACCCTCCGAGACCTCTTCGGAGCATTTGACATGGTCTCCCACCCCATCCAACGACTACACAACATTGGAATCCAAGGACATACACTCCGATGGATCTGCTCCTTCCTGATTGGAAGGACCCAGATATTTAGCCTGGCACTGCACTCCTCAGGTCCTTGTGACCTCATCTGCAGAGTTCCCCAGAGATTGTCTCTGACCCCAATACTCTTCAATGCATACATTATCCCTCTAGCCAGCATCATCTGTTCTCACAACATCAACGTCCTCTCCTACATGGATGATATGCAACTCAATCTCTCCTTTAAGGACAAAATATCCAGTACCTGTATCAAGTTCAATGCCTGGTGGACTGAAATTTCACACTGCATAAAGACCAGCTGACTAAAGCTGAACACTCACAAGACCAACATTGTTATCCTTGGAAACATCACTTCACCATGGGAGTCCACCTTGTGGACAATAGAGTTAGAGACCCACCCCCCAAAACACTGCAAGAACCTTGGTATTGTCAACACCAGCAAACGTATCATCAACAATCAAGTACACACCATCACTGCCTCTTGCTTCCATACCCTGAAGATGTTAGGAAGATTTTCAAGTGGTTCCCAATCAGCACCCAGCAAATCTTGAATGTATGCCCTAGTCACAAGCACAATGAACTATGGGAAACCCTTTATGCCACAAGAATGCAGACCATTCAGAACTTAATGGCCAGACCCAGAAGTCAAGCTTTCTCCTACATTGTTCCTTAATCATGGAACGACCTGTCCCTAAACATAAGAGCCTCCTCTTTACTTCTTAAATGCCACAAGAAGCTGTTTTTCAAGTAGTCCTAGTAGGCCCTAGGTTTGGCTGGACTCATACCTGCTCAGCATCAGGAAACACTCATGGGTAATTTTGCACTCTGCAAATCTGTATAGCATAACAGGTCTTGATATCTGTGGCATGCATTTTGTAAGAGAAGCATAGCACACAGTAATTGGTATCACAAATCAATTAGTTCCCTGTATGATGAGACTTGAAAACCACACATAAGCAGAGCTAATAGAGTTTTCAATTACTTGTCCACAATGAATACTTAGGTTGTTTGTTGAAGGGGGTGAGAAACCACTTTAAGAAATAATTGCATGCCTTGTTAGGGTGAATCACAAATGTCAATAAATAAACCTGTGTTTAATCTCTTTTAGCTTGGCACAAAGCAATCATGCTAAACTTTGAGGCAATGTGTAAAAGAGTTTTGCAAAATTAAACAGTAATAAAGTGAAAATTAAATGCAAGTGAAATCACAACCCAGTTTAGAAAAACAGACAATATTTTAATGAATTAAATGATAGGAAAACCAGAGTCATACAAGCTTTTGAATTTGATAGTTGACAATCCATCTTTTCCAACAATAAGCAGTACAGTAGGCAAATTTCAGAAGTTACTTTTATCCAGAAAAAATAGATCACTAACAGTAAAACAATATATGGTATAAAATGAAATATTAATTTATCTAGTTTAAGCTTAGCATATCCAAATAGTCCCTCAATATTATTAAAATGATTGGAGCTGAAGGATGGCCACACCATTATTCATTCCTTTCCATAGCTGCAGCAGAAACAAAACTACCAAATGAACCCTTAACCATCATTGATAAAATGTTTTCTTTTATAAGGGTTTCTAGGTGAAAACAGATGTCCGATTCGGGTATGGTTAAATAACCAGAGCAGTTCTTTCTCTTACAACAATGACATTTATGCAATAAAACTGTGTTTATATGCACCACCCATTTGAAGTAGAAAACATGAAGGAAAGCAAAAATAGATGATGGAGAAGTGGAGCATTGAAAAAAATAAAACGTTTTCGGAAAATGAATATCACACAGGTAAGGTAACAGATGTTCAAGTTGACTCTGTTGGTCTGCTCTTCAATATTTTCTGGTTGATAGCAATGGACAACATATAACTCTGTCATTCAGTTCTTAAGATCTAAAAACATATTTGTTCTTAGGGCAGACCTGAGCTACTATAAGAGTTATATGATCAATAACCCTTAATTATCTTTAATTCTTAATTCATTATCCAAAACTCCCATTAACAGGCCTGCAAAAGCTCTTAGAATATTTTTAATATCAATAATAATGGTGTCTGAGTTAGCATACAAAGCATGTACCTCCTCTAAACTTTTACTAAGTAAAAGCTCCTTCAGTTCTGCCATTTTAGATTCTATAAGTGCCAGAGAAACTACTAGTTTTCTGTGAGTGGACTATGCTGATTTGGAATCTGAAGTTTAATTGGCCATACCGTATCAAAATGTGATAAAATAAATAAACAAATCTCAAGTTACTGGAGGTAACAGGTATTGGAAAACACTATTCAGCACTACAGAGAACCAGAAAACAACAACAGCGTGAAAAGGAAGCTGTTGTAAGGTACTTATAGTTGGATGTCACAAAAACTGTAATATACTGACATACTATAAATAAATTAATTCAAATTGCAAATGCAGAAGCACTTTGAGTTTAGAGATAGTAGATGTCTCACTCAGTACAACAGATGTAATTGGCAAGCAAAATGAGCAAGATAACAAGACAGATGACAAAGTAATTAAAGGTATTGACACATAATAACCTGCATGTTTAAGATGAAACAACAAAGTCAATCCTTTTTTGCTGCTGATGCAGCAGCTAAAAAAAACTTCGAGACACTAACTTTGCAGACCTTTCCTCTATGCCTAACACCGGCATTGTAGGATAGGAATTCTGAGAAGATGTCTAGGAGCATCAATATATCGGGATGAAAGTGGAACATGATGGAAATCATAGTAAAGCAATCCATTCCAGCTTCTTCAAGGGTATAATTCTGATACTAAACTTAATGTAGCTTCAGACTTATTTTATCACATCATACTAAACACAATATCTTTCTTAAGTAACCCTTCACAATTGGATTTCCATAGATATAAGCTGCAGAATTCAACAAATAATCTGCACTTAGATAATTACTGATCCCATTTTGTAATCTTTTTTTTACTTGAGAGTGAAATTTAGTTCCAACTTCATCAGCTATGACTTTTTAGTAACTACTGAAAGGGTACACGATTTAGCAAATAAATGCTTATTGAGTACCTTCACACTTAAGCATTCCACCTTCTGCTATTCTAAATTGCACTGATATTTGCTGGAGCAATATGGTTTTGCTATATCTGTAAACATTGAGCGCCTGCCCCAGTTTTTTTAGTCTTGCACTCTGCAATTTGCTCATGCCAATAGTTCAGTTCCTTCATTTGTCCCCACACCATCTATGCTGTGCTCCAGATTCTTAGTTTCAGAACTCAGTCAATTGTTTACAATATATTTAAACCTTTAAGAACAATGGTTCACAAACATGGTAGCCATCCCATCTGCTACATTGCATGTACAAGAGCGTTATGGCCTCTGGCACCAGTAATACCATGGATGGGATATTGGCTACATGTTGGCTGATCCTGTTCGCCAAACTGTAAATAAAGCCCAGTGTTCTAAAGATGTTTCATTGTTGGCATTGCAGTAGTACTAATTTTGCCTCACATATTTGATTATAGCTTTTTCTGTTTCTCAATCTTTGTCCATAATTCTTTAAGAACTGGAAGTTTGTTTTTGTTAGATTATTAGAAATGTATTCATATTATTTGTGACTACCCTGGAACACCCTGAATCAAAATCTCTACTATAGCCCATATTTGAGATTCCCACAATCTCACTCTTATTAACATATATCTTATATGCAAAGAGAGAACACACATTTGAATAGCATTCTGCAATAAAGGGCTACACCTTTGAAGAATAGTGACAAAATGAGGGTCTCATTAGTAAACTATATACATTTATACTCCAGAAATGTCAAATATTAAGCAACAAAGAAGAGAGGTGATAATGTCATAGGGTACCTTATTATATTTTAACTCTAAGGGCTCACATGTTACGAATTGGCACACATGATCCTGGTTCTGAACAGAATGCTTTGACATGTGTACAGAATTTAAATTTTTAAACTAAATAAGTGCAGATTGTCAGCTTCAACATAACATAGAAGGCTGTGTGCACCAGGCACGAGCCCATGTACGTGTGCCTGTTTTAGCTTCAAAAGATGGGCTACCTGTAAAGTTTTCACCACATCATGAAGGCTAGGTACAGCATGACCTTCAGCATTTTCACACTGTGGTCATTTTTTAATGAACAATGTAAGTTTGACATAGAGTGAATACTGTTCTTAATAGATACCTTTTAATACTCTGTAGTATATTTCTCATGAGAGTTTCCCTATCTGCAAATGGTGTGGTACATAATAAACTCTCTCCATAGAGCAAACACTGTTTACAGTACCCACATTTCTACTCATATATACTTAATATTCATTGTAGAGGGTTTGATACAGATAAAGGCTGTCTGTAGTCAGGCATTGGTTATTAAATAGAAGTTAAGTATCTGCAGGAACTTGGTTTGCTCTGAACAGTTGTATGCAGATTGAAAACCGTGTGCAGTAGGGATCTATCTGAGGTTGATTCTTAATGTGAACTCGGCTACCCGTGAAGTGTATGGTGTAGGATCTATGTTGCATATAACACAAACTTGCTACACCTAAGGAGTTTGCATGTTTAATGGCTTCATATTATGCTGAGCTATTGTGTTCTTACTATCAGAACTCTAATGCCATAACTTTTATAGAGTAAGGTGTACAAAAGAAGCCTAGTTGATGTCATCAATAATTACATCTGTGATGACATCAATGATGTCATTTGAGATATCATCAGTGATGGCATAAATGAAGTCATAGAGCATGTATAGCTGATGATAATATGTGGGGTCAAAAGCAGTGAATGGTTCGGGCACAAGTTATAGTTAGATGTGCTAACTATAAGTGGTGAAGTTTTGAGTTTTTTGCATTCACAACTTAAATGTCACTGACATATTCACCTAACTATAACATAACGTTAAACTTTGTTTATTTCAGTGAATTTCAAATTTAAAAAAAAAAAAAAAAAGATCAGTACATCCATTCACACCCACTGGATGATGTCATCAGTGATGTCATCTGAGAAGTCATGAGTGATGTCACTGACCATGTTATCAGTGACGTAAAATGTGAGGTTATAAGCAGTGCTTTACGGGGTGCAAGTGATACTTAGGTCAGGTAACTATAACTGCTGAATTTCTATGGTTTTGTACGTATGAAATGTCAGCCTAACTATAACGTCTCAGTAACCTTTGTTTTTTTCAGTGAATTTCTATGTTTTTTAAATTCTGTTTCCCAACTGTAGTGACCCTGTAACCTTTGTCTTTTCAGTGAATTTCTAAGGTTTTTTAAAATGTAATTTCAAGCTACTATCTCAGCTGTGTTATCGGTTTAAGATATGATGAAATACTAAAGCTACTATTAAGTGCATCATAGCACACAGTTTTCCTTATTTTTCCCACATAATTTAGTCCACCCTGCTGCATCATTTTACCCTCTCATGCCCCACCTTTCCAGTAATGTGAGTATATTTTATTGTTCACAGTACAAACTTAGCGATACTGTCTTTAAATTACATATTGCTATTATTTTCCTATGATAACTATTTTGTAACTAAATGTACAGTGTATGCATTTAACCGGGTCAAAATGCCGATGTTGTCAAGTTCAAACACTGTGCTGTTTTGAAATACTGCATATTGCATATTTAATTATGTTGCAGAGGCTATATGGTTATAGGGGCTTCCTAAGATGATATTTAAAGTTTTCCTTATCTATCATGTTCTATAGAAAAGTACTGTTCTAGTGTTTTTTTTGTTTCTGCTGCAACTCCTGTAGTCGCGATTACCACGGCGACCACATGGTTTTCAGTTAGTGTAACTAATATATATATATATATATATATATTATATATATATATATATATATATATATATATATATATATACATACTGTACACACTGTTTGTTTATAGGACTCCGATAATCACGGTGACATCATTAACCATGATGATCGCTTGGTTTTCAAAGTATGTAAAAAAAACTTTTTTGCGATATTGGAGATAGTGTTTGGCAACAGAGTTTTACTGACATGGTGTTTTAACATTTAGATGTGTAATGTAAAACAGTTTTTAGTGGTTTTACAAACGTCACAATGGCATTCCCAGTTATCATGTGACCAGGAAATTAATCAATATCATTGAACAAGACAGTTTTCAAGCATTTCTTCAAAGGGACCACATCCATTTCTTTGCTCAAGAAGCTTCCATTTGCTTCTTTACCTGTTTTCTGAAGGTCTGATAACAGCTACAAGGACTAAAATTGCATTTTTGCTCTGGAGTTTTCCTTACAGTTAAAAAAATGGCAACAGGAGGCAGTGAAGAATATGATGTGCCACAACCAGAAGACACAGGACCTATTGAAGACCTGGACAACAAAGAGTCTGCTAATGAAGGGCCTCCCACACAAAAATATAGTGTGGCATGGGAATTTTTTTAGTATTCACAGTGGAGAGTCAAAAACAGTGGCAAAAATAGTCAAATGCTATATTTGTCAGAAGACATTGTCAACAGAAGCGAACAAAAAGTATTCATGTGGAACAATGTCTAAAATCTTCTCATGGGAACCAATTGAGATGAGCAGAAATGCAAAGAGTAGCTGGCACAACTCTTATTGCATCAGAAACAGCATCTTTACCTTGGCAAAGAGTGCCTGTTGAAGTTGAAACTCAAGTTGGAAGGAGACTATTGTCATTCCACTCAAAAATGAACCAAACCGTTCCCCTGATGATTTTCCTAATTTGAGGCCCATCGACCTGTTACCTGCTCCAGCCAAAATATTTAAGAAACATATTAATTCGACACTGATGGACTTTATCACCACCAACAATCTCCTGGATTCATCTAAAAATGGGTTACGCCGTGGACATAGCACTGAAGTTGCCTTACTGGTGGCAAAAGATTTTATCCATCATGAAGTAGATTGGGGGGAGCGCTGTCATACTGGTGTTTCTAGATTTGTATGCAGCTTTTGACACTGTATCCCCTACCTGGCAGGAGTTGAAATTATGTCATGCTGTGATTAGGGATAAGACTCTTGCCTTATTGGCTCTTTTCTAACAGGTTGAATGCAGACGGTCAGCTGTGGTTCTTTTAGGTCTGCACTGTTTTGGCTCCCTTGTGGAGTACCACAGGGGTCATCACTCGGTCCCACACTGTTTAACCTGTATGTTGCTCCCCGGGTTACCTTGATTCACTCAGCTGGGTTCCAGGTACTGTCCTATGCTGATGATACTCAGATTTTGATATCTACTTCTGAAGATCTATTAGTGGTAGCTGAGAGGTTTAAACAGTGCATGACAAATATTGGAATCTGGATACAGGGCAACTCCCTAAAGTTAAACACTAATAAAATGGAGGCGTTTGTCTTTAGAGGACAAGACTCAATGTGGTCAGTAAAATGGTGGCCTCAGTTGTGTGGTCCACTACCCATTCCAGTAGAATCGGCAAATAATTTAGGTGCGATGTTTGACAATATAATATTAAGACAGGTGAATAAGACTACCAGCTCCTGCTTGTATATTTTTAAGATTCTCAAAGAAAAATTTCTATTTATCCCCTTGAAACTCAGGATGACAGCGGTCATGGCTTTGATTACCTCTCGCCTTGACTACTGCAACTCACTTTATCTTGATATTAACAAATCTTCATTAAGGTAATTGCAGATGATTGAGAGTATGGCAGGTAGGCAGGTGTTGGACATACCTAAATCTGCCTCAGTCACTGCAAGTCTATCAGCCCTTCACTGGCTTCCGATTATCAAATGCATTTAGTTAAACTCTCTGCATTGTACACAAAGCTTTCCAGCAGCAGAGATGTTAAACTCTGAGATCCTCTTTTCAATGGTACTGCCCTTGCAGACAATTAAGGTTCTCAGGTCAGAAAAAGGTCTTAGTGCCTAGATTTCAGAGGACCAGGTGGGGTGGCCACACTGTATCTGTAGCAGCAGCTAAACTCTGGAACACACTACCAGATCACATAGCAGGTTTGGACACTCATATTACCTTCCGCAAGTTACTCAAAACCTGTCTGTTTCCTCACCTTTAACTCTGGTGGAAGGGTTTCCTTTTTCTGTGGCTCTCTGTAGGCAGCTCTTTGACACCTTGGGGCATAATGAGCTTTAGAATTCATAAAATATAAAATACAAATGCAAGTTGGTGACATTGCACCAGAATTTTGCCTGATGGTGATGTACTGCATGGACTGCAGCAAAGTTGTGCCTGCTGGATAAGAGTCAGTGAAAATACTGCATGATGCAGCGAAGGAGCATAAATATTGATTTTAATTCAAAAACTCAGTTTTTGCAGCTTTTGTTTTTTGCTGCTTGTTTCTAATTTTTGAATCCATGTTGTCACTTGGTCAGGAGAAGAAAAATGATCTAAAACATTAGAAAAGCACAAAAAACATTTGCAAATTCTCCTCCCCAGAAAACAGAACCCCCCCACATTTTTCTAAAAGCTAAATTGCATGCGTTTCTATGTGTAAACTAGTGTATAATAGGTGTATGAATGAGTGAGTGCATGATTGGTGTATCGGTTTATGAGTGCGTGTATGAGTGAGTGAGTGTATGATTTCATGCATGAGTGAGTGAGTGTATGAATGTGTGTATGGGTGATTACTGAGTTTATGAGCACATGTATGGGTGAGTGAGTGTATGTATAAGTGAGTGAGATAGTGCATAATTGCGTACATGAGTGAGTGACTGAGGGTATGAGTGTGTGTATGGGTGATTGTCTGAGTGCATGTATGGGTGAGTAAGTGAGTGCATGATTGAGTGTGTGTATGGGTCATTTACTGGGTGTATGGGTGAGTGGGTGACAGCATGTATGGGTGAGTGAGCTAGCGCATGAGTGCGTGCATGACTGAGTGACTGAGTGTATGAGTGTATGTATGGGTGATTGTCTAAGTGAATGAGTGCATGTATGATTGAATGAGTGAGAGTTTGAGTGGTGCATGTGTGAGTGAGTTCAAGTATGAGTGGGTGAGTGACTGCATTAATGTGTGGATGAGTGAGTGACTGAGTGTATGAGTGTGTGTATGGGCTATTGACTGAGTTTAGGAGTGCATTTATGGATGAGTGAGTTTATGTTTGGGTGAGTAAGAAAGTGCATGAGTGTGTACGTGAGTGAGTGACTGAGTGTTTGAGTGTGTGTATGGGTGATTGCCTAAGTGTACAAGTGCATGTATGGGTGAGACAGTGAGTGCATGGCTGAATGCATGAGTGAGGTACTGAGTGTATGAAGGTGTGTGGATGGGGGATTGAGTGTATGAGTGAGTTATTGAGTGCATGCATGCATGATTGGGTGAATGAGTGAATGCATGAGTGCATGTGTGATTGAATGAGTGAGCGTCTGTGGGGTGCATGTGTGAGTGAGTGTATGAGTGAATGCATGAGTGCGTGACCAAGTGTATAAGTGTGTGTTTGAGTGATTGAGTGCACTAGTGCATGCATGGGTGAGTGAGTGAGTGCATGTATGATTGAATGAGTGAACGTCTGAGTGGTACATGTGTGAGTAAGTTAATGTATGAGTGGTTGTATGAGTGAGTGAGTGCATGAGTGCATGCATAAGTGAGTGACTGAGTGCATGAGTGCATGTATGGGATCTGTCACAGAGTGCATGAGCGCATGCATGCATGAGTGAGTGAGTGATTGAGTGTATGAGTATGTGTATGGGTGATTGACTGAGTGTATGTATGAGTGAGTGCATGAGTGAGTGACTGAGTGTATGATTGTGTGCATGGGTGATTGAGTGGAGGAATGCTAGTATGGGTGAGTGAGTGAGTGAGTAACTGAGTGTATGAGTTTGTTTATGGTTGATTGTGTGAGTGCATGAGTGCATGTATGGGTGAGTCAGTGAGTGCATGACTGTATGCATGAGTGAGTGACTGAGTGTATGAGTGTGTGAATGGGTGATTAAGTGCATGGGTGCATATATGACTGAGTTAGTGAGTGCATGCATGCATGTACGAGTGAATGAGTGAGTGCATGAGTGCATGTATGGGTAAGTGAGTGCATGAGTGCATGTATGATTGAATGATTGAGTGAGTGTGTGTATAGATGATTGACTGTTTGCGTGAGTGAGTGAGTGAGTGCATGATTGCATATATGGTTGAATGAGTTACTGTATGAGTGCATATATGAGTACGTGAGTGCATGAGTGTGTGCATGAATGAGTGACTGTATGTATTAGTGTGTGTATGGATGATTGACTGAGTGCATGAGCGCATATATGGGTGAGTGGGTGTATGAGTGCATGTAGAGATGAGTGATTGAGTGTTTGATTGCATGCATTAGTGAGTGACTGAGCGTATGAGTGTGTGTTTGGGTGATTGACTGAGTTTATGAGTGCATGGATGGGTGAGTGATTGTATGTATGGTTGAGTGAGATAGTGCATAAGTGCATACATGAGTGAGTAACTGAGTTTATGAGTGTGTGTATGAGTGAGTAAGGGAGAGCAAGACTGTGCATTTGAGTGAGTGACTGAGTGTATGAGTGTCTGTATGGGTGATTTAGTGTATGAGTGCATGTATGGGTGAGTGAGAGCATGTAATGGGTGAGTCAGTAGGTGCATGACTGCATCCATGAGTGGGTGCATGTATGGGTGAATGAGTGCATGAGTTCATGTATGGTTGAATGAGTGTCTGACGGTGCATGTGTGAGTGAGTGTATGAGTGCATGTATGAGTAAGTGCACAAGTGCATGCATGAGTGAGTGACTGAATATATAAGTGTGTGTATGGGTGATTGACTGAGTGCATGAAAGCCTGTTTGGGTGAGTGAGTGAGTGCGTGAGTGCATGACTATATGTGTGTTTGAATGAGTGAGTATCTGAATGGTGCATGAGTGAACACCTGAGGGGTGTATGTGTGAGTGAGTGTATGAGTACTTGAATGAGTAAGTGAGTGCATGATTGCATGCATAAGTTAGTGAGTGAGTGCATGGGGATTAGTAAGGCAGTGCATGAGTCCATGCATGAGTGAGTATCTGAGTGTAGAAGTGTGTGTATGAGCAATTGGTTGAGAGTATGTATGAGTGAGTGTATGAGTACATGTATTTCTCAGTCAGTGTGTGCATTAGTGCATGTATGAGTGAGTGACTGAGAGCATGAGTGTGCGTATGGGTGATTAACAGAATGCATGAGTGCATGTATAGGTGAGCAACTGAGTGTGTGGGTAAGTGAGATACTGCTGAGTGTGTTTATGGGTGATTGTGTGAGTGCATGAGTGAGTGTATGGTTGAGTCAGTGAGTTTATGACTGCATGCTTGCGTGAGTGACTGAGTGCATGAGTGTGTGCAGGGGTGATTGAGTGCATGGATGAGTGAGTTACTGAATGCATGCATGCATGCATGTATGGGTGAATGAGTGAGTGCCTGAGGGGTGCATGTGTGAGTAAGTGAGTTTATGAGTGCATGTATGAGTGAATGACTGAGTGTATGAGTGTGTTTATGGGTGCTTGACTGCATGAGACCCTGTATGATTGAGTGAGAAAGTGCATGAGTGCATGAATGATTGAATGAGTGACCATCTGAGTGGTGCATGTGTGAGTGTATGAGTTCATGTATCAGTGAGTGAGTGTATGAGTGTGTGTTTGGGTGATTGACTGAGTTTATGATTGCATGTATGGGTGAGCAACTAAGTGTATGAGTGCATGTATGAGTGTATGATTACATACATGAGTGAGTGACAGAGTGTATCAGTGTGCGTATGGGTAATTGAGTTTATGAGTGCATGTATGGGTAAGCGAGGGGTTCATTTATGGGTGAGTGAGATAGTGCATGAGTGTGTACATGATGGAGTGACTGTATGAGTGTGTGTATGGGTGATTGTCTGCATGCATAAGTGCATGTCTGGGTGAGTAACTGACTGCATGACTGTGTGCATGAGTGAGTGACTGAGTGTATGTATGGGTGAGTGAGAGCATGTATTCATGAGTGAGATAGTGCCTGGGTGCCTGCATTAGTGAGTGACGGTGATTGTCTGAGTGCATGTGTGGGTAGGTAAGTGAGTGTATGACTGTGTGCATGAGTGAGTGCATGAGTGCATACATGAGTGAGTGACTGAGTGTAGGAGTGTGTGTATGGATGATTGACTGAGTGTATGAGTGTGTGTATGGGTGAGTGTGTGAATGCATGTATGAGTGAGTGAGTAAGTGCATGATTGCATGCATGAGTGAGTGAGTGAGGGAGTGTATGAGCGCAAGTATGGGTGAATGACTGAGGGCATGACTGCATGTATAGTTAAGAGAATGAGTGGAACATTGTGTATATCTGTGAGTGAATGTATGCCTTAAGGTATGGGTGGTAAGTGGAAGAGTGAACATGTGTGAGTGAGTTTCTGAGTGGTTCATGAATGAGAAAATTTAAATAGGATATAGAGAGAGGAAACTAACAGAAAGGTATGTCAAAAGCACCATGGTGGTCTTTACAACCCTGGCGGACAGTGTTAAAGCGGCGGTAAGACCGCCAACAGGCCGGCGGTAAAAATTTAGCAATTACGACCGTGGCGGAAACCGCCAACAAAGACAGCCACTTTAACACTCCGACCGCCACTGCGGTACAAACAAACAGCGCGGCGGTCACCACCAACAGACAGGCGGGAGACAATGTACCGCCCACACTATTACAACCAACCAATCCACCACCTTTTCCGGGGCGGATTCACCGCAGATAAAAACACGGCGGAAACAGGATTTTGAAAGGAAAACGCTCACCTCTACACACCCCACGAGGAACGAGGACACCATGGACCCGGAACTCCAAATTCTCCCTGCGATAATCTTTCTGCTCCTCTACCAAGAGCACGAACGCCGGCGGCGAAGACCACGGTGAGTACTGCACCTACGACACAGGGGAGGGGGGAGGGAAAAAACAGGCAACACCCCCACCCCCACCCTCACCCACTACAACACACACACTAATGCATATTGATACATCACAGTTACACCCCCCAACCCCCTGGAAGAATGCAAAGACAATAGAAAATGAGTGTAACCATTGTAATATATTAAAATCAAGTAGGCAAACACATATATATATATATATATATATATATATATATATATATATATATATATATATATATATATATATATACCATGTACAAAATATATACCAAGCATAGTAGTCCAGGTAGTGCTCGAATTAAGTCCGTGGAACACTGGGCCCGCACAGTATGGACGAGGCCCACACAAGATCCCCGCCCATGACGGAAAGAACACTGCAGGGGCATCAGAGAGCAACAAAACAGGCACCTCATGGGGAGGGAAAGGGGGGGCACCTCAGCCGGTTGAGTGCACAGCGCCAAATCCACGAGAGGGCCACATGCCCACTGTTACAACCTGGGGAGTGCAAAGCCACAGTCTCTCAAGTCTCTACAGTGGGTGGACTGCCCACTGTTCAATCCTGGGGAGTGCAAAGCCACAGTCTCTCAAGTGGGTAACAGTCGCCACTGGTTCTGGAGGGGGCCTGGTGCCCAGAGTGCTTCATCCTGCTAAGGACAGAGGTAGTGGATGGATCTCTCCACTGGTTCTGGAGGGGGCTTGGTGCCCAGAGTGCTTCATCCTGCTAAGGACAGAGGTAGTGGATGGATCTCTCCACTGGTTCTGGAGGGGGCTTGGTGCCCAAAGTGCTTCATCCTGCCCGTGATGGACTCAGTAGCATCAGTGCCCTTGGGCCAGCGGTGCTTGAGGCGGCGATGCCCTGTTCAGCAGTGCATGAGACGGCGGTGCCCTGTCCAGCGGTGCTTGAGGTGGCGGTGCCCTGTTCAGCGGTGCATGAGACAGCGGTGCCCTGTTCAGCAGTGCTTGAGGCGGCGGTGCCCTGTTCAGCGGTGCATGAGACGGCAGTGCCCTGTTCAGCGGTTCTTGAGGCGGCGGTGCCCTGTTCAACAGTGCTTGGAGCGGCGGTCTCCATTGCAGTGACTCAGCTGCTGGTGGTCCTTCATGGCCTAGCGGGGCTTTTGCTGGTGGTCTTTCATGGCCCAGCGGGGCTTTTGCTGGCGGTCCTTCATGGCCCACCGGGGCTTGTGCTGGCGGTGGCCTCCTGGGCAGCTGGACTGGTGCTGGCCTCCTGGGCAGCTGGGCTTGTGCTGGCGGTGGCCTCCTGGGAGGCTGGGCTGGTGCTGGAGGTGGCCTCCTGGGCTGCTGGGCTTGTGCTGGCAGTGGCCTCCTGGGCAGCTGGGCTTGTGCTGGCGTTGGCCTCCCGGGCAGCTGGGCTGGTGCTGGCGGTGGCCTCCTGGGCAGCTGGGCTGGTGCTGGCAGTGGCCTCCTGGGCAGCTGGTATGATGGCGGTCTTCTCCGCCGTGCTGCTCTTCCCAGACTTGCTGACTTTCTTGTGCCCCTTCCCCACCTTAGAAGGTGTCACAGCTGACTCCACACTCCCACCTGTACCCCTGGGAGCGGCTTTGGTGGCTGGAGTCTTCCCCCTCTCCCGCCGGGCACTGGCCAACTTCTGATGCTTCACAGGTGGGGGACTGTCTGTGCTGTGGCTCCGTGCCACAATGGCTGCCCTGGTGGCCAGTGCACTCCAGATTCCAGTGACTACAGGCACCACTGGTCCCGGAGATGTTGTGGCTGAGGTGCTAGTTTGGGACCTAGGGGACGGACGGGGTGGGGGAGGTGTGGGAAAGAGGTCAAGGTTGGACAGGAAAAGTTTTTTGGACACACTGGGACAGGTAGCTGGAGGGGGTTTGGGAGTGGAGGAAGAGGTTGTGGTTGTAGGAGGTGTCTTCGTTTGCTGACTTTGGGTAAAGGTGCATGCGCTGGAGGTAAGGTGGATGGCTGTTGGGTGGGTGTGTGCCTGCGTTTGTGTATCTTGGGAGGGGGCGCCACAGACACACGGCGAGAGGACACAGGGGACGTGTGAATGGTAGTGGGGGTGGTGACTGCACGTGAGCGGGGTGTGGTAGTGGGTGTGCTGGTGATGTAGTAGTGGCTGTAGAGGTAGTGCATGCAGGTGTGAGTGGAGACGAGGCAGGGAGGGAGGAGGGAGACGAAGAGGAGGAGGTGTGTGATGCTTGTGTGAGTGCCTGTGGGATGTGTGGTGCTTATGTTAGCCTGAGCTTCCCTTGTGTGTTGACGTGTGTGCATGCTGGTCTGTAGGTGTGCTTGGGATAGGCTGAGGTACAGGGGATTGGGTCTAGGTGGAGGAAGTTGGAGGGGGGAGGCTAGACACAGGGACAATGGCTGCCATCAGTGCTGAGGCCCGAGACTGAAAAGCTCGCTAAGGGGCCGCCTGACCAGAATGAATGCCCTCCAGGAATGCATTTGTTTGTTGCAACTGCCTTTCTACACCCTGGATGGCATTCAAAATGGTAGACTGCCCAACAGTGAGGGACCTGTGGAGATCAATGGCCTCCTCACTGAGGGCAGCAGTGGTGACAGGGGCAGGGCCTGAGGTGCCTGGAGCGAAGGTGATGCCCACCCTCCCGGGTGAGCTGGCACAGGGCGAAGGCTGAGGGGCTGCTGGGAGGGCGGTGCTGGAAGGGGGGGGTGGCGGCTATACCTGTAGATGGGGGGGGCACAGATGTTGCAGCCACCACAAGCGAGCTCCCATCAGAGGACGAGTCCATGTCACTGGTCCCAGCTCCTGTCCCCGCCGTGGAGCTACCCTCGCCCTCCGTCCCACTGTTGAAGCCTGAGTCTATAATGTGGCCCTCCATGGCCATGTGGGATGCAGCCCCCTCGTGCTCCGGTGCCACTGCTCCTCCGCCTGATGATGCTAATGCACACAAGAACAGGGAGACCACAAAAAGGGGGGGACGACAGAAGAAAGACATGTTGAGTGCATGCATTACCGCAACCATTGGCGGACACGACAGACACAGAAGCCCCCTGCACTATGCGGCGCTCTTGGGCTTATATGTTCAATTCCTGGGAAATGGCCTACTAGGCTATGGACGACATCTGCACACATGGATGACACAGGGGCATGACTAGGTGTACTTGGCACTCTACAGAGGTGGGGTGCCACATGGCCTGCCTTACGGAGGGACCTTGCCTACAAAACTCGCCCTGGCCTAGGGAAACCCACAGCCCACCTCCCCCACCCAGACCCCTCCACTGCACGCATAAACAGCAGGATGAGAGTGTACTCACCCCCTTGTGGCTGCTGTGATGCCCTCAAGCGCCCATCCAACTCCGGGTACGCCACCGGCAGGATCCTGAACATCAGGGGGGTCATGGTGCGACGTGCACCGCTTCCTCTTTGGGAGGCCATCCCCAGCTGGGCCTCCGCCATCTTCCTTGCCCAGCGTCTCAGGTCCTCCCACCGTTTGCAACATGCGTGTTCCGCCTGCCATAGACCCCCAGGGACCGCACGTCCTTGGAGATGACAACGCCATATACCCTTTTTCTGATGGGCACTGACCTGCATAAAAATACACATAGAAAAAGGTTTCAGCCATAACGTCCGGCCTGTTGCACTCATGTTCGACCATAGCCCTCCCATCCCCTTACGCACAGGCATTGCCCACCATACATTCAGCACGCTGCCCAGGACCCTTCCACCAACCCCCCTTACACGAGGCCCTCACACACAGCACTACATTCATTAACGCCCCATGCATCGTGCTCACAGTGTACTCACCTGTTGGTCTGGAGGCCCATACAGCATACAGCATTCGGTACTGAGGTAGGAACCCATCCACCAGTCTCTCCAACTCTGCAGTGGTGAAGGCAGGGGCCCTTTCCCCAGTAACTCGAGCCATGGTCAGTTCCAGGCACAGGTCACAGCAGCACTTGCAGTATAGGTCCTCTCCTGTTGAATGTCAGGTAGCAAGTGAGAGAACAGATAAAAAATGGTGGTCACGTCCCCGGCGGTGCGTACTGTCACCACCAGTGTACTTCACCATTGGCTACTGTAACCCATAGGGCCCAATGACAACCTATGAGGAGTTGCACAGCGGTACTTGACCGCATCCCGCAACGGCACACAACGTCAGCGGCATCACCTCATTTCCACATGTCCATCCACACAGGACTGGCGGGCGCCATTTCAGGGTGGGGCAGGCCATGGCACCTAACTGCATCACAGTACACATAGGCACCATTTTGGCCTATCCAAAAACATAAGATTACTGTAACAATATGCAAAACAGTGTACAGTTTGGAAATGTGGAATACTGACCAGCTGCTCACTCTTTTGCCACCTAGAGTACAACCACTGCAGATGAATAGGAGATGGAGACATCCCCCGTGTACAGACCCCTGGTGGACTTGGCAACAATGGAGGACAGGCACATTATCCTCATATATAGGCTGGACAGGGCCACAATCACAAAGACGTGTATACCCAATTGAAGCCAGACCTGATATCTGCTATCCGTCATCCCACTGGGATCCCCCCTCTTGTGCAAGTCCTATCTGTGCTCCATTTCTTGGCAACTGGTTCTTTCCAAGTGACAGTGGGCTTGGCAGCAGGAATGTCTCAGCCAATGTTCTCAATAGTGCTGACCAGTGTTGTCTGCCCTGATTAAACACATGCACAACTACATCGTTTTCCCCCAGGTGGAGGATTTGGCCACAGTGAAAGCTGATTTCTATGCAATGGGACATATCCCCAACATTATTGGGGCTATTGATGGTACACATATTGCATTTGTCCCCCCCCCCCCGGAGAAATGAACAGATGTTCAGAAATCAAAAGAGCTTTCACTCCATGAATGTGCAGACAGTGTGCCTGGCGGACCAGTACATCTCCCATGTCTATGCTAAGTATCCTGGGTCTGTGCATGATGCCTTTATCCTGAGAAATAGCAGAATTCCATATGTGATGGCTCAACTCCAGAGACACCGTGTGGGGCTAATAGGTGAGCACATGGGTTCCCACTCAGTATATGTTGGTGTATAGGTATGGTGTTGGTCCTAAGGGTTAGTGTTTGGCTAACAGGCATCCATCGATATTTGCAGGTGACTTTGGTTACCCCAACCTCTCATGGCTACTGACTCCAGTGAGGAATCCCAGGACAAGGGCAGAGGAACGTTATAATGAGGCACATGGGTCAAAAAGAAGAATAATCAAGAGGACATTTGGCCTCCTCAAGGCCAGGTTTCGTTGCCTACATCTAACAGGTGGTTCCCTGTGCTACTCCCCCAAGAAGGTGTGCCAGATCATCGTGGCATGCTGTATGTTCATAACCTTATCTTGAGAAGCCAGGTGCCTTTTCTGCAGGAAGATGAGGCTGGAGATCGGTGTCTGGCAGCAGTGGACCGCGTGGACAGCGACGAAGAGGAGGCATAGGATGAGGACAACAGAACATCAATCATACGACAATACTTCCAGTGACACACTGGTAAGACACCTTAACTTAACTTTCCATTGACAGTTTTGTGTTGGACATTGTACATGGCGGGCTGATTTTCCCACCGCTATGGCTACTTAATGTGCCCTTTGGCATCTCTATTTTCAGATATCTGTGCCCCACTCTGGCTCCTGGTGTGTTGACTGCTGCCAACTACAGGTCATACCTATGTATACATTACTGTACAGTTGAATTGCAATGTTCACAGCTTGTTAAACAAATACATATTTCAATCAATTGACAGACTCCATACTTGTATTTGTTCAAAGGGTGTGTATTTAGGTGGTGATAAGTGGAGGGGGTATTGCAATGGGCTGGGCTGCTGATGGAGGAAAGATGAGGGTAGAATCCAGTCTATTGGCATCACAGGTGCATTGTCCAAGAGGGCATAGGAAGTGGAGCAATGGCAGTTCAAGGTGGAAAGGGTGACTGAGTGGGACACAAGGGTGACATTCAGGAGAGTCTTATTTCCTGGCAGGTGTCTTAGCAATTTTCTCTGGCTTCTGCCTGGATCGCAGGGACCATTTGCGGGGTGGTTCTCCTTCTGCAGGGGGAGGGGTACTGGTGGCCTGTTGTTCCTGTGGCGGGGCCTCCGGTCCACTAGTGGCAGCAGAGGTGGAAGGCTGTTCATCGTTTTGGCTAGTGTCATTGGCCCATTGGTGTTCCACTGCCTCCGTCATGGTGTTGGCCATGTCTGCCAGCACCTCTGCAATGGTGACCAGGGAGGTGTGGATGTCCTTCAAGTCATCCCTGAACCCCAGGTACTGTCCCTCCTGCAGCCGCTGGGTCTCCTGCAACCTGTTCAGTATCTGGTCCATCGTCTCCTGGGAAAGGTGGTATGCTCTCAGGATCCTGGAGAGTCGGTTCCCTGGGCCTGTCCTCCCCCTGTCACACAGCAGTCCTCCCAGCTTCCCTGTTGTCCTGTGCCTCTGTCCCCTGAACAGTGTTTGCCACTGTCACTGACCGTCCTGTGTTTGTGGGGTGGCCTGGGGTCCCTGTAATGGTGGGCACACTGCTGGTTAACGTGTCCTGGGGACAGTGGTATGGGCCTGCTGGGTGGGTGCTGTGGTGGTGCTTCCTCAGGGGCGAGGCTCTGTGGTGGTATGGGACTGTGCCTGGGTTACCGACTGTCCGGAGGTACCAGATTGGGCCAGGTTGATCATCCAGATCCAGGCATCCAGAGCTGCTGTCATCACTGTTGGCCTCTTCTGTGGGGGGACTGGATGTTGCTGGCACCTCCTCTCCGGTGACGTTGGATGGGGGACCTGTGGGGATGTAAATGCAGTGTTATTGTTTCTGTGTGTGCCATCTTGTGCATGGGTGTTTTGGCCTCTATAATTGTTATTGACCTGGCAGCTTAGCCT
This sequence comes from Pleurodeles waltl, assembly GCF_031143425.1. Lineage (NCBI taxonomy): Eukaryota > Metazoa > Chordata > Amphibia > Caudata > Salamandridae > Pleurodeles > Pleurodeles waltl. Next base: position 840,103,341 of record NC_090439.1, on the reverse strand, counting down.
TGTGTGACTAGTGAGCTAGGTGATTGTCTCTAGTGTGCATGCTTTAGTGATGTGTGTCCATGCAGTTCTGTGATGGGGGTCCGTGCATTGGTGTTACGTGCAGGGCTTGGCATAGGGATGAGTGGGTTGTGATAATGGGGTGTATGTGAGGTGATGGGTTGATGGGGGGTGAGGGCAGGGGTGGGGGTATGTGATGGCATGCAAGTAGGGGGGTGATAGTAATAGAGAGTTGATTTACCAGAGTCCATTCCTCCTGCTACTCCTGCCAGGCCCTCAGGATGCATGATTGCCAAGACTTGCTCTTCCCATGTTATTAGTTGTGTGGGAGGAGGTGGGGGTCCACCACCAGTCCTCTGGACTGCTATCTGGTGTCTTGCTGCCACAGAATGCACCTTCCCCCATAGATCGTTCCACCTCTTCCTGATGTCATTCCTTGTTCTTGGGTGCTGTCCCACAGCATTGACCATCTCCACGATCCTCCATCATAGCTCCATCTTCCTTGCAATGGATGTCTGCTGCACCTGTGATCCGAATAGCTGTGGCTCTACCCGGATGATTTCCTCTACCATGACCCTTAGCTCCTCCTCTGAGAACCTGGGGTGTCTTTGTGGTGCCATTGGTGTAGTGTGTTTGGTGTGTGTGAGGGTGTGTGGGGTGATGTGTTGGGGTGTGTGCTGTAAGGTGCGTGGATGGTGTATGGCTGATAGTGTTTTGTGGCTCTGGTTCTGTGGGTGCTCTTGGTCTGTCTCTCTCTGTTGGCAATATTTTTTCATCTTAAGGGGTTGTGGGTATTGTGTGTGTGTGTTTTATAGTGTTGTGGGTGTGGTGTGTGTATGTGTGTCAGGTGTGTGTAGTTTGAATTGTCCAATGTGGTGTTCTTTTGTTGGGTTGTGTGTATTTTGAGCGCGGCGGTATGTACCGCCAATGGTTTACCGTGGTTGAATGTCTGCTGCAGTGATTCGTGGGTCATAGTTCTGTGGGCATAGTTCTGTTGGTGTAACAATGTGGGTTTTGGTACCGGCAATTTATCACTGACATTTGGGCTGGCGGACTTGTGTGTGTCTGTTTAGTGACAAACTGGTATCTGTGTCAGAATATGGGTAGTGGTAATCTGCAACGGTGCCGGTATGTTGGCGGTAGTCAGCATGGCGGTAAGCAGGACTTACCGGCAATGTCATAATAAGGGCCATTATCCTTATTAGGATGAATAGTTTAGTTTAGTTTAGAGGCTTCCTAGCGCTAAAAAGGTAAGTCAAAGCCCAGAGCATTAGCCCAAGGAAATATCTATGATGAGAATATAAATGTCTTCAATTTCTTACGAAAAGGTAGTTCTAGATGTTCTTGCCTGAGTTCTAAGGGGAGGAGTTCCAGAGGTGTATGCTTTGACTAAAAAGGAGTTACCTCCCCATATAGTTTTCTTGAAGCGTGGAGTATGAGCCAGCAGGGCAGCAGAGGATCTCAAGGGCCTTGCTGGAACGTAAAATGACATGCTTTGCCCAAGGAATTTGGGACCCTTGTTATGAAGGGCTTTGTGTGTCACACACAGGGCCTTAAAGTGTATACGCTGCTTTATAGGAAGCCAGTGAAGGGTGGCTAAAGTAGGTTTCGCTGATATATATATCTAGGTGTATTCTTGAGTAATCACACAACCGTGTTTTGCACTACCTGCAGTCTCCTTATCACATATCCAGGGGAACTGAGAAAAAGGGAATTGCCGTAATCCAGGCGAGACAATATCAAAGCCTGAATAGGAAGTCTTCTGGCAAGAAAAGGCAGAAGATTGAGAATTTTCCTCATAGTTCTTAAGAGGCCGAAGCATTTTGAAGTGAGTTTTTTGGATTGATTGTCCATCATGAGTCGAGGGTCTAGCCAGAAGCCTAAGCTCTTTATATTGTCTTTAGGGGGCGGAATATTTTTAAAGTCCTCAAGGAATGATGCCGGAGAGTTGGAGAGGGCGCAACTGCCCACGATCATTACTTCCGATTTTTCATCATTGAGTTTGAGTTTAGACTCAGTCATCCATTTAGCTACATCCGCCAAAGAGGATGAGAGATTCGATTGGGAGGTATTTACGGCATTTGAGAGTGACATTACTCACTGAGTATCATCAGCATATGAAATCAAAGAGAGGTAATGGGGTTCCACAACTTTGGCCAGCGAAGAAAGATAGACATTAAACAGAGTAGGACTCAACGAGAAGCCCTGGGGAACACCGCAAGTGAGGGAACACGTGTTAGATAAGAACAAGCGGTTGAGAACTTGAAACATTCTATCTTTCAGGAATGAAGAAAAACAACTTAATACTGTGCCTTCCATTCCTATGGCAGAGAGTCTTTGAAGAAGAATGTTGTGATCCACAGTGTCAAATGTGGCACTTTGATCTAATAAGATAATAGCTGCATGTCCACCACGGTCTAACAGTTGGCGTGCGTTTTCCATGACCGCTAGTAAGGCTGATTCTGTGCTGTGTTGGGGTCTAAATCCCATTTGAGAGGAGTGCAGAAGTTCATGATTTTTAAGGAAGCATGTTATCTGGTTATTGACATGCTTTTCCATTATCTTAGACAGGACAGGGAGACGAGCAATAGGTCTATAGTTGCTCAGCTGCATGGAGTCGAGTTTAGGTTTTTTCAATAAAGGTTTAACAACAGCATGTTTAAGAGACTGAGGTATAGAGCCAGAGGTTAAGAAATGGTTTAGAGTGTTTGTCAATGTAGGAGATATTATGTTGGAGGCCAACGCTAGAATATAAGGTGGAGCGGGGTCTAGGGGAGATCCTGATTTTATACTGTGCAAGTAGTTGGTGACAAGAGCCTCAGTCAAAGGCTGAAAAACTGAGACCAAGACCGTTGAAACTTGGGAATCTTTGTGGAAATATCGATCTATTTCTTGACCGGGAGTGACGGGGAAGGAAGAACTAATGTCAGTGATCTTCTTTTGAAAGAAGTCTGCCAAGTTATTTCTGTGAACAATACTGTCAATAGCATCTTGAAGACAGATTAACCATGTACGAGAAACACTGTGACTGTTTCTTTAATCATAATTTTTCCTTAGAACTTTGGCTGAAGAAAAAGAAGATATGAGCTTGGAAGATTGAACAAAAGTTTTTGTTTGAACTTTAGATTGATGTCATTGCATTCTGTCTATCCAATTTTGCTTTTCAAATACACAGTGTAATGTCCAGAGATTATATTAACTCCTTCATGAAAAAGGATAGCAAAAGAATGTGATATTTGTCCAGCTTTGAAGTCTGTAATTTCAGTTTGCAATTTGGAGCCATCTGCTCTGAATCACTGCAGAATTACAATAAGGAATTGTTCATGTTCTTTGAAGAAATAACATAGAGACAACATCTAATCTGCAGTTTGGGCAGTTCATATTTTGGTAAGCATTTCTGTGCAATTTATTGAAAGGCACACTTTTACAATCTGGTAACGTTAAGTAAAGAAATCGTTCAGAGTTGATGTCAGTGCTAGATGTATATGAGCAGTCTTCGCAGTCAAGAGTCCATTTGTAACTGAGTCCAAATAGATTCTCAATATTTACTTCTTTTTGTTCTAAGACTCCAAGCATCACCATAACAAATTCCTGTCCATTTTGCTGAGTGTTCAGAGTAAATGTAATCCAGTACATAAACCTAAAAGATGTTGGATCCCTGAAGCAGAATGTATTACAGTTCGGTCATTTATTAAATGTGCAGCAAACTATATAGTGCCTGTTAGAAATGGGGTCTTTGGTTGACAGTCAGGTTACCCCCTATTCAAGCAAGGGCCCCCACTCTAGTCAGGGTAAAAGAGAATCACCCTCAGCTAACCCCTGCTTACCCCCTTGGTAGCTTGGCAGAGCAGTAGGCTTAACTTCAGAGTGCTAGGTGTAAAGTATTTGTACCAACACACACAATAACTTAATGAAAACACTACAAAATGACACAACACCGGTTTAGAAAAATAGGAAATATTTATCTAAACAAAACAAGACCAAAACAACAAAAATCCGACATACACAAGTCAAGTTATGAATTTTTAAAGATTAAACACACAAATAGCACTTAGAAACAAAAATGCTTCGATGAGATGTTAACACGGCGTCGTGACGGAGTCGTTCCCAACAAGCCGACACCAGCGGCGCCGAACACGGAGTCGTGTAGACCCCCAAGTACAGTACCTTTGGTGAAGAGTGAAGACAAGCCAATGCGCAAAGTCGGGGATCGCTGCGTCTGTGTGAAATGTTGAATCCACGCACTTCGAGCGGCGTCGGTCACGACGTGGTGCGGCGACTTCCACGGAGTCGTGGACTTCAGCGGGGCTGCTGCGGCGTCGGGCCTGCGAAGAGCGTCGCGTTCCAGCGAAGGTCACGGCGTCGGGTGCAGGCGCCGTTACCGGATTCAGCAGCGGCGTCAGTCCGGAGTCGTCCGAAGTCGATTTCCTTGGATTTCCACCAGCTTTCCTTTCAAGGGCCCAGGGACTGGATAGGGCACCACTTGTCGGGGCAGGAGTCTCTCCAGAGACTCCAGGTGCTGGCAGAGAGAAGTCTTTGCTGTCCCTGAGACTTCAAACAACAGGAGGCAAGCTCTAACTTAAGCCCTTGGAGATTTCTTCACAAGATGGAAGGCACACAAAGTCCAGTCTTTGCCCTCTTACTCTGGCAGAAGCAGCACTGCAGGAAAGCTCCACAAAGCACAGTCACAGGCAGGGCAGCACTTCTTCCTCAGCTATCAGCTTTTCTCCAGGCAGAGGTTCCTCTTGGTTCCAGAAGTGTTTCTCAAGTCTGTAGATTTGGGTGCCCTTCTTATACCCATTTTAGTCTTTGAAGTCACCTTTCGTCAAAGGGGACTCACACCTACTTGTGAAATCCTGCCTTGCCCAGGCAAGGCCTCAGACACATACCAGGGGGTTGGAGTCTGCATTGTCAGAGGCAGACACAGTCCTTTCAGATGAGAGTGACCACTACACCCCTCCCTCCTAGCAGAGATGGCTAATCAGGAAATGCAGGTTACACCCCAGCTCCCTTTGTGTCACTGTCTAGTGTGAGGTGAAAAACAACCCAACTGTCAAACTGACCCAGACAGGGAATTCACAAACACGGCAGAGTCACAGAATGGTTTAAGCAAGAAAATGCTCACTTTCTAAAAGTGGCATTTTCAAAATCACAATCTCAAAATCAACTTTACTAAAAGATGTATTTTTAAATTGTGAGTTCAGGGACCCCAAACTCCACCTGTCCATCTACTCTCTAGGGGAATTTACACTTTAATCATTTTTAAAGGTAGCCCCCATATTATCTATCCTATGAGAGAGACAGGCCTTGCAGCAGTGAAAAACGAAGTTGGCAGTATTTCACTGTCAGGACATATAAACCACATTACTATGGGGGTCATTCTGACCCTGGCGGTCGGTGATAAAGCGGCGGCCAACCTGCCAACAGGCAGGCGGTCAAAAAAATGGAATTCTGACCCTGGCGGGAACCGCCAACACAGCCCGCCACTTTAACACTCCGACCGCCACGGCGGGACAGACAAACAGCGCAGCGGTCACCGCCAACAGGCAGGTGGCAGACAATGTACCGCCCACCCTATCACAACTCACCAATCCGCCACCTTTTCTGGGGCGGGAGCCCCGCGGATAAAAACACGGCGGAAACAGACTACGAACGGGAAAACGCGCACCTATACACACTCCACGAGGAAGGAGGACAGCATGGAACCCGAATTACACATCCTACCAGCTATTGTCTACCTGCTCATCTACCAGGAGTACGAACGCCGGCGCTGACGACAACGGTGAGTACTGCACTTACGACACAGGCGAGGGGGGAGGAGGAAAGCTTACGGGCACACACATGCGCCATACATCCACCCCCCCACCACAACTACCTACACCCCAATGCCGAGCAACAAGTCAGAGTGACACCACACAAACCCCCCGGAATAATGCAAAGACACAATTAAAAGGATCTATAAAATATATGTATAAATAGCTCCATTGAAGGCATGGGAAATATGCCATATAAAAGATACAAAAATAAGGAATGAACATATTCAACAATATATACATAGGCAAAAAGTCCTGCACATTCCGTCAAAGTTCCATAGTCCGTGGGCCAATGTGCACAAACACATGGGCAAAGCCCACACAGGATACCAGATACCATTGGAGAGAACACTGCTGGGGCATCAGATGATAAAACTTCAGGCACCTCAGGGGGAAGGGAAGGGGGGGCACCTCAGCCACATGAGTCCACGACGCCAGATCCACGAGGGGCCTCCATGGCCACTGTCCCATCCTGGGGAGTGCAAAGCCACAGTCTCACAAGTCTCTACAGTGGGTGGCTTGCCCACTGTGCCATCCTGGGGAGTGCAAAGCCACAGTCTCTCAAGTCTCTACAGTGGGTGGCTTGCCCACTGTTTCATCCTGGGAAGTGCCAAGCAACAGTCCATCAGATGGATTACCGACTCCACTGTTAATGGAGGAGGCATGGTGCCCAGAGTGCTTCGTGAAGCCCTGCTCGACACAGAACCGGTACTGTCAATGGGCCAGCGGTGCTTGAGACGGTGTTGCCCAGCGGAGCGGTGCTTGACAGGAAGGGCCCAGCGGAGCGGTGCTTGAGACGGCGGTGGCCAGCGGAGCGGTGCTTGAGATGAAGGGCCCAGCGGAGCGGCGCTTGACAGGAAGGGCCCAGCGGAGCGGTGCTTGAGATGAAGGGCCCAGCGGAGCGGTGCTTGAGATGAAGGGCCCAGCGGAGCGGCGCTTGACAGGAAGGGCCCAGCGGAGCGGCGCTTGACAGGAAGGGCCCAGCGGAGCGGTGCTTGAGATGAAGGGCCCAGAGGAGCGGTGCTTGACAGGAAGGGCCCAGCGGAGCGGTGCTTGACAGGAAGGGCCCAGCGGAGCGGTGCTTGAGACGGCGGTGGCCAGCGGAGCGGTGCTTGAGATGAAGGGCCCAGCGGAGCGGCGCTTGACAGGAAGGGCCCAGCGGAGCAGCGCTTGACAGGAAGGGCCCAGCGGAGCGGTGCTTGACAGGAAGGGGCCAGCGGAGCGGTTCTTGAGATGAAGGGCCCAGCGGAGCGGTGCTTGACAGGAAGGGCCCAGTGGAGCGGTGCTTGAGACGGCGGTGGACAGCGGAGCGGTGCTTGAGATGAAGGGCCCAGCGGAGCGGCGCTTGACAGGAAGGGACCAGCGGAGCGGTGCTTGACAGGAAGGGCCCAGCAGAGCGGTGCTTGAGATGAAGGGCCCAGCAGAGCGGTGCTTGACAGGAAGGGCCCAGCGGAGCGGTGCTTGAGACGGCGGTGGCCAGCGGAGCGGTGCTTGACAGGAAGGGCCCAGCGGAGCGGTGCTTGACAGGAAGGGCCCAGTGGAGCGGTGCTTGAGATGAAGGGCCCAGCGGAGCGGTGCTTGACAGGAAGGGCCCAGCGGAGCGGTGCTTGACAGGAAGGGCCCAGCGGAGCGGTGCTTGAGACGGCGGTGGCCAGCGGAGCGGTGCTTGAGATGAAGGGCCCAGCGGAGCGGTGCTTGAGATGAAGGCCCCAACGGAGCGGTGCTTGAGATGAAGGGCCCAGCAGAGTGGTGCTTGAGATGAAGGGCCCAGCGGAGCGGTGCTTGAGATGAAGGGCCCAGAGGAGCGGTGCTTGACAGGAAGGGCCCCTGTTCAGCGGTGCTTGTCCCGGCGGGGCCCATTCAGCGGTGCTCCTCCCGGCGGGGCCCGTTCAGCGGTTCTTGTCCCGGCGGGGCCCTGTTCAGCGGTGTTCCTCCCGGCAGGGCCCTGTTCAGCGGTGCTCCTCCCAGTGGGGCCCGTTCAGCGGTTCTTGTCCCGGCGGGGCCCTGTTCAGCGGTGCTCCTCCCGGCGGGGCCCGTTCAGCGGTTCTTGTCCCGGCGGGGCCCGTTCAGCGGTGCTCCTCCCGGCGGGGCCCATTCAGCGGTTCTTGTCCCGGCGGGGCCCGTTCAGCGGTTCTTGTCCCGGCGGGGCCCTGTTCAGTGGTTCTTGTCCCGGCGGGGCCCTGTTCAGCGGTTCTTGTCCCGGCGGGCCCTGTTCAGCGGTGCTCCTCCCGGCGGGGCCCTGTTCAGCAGTTCTTGTCCCGGCGGGGCCCTGTTCAGCGGTGCTCCTCCCGGCGGGGCCCTGTTCAGCGGTGCTCCTCCCGGCGGGGCCCTGTTCAGCAGTGCTTGTCCTGTGTGTCTAGGGAGCCAGACCTGGGCAAGACTTCCCGCTAATTCACCATCCGAACTTGCGGTCGCGGCGCCCTCCTGTGATGGAGTCCTGGGCCCGTGGGTGTCGTCCGTCACACCCGGAATGGGGCTGGTGGGGCCCTCCTGGGCAGCTCGCCTCCTGCCTGGCTTCTCCGCCCTGCTGCCCTTGCCCTCCTTCGCTGAAGCTCTGTGGCCCTTGCCTCCCTTGGATGATGTGGCAGGTGACGGGGCAAGGCTACTGTCCTTGGTGGCAGCAGTCTCAGTCTTGTCGCGCCGGGCCTTTTTCTTTTTTGTCCTCTTCCCAGGGGGTGGGCTGGCTGTCCCCTTGCTGCTGGCCGATGTTCCTGCCCTAGGATCTGGTAGACTCCAATAGCCCTGCCCTTTGGTCACAGTAGATGCAGGGCTGGTGGTGGCTGAGGTGCTTTTTTTACTCTTACCAGATGGAGGGGGTGGGTCAGTGATTGGAACGAGCTCAAGGTTGGAAAGGAAAAGGACTTTGGAAGGACAGGGACGGGTAGGTGTAGTGGGTTTGGGAGTGGAGGAAGAGGATGTGGTTGTAGGAGAGTCAAGTGTGCTGTCTTTGGGTGCAGGTGCCTGTGACGGAGGCTGTCGTGAGGTGGATGGCTGTTGGGTGGGTGGCTGCCTGCGTTTGTGTGCTTTGGAAGAAGGGGTGACAGACACACTGGGAGAGGACACAGGGGACGTGTAAATGGCAGTGGGGGTGGTGACTGCACGTGTGCGGACTGTAATGGAGGGTGTACTGGTGATGGAAGTACTGGCTGATGGTGGTGTGCATGCAGGTGTGAGTGGAGACGCCACAGGGAGGGAGGAGGGAGATGAGGAGGTGGGGGACACAGAAGTGGTAGTGACTGTTGGCATGTCTGCATCTGGATGTTGCTTGAGTGAATGCTTGTGTGATCTGTGGTGCTTATGTCTGGATGAGCTTCCCTTGGGTGTTGAGGTGTGTGCAGGCTGGTCTGATGGTGTGGATGGGATAGGCAGAGGAACAGGAGACTGGGACAGGGTGGAGGGAGTCAGAAGAGGGAGGCTGGAGACAGGGACAATGGCTGCCGTCAGTGCTGAGGCCAGAGCGTTGAACGATCGCTGATGGGCAGCCTGACCCGAATGAATGCCCTTCAGGTATGCATTGCTCCGATGCACCTCCCTTTCTACACCCTGGATGGCATTTAAAAGGGTAGTCTGCCCAACAATGAGTATCCTGAGGAGGTCAATGACCTCCTCACTGAGGGCAGCAGGGGTAACTGGGGCAGGGCCTGAGGTGCCTGGGGTGAAGGAGATGCCCGCCTTCCTGGGCGAGCGGGCACGGAGCGAAGGCTGAGGGGCTGCTGGGAGGGCGGGGCTGGTGCGCTGGGTGGCGGCTGTACCTGTTGTGGCGGTGGGCACGGATGTTGCCGCCACCGCTAGGGAGCTCCCTTCCGAGGACGTGTCGGTGTCGCTGACGTCTCCACGGGTCCCCGTTGTGGAGCTCCACTCGCCCTCCGTCTCACTGGTGTACTCGGAGTCTGTTTTATGGCCCTCCGGGGCCATGTGAGATGCAGCTCCCTCGTGCGCCAATGCCACTTCTCCTCCGCCTGATGATGCTAATGCACACATGAACAGGAAGACAAAGAAAAGGAGGGGGGAGAAATGAAGACAGGTTGAGTGCATGCATTGGCAACACCGTTGTCGGAGAGGACAGACACAGAAGCCCCCTGAACTAGGCCGCGCAATGGGGGTACACTACTCAGTTATTGTGACTAGGCCTACAGGTCTATGGACGACAAATGCACACATGGGTGAGGCCGGACCATGGATAGCTGTACTTGGCACCCTACAGAGGTGGGGGGCGGGGGAACAGGGCCGTGTCTAACAGAGGGGCCTAGCCTACAGAATGCGCCCTGGCCTGGAGATAGCCACAGCCCTCCTCCCCCACCCAGACACCTTCACTGCGCGCAAAGATAGCAGAATGTGCTGATACTCACCCCCTTGTGTCTGCTGTGATGTCCTCACGCGTCCATCCAAATCGGGGTAGGCCACCGCCAGGATCCGGGACATCAGGGGGGTCAATTGGCGGCTGGCACCCCTCCTACGTTGGGAGGCCATCCCCAGCAGAGACTCAGCGGTCTTTCTGGTCCCGCGGCGGATGTCCTCCCACCTCTTTCGGCAGTGGGTGCCCCGTCTGTTGTGGACCCCCAGCGCCCGGACGTCCTTGGCGATGTCACGCCAAATGTCGATCTTCTGGTGGGCGCTGACCTATGTGACATGTACAGGGTGGTAAAGGAAATTGCATCAGTTTTCTGCCTGGTCAATGTGAGTGGCCCCCCCCTCCCCAACCTTGCCATGTGGCACATGCTCTCATCTTTCGTGCGTTGCACTCCTCATTCGCTCCCCTCCCCACCATCTTACATACACCCCACTCAACACAGGCATAGCCCATTCAACGTGCACCCTGTGTACTAACCTGTTGGTCTGGAGGACCGTAGAGTAGCGCATACTGGGGGAGGACCCCATCAACAAGTTTCTCCAATTCTTCGGAAGTGAAGGCAGGGGCCCTTTCCCCAGTCGCAGCCGCCATTGTATCTCCCAGACCGAGGTCACAGCAGCACTTGCAGTATAGGTCCTCTCCTGTGGATGATCAGGTCTCGAGTGAATAATCAGATAGAAAATGGCGGTCACGCCTGCGGCGGTGCGTACCGCGTCCGCCGGCGCACATCGTCATTGGCTCCTGAGACCCATAGGGTTCAATGTTAACCAATGCTGCTTTGCGCCGCGGTCTTCGACCGCCTACCGCCACGGTGTGCCACGCCAGCGCAGTGACCTCACATCCCACTGTCACACTTCACAGGTCAGGCAGCCGCCATTTCAAGGGCCCACATGGCATGATTTCTACTGCGTCACACAGGCCTAGGCCTTGCATTGCCACTCATACAAGCCATTCAATGCATAGCGATTCGTGTACTGTGCAAGCTGTGTGAATGAACCTGTGGGTTGCTTGACTGTGTGCTCCATGTTGTCCTTCCTAGGCACCGTCCGCTGGGACTTGCGAGGAGAAGGATGAATCCTCCCGTGTACCGACCGCTGGTGGACCTGTCGACAATGGAAGAACGACATATCATACTTACATACCGGCTTGACAGAGCAACTATACATGAACTGTGTGCCCAGCTGGAGCCAGACCTGATGTCCCCCATCCGCCAACCCACAGGGATTCCCCCTCTGGTGCAGGTTCTGTCAGTACTCCATTTTTTGGCAAGTGGGTCTTTTCAGACAACAGTGGCCATATCATCTGGGATGTCTCAGCCTATGTTTTCTAAGGTTTTGGCCAGAGTGTTGTCTGCCCTGATGAAATACATGCGGAGCTACATTATTTTCCCTGAGGTGGGCGATTTGGCTAGAGTGAAGGGTGATTTCTATGCCCTTGGACATATCCCCAACATCACTGGTGCCATTGATGGGACCCATGTGGCTTTGGTTCCCCTCAAAGAAAGTGAGCAGGTGTACCGAAACAGAAAAAGTTATCATTCGATGAATGTCCAGGTGGTCTGTTTGGCTGACCAGTACATCTCCCATGTAAATGCCAAGTTCCCTGGGTCAGTGCATGACGCGTATGTCATGCGAAATAGCAGCATCCCTTATGTGATGGAACAGCTACAGAGACACCGTGTGTGGCTAATTGGTGACTCTGGTTACCCCAACCTGTCGTGGCTACTGACCCCAGTGAGGAATCCCCGGACCAGGGCAGAGGAACGGTACAATGAGGCCCATGGGCGATCTAGGAGGATCATAGAAAGGACCTTCAGGGTCCTAAAGGCCAGGTTTAGGTGCCTGCATATGACAGGGGGATCCCTCATGTACTCACCAAAGAAGGTGTGCCAGATCATCGTGGCCTGCTGTATGCTTCACAATCTTGCATTGCGACGCCAGGTGCCTTTTCTGCAGGAGGATGGTCCAGATGGTGGTGTTGTAGCAGCTGTGGAGCCTGTGGAGAGTGAAGAGGAGGAAGACGACGGGGACGACACGGACAACAGGGAGACAGTCATACAACAATACTTTCAGTAGCACACAGGTAAGAATCAGCCACCCCATTTTACATTTACTTAAGGCCTCATGCGTCTCCACTGTCTGTGTTTCCCCCCAGTTCCTGTTAACTGATTTGTGACTTTCCCTTCCCTTTTCAGAACTGTATGACCCACTGCCTGACTTCAGCTTTGTTTGCCCATGGACTAAAGCTTATTGAAATTGGTATGTTGTCATCACAAAGTAACTGGACATTATAGCACCGTTATGTGTAATACATTTGTTAAGAATACAAGCACACTCCTGTTTTTTTAAGTGGAATAAGTGATTTATTTTAAGTGCTACATATAGGTACATGATTGGGAAACGGTGATGGGGGGGGTGGAGTAATGTCCATGGCAGAGTCCAGTTCTCAGTCGCACAGGTGCATTGTCCATATGCCTGGGGAAGGATGGACCAGGGGCAGTTCAAGGTTCGACAGGGTGACAATGTGGGACAGTGGGATGACATCAGGGGGTATCTTAGGCTGGCGGGGGTCTTGCAATCCTACTCTGTCTTCTTGTGAGATCTCAGGTTCCGCTTGCGGGGTGGTTCTTCTTCTGCAGGAGGTGGGGTTCTGGTGGCCTCTCGTTGTGTGGGGGCCTCCTGTCCACTAGCGCCGGCGGAGGTGGTAGGCTGTTCCTGGCCTGGGCTAGTGACAGGGGCCCTTTGGGGTGCCACATGGTCCCGCAATGTGGTGACGATCTGGGTAAGGGCCACGACGATGGTCCCCATTGCGGAACCGATGTTCCTCAGTTCCTCCCTGAACCCCATGTACCGTTCCTCCTGCAGTTCCTGGATCTCCTGGAACCGGGCCAGTACCGTCGCCATCGTCTCCTGGGAGCGGTGGTATGCTCCCATGATGGAGGAGAGGGCCTCTTGGAGAGTCGGTTCCCCGGGCCTGTCCCCCCCTGTCGCACAGCAGCCCTCCCAGTTCCCCTGTGTTCCTGGGCCTCAGTCCCCTGGACGGTGTGCCCACTACCACTGCCCCCAGGTCCCTGTTGTTGTTGGGGTGGTGGGTCAACCTGGGTGCCCTGTAGTGGTGGACACACTGCTGATTTACGTGTCCTGGAGACAGAGGCATGGGCCCGCTGGGTGGGAGCTGTGCTGGTGTTCCCAGAGGGGGTTGGGTCTGGTGTAGCCTGTGGCTGTCTGTGGGGAACCGACTGTCCAGAGGTCCCCGATGGGCCGGGCTGGTCGTCTGGCTCCAGGGAGACAGAGCTGCTGTCATCGCTGGGGGCCTCTTCTGGGGGTGGGATGGACATCTCTGGACCCTCTGTGGCGGTGTGGTGGCGTTCGGGTCCTGCAGGGGTATAAAGGTATGGTTATTGCTTCTGTGTGTGGCATTTCGTGTGATGGGTGGGTGTCCGTGTACCCATGTGCAGGCATTTCCTTGTGGGGGCATTTGTGAGGGTGGCTTGTGGGGGTGATGTGTGTGTGCAGTGGGCATGCTTTGGTGATGGGTGTCCATGCTTTGTGGTCGCATGCAGGGCTTGGTGTTGGGATGGGTGGGTTGTGATGGTGAGACTTTTGCTAGGGGTTGGTGTGATGGGGGAGGGGGTGAGGGTGGAGGTATGATTTGGCATGCAGGTGGGGTGGGGGTGGGAAGCAGTAGTGAAGATTTGCCTTACCAGAGTCCATTCCTCCGCCTACTCCTGCGAGGCCCTCAGGATGCAGGATGTGCAAGACTTCCTCCTCCCACGTGGTAAATTCTGGGGGAGTAGGTGGGGGTCCGCCGCCAGTCTTCTGCACCGCAATGTTGTGCCTTGATACCATGGAACGCACCTTCCCCCGTAGGTCGTTCCATCTCTTCCTGATGTCCTCCCGATTGCGTGGATGCTGTCCCACCGCGTTAACCCTGTCCACTATCCTTTGCCATAGCTCCATCTTCCTGGCAATTGTGGTGTGCTGCACCTGTGCCCCGAAGAGCTGGGGCTCTACACGGACTATTTCCTCCACCATGACCCTGAGTTCGGCGTCACTGAAACTGGGGTGTCTTTGGGGTGCCATGGGGTGGTGTGGTTGAGGTGTGGGGTGGCGTTTGTGGTGATGAGTGTGGTGCGTGTGGTGGTGTGTGGTGTTTGGTGCGTGGATTCTGTGTGGGTGATGGTGTTGTGTGCCTCTGTGTTGTGGGATTGTCTATTCTGTGCTCTCTCTCTAGCCTTCGTCAATGATTTCGGGTCATAGGGGCTTGTGGGTGATGTGGGTGTGTGTTTTATATTGTGTTGGGTGTGTGGGAGTGGTGTTAGTATGTGTATCAGGTGTGTGTATTTCAAACTGACCAATGTGGCTGAGTTTTCTATGTGTGTGTGTATTTTGACCGCGGCGGTGTGTACCGCCAATGGAATACCGCATTTGAAAGACCGCCGCGTGGATTTGTGGGTCGGAATGGTATGGCCGTATTTCTGTTGGCGTGACGGTGGAGGTTTGGTCATCGCCATTTTTTCGCTGACCTTTGGTGTGGCGGACTTTTGTGGATGTCGGGTTTTTGGCGGTTTGCCAGTTGCGGGTCAGAATGACCGTGGCGGTTTACAGCGGCTGCGGCGGTGTTATGGCGGTCTTCTGACCGGCGGTAAGCGCCTATTACCGCTGAGGTCAGAATGACCCCCTATATGTCCTACCTTATCCATACACTGCACCCTGCCCTTGGTTCTACCTAGGGCCTACCTTACGGGTGCCTTACATGTAAGAAAAGGGAAGGTTTAGGCCTGGCAAGTGGGTACACTTGCCAAGTCGAATTTACAGTGTAAACATACACACACAGACACTGCAGTGGCAGGTCTGAGACATGATTACAGGGTTACTTGTGCGGGTGGCACAAACAGTGCCGCAGGCCCACTAGTAACATTTGATTTACAGGTCTTGGGCACCTCTAGTGCACTTTACTAGGGACTTAACAGTAAAACAAATATGCCAATCATGGAGAACCAATTACGTACACATTTTAAACAGGAGCACTTGCACTTTAGCACTGGTTAGCAGCGGTAAAGTGCCCAAAGTAACAAAAACAGTAAAATCAGAATCCAGCACACATCAACAACCTGGGGAACAGAAGCAAAAAGTTAAGGGAGACCACGCCAAGGATGAAAAGTCTAACACGTGTCCCCCCCAACCAAAAATTGGGGAGTAACTACCCACCTCACTAAGGTGGAAGAACCTGGACAGACCATCAGCATTGGCGTGCTCTGTACCAGGACGGTGTTCTACCGTAAAGTCCATCCCCTGTAGGGAAATGGACCACCTCAAAAGTTTTGGATTCTCACCCCTCATCTGCATTAACCATCTGAGGGGCCTGTGGTCGGTCTGAACTCGGAAGTGAATCCCAAACAAGTAGGGTCTTAGCTTCTTCAGTGCCCAGACCACCGCAAACGCTTTGTGTTCTATGGCACTCCACCTACGTTCCCTGGGTAGTAACCTCCTGCGAATGAAGGCTACGGGTTGATCTAGGTCCTCTTCATTAAGCTGTGAGAGTACTGCTCCAATACCATGCTCTGAAGCGTCTGTTTTCACAACAAACCCCTTGGAGTAGTCAGGTGCCTTCAGCACAGGTGCTGTGCACATGGCAGCCTTCAGGGCATCAAAAGCATTCTGGCAAGCCTCTGTCCAGATCACTTTCTTGGCTTGCTTCTTAGAAGTCAACTCAGTTAAGGGGGTAACAATGGAACCATATCCCTTAACAAACCTCCAGTGATATCCTGTGAGACCTAAAAAGGCTCTCACTTCAGTCTGGGTTTTGGGAGGCTCCCAAGCCAGAATCGTGTCAATCTTAGGCTGTAGGGGTGTCACCTGGCCACCCCGCACCTGGTGTCCTAAGTACACCACAGAATCCTGCCCTATTTGGCACTTGCTCGCCTTAATAGTGAGGCCTGCCTTCTGCAGGGCCTCTAACACTCTCCAGAGGTGTTGCAGGTGTCCCTCCCATGTGGAACTAAACACAGCAGTGTCATCCAGGTAGGCGGCACTGAACTCATCCAGTCCTGCCAACACCTGGTTGACCAACCACTGAAAGGTGGCAGGGGCATTCTTCATCCCAAAGGGCATCACGTTGAAGTGAAAGTGCCCATCTGGGGTAGAGAATGCTGACCTCTCCTTTGCCCCCTCAGTTAAGGCAATCTGCCAGTAGCCAGATGTTAAATTAAATGTACTGAGGTACTTGGCAGCTCCTAACCGATCAATGAGCTCATCAGCTCGGGGGATGGGGTGTGCGTCAGTCTTGCTGACTGCATTGAGACCCCGGAAGTCCACACAGAACCTAAGTTCTGGAGTGGCACCAGGAGCAGCAGCCTTTGGGACCAATACCACTGAGCTGGCCCAAGGACTGCTGGAGTGCTCAATAACCCCTAGGGTTAACATTTTGGAGACTTCCTCCTTAATGCAAGCCCTGACCCTGTCAGTCACTCTGTAAACCTTATGTTTAACAGGTGTACTGTCCCCAGTGTCCACATCATGTGTGCACAGGTGTGTGACTCCTGGGATCAGGGAAAACAGCGAGGCGAACTGTCCCAACACGTGGCGACAGTCCCTCTGCCAAGGAGGGGGAGACGATCACTCCCTCCACAGACCCATCTTTCTCTCCTGCAGACAGGAGGTCAGGAAGAGGCTCACTCTCTTCCTCCACCCCGTCATCTGTCGCTAGGAGCATGGATAGCTCAGTTCGCTCAAAGTGTGGTTTGAGGCGGTTGACATGTAGGACTCTCAATGGGTTCCTGGGGGATTGCAAGTCTACCAGATAGGTGACCTCGCTCTTTCTTTTCACCACCTCAAAAGGCCCAGTCCATTTATCCTGGAGAGCCCTAGGCTCCACTGGTGCCATGACCCACACTTTTTGTCCAGGCTGAAACTCAGCCAGAGTGGCATTCTGGTCGTACCACCATTTCATATCCTCCTGGCTTGCTTCCAGGTTTTCCTGAGCGAGACTCCTGAAGCGGGCAGTCTGTTTTCTTAGTGCCAGCATGTAGCTAAATACATCCTGGGGTGGTTTACTAGGAGCTTTCTCCAAAGCCTCCTTCACCAGACTGAGCGGTCCCCTCACAGGGTGGCCATAGATGAGCTCAAAGGGGCTAAAGCCAAGTCCCTTTTGAGGCACCTCCCTGTAAGCGAACAGAAGGCATGGCAAGAGGACGTCCCACTTATGCCTCAAGGGCTCTGACAGGCCCTGAATCATGCCTTTCAAGGTGCGGTTGAATCTCTCAACCAGACCATTACTTTGGGGGTGGTAAGGGGTGGTGAACTGGTAGGTTACTCCACACACCTTCCACAGAGACTTCATATAAGTAGATATGAAGTTTGTATCTCTATCAGATACCACTTCCTTGGGGAACCCCATGCGGGTAAAAACTCCCATCAAGGCACGTCCCACCACGGGGCCAGTGACCGTCCTTAGAGGAATGGCTTCTGGGTACCGTGTGGCATGGTCCAACAAGACCAGGATGAACCTGTTGCCCATGGCTGTCTTGGGATCCAGAGGCCCCACAATGTAAATTCCTACCCTTTCAAAGGGAGTACTGACTACTGGTAAAGGTTGGAGGGGAGCTTTGCATTTCCCCCCACTCTTGCCACTTGCCTGACAAGTCTGACAAGACCTACAATAAGCAGCTGACTGCTTGTGCATCAAGGGCCAGTAAAAGTGGGAGACAAGCCTCTTATAGGTCTTGTCCTGCCCTAGATGTCCTGCCAAAGGCACGTCATGAGCCAAACCCAGTAGGAAGGCCATGAAGCACTGGGGCACCACCAGCATACGAGCTGACCCAGGCTAAGGAACCTTAGGCTCACTATATAGGAGATCATCCTCCCAATAAATCAGGTGTGATCCTGGCTCCTTGCCAGCCGCCTGGTCTGCCGCCTGCTGCCGCAAACCCTCCAAAGTAGGGCATGACTTCTGTGCTGCACAGAATGCTTCCCTGGTGGGCCCCCCTTTCTGCGGCCACTGCAACAGCTCAGGGACTTTCCCCAGTTCAGCCACCTGTTACCCTGTAGGCTCCGGGGCATCATCCTCAGGCTGTGCCTCCTCCCGGACCGTGGGAACTTCTGGGGTCGGTTTCCCTCACCTCCTGCCCTTCCTCTTCCTGGCGGTCCCCTGGGCCACTGTTTCAGGATCCAGGGGCTCTTGACTACCCTGATTGGCTGCCATAGACAGGGTGGATACACATACCCACCCAGGCAGACCCAACATCTCCAAGTGAGACCTGTGTTCTACCTCCTTCCAAGGGGAATCCTCCAGATCGTTGCCTAGCAAACAATCAACAGGCATGGTTGGACTCACAGCTACTTTCCAGGAACCTGAGACCCCCCCCATTCAAAGGGAACCTGCGCCACTCTGCAGAGGTGCTCAGAGTTGTCTACCGCAACTACTTGGTGAAGTATTCGGGGATCAATCTGCTCTTCAGACACCAGGTGACTCCTCACTGTAGTCACACTGGCTCCTGTGTCTCTCAGAGCCTCTACCCTCTGTCCATTGATGGTCACCCATTGCCTGTACTTCTTAGTGTTATCAGGCACTAGGTTTCTCTGGACCATCTCACTGTCCCCTAGTGAGACAAGGGTCATTTCTGCTGGTTCCCTCCCACCAGAAACCAACTCCTCCCCAAGCGCTACACTGGCCAAACCCTGGGACGGTGCACCAGTGGGTGCCGGTGTACTTTTGGGGCATTTGGGGTCCCCCCTCACATGACCCACCTGGTCACATGCATAACACTTACGTGGGGGAACACCTGCCACTGGCTTCCCTTTGGACAACCATGGCTTCTTTTCACTGGGGGGTTTGGGAATCCTTACCCTGGGAATCAGTTTTGGGCCCTTTAGAGAACTTCCCCTGTTTGCCCTTACCCCCCTTTCTTCTGAGAGGGACCCTGCCCACCCTTGGCATGGTCTCCCCCATACCACTTTTGGACCCTGGTGCTCTCCCAGCGGTCCGCTTCCTGCGCAAGCTTCCTGGGGTCAGTCAGCTTGCTGTCAATGAGGTGCTGGCGCAGCTCTGGAAATCATAAACTGTACAAGTGCTCCCAAGCAATTAAATTGTAAAGCCCCTCATGCGTGTTTACCTTACTGCCCTTCACCCAACCATCCAGTGACCTGCAAAAAGAATCAACACATTCCAACCATGTTTGGGATTCCTTTCTTTTGTAGGATCTAAACTTCTCCTTGTACTGCTCAGAGGTGAGACCATACCTGATGAGTAAGGCCTCTTTCATGACACGGTAGGTGAGATCCTGAGCATCCCCTAAGGCTGTCGTTGTGTCCCTCCCCTCTGCCTCAAAATGCTTCCACAGGGCTGTCCCCCAATGAGCTACAGGGACCAGGTTAATGTGGAGAGCTGACTCATAACCCTTGAACCACAAGTAGATATCATCCTCCCTCTTATAATCCCTCACAAGGTCTTTTGGGATGTGTACCCTTCTCTCAGGCTGCACTGTAGGATTGCTGCCACCATCTCTACTGGACTGGCTTCTATGATCCATCTCTCTTAAGCTAAGCTCATGAGCCATTGCTAACTTCCTCTCCTCAAGGGCTAGCCTCCTCTGCTCCAATTGGTACTCCCTTTCTGCCTGTCTGTCCTGTAACTCCTCAGGTGTCAGACCCTTGGATGAGACACTGCTACCTGCCCTGGAGACATTCTCCCTGGACATAACAGGCCTACCCACAATACCATTGTGTACTGAACACTCGTCCTCATCTTCCTCATCTCCCTCATCTTCTGTGTGCCCTTCAGTGCTCTTGGCTGTCACCCAGGCCCTCAGCGCCTTTTGCAGCTCCTCCTTCCTGGATGAGCTCTTAATGGGACAGTCAAAACCTTTACAGAACTGCTTCAACTGAGCTTTGGTATAACTCTCCAATTTCTCAAGGTCAAAGTCAGCTCCAACTGATGCATCTCCAGCATGGGACATGATGAAGATTCAAAAACAAGTATAAAGTTCCAAAGGCATAAAAACAAGTTCCCAAATGAAGTTCCAAAGAAAGTCAATCAAGGAATCAGCGAGAAAAAAAATGAATGCAGAGCAAAAACAGTCCAAATAGAAAAAAAAAAAAAAATCACAAGACTAGTAGTATGTGGTCACGTAGTGTTCTGAACTCAAACAGTAGTGTACACCTAATTACTGTATGTCAAGTACAAATACAAGTCCAAATCCCAACCGGTGATCACCAATGATAGAAATGGGGTCTTTGGTTGACAGTCAGGTTACCCCCTGTTCAAGCAAGGACCCTCACTCTAGTCAGGGTAAAAGAGAATCACCCTCAGCTAACCCTGCTTACCGCCTTGGTAGCTTGGCAGAGCGGTAGGCTTAACTTCAGAGCGCTAGGTGTAAAGTACTTGTGCCAACACACACAGTAACTTAATGAAAACACTACAAAATGACACAACACCGGTTTAGAAAAATAGGAAATATTTATCTAAACAAAACAAGACCAAAACGACAAAAATCTGACATACACAAGTTAAGTTATTAATTTTTAAAGATTAAACTAAAAAATAGCGCTTAGAAACAAAAATGCTTCGATGACATTTTAACACGGCGTCGTGACGGAGTCGTTCCCAACAAGCCAACACCAGCGGCGCCGGACACGGAGTCGTGTAGACCCCCAAGTACAGTACCTTTGGTGAAGAGTGAAGACAAGCCGATGCACCAAGTCGGGGATCGCGGCGTCTGTGCGAAATGTTGAATCCACGCACTTCGAGCGGCGTCGGTCATGATGTGGTGGGGCGACTTCCACGGAGTCGCAGACTTCAGCAGGGCTGCTGCGGTGTCGGGCCTGCGAAGAGCGGTGCGCTCCAGCGAAGGTCACGCGTCGGGTGCAGGCGGCGTTACCGGATTCAGCAGCGGCATCGGTCCGGAGTCGTCCGAAGTCGATTTCCTTCGATTTCCACCAGCTTTTCTTTCAAGGGCCCAGGGACTGGATAGGGCACCACTTGTCGGGGCAGGAGTCTCTCCAGAAACTCCAGGTGCTGGCAGAAAGAAGTCTTTGCTGTCCCTGAGACTTTAAACAACAGGAGGCAAGCTCTAACTCAAGCCCTTGGAGATTTCTTCACAAGATGGAAGGCACACAAAGTCCAGTCTTTGCCCTCTTACTCTGGCAGAAGGAGCACTGCAGGAAAGCTCCACAAAGCACAGTCACAGGCAGGGCAGCACTTCTCCCTCAGCTATCAGATCTTCTCCAGGCAGAGGTTCCTCTTGGTTCCAGAAGTGTTTCTCAAGTCTGTAGATTTGGGTGCCCTTGTTATACCCATTTTAGTCTTTGAAGTCACCTTTCATCAAAGGGGACTCACACCTACTTGTGAAATCCTGCCTTGCCCAGGCAAGGCCTCAGACATACACCAGGGGGTTGGAGTCTGCATTGTCAGAGGCAGACACAGTCCTTTCAGATGAGAGTGACCACTCCACCCCTCCCTCCTAGCAGAGATGGCTAATCAGGAAATGCAGGTGTAGGAAAGTACCATCTTGCCTGGCATGTTACCCCCATTTTTCACTGTATATATGTTGTTTTAGTTGTATGTGTCACTGGGACCCTGCCAGCCAGGGCCCCAGTGCTCATAAGTGTGCCTGAATGTGTTACCTGTGTTATGACTAACTGTCTCACTGAGGCTCTGCTAATCAGAACCTCAGTGGTTATGCTCTCTCATTTCTTTCAAATTGTCACTAACAGGCTAGTGACCAATTTTACCAAATTACATTGGCATACTGGAACACCCTTATAATTCCCTAGTATATGGTACTCAGGTACCCAGGGTATTGGGGTTCCAGGAGATCCCTATGGGCTGCAGCATTTCTTTTGCCACCCATAGGGAGCTCTGACAATTCTTACACAGGCCTGGCACTGCAGCCCGAGTGAAATAACGTCCACGTTATTTCACAGCCATTTTACACTGCACTTAAGTAACTTATAAGTCACCTATATGTCTAACCTTTACCTGGTAAAGGTTGGGTGCTAAGTTACTTAGTGTGTTGGCACCCTGGCACTAGCCAAGGTGCCCCCACATTGTTCAGGGCCAATTCCCTGGACTTTGTGAGTGCGGGGACACCATTACACGCGTGCACTACGTATGGGTCACTACCTATATGTAGCTTCACAATGGTAACTCCGAATATGGCCATGTAACATGTCTAAGATCATGGAATTGCCCCCTCTATGCCATCCTGGCATTGTTGGTGCAATCCCATGATCCCACGGGTCTCTAGCACAGACCCTGGCACTGCCAAACTGCCTTTCCAGGGGTTTCACTGCAGCTGCTGCTGCCAACCCCTCAGACAGGTTTCTGCCCTCCTGGGGTACAGCCAGGCTTGGCCCAGGATGGCAGAACAAAGGACTTCCTCTGAGAGAGGGTGTTACACCCTCTCCTTTTAGAAAATGGTGTTAGGGCTGGGGAGGAGCAGCCTCCCCCAGCCTCTGGAAATGCTTTCATGGGCACAGATGGTGCCCATTTCTGCATAAGCCAGTCTACACCGGTTCAGGGACCCCTCAGCCCTGCTCTGGCGCGAAACTGGACAAAGGAAAGGGGAGTGACCACTCCCCTGACCTGCACCTCCTCCAGTGTGCTCCAGACCTCTGCCATCTTGGAAACAGAGGTGCTGCTGGCACACTGGACTGCTCTGAGTGGCCAGTGCCAGCAGGTGACATCAGAGACTCCTTCTGATAGGCTCCTTCAGGTGTTGCTAGCCTATCCTCTCTCCTAAGTAGCCAAACCCTCTTTTCTGGCTATTTAGGGTCTCTATCTTTGGGGATTCCTTAGATAACGAATGCAAGAGCTGCATCTCTCTCTTCACCTTCTGCCAAGGAATCGACTGCTGACCGTGCTGGAAGCCTGCAAAACTGCAACAAAGTAGCAAAGACGACTACTGCAACTCTGTAACGCTGATCCTGCCGCCTTCTCGACTGCTTTCCTGGTGGTGCATGCTGTGGGGGTAGTCTGCCTCCTCTCTGCACTAGAAGCTCTGAAGAAATCTCCCGTGGGTCGACGGAATCGTCCCCCTGCAACCGCAGGCACCAAAGAACTGCATCACCGGTACCCTGGGTCTCCTCTCAGCACAACGAGCGAGGTCCCTTGAATCCAGCAACTCTGTACAAATGACTCGGACATTCCAGTGACTCTTCAGTCCAGGTTTGGTGGAGGTAAGTCCTTGCCTCCCCACGCCAGACTGCATTGCTGGGAACCGTGACTTTTGCAGCTACTCCGGCCTCCGTGCACTTCCGGAGGAAATCCTTTGTGCACAGTCCAGCCTGGGTCCACGGCACTCTAACCTGCATTGCACGACCTCCTAAGTTGTCCTCCGGCGGCGTGGGACTCCTTTGTGCAACTTCGGGTGAGCACCATTTCACTCCACTTTGTAGTGCCTGTTCCGGCACTTCTGCGGATGCTGCCTGCTTCTGAGAGGACTCCTTGTCTTGCTCGACGCCCCCTCTGTCCCCAGACGCAATTGGTGTCATCCTGATCCCTCCTGGGCCACAGCAGCATCCAAAAACCCTAACGCCATGATTTGCAGCTAGCAAGGCTTGTTGGCCTTCTTTCTTCAGGAACACACTTCTGCACAACTCTCCACGGCGTGGGGGATCCATCCTCTAAAGGGGAAGTCTCTAGCCCTTGTCGTTCCTGTAGGACCTTCAGCTTCTACTGTCCAGTAGCAGCTTCTTTGCACCCACAGCTGGCATTTCCTGGGCATCTGCCCATCTCCGACTTGCTTGTGACTTTTGGACTTTGTCCTCTTGTTCCACAGGTACCCTCGTTTGGAAATCCATCGTTGTTGCATTGCTGATTTGTGTCTTTCCTGCAGAATTCCCCTATCACGACTTCTATGTCCTTTGGGGAACTTTAGTGCACTTTGCACTCACTTTTCAGGGTCTTGGGGTGGGCTATTTTTCTAACCCTAACTGTTTTCTTACAGTCCCAGCGACCCTCTACAAGGTCACATAGGTTTGGGGTCCATTCGTGGTTCGCATTCCACTTTTGGATTATATGGTTTGTGTTGCCCCTATCCCTATGTGTCCCCATTGCATCCTATTGCAACTCTACATTGTTTGCACTGTTTTCTAAGACTATTACTGCATATTTTGGTATTGTGTACATATATCTTGTGTATATTTGCTATCCTCATACTGAGGGTACTCACTGAGATACTTTTGGCATATTGTCATAAAAATAAAGTACCTTTATTTTTAGTATATCTGTGTATTGTGTTTTCTTATGATATTGTGCATATGACACTAGTGGTACTGTAGGAGCTTCACTCGTCTCCTAGTTCAGCCTAATCTGCTCTGCTAAGCTACCATTATCTATCAGCCTAAGCTGCTAGACACCCTATACACTAATAAGGGATAACTGGGCCTGGTGCAAGGTGTAAGTACCCCTTGGTACTCACTACAAGCCAGTCCAGCCTCCTACATTGGTTGTGCAGTGGTGGGATAAGTGTTCTGTAACTACTTATCACTTTTGTCATTGTACTTTTCATAAGAGAAAAATATACAAAACAAGTTCAGTGTATGTACACCTAACCAAAAAGTTTTGCATTTCTTTTCTCACTTCTTTTCTAAAGTGCTGAAAAGTACTTCTAAACTTTCAAAAAGTTCTTAAAAAGTGTTAAAAGTTTTTTTTTCCTGTCTTTCTAAAAGTTCTGACAAACTTTTTTTCCTTTTTCTGTCACTAAAACACTTTCTAAAAATGTCTGGCACAGGCCAAACTGTTGATCTGTCCAAACTTGCTTATGATCACCTTAGCTGGAAAGGAGCAAGGAGTCTCTGCATAGAAAGAGGTTTAAGTGTAGGGAAGAATCCCCCCAGAGAACTATTGGTTAACATGCTTATAGAACAGGATAAGGCTAGAGGTGCCCCATCTGTTGAAAAAGTAGCTAATGGTTCACAATCTGATCCAGGGACACCCCTAGAAAAAGAGTCAGGAAAGAAACCTCCTAGCCTGCCCATTACAAGACAGCCTAGCATAGTTGGTACTGATGTAGAGTCACACCATACTGATAGTGTTGTCTCACATCATAGCAAGAGTATTCCTTCACATCATAGTAGAAGTGATGTTTCTGTTAACCAAGCTGTTAGGATGCCCTCTGTAAGGGATGGTTCTCCTTCTGTACATTCTCACCATACTTCTGTTTCAAGGAATGTCCCACCCACCCACCCTGATGACAGAGTGTTAGAAAGGGAGCTCAATAAATTGAGAGTGGAACAAACCAGACTGAAGCTCAAGAAGCAACAGCTGGATTTGGATAGACAGTCCTTTGAACTAGAAAAAGAAAGACAGAAATTGGGTTTAGAAACCCATGGTTGCAGCAGCAGTATTCCCCATAGTCATCCTGCAAAAGAGCATGATTCCAGGAATCTGCATAAGATAGTTCTCCCTTATAAGGAGGGGGATGACATTAACAGTTGGTTTGCTGCACTTGAGAGGGCCTGTGTTGTACAGGATGTCCCTCAAAGGCAGTGGGCTGCTATTCTATGGCTATCATTTAGTGGAAAGGGTAGGGATAGGCTCCTTACTGTAAAAGAAAGTGATGGCAATAATTTTGCAGTTCTTAAGAATGCACTCCTGGATGGATGGTTATGGCTTAACCACTGAACAGTACAGGATGAAGTTCTGAGAGACCAAAAAGGAGTCTTCACAAGACTGGGTTGATTTTGTTGACCATTCGGTGAAGGCCTTGGAGGGGTGGTTACATGGCAGTAAAGTTACTGATTATGAAAGCCTGTATAACTTGATCCTGAGAGAGCATATACTTAATAACTGTGTGTCTGATTTGTTGCACCAGTACCTGGTGGACTCTGATCTGACCTCTCCCCAAGAATTGGGAAAGAAGGCAGACAAATGGGTCAGAACAAGGGTGAACAGAAAAGTTCATACAGGGGGTGACAAAGATGGCAACAAGAAGAAGGATGGTAAGTCTTCTGACAAGGGTGGGGACAAATCTAAAAATGAGTCTTCATCAGGCCCACAAAAACACTCTGGTGGGGGTGGTGGGCCCAAATCCTCTTCTAATCAAAACAAGGAAAAGAAACCATGGTGCTATTTATGTAAAATAAAAGGCCATTAGACAACAGA
Source organism: Pleurodeles waltl (assembly GCF_031143425.1). Lineage (NCBI taxonomy): Eukaryota > Metazoa > Chordata > Amphibia > Caudata > Salamandridae > Pleurodeles > Pleurodeles waltl. Next base: position 840,077,076 of record NC_090439.1, on the reverse strand, counting down.
TCCCAGTTGTCCAAAGAAAAGCACCAAGCCTCCTACCACTACAACCCCTACTGCTACACCTAGTGTCCCTACTAATAGCAGAGGTGGTGGGAGCAAACCTAGTAATAGCCAATCCAAGGGAGTAGCTGGGCTCACTTTTGGTAACTTAGTTGGGGTTGGTCTTGTTAGGGAGACCACAGAGGCTGTGTTAGTCTCTGAGGGGGCTATTGATTTAGCCACCTTAGTTGCTTGTCCCCTTAACATGGATAAGTACAAGCAACTACCCCTAATAAATGGTGTTGAGGTTCAGGCCTACAGGGACACTGGTGCCAGTGTTACAATGGTAATAGAGAAACTGGTCCACCCTGAACAACACCTACTTGGTCACCAGTACCAAGTAACCGATGCTCACAACAACACACATAGCCACCCCATGGCTTTTGTAAATCTCAACTGGGGGGCGGGGTTACTGGTCCAAAGAAAGTTGTGGTAGCATCAGATTTACCTGTAGACTGTCTACTAGGAAATTATTTGGAGACATCAGCTTGGTCAGATGTGGAGTTGGAGGCCCATGCAGCAATGCTGGGCATCCCAGGGCATATTTTTGCTTTAACCAGGGCTCAGGCCAAAAAGCAAAAAGGACAGGGTGACTTGGATCCTGGAACAATGGACCAAGTGCTCCCTAAAGCTAGGGCTAGTAGAAGTAAAGCACTACCTACTATCCCTCCCTCTATAGTGGATTCTAATTCTGAGGAAGAAGAATTTCCACCCTGTGCAGAACCTACACCAGAGGAGATGGAAGCAGACACTGCTGAGCTTTTGGGTGAAGGGGGGCCTGCCAGGGAGGAGCTGAGTGTGGCACAGCAGACCTGTCCCACACTAGAGGGTCTAAGACAGCAAGCTGTCAAACAAGCTAATGGGGATGTCAGTGACTCTCACAGAGTTTACTGGGAGGACAACCTCTTGTACACTGAAGCAAGGGATCCTAAACCTGGAACTGCCAGGAGGTTAGTGATTCCTCAGGAGTACAGAAAGTTCCTCCTAACTCTAGCCCACGACATTCCCCTAGCTGGACATTTGGGACAAATGAAAACTTGGGACAGACTTGTTCCCTTGTTTCATTGGCCTAGAATGTCAGAGGACACAAAATAATTTTGCAAGTCCTGTGAAACCTGTCAAGCCAGTGGCAAGACAGGTGGCACCCCAAAGGCACCCATTATTCCACTGCCTGTGGTTGGGGTTCCCTTTGAAAGGGTAGGGGTTGACATAGTTGGCCCCCTTGACCCTCCTACTGCTTCAGGCAATAGGTTTATCTTGGTGGTAGTGGACCATGCCACAAGATATCCTGAAGCTATTCCTCTAAGGATCACTACAGCACCTGCAGTGGCAAAGGCCCTCCTGGGATTATTTTCCAGGGTGGGCTTCCCAAAAGAGGTGGTATCAGACAGGGGAAGCAATTTCATGTCTGCTTACTTAAAGGCCATGTGGAAGGAGTGTGATGTGACATACAAGTTCACTACACCCTATCATCCACAAACAAATGGACTGGTGGAGAGATTTAATAAAACTCTCAAAGGCATGATTATGGGACTCCCTGAAAAACTCCGCAGGAGATGGGATATCCTTTTACCATGCCTCCTTTTTGCCTACAGGGAGGTACCCCAGAAAGGAGTGGGCTTCAGCCCCTTTGAACTCCTCTTTGGACACCCTGTGAGGGGTCCACTAACACTTGTCAAGGAGGGTTGGGAACAACTTTTAAAAGCTCCAAAGCAAGATATAGTGGATTATGTACTTGGCCTCAGATCAAGGATGGCTGAGTACATGAAAAAGGCCAGTAAAAACCTTCAGGCCAGCCAAGAGCTCCAAAAACAATGGCATGACCAGAAGGCTGTTTTGGTTCAGTACCAACCAGGGCAGAAAGTGTGGGTCTTGGAGCCTGTGGCCCCAAGAGCACTCCAAGATAAATGGAGTGGACCCCACACAATTGTTGAGAAAAAGGGTGAAGTCACCTACTTAGTTGACTTAGGCACTCCCAGGAGTCCCCTTAGGGTGCTCCATGTCAATCGCCTGAAACCCTACTATGACAGGGCTGATCTCACCCTGCTCATGGCAACTGATGAGGGACAGGAAGAAGAGAGTGACCCTCTCCCTGATCTCTTCTCTTCCACAGAACAAGATGCTCTAGTGGAAGGTGTAGTTTTGGCTGATTGTCTTACTGCTGAGCAGAAAGACCATTGCATAAATCTCCTGGGTCAGTTTTCTGAACTCTTCTCTACTGTGCCAGGTACCACTTCTTGGTGTGAGCACACTATAGATACTGGAGACAGCTTGCCTGTCAAAAGTAAAATCTATAGGCAGCCTGACCATGTCAGAGACTGCATAAAGCAAGAGGTGCAGAAAATGTTAGAACTGGGAGTAGTTGAGCACTCTGAAAGTCCATGGGCTTCTCCTGTGGTACTTGTACCAAAACGTCATTCCAAAGATGGAAAGAAGGAAATGCGGTTTTGTGTTGACTACAGAGGTCTCAACCAGGTAACCAAAACCGATGCTCACCCTATACCCAGGGCAGATGAGCTCATAGATACACTGGCATCTGCCAAGTATCTAAGCACTTTTGACTTGACTGCAGGGTATTGGCAGATCAAATTATCAGAAGATGCAAAAGCAAAAACTGCATTTTCAACCATTGGAGGCCATTACCAATTCACAGTAATGCCTTTTGGATTGAAAAATGCACCTGCCACTTTTCAAAGGTTGGTGAACACAGTCCTACAAGGGCTGGAAGCTTTTAGTGCAGCATATCTGGACGATATAGCTGTCTATAGCTCCAGCTGGGATGATCACCTGGTCCACCTATGGAAAGTTTTGGAGGCCCTGCAAAAGGCAGGCCTCACTATCAAGGCTTCAAAGTGCCAGATAGGGCAGGGGAAGGTGGTTTATCTGGGACACCTTGTTGGTGGGGAACAGATTGCACCACTTCAGGGGAAAATCCAAACTATTATAGATTGGGTTCCCCCTACTACTCAGACTCAGGTGAGAGCCTTCCTAGGCCTCACTGGGTATTACAGGAGGTTCATTAAGAACTATGGCTCCATTGCAGCCCCTCTTAATGACCTCACATCCAAGAAAATGCCTAAAAAGGTATTGTGGACAGCTAGCTGTCAGAAAGCTTTTGAGGAGCTGAAGCAGGCCATGTGCTCTGCACCTGTCCTGAAAAGCCCTTGTTACTCTAAAAAATTCTATGTCCAAACTGATGCATCTGAATTAGGAGTAGGGGCAGTCCTATCACAACTTAATTCTGAGGGCCAGGATCAACCTGTTGCTTTTATTAGTAGGAGGTTGACCCCTAGAGAAAAGCGTTGGTCTGCCATAGAGAGGGAGTCCTTTGCTGTGGTCTGGGCACTGAAGAAGTTGAGGCCATACCTGTTTGGCACTCACTTCATTGTTCAGACAGACCACAAACCTCTACTTTGGCTAAAACAAATGAAAGGTGAAAATCCTAAATTGTTGAGGTGGTCCATATCCCTACAGGGAATGGACTATACAGTGGAACATAGACCTGGGAGTAGCCACTCCAATGCAGATGGACTCTCCAGATATTTCCACTTAGACAATGAAGACTCATCAGGTCATGGCTAGTCTTATTGTCCTTCATTTGGGGGGGGGGGGGGGTTGTGTAGGAAAGTACCATCTTGCCTGGCATGTTACCCCCATTTTTCACTGTATATATGTTTTTTTAGTTGTATGTGTCACTGGGACCCTGCCAGCCAGGGCACCAGTGCTCATAAGTGTGCCTGAATGTGTTACCTGTGTTATGACTAACTGTCTCACTGAGGCTCTGCTAATCGGAACCTCAGTGGTTATGCTCTCTCATTTCTTTCAAATTGTCACTAACAGGCTAGTGACCAATTTTACCAATTTACATTGGCATACTGGAACACCCTTATAATTCCCTAGTATATGGTACTGAGGTACCCAGGGTATTGGGGTTCCAGGAGATCCCTATGGGCTGCAGCATTTCTTTTGCCACCCATAGGGAGCTCTGACAATTCTTACACAGGCCTGCCACTGCAGCCTGAGTGAAATAACGTCCACGTTATTTCACAGCCATTTTACACTGCACTTAAGTAACTTATAAGTCACCTATATGTCTAACCTTTACCTGGTAAAGGTTGGTGCTAAGTTACTTAGTGTGTGGGCACCCTGGCACTAGCCAAGGTGCCCCCACATTGTTCAGGGCCAATTCCCCGGACTTTGTGAGTGCGGGGACACCATTACACGCGTGCACTACATATGGGTCACTACCTATATGTAGCTTCACAATGGTAACTCCGAATATGGCCATGTAACATGTCTAAGATCATGGAATTGCCCCCTCTATGCCATCCTGGCATTGTTGGTGCAATCCCATGATCCCACGGGTCTCTAGCACAGACCCTGGCATTGCCAAACTGCCTTTCCCGGGGTTTCACTGCAGCTGCTGCTGCTGCCAACCCCTCAGACAGGTTTCTGCCCTCCTGGGGTCCAGCCAGGCTTGGCCCAGGATGGCAGAACAAAGGGCTTCCTCTGAGAGAGGGTGTTACACCCTCTCCCTTTGGAAAATGGTGTTAGGGCTGGGGAGGATCAGCCTCCCCCAGCCTCTGGAAATGCTTTCATGGGCAGGGGGAGGTGGGAGCTCCTCCAGTGTGCTCCAGACCTTTGCCATCTTGGAAACAGAGGTGCTGCTGGCACACTGGACTGCTCTGAGTGGCCAGTGCCAGCAGGTGACGTCAGAGACTCCTTCTGATAGGCTCCTTCAGGTGTTGCTAGCCTATCCTCTCTCCTAAGTAGCCAAACCCTCTTTTCTGGCTATTTAGGGTCTCTGTCTTTGGGGATTCCTTAGATAACGAATGCAAGAGCTCATCCGAGTTCCTCTGCATCTTTCTCTTCACCTTCTGCCAAGGAATCGACTGCTGACCGCGCTGGAAGCCTGCAAAACTGCAACAAAGTAGCAAAGACGACTACTGCAACTCTGTAACGCTGATCCTGCCGCCTTCTCGACTGCTTTCCTGGTGGTGCATGCTGTGGGGGTAGTCTGCCTCCTCTCTGCACTAGAAGCTCCGAAGAAATCTCCCGTGGGTCAACTGAATCGTCCCCCTGCAACCGCAGGCACCAAAGAACTGTATCACCAGTACCTGGGTCTCTTCTCAGCATGATGAGCGAGGTCCCTTGAATCCAGCAACTCTGTCCAAGTGACTCCCACAGTCCAGTGACTCTTCAGTCCAAGTTTGGTGGAGGTAAGTCCTTGCCTCCCCACGCCAGACTGCATTGCTGGGAACCGTGACTTTTGCAGCTACTCCGGCCTCTGTGCACTTCCGGCAGAAATCCTTTGTGCACAGTCAAGCCTGGGTCCACGGCACTCTAACCTGTATTGCACGACCTCCTAAGTGTTCCTCCGGCGGCGTGGGACTCCTTTGTGCAACTTCGGGTGAGCACCATTTCACTCCACTTTGTAGTGCCTGTTCTGGCACTTCTGCGGGTGCTGCCTGCTTTTGAGGGAGCTCCTTTTCTTGCTCGATGCCCCCTCTGTCCTCAGACACAATTGGCGACATCCTGGTCCCTCCTGGGCCACAGCAGCATCCAAAAACCCTAACCGCACGATTTGCAGCTAGCAAGGCTTGTTGGCGGTCTTTCTTCAGGAACACACTTCTGCACAACTCTCCACGGCGTGGGGAATCCATCCTCCAAAGGGGAAGTCTCTAGCCCTTGTCGTTCCTGTAGAACCTTCAGCTTCTACTGTCCAGTAACAGCTTATTTGCACCCACAGCTGGCATTTCCTGGGCATCTGCACATCTCCGACTTGCTTGTGACTTTTGGACTTGGTCCCCTTGTTCCACAGGTACCCTCGTTTGGAAATCCATTGTTGTTGCATTGCTGATTTGTGTCTTTCCTGCAGAATTCCCCTATCACGACTTCTATGTCCTTTGGGGAACTTTAGTGCACTTTGCACTCACTTTTCAGGGTCTTGGGGTGGGCTATTTTTCTAACCCTAACTATTTTCTTACAGTCCCAGCGACCCTCTACAAGGTCACATAGGTTTGGGGTCCATTCGTGGTTCGCATTCCACTTTTGGAGTATATGGTTTGTGTTGCCCCTATCCCTATGTGTCCCCATTGCATCCTATTGTAGCTATACATTGTTTGCACTGTTTTCTAAGACTATTACTGCATATTTTGGTATGGTGTACATATATCTTGTGTACATTTGCTATCCTCATACTGAGGGTACTCACTGAAATACTTTTGGCATATTGTCATAAAAATAAAGTACCTTTATTTTTAGTATATCTGTGTATTGTGTTTTCTTATGATATTGTGCATATGACACTAGTGGTACTGTAGGAGCTTCACTCGTCTCCTAGTTCAGCCTAAGCTGCTCTGCTAAGCTACCATTATCTATCAGCCTAAGCTGCTAGACACCCTATACACTAATAAGGGATAACTGGGCCTGGTGCAAGGTGTAAGTACCCCTTGGTACTCACTACAAGCCAGTCCAGCCTCCTACAGCAGGTTACACCCCAGCTCCCTTTTTCTAGTGTGAGGTGAAAAACAACCCAACTGTCAAACTGACCCAGACAGGGAATCCACAAACACGGCAGAGTCACAGAATGGTTTAAGCAAGAAAATGCTCACTTTCTAATAGTGGCATTTTCAAACGCACAATCTCAAAATCAACTTTACTAAAAGATGTATTTTTAAATTGTGAGTTCAGGGACCCCAAACTCCACCTGTCCATCTACTCTCTAGGGGAATCTACACTTTAATCATTTTTAAAGGTACCCCCCATATTATCCTATGAGAGAGACAGGCCTTGCAACAGTGAAAAACGAAGTTGGCAGTATTTCACTGTCAGGACATATAAACCACATTACTATGGTGGTCATTCTGACCCTGGCGGTCTTTGACCGCCAGGGCGGAGGACCGCGGGAGCACCGCCGACAGGCCGGCGGTGCTCCAATGGGGATTCCGACCGCGGCGGTAAAGCCGCGGTCGGACCGGCACCACTGGCGGGGTCCCGCCAGTGTACCGCGGCCCCATTGAATCCTCCGCGGCGGCGCAGCTTGCTGCACCGCCGCGGGGATTCCGACCCCCCCTACCGCCATCCAGATCCCGGCGGTCGGACCGCCGAGATCCGGATGGCGGTAGGGGGGGTCGCGGGGCCCCTGGGGGCCCCTGCAGTGCCCATGCCACTGGCATGGGCATTGCAGGGGCCCCCGTAAGAGGGCCCCTACATGTATTTCACTGTCTGCTGCGCAGACAGTGAAATACGCGACGGGTGCAACTGCACCCGTCGCACAGCTTCCACTCCGCCGGCTCGATTCCGAGCCGGCTTCATCGTGGAAGCCTCTTTCCCGCTGGGCTGGCTGGCGGTCTGAAGGCGACCGCCCGCCAGCCCAGCGGGAAAGTCAGAATTACCGCCGCGGTCTTTCGACCGCGGAACGGTAACCTGACGGCGGGACTTTGGCGGGCGGCCTCCGCCGCCCGCCAAGGTCAGAATGAGGGCCTATATGTCCTACCTTATCCATACACTGCACCCTGCCCTTGGGGCTACCTAGGGCCTACCTTAGGGGTGCCTTACATGTAAGAAAAGGGAAGGTTTAGGCCTGGCAAGTGGGTACACTTGCCAAGTCGAATTTACAGTGTAAAAATACACACATAGACACTGCAGTGGCAGGTCTGTGACATGATTACAGGGATACTTGTGTGGGTGGCACAACCAGTGCTGCAGGCCCACTAGTAACATTTGATTTACAGGCCCTGGGCACCTCTAGTGCACTTTACTAGGGACTTAACAGTAAAACAAATATGCCAATCATGGAGAATCAATTACGTACACATTTTAAACAGGAGCACTTGCACTTTAGCACTGGTTAGCAGCAGTAAAGTGCCCAGAGTAACAAAAACAGTAAAATCAGAGTCCAGCACACATCAACAACCTGGGGAACAGAGGCAAAAAGTTAAGGGAGACCACGCCAAGGATGAAAAGTCTAACAGTGCCCAACACATTCTCTTAGCTGACTTTTGTTCAATTGTGTTCACCACATGGGGTTCATGAAATAAGATGAGAATGACATTGGCATAGCAGTTGACACCTGAACTTTTTTCTAACTAGTATCCAACAATTTCACTATAATTTTCCTGTTTTCCCTTCTTAACACTGCCTGTGTTGTTCTTCTCTCCTTTCTTTTCTTGAGGGTCCATGGACTGTTTTGTAATCTTCTGCTCTGGGCACAGTGTATGTTTCTCATAAACAAGGTAGGTGCATAAAGACTTCTCAACCGATTATACTCTCGTACACAGTTTGCATCTACACTAACCCTCCTATCATCAAAGTAAATTAAAAACAAGCCAGACAAATTTCTTATCCATGATAATGCTACATATGACATTCCTTCTTTGACTACAGAGCTACCAATATTGACCAAAGCTTCATCTACACTTAGACCTTATAAAGTCTTTTACAAGCAACAACCATGCAACCCACCAGCCAAACTTCTTCACTTCAGCTATCTGATAACATTTTATAGCCAATTATTCCACTTAATCTCTATTTGGAAAATTAATTAATTCAACAACTTTACCCATTGCACCATTGACTAAACCTTCCTCAAGATTTAAATTGCGTCATAAAATAACTCGACAGTTTTTGCAGACACGGAAACACTTTTCGAATCCAGCTATTTTTTATACTGATTTCTCCAAAGAATCCAATGTTGTTTGTAGTTTATCTGTTTATAGTATTGTGAATCCTTGATGTTCCTTTTTATCAATAGCTGTAATTTGCAAAATGTCTTCTTTCTCCAGTTGTAGTAATTTTTCATTAAAGTTTGAATACATTTGAAGTGTTGGCAACAAACTATAGATTTTTTTCTTCGTTGATGAAATTGAACATTAGGTCTTGTGCAGTTGTGTCAGATGGAAATAGACTCCTGATTAGGCAACTTTCCAAAGCACATTTTCCCTGTTTTGTAGGAACTCCTACTCTAATGTCTTTCAGTCTCTCTCTATGTTCCACATCAGACGCTTGCCGCATGTTTTTACTAATTCTTTTTACTCAAAGTTTAAACAAATGTTACATGCCAATACTTCCTAGGGAATTTCTGGTTTCATTATTCAGAAGAGTTTTGAAAATTGTTTGTTCTTTTACAGGGATAGGAGCAGGTCACCAAAGACATTTAAATGTTTTCCTCCAAATAGCACATCATAGCTTGTTCTTAACACTTGCTGCATCCTTAAGTGTATGAAGCAAGCATTTTGTTCAATACCATGCTCACTTCATCAGTGATGAGAAAAGTCATCTTTTTCAGGACTCTTGAAACTTTATGTCAAGCATCACCAGATAACTTCTGATAGTCCTGTTTATTGACATGTTCAACAGATAGCATTAGTAGTCGATGTAGAGTAATTCCATTAATGTTATGAGCAGCTCATACTGTTGGTGCTGTTACTACTCATGACAAATTTGAATCAGTAGTCTTCTGTAAATAACTGGTGAGAACTTTAATTAGGAAGCTTTTGCCAGTACCAGCTTGTCCACTGACGTACAATAACATTGGTTCATATGTAACACAGTTACAAAGTTTTTTTTGCAGAGAAATCCATGTCCACTTTTAGTTTTAACTTTGTTGTAAACTTCTCTCTGTTCATTGTTTAGTTGTACCACTAACTGTTCTGAATCCACAGTTTCACCTCTTGCCTGTTGCACAGCTATTTCCACTTCATTCATTTCTATAGCTGCTTCATTTTGAATTACTGGTTCTCCAAGAGGATCTTGACTTGCTGATGCAGAACTTTGGCTCCTTTGCAAACTCTCCTTGGCTATTTCAGCTGTGTGGTTTCTTCCTGATCAACCTCATATTCCAACATCTTCATGTATGTATGAAATACGGAACACTGAATGCTATCTTTTATAGCATCTAATAGGTTTTCATAACAGTCATAGAGTGCAAGTAGTTCTGATTCATTTTGCCATGGTTTGAAGAGGAGTAAAAGGAACAAGTAGAAAAAATATTTTCTGTCTGTAGTTTGTCAACTAAGCTTTCTGTGATTAATTAGATTTCCTTTGTTGTATCTTACCAAACAGCCATCACATCCAATAACTGCAAAACGTCCTTTTTCAATGTTCTCAGTGACATTAGTTATATATGTGTAATGTTGAAGTATTTCATACAGACACATATTTTCAAGATGAACACTTCTAGGGTAGTATGTAACTAACATGTTAGTCTTTAGAATGTCTCTACTCTCGGGATCAATTTCTACAAGATTCTGTATTTCTGGAAAAGTCTTTAAAACTGTATTATGGCTATTTTCAAGCCCTAAGCTTACCCACACAATTCATCTGGACTACACACTTATATGAACCGATCTCCCTGTGTGAAAGCATTTTCAAAATAAAACTGTAAACGTTTTTGAGGAGACTCTTTTCTGCTAAAATCTCTTCCCATATCTCTTTCATCTCTGTCCTTTCCACCTTTGTTATGTATGAAGTTACATCCCGAGCTACTACAATGGAATTATCTGCAACAAATTGGATGTCCATGTTTGCATTCCACATCTGTGGAATGACAGGGTTGTAGTCATTGATATATTTGAAGCTTCTGTTGTTCTGAGGTCATATGTATTTTCTGTGACTTCTGTGTCAAGGTGTGTCTCACTGCAGACAAGAAGCTGTTCACTCTTCCTTCTCAGATCACATGTTGTGGGAATCCAAATTGACATAATGTATAACATTTTGCTGACTCAATCCCTTCTCAGAGGTTTCCTTTGGTATGTCACATGTCACATTCTGTTCTATGAAAGACAACACAGAATAATCACTGTTTGCTCCAAACTTGGGCCATCTTTTGCCCATAACAGCATATGAATATGTGGAGCACATCTAGCCTGGTATTCTTTCCGCCGAGAGAAATCAGTGACTTTGCCAAGAGATGGATTTGTTTTGTGGCAGATGAAAGCCATCTTTCCTTGAAATCGGTGATTTAAATAACTGCAAACATTTGCAGGATCCAATGAACAGAGTTCTCCTGCTGCTTTTAGAGTGATATCTTTTATGTTAGAGTTTGCTTCTCTGAAGAATTCAAGGAGATCATCCTATGCATACTAAGCACAACTGAGTGTTGCAAACCAAGTAGGTGATCCTAGATTCCTCAACATGCATTTTACCTCACCATGGCATAATAGCAATATTAATTTAACGTTGACATGCCATCAAATTGATTAAGGTGCATTTAAGATTTTCATATTTTTCATGAACCTGATCAACAAATTCTTTTGCTGTCATATTCTGTACATGTACTCCTGTTTTTAGGATGTGATTTACAGCATAGGATAACCCGGGCAAGTTGTTCTTAAATAGTAGATGAAATATAAAAGAAATACACTGTTGAAATCTAGGGTCCTTTGAATATAGGCTAGTTGACCGGTACTCATCTGCTGGTGTTTGTTCAGGCCGATTATCATACCTATTGCATATTCCAGTAGGCAACAGGTGTGGGAAAAAAGGAGCTTCTAAACTTTTCTCCCACACACTTAATGGAATTCTTTTTGCTTCTTTCATTTGAAATAGCTCAATAGCAGCTCCAATAATCTCTTTACAATGCAGAGGATGAATACAGTACTGTAGTGTTCATAAATTTCTTCTGTTTTTGTTCGATACACCTTTTCAATTTGACCTCTTAATTCTACTGTATCATCATCTATATGTGAAATATCTAAAAAAATAATCTACATTTGTATAGTTAATGTCGTTTTGTACCCGATATAATGTTCTTTCTTAACTTTGGTAACATCTACTAACTCTTGCCACATCTTTTTACTCTTAGTAGGCACACCATTCACTAGAATTACTAGTCCTTCTTTCAAATCTCTTTTCACACCTACAGTTTCAACACCTACAGTTTCAACGTTCTGCTTAAAAACGAATGGTAAGTAAACAACTCTACCTTTTAGATCCTTTTGGAGCTCACTTGGAGGCAACTTTCCTGTCTTTGGCTCTATACGCACAATTGCAGAAATGGATGTATGCATTGTATTGGTATAGACATTCAACTCTTGGAGTTCTTCTGGAATGGAAACTAATTCTAATTTGTTATAGACTACTCTAGCTGGTATTTTGCTCTCCTCTAATTTATTATAAAAATACTTACATATAACTTGTCTTGTACGACAATCAAAGCGTTCCTCTTCAAATAAATAAGCTGCAAATTCTTGCATTAATCTGTACTGTCTTCTTCAGTTTTTGAAGACACAATAACATAACATGTTTGGCTCTAGAGGTGAGTGAATCTTCAGCATATACAAATACAGTCCAGTTTCCTTGAATAGACTGCTTTAAACTTTCTAATTTCTTCATTAAAGTTATCTACAGTAATGCCTATCTCCTACAACTGTTACACTTGCAGATTCACAGTGATAATTTTCTGTGCATTCCTGTTCTGGTCCAAAGAAACAAAACTGCACATCATCACAAACCTTTTCTACATTTGCCACTGTTCTGTTCAAAAGATATGTATTCATTTACCGTACACTTACTGCAGGACTTTTCACATGGTATAGCCTCCTAAGTAAAGTTCACATTTGTGAGTGGTGCACAGCTAACATTCTAAAATGATGAAAGGTGCTTTGGCTCACTTTCTTTGATAAACATGCTAGTGAATGTCCCTGTAGATTTGGATACATTCTTACTTTGCATGGATCTACTCTTTGCAAAAGAACGATTTTCTGTTTAAGACTTTTGCATGGAAACTTACATGGAAATGTTATGACTATGTCAAATGATTCCTGACGAACACAACAAATACTGCTACAATTCCAATTACATACAGGGGCCTGTTTATGCCTTCCCTGTACCTCTTCAGCTAAGACCTCCTCTACATTTATAGGTACCTTTATCTCTTTCTCAATAAGAAAACTATCTTTCATCTCATAACACTGTCCAGATTGATCATCTGTGTACACTAGTCCATTCTCTTAGAAGTAGCTTTCTTCATTAAAGAAAGGCTCAATGCTAGATGTATGTCTACATTCCCCCCTAAAAACTTAGAAAAGGTTGGTTCTGTATACAAGTCTTTTCTTTAGGCATTTTCTCTTCTTACAGAACACTCTTTTATCTAATGTTTTAATTCTGTTCAAAATCAAGATAAACAGTTTCCTCTTAAGAGCAAACACCTTCTCAACTATATTCTCAAGACGTTCCTTCTGTCTCACATCTTCACTCCTTCTTTTCTATTTTTCCATATTTCTCATTAGATGATTGATGACTCTGCTACGGAACATTCTGACTCTTATTTCCTTGAACTGCCTCTGCATTCTACTTCAACTCTGCACATTATTGTAGGATTGCTTACTTGTACTATGATATAATTTGACTCCTTTCTTAGTTGATGTCAAATCTTTTCCTTTATTCATTTCAGTTTGTTGTCTTTCAAGTTGATCACATACTATTTTAAGAAATGTCTCTGTTCTTTTTCTCCATTTTGCCCCTTTTGTCTCTCAGTTGTAAGGACATAGGCCCTCATTCTGACCTTGGCGGGCGGCGGAGGCCGCCTGCCAAAGTCCCGCCGTCAGGTTACCGTTCCGCGGTCGAAAGACCGCGGCGGTAATTCTGACTTTCCCGCTGGGCTGGCGGGCGGTCGCCTTCAGACCGCCCGCCAGCCCAGCGGGAAAGAGGCTTCCACGATGAAGCCGGCTCGGAATCGAGCCGGCGGAGTGGAAGCTGTGCGACGGGTGCAGTTGCACCCATCGCGTATTTCACTGTCTGCGCAGCAGACAGTGAAATACATGTAGGGGCCCTCTTACGGGGGCCCCTGCAATGCCCATGCCAGTGGCATGGGCACTGCAGGGGCCCCCAGGGGCCCCGCGACCCCCCCTACCGCCATCCGGATCCCGGCGGTCGGACCGCCGGGATCTGGATGGCGGTAGGGGGGGTCGGAATCCCCGCGGCGGTGCAGCAAGCTGCGCCGCCATGGAGGATTCAATGGGGCGGCGGTACACTGGCGGGAGCCCGCCAGTGGTGCCGGTCCGACCGCGGCTTTACCGCCGCGGTTGGAATCCCCATTGGAGCACCGCCGGCCTGTCGGCGGTGCTCCCGCGGTCCTCCGCCCTGGCGGTCTTTGACCGCCAGGGTCAGAATGAGGGCCATAGTATTTTTGTCTTTCCTTCTTTTTTCGCTCAGTTTTTGACGCCATTGCAACTCTGTTTAGGTAACAAGAATCTTCCATCCGTAAAGTAATAAGAAATATATATTAATTTTCAAATTACAAGTAAGTTTCTACAATTTAAAAGTACATTTTATAAGCACTTATGCACATACTACATGCTTGAAGTCATACCTACACCACATCTGAGAGGGGAGAAATGTGCATGTAAAAGTGACTTAGGGCCAGATGTACAAAGCTTTTTGCAATGCACAAACCGCGTTTTGCGATTCGGTAACCTGGTTACCGAATTGCAAAACGTGTTTGCGAGTCGCAATTAGGAAAGGGTGTTCCCTTCCTAATTGCGAGTCGCAGTGCAATGCAGGATTGCTTTGTTACCGCAAACCAATCACAGTTTGCACCCTTTTGTAATGGGTGGTAACCCATTCGCAAAAGGAAGGGGTCCCTATGGGACCACTTCCCCGTTGAGAATGGCACTGCAAACATTTTTTCAGACCATATGACCACTGCCTGTTCTGAAAAAATTAAACGAAAATGTTTCATTTTTCGTTTTTGTAATGCATCTCGTTTTCCTTTAAGGAAAACAGGCTGCATTACAACAAAAAAAACTGCTTTATTAAAAAGCAGTCACAGACATGGTGGTCTGCTGTCCGCAGCAGGCAACCATTCCTATGAGGGCCGCCATTCGCTAGGGGGTCTCAAATTGCAACCCACCTCATGAATATTCATGAGGTGGGCCTTTGCGACCCCCTTGAGAATCGCAGATGGTGTCAGGGATACTATCCAACATTCTGAATTTCGACTTGCAAATTGCGAGTCGCTGTGACTCGTAATTTGCGGGTCACAATTCAGAATGTTCCTACATCTGGCCTTTAGAGACTTCAGAAACCAGTTTCACATGCCAATTTCAGTGGCCAGAGCACATATAAGCTCTGCATTGCTAGGCCTCCCTCTTCACAAAATCATGATTTATGTGGATGCGTCAAAAGATTGTGGGGGTTATTCTAACTTTGGAGGAGGTGTTAATCCGTCCCAAAAGTGACGGAAAAGTGACGGATTTACCACCAGCCGTATTACGAGTCCATTATATCCTATGGAACTCGTAATACGGCTGGTGGTATATCCGTCACTTTACCATCACTTTTGGGACGGATTAACACTCCTCCAAAGTTAGAATAACCCCCTGTGTCAGTACTTGCCTATATAGCTCAGCAAATGTACCTATTTAGCTCTAACAGGTATTTTAGTACCTCAGCCAGTATGTGACTGACTGTTTTAGTATCTCTATGACTCTGTAAATCTGTACATAAGTGGGTGAAACTATCTCTCAGTGCCTATGTTAGGGACTACAGGTGTATCTGAGAGTGTCTGCAATTGCCTTTGTTATTGCTCCATATACAAATTATTTCTGAGTGTGTTAATGAATGTAGAACTATGTCTCTTTTTTGTCAGTGGCTGAGGCACAGCATCTTTGCTTTGTAAACATGAATGTCAGTTCCTTGGTGAGTGGTATGCTCTATGCATGGATTCACTTAGGGGTCTCCGAATGCATCTGCATGTTTGTAAAACTGAAATGTAACTTTCCTAATCACTTAAGCACATTGCAATATCCCTGATGGCATACCTACAGCATGTCATGAAATATTTCCACTAAAACGTGAGATTGACACCTTACAAAACAGCTTTACATGGTAATTTCAGTGGCAAGTGAGATAGCACACACAGTCTCAGTACTACTAAGCCTATGCTTCAGAAATCAGTGTTTGTCTGGATACACAAAAAGATTGTGTGAATACTTGCCTATATATCTGAGTGAATGCAGGACCATCACATAATGTAATACACCTTCTGGTATGTGACTGCCTGTTTCAGTACCTGTATGACTCTCTAAATCTGTACATAAGTGGGTGAAAATATACCCCTGTGTCTCTGTTAGGTAATATAGACGTATGTGAGTAGATCTGCAATTACCTATGTTATCAATGAATACATAAGTGCTTTCTCAGTACATAAGGAAATGTAGGAGCCACTCTGTTGCTCTATTACTGACTGAGACACAGGATACATCATTTGGATACATAAATGTCAGTTCCTTGGTGAGAAGTATACACTATGCAGTGTTGGCTTAGCGGTCTCAAAGTGCATGAGTACTTTTCTAAAGCTGAAAAGTACATTTCCTAATCACTTAACCACATTGCAGCATGCTTAATGGCATACCTACAGTTTTTGATAGAGGTAAAATTTTTATAGTAACACATGAGTTTTAGACCTCACAAAGCAGTTTCACAGCTCGATTTCAGTAACCACTAACAGAGCACACAAAGGCTCTGTACCACTAGGCCTCACCCTCCAGAAAAACAGTATTTATCTGGATACACAAAAAGATTGTGTGAGTACTTGCCTGCATATCTGAGTGAACGTAGCTGCCTACCTCTAGTAGCAACATGAAATATTTTAGTACACCTTCCGGTATGTGACTGCCTGTTTCCGTACCTGTTTGACTCTCTAAATCTATACATAAGTGGGTAAAAGTGTACCTGAGTTCCTCCGTTGGAGAATACAAATGTATGTGAGTATATCTGCAATTGTCTTTGTTATTCCTGTCTATATAAGTGCTTTCTGAGTATGTGCGTGAATGTAGGAGCCTCCCTGATACTCTGTCACTGGATGAGACAAAGGATATATTCTTTGTAAACATGAATGTCAGTTCCTTAGTGAGTGGTATACTCTATGCACTGCTTGGCTTAGGGGTCTGAAACTGTATGAGTAAGTTCGTCAAACTAAAAAGTATGTTTCCTAATAACTTAAGCACATTGCCATACCTACAGAATGTCAAAGAGATGAGATATTTGCACTGTAACATGAGTTTTAGACTTCACAAACCAGTTTTATAGGCCAATTTCAGTGCCCAGTGAAACACCGCAGACAATCCCTGAACTACTACGGCACAGCCTTCAAAAAAGCAGTATTTGTCTGGATACATGAAAAGATTGCGTGACTACTTCCCGATATATCTGAGTGAACGTAGCTGTCTACATCTAGAAGTGCCATGAGGTATTTATGTACACCTAATGGTATGAGATTGCCTGTTTTAGTAAATGACTCTGTAAATCTATACATAAGTGGCTGAACCTACACCTCAGTGCCTCCGTTAGGGTATACAGGCGTATGTGAGTGTATCTGCAATTCCCTTCCTTATTGCTGCATATATAAATGCTTTCTGAGTATGTGACTGAATGTAGGGATAGCTCTGTTGCTCTGTCACTGGATGAGACACAGGATACATGCTTTGGAAACATGAATGTCAGTTCTTTGGTGAGTGCTCTAGTCTATGTAGAGCTTGGCTTATGGTTCTGGAACTGTATGAGAAACTTTCTAAAACTGAAAAATACCTTTACTAACCACTTAATCACATTACAGTATGGTTCATGGTATACCCACAGCATGTAAAAGAGGTAAAATGTTTGTACTAAGACATACATTTCACACTTCACAAAGCAGCTTCATAAACTAATTTTAGAGGCCAATGACAGAGCATAGACAGGCTGTACTACCAGGCCTCTCACTTAAAAAAAAGCAGTTTTTGTCTTGATACATGAAAATATTGTCTGAGTAGTTCCTTATATATCTCAGTGAACATAGGGGCAGATGTATCAAGCGATTTTGCATTCGCAAACGGTGCGAATTGCAAAATTCGGCCGTTTGCGAATGCAAAAATGCCTTTCAGAATGTATGAAAGGCATTCGCAGTGCAATTTTAAGGAATCGCTAAAATAGCGATTCCTTAAAATTGCGACCCCATTTAGAGAATCGCAAATTGCGATTCTCTAAATAGGAAATCGCAAATAAGGAATCCTTATTTGCGATTTCTTAAGCACATGTATCAAGCATTTCCTAAATACGAATTGGGCATTTAGGAAACGCAATTACCACCAACAAAAGTTTGGTGGTAACCATGTGCAAATTTTAAAAAGGCATTTTAAATGCATTTTTAAAATTGACATGTAGCGCACACATGCCCCTAAGGCATGTGTGTGCTTCACATGTCCGTAAAAATATTTTTGGGGTGCAGCAGAGAGGGCCTTAGGCCCCCAGCACCCTGGCATTTGCATTTCCTAAATTGCTAATTCCTAACTGGAATTCGCAATTTAGGAAATGCAAAACCATTTGCAGCAGGCCCCTAGGTGCAAATGGAGTTGGATTCTCTATTTGCGATTCGGTAATAGCATTTGCTAATTTTAAGAAATCGCTATTACCGAATCGCAAAAATCATACATACCATTTTGCATTTCTTAAATAGCGATTTCTTAAAATTTGCTATTTAAGAAATGCAATTTGTTTTTTTTATACATCTGGCCCATAGTTCTCAATCTTTAGTAGCACCATGGAATACTTTAGCACACCTGGTGATATGTCACTGACTTGTTGTACCTGTAAGAGAATCTAAATCTGTATATAAGTGGCTGAACATATACTTCAGTACCTCTTTTAGAGAATACAAGGTTATGTGAACATATGTGAAATTGCCTTTGTTATTCCTGCATGTGTAACAGCTTGGCTCGGGGGTCTCTAAATGCCTCATTAAGAGCCTCATTTTGACCCTTGGAGGCCGGCGGTAACACCGCCAGCCTGTTGGCGGTGTTACTCCAGCTATGCAAGCACCGCTGCCCTGGGTATTATTAGTCTCCGACTGCCAGCCTGGCCACGGCGGTAAACACTGCATGGAAAGGCTGGTGGTAAGGGGGACTTGGGGTGCCCCTGCGGGCCCCTGCACTGCTCAAGTGCTTGGCATGGGCAGTGCAGGGGCCCCCAGGCATAGCCCTGTCGCGCATTTCACTGCCCGACTTTCTATTACGAGCCGGCAGCAATGTTGATGTGACTTTTCCGCTGGCCCAGCGGAAAAGTCATACTAGGGAGCCAGAAATACTGGATACTGTACTGTACTGGTATTCTATCTCCCGCAGCCTCAGCGGTCTTTTTGAAAGACCGCCGAGGTTGTAATGAGGGCCTAAGTTTCTTAAAGTATTTATGTCACTTCCTTTCTTGCTGGTATACTCCATGAAATACTTTGCCTAGGATCCTTGAACTGCATAAAAAACGTATTCACCTAAAAAAGAGATCTCCCATTTTTTAAGCACAATATACCATACTTTATAACACTTCTACAGCACCAGTAATTTCTACTAATACATAAAATTATTACTTCACTAATAGCTTGTACGTGCCATGAGAAGCTGGCAGTGTTCTACCATAAACTGAGTGTGCACTCCAAAACCTAACCCACATTCAAAACATGTTCAACTAAGTCTACCAGTCTAGCACTCTACATCTACCTCTGTATACCATTACACAATATGTCTGTCCATCTAAGCAAAAACAAACCTATCTTATAATTTAGCAACACCTACACTAAAGGGTATGTAATCCAAAGCTATACTGTTTTCCAGATTAGTGATTCACATGCACCTGCAGTATTTTTTCCCCTTTCAATTCTGAGCTTTGTACTCCTGCAATGAAATGCAATAAATAGGACAATTCCCAGAAAACTTAGAAATACATTCTTTCTAACCAACACATCCTGTATAGACACGTACACCTTTCATATCTTCATTTACATTGTAAAGCTTGTGTTTAAAACTTAACATAGATATTTTTCTACCAGTACAAGTACACATCAAATTACTACATGTAGAATATACATTATCATGGAAACCGATTATAAACTCACGGTTGTACTCTATACCTCAGCTAAACTGTGTGTTAGTCACCTATTAAAATATAAATATATATATATATATATATATATATATATATATATATATATATATATATATATATACTCAAACTATGAGTATACATTATTTGAAATGTAAAATGTAAATTAAATGTAATTCACATACCTGAAAAAAAATTGTTGTTGAAGTTTTTGTTTTTCGCTCTTATAAGATAGATGCAATTCTCTCAGAAATTGTCAGAACTATGCATAAGACTGTCTCAGCCATCTTACACATGGGAACCATAAATGCCAATCTTTTCAACGTTGCACTGTGTGATAATGCGAAACTAGCAAATAAAAACACAGCTTTAATTTTTTACTTTTGTATGCCCAGTTGTGAATGTTTAGTACATGTTAACTCTTCTTTCATGCACTGTTCTATAGCTGCCCAGTATGCTAAGCTTTTTACCCATAATTGCAAGTTAATGTGAAAAAAAAACGAGTGTCCAAAAACATATTTAGCATGGTGGTTTTGTGAGTACAACAGTAAACTACACTTCATTGGCAATGCCTCTCTTGGAAACTAAAACTTTATTACACCAAAATCAATACAAGTGCTTTTAATTTAAAAAAAGACAGAACTGTCTCTTCAAGACCTTTCCCCCAATACACTCTCACAGAGTGTCTATAGTAACTGCCTAGGTCAGAAGTTCGCTGCACATTCTAGAAGGGGTACATTAGTTACAAAATGAGCTGCAGCAGATGTGGTTTACTGTACCGAATCATAAGCATATCTCACTCTACAGCTCATACTTTGTTTTTACAAGCGCCAATGAAAGAACTACTTACTTTTTCTTTCCTAAGGTAGATACTACCTAATTACAGTCACCTACATATCCACAGTACCCAATTAAATTAAAACTTGTTTTTTTTAAGCCAGGAGAACACCTCTATTTTTACAGCATCTCATTTTCAACACTGCCTCTTTCAGCTGAAGCCTTCTCCTGACTGCTACTGCTGCTTCACTTCAAAATGGTTAGAGTGTGGGTTGTTGGGCACAGCTATGTGTTTGGAGCTAGACAGGCTACTAAAAAGAGTGGCATTGACAGAGACTTGGGTTAAAATGGAATCAATTGCTCCATTTGGTGGAAAGTATTAGAGATGACCAACCCCCAAGCTTCGATTGAACACTGTGGTAGCAATGACCTGGGCACACTGACTGAGGTAGGACTAGAAAGCCTAGTGAAGGATACCTTTGCACAATTGATGACATTTTCCCCTCACACTATCTTTGTGTACTCCTACATATGTCAAAGGCAGAAATGAAAGTGGTCAGATCAGTTCTGTCCACAGATTAACAAAGGCAGGAAACATGTTCATAAAACTATTTCTGCATTCCTCAGGGACCAGAGTTTGTATATATAACAACAACCTGTGCTTTGACATGACTGGTATACATAGAAGTGAGGCTGTCCATTTCACAGATGAAGGCAACAGTGTTTTCCTTTGCAGCCTAAACTCTGCATTCACACTTACATGTAGCTATAATATACTTAACAATTAGCTCAAAGGCTCTTCTCAGGGCCACTATATTGCCCAAAACTCTAGGTAATTTTTTAAATAAATTTCGTCCTTTTCTTAATTTTTCAAAATATTCATGAAATACTTGCAATATTTAAAACCATGCTGCGAAAACGCAAATCAAAAGCAGCATTTCAACGCACACCAGCCCATTAAAAAATCAAGTGCATATATATATATATATATATATATATATATATATATATATATATATATAAATATATATACATTTTCAAATTATTACTTTCTTAACAACTCCACACATATATATGACTCTTTATGTCACTGTGGTAAATAAGTGGCTCACAACCTATTTCAGTATATGTGTTACAATATGTCCAAGCCACTTTGTGAGTGCATGCATGAAAGTCTGAGAGATCTGTGAATAAGTTCATAAGGGTCTGAGTGAGCCTCTGACTGCGTGCATAAGTCTATGAGTCAGTATGTGAGTGGGTGCATGATGCTGTGAGTGGGTTTGTGAATCAGTGCATAAGGGTTCTGATTCAGTCTGCGAGTTGATGCATGAGGACCTAAATGGGTCTATGAGTATCTGTGTCAGTGTCTGTGTGGGTCTATGAGTGGGTGGGTGTCTTAGTGGGTCTGTGAGTGGTTGTGTGAGTGTCTGTGAGAAACTGATCGTAGATGTGTAAGTGTCTCAGTGGGATTGTGAGTGAGTGTGAAAGTGTCTGTGTGAATCTGTGAGTGGCTATGTATGTTTCTCTGTAGGTCTGTGACTCAGTGTATGAGTGACTGAGTGGGTTTATGAGTGTGTGTGTTAGTGTCTGTGTGGATATATGAGTTGGTGTGTGTCTGTGAGTGGGAGTATGAGTGTCTGAGTAGAATATGAGTCAGTGTGTTAGTGTCTGTGTGGATTTGTGAGTGGGTGTGTTAGTTTCTGTGTGGGTCTGTGCATGGGTTTGTGGGTGTCTGAGTGGGTCTGTGAGTGTGTGTGTCTGAGTCAGTCTTTGAGAGGTTGTGGTAGTGTCTGTATAGATCTGTGAGTTGGTGTGTGAGTGTTTGTGTGGGTCTGTAAGAGTCTGTGTGGGATTGTGAATGAGTGTGTCAGTGTTTGTGTGGGTCTGTAAGAGTCTGTGTGGGATTGTGAATGAGTGTGTCAGTGTCTGTGTGGGCCTTTGAATGTCTGGGTCAGTTTCTCTGTAGGTCTCTGAGGGGTCTGTGTGAGTATCTGGGTAGGAGTATGAGAGGGTGTGTGAGTGTCTGTGTGGGTCAGTGAGTGGGTGTGTAAGTGGGTCTGTGACTGGGCTTGTGAGTGTCTGAGTGGGTCTGTGAGGGATGAGCGAGTATCTGTGTGGGTCTGTAACTGGGTGTGTGAGTTTTTGTGTGGGTCCATGAGTGGATGTTTAAGTGTCTGTATAGGTCTATAGGTCTATCAGAGGGTGTGAGTGTCTGTGGGTCTGTCAGTGGATGTATGATTGCCTGAGTGTGTGAGTGGGTGTTTGAGTGTCTAAATGGGTCTGTGAGTGGGAATGTGATTTTCTGTGTGGATCTGATAGTGGGTGCGTGTATTGGTCGATGAGTGGATGCATCAGTTTCTGTATGATACTTTAGCTGAACAAATTAGTTTATGAATGATTCTCTGAATATTTCTTTTGTAGCCGATATTGACGGATTCCTCGCAAAGTTACATGGTGGGGCCCTTGCTCAGAGTTGGGACATGTTCACGAATATCATGAGCTGTGACAAAAAATGGTTTCAAAGTCATAATTCGACCACCAAACTCTTCTACATAACAGCCCTGGGCTCAGGATAACTCCACCATGACCCCTTATGAGACTATTTATATCGAAACTCAGCCTGGGGGACCATGTCCGGTTTCTTATGATGGCAGTGACAACTTTCTAGTAAGGTTGCCTCCAGCCAATCACATCATTCCTTTTCGCACATGCATATGCGAATACATTGCGGTTGCTGAAAAATCGTAGCAAAGGATCAGAGTCCCTAGATATACAAATTTATATCCATTATTAAATTCCTTACACATACATTCCCTTACTATGTATTTACATATCTATTTATTTACCACTTTAGTCCTACTGTACAAGAGAGAAAAAAGTGAATTACTCTCTCGTAAACTTTACTCTGTCTCCCCATCACCCTATACTTCCATCAATCTATCCTCAATCCCCACTCTCTGACTCATCCCAAACCCATTCTACTACTATAAACTCCGAATAACCCTGCCTAAGCTCTTCCCTTCTCTTCTCTCCTCTGTCACTCCTGGCTGACCCCAAACCTCAGTTTACTACTGTCATCTCCCAAACAACCCTAATAAATTCTCCTTCACTTATCTCACCTTTGACTCATCCAAAACACCTTCTACTACTATGATTTCCCTAACCCCTTTCTACCAGCTCTTCCCTCCTTCATCTCTCATTTACACATCCCAAGCCTCATCCTATTACTATAAACTCACAATTAACACTTTTGGATTCTTCTCTCCTTTATCCCTCCATTGTTCCATTCAAACCTACTAACAAACTCACATAGCCTCTGCTCAAAATAACTAATACTGTACTCATATTTCCATATACTAATCCTTCACTAATCTTTTTGGGTTCCAGATTAGCATGCTACTCGCCAAAAAGCGCTTTGATGCTTTTACAGGGGTAGTAAGCGCTATATAATTACAATTACAATTACAATATAAATACAATTACAATTTCCCCATTAACATCTCCAAAACTACTAAATAGATTTACACCAGATAAGCGAAAGCGTGATCTGTGTAACAAAAGCTAACTTTCTGCCAAATTTGGTGTAATTCCGTCTACCGGTTCGGGCTGTAGACATTTTTAAATGTCCTATGGGAATTAAAATAGGAAACTTTTTTTACCCTCCCTTTTTCTCAGCCCTACGTGACGGATCACGCCAAAATTTTCTGTGCATGGCAAGAATCACCAGGGCACTTTTTTGGGGGAAAACTTTGTGAAGATTTGTCAAATGGTGCCAAAGATATAGGCAAGTCAAAAAAACTCTTTCTATGGAAACATGGCTCTAACTACCTAGTGGCAACTACCACTAGGAATATATATATGTATATATATCACTGATCTCACTTGGTATTTTTTGCACTTGCCCTGAATCAATACACATACTTCAGGAAAAGACTCTTTGGCATGCCTGCTTCTCTTCAACACTGTGAAGTTGAGGATTTGGAGGCCTGTAGTGGCAAAGGGAGGAGGGATCGCGAGGAGCCCCTCTGCTTAACAATAACACCAGGCCCTCAGGGATTTGGTCCCTGGGGCCAAAATTATCCTGGGGAAGGGGACTGCAAGCCTCCCTCACTCTAAAAATGTCACAGGGCCCTAGGAAATGGGGTATCTGGGGCTGAAATCGGCCCAGTGAGGGGGGCCTGCATACCCTCCTCCCCCTAAATGTCACACAGGACCCCTGGGGATGGGGTCCCCAGGGCATGAGGTCAACCAACTATGGCACACGACTGAAGGCCATGTGTAGTGTGGGGTTGGCTGCATTTGGAAGGGCTGGAAGCATGTAGTGGGCTGGGTGCAGGATTCGGCAACAGGCCAGACTTTTTGGCTACCCCCCACCCTGTGCAACCAAGCTGTGTTCCTCCCTTTCCAAATAGGGTCCCTAGAGCCGAAATCAGCCTTGGGAGGGGGGCCATGTGCCACCTTCCTCTTTTACAAATGCAGCCAGGCCAAAGGGGTTGGGGTCCTCTGAGGGCCAAAATCTGCCCAGGGAGTGGCGTTGCATGCCCCCTCCCCTTTACAATGTGAGTGGGCGCCAGAGGATGGGGTACCCAGGACCAAAAATGGCGTGGTAAGGGGACCTGCACACCTCCTCCCCCAACAAATAAACATTTGTTCTCCCTGGGACCTGGCCCAACTGGGGGGGCATAAAAAAACACGCGCAGGAGACCTGGATCTTTTAAAGACCTGCTATTCGCACAAATAACATGTTTTTCAAGGCCCTTCTCTGAAAGGTGACATGTGTTCATATGCTTCAATTTTTAAATAAAAGATGTAAAGGATTGTTCAAAAAGAGTACAACAATGTAAGGTTCTTAGGAAAAAATATTGTAGATCTCACAATGTAACAATCACTGCATGCCTGCAGGAGGGTCACAATTTCATTTGTCAGAAGATAAAGTTCTCGAGGAAGATCTTTACACAACTTAATTCCTATTTCTCAAGGTGGGTGGGAAAGAGGTCTGAGTGCACCGGTTTCATGGCCATCACTCATTACTTCTAGTAGTCTTCAGGAATGTTGGGAAGTAATGTGAATGCCTGGTAGCAAGAACATGTCCTCCAGAAAACTATCCATTTGCCCTCCGCCGTAAGGGTAGATGAGTCCCACACCATGGCAGCAAGCAATAGAAAACACCAGGGCCCCTCGCAAATGCTGCCCACACTAGAAGAATCACACAATTAGCCTAAATAAAGAACAGTGCACTCCTTCAAAGCTCTGGCTCCTAAATACTGATTTGGTAGATAGGCCCAGAAGTACAAATCAATTAAGCATTTTTCAGTGGACTAAATCGCTATTTTGGGCTGTTAAGAAATGCAAAATTTGCATCCAATATGTATGAATGCCAAACACCGGGCATACAAAGTGATTCCTACCCTGTAGGAATAACATTTTGGAAATTGCTAAAATAGGGAATCCCTCATAGCGATTTCCTATTTGCGAATCCCAACTTAATCCACTAAAGATTTCCTGTCTGTGTGTAGGTAATAAATGGACTGTTAAGAAATACAATTACAACTGACTTGCTACGGGTGGGAACCATGGACAAGCTATAAAAAAAGCCCCAAAATGCACTTGGCTCTTTCACAATGGCAGCCTCATTCATCTTGGTGAGGAGGATGAGGATTCAGGCTCTGAGGTACAGGAGAAGGTGTAGACAGGAGAGGATATTTAGGGTGAGGGTCACCCTCTTCAACCTGACAGGGGAGGAGATAATAGACAGGTACAGACTGAATAGCCAGGTCATACTTGACCTGACAGCTGATACACAACCCCAGCTACTGGCCCCTGCATCGAGGAGCAACACCATACCTATCCATGTGCAAATATTGTATTGCCTACATCTCCTTGTGTCAGGAAGTTACTAGTCAATCATAGCAGTTGCAAGGGGGTGTCACACAGCGCATTATCAAGGTTCCTGCACAAGTTCAAGTGTAATCTTTGGTAGGTTGAACCAATACATCTATTTTCCAAATACCCCCCAAACATTGCAGCAGACAAAACTTCTAGAGGGTGGCACAGTTCCCCAATGTCATTGGCTGTGTGAATGGCATACATCCCCCGTCAGCATCAGAATACATTTACGGGAACAAAAAGAGTGCAAAATCTATGAATGTGTATGTGGTGTGTGATGCCTCTTGTGTCATCACCGACCTCGTGTCCAGGTACCCAGGCAGCACACATGACTCATTTATGTTCCGGCACAGTGGAAACATAACTGACTGGGGGAATTTGGTGATGGGTTCCTGCTAGGCAATATAATCTCAAAATCAGTGAATTCACTGGCCAGGACTTTGTGTATGAACTGACATTATGGTTTTTCCTCTCATGCTCCAAAGGTGACTGCATATACCTTACGCCCCCGGATCCTCACACCTTACCTCACCTACCAGATACCAAGTGAGAGACGTTACAACAAGTCACACAAGTCAACACACTCAAACATATAGTGGTCATTTAGCATACTCAAGTCCCAGTTAAGGATAATCCACAAGACTGGGGGGGACAATTCTCTACAGCCACAGAGAAGCTGCAAAATAATAACGATCTATGCAATCGTGCACTACATTGCAATGAGGAGGGGACTACACAATGTCCTCACTGACCCACAATCTAGTTATGAATCTGATGATAAGCAACAGCCACTATAGTAACAACAGGATGGCACCCACTGTGGTTGAGGGATGGGCCAGTCGCACAGATATTATAAGCAGCTATTTCTGAGGTAAGACATGACATGGTAGTAGTGAAGCATCACACAGTGGGTAGTGCTTGGTGCCCAAGTCTGTGACCACCTTTTATTCAGGTGGATCAGATAAATCCCAAAACAACATGTATATATGTGTGGTACATTTGTGTCAAACAGAATGAAACCAAAAAATGTACAGATGGGGTTACTTTTTCCATCCCCTTGTTGTGCCTTGCTTCTCAGCTGCACTGTGTCCTGGCCCCTGATCCTGTCTAAGACCCAGAGGGATGTTGCCAGGTACACCGTTTAGGGCAGGCCTCATGAGCAGAAACACCACTCATGCTAGATACTGCCTCGCTCTCAGATGTCAGTGGGATGGGGGGCAGACACAGGTTGTGTATTTGGATGTTGAGTGCAGTTGGGTCCTGCACCAGGCCCTGTGCAATGCCCTCGCAGAAATGCCACAGCTCTGTTTGGATGTTAACTGTATGCTTTGCCAGGCTTGATGTACCATTAGCCAGGCAGGTCATTGCCCTGGATAAGGTGTCAATGCACCCAATATACTGCCTATAGCACATACGTCAGTGCTCCCACTCCATTGTGCCCCTTCTCCACTGCCTTAGTCAGGCACTGCAACTCGCCAATTACACTATTTATTTTCTTGTTTTGCAGGCCCTGTGCCCTGAGAATGCCTCTCTTTAGTCCTCTATAGATGCTTGGTGTTGCAGCGACTCCTGCCATGGGTTCAGTCGGCATGCTGACAGGCCTTGACTCGGCTGTGGTGTGCTCCCGTGTGGTGGCCTGGTCACCATCACTGTTGGGAAATGGGGGCAGTGCTGAGGTCCTGTCTCGCCTGCCTGTTGGGGTGGATGGGCATGGTGGAGGTGATGGTGGTGTTGGCAGCTCCAGATGAACATCACTCCCAGCAGCAGGTGCAGAGATATCTGGCTGTGATCTGTGGGAAATACATGTACAAACAAGTGGTGTGTAAATGTATATTCTTTTGGCACTACAATGTTGTGACATTGTTGCATGTGTATGTGTGTGTTGGATATGGTCTAATTATTAGATATGGCCATTAGCACACAGTACAGTATGCTGACGGAGTGCACTACAACTCCCATGATGCATTGGCTGGGTGGGGAAAAAAACTCAATTAAGTATTTCACACTGTGATGTGGTTTTCGGAACAGCATGGCCTGGAAGGGTCTTGAAGGTATATGACCAACCCTGGCTGGTGTCTGCTAGGGGTGAGGTTTCAATCTTCCCAACACCACTGACACGCACATGTTTGAGAGTCCCCTCAATCAGCTGCTCCATGGCAGTCAGGAGTGTTATATAGATGGTCCTCCTCCAGTCCCATGCCCCTCAGCCATCCCACTAGCCAACTTACCTCTGGTCCTGGAATACAGGTCATACCATTGCTTCCTCAGTTCAGGTATGGTCTACTTTCTCCTATATATCCTGCCATATTTGATATTTCCAGGCCTCAGAAACAGAAAAGGAGGCCTTACCAAACAGCTGGTCCATTTTCGCCAAGCATTCCTCAGTGAAGACCTCCAGCTCCCTCACAGAAAAGTTTTGTTTTCTTTTTCTGTTGCCTCCAGCTTCCCTGCTATCCTCTGCAGCCATGGTGTGTTGTGCTTTGGTTTCTCAGTCCATGTAGCAGTGCTTCTGGGCCACTTTCTGCTTCCAGTAGGTGTATCAGGCAGTGGTGCCCCCACCCTTTAATTACCTTCACCTGGGCTGTGACATCATCAAACTGCTTTCTGGTGCATTTTGGGCCTCATTTCTTAATTTTTCTTATTAAGAAAATGCAATTTTGCAATTTCTTAAATACCGATTTCGTAATTGTGATTGCTACTTTGCTTCGTACACGTTATTTGCAACGCGCAAATAGTGATTTCTATGTCGCTATTTGCGAGTCACAAATTTATAATTTCATACAGCATGTCCTTAGAGTATGCATTGTGAGAGAAGGGGTGCGTTTTGCAAGGGGATGTCTTCATCCAAAATAAATGGGTCTTGCCTCCCCATCATACAACTGATGACAGACAGAGGTTCCTTTTGGGTGGGGTTTTACTACCGGCAGCAGCCTCAACCCCTGCCACTGCTTTTCCTCTGAACATGGGGTGAAAGCTTCCATCGATTTCTTACCATGAACAATAGCTTCCTTTTTGAGGGCCAGTTGAGGTTGTGAATGATGGCCTTCGAGAAGCATAAGTTGATAAGCACTTAATAAAGATGTCTGACACAAATTTACCTTGATATATTAAACACTACCTTGTCAAAGTAGGGCCTTTCACTCATCCTCGACATAGCTTTCATAAAATAAAAATAATTCACATTTGCAATAGCAGGAAAACGTATCATTCATGTTGTATTCTCTTATTTAGGGGCAATACATTTCATAAAGATGAAGTAGACATGCTTTACAAAACACTAGAGAACATCACAATTTCCTATTCCACAGTCCTATTTTACATTAATAAGGTCTTTAGTATGTAATAGTTAGCAGTGAACAGCAGTGATGTTTGCAAGGATGTGGATGGCTGGAGTAGCACCACAACACTCCAGCTGCCTGGCTGAGACAATAATAGGATGTGTTTCACTGGAGAAACAATCAGAAATTATACCACCAACAAAGTAATGACTATATGCGCATTTATCTCAGTGAGGAAATATCAATCCATATGTGTAATGTCCTATCACCCTGGTCTTACGAGTCCACAGGCTGTATTTTTAAGTAATCCATGCCTTACTCTCCTATTGATACCATAAGAAATATGATTCACACCCGCTGAATGTGGTGGAAATTTTAAAATACCTGTCTCTCACCATCTGACACCCCTTTTAAGCCCTCCTGCCTGTGGAATTAACCTCATCACGTCTATCTTTCCCGATTGGTCAAGAATAGATAGACTGACAACATTATGAACATCATGTCCATCTATTCTGTTTGCATCACAGTAGTTGGATATTATGTTTATTTATTATTTCCTAAACTGATGCCCACTCACCATAATTTACCAGTCACAAATATTTTCCACCAAGCTTTCCATCTAAAACAACCTTCTCCATTAAGAGCTGTAGAGAAAATAACACATGCCACATCATACTTTGGAAGCACTACAGCAGTGGAGTGCTTGTAATCTTCCCTCGTGGCAACTTGCTTTCTGTCAGTTTGGTGAAAGGTAAAGTGATAAGTGATTCCTGTTTAACACATGTATGCAATCGCAAGCAGTATTGACATTTGCAATAAAGACTGCATGTATCTAAATTCATCTATCAGAGTAGTACTTTTCTTGGAGATTCAAGTGCATGTATTACACCTCTCAAGCAGAGTGGTACACTGTCACAATATGCATTACCCAAAGACAACACACGCCTGTTAATTTTTAATTGCTCACAGAGAAAAAGAGATAACATTTTGTGCCATTCCACTAAATTGATAGCGTGTCATCATGCATACTTGTTCAACACAAATGCCTCCACAGTCACAAACAAGCATTGGCAAGTCTAGTATGTCTGTGTTTCATACTTGACTAAAATTCTTTCAAAAACGTTGCAGTGAAAAAAATGTTTTGTTTTCTTTAAAGATGAAATAAAGAGTTTAATGTGTGATGCTTCAGAGTAGTTTGTAGATGTAAAATATTCCCTAGTGCTTTGTAATGCAAGCACTCCAGAGGCGGTGGAATTATACATCAAACACCCAATACCATAAGTTCTTCTAGGTGAGGTCAATGTTCTATCACAGTATCTGTAAAAATGGTAACAATAGGTTATCTCAATCAAGCAGCTGCACTGTCAATCCAGACCAAGAAAAAAAAAATCAGCAAAGTTTTCGAGAAATATACCTGGACACCTGCAACTGTCACAGTTTTTCTGGTATACCTCGGAAATATTTTACGAATTCCAGAAAGTTTGCAAATCTGTACCCTATCCACAAGCATGTAGGCCTACACGTACAACTTTTTTCTTGAATTTGGGTTGCTGTAGCTGAAGTATGTCATTGAAACAAAATGTTGATACATCTTCTCTGATTGAAAGTAAAGTTACACCTCTGCATCTTAGCAATTTAACAAACCGATCTAATTATATTCTTTGATTTTCAGATGTAAATTTGTGATTTCTATAGCAAGTGAGCCTCATCAACCTACGTAGCTCAGCATGTTAACATTTTGTTATGTTTTACTTTTCGCGATGAAGAGACATTAGTATAAATCTTTCACCATTCCAATACGTACATATTCTCTTGCTACGGCCAAATGTATTTCTCACTGAATATTTTTGCACTCTCCACTTACATTGCAGTTCCCCAACAATAGATAAGAAATAAGAAGTTCATTTATTGTAGCTTCTCTGAATATTTTGTTTCATCATTTAATGTTTGTTGTACTCCAGCTCTCAATAATTAGCATCTTAAATAAGATTTAAAGTAAAATTTAAAAAAATAATCATGTTGGGTGAATAACTAAGTATGTTGCTCACATCAAACACTAAATTATTTACAGGTGTTGTTCAGGAAATTGCAGATGAAGGAGAACTATTTAGGTTTGAGATTTGAATTAAAGAAATGGAATGTGAATAAAGCTGCACATGGTGATATATTCCACCTGCAAAGGAAGACATTGAAGAGTCCTGAGAACATCCGTTTTTGCACTTTTTGGGCCTGATTCACAATATTTGTGACATAGGTTTAGCTTATACCTGCAAACTGGGAAGTCCAAACTATTGATGTACACTCATAAATCCACGTGGATCATTTTTGCAAGTTAAGAATAATAATCATTAATCTGTAGGATTGAGTCAAATCTGTACATAAACGTGACATTGCATTTAAGGTTTGCACAGAGACAGGAAATTAACTTAAAATTGCTGAGCATCACATAACTTTATTGTTCTTCTTTTCTTTCCTCTTCCTTTCCTGTTTGTTATTTGTGGCCTGTGTCATGTTCATAAATGTATATCTTTTTATGTAACAAATAATTTGTTATAACAATAAAATGAACAGAGAGAGAATAACAACTTAGCTTTTTAACCATTTGTCCCATGTAAGAATGACTGCAATGTTAGATTAATCAGAAAGTTGTTTCTTTATGAATAGGCACTGTTAAGAAAACATTGTGAGAACAGGAGTGAAGTGATTTCATTCCAGAATAAGTCGCACTTACCTTAACTTGTATTTGCTTTAGAGTCCATGAATGCTGAAAAGAGATTGGGAGATTTCATGTTGTTTCAGAAATTAGTTAAATGTATTGTGTGTTTAGAATGTTCTTTAACACTTTGATGATTGATGGAAGTTGTTCTGTTCCCATGAAGACATCACTCTTCTGATTGTTTAGAACTATAATTTATCTACCCAAGACTTACAAATGTTCCTGTTATTGAATTTGATATAAATATTTGTTCCCAGATTAAGGGCCTGATTACTATCTTGGAGGATGGGATATTCCATCAAAAACGTGACAGAGATCCCATCTGCCATATTACAAGTTCCATTATATCATAAGGAACTTGTAATATGGCAGACGGGATAGCCGTCATCTTTGTGATTGGTATACCAACCACCAAGATCGTAATCAGGCCCTAACATAGAGAGATCCTTTTCCTAGAGAGACCCTTTTCTTGAGAGAGAGACTCTTGCTAATATGTCTCAGATTCATTCTGAGACTGACTTTATTCTGCTTTGAATTTAATTGTTATAGATTCTTCAGAATGTATCAGACTCCCCCTTATGAGAAGCTTTATAAGAAGAATATGTGCTATCACACCTGAGGCTAGTGGCCGCTGGCAACATTTCAAAGTAGTGGGGCGAGCAAACTTCCACTGAGAGTGTATCTGGTGGTGCCTGCCATTTATTGTTTAGTCCAAACCTATAAAACAGGTTATCCCATCTCGGTTGAATGGTTTCTGTGAAGCACATATGTGGGTGAAAACATCCTACTCTTGATATTTAGTTTTCCAGGCTGTACAGAAACATCCAGGCTGGTGTTGCAACAGGCTCCCTTTCAGCATGAGCAATGCTTCTGAATGGTCCTGGATGTGTTAAAACTGGCCAGTCTCTGCTGATAACCTGAGCACCAGAGCCCGGAAGTGTGCAGAAGAAGCCTCTGACTGAGTCAGTGATCTTTTTAGGCGCAAGCTGGGACTCTGAGAGATTGTAAAGCACACGAGGCACGAGAGCCCAACACCAGTGTTCTGGTGCTTTCTCCAGTTCTCTGAGCAAGGCCCAGGTGAAGTGATGTCCCCATATCCAACTCCCCTAACCAATTTCAATGATGTTCTCATGCTGTTACCAGCATGAAAGCCGTGCCAGGATTAGTTGGAGCAGGCTACCTCACCGCTTATAGTGGGACTAGGGGCCTGTGCATTATCCACCCAACTGTGTAACACAGCTTGGGCTGGAGAAGTTTACACTGTGCACGTCAGGCTGGCTGTTGCTAGCAGATGGCCAAAGTGACATCCACAGTTTAAACTGGTGTAGCTAGGTATCACTCCTCCCTGCTCCCAGTCTGTACTGCAGAAATGGCTCCGCCCTACAATGTCCTAGCACTCAGCTCCGGTGGCTGGCAGAGCAAAAAATAAAATGGCAATAAAGTCACTTTATTACCATTTTATTTTTCACTTTTGCTGTGCCTACAGCAGGGGGTGATACTCCTCAAACCAAATGGAGCAGCTGCCGCTGCCTGAGGCAAGAATTCTTTATGGGTTCTATTGATGTTCTCTATCTGTTATGAAAATAGGACAGAATAGGGTTTAGATCTATGGAACATACTTAATGCTTCATTCTGTACTGCTTTGACATTAAATAATTTGCTAAAACAAATGAAGACCTATTGATTTAATAAAACCTTGAAATATAATCAAAATCTCATTATTGACTCCTATCGAACTGAACTGAATGTTGATATATGGTGAATGTTCAGTTCTTTTCCTGCCTACTTGTGTCTCAAACGTCCCGCCTCTGGGGCTCAGTTGAGGTGTGGTAACTTCATATTTCCAATGGTTCCCAGTAGTCCTCGGGATTCACAGGCACCAACATCTGTTAACTCACAAACAATAATGCATTAATGCCCAGAGGTATATTTTCTCATGTGAAAATCCAATTTACAACAAGCATTTCCAATACAATGGGTCTCGCTTTTGCTTGCTTTAGAGCTATTAGCGTTGCAAACTCCTAACTGGACTTTTCTTGCCACATATACTAATAATGAAAAGTAAAACAGTTTCACATATGTGAGCCAATGGTCGCCATGAGCGTGAAGGAGTCACAGAACAGGAAACAGAAGTTTGCTTGCAGTGAAATCAGCAAAAGTGCAATTATCCATTTAACCGGCAAAAGTGCAGTTATCCATGTAACAGGGTTGATATCATGCAAAGCGCTCAACTTCTGCTCAGCGAGATCATGCTGCGCAGGAAATGAAAAAATAAAGTAGTCCAGAAACCAGATGAAAACACGGAGCCTCGTGTGTTTTCAGTAGTTTACTGGTGCCCTAGAGGAGGGCTAAACACCAGAAAAGGGATGACGTATGAATGCCTTTCACAAATGGAATCAATTGATATTTAAAAAGCAAGCCCACGAACTAATGAAAGTGACAAGTATGACATGGGCGTGGTCAGAAGCCCACAGAGAGATTACAACATGGTCCAGAGAGCTTGACGCCCGCTCGACCCTAAAAAAAAGTTGCTGCTTTCCAAGACAGAGTACTACCAGACCATTTGTGAATTCCAAAACCATAAGACATTTACACTAAAAGGATTAAAATTCTGCCAGATTTTTTTTCTCACATCCATTGTGTTCAAACAGTTTTTTTAAATGAGAGTTGTCGTCCAAAATTATTTGAATAAAAGAACCTTTAAACTGATCCTTAAAGTTTAATGTGCTTTTATGTAGTGCTTTTACAGTCATATCATTGCATAAGACTGATTTTCGGCAGGCTGCAATACCCATGTTTATTTTTAAATTGCCATCTCACGCTTATGTCATGATTTAGGCTAAGTTCTGGTTGTCTCAACAAGACATTTATTGAAACAAGGACACCGGATCTTTTTAATGATATATAAGGCACACTCTTGACTAACCTAGTACACACAATGTATCAACTCATTCCGAGAAATAATAGCTGTACTCCCAAAATATATAGTTTATTCAAATGTATATGGCATATTGTATTCACATGTGTATTTAAATGAAACAGTCAACATTGGACAATGGATCAAAGTTTAGACTCAAATTAAATATTGTTCAGCAATAAAAAAAGCAGTTGTTATGTCGCTATAGTACATATTTCTTTCATTTCTGTATGGAAGAGGTGTACAGTAATTTAATGAAGGCCAATTTAAAAAAGGTAATGAGCAAGCTCTACATCACAAATGGAACGATAAGAGGTACAAGGAGGACGCTGCCTGCAAATCTTTTCAAAAGATACTAAATCAATGGTGCCCTCGCCATTGGAACGTCATTGGCTAGTGAAGATGGCAGATATGTAGAGATTTATCATCTAGTGGGCTTTACCTCAAAAACAGAGAGTATTCAGTTTAACTAAAGCTACTAAAATCACTGGATGGTGAAACAGACCCATTGCCAAATGCCAGTAAACTCAGCATGTTCAAGGTCATCAACAGCATTTAAATGTACCTTGGGCACAAGCATCACAAAAGGGCCTTGTACTCAAGGTCCTGGGACATGGCATGAAGCAAGTAAATCTGTCATGCAGGCACTTCTCGTAGCGTTAAAGAACCTCGTTATGGGCTTCCTGGGTCAAACTCAAAAGAAACGATAGAAAAGAGGAATACAAAAAGAAAAGACAGCTTCTAGTTGCATGATCTCAGGCAGAAGACCTCTATAGAGGTGAACCAGAGAGACTGTTCATAGAAAGGATATGATCCTAGCCAGTAAACAAGTGATAACAGAGCATGGTTAAGTGGGCGCTGAAGGAGCCTCACGTCTGCCGTGGGCTTTCAGACAGTTGATGCTGTGGCACAGGAGCATGGAGTGCCAGTCAGCCACCGTGTGTAATACCATTAAAAATACATTGTGCAGTTATATTTTCAAACAATATAAGTTGTGGATTTTCCATAATTGTTTTAGGAATTGCAATTAATCAGGAGTTTAAAAAAAATCTATGCTCAAACTACATCCAAATTTCCCCTTCGGTACACAAATAACACAATTTCCAATAAATAATGTAAATAATAATAAGTAATATATAATAAATAAAAGTGTTTCCTTAATAGAAAAAAAGTTAGAAAAAGGTAGGTGTTGGCACCCCTGGTATAGCAATATCAATATCTCTATTTGAATGACAAAGTTATTAATTTACGTAATCCATTTATACATTACTTTAAATAGAACAAGATATTAGATAAGCAATAATTAGATCTAATTGAAGGTAAGAAATGAGGGGGGTCATTTAATTTTTGGTTGGTGGCCCACTAACCAACCACCGTGGTGTGCAATCCTTAGTGGAGGGATCTCTAAATGAAAAAAAATCTAAAATCTAATTGTGGCAAACCACATTATAATTTCATTAAATTTCGATAAATTGGTCTTATATTTTGCTGTAAAATGTGCAATTTCTCACACTCATTACATGCAACAAAAATCCAAAGTAGTCTGAAGGAGGGTGCAAGGAAGGATCAGCAGAAGCGGGAACAAAAATAGAGAGTAAATGGTAAAGCTGAACAAACAACGAGTGCCATTTTACAACCAGTTGGTACCTTTGTCCACGTTATGCAAGCTGGCTACATAGTGGGCATAACTCCGAAAAAAAGACTTATTAACTGCAACTTTTTTTGAGTAACTCAATAATCTAGCTGGGGGCGTTGGATAACAATATGAAATACCTTGCTTGACATAGCTCCACGAAGACTGAATACTGGTAGTACTTGCTTAAAAGTTATCCATCACGTAAAATTGACACTAATAACATTCACCTTGAAAACTCCTTCCATGTGTGTTGCATATTGAGGAAGGGGTGACAGAGTTTTAGCCATTTTATACTACAATCAATATTATAAGTGTATCTTTTAATCAAGACAATCAAAAGAAACAATTGACAGATTGGTGCTCGACACTGTGCTCGCAGCAACAAAATCTAAGGTTCTCTGTGTAGATAGCTCAGGTTAAAGAATTAACAATAGATATGTATCAAATAAAGAATTAACAATAGATATGTATCAAAGTAAGCTCAATGGCAAATAAGTCACAAAATAAAATACCTTATAGAAATCCTTGGATGTGCGCACTGGGCTCCTCATACATAATTTTCATTATCCAGGCATCAACAGATGTTCCTGCATTGGTATTGTCCTGATGAGACCCCATACTGCATAAGGGGTCGAACCGTCCAGCCACACACACAAAACAAAGTTATTCACCCCTTGAACCCCTACAAGGGCCCATCTTATTTGTCCACAATTTGCTTACTGTGGTCTTTTTTGCGGTTTGATGGAAACATACGTTTATTATATGTATTGTATGTATGACTATTTTGTGCATTTGTTCATTTTGTTCACATGTGACACAGAGCACAATATTTCTTTATTTGGACAAACTATAATGATTTCTGCACACAATGCTTCCTTGATTGCGTTCATTATCATTGACTTCCTTGGACAACTATT
Organism: Pleurodeles waltl; assembly: GCF_031143425.1. Taxonomy (NCBI): domain Eukaryota; kingdom Metazoa; phylum Chordata; class Amphibia; order Caudata; family Salamandridae; genus Pleurodeles; species Pleurodeles waltl. The sequence goes on along the minus strand of NC_090439.1, from coordinate 840,039,059 downwards.
CTATTTTGTGAATAATTTTGCCATTGGGCTTATATTGATACATATCCATATTATTGTATTTTGTAAACACTTCCCTCAGATGCCTAGTGTATGTGTTGTACAGAGAAACAAGCGAACTGCCTTTTTTTCACCGTGGGGACATTGAACACAAAGCAGATAGGCAGAAAACACGCACACTACCTTCAGAAATCCAGTCAGAGAGGAAACCTTAAAACCCGTGCGGAAGGAATGACAACCACCTACCGAAGAGCTGCGTTTCAAAGCACACAATGGCCTTGAATAAGAAACAGTCTTAAATACATATTTGTATTCGTCTAGGCTCTGTACAGACGTGGCTGATAGTAAAACATGTCATTTATGAGGGAACAGAAACATAGGCATTAAAATTCAATAAATATTTTGAAAGTAGTGCATTCATTTACGAGAAGGCGAGGTAGTCACAATACAGACAGGCCTGTCCTTCACCAGGGCATGGCTGACCGGCCATTTCGTGCGCGGAATAGTGGCAGTTCCCCAGCTTCACCGTTCAGTAAATTTATGATTAATTTTGCTGCTCCGGTACAGTGGGTTTGAAAAGACCCGTATTCATTTTCAAAGTCACGTCGCATTGATTAGAATTCACTGCAGGTTATTCAAATAACGATCCTCTCTATTCCCCACGAGAGTTTCTGTCTGATTTTTCTTTATGCTCATTAAAGATCCCAGGTGCAGACAAAGCTTTACATACTTCTAATTTGCATTATCCTTGGAAGGAAGTAATTCACATGCCTTCAGTATATCGCACTTGGTGTTTTATAGTTAGCTCTTTCCAAGCCACCTATTTCAATAAATCACACAGCAGCCTCAATAAACCATTTGACAATAGAAAATGCCAGATTTTATTGTGTGTAGTAATGAACAGGCACATCAAAAATTACCCGTGAATTTTCAAGAAAGGTAAAATGCAGATGTTTTACTTTTTGTTTTTGTTTAGTTTCCTATGTAGAATTATACAGGCTTGTTGAATATTGTGAAGGTTGAACAGAATGATAATGAATTAAAGAGATCTCTTCTCTAATGTACACTGTACACATCAATGGGGACTTGGGGGGAGCAAAGGGCTTGCCCGTCTCCCCCCAGGTTTATCTGGCTGTGGTTGAATGTTCCACGAGCCCGAACAGGGATTGGTTTATGGCAGGAAAGGGCGGTGACGTGGCAGAGGGGATAAAAGGCAGGGGCTGGGTGTGGGCAGCCTCTTTGGCCGTTGTCACACCCAGTGGGCGTTTTTCTCTTTGTGCCAGGAGTTTTTTCAGTGAGGTTAGTGTTTTGAGAGGTGATTTAAATGGTGTTTTTTGGGTGGAGTTTTGGTTAGTGACGTAGTGTTGACGTACAATGGAGCCCAATAAGGTTGTTCAAGCGCTTAAGGTCCTTCAAGATGAGGGTAGAGAATACTTGTTAAAGGAAGGGGTGTTAGAACAAGCGTGGGTGGGTTTGAAGTGACCTAAAAGGGTATCAGCTGAAGGTGTTTCAGCTGCGGTGGCGGCGTGTACTTCGCCGGTCAAATCGGGTAAAAAATTTAAGTCAAAGAGTGTTTATGGCAGGAAAGTTTCACGCTCACCTTATAGGGATGAGGAGCCAAGCCAGGAGGTTTCTGTCATGAAGGTTTCTTGTGCAGGGAAGCGGCGTGGTGGGGGCCGTTTTTCACGGAGGCAGGGCGCTTCTTTAGCGAGGCGCGTGGCGGCTGGGGGCAGGGATTCCATGGTGGCAAGTGCGGTGAGCGTTGCCGATCGGATGGGGGCGCAGGCTGTTATCGCACATGCACGAGTGGCTTTGGGCTGTAATCAAGCTCAACCGCCTTTAGAAACAGGCGGTGGGCGTGTAGCTGTGCCTTTGGAGGAAAGAACCTTAGGAGGCGCGCTTAAGATGGCCGCCTCCTCGGGTTCCGATTGGTCAATGAGAGGGGCATTAGAAGAAAGGACCTTGGGCGTGGCCAGTAAGATGGCAGCGCCCATTAATATCGACAAAAACGAGATTGTAGTCATTTCAGATGACGATGAGAGCGAACAGGGGGGTCAGGAAGAATCTGGGGCTCAGGTTTTTGGTGGTTCAGGTTCAGAAGATACAGTTGGTTCCTAGGCTAGTTAGCCCTATGATACATAAGGTGCAATCTTGGCAGAAGGACAATGAGGCAGTTGTTGGGTTAGGTGAACAAGTTGATTTGGTTGATGGTAGTGGAATTTTACTTAGAGGTAAGGTTTGTGGCTAGACTATTGTTGACAGGTCAGTGGGTAGGGCATATGTTAGCCTGGATGTTTCGCAGCCGGTTGCTGGTGAGGGAATCTCTGGGTGTGGCACGCCTTATGCTTCGGGCGGGCATGGGGCGAAGGCGATTTATCGGCCATCTGGGCGGATGGTTGGTGATCGGAGCATGCTGGTGAAGGCCCGAGCGCCTTCAGAACACCGGCCTGAAGAGAGGGTGCGATCCGGAGCGGTCCGCCTGACTTCGGGGGATTCCACGCGAGCTTCTGAGGTTCAGCCATCTACTAGCCAGGGCACTGGTGTTGGTTGGGCTGATTGGGAGGAGCTGCTCGAGTATGATGAAGATTTGGAGGAGCCGGTGGTGTCCACAAAGCGGGTTATGGTGGCGGAAGAAGTGCCTGGTGTGGTCCAGGGCGGCCATGTTCCAGTGCGGGCTGCGGGCAATTTACCGAGAGGTGAGGAGATTGTGGTTGAATTTTTGAGAGCTCAGCGAGGGTGGGATAATGTCGGGGCGGTTGGCTGGGCACGGGCAATGAAGGGTATGGTTGTGGGGGAGCTCGGAGGTAAGGTGGATGCATCAATTCAGGTGAGTTCAGTCAAGGTGGATGGCAAGTCGCAGGTAAGTGTTGGTAATGGTGAAGGGTCATCAACGAAGCTTGAATCTGGTGATGGTGCTAAGTCAGGGGCAGGTAACACGACTGGTGGTGATGTTTTGGGAAGTGTCAAGTCAAAGAAATTACCTTATATGGGAGTGTCGATGCCTTTGGGGGCGCATCTCACTCTGAGTTTAAAAGAGAAGATCTGGAAGGGTGAGTTTATTGACGTTTTTAAGTTGCTGCATAGAGAGGTTGAGGCCAAAGAAGGGTCGAAAGAAGAAGAATGGGAACTTGCTAGGAGACCTAGCGTTCCAACCACGATAGAGAATTGGACTTCGGCTTTTTTGATTTCTGCGAGTGTTTACTGTGAGAAACATCAGGACTAGTGTGTGGCGTTGTTGAAATATATGGACGTCGTGCGTAGAGCTCAAATGGACTTTGGTGGTTTTGGTTGGTTCAGATATGATGAGGAATTCAGAGCAAGGAAGGCTATGGATCCATCTAAGATGTGGGGTGAAATTGATCATGAGTTATGGATGCAATGGTTGAGGACGGCGAGGAACGTGCCCACAACACATACTGTGAGTGGTTTGCCGGTTCCATATAAGCCCTTTCAGGGGCGTCCCACCCAAGTTGGGGTGGGTTTTGGGCACAGAGGGCCATTCCAAGCTAATGGGGCGTGCTGGTCTTACAACAGCGGATTGTGTAATAGACAGCAATGTAAATTTAGGCATGATTGCTCCAACTGTGGCGGGAAGCACCCAGTGTACCAATGTTTTGGAGGTGTTCAATGGTCTTGGCACGGGCCAGGGGCAAGAGGTGGTGAAAGAGGTAGAGGTTTTGCACAACAAGTTGCAGGAAAAGGGCCCTACGCCTATTAATTTGGAGGTTGTGGCTTATTGGTTACAGTTTTACACATTAGAGGAGGAGGCGAAGGTTTTGTTTAGTGGTTTTTCTGAAGGTTTTCGTTTGCGTTACCAAGGCCCGAGGTTGCGAAGATGGGCCAACAATTTGAAGTCGGCGAGGGAACATCCTGAGGTAGTGAGTGCCAAGCTGAAGAAAGAAGTCGATTTGGGTAGGATTGTTGGCCCCTTTTTGGAGTGGCCATTGTCAAATTTGACTATTTCTCCTTTGGGTTTGGTTCCCAAAAAGCAGGTGGGTGAGTTTAGATTGATTCATCACTTGTCTTGGCCAGCGGGGATTTCGGTAAATGATTTTATTTCTGCGGAGGATTCCATGGTGCATTATGCTTCGGTAGACAAAGCCATAGCATTGGTACGGAAGTGTGGAAGAGGGGCAGAAATGGCTAAATCAGACGTGGAATCAGCTTTTAGGTTGTTGCCGGTGCACCCGGATGATTTTTCATTATTGGGTATGCAATTTGAAGGGGCCATTTATGTGGATAGGATGTTGCCCATGGGGTGTTCAGTTTCCTGTTGTTTGTTTGATACTTTTAGGTCATTTTTGGAATGGTGCTTTGTAGCACAGGGTAGTTGTGGTCTGGTGACTTATTATTTGGATGATTTTTTCTTTGTGGGGACCGCCGGGTCGGGCAATTGTGGCAGAGCTTTGAAGGATTTTGAGTGTTTGATGTCTCTTTTTTGAGTTCCTTTGGCGAGAGACAAAACTGAAGGGCCTGCGACGTGTCTTAGTTTTTTGGGAATAGAATTGGACTCCGACAAAATGGAGGTGAGGTTGCCCAGGAATAAGGTTCAACAATTGATTTCCCTGTTGGAACAAGCGGTTCAGAAACCAAAGTTGGAGTTGCGGCAGGCACAATCGTTACTTGGTCATCTGAATTTTGCTTGTAAGGTGGTCAGGGTGGGCAGGGCATTTTGCCGCAGGCTTGGTTTTGCGATGCGGGGTGCCGTTTTGCCACATCATCACTTTCGCCTTCGGGCAGGGGTTATAGAGGATTTGAGGATGTGGATCGATTTTCTTAAGGACTTTAATGGAGTGACTATGCTGGTTGATGATGAGGATTGGTTTTGGCAGATTCAGATTTTTTCAGATGCGTCTGGTGCTCATGGTTTTGGTTTGTTTTGGGACGGTCATTGGGCATCAGTGGCCTGGCCTGCGGGTTGGAAGCGAGCCAAGTTTAGCATTGCATTTTTGGAGTTTTTCCCTTTGGTTGTTGCTCTGGCCATTTGGGGTAAGTTTTTGGCTAATAGGAACGTAGTTTTTAACGTGGACAATCAGACGGTGGTACATTTGGTCAATTCTCAGAAGGCAAAAGATGTTAAGGTACTTAAGCTGTTGAGGATTTTCTTACTGAATTGTTTGAGGTTCAACATTTTGTTCAAGGCTCGTCATGTGCCTGGTGTCAATAACGATATCGCTGATGCGTTATCTCGTTTTCAGTGGCAGAGATTCCGTGGTCTGGCGCCGGGAGCGGATGTTCTGAAGACGGTCATTCCGGGGGATTTATGGGCTCTAGGAGATTGAGGATGTTGGAGCTAGTTCAACAGTCTATAGCTCCGTCGACGAGGAGGACTTATTTTCAGGCGTGGTTGGAGTTTCTGGATTCAGGTGCGGTAAGACAATGGGGTGGGTGCGATGTGCGATATTGGAGACAGGAAGATGCGATTCATTTTGTCATGCAGCAGATTGAGGCTGGTTTGGCAGCGGTTACCATATCTGGTAAGTTATCTGGGATTTCATTTTATGGTAAGTATTTTTGGGGCTATGATCTGGTGGAGGGTGAGCTATGTAGGAGGATTTTAGCGGGTTGGGCTAGGTCGGGGGGAGTGAGGTGTGATCGAAGGCGACCGATTACGCTTGATCTTTTGCAGGCTTTATTAGGGGGTTTGAGTGAATTGTGTTTTTCTGAGTGGGAGGTAAGTTTAATTTCGCTGTGTATGTCATGGTTGTTTCATGGGGCATTTTGGATTTCAGAGCTGTTCGGTGTGAGAGGGACAGATGGGCTCCTTTGTGAGAATGTTCAGGTGGGAAAGGGGGGTTTATTTATATGGTTGCCATTTTCAAAAGGGGATCAGTTGGGGAGGGGCCAGGAAGTATGTTTGTCGGCGGTTCATTCTATTGATTGGCCGGTGCGTTGTTGGTTTTCTTTTTCAGCTTTGAAGTCACAATTTTCAAGGTTCGGATTTGTTCATCATGATGGGTCGAAGTTATTAGCATCACAGTTTTTAGCGGTTTTGAGGTTGGCGGTCAAGAGAGTGGGTTTAGAACCTAGTAGTTATGGTACACATTCTTTTAGAATTGGGGCTGCTACGGAAGCAAGACGTCAAGGTAAATCAGATCAGTTGATTAAACATTTGGGTAGGTGGAGGTCGGGCTGTTTTAAAAAGTATGTGCGTTCTTTTAAGCAGTAAGGTTATTCTTGCCTTTCTTCTTCTGGAATAATTTTCTGTATATTTTCTTTTCTGTCTTCAGTTCTTTTGATTCCTCACTAGTTATTTTTCCTCCTATTTCAAATTGTGAGTGGTATGAACGGATGTGCTACTTAACATTTTCTCTTTTGTAGGTTGTGTCGGGGGTCCAGACAAAGTTTGCGCCGTATGGATTGTTGGACACTCTTTTGTTCGCTGGGCAGAGAAGCAAGCCGCATCACGTCATTTTGGGAGACAGCTGGGGCTTGATGGTTCGAGGATAAAAGTTAGTTTGGTAGGAAAGAGTGGGATGAGATGGGGTGAGTTACTTTATGTATTGGCTAAAAGAATGGAACGTGGGGTTTGTCCAGACTTGTTGGTATTACATTTGGGTGAAAATGATTTGGTGGCATTGTCAGGTATTGGGTTACTGAAGGTCATGAAGATGGATTTATGTCGGATTAAGGAACGTTGGTCAGGCACACATATAGTTTGGACGGGTTTAGTGCCGAGAAGGGTTTGGAGGGGTGCTAATTCATTTAAGGGTATTGAGAAGCAACGTCGGAAAATTAATAGGGAAATTAAGAGTTTTTGTAAATCTCAAGGTTTTTCATTTTTGTATCATGGAAATATTGGGGTGTCTGATGTTGATCTTTTTCGGCAGGATGGGGTACATCTATCGTTTTTGGGGAATGAGCATTATTTACTGGAGCTTAGGTTGCTGATTGCAGAGTTATTGGGGGAACGTTTATGGGATAGATAGACAGTTTTTTGGGTGGGGCAGGAAAACACCTTCGGGTTTTCCTGTGTGGCCTTTCGGGGGGGAAGGGGTAGATCAGAAAGAGGAGAGGGCAGGGAATTTGCACAGACAAGGGTAAATGGATAAGGTGACTGCAGGACAGATGGGTAAAAGGGTTAGTCGGGTCAAGGTGGGGGATGGGACAAGGGGTAGTGCGGTTGGGTCAGTTTAGAGGGAGGGGGAGGGGTTAGGTGATGATTTTGTATTAGTGAGGTCTGGGTAGTTTTGTGAGGCTATATGCCAAGGTTGTATTTTACCAGACCTGTTCTATTAAAGCAGCCTTTTACCCCTTATTGGTGAGGTGTGGTCATTTCACTTTTCAGCCCGATGGGGACTTGGGGGGAGCAAAGGGCTTGCCCGTCTCCCCCCGGGTATATCGGGCTGTGGTGGAATGTTCCACGAGCCCGAACAGGGATTGGTTTATGGCAGGATAGGGCGGTGACGTGGCAGAGGGGATAAAAGGCAGGGGCTGGGTGTGGGCGGCCTCTTTGGCCGATGTCACACTCAGTGGGCGTTTTGTCTTTGTGCCCGCCCGCCCTCCCTCTTTGTTGTGGATTAATTCTTCAAGGTTTTCTTAATGGGGAGAGGGTGTTTTGGGTTGACTTTGTTTTTGATTTTCTTTATTTTCCCATTGGTTCAGAATTTCAGAGTTTTTGCTGTTTCATGTTTTAACAGGGCAGGTCTAGTTGAAATGTTGTTGGTTATGTGTGTGAGGGTGGGGTTTTGTTTTCATGTCATTGCCGCTGATAGTCAGGTCTGGTTGGAAAGGGTGTTTTTTGTAATTTTCATATTGGCCTTTCGGGGGGGAAGGGGTAGATCAGAAAGAGGAGAGGGCAGGGAATTTGCACAGACAAGGGTAAATGGATAAGGTGACTGCGGGAGAGATGGGTAAAAGGGTTAGTCGGGTCAAGGTGGGGGATGGGACAAGGGGTAGTGCGGTTGGGTCAGTTTAGAGGGAGGGGGAGGGGTTAGGTGATGATTTTCTATTAGTGAGGTCCGGGTAGTTTTGTGAGGCTATATGCCAAGGTTGTATTTTACCAGACCTGTTCTATTAAAGCGGCCTTTTACCCCTTATTGGTGAGGTGTGGTCACTTCACTTTTCAGCCCGATTAATGATTTAATCATTTCTGGAAAGAATATCCTAACAGCAAAATCGAGTACCCGGTTGTAAATAGTAAGTACAAAGTAGGCATCAAGTAATGTGTGACAAGACTGTATTATATGTGACATGGAAGAACTAGCAAAATACTGAGGGCCTTAGTGGAGGAGATTACTCCGTCACAAACGTGACGGATATGACGCCCGCCGTTTTACAAGTTCCATAGGACATAATGGAACTTCTAATATGGCGGACGGGATATCCGTCACCTTTGTGACCAAGTAAATCCTTCTGCCAAGGTCGTAATTGGGACCTGAGTCTTTATGAAATGGGCATGACAAAACATAAATATGTAAAGTAATATACAACAAGCGTGTAACTGTTTCCAAACACAGTGTACTTATATTTCCACTTCAAAGTGTATGCTGCAGAACAGGTACTGCATAGTTAAATGAAAAGACAAACGTGCTACACTTTCATTATACATTTATACATGTATTGTGTTCATTAATTCATCTTTGTCACAGTGTTTTAGGAAGTTTTTAACTTAGATTTACTGTTATAATTCTCATAGAGTACTGTTGAATCCCAGGAATAAGCCAGGAGTAGGTCAGCAGTTCTTCTGGCTTACCCCTGGAACTTGGTAGTAAGCCACGAGGAGAACAAAAGTAAATCACACCAACTCACAGCAAAATCTTTGTGAATAGGGCCCTATATATTTTCATTTGAAATGTAGATTGTTGCTTGATGTATCCCTTGAGAAATACGTTCTGGAACGGGTTGACTGTGTGTTTGTGTGTTATAATTACTCTGCTAATGAGGTTAGAATTGCAGGCATGGAAGTAGGGGTTAAGTAAACATGATATCCGACTTTTCAAATGTCATCATACTTATTGTTAAATAATTGTGTGTTTGTAGTTTTATAAAAATATAGCTTTATACTTGGGATGAATGAGATGTGCGGATATGGATAGTAAATGCTGGACAAAAGATAACAGGTTGCGCCCTGAACATACTCCTTCTTTTTTTAGCATATGAAATGTTCAGCCATGCTCCAGGTGTATGCCTTTAAGCCCTCAGACAGCATCTGACAAAGAATTACAAATTAGTGAATTGGACGAAGTTTAATGTCTAGGTTGGTGTTTACACAAAAGTTCAGAAGAAAAAATATTGTGTAGACATACCAATGTGTCAAGAATATTGAGGGCACAAATTGTGAAGGTAAGTTTCTACAGGTAAGCAAACTTTAACTATACTTAACTGCATATATTTGAGGATATAAATCTTCAAGGTATGTAGACGTGGCATTAAGAATAGTAAATCTATACTGGTGCGTAGGTTCTCATTATCCTAATGAGACTACTAGATTTAGGCAGCAGAATCACCTGAATTGTACAATTCTACACTATGTGACACCTCTGGGCCCAAACTGGGTTTTCCAAGCAACTAGCAGTGCCTCATGTCCACCCGAGAGCAGGGACGATTGTGGCAACTGGGTGCATGACAGAGAGGACTCCTCAGGGGCATCGTGGTCGATCAGATCTCATACTTTTCTCACAGTTACATTAGTCTCACACAGGCAAAGACAAACAGAAGCAGAGTATAGTTCAATAAGGTTTATTAAAGTAACTGCATCTTAGATAAAATGGCATGTATTGCAATAACTATGATGATAAAACACGCTAGAAGCAAAATGATGACAAGAAGAGTGAAACACAAAAACAGTCCCACCATAACATCACTAGGTATAATATATATATTTCCTACCTAAGCTATATAAGAGCACAGTGTGATAGGCCCTAATCCGTCCTTCAAGGTTCCCCTCTGGGAAGACATCATCCCCCATACCGGCGCTTGGAAGCCTGTTGTCTAAGAAGACATCATCCCTATATAGGCCAGGGATTTGGCAGCCTAAGCAGGCAGCTGTAGCGAAGACATTCAGCAGTCAGCATGCAGTCGTGGTCATCTGGCTGGAATCTCCCTCTAACATTCATGGGACAGAGAATTGTTTTTATAATAAAACAGCTGATATGTATGTTTCTGTGAATGTCGGAGACACAGCATACCACTTTTGCCAGCAACCCTATCTGGCTGAAGCCTGGAGGAAAGCACAAAGTGAAATGAATGCTGTGCTAAGAACGTAATGCTTTCCTAGGTGAAAGAACAACCAAATAGAGAGAATAAACAAAATCGCAAATGTGGCTAATGATAGAAAAACGAAACAATGCTGAATAAAATGTAACTGGGCTAAAGTGCACAACAGCAGGCCTAGTTTGCTAAAATAGCATGTGTAAAACATGGCTAAAATAGCTATACAACAATACTTACCTCATTGCACTTACCTTATCAATATTTTTGCCCTCAATATTTTTGACACGATATTCTGTCCATACAATATTTGTTTCCTCAATGTTCCCGAGACAGCCATCAGCCAGGGAAAATAGAATGTCCACTTAGAAAGTAAAAGGTGCATACAAACTACAAAGAAATGCACTTTATTTAAGCAAAGCAATGAACTAGCACACTTACAAAAAATTCATACAAACCTACCCCACATTCTGTTACACATTCCTATGTACATCTCTTCCCACATATTTATGCGAGTGCTTTTACACACTTACACGCACATAAAAACAAACATATTTTAAAAACACATTTTCAATGGCCAGTTATACAAATGTCTGCAGACACAACCATGATTAATACATAGGTAGATTTGACATACTCAAATATCGGAACTCTGCTTCATCTCAAGTTTACAGCCAGCACATCTCACTCAAGATTTATGGCTGCCACTTATTCTGCAAAATAAAATGACAAATAATCACACAATGTCTCCTTTAGTCATACAGACCAACAACCTCCTTCCCATGTTACTTCTAAAAATCAAAAGAAAATCAACTAAACACGCACAGCACTCTTACTTACTTATGGCATAGTCCTACCGAACACTGGTACATTCAAGTCATAAGACACACAAACATAAACACTTCGCAAACACACAGTCTCCCCTTACATGTCTAAGCCAATATGTCTAGCTTTAATATGCTAACACGTGCATTAGCAGACAAAAGCCAGCTCTACTGAATTGACACATTATAGAAGACGTTTCATGGCCAACATTCCAGAAAGGTAAAGACTAGAGAAGCATTTGTTTCAGTTCTGGCAAATAAATATATTCATTTATGAATCTGAACCCTCTTCAGATTTTGTAGTGGAGGTCTCCAGGTGAGGTTTTAGGAAAGTGCCTAGAGATGGTGCTGCGTAAGTGCTATATCAACCCATAAATAAAACAACATCTGACCGGGTGCAGGGTTCAGGTAAAGTGATGCATTTTCTGTGGATCTAGAGAGTAATGTGTGAAATTGATAGAAATCATGATGTCAGAGATGGCTCCCTAAGAGCTAATATGAGTTCTGCAATCAATATAAGTGGGGTAAGGAATTTAACTGTTGTAATCGTATGTGAGATGTAAGTGACGTGAGGCTCGCATGATGTGTGCACTGTGACCAGTGAAATGTGTGACAAATGTGAGTACTGCAAGAGTTGTGAACTGTATCCATTATATGAGTGATATGACAAGCGAGAGTCGTGATAATGGTGTGATTGTTGGTTTCTTGTAAGCGGTGTGAGCACTGCGGATGACCGAAGCACTGCGAATGTTACAATTGACATGCCCTCAACCAGTATGGTCTGATGCATGCTACCCTCAAAGATTTTACTGCTTGACCTTGCATCTCTTGGTTTAATGAATATCATGCTCATTGCAGTAGTCAGTAGAATTATATCTGTAATGTGAAGTAAATTTTCGTTCAGTACTAAGCGTATTCATTCTCATGTCTCTATCAAATTGTAGCTTTCATTTACATGTGAGGCTCTGCAGCATAAGTATGAAGGACAGACGGTACCTACCATTATCCAATGCACTGTGGCTGATGTAGGCTGGATATGCTGAGGTTCGGTACCGCTCAAAAGGCTTTTTTTATGCCCACATTATATTCACATTTATTGAAAAAACAAACTTCACAAGAGCAAAACTGCACAGTAACCTGTAGGACATACCAAATGCCCTTGTGAAGCCATCAATAGGCAAGTCGGACTAGTCAGAGAGCTTAGCTTGTCTCCCAATGCCAATTCTCAATTGGATAATGTGGTCATTTTTCAATGTTCTTTGGGATAAACTCCCAACTAAAGAAGCATGTTTATGTATATATAATAAGTATTCGAATATATATGTTGCCTCCTTGACTCTATAGAAGTAATCACCTTAATCGTCTTAATTTTCCTGGCTTGCTTCATGAGTAATTAAGTTGTGCACTTCTCTGTGGGTTCACAGTTTTCAGAAACTCACCTACAGTTGTTTAAATTTGTGTACAAGTGTGGTGGCCATCTTGTAATAGAACGTGATGTTTATACTTCCTCATAGGTCTGCTTGTGTAATGAATATTTGCATGCCAATTGTTTTTAATGTGCATGGATGTCAAATATTAAGCAGATGAGCTACATGGACATGGTGTGTTTCTGTTGATATATTTATATTTTAAATAATTCCATTACAGCAAAGAGGCTTAAAGAGCTGTTTTTTCAGCCATGTGCAGTAACTAAGTTGCATGCAATTGTATTATTGGAGATCCTTCTTTTTTAATCTGGAATGAAAATATTCTAGAGAAGATTTACAAGATCGAAGGGCACAGGAAACTAATGGAGGATGATATTCCATGTAAAGGCTATATTTGAATATGTCATTTATAAAATTTATTGGTTGTGTAATCATTTATACTTCTATACTTACCAGTAAACAGAAGTGGCAAGGCTGCTTTCCCTCTGAAACATTTATCTTGCTCCTGACTGGTTCTTTTCTATTGAAAGGGGGTTGTTAGCATGAGCTAACTTAATAGGGGAGCAGATTATTGTAGATGGTGGTGGGAGCAGACCATGGGGATCATCACAACCATGGCGGACGGTGGAAAAGGTGTGGTAATACCGCAAACAGGCCGGCGGACAAAAAAATGGAATTATGACCCTGGCGGAAACCACAAACAAAGACAGCCACTTTAACACACCGCCCGCCACGGCGGTACAGACAAGCAGCGCGGCGGTTACCACCAACAGACAGGCGGGAGACAATGTACCGCCCACACTATTACAACAGGCCAATCCGCCACCTTTTCCGGGGCGGATTCACCGTGGATAAAAACACGGCGGAAACAGCTTTTGCTATGGGAAAACGCTCACCTCAACACATCCCACGAGGAAAGACGACTCCATGGACCCGGAACTCCAAATACTACCTGCCCTTGTCTTTCTGCTCGTTTACGACCAACAGCGACGTAGGCGCAGAAGATACCGGTGAGTACTGAATCTACGTCATGGGGGAGGGGGGAGGCAAAAGTCAGGGGGACACCCACCAAACACCCCCACCCCCACACTTGCATATTACAACATACACACCAATGCAGTAAAAAATATCACATTAACAACCCACAATCCCCCCGGAAGAATGCAAAGACAATGCGAATTTCGGTCACACATTGTAATGTGCCAATAAACATGTCATACAAAAATATACAGATATATATCTATAAATCACTCATAATTATATATACAATACAAGAAGTAGTGCAGATATGTACACAACAATGTCCATGCACCAACAGTCCAAAAATGCATGGGCGAGGCCCACAATAGATACCTGACCAAAATCCAAGAGAACACTGCTGGGGCATCAGATAGAAATACTACAGGCACCTCAGGGGGAACGAAGGGGGGGCACCTCAGCCAGGTGACTGCAAAGCCACATCCACGATGGGGCTCCATGCCCATTGATGTATCCTGGGGAGTGCAAAGCCACAGTCTCTCAAGTCTCTACAGTGGGTGGGTTGCCCACTGTGCCATCCTTGGGAGTGCAAAGCCACAGTCTCACAAGTCTCTACAGTGGGTGGTTTGCCCACTGTGCCATCCTGGGGAGTGCAAAGCCACAGTCTCACAAGTCTCTACAGTGGGTGGTTTGCCCACTGTGCCATCCTGGGGAGTGCAAAGCCACAGTCTCTCAAGTAGATGCAGGTCTCCACTGGTTCTGGAGGGGGACTGGTGCCCAGACTGGATGAGTCTCCCCGTGAAAGTTCCTGTCCTGTCACTGTCCCAGCTGCACATGGGATAACGATGCCTGATGTGGCGGTACATTCATTCCTACACGGTGCATGCCCTGTTCAGCGGTGCTTTGCCATGGCGGTCTTTGCCCTGTTCAGCGGTGCTTTGCCATGGCGGTTCAGGACTGTTCAGTGGTGCTTTGACATGGCGGTTCAGGACTGTTCAGAGGTGCTTTGCCATGGCGGTTCTGATACTGGACATTGGTGTGTGGCATGACGATCTCCATACTGGACATTGGTGTGTGGCATGACGATCTCCATACTGGACATTGGTGTGTGGCATGACGTTCCATCATTGGCCAGTGGGGCTGTGGTATCCTGTCCCCTCCTGGGCTGTGACTCCGGCGGTGGTCTCTGGACCAGTAACGATACTTGGGCCCTCCTGGGCTGTGACTCCGGCGGTGGTCTCCTGACCAGTGACAATACTCGGGTCCTCCTGGGCTGTGACTCTGGCGGTGGTCTCTGGACCAGTAACGATACTTGGGCCCTCCTGGGCTGTGACTCAGGCGGTGGTCTCCTGACCAGTGACGATACCCGGGCCCTCCTGGGCTGTGACTCTGGCGGTGGTCTCCTGACCAGTGATGATACTTGGGCCTTCCTGGGCTGTGACTCTGGCGGTGGCCTCCTGACCAGTAACGATACTTGGGCCCTCCTGGGCACTGACTCCGGCGTGGCGGTGGTCTCCTGACCAGTGACGATACTTGGGCCCTCCTGGGCACTGACTCCGGCAGTGGTCTCCTGACCAGTGACGATACTTGGGCCCTCCTGGGCACTGACTCCAGCGGTGGCGGTGGTCTCCTGACCAGTGACGATACTTGGGCCCTCCTGGGCTGTGACTCTGGCGGTGGCCTCCTGACCAGTGACGATACTTGGGCCCTCCTGGGCACTGACTCCGGTGGTGGCGGTGGTCTCCGGACCAGTGACGATACTTGGGCCCTCCTGGGCTGTGACTCTGGCGGTGGCGGTGATCTCCTGACCAGTGACGATACTTGGGCCCTCCTGGGCACTGACTCCGGCGGTGGCGGTGGTCTCCTGACCAGTGACGATACTTGGGCCCTCCTGGGCACTGACTCCAGCGGTGGTCTCTGGACCAGTGACGACGGTGCTGGCGGTTGTTTCTGGACCGCCTGAAATGATGGCGCACTTCTCCGCCGTGACACTCACAACAGGCTGGGGAGACTTCCTCTGGACCTTCCCCACCTTCTTTGGAGTTACAGCTGACTCCCCAATTGCCTTGGATCCCATTTCACTTGTTGTCCCACCAGGAGTCTTGACACGGTCCTGTCGTCCACTCCCCAATTTCAGAGCCTTTACAGGGGGTGGGCTGCCAGTGCCTTGGCTCTGGGTCCTACTGCCTGCCCTGGTGGATGGTGCACTCCAAAAACCTGGAACACGCACCACTGGTACTGGAGGCTTTTTGGCTGAGGCGCTACTACGGGACTGATGAATTGGAGGGGGGGGGTGGGGGCAAAAAGGTCAATTTGACATAGGGACAGTTTCTGACGGACACTGGGATGGGTAGCTGGAGGGGCTCTGGGAGTGGAGGAAGAGGAGGTGGTTGTAGGAGGTGTCACTTTAGGTGTTTTGGGTGCAGGTGCAGGTACTGGAGGCTGTCGTGAGGTGGATGGATGTTGGGTGAGTGATTGCCGGCGTTTGTGTACTTTGGGAGGGGGCGTCACAGACACACTGGGAGAGGACACAGGGGACGTGTAAATGGCAGTGGAGGTGGTGAGTGCAGGTGAGCGGCTTTTGGTGCTGGGTGTCCTGGTGCGAGTCCTAGTGCCTGTAGATGTGGTGCATGCAGGTGTGTGTGTAGACGAGACTGGGAGGGAGGAGGGAGAAGAGGAGGAGGGGGACACAGTGGAGACAGTGGATGTTGCTGTGTCTGTATGTGGGTGAGGCTTGCGTGAGTGCCTGTGGTGTGTGTGGTGCCTATGTTTGCTTGAGCTACTTGTGTGTGCTGACTTTTGTGCATGCTGGTCTGTAGGTGTGCTTGGGATGGGCTGGGGTACAGGGGATTGGGTCTGGGTGGAGGAAGTTGGAGGGGGGAGGCTGGACACAGGGACAATGGCTGCCATCAGTGCTGAGGCCAGAGATTGCAGGGTTCGCTGAAGGGCAGCCTGACCAGAATGAATGCACTCCAGGAATGCATTACCGTGTTGCAACTCTCGTTCTACACCCTGGAAGGAAATCACAATGGTAGACTGCCCAACAGTGAGTGACCTGAGGAGGTCAAAGGCCTCCTCACTGAGGGCAGCAGGGGTGACAGGGGCAGGGCCTGAGGTGCTTAGGGCGAAGGTGATGCCCACCCTCCTGGGTGAGCGGGCACGGGCGAATGGTGAGGGGCTGCTGGGAGGGCGGTGCTGGTAGGGGAGGTGGCGGCTGTACCTGTAGAAGTGGGGCGCACAGATGGTGCCGCCACCACTGGGGAGCTCCCATCGGTGGACGAGTCCGTGTCGCTGGTTGGTGATCCGGTGGCCGATGTGAAGCTCCCCTCGCCCTCCGTCCCACTGGTGCATTCAGAGTCTGTGGTGTGGTCCTCCATGGCCATGTGGGATGCAGCTCCCTCGTGCTCCGGTGCCACTGTATCTCCGCCTGATGATGCTGATGTACAAAAGGACAGGGAGAGCAGGAAAAGGGGGGGGGGAGACAGAACAAAGAGAGTTTTAGTGCATGGCATACCGCTACCATTGGCGGACAAGACAGACGCAGCAGCCCCATGCATTACGCTGTGCTCCTGGCCTCTGCACATGCAATTTCTGGGATATGGCCTACATGGCAATGGTGGAAATCTGCGCACATGGATGCCACAGGGGCAACTATACCTCAACCTGCCACTCTTCTGAGGTGGGGTAGAGTGCCACATGGCACACATTACGGAGGGGCCTTGCCTACCTAACTCGCCCTGGCCTAGGGACACACACAGCCCACCTCCCCCACCCAGACCCCTCCACTGCACGCAAAGTCCGCAGAATGAGGTTGTACTCACCCACTTGTGTCTGCTGTGATGTCCTTAAGCGCCCATCCAACTCCGGGTAGGCCACCGACAGGATCCGGAACATCAGGGGGGTCATGGTGCGACGGGCACCCCTCCCACGTTGAGAGGCCATCCCCAGCTGAGCCTCTGCCATCTTCTTGCTGCAGCGGCGAATGTCCTCCCATCTCTTACGGCAGTGGGTGCCCCGTCTCTGGTGGGCCACAGGGTCCGGACCTCCTTGGCGATGGCACGCCAAATGTCCCTCTTCTGGTGGGCGCTGACCTACATGACATGCACAAGGAAAGAGGAACAGTCATTACCAACTGCACCGTCGTTGTGAGTGGCCCTCTCCCTACTCTGGCCATGTGGGCTTTTTATTCCAATGCTTTACTGTAGTATCAACTCTGCCCCCTTCCCTCTTCCACCCAGCCCTGTCCACCCCGGCCTAGCCCAAACAACGTGCTCCCTGTGTACTAACCTGTTGGTCTGGAGGACCGTAGAGTAGCATGTACTGGGGAAGGACCCCATCCTCAAGTTTCTCCAACTCCTGTGCAGTGAAGGCAGGGGCCCTTTCCCCAGACGCAGCAGCCATCATCGCTTCCAGACCGAGGTCACAGCAGCACTAGCAGTGTAGGTCCTCTCCTGTCGAAGGTCAGGTATCTAGTGATTGAACAGATAGAAAATGGCGGTGACATCCGCGGCGGTGACGTGCGCGGCGGTGCGCATCATCACCGCCGGCGCACCTATTCATTGGCTCCTGGGACCCATAGGGTCCAATGTTAACCAATGCAGCATTGCGCCGCGGTCTACGACCGCCTACCGCGACGGTGTGCAACGCCAGCGCTGTTACCCCACAATCCCATTGTCCCAGTTTAGAGGTCAGGCAGCCGCCATTTCAGGGGCCCACATGGCTTCATTTATTACTGTGTCACACATACCGAGGCCTACACTCACCACACATCCAGGAGGGGTTTATTGTCTGGTGTAGTCTTGTGTGTGATTCTGGGTACATACCTGGAGGAATAGTGACTGTTTATTCGCTGTTGTCCTTCTTAGGCACCGTCAGCTGGGACATATGAGAAGATGGCGGAATCCTCCGGTGTACAGACCGCTGGTGGACCTGTTGACAATGGAAGAGAGACATTTAATCGTCACCTACAGGTTTGACCGTGCCACTATCCATGAACTATGTACCCAGTTGGAGCCAGACCTGATGTCACCAATCCGCCATCCGACTGGAATCCCCCGTGACGTGCAGGTGCTGTCAGTGCTCCATTTCCTTGCAAGTGGGTCTTTTCAGACAACTGTGGCCATGGCATCAGGGATGTCCCAGCCTATGTTTTCCAACGTCTTGTCCAGAGTGTTGGCTGCCCTGCTGAAACACGTAAGGAGATACATCATTTTCCCTGAGGTGGAGGATTTGCCTACAGTGAAAGGTGACTTCTATGCCCTTGGACATATCCCCAATGTCATAGGTGCCATTGATGGGACCCATGTAGCTCTGGTCCCCCCCTCAGGAGTGAACAGGTGTACAGGAACAGGAAGAGTTATCATTCGATGAATGTCCAGATGGTCTGTTTGGCAGACCAGTACATCTCGCAGGTAAATGCTATGTTCCCTGGCTCTGTGCATGACGCCTACATCCTGTGCAATAGCAGCATCCCTGATATGATTGGTCAACTCCAGAGGCACCGTGTATGGCTATTGGGGGACTCTGGTTACCCCAACCTTTCCTGGCTACTGACCCCAGTGAGGAATACCAGGGCAGAGGAACGCTACAATGAGGCCCATGGGCGGACTAGGAGGGTGATCGAACGCACCTTCGGCCTCCTGAAGGCCAGGTTCAGGTGCCTCCATATGACAGATGGGTCCCTATTCAACTCACCGAAGAAGGTGTGCAACATCATCATCGCCTGCTCCATGCTCCATAATTTGGCATTTTGCGACGCCAGGTGCCTTTTCTACAGGAGGATGATCCAGATGACGGTGTTGTAGCAGCTGTGGAGCCTGTGGAGCCTGTGGACAGTGATGAGGATGAAGCTGAGGAAGAAGAAAACGACAACAGGGAGTCAGTCATACAGCAATATTTCCAGTGAAACACAGGTGAATACATTTTCAGGTTTAACATTCTATTAACTTTCACACGTCTAGCTCTATCCTGTACCGACATTTCACTCACTATTTGTTATCTGAGTTGTCCCCTTCCATTTCAGTTTCACAAAAGTGGTAACCTACGTGTCAACTGCTTGCATCCTTGAAGGCCTTGTGATGTGTGACATTGGTATGTTAGCCTTCCATTGGGTAACCCATTATGACACTGTCATTGATAATACAAAATTACAAATCATAGACTGACTCCATTTTATTTATTGTTTCAATGGTGTTTATTTAAGTGCTAAAAAATGAAGGGGGGTTGTGAAATGGGGATGGGTGATGGTGGAGGAATGTCCATGGCAGAGTCCAGTCTATTAGTCTCACAGGTACATTGCACATCTGGCCATTGGAAGTGGAGCTGGGGCAGTTCCGATTTCGACAGGGTAACAAAGTGGGACAGTGGGGGGACAATCAGGGTGATCTTATTTCCTGGCGGAGGTCTTGCCATCTTGCTCTGTCCTGTTCCTGGATCTCAGGGCCCACTTACGTGGTGGTTGTCCGTCTGCAGGGGATGGGGTGCTGGTGTGGTGGTCCTGTGGCGGGGCGTCCTGTCCACTAGCGCCGGCGGAGGTGGTGGGCAGTTCGTCGTCCTGACTAGTGTCAGGGGCCCCTTGGAGTGCCACGGTGTCCCTCAAGGTCTTTTGAATGTCCGTCAGCACACCTACGATGGTGCCCAGGGCGAAGTCGGTGGTCCTGAGCTCCTCCTTGAACCCCAAACACTGCTCCTCCTGCAGACGCAGGGTCTCCTGCAACTTGTCCAGGACCGTCGCCATCGTCTCCTGGGAGTGGTGGTATGCTCCCATGATGGAGGATAGGGCCTCGTGGAGAGTTGGTTCCCTTGGCCTGTCCTCCCTCTGTCGCACAGCAGCCCTCCCAGTTCCCCTGTGTTCCTGTGCCTCCGTCCCCTGGACCGTGTGCCCACTACCACTGCCCCCAGGTCCCTGTTGTTGTTGGGGTGTTGGGTTACCCTGGGTGCCCTGTAGTGGTGGACACACCGCTGATTGACCTGTCCTGGGTAGGGAGGTTTGGGCCCGCTGGGTGGGTGCTGTGCTGGTGTTACCAGGGGGTGGAAGCTTGGTGTTGGGCTGTGGCTGGGCAAGGGGAACTGACTGTCCTGAGGCCCACGATGGTCCGGGCTCGTCATCAAGATCCAGTAGGTCAGAGCTGCTGTCGTCACTGTGGGCCTCTTCTGGGGGTGGAGTGGTGTTGTCTGGACCCTCTGGTGTGGTGACGTTCCTTCGGGTTCCTGCGGGAGCATAAGTACATGATTATTGCATGTGTGTGTGTAATGGTGTGCAATGGTTGGGTGTGCATGAACCCCAGTGCAGGCATTCCTGTGTGTGGGGTTGTGTGCTGATGGTTGGGGGGTGTTCTGGGTATGTGCAGTGGGCATGCTTTAGTGATGGGTGTCCATGCTTAGTTGTGTCATGCAGGTCTTGGGGTTGGGATGTGTAGTTGGTGTTATGGGTACGTTAGTGAGGAGTTTGGGTGATAGGGGAGGGTGTGAGGGTGGGGGTGTGTGATAGCATGCAGGTAGGGTGGGGGATATGATAGTGAAGATTTGACTTACCAGTGTCCGTTCCTCCAACGACTCCTCCGAGGCCCTCAGGATGCAAGATGGACAAGACTTGCTCCTCCCATGTTGTTAGTTGAGGGGGAGGAGGTGGGGTCCGCCGCCAGTCCGCTGTACCGCGATGTGGTGCCTGGAGACCGTGGAACGCACCTTCCCCCATAGGTCGTTCCACCTCTTCCTGATGTCCTCCCTATTTCTTGGGTGCTGTCCCACTGCGTAGACCCTGTCCACTATTCTTTGCCATAGCTCCATCTTCCTGGCTATGGATGTGTGCTGTACCTGTGAGCCAAATAGCTGTGGCTCTACCCATAGGATTTCCTCCACCATGACCCTGAGCTCCTCCTCGGAGAAGCGGGGTGTCTTTGGCGTGACATGGGGTGTTGTGTGTGATGTGTGGGGTGGTGTATGTGTTGATGAGTGTGGTGAGTGTAGTTGTAGGTGGTGTTTTGTGCGTGGATGTTGTGTGGGTGATGGTGTTGTGTGCCTCTGTGTGATGGGGTTGTCTATTCTGTGCTCTCTCTCTCGCCTTCTCTCGGAATTTTTTGTTGTAGGGGTTTGTGGGTGATGTGGGTGTGTGTTTTAGATTGTATTGGATGTGTGGGAGTGGTGTGTGTATGTGTATCAGGTGTGTGTATTTGGAATTGTCCAATGTGGCGGTGTTTTGGAAATGTGTGTATATTTTGAGCGCGGCGGTGTGTACCGCCAATGGAATACCACGGTTGAAAGACCGCCGTGTGGATTCATGGGTCGTAATGGCATGGGCGTGTTTCTGTAGGCGTGGAGGTGGAGGATTTGTTTCCGCATGTTTATCGCTGACCTTTGGTGTGGCGGGATTGTGTGGGTGTCTGAATTTCGGCGGATTCAGAGATGTGTGTCATAATAGCTGTGGCGGTCCACCGCCGCCACGGCGGTGTATTGGCGGTCTTCTGCACGGCAGTAAGCGCCTTATACCGCCAATGTTGTAATGATCGAAATGTGTTATACCTCAAGTATGTTCTATGTCTGCCCAGTGCATGCTACCTACAGCTCAAATCGAATGAGCTATCTCATTTGAATAGTGTTTCTTTCAATGTTAGAAATGTGAAATGTTGAAATTCCCTGTCAGTTTGCACCACTTCCAATGTCATTAGTGCCTGCAGTGTCAGCTACATGGCCAGCATCAGCAACACTTTGTCTTTGCCATGGCGCATCAGCCCCAGGACAGAACCAGCTTATGCACCTCCTCGGACCACCCATGCGAGCAGCGAAGCCTGAGACTTTGATTGGCCTCCACAGAGGAGCCCAGGGAGGTGGTAAGTTGGGACTTTGAAGCCAACAACATTTCCTTGGCTGTCGTGAGCAGTACCCATAACAAACTCAGAGGCAGACACATTATCTAGCACACACAGGGTTCGAGTGAGGTGGCATATGAGAGATCTGTCCCACCTAAGTGCTACCTTATTCCAGAGAGGCAATCACATGTGAGGGAGAGTCTACAATTTTCCTGTTTGTGGCAGCCATGTGAGGCATGGCAGACATCTGGCAGGAAAAATGAATAACAGTTGACCTGCCCTTAATAGTGTGGAGAAACTGATACTGTGACCTGGTGGCCCCTCACTGGATGGCTGCCAGGAGAGAGGTTTACACTGGTAGAGCCAGCAGATGTTCTACAAGTGTAAACACATACCTCATACAATCCTAAGCAGAGCAAGGGAACTGTGAGTTTGTCATGGTGGAAACACCGTCAATTTATAGCAATGCTGTCATTCCACCAAACTCTAAAACAGGCTGATAACATTAAGATCAGATCTTTTGCCAAATAGCTGGTATTCTCAGGAAAATCACTAATAGCTCTGAGGAGATTTAACAACACTCTACCTCACTCTCCAATTTTGAAAAACTTAAAAAATCAGGTTTTACAAAAGAAACATATTTAGTACCAAGACCTCTCACTTAAAACTCAGTTTGGCACTAACTCTTCCTTTTCTTTCACAGCTAAGGAAAATACATCAAACGTGAGAAATTTTGTCATATATTTGATCCAATGAGTTTATCTTTTCTCATCTATCCAAAGTTCTGCTTAGTCATACAAAGAGTAGGAAGTATTTCAAAATGAAAGCTTTCAATCATTTTTTTGCCATTATTCTGACCCTTTGAGCTAAAAATCTAAAACACCATCTCTTATCCATTTTTTAGAAAACTTAGTTAAGGGATCTTACTCAATATGAATTCACTGACCATATTAATATTGATTAACTCCCTCCTCTACCGAAGTATCGTCCAGCTGATTCTGACATCCTCAGCAATTACCAAACCGTCTTTGGCTTTCCCATTTAACTGAAGTAATTAATCGATGCAAGGCTACCCACAATTCTTGTGAAATATTTTATTGAGTTTTACATGAATCTTAACAGTTACACTTAGCAGGGCTTATCAAGTAGATCAAATATATCAGTGCACATTGTAAGCATTACACATTAACAGATAAAAGTGTAAGAGTATACATTTGAAAGTTGCGGTGTATGCACAGATGTCAGTTAGGTTTGCTTAAGGTTTGGAGATGTACTACTGTGATGATACAAACTAGGGGCTAGTTAATGAACTGGGACATGAATAGATTGGAGAGAACAAGGGGGAGAGCGGAAGGTCATGTTTGTTTGAGGATGGGATATGGAGATGTTGCGGATGTGATTGAGGACTAGTGGTGAGGAGATGCCATGTGGTGTATGAAATAAGTGTAGTGAGAATAGGAGGTTCCCTTCGCAGCTGTGATAGTCTACTGGGTCAGGATATGTGTGTCAGAGGGGGAGGTTATTGGTTCCCAACTGTTGAAGGAACTTTGATAGTAGGGTAGATGCGTGGGAAGAAATGAGCCATTTCTGCAGGTTGTGGACTTTCTCATAATGGAGGGCATCTTCTTGGGCTGTCCCCCACTTGCATACCACTTCTTGCCTGGCCGCCAGCAGTGGGGCCATTGGGGAGTGCCAGTGCAGGGTGAGCACATGTTTGGTGAGGAGGAGCACCATAAATGCCAAGCGGGTTGGTACCTTATGTTGTTTGTGCTGTTCCAAGATGCCTAGAGAGCATGCTTCGCAGGTGTGTATGTTGGGTAGTTCTGTGATTTCCCGTAAGGTATCGTTTACAGCTTTCCAGTAGTGGTGAAGAGCGGGACAAGACCAGACATGTGAGCCAGGTCCACCACTGGGGTCTGCAGTGCGGGCAGCTCGCACATGCATTAGGAAAGCAGTGGTTTAATTGTGCTTGGGTAAGGTATGCTCTGTGTAATATAAGTAAATGTAGGTTCTTAAAGCGGTGTTACAGAATACCTATTGAGGGAACTCCAATGACTGTGCCCATTCCTTATTGTGCAGTACTCATCTGTTCTCATCTTCCCACTTCTGCCAAAGCATGTCAAGAGTGGCCATTGTCAGGTCACAGATGGCTTTAGACAGCCAGGTAATGAGGTGACTGCCATCACCCATTGTGAGTATGGTTTGCAATACTGAGTGTGTCATGGGTTCTACCTCTGTGGTGTTGAAAATGCGCAGCATGTGTTGGTGAGCTGCCTATGAAGAAGAAACTGTCCAGTTGGTAGGCTGCAGTCTTCTGTCAATTAATCAAAAGGGAGAAACTGGCCACCTATGAAAAGGTCACCCAATGTGTGTGGTGAGTGAGCTGCCCAGGGTGCCATGTTGTGTCATGTGTAATAGTCTATGAATCGGGGGAGATAAATGGCTACCCACACAATGCAATAAATTAATGAAAATGGCTGCTTTGACAAACCGAAACTGGGATGATGCCTTATGTTTATTTGACATTGGCAACTCATAGAATATGCCTCCTGCAAATAGATAAGGGGCTTCATTACTCCCTCCATCATGGAGGTTTGAGGACCACCCTGTCTTGGTTGGACGTGCTACTTCCCACTTTCCCCTGTATTCATCTCATTCCTATAAAGCAATAACTGGCTTACTGACTGAAAGGGCTATTATGTAAGGAACATGTGGAGGGGGAGGCTACAGCGTTTATGATTGGAGGGGCCCAGGGGTCTTTCCCTTTGTCCCTCAAAGTTCAATAACATGCAGACCCTGAAAATCAGGAACATTAAAAAGAGAGCAATGCAGTGACCTAATTAGTCATCATTGTCATCACGTTAGTACGTAGGTTGGGGCACATTGTGTCTCTTGTTCTTTAGTGAGCTATTGGAATGGTTTACAAGGCCGTATGCCTCAGTGGCAATATTAATGGTTCTAACGTGGGTAGCAGCAGCATCAGATATGTAGGACCTAAAAATGTGTCAAGGACTTCAAGACATGCCTATTTTGAGATCAAGCGTGCATGTCTGGCTGAAAAGAGGCCAGTTCACAACCCTGAGTGGGGTTGGGCGTATTTGTTGCATATGAAAGGAAACACATTTATGAAGAAGGTGACCTTCTTCCTGTGGTTTGTAAAATCAAAACTTAGCAACTTTAGCAGTTACTGAGTTTAAGGAAGAGGTTGAAATGCTAGAGTGGAATTTGAAGCAGTCATTCTATCTTCAGTGTGATCCAGTGGGGGAAAGGTGGAACTGGGAGCCTTCTCAGGATGGTAAAAGCAGTGTGGATATTTTCTCTACCGTCATCAAGGCAAACCAGAGCAGCCCAGGTATTGTGATCTTCCCACAACAGCAAGGGAGAGCATGGCTGCTGTCCAGCAGAGTGTGCCTCACAAGCTTTGCTATGAGTAACAGAAAGAAAAAGTTGCTGAAACTCGAAGTAAAAGATCAGTATCTGATTTCAGCCTTTTCAGGACAGACGTGATAGTACAGTGGTGAAACACTCAAAGAATAATGTTAGGGAGACAACCAGTTAGTGTTAGCATGTCAAACCTTAATAAGTAAACTTACAAGGAGTCATGAATAGGCCGATGGACCTTTTGACTGTGCTTCGAGTAGTTCCCACCATGTAACCCTGTACCAATAAAAATCAATAGCAACAACAATCAATGGCATCAATAATCAATAGGAGTCAGTAATTTGCACACACAATGACCTTGCTGCCATGAATAACCACACCTTTAAGTTAGAATGTCTATTTCCCTATATTCACAATGATAATGTCACGTAACTTAATCTCAAAATCAAATCATAAGCATACAGAAACAACACTGGCTGACTTAAGCGGCAAAAGAATCACAATCTAATCAAAGCTTGAGCCACTACATATTCTAAGGTGACAGTACCAAATAATAGCAAGAATAACTGTGCAAACAAAATAACATACATTTTTTAATTCAGCAAAGAAAAGACATCAACTGTTATCACACGTAGCGAACATAATCATTGAGAACCCTAACTAACATCAGATTAGAATAGCATGTTT
Source organism: Pleurodeles waltl (assembly GCF_031143425.1). Classification (NCBI taxonomy): domain Eukaryota; kingdom Metazoa; phylum Chordata; class Amphibia; order Caudata; family Salamandridae; genus Pleurodeles; species Pleurodeles waltl. The sequence goes on along the minus strand of NC_090439.1, from coordinate 840,012,806 downwards.
GGCCTTAATGCGAAAACAATTTAGTCAACACAAATTTGGTAAAACAACTAACTATGGCGCTATCAAAAGGAGCTGTTGGTACCTAGAAACAAAAGATAAGAGACATAACAATCAGTAACATTGTCTTTAAACCTGTCCTCAATATGGTTCAGCAAGCTGTGACAGTCTTCGTCAACAGGACATCAGTTCGGTCAGTCAGGCATCAGGATTCAGCACTAAAGTTCAGAAAAAGCAAAGTCTCTTTGAGCAATAAAGTTAAACATGTCTCTTCTCGGGATGGTCAGGAAAAATAGCGGTATGGAAAACAGAAGAATTGTCTATACTCTCAAGAATAACGGGGAGAATGGCACATCTCTCGTTGCAGTCTGGCAAGTTAGATTTCCTTAAACTACTTCCCACATCCTTATTGGTCAAATAATCGCATGTTTGCATTTAGTCCATTGGAATGAAAACCCCAAATCTACAAGTCTCACTAGTACATGGTTCACATGTCAATGATTTGCTCCTTTTCCCATCATTTGACTTGTCAGGTATCAATATTGTTGCGGCTTATACTCCAGTCAGTGCATCTATTGTCTTTTCCTGGGAAGGTCAGTCTTACACACACTACATCAAACATTGTATCCCAGCTAGTACATTATCTTCTAGCAATAGTTCTCATGAGAAAGACTTTCAGCTAAAAGCACTTGGTCAGCACAGTAGAGAATCACAATTTAATTCTCTAAGCAGCCATTTTATAAGTTGATTAAGAAAATGCAGCTTGACATGAGGCCGTGCAACTAGGCCCAAGACCTCGCTAATTTAAGACCTACGATTAATAAAGCTAATACATAATACATAACCCTTTAACATGACATATTACTACACTAATAAAACATAAGCTCAAATTTCATATTAATTAATAAGCTATTAATAAGTATACTTTGTGAACATTGGCGGCCACTCAAGTGGGCGCGCCTTCTAATGCTTGCATTATTTTTCTCTAGGTTAATTCATTTTCTTTGCTAAATCAACACTCAGAATACATGAATATTCATTAGTGAAATTCAGCGTTAACATAAGCTCCCAGGACATTCCTCTTTTATGGGGTAATCAATGCATTGAGTAATAATAAATTGCCATTGCCAGACGACAAAAGGTTCCGTTTACTTGGATGAGCATTGGTACTGGGAGGCAGAAGATGCTATTGAGTGCTTGTTTGCTCAGTATTAAATAAGGCTTCACTAGTCATACCATGTGCAGGTTTCAATTCAAGCCTAACAAATAACTTTTTTTCATTTTAGTGACACTCATTCTCATCCACTTCTGCTAGAAAGAGTGCTCTATCTGTTTGGTGGGCCTCCTGAAACCATCAAGGCCATTGGGCGGTAGACATCCAGCTAATATGAGCAGTATGTCAGGCCACAATTAGCAGAACACCCTAAAGGCTCCTGCATCCCCTCTCTTGTTTTTTTAATCCAGTGTTTCAGGGCAAGGTTGTTGGAAAAATTTATCCTTACAGTTTTGCCTCTGTCAACAGTGGATTCTGTGAGAGGGACAGTGTATGTTTATGTGGACATTCATTTATCTGCAGAGAGTTGCCCTAGCAATTGTCAAGTCTTGGATGAGATGGCGCACCACTGGCTGGATATTGGTGGCTTCACACTGGAGTTTTTGTTGGAGTGCCTCTTAGTGGCAGCGGAGACGGGGAGAATTCCCATACTTAGTTCATGTTGAACGTGATGATCTGTTCCCCTTAGGGATGTAGGGGATCCAGGACGGGCTATGTTGATGTTTGCCAAACTGCAACATTGGGTTCCTGGTCTAGGTTTTTTTATGGACTTCATCATACCTCACTTATAGTGGCTCAACAATGCTTGCCACACAGCAATGAACTACTTTGTTAAAAAACTGACATTTTCATTGCAAAGCATTCCAAAGATGGCATCCAAAGACACCATCAGGTATTCTGTGCTTAAACTACCTAATATTTAATTATTTGCCAGAGACGGTTTTCATTTCATCGCATAGTGGACATGCTCTATTTATTCACACCATCCTGGGAATTATTCCTGCAAAATGTAAGCCTTTGGCTGGTTTAGGGGGAAGAAGTTAGTGACTTTCTTATCTTGTGGCCAAATAATTCCAAATAATGCTACTTATTTGTTTGAGTGTTTTCAAGCTTGTTGTCAAAGACCTTTACTTAAGAAGCTCTTTTGGGTAAGTGGCTGCTTAGACTGGGGACTGACCTCTGAGTAGTCCAAGCCTCTAGCCATAACTACGTTGCCCATGTTGTTTCTTGGGACAAGGCCTAGGTCAAGGGTAGCCTTAATAGACACAAAGCACTAGGCAGTTCCCTGGTGTTTACCTTGTCCTTCATTTTATTATGTTTTATTATACTTACCCTTCCTCTTGGTAATGCATGCTGTTTCAGTGTTTTTACAGTTTACTATCCCCAACATGGAGGTAAATAGAAAATGTGTGCATTTTATGCTCACAAAGATGTAATCTATTGAAAGATGTTTTCTGACTGTCATTGAATAATGTACCATGTTATTCTGCTTTTCAGTATGCTCTATTGAACTAAACTTTGCTACGCGCACCTTCAGTAGAGTGTCATAAACATTTATTCCAGGGAGGTGATTGGTGGGTAAGAGCAACACCATTGCACTAGTGAGAGCGCTTTGTCTAACTATTCCTCTTGACCTATTGGCTGTTTTTGATGCAGTTCATCAAAAATTCTCATCAAACCCCTTAAAGAGAGTATTAAGATTGACAGCATTGTTCTAAATTGGTTAAGGTCATACATTACCAACCAATAAGAGCAGAGAAAATGTAGATAACTTTTTCCGCAGCCCAGTTGATTTGTTGCAAGAAGTACTGATATTAACTTTAGATCCTGTAAGCTCTTGAAGACATTATCCAGAAATTCAGTCCTTCTGTGGTATATTTTCTGATAACACTTACTTGTATCTAAAATATTCAAAGTCAGATAAATTCCCACATTTTTCTAGCAGCCTTGAGATCATTCATTGCCAGAGGACACTCCACTAACTGAAACTAACCCCTATAAAAAAAGAATCCTAATTGGTCCTCCATAAGCCCACATGCTTTGGATTTACCTTTGTCCACAGACAAAAAAATATTAATCTTTCAACCTGGCCCACTCTTGCAAAGTTCTGATTCTTCCAAAAGGGTCTAAACCCCACCCATTATACCTCAAAACTGAAAAATAATGTGTATGTTCCAGTCGCCTCTATTTTGTTGTTACTGTAGTGTGATGCATACTGATGTTCTATATGAAGCACTCTGCTGCACATGTGGCTATCTGTTCGACATAAATATCTGTAATACACAAATAAAATAAATGCATTCTTGACTGAAAACCTGAGGTTTCTAATGACACCAATGTACAGGCTTCACTGTCGAGAAGAGAGAAATTATATCAAATAAAACTGATTGGGGCATCCTCCAAAATAATGCTTCATCTGTTGATTCCTCCTATTTACCTCATTTAGGGTATCAGGATGCACTTTACTCACCAATAGGACTGGCATCAATGGCATTGGGAAGAAACTCACAGCCAAGGTAAAGCTGGTTGAAATGGAACCAGACATATGTTCTGCTTCTGTCAGGCTCCATGCAGACATGTTTTTCCTGTATGGCTTCATTGAGTACATTTAGGAAATACCAGCGAGGAAAAACACTAGTGTCTCCCAGGTGCCGTAGGAACACTTTCAGTGCACCAAGGACATTGTATTTATGTTTTTCTAAGTTAAACCAGGCAACGATGCCACTATGGCACTGTGAGTCAGCAGGCATTCATTGCGTTCACTAAAGTGACTCCAGCTGTGCTGATAAGCTGTTTTGGGGGGAAAACCCTTTTAGTTTGACAGCTCAAATACAGGGTGATGGCTGTGGTTGAGCCACAGAGGTGCCACATCTTTCATCCCAGCAATTTGAGTGGCAGCATGCCAAACCTTAAATCAGGTCCTTAATGTCCGATTTCATATAATTAACATGGCTGAGTCTACTTTTTCACTTTCCACTCTCAAGCAAGACCTGAAGATAATACTACATTGTTGTCATTGAAGTCTTGAAAGAGGCAAATCTTTCCATACAGTCATACTAAATGTGCCCCACTAAAGTTAACATGTTATGAAGCAGTGTATTATTTTACAGTGAGCAAATGCTTCAGTCACATTCCTCCTATTCTTCTTTAATTCCAATGGTGACCCATTAAAATAGAATTTATTTACCAGATGGCTTGTACCACACACAAAGTTATAAATATAGGGGCACTTCAGTATCTAGCAAAAAAGCTGAGAATTCTAAGCCAACTGTCTTCCAGAGTGTTGAATCGCTCCTAGTCCATGAAGCAACACACGCTTGCTTGAGGTTTTTCTGTACACTCTCAAAAACTTAGAATTTGTTTCCACCTCACCAAATATACTGTCTAGCTCTTTGCTTATGAAAGATCTCAAACCTCTTCTTTTTTTCCACTATGAAATTTTCAATAGGCTACATGTCTTCTATGTCTATATTGTCACCTACTGCATACCCAATAATGAGTGGTAATGCACTATTTGATACATTTCTACTTATTGTGAATTTTCTAGTCTTTAGTATATGCTCACTTCTTAACTCTTTAAATGTGTACCTCTATAAATTCCCTTTGCTCTTACATTGAATCTGTATGTAAATAATTCTGGCCCTTTTCATTCTGCATGATTGTATTAATTTGTGTAGTAAGTATTAATTTTTGTACACCCAATACCCAAATTATTTCACTTAACCCCAAGCAATATTTTGTCACTAATTGATCTAACTGAACCGCCTACACTCTTGCATTATTCATTTTATTTTAGTGGCAGATTACAAAACAAAATGCAGTTCCAATACTGACGTATTTAGTGAAACAATAACATTTGTATTGCTCTCCTGGAACTGATCACGGTAGGTATGGTTTTAAATGACATTGGCATGGGGGCCCAGATCCTCAGGCCTAACAGTGCAAATCTCTGATCCCCCTTTGAATACAGAGGTGTTCTTTACGTGGAGGTATTCTGAAACAATATTTAATATATTTAAATATCAGGTGTACTGTGTTGAATGCAATACATTTCGATACTGGGCACCAGGGGATATCTAAACTTCGAGTAATGTTGTATTCGCTAAATGAGGTCAACAGATCTTTTCACCCTAGCAAAAAGGATAGGAGAACATTCAACATCACCAATCAAATCAGCATTTAAATTTACAGTATGACTAATTTGGCCACACAAGGAAAATACAAGTCAGAAATAAAGTTAAAGGGTTTTATTACAAGCCCAGACTCAGATTATTGTAGACAATTCTCAAGACAATATTATAAAGATACAAAATTACCACTGGGTGTCCAAGACATTGAAACAGCCAAAGCTGAATTGACATCCAACAAACAAAACTTTTGAACAATGTGATACGAAACAAAAGCACCAGAACTTGGTATCCTGAGAATAAACATTGATCATTTGTTCTTAGCATGAAGACAATCTAAGTGATCCAATTTAGTTGATGAAGCAAAGGAAAGACATAAAAGTGACAAGTTACTAACTGTCATGTGCTGGGCTACAAAAATGGGGACAAAAAGAATTTGAAAGAGCAACTTGTGGAACAGCATAAAGCTAACTAAAGTTAACAAAAAGTAATTAAACTTGGGAAGGTGTCAGCATTTCCGAAGCTCGGTCAAGAGTCTTCTCATTGGGTCAGGAAAAATGTTAGGTCTGCCCCAAATCCAACTGGGGAATAGTAAATCAAAGCCCAAAGTGAACGGGGAATTGTCCATAAATCACACCATATGGATCGGAAGGTAAATTGTCCAATCATACTGCATCATACGGCAGGCATCTGTAACATCAGGAAAGTTTCCCTTTAGCGTCATGGGAAGGCATCCATCTTTGCTCTTCTGTACGACTCTGCAACAATTTGCAATGTCCATGTTCTCAGTCTCTTAGTCTCATGTCTCTTAGTGTACCAACCTCAAGGTTACTTTCTCAGGCTCTCTATGAATAAGACAATAGGACATCTATTTCCAAACTCACATTTTATGAGAACAAAATCTGTAAAGTAATGACACATTAGCAAAAGAAAACAGCTTTCTCATGTTCTGAAAACCTGCGACCTAGCAAAACACTATGGCTAACTAAAACAGAAAAGAATTAAAACGGCACACTTCATTCTTATTAAGTAAAGCCATATAAATGGTGCAATTGTAATTTCATCACTAATGAGCTTTCTCAATACTCATGTTACAATAAATTGCAAAGTGAAACAACTTGTTCAAACATTACAGTAGGTATACTGGGGAACTACAATTTTCAACATTAGCACATGACATTAAAACATTTTATTTTAGAAAGCCATTATTGTTTCAGTGAAAACTATTCCTTGTCATCATAGGGAAACACATGAAGTTGAATTAAATGACTTTACTTGAATTGATGGGGCTATACCACATACATCAAAATGTTAGTCTACAATGAATGCACTTTAAAATGGCTTTCAGTGCACCACTTTACAGTTAACTTGATAGAACTACACACATTACAATGCAAAACATGTCACATATAGATCATCATTTTGACACAAAAGATAACAGCCAAATTTCAGCTTCACCACTATTAAACTTCTTTATCTTGAGCACTGCTCGTTTAGATAGTGTTATATAGAGAAGAAAACAGTGTGCACAACTAAGTCGATGTGGGGCTCGAAATTAAGTTCAGTGTCCCAAATTACCCCCGATTAGGAGCTTCTTTAGGTTAAGCAGGTGGGGATGCCAAATTCTTCAGGAGATTGAGGAGGAGTGTTAATGCCATGGATTTGTTTGTCCAGAACCAGTAACTTTGCCTTTCTATTTAATTTTAGACCACTGGTATTAGCTCAACAAGTAATTTCCTACAGACCTTTTTTTAAAGTGAATTAAATCATTTCTGGGGCCTTTGACAGGCAGTTTGTGTTCTTGCCATCACAAGACTGAAACTACTCATGTGTTTATATCCCTTGCTTGTAATATACTCTAAAACCCTAGGCCTTGTCCGCACTCAATAACACTGCATAAATACATTTAATAAAAATAGCTTTGAGGGACTGCTCACATGTTACGATTATTATCTTGCTTCCTGAAGACATACTCCTAGCTGTATACAGTGCCTATGTAATTAGCTACTCAGTCACTCTAACCATAATTAACGCTCTTCTACAGAGCCGAACAGCAGTGTCTAATGATATTACTTGAGTATTATTTAAGAGTGACGTTTTCATTGAAACAAGTTTCAAGAGTTACAGGAATAAAATGTGCTGAGAGTTTCTACCTGAACCAAACAATAGGGGCATTTGTTAGGAAACACAATTTGAACATTTCCATTGCAGGTCACTCTTACCAGTAGTAAGATATGGTAAGATACCAAATGTGAGTTTGACATCAAAATGAAATAAACCAAAAGACTAAAACCTAAATGAAGTCCCTCTTAAAACAGTTTTTCACCTGAATAGAAATAGGATAGCAACAAACCTTTCTCTAACCAGCTTGCTTCAATCCACCTTGAGTCTAATTTATAGGCTCATAATCACCTTGCTTATCTGTTCAGGATTTGCTAAATCCAGGTTATCTAACCTGGGTTCAGAGACGGAAATACACAATCATTTACATCACAACCTACATCAGACACTCTATGTGTAATCCATGGTTTGAAGCTGACGAATTTCTAGTCCAGAAGAGTACATGTTTAAAGAAGCCTCACTACCAATAACTTTATACTCCATTTCCAAAAAGAGAGGAATTTTTGATGCGCACAATGAAAAGTGAAATAAATGTCTAACTTTTTTTTCCGGACTGTTTACTTTCTGTAGGAAAACAGGCTTTTGCAGGATTCCACGAACTTTTTGCCCCATTGTCGGAATTGAGGTTGGACAGATCCCAATGGAATGACGTGTCAGAAGGATGTAAGGCAGACTAGGCCCTTCAACAGTGACAGCCAGTTTTCTACATCCTTCCTCGCTTAATGCTCATGAAGACTCCCCAAGAAGTGGCTGAGGTCTCTATGAAGTATTATCTAGGGGTTGTAGTGTTGTATAGGAAAACAGGCTTTTTGCAGGTTTCCCCAAATATTTCGCATCATTGTGGCCTGTTACCTGCTGGTTTTCAACTTTGAGAGTGCACTAAGGCCTGTTGTCCAGACCTCAGTGACAGTGTTCTTTCCTTTCCCAAATAGTACATTTAATTGGTTAACCCCAATTGGTATGTACTGACTTTTTTGTAAGTCCCTAGTATATAGTATTCAGGTACCAAAGGTACGTAAATCTGGCTGTCCATACAAGAGCTGCAGCATTGGTTGTGCCACTCTATGTGTGACAAAGTGAAAACACAGCTTTCAGCTTTATTACAGAGTGAAGAGGCTGTGCATGCACTGTACACACAATTTTGACTATTACCACGAATGTCAAGGTCCACTAGTCCCTTAAGATAGATATATATTTTTGAGATGTCTATGTAGCAAAGCCCTAAAGTATTGGTGGTTGCTGAGGACAGTTAAGTAGCCTTATAAGGTAATTGCAGAGTTAATGGTTGGCACTCTAATGTGCTGAACTTCGGACTGAGGCTACCTAACTATGCATAAAGATATAAAATTAAAAAGGTCAGCAAATGTTACTCAATGGTGCAGTTGACATTATGTCCAATTTAATGCTGGCCGCTTTTGAGAAAGTTGCCACTCTTCGACCCTGCTAGTCCAGTGACTTTACAAAGGTGCAGGGACTGAGACTGGGTTCTGCCCACCTGGGGAGGTGTGTGAAGGACTCTCAGGCCAGGAACAAAGGTTGTTAATGCACTGTAGGTGTGACTCTACCCACAGGATAGGCAGCAAAGGGAATTCACTCAAAGACACACATCAAGAGAGTGAGGCCACTTTTTAAGGGCCACTGTGACAACAATCCCATGCAAGAAGCATTATGTTTCCCTTAGAAAGTGTAGAGCAAGGACAAAGGAATTGAAAAACAGTTTCAGAACCAGTTTTCTGTGCCCATAGTAGCCACACCCCATAAGTGGTCTACCAAGGTCCTCACATTCGAGGAAGACTTCAGCCATGTTGGTTGTGGCATGTAAGATGCACTCTGGGATAGCCAGATCCCACACATCACTGGACCTGTGTCACCAGATAGGAGGCCAGTGACCACGTTGTCCTCTTGGGGCACTTCAGTACTCACTGGATTTGGACCAAGGACAAAAAGAAGTCCTCTTTGCACCCATTGGAAGTGCACAAAGAGAGGCTGTGATGTTGGAGCAACTGCACCTGCTGCACTTTGTGGTAGTGGAGTTTGGACCCTGTTCTGCGGACCTGGCTCAGGGAAACATTTATTCGCAGCCTGAATCTAAAGCATAGACTCCACCGGTAAGTTGGATGGCCTCACAGAATGGCACTGGGGACATTAAAACTGTAAGAGCCCAAACCACATTTCTGGTATACATTGCAGCTGTTTTGCCACTACCAGACTCTGGGCACTTCAACTGATGATTTTGGAATATCCAGAAGTTGCACCTGAGTCTACTTGACACGTGGGTGTTGATTGTGACCAGATTTGTCTACCCAAAGGGGGACTAATCCCCACCAAAGGTTTGCACCAGAACCACTGTGTTGCAAGAACAAAAGTTCTACATCAGTAGCCCTTTGATCCCGCAGAGAAGACTTCGTGAGATTCTGAGATCCATGGATGGAGCTACCCCCACTCATGTGTGGATCCAAAGACTCAACTGAACTTCACCGCGTGGACCACACAGTATCTGGAGCATCCAATGAGCACCCTTAAGCCTTCATCCCACAGCATCAGGACCACTCAATAAAGTTAATGGCTGTTGTCTTGTAAAGTTTGGAACTCACTTAGAAAACACTCTGGGTGGCCAGATAAGTCTCCAAAGACATATTTTAAGACTCATAGACCACTATCCTATAGGATATGGTCACCCAACCCAGGTCAGAGCCACTGAACTCAGTATATCCAACTTTTACAATGTTTTCAAAAGTTTTCAAAAAGTTGTCTTGCCAATGCTTGTTTGTGCTTGAGTTAAAGTTTTTAAATGCTTTAAAAATGTATATCTCGGGAACCATCTGGTGGATTTAGTCATCAAGAACTCTATAGATTCGTTAACAATTGTTGTTGTGTCTCTTTCTTGGTGGGTGTCTTTCTAATTTTGTTGTTTGGTGCTGTTAACATTTTTACACACAGTTTTCCTTTGCTAAGCCTTGATGCTCTGTGCCATAGCTACCAAAGGGTTGGCCTGAAGGTCAAGTAAATAACTCTGACTGGACCAAAGAGACCAAATTTGAGTGTACTACATGATAAGGCCCCAACCCTATCATATAGTACACCCATTTTCTTAAACTTTCTGTGACCGTGTTCTCTGTCAAATTCCAGGGTAACGCTAACCGCTTTAACTCCTATGTTCTTTCAGTAGGGCACCCTACTTCCTCACTATTGAACTGAATTATTTAGAGGTCAAACAGCATAACCTTTTTCCTTACATCATCACCTTGGTCTTTATTTTAATTGTTGTTACAGGCTTTCGTGACAATAGAAAGGTAACTTTTCCATAATATTATACACACCCACCTTCATTTAGACACGATTTCCTGTTAAATAAGCAATAAATTCAAGGATGCGACCCACTGATAAATGGTTTGCATCATGGTCTATTATTTGAGATTAGACATCATTAATAAGAGAATAAAAAGTTTATTGCCAACTACACAACTTTGCAAATCACTTGGCTATAGGGCACTTGCTTGTAAACAACATGCCAAAATGCATAGTTATTAGTATGCACTGTCTTGACTGATGGAAGTAAGTAATTAGCTACCCATAGAGTCCCCTATTGCCTTCATAAATCGATGCAAAGTTTCCCTGTTTTTCAAATGCTGTTTTCAAGATAACAAGGAGAATACAATTCTATTCTTCCCTAAGAGAATGCATTTCCCTATGAGAAGCTGCAACAGAAAACCTTGAACACTCATCTCTGGACCTCTAGTTAAGCTTGAATTCAGAGGGGCTATAATACAGTTGGCCTCTGCCCATTTTCCCAGATGCACAAGCATGGGTATTTTGATTTTTAACCAATGCATCCATTAGTGGGTCATGGCCATTAATTTAACAATCTTTCGGTCATTGTTCAGTATTAATTGGTACATAGGAGATTTCTGGTATGCGTAATATTATTACTACAAAGGAATTTGTGAGCAGGGCCCTATCAGTTACTGCCATGTAGATTTCAGCTGGTATTTTGGAAATGCCTGGTACTTGGGCATTATTTTGATTACTTTTTACTATATAGAGAAAGGCATTAACATTTCACAGATAGGAAAAAGAGTTACACAACAGAAACATGGTTATGCCACTGGTCTTCTCTATACAAGCAGGGAGACACACAAAACTTTCTCCATTATTATTATGTCCCCTTACCCTCAAATAAAGCTTTTTTAATCTTAATTGCAAGCTTCTTATAATCTTTCAGAAAGCTGTATTTTAGCATTTACAACTTCAACTCCCATGCGTTAATGTCACTCTGTTCATTACAAGTTTTCTGCACGCAATTTGACTCTGCCATTAAATTGGATGCCAAAAACTTGAATGAGGAAAACTTGAATAAGAAAAAAATACATGCGATTTTACCACAAGGCAACATTGAATGCAGCTATTACAAGTAACTAAAATATTTATCATAGTATTGTTCAAAATTACTTTATCAGTAAATCAATACATTTTACCATAACAATACCATACCATAACAATATTTCCTATACTCATATGTTTATGGTGCAGTAACATTATTATGTTCATGACCTACCTGTTAAACATCAAGTGGAATTTCAGTGTCTCACTATCAAATCTCAAGGTCAGCAGACTTACAGGGCCTGATTCACAAAAAGACATAAGACTTGTAATGTTATGAGTACGGAAACTACTCACTGGGGGCGGAATCTCCGCACTGAGCACTGCAGTGTTCAGATTCTGTCTAAAGTGCAGAGTTTCCACACTCATGACTTTATGAGTTGTCAGTCCCTTTATGAATTGGGCCCCTGGTGTATATCATATACATTAACATTTTTAAACAATGATTATTGACTTTCAACAAAATTGTGTAATTTTATTTCAATGAACTGAAATACGTCTTTGCTTATTTTTTCAAAGCAAAATGGAAACTTCTCTTAAATAATAAATATTTAGATAGTTATAAATAAATATACAACCAAACAAGTAAATAAAATTATGGTTCTGGCTCAACCTCATCAAACAGTTGGAATTTGTCTCTTATAGTACAAAAAAGTGGGTGATGGTTCTGTCTCTAACTTGTCATACAACTGAAATTGTCAGTTATGGTTAGCAACACACACAAAACAAGGGCATACCTCTCACCACCCACTGTGGTGCCATATTGATTTCTCAATTGCACCTTGTTTCTGTACTTTTGCCAAAATGGTGGTTGAGCATAGCAAATGGGGCGAGTCATGGTGTGTGCTGTGTGCCTGCTAACCATACTTATCTGACAATTTCAGTAGTTTGACAGGTTTTGAGACAGAACTATAACCCACTTTTTAACCATGGTGTTTCAGTGAATTACATTTGTTTATGATTTTCTTAATTTTCAACCCTCGTTGACCATGGTTTTTGACCTAATTTCTTTAGCCATATGTAATGGGCCTGTGGTTAGGTCAGTGCTTAATTCATAAGAAAAGAAGTGTTGGGGCTCTTGTCAAGAGGTCACTGCAGCTTGCACCTCACATTGCCTGCCATGCTGCCAGTGATGGTAACAAGACAACTACTAACCTTCACACTTATACACATGTGACAATGCAGAATATTCGAGGCCCACAAAGCTATAAGAATGGGCTGCAGGTAGTAGTCATTTTAATGTATGTTAAATTAATAATTAACTATTGTGTATGGTCATCTCTAAATCAGCCAAACAGCACCAGACTGTCACAAGTGCTGGTGTTGACAATTAAGTGTTGGTGCCGTGCACCGGAAACCACAGGCTCAAATTAAGCACTGGGTCAGGCCCTACTTCCAACCCACCTTGGCCACCCAACTCACAATGTGCAAGGCCTTTGGTTGTGCGCTGCAATTGTTTGCTGCATGACCTGGCCTGCCAACCTCTACTGCACACAGCATATCTGTAACTAGCACTAAAATCAAGGGTAGAGTAACCTGTCAAACAGCGCAACACTCAAACCTGCTGCACTGCGTGACAGGGAGAGATGAGAGAGGTGGCAGGTCTACAGAGATATGGTACTGTTCTCCCTTCTCCCTAGCGCTGGTGCATCAGGCTGCTGAGCACCACACACACCTTTGCATCATATTGCAAGGATGTCTGCATGAGTCTAGCAGAGGTTTCTGTACTGGAAGGATATCCTTCATGTATAAAATACTATGCCAAGACAAATTGTAAAACTTTTCCTACCTTTCCTATCTTTCCTACCTTGTAGCTGTGCTGAACAGTGCAGCACACATGCAAAGTCAGAAATGAAAGGAGAAATAAAAGTATTTCTCATTTTAACATCAGCTTCAAAGTGGCATTATTTTTTAGCATAAAACCATGTCTACTATTGTTAATAGATATACGCTTTTGAGTGAAAAAAGCATGGATGGTAGATCACAGGAATGTCAATGTATCACCCATGGAATAATGCCTTGATGCAGAGTATTGCAAAGCAGCCCTTTCCAGCACAAACGAAAATTCTATGAAAGACGTTTTGTGAAGGTTTGCGTCACTTTTGTGATGCAAACGCTGTACAAATTGTTTGTAAAGCTGGCCCCTAATGTGTTAGCTGTCAAATTGTATGCAGATTAATTGAACAGCACCAATGTTATTAGTGAATAAAACTCTAATTGCCCACTAATTTATCTCCCCCACCCCTTGTTGCATCTGCTAAAAACTTACCATAACCAAAAGAAGGGTAAAATTACAAAACAGCTCCAAAATAGTGTGGGTTTTCATCAAACAGTACAAAATTTATTAGCAGATGAATACCCCCTTCTCCCACCTGTTGAAATCTCTGATTTCCCCTTGATGGGTTTGTATAGAATTGAGAAAACCAACAGTACACTAAACATGCTAACTCTCTGCCAAAGTTCATGCAGATCTATGGCATAAATGTAAAATTAAGTTAATAGTGCTGTCACATTTTTTCATTTGTTCTACTTTTAAAATATATAAAAAATAATTTGCAATAATATTCAACATAAATATATGTTTGCTAACTTAACATAACACTTAACAAATGTTTTTAATTTTCCCTTTACTTTACCACAGGGAGATCTCCCCCCGACTGTGGTGTCTCTCAATGTTAATGTATAGATAATTAATATACAACACTATTAACTTAATTTTGAATTAAATCTTTAACTAATTTAAATATATTCAATTAAATGAAAAATATGTGTCTCAGGTTTAAATTCAAAATAAATTCCCACCTAAAATAAAAACCAAATTTGATTATGCATTAATAAATATTGCATTATTGAAAGTGATATATTAAATTATTTTAAAGTGGTTTAACTATATTTTATAAAACAAATAATGTTAAACTAATGTATACATTCAACAAAGGTGTGTTAAAATACTTCATACTTAGCTCATAAATATAATATATGTTTAGATTTTTTAAATATTAAATTGTATTTATCAATATTTTTAGCTATTCTAAGTAATTTAATTTAATTTAACATTACTTTCTATGGGGTTTTACGTCCCTACCTCCATTATTTTCTATGGGGGTGTGTTGCAGTACCAATGGTTATCCATACGCAGTGCAGGACTATCTCCTTCTCTGAACTGGAGTAGTTTACTACTGCTTTGGGTTCCTTTTAGTCAGCAGTAACTTTAGAAGTGCAGTTTGTGAATAACTTAGGGCCAGATGTAGCAAAGGGTTTTTCCCATTCTCTGTCAATGGGAAAATGTTTTCGTACATATGGCCCTTAGTCTTTTGTGGGTGCAGCTAACTCGCTCTAAATCCCTCCTTACTCCATCTGAACCCATTCCCATTTAGTAGAAATGGTGCCCCTTTTTCCACAACTCTCATCGTTCCTTCCAACATTTACTACTAAATAGTAAACATTACATATGTGGGGGTCTCCCCATAAAAAGATAGGAGAGGTAGAGGTCGAGATTTACAATTTTAGGTTTGAGAATAGCAATTTGAAGTACTTTAGTGGTACTATTGTAGCCCTGCTGAGCGTACTACAAAATGCAGTTTGTGAATAGACGCAAAGGGGGTCATTACAACCCTGGCGGACGGTGTTAAAGCGGCGGTAAGACCGCAAACAGGCCGGTGGAAAAAAAAATTGAATTATGACCGTGGCGGAAACCGCCAACAAAGACAGCCACTTTAACACTCTGACCGCCACGGCGGTACAAACAAACAGCGCGGCGGTCACCGCCAACAGACAGGCGGGAGACAATGTACCGCCCACAGTATCACAACCTTTTCCGGGGCGGATTCACTGCGGATAAAAACACGGCGGAAACAGCCATTTCAAAGGGAAAACGCTCACCTCTACACACTCCACGAGGAAGGAGGACACCATGGAGCCGGAACTCCAAATACTTCTTGCACTAGTCTTCCTGCTCCTGTACGACGATCATCAACGCCGGTGGCGAAGACAGACTGCATCTACGACATAGGGGAGGGGGAGGCAAAAGACAGGGACACACACACGCAACACCCCCACCCCCACCCCCACCCTTACCCACTGCAACACACACACCAATGCATATCCAGACATTACAGTAACAAACCCCAACCCCCCCCGGAAGAATGCAAAGACCAAAGGAAATGAGTGGATCCATTGTAATATATCAAAATACAAGATATATATATCCACATATATATATATATACACATAAAAAAAAATATACACCACGAATAGTAGTGCAGGTAATGCACAAGTCATTGTCCGTGGACCACTGGGCCCAAAATGCATGGGCGAGGCCCACACAAGATACCTGACCAGAAATGGAGAGAACACTGCTGGGGCATCAGATAGAAATACAACAGGCACCTCAGGGGGAAGGGAAGGAGGGGCATCTCAGCCGGATGAGTGCACCACGCCAGATCCACGAGGGGGCTCCACAGTGGGTGGTTTGCCCACCGTTCAATCCTGGGGAGTGCAAAGCCACAGTCTCTCAAGTCTCTACAGTGGGTGGTTTGCCCACCGTTCAATCCTGGGGAGTGCAAAGCCACAGTCTCTCAAGTCTCTACAGTGGGTGGTTTGCCCACTCTTCAATCCTGGGGAGTCCAAAGCCACAGTCTCTCAAGTGGAGAACAGTCTCCACTGGTTCTGGAGGGGGACTGGTGCCCAGAGTGCTTCATCCTGTGCAGGACAGACTGAGTGGATGCATGTCTCCACTGGTTCTGGAGGGGGACTGGTGCCCAGAGTGCATCACTCTCCCCATGACGGTCCCAGTTGCGTCACTGCCCCTGCCGCTCATGGGCTAGCGGTGCTTGACTTGGCGGTCCTTGCCCTTTTCAGCGGTCCTTGCCCTGTTCAGCGGTGCTTGCCATGGCAGTCTTTGCCCTGTTCAGCGGTGCTTGAGTTTTAAAGTTTCTGACCTGTTCAGTGGTGCTTGCCAGGGCGGTCTTTGTCCTGTTCAGCGGTGCTTGCCCTGTTCAGCGGTGCTTGAGTTTGAAGTTTCTGACCTGTTCAGCGGTGCTTGCCATGGCAGTCTTTGCCCTGCTCAGCGGTGCTTGCCCTGTTCAGCGGTGCTTGTGTTTGAAGTTTCTGACCTGTTCAGCAGTGCTTGCCATGGCGGTCCTTCATTGCCCAGCTGGGCTGGGGCTGGCGGTCCTTCATTGGGCAGCTGGGCTGTGGCTGGCGGTGGCCTCCTGGCCACTGACGATTGGGCTGCCCTCCTGGGCACTGACTCTGGCGGTGGCCTCCTGGCCAGTGACGATTGTGCTGGCGGTGGCCTCCTGGACGTCGGGGATGATGGCGGTCTTCTCCACTGTGCTGCTCCTCCCAGACTTTGGTGATTTCTTCTGCCCCTTCCCCACCTTGGGAGGAGTCACAGCTGAGTGGACTCTCCCCCTGGGACCCTTGTGAGCGGCTTTGCTGGCTGGAGTCTTCCCCCACTCCCGCCGGGCACTGTCCAACTTCTGGTGCTTCACGAGGGGGACTGGCTGTGCTGTTGCTCCGTGCCACACTGGCTGCCCTGGTGCCCGGTGCAGTCCACATACCTCTAACAACAGGTACCACTGGTCCCGGAGATTTTTTGGCTGAGGTGTTAGTATGGGACCTATGAATTGGAGGGGGGGGGGAAGAGGTCAAGCTTGGTCAGGAAAAGTTTCTTAGGAATACTGGGACGGGTAGCTGGAGGGGGTCTGGGAGTGGAGGGAGAGGAGGTGGTTGTAGGAGGTGTAACTTTTGTGGCTTTGGGTGCAGGTGCATGCGCTGGAGGCTGTTGTGAGGTGGATGTATGTTGGGTGGGTGTGTGCCTGCATTTGTGTACTTTGGGAGTGGGCGTCACAGACACACTGGGAGAGGACACAGGGGACGTGCACATGGTAGTGGGGGTGGTGAGTGCAGGTGAGCGGGGTGTGCTGGTGGGTGTGCTGGTGCGGGACCTAGTGGCTGTAGTGGTAGTGCATGCAGGTGAGAGTGTAGACGAGACTGGGAGGGATGAGGGAGACGATGAGGAGGGGGACACAGTGGAGGCAGTGGATGTTGATGTGTCTGTATGTGTGTGATGCTTGCGTGAGTGCCTGTGGGATGTGTGGTGCTTATGTTTGCATGAGCTTCCCTTGCGTGGTGAGGTGTGTGCATGCTGGTCCGATGGTATGCTTGGGATAGGCAAGGGTACAGGGGATTGGGTCTGGGTGGAGGAAGTTGGAGGGGGGAGGCTAGACACAGGGACAATGGCTGCCATCAGTGCTGAGGCCAGAGTTTGCAGGGTTCGATGAAGGGCAGCCTGACCAGAATGAATGCCCTCCAGGAATGCATTAGTGTGTTGCAATTCCCTTTCTACACACTGGATGGCATTCAAAATGGTAGACTGCCCAACAGTGAGTGACCTGAGGAGGTCAATGGCCTCCTCACTGAGGGCAGCAGAGGTGACTGGGGCAGGGGTGAGGTGCCTGGGGCAAAGGTGATGCCTACCCTCCTGGGTGAGCGGGCACGGGGCGAAGGCTGAGGGGCTGCTGGGAGGGCGGTGCTGGTAGGGGGTGGGGTCTGTACCTGTAGAAGTGGGGGGCACAGATTTTGCCGCCACCACAAGGGAGCTCCCATCGGAGGACGAGTCTGTGTCGCTGGTTGCTGATCCTGTCCCTGCTGTGAAGCTCCCCACGCCTTCTGTCCCACTGGTGTATTCTGAGTCCGTGGTGTGGCCCTCCATGGCCATGTGGGATGCAGCTCCCTCGTGCTCCAGTGCCACTGTACCCCCTCCTTATGATGCTGATACACACAAGAACAGGGAGACCACAAAAAGGGGGGGGACGACAGAAGAAAGACAGGTTGAGTGCATGGCTTACCGCTACCATTGGCGGACAATACAGACACAGAAGCCCCCTGAACTACGCCGCGCTGTTGGGATCTACAGATGCAGTTCCTGGGATATGGCCTACATGGCTATGGTCGACATCTGCACACATAGATGACACAGGGGCATGTATACCTGTACTTGCCACTCTACAGAGGTGGGGTGGAGTGCCACATGGCCTGCATTACGGAGGGGCCTAGCCTACGGAACTCGGCCTGGCCTAGGGGAACCCACAGCCCTCCTCCCCCACCCAGACACCTTCACTGCGCGCAAAGTCCGCAGAATGATGTTGTACTCACCCCTTGTGTCTGCTGTGATGCCCTCAAGCGCCCATCCAACTCCAGGTAGGCCACCGCCAGGATCCGGAACATCAGGGGGGTCATGGTGCGACGGGCACCCCTCCCACGTTGGGAGGCCATCCCCAGCTGAGCCTCCGCCGTCTTCTTGCTCCAGCGGCGAATGTCCTCCCATCTTTTATGGCAGTAGGTGCTCTGTCTGTGGTAGACCCCCAGGGTCCGGACGTCCTTGGTGATGGCATGCCAAATATCCTTCTTCTGGTGGGTGCTGACCTAAATGAAATGTACAGGGGAAGAAGAGAAGTCATTCCCTACCCTTGCCATGTGGCACATGCATTCACAGTCATCATGCATGCAGAACCGTGGCCCCTTCCTTCTTACAACCAGCCCTGTCCACTCAGGCATAGCCCATACAAAGTGCTCCCTGTGTACTTACCTGTTGGTGTGGAGGACCGTAGAGTAGCGTGCACTGGGGGAGGACCCCGTTCACGAGCTTCTCCAACTCCTGTGCAGTGAAGGCAGGACCCTTTCCCCAGACGCACGAGCAATTGTCTCGTCCAGACCGAGGTCACAGCAGCACTTGCAGTGTAGGTCCTCTCCTGTCGAAGATCAGGTATCGAGTGATTGAACAGATAGAAAATGGCGGTCACGTCCGCGGCGGTGACGTCCGTGGCGGTTCCGTGGCGGTGCGTACCATCACCGCCGGCACACTTCGTCATTGGCTCCTGGGACCCATAGGGTCCAATGTTAACCAATGCAGCATTGCGCCACGCTCTTCGACCGCCTACCGCGACGGTGTACAACGCCAGCGCAGTTACCTCACATCCCATTGTCCCACTTTAGAGGTCAGGCAGCCGCCATTTCAGGGACCCACATTGCTTCATTTTCAACTGCGTCACACATACCTAGGCCTAGACTCAACACATATACAGGCAACCTTTTGGATTATGTTTCGTGTTCTGTGTAGACTGTGGGTACATACCTCTGAGCTGTTTGACTCTGTGGTCGCTGTTGTCCTTCCTAGGCACCGTCCGCTGGGACATGTAAGGAGATGGTGGAATCCTCCGGTGTACCGACCGCTGTGGACCTGTTGACAATGGAGGAGCGACATTTAATCATCACCTACAGGTTTGACCGTGCCACAATCCAGGAACTGTGTACCCAGTTGGAGCCTGACCTGATGTCAGCAATCCGCCATCCCACAGGAATCCCCCCTCAAGTGCAGGTGCTATCAGTGCTCCATTTCCTTGCAAGTGGGTTATTTCAAACAACAGTGGCCATAGCATCAGGGATTTCCCAGCCTATGTTTTCCAATGTGTTGTCCAGAGTGTTGTCTGCTCTTCTGAAACACATGCGGAGCTACATCGTTTTCCCTCAGGTGGAGGATTTGCCTACAGTGAAAGGTGATTTCTATGCCCTTGGACATATCCCTAACATCGGAGGTGCCATTGATGGGACCCATGTAGCTCTGGTCCCCCCCCCACAGGAGTGAACAGGTGTACAGGAACCAGAAGAGTTATCATTCCATGAATCTACAGATGGTATGTTTGGCAGACCAGTACATCTCCCAGGTAAATTCTATGTTCCCTGGCTCAGTGCAAGACGCCTACACCCTGCGGAATAGCAGCATCCCTTATGTGATGGGTCAACTCCAGAGGCACCGGGTGTGGCTATTAGGGGACTCTGGTTACCCCAACCTGTCATGGCTACTGACCCCAGTGAGGAATCCTAGGACCAGGGCAGAGGAACGCTACAATGAGGCCCATGGGAGGACTAGGAGGGCGATAGAACACACCTTCGGCCTCCTGAAGGCCAGGTTCAGGTGCCTCCATATGACAGGGGGTTCCCTATTCTACTCACCAAGGAAGGTGTGCCAGATCATCGTGGCCTGGTGTATGCTTCACAATTTGGCTTTGCGACACCAGGTGCCTTTTTTGCAGGAGGATGGTCCAGATGACGGTGTTGTGGCAGCTGTGGAGCCTGTGGACAGTGATGAGGATGAAGCAGAGGAAGAAGACATTGACAACAGGGACTCAGTTATCCAGCAATATTTCCAGTGACACACAGGTGAGAATACATTCCTGCCTACTACAAGTACTTTCACACTTCTACCTCTATCCTGTCTGTCGATTTCAACCAGTACACGGTAACGGAGTTGTACATTTCCATTACGGTTTCACAGGTGTGGTTTTCAACATGTGTCATCTGCTTAGATTCCTCATGGACTTGAGATGTGTGACATAGGTATGTTGACATTACAATTGAGAACACATTTTGTCACTGTCATTGCTATAATACATTTTCTTTATCACAGACTGACTCCAGGATGTTTTGTGCTTCAAGGGTGTTTATTTAAGTGCTAAATATTGGAGGGGGGTTGTAAAATGGTGAGGGGTGATGGTGGAGGACTGTCCATGGCAGAGGCCAGTCTATGCGTCTCACAGGTGCATTGCCCATATGGGCATAGGAAGTGGAGCTGGGGCAGTTCCAATATGGACAGGGTTACAAAGTGGGACAGTAGGATAACAATCAGGGTGGTCTTATTTCTTGGCGGGGTCTTGCCATCGTGCTCTGTCTTGTTCCTGGTTCTCAGGGACCGCTTTCGGGGTGGTTCTCCCTCTGCAGGGGGTGGGGTGCTGGTGTGGTGGTCCTGTGGCGGTGCCTCCTGTCCACTAGCGCTGGCGGAGGTGGTGGGCAGTTCATCGTCCTGGCTAGTGTCAGGGGCCCCTTGGAGTGCCACAGTGTCCCTTCTGGTGTTGAGTATCTCCTTCAGCACCCCTACGATGGTGCCCAGGGCAGTGCTGATGGTTCTGAGTTCCTCCCTGAAGCCCATATACTGTTCCTCCTGCAGGCGCTGGGTCTTCTGAAACTTGGCCAGGACTGTTGCCATCGTCTCCTGGGAGTGGTGGTAAGCTCCCATGATGGAGGAGAGGGCCTCGTGGAGAGTGGGTTCCCTAGGCCTGTCCGCCCCCTGTCGCACGGCAGCCCTCCCAGTTCCCCTGTGTTCCTGTGCCTCCGTCCCCTGGACCGTGTGCCCACTACCACTGCCCCCAGGTCCCTGTTGTTGTTGGGGTGGTGGGTTATCCTGGGTTCCCTGTGGTGGTGGACACACAGCTGATTGACGTGTCCTGGGGACGGAGGTATGGGCCCGCTGGGTGGGTGCTGTGCTGGTGTTACCAGAGGGTGGAAGGTCTGTGGTGGGCTGTGCCTGTGTGAGGGGAACCAACTGTCCCGAGGCCCACGATGGTCCGGGCTGGTCATCTAGGTCCAGTTGGACAGAGCTGCTGTCATCACTGTGGGCCTCTTCTGTGGGTGGGGTGGAGATGTCTGGACCCTCCTGTCTGGTTACGTTGGGTAGTGGTCCTGCAGGGATGGAAAGGCATGATTATTGCATCTGTGTGTTTCAATGTGCAATGGGTGGGTGACCGTGTACCCCAGTGCTGGCATTCCTGTGTGTGGGCTTGTGTGATGATGGTCCAGGGGGGTGTTATGGGTATGTGCAGTGGGCATGCTTTAGTGATGGGTATCCATGCTTTGTTTTTGCATGCAGAGCTTGGTGTTGGGATGGGTGGTTTGTGATACTGGTACATTTGTGAGGAGTTGGAGTGATAGGGGTGGGAGCGAGGGTGGGGGTCTGTGATAGCATGCAGTTAGGGTGGGGGATATGATAGTTAAGATTTGACTTACCAGAGTCCATTCCTCCACCGACTCCTGCGAGGCCCTCAGGACGCATAATAGTCAAGACCTGCTCCTCCCATATTGTTAGTTGTGGGGGAGGGGGTGGGGGTCTGCAGCCAGTCCGCTGTACCGTGATGTTGTGTCTGGAGACCAGGGAACGCACCTTCCCCCGTAGGTTGTTCCACCTCTTCCTGATGTCGTCCCGATTTCTTGGGTGCTGTCCCACTGCGTTGACCCTGTCGACTATTCTTCTCCATAGCTCTATCTTCCTAGCAATGGAGGTGTGCTGCACCTATGAGCCAAATAGCTGTGGCTCTACCCGTACGATTTCCTCCACCATGACCCTGAGCTCCTGCTCCGAGAACCTGGAGTGTCTTTGCTGTGCCATGGGGTGGTGTAGGTGATGTGTGGGGTGGTGTATGTGGTGATAAGTGTGGTGATATGTAGTGGTGTGTGGTGTTTTGTGCGTGGAAGTAGTGTGGGTGATGGTGTTGAGTGTCTGTGGCTGCTAGTTTGTGGATGGTGGTATCTCTCTCTGGCCTTCATTCGTGAAATTTGGTCGTAGGGGTTTGTGGGTGATGTGGGTGTGTGTTTTATATAGTATTGGGTGTGTGGGAGTGGTGTGTGTATGTGTCTCAGGTGTGTGTCTTTCGAATTGTCCAATGTGGTGGTGTTTTGGAGATGTGTGTGTATTTTGAGCGCGGCGGTGTATACCGCCAATGGAATACCGCGGTTGAAAGACCGCCACGTGGATTCGTGGGTAGCGATAGCATGGGCGTATTTCTGTTGGCATGACGGTGGAGGTTTTGTTATCGCCAGTTTATCACTGACCTTTGGTGTGGCGGACTTGTGTGGGTGTCTGAATTTTGTCGGATTTTGGGATGTGGTTCATTATAGCTGCTGCGGATTTCCGCGGCCGCTGCAGTGTGTTGCCGGTCTTCTGCACAGCGGTAAGCGGCTTTTACCGCCAATGTTGTAATGACCCCCAAAGTCTGATATTCTGGGTAAAACATGTACTTCAATAGCGTCAGCAGCAGCTTGTCTGTTGATTCCTTAGTGTTGTACTGGAGCTTCCCACAGTGTTCTAATGAACATCTAGAGCACTAACATTCTGCATTTATAACAAAAGTGTGACACACTTGAACACCATCTTGATGGAATTACAGCTGTAAAACTTAAAGCATTCTCTACTGTAACTGAACAAAATGACAGGGGTCAATTTTCTCATAAAAATTAAAGGTAGTACTCCTGAAATAATCTTTAAGTGCAAGTGATTGGAAGAAACTGACCTACATGTTTGAGCCTTACTCAACCTTGTTCATGGGAGGAAGCCATAGTTTTTTCAACCATTTACACAAAAATGCATCATGTGACCAGTATTGTGATGATGAACATAATTAAAATGCAGTACTTAGAACCAAAATTAATATATTCACTTGTAAAAATGGTTGGATAACATAAAAATGTTTTATATGTATTGTGAAAATGATATCTTAAACATCAGGTGCAATCCACTGAAATCAAAGCAATTACAAACTATTTTTTATTATTGCCATGTAGGGTGATACAACTGAAAGTCAACTTGATACTTTAAGTAATGCAAACTCACATTGTAGTCACTCTATTCTTGTTCATTCGCACAAATTCATTGAGAATGTACATCAAATGTTCTAAGCAATTTATGTATAGACCCGTATTGCTATAATTACATAATTGTTTCAGTGCATATTAATAAGGGGTTTAGCCCTGAACTCCACTTGCTGAGTTTGCAGAGTTTTCCCCAATCTGCGCTCTAAGGGCCAGATGTAGCAAATTTTTGCGAGTCGCAAATGGCCCGAATCGCAATTTGCGACCCCGCAAAATCGGAAATGGGATGCATAAATCCCATTTCCGAATCGCAAATTGCGATGCAAGCCATTCCCGACTCGCAAAAATAGCGACCCCATTTTGCGACCCGCAAATAGGAAGTCGCAAACCATATGAAATAGCCACTCGCAAATCGCGACTAGTTGCAAAAAGCCCTTTTTGCACTTCCAATTTACCACTAACTCAGAGCAGGTGGTAACCATAACCAAAGTATAAAAGGGGACCCAGAAGGCACCTGGGCCACTCAAGATGGCGGAGATATATGTGATAGCAAGGAGGAGTAGAGCCCACGCTGCACAGCAGATGAGGAGGAGGAGCCAGAGACAGGAGAAGATATACAGAACCAGACAGACACTTTTCCAACAAACTGAGGAGAAGATATATGATAAATACAGACTTAGCAGTGCAGCAATCTTAGAATTAATAGATCTACTCAATCCGCAGCTTCAACGCCAGACTGTGCGCGGCAGCGCCATCCCCACACATGTGCAAGTGCTATGCTGCACCTCTTGGCCTCGGGCAGCTATCAGGGGGTCATTGCTGTGGCAGGTGGGGTATCCCAAAGTGCACTTTCACGGATCTTCAGATCATTCCTAGATGCCATACTCACACACATGTCCAGATACATATACCTACCAAGGAATGAGGCAGAAATCAACAGCACCAAGTTGGAATTCTACAGGATTGCCAACTTCCTGCATGTAATAGGGTGTGTAGACGGGACACATATACAAATATGCCCTCCTGCAAATCTGGAATATCTGTTCCGCAACCGGAAGTGTACCCACTCACTGAACATCCAGGTGGTATGTGACGCCCATAATTTTATAACTGACATGGTAGCCAAATTTCCAGGGAGTACACATGACTCTTACATTTTCAGTCACAGTGGAATACACCAACGCCTAGAACGTGGGGAGTTTGGAGACAGATATCTCCTAGGTATAGCTGAATACGCCTTGAAGACATACACACAGGTCAATGTGGAACCCATCCATGCCCTGCTAACATTGTTCATTTTTGCCAAACAGGTGACAGTGCATATGCGCTACGACCTTGGATACTTACCCCGTACTTAACACCCAGCAATGAGACTGAGAGGCGATACAACAGTGCACATAGGAGGACCCAAAATGTTATAGAGAGGACCTTTGGACTGTTGAAGGCAAGGTTCCGATGCCTCCACAGAAGTGGAGGTGCCCTCCAGTATGCCCCATTAACAGCATTCAAGATCGTTGGCGCATGCGCTATACTGCACAACATTGCAACCAAACGTGGCCTACATCTCACCCCGGAAGACCCAGATTCGGAGGATGACGAGCAAGAGCTACCATATCGCCATCATGGGGATAGAAGTATTGCAAATCAAAGCAGACAGAGACGGGACCGCATTGCAAACCAATACTTTGGAAGGTACGTGTTAACTTTCACCACACACACGAATGTCACACACAAAGGGCCCAGGTGTGAAGTGGAACAAACAAGTACTTTAATGATCTGAACCAATAAACTATTTACAGAAACTACTGATCAGGGGTTGTAAAAGTCCACCTGCTATGAGGACACATTAACCTCATGTGCCTCCATTGTATGTCAGTGCGTAGCTCACACCCTACGCCGTGCTCGCCCAGCATGGCTGGTTCCTGAAGCGTCTGCAGTGCACTGCCGTGCACTGCCACTATGCAACACCCTGGTGTCTGTGGCTGATGCACTACTTATAGTAGAGCCCTCCTCACTGTCTTGCGGCGTGTCTGCCGCGCCCCTAGCCACCTGTCATGCCTCCATCATGTCGACTGCGTGGCTAATGCGTCCCAGCCCACGAGCCACATCGCTGGCAAAGTGGCCCGTGTCTACCTGTAGGCTGACTGTGCGGCGTGACAGCCCTGTGGTGTTTACAGCCAGCCGGACGATTGAGGCAGCCATGCGGTCTAGGTGGTGGATGAGCTGCCGGTCACGGTGCCTTGCACCCTCTCTCTCCGTGACAAGTTCAGCCACCAGTTGTCTGATTGAGAGCGCAAGGTCACCTACATTGCTGTTTAGATGTTGTAGCTCTGTGTGGACCTGTTGCAGCCCTGTTGCTTGGTTTCTTTCCATGCGCCGCATGGCCCCTGAAATAAGTCGAATTTCCTTTGTCTGCAGGCGCTGACCATGGATGAGTGCAGCCTCGGCGGCAGAAATGGAGGCGTCCCCTACTTCTCCCTATGACACTGTAGGGACAGTGACACGTCGCCTGCGACGCGGTGGTGGTTCTGTGTCCTGTACGCTGGCACTGTGGCTGGGACCGGGTGCTGCCTCAATCTCCAGTATGGCCCTTGGTGCATCTGGAGGAGACTGTGATTGGGTGTTGCAGGATCCTGTGGTGGCTGCTCCTGGGTCCTGTGCTGCCTGGTGGCTGACCTGTGGCCCCTAGACGGTGTGGCTGGAGGTGGTGTCTTGTGGGAGACCTGTGGGACATAGGGAACACACTGTCAGTATCTACCATCTGTTATATGCTTCCTAATAAACTGTTGCCTATCAGCTGCCTAATTGACTACATTGCCCATAATTCACCATTCAGGTGGTTGCTACTCTGAAATGGAGCTATTTTGGTTGTGCATGCTGCTGTGTACTAGGTGGGTGGGGGTATGGCAGATATGGGTGTACATGCATGTCTCATGGTACTCACTGGTTGATGGTCCTGGCGCTGACGTGTCCAGCTCTCCTATTCCGGAAACTGCCTCTGGCTCCAGGGTCTCCTCCACTCTTTCCTCCAAGGGTGTGGGTGGTGGTATGGTAGATGGTCCTCCTCCAGTGCCCCTCATCTCCCGGAGGCGCTCTGCCACCCTCTCCTTGGTCCGGGAGCGCAGGTCATACCACCTTTTTTTGAGTTTCTCAATACTCCTGTGGCTCACACCCATTGAATTTACTTTGTCTTGGATTTCACTCCAAATCCTCCTTTTTTCCTGCTCTGGCACACTGAGGGCTGCTCTCCCAAAGAGTTGATCATGGTGCTGGAAGCATTCGTCCGTCAGCACCTCCAGTTCTTTTTCTGCAAATTTTATCTTTCTCTTCCTGGCTGTTTCTTCCATTGTAGCTGCTGTTCCTCCTGTTGGCTGTTCAGCAGTTGAAAATGGTGTGGTCCTCCCTCCTCCCAGGTGTATTAGTAAACTTCCTGGCTGTGATGTCATTATCAAGAGCCAGGAAGTGTTCTCCAGAGTGTTCTGCTGCACCTGCATTCAATTTGCGGCACAGTCGCAATTTGCGACACCCACTCGCAAATTGCGTGTTTGTTTTTAGCGCAGTCGCAAAAAGTGACCTCGCAAACAGCGGACTCGCAATCTGCTGTGCGACTTCATTTGCGAGTCGCAAACTGAAGTCGCTTTTTCTTGTTGGATACCATATTGCGATTCGGAAATTGCGAGTTGCAACGACTCGCAATTTCCGACTTGCAATTTTTTAGCTACCTACATCTGGACCCTAGTTCCTGAAAACGCTGCATAGCAGAGTTTTTTCCTCATTGATCTTGTTGGCGAGTTCAAGTGAGGAAAATCTTACTCCAGACCACCTCCAAGAGAGATTTCTCAACGCAGGGCGTCGTGGATGGTCACTACTGCTTGCTTTGAGAAACCTTACATTTGAGTTGACGAAACAGCTGCTTGAGTAGAAACTCTACTCAAGCAGCAGAAAAGAAGCAGTGTACTCTTGAGCTGTGCGTGGCGCCATTCACGCTGATTTTTCAGGGCTTGACAGATGCCCAGCATTAAAAATCAATGTGAACAGCACAACCTAATGCACTCCACCACTTGCAGAACTCCACGTAGCACAGCAGAGTGTTTTGGCCACTTCGGAGAGTTCTGTGTAGCGGAACTCCACAAACTCCGCCCAGGCCTAATATTAATTGACCATGGTCAAGTGACGCAGTGATGTATAGTTGCTCAGAAGCAGCTGTATAATCCAACAAAGAAAAATCATAAGAACCACTAGCAAACATTCCAACATCCTAGTGTTGTTGCTTCTTGATGTTATTCTGATTTCCATTTAGACGGAAGATAAAGTCCCTAAGGGGGGGCCCCTAAAGACATAGAAACAAAATTGGGGGGTAGGGCATGTGGGGGCATGCAGGGACATGCTGGGGCATAGGTTCAAGGTGGTAGGAATCAGTCAGTGATCAGGTCAGGGCATCCATATATGCAGTCATGGGCGAGAATGCGAGGGGGCAAGACATAGAAGGAAAGAAGGAGGGGGAGAGAAGAAGGAAGAAGATGGTTGGATGAGGGGAGGGAAGAGGAAGGGAAGGAAAAAAGGGGGGATGCTCGAGAGGAGGTTTGCAGCAGCAGTGGGGGGGTGGATGTCTGCACCAGTCTGTGCCTGTGATGCTGTGGGACACTGTGGAGCATGGCCATTGGGAGAATCAGGAAGGTTAATTGTATGGAGGACCTATGATTAATACAAAACATCATGGAGGAAGGGCGTCCAAGTTTGAAGGAAGGTCTCAGTCCTGTACTGCAAGCTGTAGATGACTCACTCATGAGAGGCCATCGGATACATCGCTGAAAGCCATTCATCCTGAGGGGATGCGCAGGAGCAACAGTGATAAAGTATATATATATATCTTGGCTGTGGTAAGGGCCATGTGTAAGAGACAAGTATGCAGGTGATATAGATCTGAAAAGTCTGCTGTGCTGTCTGAAAAGATCAGGGATGGCGTAGAGGGTTCACAATCAGTAAGGTGTCAAGCAACATGTTCCCAACTGCAGCCCAATAATACTGAATTGAGGGACAGTTGCACAGAATGTGCAAGAGGTCACAGAGGGCATGGGGCAGCGCCAGAAATTCGCACGAGGTAATAGGCCCACTGCCCTCAGTTTCACAGGTGTCCAGTGCCAGTGATACAGGGTTTTCAAGAGGCAGAATTTCATACATGCCTCCCTCCCCCTTTGGTTGAGTGCCTCCAGTAGATCAGCCTAGTCCTCCATTTCATAGTCCACCAGCAATCTAGCCTGTCATTTAGTGCTGATATTACTTAGGAGAGGTAAGAAGAATAGCTGGCAGTTCAAAAAGCTTTAAAAGCCTGACATCACCCCACAGAAACAGTCCCATTCCTAAGATAGGAAAACACAGGGGGCCCTGGAGAACCCAAGATTGTGCCCCGTGAAATTATTAAGACAGTGCTGCAGCTACAGATGCCTCCAAGACTGGTGTGGTGGGAGGCCAAAGTCCTTGCGGACACCCCTGTCCAAAATCTGTCCGAGACTGCCAATGCTACCTGAGTGCCACCCCTCCTAGTCCAACATCTCTCCTTCAGTTCCCTGGCTGGCATTGCCCCAAACTGGCACATGCTCATGAAGATGAGGGTCCACTCCAAATAGGCGATGAGCTTTGTGCCATCACCTCAGCATGGGGTTGGCAGGGTGCAATATAAACACTCCATCACTGTAGAGTGGGCTCAATCCGTGGGGGCGTGCCAGTAGCGTGCTTTCTACTAGTACCGATAGTGGTGGATCCTGTGTCTCAGGAAGCATATAGGCAAGCTGAGAGAGGTGGAGAGTTAAAGCATAGTGCTCTTCTGAGGGTGGGTCCAGTCCACCACATGAGTGATGGCCCAGGAGTTTAGTGCTGGCCCGACAGGGTTAGGATGTTCTCCAGACAAAAGAACGTATGCACCTAACCACAGAACGTGGCATGGACAGAGGTACCAACAAGGGCAGAATGACAAGGGTGTTTGTATGCCATGGTAACATCAGCATTTGCACTTCTTGTACTCTCCCCCAGAGGGAGAGGCCCAGGTGTGACCACTTCTCAAAGTCTAGCTTCATGCGGGCTATCAAGGGGTCAAGACTGTCCGCTAACATGTGATCCATACCTCTAGTGACATAGATCCCCAGATACGTGATTGCTTCCAGCGGAATAGAAAGTCAGATATAGCCCTGTGGGGCCACAAAGGGCCAGGATGCTCTGTGATGTCCCTCCGAGAGGCGGGGCGGTTCCGGGTCCCACCCACACCTGTGGCTGGTTCCCCGGATGTGAGATGAAGGTTCAGCCGGGGAGGATTCACCCCACTCAGAAGGCAGAGGGGGCCCCCAAATGAAGCCCCTGTATCAGGAGGCAGAGATGGTGCAGGGACCATGTGGTCATCCGGCTGCAGCAGCACAAGGGATACAGTTGGGCCCAGTCAGTCAGGATATAGAGTAATAGGCAGGCTCCGAGGCCCCCGGAGGGGAGGAGGGCCCTGGTTCAGGGAGCAGTGCCGGGGCCCTCTCCAGTTGGTGCAGCAGTCCTTGCTGGTGGTAATGATTAGCCCAGGCTGGCAGTGGGAGATCCACACTGTCTGTCCCAAAATGGCTGTGTTGGCAACTTGCCAGGGTGACAGGCTGACCCACATGCACACCACGTGGCTGGCCATGGTGTTGTGGTGGATTGTACTCAGATGCAGTAGGGCTTTACCCAATGAGAATGGCAGAGGAATTACCCACAGATTTGAAAGAGACTGTAAAGTATGAGATTTCACAAAAGGATTAGTGAATTAATCAAATTTATAGAACTAGTCTGAATTACTGTTAAACCTAATGTGATATTTCCAAGAAAACCACTCTAGCACATGAACCCCAGAAATAATAGCAGGATTATACCAATAATTGAGAATATGTTACAAAAGGGAATTCTAAGTGAAGTAATTGGGAGTTTATTGCAACTCACTGATTATCAGGTTGCAAAACTCTAGCAGAAAGTTTAGGATTGTACAGGATTTGAAAAAGGTGAATGATATTGTAACCCCATGTTGTCCAGTGTTACCATATCCAGGAACCATTCTTTATTAAATTCTGTGCATAGTAGAATGGTTCACTGTTGCAGATCTTTGTCAAGCTTTCGTCTCTATTCCATTACATCACCGACGAGGACAACAACAACTGTAAGTACACACACTCACCTGTTACACTTGTAAATTGTCAATTACTGTACAGTTACATAACATGTCACACTGGGGTGGGAGGGGTGCACACACACATAATAGTACCGTGACACACACACTGTCATACTGCATCAAAGACACCCACACATACCAAGTACGCACACTGCAGCCAATACACACACCACACACCAATAACACACAGTTACACACGGCAGAACAACACAGGTCCAGCCTCACACATTCCCATACAATATAGCAACACGTCACAACAACACTACAACTTCACAACTATGAACATATGTCACAAACACACAACCAACACTGTCCAGGGACTCGACACACATACAACATAATGAGCGACCGACTGTGATGGAACACACATAATTACACCATATTACAACCTGGCAATCGGCACCTACGCGTCACACACACAAACACACACAGGACATCTAACCCATTATGCCATGCTCAGTACATGTAGACTCAAACAGTCAAAACACACAAATCCACACAGCACAACAACACAGCTCAACACAACAAAACACAATACCATGAAAGCAACATACTTTCCCACATATATATAACCATTCATGCAACACACACCCCATCCCTGGGGTACAAAAGCACTCCCCACAACCTCACATACTGCTCTAACAATATATGAAGCACAAGCAGCACACACACAAATACAGGCACTCTAACAATAAAAGCCAGGAACAACTCACACCTAGGAAAGGAAATGCACGATTAAGATGTAAAAAAAACAGCAACTGGTTGGCATTAAATTAATTTAAAATAAATTAAATCTCCTCCTTTCTCTCATTTAAATCCTTCTATCTGCTATCAACTTTGCAAACACTGGACTATTAGGAACTCGAATAGTTAAGGATTTATTTTAACTGGAAACATGAAGTTCCCGCATCTCACTGACCCTAAGAGGTTGAGACTTTGAAGTGAAATTGACCAGGAAATTGACCAGGAGCTGCAATTCAATCATCAAGTTATCAATATTTTAAATATAATTCATTTAAGTAGGAATCAATAAGGAGATTTTTGTGTAGTTTTCAAAGTTTATTTAAATCTCTTAGTAATGTGGGGCCAGATGTAGCAAAAATAAAAATTGCGACTCGCATTTTGCGAGTTGATGCGACTCGCAAAATGCGAGTCGCAAATTGGAATGTCAGAAAAAAAAGCGATCCGATTTTGCGACTCGCAGCCGGACTCGCAACGCTGTGTGCGAGTCCGCAGTTTGCGAGGTCGCTGTTTGCGAGTGTGCAAAAAACGAACTCCCAATTAGCGAGTGGGTGTCGCAAATTGCGATTACCTTCAAAATAGCTTGCAGGTGCAGCAGAACACTCCAGAAAGCATACCAGAACATTCTGGAAACACTTCCTGGCACATGATGATGACATCACAGCCAGGAAGTTAACAAATACACCTGGGAGGAGGGCTCAACAGTGAGCAGTGTCTCTGCCACTGACAGTAGGGTGCTGAGGAGTGGTAGGCACAGCACCATGGACGCAGCAGGGACCAGCCAGGCTGGCAGGAGGAGCAGGAGATCATAGATAACAGCCAGGACAGATTAATGTGGCACATGGCGTTAATGTGCCACATGACTGGTTGGCATTTTCCTGCCCATGGACAATTTCAACTTGTATATAGTTTCTTCATGACATTAATAAAACAGTTATTTTTGTTCCACTTAACAAATGGTTAATAGGTGAGTATGGTGGGAGTTGACACGTACCGTCCAAAATATTGCATTGCAATGTGGTCCCGTCTCAGTCTGCCTTGATTAGCTAGACTCCTATCCCCATGATGGCGATGTGGTTGTTCTTGCTCTTCATCATCAGGATCTGGGTCTGCAGGGGTGAGAGGTAGCCCACGTCGGGTGGCTATGTTGTGGAGGATGGCGCATGTGACCACAATTTTGAAAGCGGTAATGGGGGTGTATTGGAGGGCGCCTCCACTGCGGTGGAGGCATCTGAATCTTGCCTTCAGCAGTCCGAAGGTGCGCTCGATCAGGTTTCTGGTCCTCTTATGCGCACAGTTGTATTGCCTCTCTGATTCAGTTCTGGGTGTTAAAAACGGAGTCATGATCCAAGGCCTGAGAGCATATGCACTGTCACCTGTTGGGCACAAAAGTACACGGTTAGGAAGTCCAGATTGTCGTGCACAGTGACCTGTGTGTATGTCTGCAAGTGTCTGTGGCTCTACCTAGGAGGTAACCGTCTCCAAATTCCCCACGTTCCAGGCGTTGATGTATCCCACTATGCCTAAAAATGTATGAGTCATGGGTACTGCCAGGAAACTTAGCTACGATGTCCGTGATGACATAATGGGCATCACAAACAACCTGTATGTTGAGTGAGTGGGTACACTTCCTGTTGCGGAAAATGTGTTCCAGATTAGCAGGGGGGCATATTTGAATGTGTGTCCCATCTACACACCCTATGACATGAGGAAAGTGGGCAATGCGGTAAAAGTCCAGCTTGGTGCTGTTAATTTCTGCCTCATTCCTTGGTAAGTATATGAAGTGAGACATGTGCGTGACTAAGGCATCTAGGAATGCTCTGAGGAACCTTGACACTGCACTTTGGGATACCCCACCTGCCACGGCAATGACCCCCTGATAGCTCCCTGAGGCCAAGAGGTGCAGTGCGCATAGTACTTGCACATGCGTAGGGATGGCGCAGCCACGTAGAGTCTTGTGTTCTAGCTGTGGTTTCAGTAAATCTATTAATTCTAGAATGGCTGCGCTGCTAAGGCGGTATTTGTCATAGATCTCCTCTTCAGTTTGCTGAAAAAGAGTCTGCCTGGTTTTATATATCTTCTCCTGTCTGTGGCCCCTCCTCCTCCTCTGCTGGGCTGCGTAGACTCTCCTCCTCACTGCTATCAGGTATATCTCCGCCATCTTGAGTAACCCAGATGCCTTCTGGGTCCCCTTTTATACTTTGGTAATGGTTACCACCTGCTCTGAGTTAGTGGTAAATGGGACATGCAAACTGGGCTTTTTGCGACTAGTCGCAATTTGCGAGTTGCAATTGCATATGGGTTGCGACTCGCAAATTGCGACTTGCAATTTGCGGGTCGCAAAATGGGGTCGCACCGGATGTGACTTGCAAACGGGTCCCATCGCTTTTTGCGAGTCGGAAATGGGCTTTTTGCATCCCATTTCCGATTTTGCACTGTCGCAAATTGCGATTCGGCCCGTTTGCGAGTCGCAATCGTTTGCTACATCTGGCCTCAAATTCTTTATTAGGATATCATAAGATATTCAATACAATTAGACAACAGAAGATGAAGCATGTTGCATAAACTGTATCCCTATTGTGACCTAAATAGAGTAGAGAAAAGCATAAACAGATGCCATAAGGAGCTCCAGGTTTGAGAGGTGAAAGAATAAAAGCTGTAACAGAACTTTTCACAAAGAGAGAATCAAGAAACTCAGTAGAGCCTCAAAACACTATGGCCCTCACTACAACATTGGCGGTAAATCCCGCTTACCGCCGTGCAGAAGACCGCCAACACACCGCTGCGGCAGCGGAATTCCGCTACAGCTATTACAACCCACAGCTCAGAATCCGCCAAAATCCAGACACCCACACAAGTCCGCCACACCAAAGGTCAGTGATAAACAGGTGATGACAAATCTGACACCGTCACGCCAACAGGAATAACCCACATCCCACGAATCCACACGGCGGTCTTTCAACCGCGGTATTCCATTGGCGGTACACACCGCCACTCTCAAAATACACACACACTTACAAAACACAACCACATTGGACAATTCCAAATCCACACGCCTGATACACATACACACACCACTCCCACACACCCAATCCAATATAAAACACACACCCACATCACCCACAAACCCTTACTACCAACATTGAGAAAGAAGGCCAGAGAGAGACACCACCAGATACAACACTAGCATCCACAGGCACACAACATCATTACTCACACACCATCCACGCACCTCAGACAACACACACAAACACATCCCCTCACACATCACAACTGACACCACCTCACACATCACCCACACCACATCATGGCACCTCAACGACACCCCAGGTTCTCTGAGAAGGAACTCAGGGTCATGGTGGAGGAAATCGTCTGGGCAGAGCCACAGCTATTCGGATCACAGGTGCAGCACCCCTCCATTGCAAGGAAGATGGAGCTAACGTCAACAGGGTCAACGCAGTGAGACAGCATCCAAGAACTAGGGATGACATCCGGAAGAGGTGGAATGACCTACGGGGGAAGGTGCGTTCCGTGGTCTCAAGACACTAGATTGCAGTACAGAGGACTGGCGCCAGACCCCGCCCCCCCTCATCCCCCACAACTAACAACATGGGAGGAGCAAGTCTTGGCTATTCTGCATCCTGAGGGCCTCGCAGGAGTAGCAGGAGGAATGGACTCTGGTAAGTCAACTCTTAACTAGTACATCCCCCACCCTACCTGCATGCTATCACATACCCCCACCCTCACCCCCATCACTCCAACACCTCACAAATGTCCCACTGTCACAACCCACACATCCCAACACCAAGCCGTGCATGCAACACCAAAGCATGGACACCCATCAACAAAGCATGTCCACAACAGATACCCACACAGACCCCAAACCAATTATCACACAAGGTCCTACACAAGAATGCAAGCACTGGAGTACAGGGTTACTCACCAATTGCAAACGATGGCACACACAGATGCAATAATCATGCCTTTACACCCCTGCAGAACCCCTACCCAACGTCACCGGACAGGAGGTTCCAGACATGTCCACTCCCCCCACAGAAGAGGCCCAAAGTGATGACAGCAGCTCTGTCCAACTGGATCAAGATGACCAGCCCGGCCCATCTGGGACCTCGGGACAGTCGGTTCCCCTGACACTGGCACATGCCACCACAGAGCCTCCCCCCTCAGGAAACACCAGCACAGCACCCACCCAGCAGGCCCATGCCTCTGTCCCCAGGACATGTCAAGCAGCAGTGTGTCCACCACTACAGGGAACCCAGGCAAACCCACCACCCCAAGAAAATCAGGGACCTGGGGGCAGTGGCAGTGGGCACACGGTTCAGGGGACAGAGCCACAGGAAAACAGGGAAGCTGGGAGAGCAGCTGTGTGACAGGGAGAGGACAGGCCCAAGGAACCCACTCTCCACTAGACCCTCTCCAACATCATGGGAGCGTACCATCATTCCCAGGAGACGATGGCAACGGTACTGGCCAACTTTCAGGAGACCCAGCGGCTGCAGGAGCAACACTATCTGGGGATCAGAGAGGAACTCAAATCCATCAACACCACCCTGGTCACCATTGTAAGGGTGCTGAAGGACCTTGTCAACACCAGCAGGGACACTGTGGCACAACATGGGGCCCCTGACACTAGCTGGAGGATGAACAGCCCACCACCTCTGCTGGCGCTAGTGGACAGGAGGCACCGCCACAGGACCACGACACCAGCACTGCACCCCCTGCAGATGGAGAACCACCCCGCAAACGGTCCCTGAGATCCAGGAACAAGACAGAGAACAATTCC
This sequence comes from Pleurodeles waltl, assembly GCF_031143425.1. Taxonomy (NCBI): domain Eukaryota; kingdom Metazoa; phylum Chordata; class Amphibia; order Caudata; family Salamandridae; genus Pleurodeles; species Pleurodeles waltl. The sequence goes on along the minus strand of NC_090439.1, from coordinate 839,975,982 downwards.
AAGACCCCCACCAGGAAATGAGACCCCCCTGAATGTAATCCTTCTGTCCCACTTTGTCACCCTGTCCATCCATCAACTGCCCTAGCTCCACTTCCTATGCCCCTTTGGATAATGCACCTGTGAAACAAATAGACTGGACTCTGCCATGGACTTTGATCCACCATCACCCCTGACCATTTTACAACCCCCTCCACCTATTTGCACAGAAATAAAGACCCTTGAATCACAAAACAATCCTTTTGTTTTCCCTAAGCCCTTGGTGGCAGGTGTTTTCTGCTTCTCCCTCCGGGATGTGGGCAACTTTTTAACTTTTGCAGGTGGCAGAATGTCCTTGCCTTCGCTCCGTGGCACACTGGCAGCCCTGTTGGTTGGCGCACTCCAATAGCCCACAGTTGCTGGCACCACTGTGCCTGGTGATGTGGTGGATGAGGTGCTGGGTTGGGACCTGGAAAGCCTGGCCCTAGGGGACAGACGGGGGGGAGGTGGAGGGAAGTGGTCAATATTAGCCAGCAACAGGTTTTTTAGACACACTGGGAGGGGGTTTGGGAGTGGAGGTAGAGGCAGTGGTTGTAGGAGGTGTACATTTGCTGAATTTGGGTGACGGTGCATGGGCTGGAGGCTGTTGTGAGGTGGATGGCTGTTGGGTGGGTGTGTGCCTGCTTTTGTGTACTTTTGGAGGAGGGCTCACAGACACACTGGGAGAGGACACAGGGATGTGTGAATGGTAGTGGGGCTGGTGAGTGCACGTGAGCGGTGTGTGGTGATGGGCGTGCTGGTGATGGAGGTAGTGGCTGAGGATGTAGTGCATGCAGGTGTGAGTGGAGACGAGACTGGGAGTGAGGAGGAGGACGTGGAGGAGGGGGACACAGTGGAGGCAGTGGATGTTGGTATGTGTGCATGGGTATGATGCTTGTGTGAGTGCCTGTGAGATGTGTGGTGCTTATGTTTGCCTGAGCCACTCTTGTGTGTTGACTTGTGTGAATGCTGGTCTGATGGTGTGCTTGGGATAGGCTGAGGTACAGGGGATTGGGTCTGGGTGGAGGAAGTTGGAGGGGGAGGCTGGACACAGGGACAATGGCTGCCATCAGTGCTGAGGCCAGAGCCTGAAATGCTCTCTGTTGGGCTGCCTGGCCAGAATGAATGCCCTCCAGGTATGCATTTGTTTGTTGCAAATGGCTCTCAACACCGTGGATGGCATTCCAAATGGTAGACTGCCCAACAGTGAGGGATCCCAGGAGGTCAATAGCCTCCTCACTGAGGGCAGCAGGGCTGACTGGGGCAGGGCCTGAGGTGCCTGGGGCGAAGGAGATGCCCACCCTCCTGGGTGAGCGGGCACGGGACACATGCTGAGTGAGCGGCTGCTGGAAGGGGGGTGCTGGTAGGGGGGGTGGCGGCTGTACCTGTTGATGCGGTGGGCACAGAGGTGCCCGCCACCGCAAAGGAGCTCCCATCAGAGGAGTCTCTCCGTCCCACTGGTGGCTTCAGACTCCGTTGTTTCGCCCTCCAGGGCCAAGTGGGATGCAGCTCCCTCCTGCTCCGGTGCCAATGCACCTCCACCTGATGATGCTATTGCACACAAGAACAGGGGGACCACAAAAAGGGGGGTGGACTGCAGAAGGACATGTTCAGTGCATGCAACGCCACTACAGTTGGCGGACACAACAGACACAGCAGCCCTCTGCACTTCGCCATGCACTTATAGTTCCTAGATTAATCACATGCCCATGGGGTACAATGCCTAAGCCTGATTGCTGCACACCTGGAAGTCACAGGAGCCTGACTAGGTGTAGATGGCACTAACCACTAGTGGGGTTGGGGTGCCACGGAGCCTGCCTCACAAGGGACCTTGCCTACCAAAATCGCCCTGGCCTAGGGGAACACTCTGCCCAACTCCCCCACCCAGACACATCGTAATGCACGCAGAGTCAGCTGCATGCAAATGTACCCACCCCCTTGTGGCTGGTGTGATGCCCTCAGGCGCCCATCAACTCTGGATACACCACTGCCAGGATCCGGAACATCAGGGGGGTCGTGGTGCGACGGGCACCCCTCCCACGTTGGGAGGCCATCCCCTGCTGGGCCTCCGCCATCTTCTTGCTTCAGCGGCGCAGGTCCTCCCATCTTTTACTGCAGTGGGTGCTCCATCTGTGGTGGACCCCCAGGGTCAGGACGTCCTCGGCGATGGCACGCCAAATAGCCTTCTTGTGGTGGGCGCTGACCTGGAGGAATAGTACAGGGTGAAAGGAAAGTCATTACGCATCCGGACCGTCTTCCTCATTGACCCACGTTCCCACCCTTGCCCTGATGCACATAAAATCACCATCTGCACATGCAGGCCTCAGCCACCCCATTTATCTTCCATCCACACCACTTCAAACAGGCATTGACCATGCAGCATGCTCACAGTGTACTCACCTGTTAGTCTGGAGGACCGTACAGTTGTGTGTACTGGGGGAGGACCCCATCCACTAGTTTCTCCAACTCCTCCGAAGTGAAGGCAGGGGCCCTTTCCCCAGACACATGAGCCATCGTCGCTTCCAGACACAGGTCACAGCAGCACTTGCAGTGTAGGTCCTCTCCTGTTGAAGGTCAGGTATCAAGTGAGTGAACAGACAGAAAATGGCGGTCACGTCCGCGCCGGTGCATACCGTCACCGCCGGCGTACATCGTCGTTGGCTCCTCTGACCCATAGGGTCCCATGTTAACCAATGCTGGACACACTGCTGATTGACGTGTCCTGGGGACAGAGGGATGGGCCCGCTGGGTGGGTGCTGTGCTGGTTGTTTCTTGAGGGGCGGGTCTGTGGTGGCTTGTGCCAGTGTCAGGGGAACCGACTGTCCCGAGGTCCCTGATGGGCCGGGCTGGTCATCTTGATCCAGTTGTGCAGAGCTGCTGTCATCACTGTGGGTCTCTTCTGTGGGGAGACTGGATATGTTTGGTACCTCCTGTCCGGTGACGTTGGGTTGGGGTCCGGCAGGGGTGTAAAGGCATGATTATTGCATCTGTGTGTGCCATTGTGTACAATGGGTGAGTGACCCTGTACTCCAGTGCTTGCATTCTTGTCTTGGTCCTTGTGTGATATTTGGTTTGGGGTCTGTGTGGGTATCTGCAGTGGACATGCTTTGGTGTTGGGTGTCCATGCTTTGGTGTTGCATGCAGGGTTGGCATTGGGATGGGTGAGTTGTGATAGTGGGGCATATGTGAGGTGTTGGAGTGATGGGGGTGAGTGTGAGGGTAAGGGTGGGAGTATGTGATGACATGTAGGTGGGAGGAGGATGAGGTAGTAAAGATTTGACTTACCAGAGTCCAGTCCTCCTGCTACTCCTGCGAGGCCCTCAGGTTGCAGTATTGCCAAGACCTGCTCCTCCCATGTTGTTAGTTGTGGGGGAGGAGGTGGGGGTCCACCACCAGTCCACTGTACAGCAATCTGGTGTCTGGAGACCACGGAACGCACCTTCCCCCGTAGGTCGTTCCACCTCTTCCTGATGTCATCCCTAGTTCTTGGATGCTGTCCCACTGCGTTGACCCTGTCAACAATTCTGCGCCATAGCTCCATCTTCCTTGAAATGGAGGTGTGCTGCACCTGTGATCTGAATAGCTCTGGCTCTACCCAGATGATTTCCTCCACCATGACCCTGAGCTCCTCCTCAGGGAACCTGAGGTGTTGTTTAGGTGCCATGATGTGGTGTGGGAGATGTGTGAGGTGTTGTGTGTTGTGATGTGTGAGGGGATGTGTTGGTGTGTGTTGTTTGAGGTGCGTGGATGTTGTGTAAGTGATGGTGTTGTGTGTCTGTAGATGCTAGTGTTGTTTATGGTGGTGTCTCTCTCTGGCGTGGTTTCAGAAATCTGGTAGTGAGGGTTTGTGGGTGATGTGGGTGTGTGCTTTATTTTGGATTGGGTGTGTGGGTGTGGTGTGTGTATGTGTGTCAGGTGTGTGTATTTTGAATTGTCCAATGTGGTTTTGTTTTGTAAATGTGTGTGTATTTTAAGGGCGGCGGTGTGTACCGTCAATGGAATACCGCGGTTGAAAGACCGCACGTGGATTCGTGGGTCGTGATAGTGTGGGCGTATTCCTGTTGGCATGATGGCGGAGGTTTTGTTATCGCCAGTTTTTCACTGACCTTTGGTGTGGCGGACTTGTGTGGGTGTCTGGATTATGGCGGATTCCGAGCTGTGGTTCGTAATGGCTGTAGCGGAATTCCACGGCCGCAGCGGTATGTTGGCGGTCTTCTGCACGGCAGTAAGCGGCATTTACAGCCAGGGTTGTAGTGAGGGACTATGTATTTAAATGGTAAAAACAAAATGATTTCCCTGAATGAATCTGAGATACCTCAGCAAAGAGTTTGAGGTCCTGATTTAGATTTTGATGGTGTTACTGCCAATCTGCATCGATGGCGGACCCGAGAAGACTGTCAAGTCGGCAGTGTTCTGCCTGCCATATTTAGATGTTACAGCTCTGCAAGCAAAGGACTGGTGACAGACCACTGACAGAGTGAGACACTGGCTGGACCCTATGACTTTGTACAATGGCAGGGGCAATGGAATAGAGGTAAGTGACATACACACACTGTACCTTAGCCATATGTGTCCCCCTACATTGCACAACACACCAGATACACACCATCATCCATCAAAATCCCATTACAACCCGTGCATGCCTAAAACACACATTGACATACATCCACGTCACAACACACACACACACACACTATTGACACTGCACTCACAATTGACACAACTACGACAACCAACACAACTACACACTCAGCTATATAAGTACACTCACAAACAAGCACAATGACATACATCACAACAACACCTGCCACACAGCAACAACACTCACCTGAATGTGTCACACAGCAACACAAAATATACAATAACATCGATCTTGCATGCGAGTGACACAGATACAGACATAACCACATCATCTACTCCAGCTCCCTTCTCCTCAACCTACCAATTCACACACACAGACACACACACACATACTGACTCACATACACAACAGATAGCGCAAACCTTCCAGTACAGGTTCCCTTGCAATGCATACATGGACTCTGTTGTCAAGTGTAAGAGTACTGTCATTGTGGTGCCAGCATTCATTTGGCAATGAATACTGACACCACAATGACATGTGTGTATGTGTGCAACATGTGTTGTGTACCTCTGTGTCTCTATCTGCATCTGACCCTCTCATGTCTCCATCATATGCATGTCAGAGGGATGTTAATAAATTACTGTGATGTACATGCCTCAAGTGGTCTTGACGTTCCATGCAGGGCCCACCCAATGTAGTGGATCCTATTTGGTTTTATTGGAAATCAGGAGATAGCTTAGCCTTCTGGCTTGCAGGCCTGTGCACCCATCACCTAGTGAGTTTTAACCTACTTACCTTGCTCTGTATTAGCACATTTATTTAATTATTTCTTCCAAAATGGCTGCTATATGTATAGTTAGGAAGATGTTTTAATTTCATGTTATCAGTGCCACTCTTTGAAGGCGTCATTATCAGTGTCAAAGACAAGTGATATACGTAGGTAGTCACATAATGTACTTTCCCACTTATGTGTAACAGTAACATAACATACTTTTCAGGGAATTGTTAATATAATTGCCGCCACAGACATGTCTTCTTATCAATTGCTTGGGAACATACTTGCGTCAGGGGTCTTACAAGATCTGTATAATTACATTTCACGCAGACAGGGTTATCAGAGGGATTCCTATCAGATGCGACACATCACCTTGATGCGTACCCAGCCTCTGTGTCCCCATGTACTCGGATCTAGACACCTAATTCCAAGGTAACGAGGGGTGGGGGGCTCTTCTCTGGGACATGGTACTGGCAGATTAGGTTTAAGAAACCTAGCTCTCGTTAGGTTAGGGATTAGGGTCATAATGCAAGGGTATTAAATCCTATTGCATATCTCATGTTGGTGCAAGATGGTAGGGCCCTTTATAGTCACGACTCGTTTGTACAATTCTTTTTTTTGCATTGATCATTATCCTAATCATTGCAGCCTATGCATTTTACAGTAGATTGTAGTCTTGTTAATAAAACCTATTGAAAACTTTACTGCATCTCCTTCATTGCCTGTGTGTGACTGAGACCTATTGATCATGTGAGAAAAGGGTAATCTTCGTTTAACCACTTCTCCCCTGAGATGTCACACTCTTGAATCCATGCATAAAAACTACCACAGATCACCATTTACTGTTTGGGTTTTGGTGAGGTACTGCTTGTGAGCCGGGTGGGTTGGGCTGACAGTTGCAGCATGCTGTAGGAATGGCCTAGTCGCCTACAAACAAAAGTGCTGTCATCCTTAAAGTAGCAGTCTTGCTTAGAGCAAGAGTCCAACTACGACACCAATGTATCCTGGCAATGCGGCATCTGTTAAAAAACACACCTACAGAGGGGTGAGAGGAAGAGATTCCTTGTCCAGCCTCTCAACCTATATATCAAAACCACAAACAGGACAAGAAACCATGGTGGAGGCCCCTACCACAGCAGACCAGACTATACCACACATCAGGCACAGCTCAGCTATTAAAAATTGCCCTCACCCACTGTTTGTGGCATGCTTCATCATAGAGCTTTTGCATCCACATCCCTGCGCTAACCAATGTCAAGGATGGAGCAATGGGGGAGGGGAAACAATACAATACAAAACAAAACAAATAGGGTCAATCAGACAGAATACCACTAACAGCTATTAAAACTATCTCATAGGTGTCCACTGCTAATCTTTATTCCGGGACCACCTGGATAGGTTAAAAAGATAGATTCATGGTGAAGATATTAGGATACAATCGCCCTTTCACCCCAAGTCTCTGCTATTAAGTCAACATGTTTCAGCCATATCCGTTGCCCATATAGATCATTCGGTCTTCATCAGGACCATCGAACCCCTTTCAGTTAAATCCCCTGCCTGCTGTCAAAAAATCTTCGATCAACAGGATTGCTTGAGCTCAATTGTCCCCTATCAGAACACAGACTCTGGGTTATTGAGTGTTCATTATGTAACTCCTAAACTGGAGCTCGGTGGGAGCACCTCCCTGTAGTCATAAAGGGATAGAAGCTTTTTCTGTAGTGTCTTGTGAGTAAAGCTTTTCATCTGGACCAATAAAAAAACAATGTCTTCATAGGAACAGGACAGCTTCCGTCAATTTAGCAAGCCTAACAAAGAACGTCCTAAACATAAGATACATTTGACTACAAATTGTAACACGTTTATCAATTTGTTTCATTCTCTCAATGGTTCTTTCTATATGACAAAACAAGTTAAGGTAAGTACATCAGATTACTCTGTCAGATCACTTCTGATCTCATATGCTTCTATTGCCAAAACCTATTCATAAAGAAACAACTTTTGAAGACTGGAATGACATTAAATACATTATTAGAATTTATGTAGGTCAAATGGGTAAGAAAGCTAAACCCTAGCAAATACTCCATTAATTCTACTGTTTCAAGAAGGCATTTGTGTCATGAAAAGACATACACATGTGACCATGATGCAGGTCAGAGCAAAAAAAAAGATAGGAAAGAAAGAGAAAAATGCATTTGTCAAAGCTTTAAGCTAAATACACATCTTTATGAAAACACAGTGTGAGAAGTCATGTTTGAAGCAGCGCTCAGTTGAGTCCTACATGACATATCATACTTAATTATGTCAATATCAAATTAGTGAAAACGCTTCCACAGGACCTCATAAATGACTGACCAAAGACTTCTGGTTAATTGGTCGGGGGCATGCAGTTTGCAAGATAGTTAGGCAAACAATGAAAGAGCAACATTTGTATGAAGTGTTTTGAACGCCACTCACTCTTTTCAGAATGCCATTGGACAGATTACGGGTTGGATTATTGCGATTACAATGCATGAGGCCAAACAATAGGCATGCTACATAGTTTTAAACTTTATGTACTTTAGAGAGTGAGCTGCTGAGTAGGCGAGTACATATGTTATTGTAGTAGCCTAGGCCTGGTATGACTAGCTCACTTAGCCAAACACCAGAGCTGCAACACATTTCCATGGAAAATTATTGAGGTAGCGGCTTGAAATAAAACCATATAGCAAGTAATATTAAAATAAATTAAATTATTTAAAATACTTAAAGAATATAAAGACATATAATGCAATGGTGACTACATCTACAAATGAAATATTTTATTTTTACTGCATAATAAAATTTAGAAGGAATGTTTTTGATTTTTAATTTAAACTTCAGAAAAACTAATTTTGAATTAATTTAATTTATTTAGATGAGTTAAGGATTTAATTAAAAATGAAATTACGTTGCATTTTACCATAGGGAGGCTCCAATGTCAAGCTGAATATCTCCGGCAGTGTAGGTCCTGCAAGGATGTGAAAGAGCTCATCTATAAGGTGAATGTAGAAAGGCTGTGATTTCTGTGATTTTCAACACTCTAATTACTTTTTTAAATCCAACAACCCATAACAGCTTAAGATAAATTGTAGTCCCCTTTATGGCTGAGGAGTCCTAGAGGACTACCCTCAATCAGGCTGGGAGTTGTCAGGGGCTCATATAGAAATATATGCAGATGAATCCTTCTTTTAAATTCTGCAAGGATGGTATTTGGCAGCAGATATGTTCTAACAAATAGACATGGGATTTCAGGTGCTGGAGAAACTTCCCTCCACAATGAGTGTTCAATTCCCTAAGCAGAATATTGCTGGAAATAGGTTCTTGTCAGGCAAAGTTACACACTAGTTGGGACCTCCATATTGACAGCCTACATATTCTGTTTAGTGCTCCGGTTGGTGGCTGCTGGACCCACAGACACTCTGATGGCAATGGTTCTCAATCTTGCAGAGAACTTAAGTTTTTTAAATTAAACTTCAGTAAAATATTCTTTAAATAATGTTATATATTCAGATTAATAAAATTTTCCACATTGTGAAGCATAGAGACGATCTTTAAAATCTATTAAAAATATTACAAATATTTTATGATACATAATATGTAAATCCTACAGCACTATTAACTTAATTTTCAATTCAATCTTTAGCTAGCATTAATATGATAAACCAAATTAGATAATTAAATAGATGAAACAATGTTTCTTCTGACAATTAAACAAAACACAAATTCCCACCTAAAGTAAAAAAATATACTTTTTACTATGCATTAATAATTATTAATACTTGTTGCTGATTTGGAAGTTCATGGGACCAAAATAGGTTTAAATTCAGGATGAGCCTCAAGAAAGAAATTATTTTAGAGGGGTTCTTATTAGATTATACAAATATATTCTTAATAACATGCGAGTTACAAGAAACAGTTTTATTTTGGTGTTAGGACTCCCTGTTTACTGCCCACTCAATGAAAAACAAGATTTCTGTGTTGGTGGCATGATGTGTCTGGTGGCTGTCCATGAAAAAGGGTGGGGCATAGTATGTTCAAAATGTACAATCTGCGCTCAAATAAAGTCCATCAGAAAGCCTTGGGTTTATTGATTACTTTAACTTCCTCAGCCAAACCTTGGAAGAATCTATCAATTGACTTTTTACAGACTTACACCATTCCAGAAAGCATATTGTAATCTAGAGTGTGATGGAATTTTCACCTTATCATGGAGTACTCATAGCCCCTCAGTTACCTATTGTATTCCTGCAAACAGAGGTCAAGTGGTCTGGATGGCTCCTTTTTTTCAGGTTCCAAGACTCTTTCAATGAGTGTGCCGCATGGGAGCTACATCGATCCCCACACTTTATAATGTTTGTCTTGCATCTCTGGAAAAGCTGGTGGAGTCTTTTGGAGCAAATGTAATTTCCCATGAGGGTGACACAAAGCTTCTATTCTCGATTAACAAAACTTTCCCCATGTAGATCATGGTCTTAAGTTTTGTCTCTTCAGTGTTTTTAAATGGGTGCATCACAATCTTTTTGGGCCTCATTACGAGTATGGTGGTCGGACAAACCAACCACCTGACTTGCGGTGAGGAGACTGCCACAGTGCTGGTGGTCTTCCCGCCAGCCCCATTACTAGGTTTCCACTGAGCTGACCAGCGGAAACCAAGATTTCTGCCAGTCAGTCCAGTGGAAACTCTACTGTTGCATTGGTCTTGGCTCCACATGGAGCTGAGGCCAATGCCGTTGCACAGGGAGGCCATAAGCACCCTCAGAATGCGCACTGTCTGCATGATGACAGGTCCCATTCCAACGGTGCTGGGCAGGGGGCCCTTGAACTGCCCATTACCTGGGCATGGGCAGTGCAGAACCCCCCCGTGGTCCACTCCACTGGCTTATCATTAGCCTTTCTATGTCTGTCACACAACGCCATGGAAAGGTAGGAGATAAGTAGAGTTGTAATCAGCTAAGCCTTGTTAAACTCAGTGCCGCCCTGGCTGAGTACAACTCAGGCTGATGTCACCCCATCGGTAACCATGTTCCTGGCGGACACAGCTGTCCCCTGGTGGTCTAAACACTAGGTTCGTAATGTGGCAGTCGGGCAGCCACAGTTGTGGTGATCTCACCGTCACAGTGAGTTTGGGGGTCCCAGCCTCATAATGAGGCCCTTTATGTGCAACATAGACAAGACAGATGTCCTGCTAGTCAGGTCATTCCCTCCTCACAAGTAATTTGTCTGTTGGCACCACAGAGCCCCCTCACCAACTTATCAGTAGGTAAAGGTTAAAAATATTGGCTGTTCTTTTTGGCCACAGGTTTTGACAGTGGGGAAAATTTGCTTCAGTCTGCTTCAGTCACTAAAGAAATTCTTGTATTTTCTCCTCTTATTTGAAAGGAAGACAGTTGACCCTGCCTGTACCAATGTTCTTTATTTGATCATCCTGGACTACCTGATCAAAGGACTCCAAATTGTGCAGTATGCGCCTGCTCAGCGTATTCCTAAGATCCCTTTCAGAACATTAGTGTCATGAACCTTTAGCTAAGGTTTCAAGGGTAATGATTACCAGAAGGTGAGGCCCCTCTTTTTCTTTTTGACTGTTGGAGCCTGGAATAAGCTCCCTTATAAGCTTCGCTCTGTAGCCTCCAATTCACTGTTTGAGAAAAATGTCAAGGCTTGGGTCTTTGGTCAGACATAATTCTTTTCACCTGCTCTTTAGACCTTAGCAATACTCAGAGAAAAAGCAGTTGTGCTTTATAAGACCTTGTTCATTCATTCATGTTCATTCATTCCTGAAGGAAATTGTGAGATTGCATGAGTGTCCTTCAGAAATAGTGACTGACAATAGGTTCCTGTTCATTTCAAAATGTTGGAGTATTTTGATTCGGAGATTGGGTACTTTAAATCTACTAGTCATCACCTCCAACTAATGCCCATACCAAAAGGGTAGGTCAATCCTCAATACTGTTGATGTTTTGTCTTGAATCAACAGGAACAATAGGTTACGTGGTTGTCATTAACTTAAAAGGTGTACAATAACTCCTTAAATTATTTCTTAAGGTTATTCTCTCTTCTTTTGCTCCTTTGGATTCAACTCAAAATTTCCCTCTCAATAATACACTTCAAGCTACAGTCCCTTCAGTCACCACATTAACTTTCTAGTAACCCCATAGCACAAGTCAACATTGTCCTTCATGTACAACAAGCCAAGGCTGACTACTAATGCTCTAATGAAAGACATTGTCAAAAGAAAATTATGTATCAGTATGGTCCTCCCTCTGTTGCCTGTCATTCCCTTGTTTTCATCCTAGGTTTACATCTGGGCTTGTAGGTCCTTTTCCAAAAGTATTAGTAGAAGGCAAGTTAAGGCAGTTGCCTTAACTCTTCCTAGGGGGTGGCAGGCTCCCCATGTTTTTAACTTTTCTAGGTCAAAAAAGCTACACTGAAGCATACCAATTCACCTTCTTCATTTATCAAGGATTGGATTACAGTATTTTAGATGGAAGCTAGTTGACTCCAGAAGAGCAAGTGGTGGGGGGACCACTTGAAGTACCTAATAGCTTGGAAGGGGGAAGGACTTGTTGAGTACTCCTGTGAACCAGATTCATAGATTCTTTTTACCACATTAGAGGCCTCTTTTCTCTACATCTCCCATCTAAAGTATTGACAAGAAAGGTAAGTCTGTGAGGGGGAAGCAAAGTGCCTCAAAGTATTGGTGTGCTCCTGGAATGCGGCAGACAAGGACTGTGAGGAATTTTCCAATAAGACTGTGGCAGGCCAGCCTGTGGTGACTATGGTGGCTGGGGTGCTGAGACTACTAGGTTGAATAGAGGTCAATGGGTGGGACTTACAGAGTATTATTGGCAGCAGAGGTTTATTTAAACTCAGAAGGTGCCTGGCAATTTTTTGAGTTGCCATCGTATTTTCATTTGCTGGCTAGTTTGTTTATCTTGAATGTATATATTTGGTATTCTTATAGCGCAAAAATATTAAAAAGGCAACAGAGCACCCTGCAGGTTGAAAGACAAACATAAGGCCATTACCTGGGCATGGGCAGTGCAGAAGTCCCCCGTGGCCCCCAGCACTGGCTTATCACTAGCCTTTCTATGTCTGTCATACCGCCATGGAAAGGTTGGAGATACATAGAGTTGTAATCAGCCAAGTCTTGGTGAACTCAGAGCCGCCCTGGCTGAGTACAACTCAGGCTGCTGTCAGACCATGGGTAACCATGTTCCTGGCAGACACAGCTGTCCCTGGGTGGTCCGACCACTAGGTTCATAACTTGGCAGTCGGACAGCCACAGTTGAGGTGATCTCACCGTCACCGTGAGACTGGGGGTCTTGGACCCCCAGCCTCATAATGAGGCCCTTTATGTGCAACATGGACAAGACAGATGTCCTTCTAGTTAGGTCATTCGCTCCTCACAAGTAATTTATCTGTTGGCCCCACAGAGCCCCCTCACCAACTTATCAGTCAGTAGAGGTTAAAAATATTGGCCTTTATTTTTGGCCACAGGTTTTGACAGTGCTGAGACTTTGCTTCAGTCTGCTTCAGTCACTAAAGAAATTCTTGTATGTTCTCCTCTTATTTGAAAGGAAGACAGTTGACCCTGCCTGTACCAATGTTCTTTATTTGATCATCCTGGACTACCTGATTAAAAGACTCCAAATTGTGCAGTATGTGCCTGCTCAGCTTATTCCTAAGGTCCCTTTCAGAACATCAGTCTCATGAGCCTTTAACTAAGGTTTCAAGGGTAATGATTACTAGAAGGTGAGGCCCACTCTTTTTCTCTTTGACTGCCTTAGCCTGGAACAAGCTCCCTTATAAGCTTCGCTCTGTAGCCTCCACTTCACTGCTTGAGAAAAATTTCAAGGCTTGGGTCTTTGTTCAGACATAATTCTTTTCACCTGCTCTTTAGTCCTTAGCAATACTCGGAGGAAAAGCTGTTGTGCTTTATAAGACCTTGTTCATTCATTCATGTTCATTCATTCCTGAAGGAAATTGTGAGATTGCATGAGTATCCTTCAGAAATAGTGACTGACAATAGGTTCCTGTTCATTTCAAAATGTTGGAGTATTTTGATTCGGAGATTGGGTACTTTAAATCTACTAGTCATCACCTCCAACTAATGCCCATACCTAAAGGGTAGGTCAATCCTCAATACTGTTGATGTTTTGTCTTGAATCAACAGGAACAATAGGTTACGTGGTTGTCATTAACTTAAAAGGTGTACAATAACTCCTTAAATTATTTCTTAAGGTTATTCTCTCTTCTTTTGCTCCTTTGGATTCAACTCAAAATTTCCCTCTCAATAATACACTTCAAGCTACAGTCCCTTCAGTCACCACATTAACTTTCTAGTAACCCCATAGTACAAGTCAACATTGTCCTTCATGTACAACAAGCCAAGGCTGACTACTAATGCTCTAATGAAAGACATTATCAAAAGAAAATTATGTATCAGTATGGTCCTCCCTCTGTTGCCTGTCATTCCCTGGTTTTCATCCTAGGTTTACATCTGGGCTTGTAGGTCCTTTTCCAAAAGTACTAATAGAAGGCAAGTTAAGGCAGTTGCCTTAACTCTTCCTAGGGGGTGGCAGGCTCCCCATGTTTTTAACTTTTCTATGTCAAAAAAGCTACACTGAAGCATACCAATTCACCTTCTTCATTTATCAAGGATTGGATTACAGTATTTTAGATGGAAGCTAGTTGACTCCAGAAGAGCAAGTGGCGGGGGGACCACTTGAAGTACCTAATCGCTTGGAAGGAGGAAGGACCTGTTGAGTACTTCTGTGAACCAGATTCATAGATTCTTTTTACCACATTAGAGGCCTCTTTTCTCTACATCTCCCATCTAAAGTATTGACAAGAAAGGTAAGTCTGTGAGGGGGAAGCAAAGTGCCTCAAAGTATTGGTGTGCTCCTGGAATGCGGCAGACAAGGACTGTGAGGAATTTTCCATAAGACTGTGGCAGGTCAGCCTGTGGTGACTATGGTGGCTGGGGTGCTGAGACTACTAGGTTGAATAGAGGTCAATGGGTGGGACTTCCAGAGTATTATTGGCAGCAGAGGTTTATTTAAACTCAGAAGGTGCCTGGCAATTTTTTGAGTTGCCATCGTATTTTCATATGCTGGCTAGTTTGTTTATCTTGAATGTATATATTTGGTATTCCTATAGCGCAAAAATATTCAAAAGGCAGCAGAGCACCCTGCAGGTTGAAAGACAAACATAAGGCCATTACCTGGGCATCGGCAGTGCAGAAGTCCCCCGTGGCCCCCAGCACTGGCTTATCACTAGCCTTTCTATGTCTGTCATACCGCCATGGAAAGGTTGGAGATACATAGAGTTGTAATCAGCCAAGTCTTGGTGAACTCAGAGCCGCCCTGGCTGAGTACAACTCAGGCTGCTGTCAGACCATGGGTAACCATGTTCCTGGCAGACACAGCTGTCCCCGGGTGGTCCGACCACTAGGTTCATAACTTGGCAGTCGGACAGCCACAGTTGAGGTGATCTCACCGTCACCGGGAGACTGGGGGTCTTGGACCCCCAGCCTCATAATGAGGCCCTTTATGTGCAACATGGACAAGACAGATGCCCTTCTAGTCAGGTCATTCGCTCCTCACAAGTAATTTATCTGTTGGCCCCACAGAGCCCCCTCACCAACTTATCAGTCAGTAGAGGTTAAAAATATTGGCCTTTTTTTTTGGCCACAGGTTTTGACAGTGCTGAGACTTTGCTTCAGTCTGCTTCAGTCACTAAAGAAATTCTTGTATGTTCTCCTCTTATTTGAAAGGAAGACAGTTGACCCTGCCTGTACCAATGTTCTTTATTTGATCATCCTGGACTACCTGATTAAAAGACTCCAAATTGTGCAGTATGTGCCTGCTCAGCTTATTCCTAAGGTCCCTTTCAGAACATCAGTCTCATGAGCCTTTAACTAAGGTTTCAAGGGTAATGATTACTAGAAGGTGAGGCCCCTCTTTTTCTCTTTGACTGCCTTAGCCTGGAACAAGCTCCCTTATAAGCTTCGCTCTGTAGCCTCCACTTCACTGCTTGAGAAAATTTTCAAGGCTTGGGTCTTTGTTCAGACATAATTCTTTTCACCTGCTCTTTAGTCCTTAGCAATACTCGGAGGAAAAGCTGTTGTGCTTTATAAGACCTTGTTCATTCATTTATGTTCATTCATTTCTGAAGAAAATTGTGGGATTGCATGAGTGTCCTTCAGAAATAGTGACTGACAATGGGTTCCTGTTCATTTCAAAATTTTGGAGTATTTTGATTCAGAGATTGGGTACTTTAAATCTAGTACTCATTACCTCCAACTAGTGCCCATACCAAAAGGGTAGGTCAATCCTCAATACTGTTGATGTTTTGCCTTGAATCAACAGGAACAATAGGTCACTTGGTTGTCATTAACTTAAAAGGTGTACAATAACTCCTAAAATTATTTCTTAAGGTTATTCTCTTTTCTTTTGTTCCTTTGGATTCAACTCACAATTTCCCTCTCAATAGTGCACTTCAAGCTACAGTCCCTTCAGTTACCACATTAACTTTCTAGTAACCCCATAGTATATGTCAACATTGTCCTTCATTTACAACAAGTCAAGGCCGACTACTAATGCTCTAATGAAAGACATTGTCACAAGAATATTATAAATCAGTATGGCTCTCCCTCTGTTCCCTGTCAATCCCTGGTTTTCATCCTAGGTTTACATCTGGGCTTGTAGGTCCTTTTCCAAAAGTACTAGTAGAAGGCAAATTAAGGCAGTTGCCTTAACTCTTCCTAGGGGGTGGCAGGCTCCCCATGTCTATAACGTTTCTAGGGTCAAACCAGCTACACTGAAGCCTACCAATTCCCCTTCTTCATTTATTAAGGTTTGGACAACAGTATTTTAGATGGAAGCTAGTGAACTCCAGGAGAGCAAGGGGTGGGGGGACCACTTGAAGTACCTAATAGCTTGGAAGGAGGAAGGACCTGTTGAGTGTAAGTCTGTCAGAGGGACGTAAAGCACTTCAAGTTATTGGTGTGCTCCTGGAATGCGGCAGACAATGACTGTGAGGGATTTTCCTATAAGGCCAGCCTGTGGTGACTGTGGTGGCTGGGGTGCTGAGACTGCTTGGTTGAATAGATGTTAATGGGTGGGACTTCGAGAGTATTACTGGCAGCAGAGGTTTATTTTCACTAAGAAGGTGCATGGCAATTTTTAGAGTTGCGTTGTATTTTCATTTGCTGACTAGTTTGTTTATCATGAATGTATATATGTGGTATTCCTATAGCGCAACAATATTCAAAAGGCAGCAGAGCACTCTGCAGGTTGGAAAGACATACATAAGGCCAGATTTAGAAGGTTCTAGCACCTCCTTGCATCACATTAGCGGCATTCTCATGTTATGCTAATGTGGCTCAAGGAGGCAACTTTCGGTACACCATATGAGGGCTTGAGCAGCAGTCCTGAAGTTGCTATCCTGAAGAAATAGTTCCACTTTGTTAACAGAGAACTGACACAAGGTAATTTTGCTTTTTTGGCAATGTGTTCCTTGAGGGTAAGGTTGGTGTCGAAGATGAATCTAAGGGCCACATGTACGAACACATTTTCCCATTGACACAGAATGGGAAAAACCGTTTGCTACATCTGGCCCTAAGTGACTTGGTGTTCGGTGAACATTAGGATTCACAGCCATGAAGGTTCATGTCATTGTACCGATTTACACATTTTCTTGTATTTCTTGGCAAATAACAAGAATGCTATCTTGGTTGGGCTGAACTTTAGGTCAGAGCTGTACATCTTGATCTGTATGACATGAAGACAGTGTTTGATATGTTTGGTGTCCAAAGCAGAGGAGACTTTCAGGTAGAGCTGTGCATCTCCAACAAGTTAAGGAATCCTGATTGTGTTATATGTGAGAATACCAAGAGCCTATTTGTAGAGGCAGAAGGTGATAGGGGACAGTATGGAAGCCTGGGGCACTCCACAGGTGACAGGGATCTTTTGGGACCTGGAGGTGCCCTTCTAAAAAAACTGCCATTGGCTAGAAAAGTAGGAAGAGAACCAGTGAAGGACACAGAAGGTAAATCCCATTCAAGACTCCAGGGTGTGTGTGAGAGTGGCATGGAGTGTCAACTGTAGTTGTGTCCCCCACTTTTTTTGTTTTCTTACCATTTATGGTTATCTCACCTCCTGACTATTGACTGCTCTAAGACCTTGATGACAGATTGTGTTTTGACTTGGTTGTTTTGCGTTGATGTGTTCTTTTAATCACTTTAATTTCAGGATTGCTAGCGATCTAGACTGGTATCATTCTTTACACAGTTTTTTATCACGCATTGTGGCTTAGTTTCCTAGTGGCCCACCATTTTGAAGCTGGTAATCAAATCCTATTATTATATCTGCTTAATGTATATTCATTTATGTACATTTATAGTGCTAATAAGATCAGTGCTTTATTTACTTGTTGGTGTGTACCTAATTACCTGAGAACATCAGCATGCAAAAAAGCCCATTCTTGAGCACTCCTATCTGTCTCTATTTCTCTCAATTCTGTTCCTCCTTCCCTCCAGTATTTAGTTTTGCTTCTACTATTTCACCAGGTGCGCACTAGAAGAAACACATTCCAGGGAGCATGGCTTCAGACTCTGCTAGATCACAGTTGTGAAACTTGGCAAACCTTTGTTGGGTTTCTATCTGTACCGACAGATCAATTAATGCTGCAGAGGTAATAGTCTTGTTGACAACCAGTGAAAGAGTTTTTTTTAAATCTTCTTGTCCCCTGTTAAAAAAAAGCAATGATGTTTTGCCACCAGTTGTTGATACTGTATAATATACCTGACAATGTCTTGATTGCCCTGTTTAAGTGTTAATAACTCAGCATGATTTGAGGAGTTGTCTGACAAAAACATATGTGAACTGAGTGAGGAATTGAGCCCAGTATTTAACCAAGGACTGTCTTTTAAGATTAGAGTGGGGACCTATGTAACAGCATCCTTGGTTAAATAAGATAGTATAAAAGCTACAATGGAAGTGTCATTAGAAAACTTGAGATTTGGTCAAAAATATGTAGCTGACATTGCACCATAACACTCTCCTTTTATGTGAGTCACCACGACATTTCTCAGTATATTAGGACAAGCTTATTACTTAGTAGTGGCTTTCTTTCTATCTCCATTCTAAAGTTGTTATTATTTTCAAGATCATTACTACATTCACTGTAAGTGTTTCTGCAAGATGTGAGACTACACCAGTGCTATGCAAACTTGGTGCTATCTGATTGATTTAATATAACAGAAATGCTCAATATTTACTAGCAGTTTCTAATTCATCATGGATTTGTGCTGTAGTTTGTGCAATTGTCTGATGGGAGTTTCAGATGGGTAAATTCTTTAGGCCTTATATACTCTTAGATTATAGATATGTGGACCTGCTGACATCCCTACCATCCCTGAATACTTACCCAGCTTATCAATGGTGGGATTGCTACCTGCATTACAAGGCTGAGAATAACAGGAGGGAGAGAGAGAAGCAATGGACTGGACAGCACTCCCCAAAAAAGAATGATCCTGTTTTAGAAATGGCACAACTCTTTCTTGATGTTTGAAAAACAGGCATTACTGAATTTGTTGAGGGGTGACGACGAGCAAAAGAGAGTAAATAAGTAATGCCAGCCTGGTTTAATATTTTTACTACAACCATTTTGTCAGTCAATATGAAAACCCTAGGATGTCACCGCATATTCACAGGTCAGAAACTAGGAGGTAATCAAAGAAACGTACAATATACACCTCAAGGAGTTGGGGGGCCTAATGAAAATGGCCTAGGGAAACCAAAAAAGTAGAAAATAACTAATATTCAGCCATTTCATAGACCAGTGTTTCCCAAATTCTGCAGCTTCCACTAACCTATTGTTCATTTTCCCCAATACCCAGGCACCTTTGCACCAGCTTGTGTGTCTGCTCTTATTCTGAAACTTGACAACACATAGCATTTTATGACCCTTATATAAATTACCCTAGATCAATGAGTAACTTAGCCACCAGGTTATTCATCTTTCCAGCACCAGTATTAGGTTAGGGAGATTTTAATGAATATTTTCATAGGTGGGGTCCTAAACAGAGCTGCACCCCTTCCAATAAAAAGCAACCAATAAGATTGCACCTTTCTTAAAAATGTGATGACTAGGCTTGTGCATAGTTTTCATTATGACAGCATAATGATGTGTAAACTTTAGGGGCTTATGGATGGCCTTGAATTCATATCAAAGTTGGGTATTTATTTCCTTAGTATTGCGTGTGGTCGCTAAGTTGGCAATGGTTCTGGTATTTCAGAGTCCAGACCCACGGAGCCAGATATTTTCTTTGTTCTCAGACACCTTCCTTCTTATATGCTTGCTGGGCACTTTATGTGTGTATGTAATGGTTGATTAATGTGCATTCATTTTCTGTAATTGTTTCCATTTTGCTGTGCTAATATTATAAATATTTTCTTTTTTAATTGCTACTGCTTTGCCATGTGGGTGGCCACCATTTTGTGGAGTCAGTGTATGTGACTGATTATTAATCTTGTATGCTACTGTTAAAATTTGTTTGCTAGGAGCATTGATTGGAATTACTCTTTTGGAGGTCATGTTATTTTGGTTCACCTTTAACATATTTTTTATGTTAAATGTATTTGTGCTGTGGATAATTGGAGTAGTCTGAAGTACATGTTTGTTGTTTTTTAAATAATTTAATTGTTTAATGCATGTCTTCCCCTGCCTCCCATGGAGGACCCATGGGCCCTTGGAAGATCCCATGTATTTTTATACTACTTTAATCACATTTTTCATAATATTGTTATGACACTGATGATAATGATGACGATCATCATCACCATGATTTGTACTACATTGAGAAGAATTGCCAAACCTCCCTTTATTTTTTCCTATTTTTTATTGCCAGCAGGTGCACAAGGGGAGGAATAAAGTATATGAG
Organism: Pleurodeles waltl; assembly: GCF_031143425.1. NCBI lineage: Eukaryota > Metazoa > Chordata > Amphibia > Caudata > Salamandridae > Pleurodeles > Pleurodeles waltl. The sequence continues at coordinate 839,955,645 of NC_090439.1, read as the reverse complement.
TTTGTTGGAATCAATGTCAAGAGACCTCTCTGGTAAGTGCTTCTGTGGCTGACCAAAAATAGAAGACGTCAAAAGAATGGCCCCACAGAAGCAGAAATAAAATGGCCAGTGAGGAGAGGTTTGTTGCCATCACTGGCATCAAGTCCTCTTCTTTTTTCTGGCAACGCAGCTTAACTGCTGCACCCTCTTATGGACCGGAACACCCTGGGCATTGGCTCATGCTTTGAGCAGCCTCCACCAAAACTAAAGAAAATGTCATTGAGTACAGCAATGGCAGTCGAAATAGGCAAGATTGAACCGCCAGCATGTTGGTGGTGCAATCGCCAAAACAGCCCTGGTGGTCTTTGATTGCCAGGGTTGTAATGAGGGCCATTGTCTTTACTTAAATTGTTTCCTTTTTAATGGAGAATGGTTCCACCAGATCCAAGAAACTGCTATGGAGTACAGGTTGACCCCTCTTATGACAAGCTATTTAATGACTGGTTTGAGAAGTGGTATGCCTGTCCCTCTTCTGCTAGTAAATGGATGGAATACATGTATTATTGAGGACACATTATAGGTGATAGTCTTATTAGTTAGATGGTTTCCCAAACTCAATAGCAAGAGTATTTAGTATACTTGAATGACAATTCATATAATGTATAGTTCACCATGTATTGCAACAATAGCAGTATTACTTTTTTGGATATAGATTTATATGAGAAGGATGGTAAAATTCAGAGCAAACTCTTTAGGACCACTGGTAATTCTTTGAGGGTGGATAGTTTGCATCCTAGATCTTTCATTAGAAAGATACCCTTTGGGGAAATGATTAAATTACAGAGGAACTGCAGCAAGAAACTGAATTTTGAAGCAGTAATACATGATTTCACAAACAGGCTGGTGTCACAGGATTATAGTGAAAATCTTTTAAAACAAGCAGAGGGCAGAATTTGGACTGTGGACAGGAATAGTATCTTGCTACAGAACCCAAAGAACAATAATGGTAACTGACTGACATTGGTGACTATGTATGTTTCTGAACATACTGCATTATCTAAATTCTTATTGAAACATTGGTTGTTTCTTGCAGAAGGTCTGGATTGGTTTAAAGGATTTCTAGTAAGCCTCTGCTTACTAATAAAAGGGGATGTGTAATTATGAAATAGAGTCAGCAGGAATTATTTGCCACCAATCGGTAATAGTAAGAGTGGCAACTGGTTATCTTAAATATTATCTTAAAGGATTCTATGTGTGCATGGATTGTAACGTGGCATATGGAATGGATACGATAAAATTTGTTAAGTACAACTCTGACATGGTTTTCCATATAGCACATTAATTAATTGCAATACAATTTTTGTGGTATATGCAATTGTATGTGATTGGTCTAAGGTATATGTGGACAGTACCAAAAGATTTTCAAAATTAAGCATCCAAGAACATTTTAGGGCCATCAAGAATAAGGAGGCGAGTTCACCTCTTGCACAACATGTCAAGGGATGCCATTCAGATAGGAAGGAATGTAGATTTCATTGGTTGCAAACGATTAACCCTAGTACTCAAGGTGTTAACATGGAACTCATTCCCCTCGAAACAAGGACAAGGTGGATACGTTGGTGAAGGACATTGGATAAGGGGGCGAATTGCATTAATTTCCATAATTCAGTGAATGTGCTTGCTTAGATCTTTACATTCTAAAGCCTATAGGGTAATTGGATAGCTAGGGGAAAACCCACAGCTTGTTTTATGAGTGGAATAACTAAATATACTATACAAAAATAATGATCAGGCTTGCTCAACCATAGGTGTCAGGATATGATTTATTGTTACTGATGCTGACATGACATGTACACACAGTTGTATAAAATCAATGCTTTTCTTTGGCAGTGATTTAGAAAGTGAGTTAAATTTCATGTCTATTAAGGATGCATTTACAATCCAATGCAAAAGAATGTTTACTTACCAATATGCCTCTGAACATTTGCCATGACATTTTTAAGATTTTAAGATGTAACAATGAAAATAATTCCTCTTGGAATGGAAGTTGAAGACAATTTAACCATTCAAAATGGCAGGTAGTGAGACGGGATAGTTGACACTTTGAAAATTAATATATATATTTGTTCATGAGAGGGCCCTTGTGGGATTAGCCCATATTTTTGAAGATGGAAGGCTTTAACTGGTGAGGAAAGTGTATGTGTGTTTTTTAGGTTGATATTCTTGCATGTTGTTGTAGGATTTGTAAATATAATGTGTTTAAGTCTGTTTGCAGAATAAGAATTAGCCATTTTAAGACAGCAGCAAATTAGAAGGAATAGTTATTGTGTTATTACTGTGTTGCTGTATTTGTTAGCAGGAGTGTCTAATTGGGTGGATATGTTTTATGTGAATTACACGGTAGATATTTATAGGTTGAAAGGGTGAGGAATATTCCCCTTAGAATTGATGTTGATTACCATTTAACCATTGCAAGAAGGCATGGACGTGTGATGGATTAGTTAACATTTTAAGAATATATATACATTTTCCTGTGTGTGGGCCCTTGTGAGCACTGACACGCATGATTGGTTGGGGTGTACTTTAAAAAATGGCAAAGATCATTTGTTTCAGGATCTTTACGGACTATGAATTAACCATTTTAAGATGGCATCAAATTAGAAGGGATATTTATCTTGCTCTTACTGAGTTGCAATATAGGTTAGCTGGAGTGTCTAGTCGGGTGGAGATGGTTTTTGTCAGTTATAGGATAGATATGTTTTGGTGAGGGTAATTCCACTTATGCTTCATGTTGAATGCCATTTAACCGTTCTAGGATGGCGGAGAAGTGAGATGGGATAGCAAACACTTTGAGAATATATATATCTTTTGACACATATGATTGGTAGGGGTGCATTTAAAAAATAGCCAAGACCTTATTGGCCACTTTTGCTCTCAACCAATGGCGTGTTATATTGACAGTGTTTTAAAAATGTAAGGTGAGGTGTGTTGAAAGTTAACAGTATTGATGGGATGTTAAGTTGTATGTGAGGGGTGATGCTAAATATGTTTTGGATGTGAGAGTGGCAATTCTTTATTTGTTGAGTTATAAACTTTTCTATTTGTTCAGGAAAGTGTTGTATAATGATGTATGCGTCTCGCAATATATATTGTGGGTTGATGATGTTGAAAGTGGTTGTGAAACTCAGAGTATGTGATGATTTTGATGGTGAATATAGATGTGAGTAAGCAAAGTGTATGTTGGTCAATAGTTAAATATGCCCTAGTGAATTAAGTGGGTGGTGCACATATTTTCTGTTTTTGAAATTGAGTGTAGAGGCTTTTAATTTTTTTTAAAAAAGTTGGACACATATATCTTCTAATATTATATACTGTTGGAGTGAAGATAATAAAGGGGGTTTCTTGTGTTTAACTGCATGTTTTAAATTATGTTTGTGAAAAGGATTTATTTGAATGTTGAAAATAAGGATATTTACAGATTTGAGATACTATGATGCAAGTAATTTTAGATTGTTTCATGTGTTATGATATAAGTGTCTTCATATATTGTTTGACTGATATTTGTGGAACTGGGATGAGGATACAGGTTTTTTCTTGGAAATTGTCGATATGCAATGATATTGATATATGAACATGTGTATCATTATAAATTTGAGTATGGATTTTGAGGGCCTCTGTCAAAATATGAAATTGCATATAAGAAGTGTTATTTATGGACTAATCGAAATAATTCTTGATATGTTGATTTATACAATTGTATAGTAATGATATCTGAAGTATATATCTGTTTAGGCAAGTTCAGTCCATTTCTTGTTTCGTACATTAGAGCCATTTGCCAATGCTCTACTGGGATATTGTAACTCATGATGATGTCCTTGCAAATTTTTAATATAATCTTTGTATTTGTATGTTTGTTTACAGTTCTGACGAAGTCCTTTTTTGGGTGAAACACATTTACTGGACTAAGAAGGCTTTTTTGAAGAATAAACTGTGTTACAACATACATTGGCTTCTGTGATTTTAATGGTTTGGATGAAAAAGGACATACATTTAGATACCCAATGACTGATTACAGGAAATATACTTTTGAAATTATCTTCACAGCTTATTGAGTGTTCCCCTTTCCAATGTATACAACATCTTTACTATCTTCTCTAAAGATAATAAAGAATGATTCCCCCTTCTGCTCAAAGCCCTGTCATATAATTGTGACCCCTGAACATTTTCATGGGAGATAAGGGAAAAGGAAGGCTGCCGAAAGTCTTGGAAATGAAGAAGATGAACTAGTGGTTGTTCCTGTGGTGAGTGGCATAGAGGAAGTCCAGCTCACTTCTATTCAACCTGCTGTGAGTCATGTAGTGACATCAATAATACCTGCAAGAATACCTACTTCCACCTTTTCATGAGCCCAAAAATATGCACCAACACCCATCCTTACAGCAGTTGCGACCTTTAGAGAAAGGCAGATGCAACCACCTAGCTCTGCCACCACAAGGTGTTCATATTTTGACTCTATAAGGCCACACGAGAAACACATCGCAGATTACATAATTTTCTGTAAATCAGTGCATCATGGGAAGCCAGTTGGACATTATGGAACCAGGGGACAAGTGGCTGACCTGAAAAACTAACATGCAATCATGTGGAAAATGACATTTGAAAACGATAGCTGATGCTGAGAGAAAGGAAGATGTCACCATTATGTGAAGGCATCCAGTTGCCCGCCTCCCTTTTTCTTCAATGGAACAAGAGGGATCTATCAGCATTCAATGGAGAAATGACACACAGGTACAAATATCCTGCAAGACTTTAACACTAAAGTCTTCAAACAGCTTCAACCTAGAGGTCTCAGCATGGATTTGTTACAATAGACAATGCCAGTAATAAAATCAAAGTGATAGTCGAAGGAAGATACTTCAGAGTACTATAGTTAGCTCATTGCATCATTGCTAATGGTGCAGTACTTCCTGAAATAAGAAGAAACAATTAACAACATGTTGGTCATCTGTCACAGGATTTTGTATCACTTCAAAGTACAGAAGCCTCTGAGGATCCTTCAGCATGCTACAAGAGTTCCTGTCGAAGTCCTCATACAGGAAGTCCTAAACCAGTGGAGCTTTATTTCTACATGCTGCAACACCCGATTGATCAGTACAGATCAATGATTAACTACTACAAAGAAGAGGGGATCCAACGGCTAAAACCAAACCAATGGCAGTTGAAAAATAGGTGTCAGACAAGTACTTGATCCTAAAGCTACTGTCTTTTAGGATTTCCATATAAAAGTCATTAAGGAAGATTGTACCATGCGTCAATCCAATTAATTGCTGCAGTTGCTAAAGGACCATTTGCTAAAGGTGAAATAAACATAAATGACAATAAAGAAGCAGCTGCTTTGGTAAGCAGTTTATTACTTCATGTGAACACAAATCATATGGCTGCAAAAATAGATTTTGTCCTCCTAAAAATGCACATCTGTGCCACAATATTAGATCCACAATACAAGAAATGGATTATCCACTTCAATTCTTTTTTCATCGCTGAATGTCTCCATTTGCACAAAATTGGATTGTCCAAACAGTGAGGGACCTAAATGATGAACAATTGCAAATTCAAGGCATAGCAGAAGTTCTGCCTTCAACCTCTGAAGTGTGCTGTGGTGACCACAAGTCTAGAAGTACGTTGAAAATTCAGCAACAGCACCCACCAGTGGTAACACAGTTGCCTGCTGCTAACCTCACAACACAAACAGCATCACTTTCATATCCAACATCTGCAATTGGTTGGTTTATGAATACTCCAGGATTTATAACAGGCACACAGGTACAGGCAACTCCAAAACACCCAATGTTTACAACTATGGCAATGTAGAAGAAGGTACAAGACACTTTGGGTGACCGACTAGACATCTACTTGGATTAAGACCTGTTGACCAATTGACATGGAAAAATTGAGCACATCAACAATCAAGCAAGACATGGCATTTTTTAGTGGTGACCCTAATTCAACCCCAGGGTCAACCATAGACAATGAAGTGAGCAATGTATCTAATCCAGCAGAGGATGCCACCATTTTCTGAAACACCAAGATATCTGCCTCACATGCCTAACATTGCATGCCAATCAATGGATTCATAGAGCGCTGCTTCTCAGTCCTGGGGATATCCAGGTGGTATGGATTGTTGTTGTGGGCTGGTGGATTCTTCCTGAAGTCAGGGAGTGTGAGAGCGGTGCACATGTGGAGGGGGAGGTAATTCCAGATTTTGACGGCAAAGTATGAGAAGGATTGTCCACCGCTGTGACTGCTACAAACTCTCTGGACTTGAGCAAGGGCAAAGGTTGTGGAACGTAGCTCCCTGGTGGGTTGGAAGGAGAGTCTATGGTTGATGAGTTTGGGTCCAATGTTGTGGAGGGCTTTCTATGCGAGGGTGAGAAACTTGAATTTGCACCTCTTGTGTACAGGCAGCCAGTGGAGATCTCTGAGGTGGGGGCTGATGCACGTCCTCCTGGGGAAGTCCAGAGTGAGTCTTACCACAGTGTTGTGGATGCTTTGGATGCAGCAGATAAGATGGGCGGGGAGTCTGATGCAAAGGGTGGTCCCATAATCCAATCTGCTGGCGATGATGGCCTGGGTTACCATCTTTCTTCTTTTGATGGGGATCCATCTGAAAATCTTCTGAAGCATGTGAAAGTTGTGGTAACAGGAAAAGGCTACTGTGTTTATATGTCATTTGAAGATGAGTTTGCTGTTGATGATGACGCCGAAGTTGCGGGCGTAGTTGGACAGCGTTTGTCCGAGCGTGGAGGACCAGCCTGAGTCGTCCCGGGAGGAGGTGTAGTGTCCAGAGATGATCACTGTGTTTATTTTTAGTCAGTTGAATGCCATCTATTTGGCTACATGGGTCATGGTGTTGTTGAAGTTGGTTCTGTGGGAGGTGTGGTTTTTTTAGAGAGAGACTATAAGTTGAATGTCGTTGGCATATGAGATGATTTTGAGTCTGTGGGAGTGAACAATCTCAGCTAACAGTGTCATGTATGTGTCAAAAAGGGTGGGGCTGAGTGAGGACCACTGGGGAATGCTGCTCTCCGGTTCTGAGGTGAAAGAAGAGAGGCAGACTCTCTGGGTACGCCCTGTGAAAGAGGCATGGATCCATTTGAGGGTGTTGCTTCAGATCCCCATATGGTAGAGTCTGGCAGTGAGGGTGTGGGGGGAGGTGCTATCAAACACAGCAAAGAGGTCAAGGAGGATCAGGGCCGCCTTTTACTCTGTGGTGGAGGAGGGATCTGACGTTGTCCATTTGTAGCGATCTGGGCAGTCTTAGTGCTGTAGTTGGTGCAGAAACTGCATAGGAGGAATCCAATAGATTGTGTTTTTCCAGGTGGTCAGAGATGTTGGTTGATGACTCTTTCCAAAACCTTAGATGGGAAAGGGAGAAGAGATATTGGGTGGCCATTTTTTTGTTTGTTGGGGTCAGAGGATGGTTTCTTTAGGAGCGGCTTGACCACTGCTTACTTCCAAGCTTCTGGATGGAGGCAGTCCTGATAGCGGTGTTGAGGATATGGGCGAGGATGTTGCTGATTTCCTTCTGTCCTAGGTTGAAGATGTAGTGGGGTTCTGCTCACAGGTGTGTGAGGAGGTGGCAGGCAATTTACTTCTATGCAGCTAAGAGTGTGGGAGTGATCAGTTGTGGGGTTGGGCTGCTGCTAGTAAATGTTAAGTGATTATATGACATCTATATTCCATTGGTTGTTGTAAGTAGTATTCCTCCTTAGAAGTAAGTGGTGACAAGGTGTAGAGAGTAGGGCACTACACAGATATTACTACTGATGAAAAGATGGGCTCTCGGCTGCCATAAATCATGAAGGGGCAGTACAAAGTTATGCATTATGGGTTTCTTTACAGTGATTGCAGGAGGGTGAACTTGAGGCCTGAACTGGAGACAGACGTGTAAGGGAGCTCAGATCAAGTGAAGCTTAGAGATAAGATTCTGAAAGAGGAATACTGAACAACTTGTTGGTGATATATCAAGTTCTGAGCTCAGCTTCTGTTGGTAGGAAGGTGGAGTATCCTGGCTTAACATGGGTGGTACAATAAACAGAACAGCTAATAATAATAATAATAATAATAATAATAATAATGATGACAAAGGAACATTTTCACTGCTGTATGACAGCTATTAATAAATGGATGACCTGCAACTGGCTGAAACTTTATGGGGACAAAACAGTGATCATGTACTTGGGGGGCAAAGTGTCCCCTTGGGATAATAACTGGTGGCCTCCCGTTTGTGGGTGCTGCCCCTCACCGGTATCAGCTGCCAAAAATGTGGGTATTATGTCTGATGATTTATTGTCTTTTAAATCACAGATCAATCAGCAGGTTAAGGTTTGTTTTTGGACACTAAAAACCCTCAAGAAAATTCTTCACCTTCTGGAGGAAGACCTTAGACGCCCGGTGATACTGGCGTTGGTCACCTCTAGACTAGATTACTGTAATTCTTTACTGCTTAATGCTAATAAGTCCTCTCTGGATAAATTACAGTCTATCCAGAATGCGGCGGCCCGCTTAACTTTAAATATGCCCAATTTTGCCTCTGCTTCTAGGTGCGTGTTATCCCTCCATTGGCTCCCAATCAGGAAGAGAATCATGTTTAAGACACTTTGCCTTATGCATAAAGCACTTCAGTCATTAGGATGTGACTATTTAAAATCTACTTTTTCGTTTTATCAACCTCCGAGACTTTTGAGATCAGCTTCTAGATTTTTGATCAAAGTCCCACGCTGCAAAAAAGCGAGATGGGGAGATCGCGCTTTTTCGGTGCAAGCATCCAGACTCTGGAATGGTTTGCCGCTTTCGTTGTGAAAAATACGGAATCATTTGGCCTTCAGGAAGTGCCTGAAAACCTGGCTCTTCGCAAACTAATTAGTAGTATCTTTCTGTTTTCACTTTTTTCAGCATTTAAGGTCTGCATAGCGCTTCGATGCTCCCGCCGGAATGCGCTCTATAAATAACTCAATACAATACAATACAATAATATTATTAATAATAATCATAATAATAATATTAATACCAAAAAACTCCTAATAAAAAGCATTTATTTCAGACAAATAATTAACCATATAAAACATCAAGAGCCTGGTTTAGAATTTGACGGAGGGGGTTACTCCATCACAAAGGTGATGGATATCCCAGCCGCCATATTACAATTTTGTTATATCTGATGGAAAACATATTACAGCGGACGGGATATTCATCATGTTTTTGACGGAGTAACCCATCTGCCAAAATCTAAATCAGGCCGTAAATTTTGATACTCCTCCTTAAATGTCCCCACCCACACTATACACAACAGGCCCAAACCCTAAAAAAACACTGAACCTAATTTCTATTTCCTATACATTCCCCAACTGATCATACCCCTACCACCAACCAGAGGTCCACCCTGTCCCTCATTAAAATGTCCCCTTTAAAATATTAAGGCCATAACTAAGACAATGGCGGTATAAGCCACCTACCGCCGCTGTGACGGCCACCAAAAGACTGCGTCGCGGCTAACATCTGTCCGCCAGATTATGACCACAGCTGGATTTCCACCACAAGAATGGTGGAAATCTGGCTGTGGCCATACTGGCTGATGCTGTTAAGGTGGCGCTGCTAACACCAGCAGCGCCACCCCAGTAGACCGCCGCCAGCCGTATCATGACACAAAATACGGCCTGGCGTTGTTCTGCTGGTGGGCGCTGCTGGCGGTAGTAGCGCCCCGTGCTGTTCCCTGCCAGAAGACCCCCTTGATGCAGGTAAGTTGGGTTTCTGACAGGGGAGGTGGTGGGGTGGTATGTGTGTGTGTGTGGGGTTGTGTGCATGAATGTGTGAGTGTGTGTATGTAGGCAACTGTGCATTTAGTGTTGTTTGCGTGGGTGTATGCATGTGTGAGAATGCATGTACAAATGGAATTGTGAATGTGTGTATGCATGTCAGTGTGAATGTGTGGACGGATGTGTGCGAGAATGAATGGATGCATGCGTGAATGAATGCATGTATGCCATTGTGTGTGAGTATGTGTCTGCGTGGTGCGTGTCTGTGAGTGTGTGCGTGTATGGGGAGTGGGAGATCCGAGGGGGAACGTGGATGGAAAGGGGTTGGGGTGTCTGGGGAGTGTTTGGGGGGGTGGGTGAGCCTCCTACCAGTGACAGGTAAGGAATTCCCTGTCACTGGTAGTGCCTACCACCATGGTTTTCACGAAAACCATGGAGGTAGGCAGCGTCAAAATGCAGCTGGTGATACAATAGCGGCCGCCGGGCTGGAGATTGTTATCTCCAGCCCAGGGGCTGCTACCGCCATGGTGGTCGGAATGGTCAGTAGCCAACTCACCAATGTCTTAATGTGGCAGTATGTACCACCAGCCTGTTGGCCGTACTACCGCCACATTATCACCAACTGCCTGGGTAATAATGACCCCCTAAGTCTCTTTAGAATTTCTTTCTGGAACTTCTTGACTTCCTCCCAGCCTTGCAGGACCTCTCAAAGAGGTGTAAGGGGTACACTGCTCTGGGGGATGGTAGTCTTAGATGCATCTGGTGAGTGCAACAATGGTGGTGTCTTCTGATGCCATCTGCTGGCCACTGGAAGAAGCAGGCATTGCTCCTTCCTCCTCCTCCTCATCCTACAGAATCACCAGCTAAAGGAAGGCCTCTCCTGTGGCCTCCATCATTTAGTGGAGCAGCCAAGTACCTGACCATCTGTCAGGGTTGGTCCTCCTTACCACAGGAACCTGGGACTTCAGTGGAGACAGATGTATGGTCTGAGGAGAGCAGAAAAGTATATGAATTTTAGTACTAACTGCAAGTAGATTTTTGTATCGTCAGACAGCCACTCAGCATTGCTGAAGCTCCAGTGCAATTTGCATTCTACATGTGATTCTGTGTACTCTGGCCTTTTTTAATAATAATATTAATAACAAAAAACTCATAATAAAAAGCATTTATTTCAGACAAATAATTAACCATATAAAACATCAAGGGCCTGGTTTAGAATATGACGGAGGGGGTTACTCCATCACAAAGGTGACGGATATCCCAGCCGCCATATTACGATTTTGTTATATCTGATGGAAAACATGTTACAGCGGACGGGATATTCATCATGTTTTTGACGGAGTAACCCATCTGCCAAAATCTAAATCAGGCCGTAAATCTTGATACTCCTCCTTAAATGTCCCCACCCACACTATACACAACAGGCCCAAACCCTAAAAAAACACTGAACCTAATTTCTATTTCCTACACATTCCCCAACTGATCATACCTCCACCACCAACCCGAGGTCCACCCTTTCCCTCATTAAAATGCCCCTTTAAAATATTAAGGCCCTAACTAAGACAATGGCGGTATAAGCCACCTACCGCCGCTGTGACGGCCACCAAAAGACCGTCGCCGCGGCTAACATCCGTCTGCCAGATTATGACCACAGCTGGATTTCCACCACAAGAAGGATGGAAATCTGGCTGTGGCCATACTGGCTGATGGTGTTAAGGTGGCGCTGCTACCACCAGCAGCGCCACCCCAGTAGACCGCCGCCAGCCGTATCATGACACAAAATACGGCCTGGCGTTGTTCTGCTGGTGGGCGCTGCTGGCGGTAGTAGCACCCCGTGCTGTTCTCTGGCAGAAGACTACCCTTGATGCAGGTAAGTTGGGTTTCCAACAGGGGAGATGGTGGGGTGGTATTTGTGTTTGTGTGGGGTTGTGTGCATGAATGTGTGAGTATGTGCATGTAGGCAACTGTGTGTTTAGTGTTGTTTGCGTGGGTGTATGAATGTTGGAGAATGCATGTACAATTGGAATTGTGAATGCGTGTATGTATGTCAGTGTGAATGTGTGTACGGATGTGTGCGAGAATGAATGGATGCATGCATGAATGAATGCGTGTATGCCAGTGTGTGTAAGTGTGTGTCTGCGTGGTGCGTGTCTGTGAGTGTGTGCGTGTATGGGGAGTGGGAGATCGGAGGGGGAGCGTGGATGGAGAGGGGATGGGGGTGTCTGGGGAGTGGTTGGGGGGGTGGGTGAGCCTCCTACCAGTGACAGGGAAGGAATTCCCTGTCACTGCTAGTGCCTACCACCATGTTTTTCACGAATACCATGGAGGTAGGCAGCGTCAAAATGCAGCTGGTAAAACAATAGTGGCCGCCGGGCTGGAGATTGTTATCTCCGGCCCGGGGGCTGCTACCGCCATGGTGGTCGGAATGGTCAGTAGCTAACTCGCCAATCTCATAATGTGGCAGTATGTACCACCAGCCTGTTGGCCGTACTACCGCCACATTATCACCAACTGCCTGGGTAATAATGACCCCCTAAGTCTCTTTAGAATTTCTTTCTGGAACTTCTTGACTTCCTCCCAGCCTTGCAGGACCTCTCATAGAGGGGTAAGGGGTACACTGCTCTGGGGGATGGTAGTCTTAGATGCATCTGGTGAGTGCAACAATGGTGGTGTCTTCTGATTCCATCTGCTGGCCACTGGAAGAAGCAGGCATTGCTCCTTCCTCCTCCTCCTCATCCTACAGAATCACCAGCCAAAGGAAGGCCCCTCCTGTGGCCTCATCATTTAGTGGAGCAGCCAAGTACCTGACCATCTGTCAGTGTTGGTCCTCCTCACCACAGGAACCTGGGACTTCAGTGGAGACAGATATATGGTCTGAGGAGAGCAGAAAAGTATATGAATTTTAGTACTAACTGCAAGTAGATTTTTGTATCGTCAGACAGCCACTCAGCATTGCTAAAGCTCCAGTGCAATTTGCATTCTACATGTGATTCTGTGTACTCTGGCCTTTCTTAACACATAATTCATATACTGCTGTTTGCAGTATGTGGCATTAATTATGAATCCACATACACCTGAATACACATTTTTTCTAATACAGTGGATGACGTGTAAATGAATGAATTCATGTGGTGAAAGTTTCAACGGATGCTTAAAGTGTGCGTAAAAAATTACTAAAGTCCAAAGAAATGCTAAAATGCATATCTACATATTCACTGTAAAAAAAGCAAAGCTTAAAGTCACGTTATAGTTAGATGCTGAAACAAGGTAAATCTAATGTTTAAAAACAAAGAAAACCTCTGAAACTCACGAGTTATAGTCTACAAAGCTAACTATGACTTGCACCCAGCCTTTAATTGCTTGTGACTTTGACATATTACATCACTGATGACATGGTAAATTACATTACTGATGACATCACTGATGGCACCTGAAGTTACACCATTTGCCAAATAAAAAGTGGCTGAAAAGATTTGCATCAAATAATGAAAAGCACACTTTATGAGTAAAGCTCTAACTTCAAGCTAACTTTTGTGCAATTACCTTTAGTCATTTTTTATGTATCACTTTCCTAAAATTCCTATACAAATTATCATGGGAAATCTTAGCCCCTGCTTAACAGATCGGCATGAAAATTTCATAGAGCTAAGATGGATGAAGTTTTATTTTTCGAAATGTTAGTGGAGATTTGTTGAAAGGTGCCAAAGGTATCAGAGAAACAAAAATCAAAAATCATTCTTGGTATGGAAACACTGATCTTACTGTAATTACACGGTGGCAATCACCACGGGGCAATGTGTATGTGTGGGGGTGGGGGTGTGTGGGTGTGTGTGTGTGTGTGCACGTGCCATCAGACACTTGACATGCATTTTAAAAAGATGAATAAATTACATAGTGGATGGAATGGAAGATGCTAGATGCGGATGTGCGGGCCTTAAGCAATAACCTCTTCTACCTATTAATTTAATTGGCAGAGTCAGATATAGAAACGAAGCAGGATGAGCAATTTAAAATGTATCAGGGGCCGGGCTGAGATGTAAGGTAGGGATACCTAAACAAATTAAGAAGTTGTTATTGAGAAAATAAATGTACTTACCAATCATCCATGCAGCTGCTTTGTTCTTCTGTTCCACATCCACAGGTTGTTGTTGGTGCTAGCCCTCCCCTTCAAGTGTGTCAACCTGGACAAATTCTAGACAAAAGCAAGAGGCATTTATATAGTAACGTCACTACCAACCACTTTTTATTAATTTACTAAATAAATTTATGATGTCACCAGTGATGTCATAAATGATGTGATACAACATGTCATGAGGGATGTCATATATGAGGTCATAAGCATTCCATGGTGGGGCACAAGTTATAGTTAGCACTGCAAAATATAACTGGTGAATTTTCTGTGTTTTTTAGTTAAAAAAGATAGCATTGTCACTGCACAGTTCACCCAACTATAATTTTACCTTAACCTTTGTTTTTTCAGTGAATTTCTAAGATTTCTTTTTAAACAAAAACAGATATTTTTATTACAACAAACTATAACGTTACTTTAACCATTGTTTTGTTTTCAGTGAATTTCTAGGCTTTTATGAAATAAAAATATATTTATAAATACTTAGAAACTAACTCATAATATTGTAGATTTATGCACTAATCTGTTGCAGAGTTCTTTTTCATATAGGCAGTTATTGCTAAATGTTCATATTTATTTAATAATAAAGTCAGCACAGTATGTACATTTTATTAGTTGTTTTGTTTGCAAACGTACAGCTCTCACGAGACAACCGCAGGAGCTGAACACACAATCCCCTTTGTGGACTACGAGGGGGCTGTACTTCTTGTTCCCCTCTTGCAAGGCACATTTGGTGTTCAGTTCAGAACAGTGCATTTTTGTAGAAATACATGAGAAGTGTTGTTTAAAGTACAAAGACAATTGAGGCATTCTTGCATTTGAGATATTGAGAAAGTTATCTGTTTTTTATTATCTTGAGTGCCTCTTGTGAGACACTCGCAAGCTACGTGGAAGAGGAAAGACATCCCAAGGAAGGATTGTGAATGGTTCATATGGATGTTCTTATTTAGCAAAGAAAAATGTATTCCTTGTTGCATCCTTTGCCTATTGGGATTTTCTGTGATGACACCTCTTTGGATACTCTCTGACTTTGCTTGTTTTCTACGATCAGAATGTCACCATGTGACTCAGATGAGAACTGTATCCTGTGCCTGCAAGTCAGCCATCTCAGCCACTTAGGGAGTCTTTGGTCTGGCATTTTTTTTAGATGAAGCCTGGTGGGAAGTAAGTGTCTGCCAAATATGTAGTTTGTAACATATACAAAAAAGAATTCAGCAGGGGCAGCAGGAACAAGGAATATTCCATGAGTACCACTCAGATGTGATGACACTTGAGGGATATGCATCCTCACGCCTTGCTGAGGTAGACCGTGCTGCAGAGCTTGATAACTCCTCAGGGAAGTATAGTTCTTTCCAACCTGGTGACTCGCAATTCCTTGGCGTACATGTGGCCACAATCACAATCCAAAAAGGGAGCACCCTGTCTTACATTTCAGCTCGAATAGCCCCAAAGCATTATGATAAATGCAGTCATTAGAATGAGTTCGAATAAAATTTCAAAAAGTCTTTCACCTAAATGGGTGCAGCAAATGCTGTAACGTTGTAGAAAGTTTTTCACCAAAAGTTGGTGTGGCGAATGCCGTATCTCCGGACACGTGTTTCTGGCTTTCGTTCGTCATCAGCGGAGAGCAAAGTGTGGCAGACGGGGTTGCTTGAAATGCCGCCTAAACGTTTTCTCAGGTTTTTGTACCACTCAGTAGGCGCTATTTATATTTAAATGACAGCATTTACCATGATGCCTTGGGGCTATTTTCCGCTTGAATGCAAGGCAGTGTACTCCCTTTTCTTTTTGGATGTCTAAATGACGGCTCCCATGAGCCTCTTGCTGACGAGCACTGGCATGCACCTGTGTGCCGACTGAGTGGTACAAAAAGCTGTGAAGACGTTTGGCGGCATTTCAAGTGACCCCTTCAGTTACATACGCTCTCTGCTGATGACGGCCGACAGCCAGAAACAGGTGTCCAGAGATACGGCACTCGCTGCACCTACCTTAGGTGAAAGACTTTCTACAGCGATACGGCACTTGCTGCACCTACTTAGGGTGAATAATTTTTTTTTAATTCTTGCTATTTATATTTAAATGACTACATTTACCATGATGCCTTGGGGCTATTTTCCGCTTGTATGCAAAGCAGTGTGCTTCCTTTTCTTTTTGGATGTCTAAATGACGGCTCCGGTGAGCCTCTTGCTGACGAGCACTGGCGATGCACCTGTGCGCCTACTGAGTGGTACAAAAACCTGTGAAGACGTTTGGTGGCATTTCAAGTGACCCCTTCAGTTACATACGCTCTCTGCTGATGACGGCCGAAAGCCAGAAACACGTGTCCAGAGATACGTCACTCGCTGCACCTACCTTAGGTGAATGACGTTCTACAGCGATTGGCACTTGCTGCACCTACTTAGGGTGAATATATTTTTTTCAATTCTCGCTATTTATATTTAAATGACTGCATTTACCATGATGCCTTGGGGCTATTTTCCACTTGAATGCAAGGCAGTGTGCTCCCTTTTCTTTTTGGATGTCTAAATGATGGCTCCCGTGAGCCTCTTGCTGACGAGCACTGGCGATGCACCTTTGCGCCTACTGAGTGGTACAAAAACCTGTGAAGACGTTTGGCAGCATTTCAAGCGACCCCTTCAGTTACATACGCTCTCTGCTGATGACGGCCGAAAGCCAGAAACACGTGTCCACAGATACGGCACTCGCTGCACGTACCTTAGATGAAAGACTTTCTACAGCGATACGGCACTTGCTGCACCTACTTCGGGTGAATACATTTTTTTTTAATTCTCGCTATTTATATTTTAATGACTGCATTTACCATGATGCCTTGGGGCTATTTTCCACTCTAATGCAAGGCAGTGTGCTCCCTTTTCTTTTTGGATGTCTAAAAGACGGCTCCCGTGAGCCTTTTGCTGACGAGCACTGGCGATGCACCTGTGCGCCTACTGAGTGGTACAAAAACCTGTGAAGACGTTTGGCGGCATTTCAAGCGACCCCTTCAGTTACATGCACTCTCTGCTGATGACGGCCGAAAGCCAGAAACATGTGTCTAGAGATACGGCACTCGCTGCACCAACCTTAGGTGAAAGACTTTCTACAGTGATATGGCACTTACTGCACCTACTTAGGGTAAATAATTTTTTTTAATTCTTGCTATTTATATTTAAATGGCTGCATTTACCATGATGCCTTGGGCTATTTCCTGCTTGAATGCAAGACATTGTGCTCCCTTTTCTTTTTGGATGTTTAAATGACAGCTCCCGTGAGCCTCCTGCTGATGAGCACTGGCGATGCACCTGTGCGCTTAATGAGTGGTACAAAAACCTGTGAAGACGTTGGTGGCATTTCAAGCAACCCCTTCAGTTACATACGCTCTCTGCTGATGACGGCTGAAAGCCAGAAACACGTGTCCAGAGATACGGCACTCGCTGCACCTACCTTAGGTGAAAGACTTTCTACAGCGATACGGCACTTGCTGCACCTACTTAGGGTGAATAATTTTTTTTTAATTCTCGCTATTTATATTTAAATGACTGCATTTACCATGGCGCCTTGGGGCTATATCCCGCTTGAATGCAAGGCTGTGTGCTCCATTTTATTTTTAGATGTCTAAATGACGGCTCCCGTGAGCCTCTTGCTGACGAGCACTGGCGATGCACCTGTGCGCCTACTGAGTGGTACAAAAACCTGTGAAGACGTTTGGTGGCATTTCAAGCGACCCCTTCAGTTACATACGCTCTCTGCTGATGACGGCCGAAAGCCAGAAACACGTGTCCAGAGATACGGCACTCGCTCCACCTACCTTAGGTGAAAGACTTTCTACAGCGATACAGCACTTGCTGCACCTACTCAGGGTGAATAATTTTTTTAAAATTCTCGCTATTTATATTTAAATGACTGCTCCCTTTTCTTTTTGGATGTGGCCATAATCACAAGGGCCACATGTAGGAAGCCAAAGAATTGCGACTCATTGCAAATCGTTACTTCCAACTCGCAAAACGGGATGTAGGTAGAAATAGCAATACCATTTTCGATTCGGTGCGGAGTCGCACCGCAATTTGCGAAATCGCACATTGCAATATCGCAAATTGCACAAGGGTGTGGTCCGGAGTCGCAAATTGCGACCGGCTGCTAATAAAATTATGGTTCTGAGTGATGACATCAGAACCAGGAAGTACCCCCCATGGAACAGGGAGGAGTCTACCCAGCACAGACAGCAGAGACACCCCCAGCTGAGAGGAGCAACTACAGCTATGTCAGCTCAGGTCAAGGAGACACCAACTGCAGGGAGGAAGAGGAAACTAAAGTTTTCAGAAAAGGAGCTGGAGGTCCTGACTGAGGAGTGCTGCCTGCACCATGATGTCTTGTTCGGCACGGCATCAATGAGTGTCCCTGACACACAAAAGAAGAAGGTCTGGCAGGACATCCTGAGTAAAATCAATGCGATTGGAGTCAGCCATTGCACCATAGATAAGGGCCGCAAAAGGTGGTACGACCTCAGGTCCAGGACCAAAGAAAGGGTGGCAGAGCGGATGTGGGAGTTGCACAGAACTGGAGGAGAACCATCCACAGTACCACCTCCTACAGCCATTGAGAGCATGGTGGAGACCACTCTGGAGCCGAAGCTGTGGTAGGAATTGGAGACCTGGACAGTTCTGCACCGGGAACATCCAAAAGTAAGTAGAAAAAATCACTTATTTATACCACTCAATGCACCATGCACACAACTACAGTACACAAAAGCATGCATCCTCCAGATCTGCTCCATGCCTATATTGCAACCTACAGAACAGTGCATTATGGGCAATGTAGTACAGTAGTCCAACTTTTGATGAATATTTATTGTGATACATCACACATATGAGAGGCACTGACAGTGTATCCCCTGTGTCCCACAGGTCTCCCACAAGTACCCACCAATGACCCTAGTCTGCAGGGAGAAGAATTTGCCACCATCACAGCAGACGAGGCAGCCAGTGTAACAGCAGGGGAGTGCATGACCACACCACTTGTCCACCATGCACGTGAGACCACCGAGGAGACAGACCTCGACACTGAGACAGGCAACGTAACACCGGAGCCACAGATGGGTGTGAGTCAGCCACATAGGTCAGCTGGGTCTGGGCGGAGACGGCAACGTCAAACACAGTCAGCAGGTGAGGAGGATGTCACAGGTGAACAATTTCTAGGACTGGAGGCATCCTTACTGAGCAGTCACCGCCTGCAAAATAAACATATGGGGGTAATGAACAGGAACCTGCACAGACTGCAACAGACCCTCTCACAGGGTTTTGCCAATGTTGACACACAATTACTACCAAGAACAACAACATGGTAAACCTCTTCACCTCCATCAATGACCTGGTCAGGGAAATGGTGGCAGATAGGGCCCATGCAAGGTGCAGAGAGCGCAACACTGCTGCCCGTTTGGACTGGCTAAGTCAGTCGATTGGCCGCCTTGCAACCACTACTACCTGCCTGTCAAGGCGCAACGTAAAGTTACAGGTGGAACTTGGGCATTTTGCTGGTGATGTAGCAAGGGGACTAGGGAGCATCAGTCATGCAGTAGACCTAATAGAGACCACCCAGGCAGCAAGGGGCATTGGTGATACCCCTCACGGATAGTGAGGACATCTCCAGCGTGAGCAGCGTTTCTGCCTCAGATGCACGCATCCTGCGGAGTAGCAGTGCCCGCCAAGGATCAGGGGACCAACCAGGATCGGCCCATGGTGGCCGTAGTCGCAGGAGGGTGTGATTTTGGTAATCTGGGATTTGCCTGAGGCACATGATGTAAATGTGTCACACATTACATGTTACTTTTTTTCTTGCTGTTTAAACGTCAACAGTTCATTATTACACTCCTGACATTAAAGGTGTTTTTGTTTGTACTGCACAACCTGGCTATGTGTATCTTACATTTGTGAGTGTTGCCACGGTTGCCACGTACCTGCCAAAGTAGTGAGTTGCAATGTGGTCCCGTCTCTGTCTGCCCTCCAATGCGATGCTACCATCCCAGGAGGTCGGTGTGGTAGCTCTTGCTCCTCATCCTCTGAATCTGTGTCGTCAAGGGTGAGATGTAGCCCACGTCTGGTGGCGATGTTGTGGAGGATGCCACATGTTGCCACGATCTTGCATGCAGTCTCTGGGGAATACTGGAGTGCCCCTCCACTTTTGTGCAGGCATCGGAAATGTGACTTCAACAAGCCAAAGGTCCTCTCAATGTTGTAGCACCTCTCATTCTGATTGGCAGGTGTTGTGTATGGGGTGAGTATCCATGGCCTCAGAGCATATCCACTGTCACCTGTGTGACAAAAGAGCAGATTTGAGCATGGCTTCACATGGTTATCAGTGACATGTATTTAAGACATCGGAGTGTACTACACAGTACCTAATAAATGTCCTTTGCCTAACTCCCCACGTTCTAGGCGTCGGAGAATCCCACTGTGCCTGAATATGTATGCATCATGGGTACTCCCTGGTAATTTAGCCACTATGTCAGTAATGACATTATGGGCATCACATACCACCTGGATGTTTAGTGAGTGGGTACATTTCCTATTGCGGAACACATATTCCAGATTTGCTGGTGGGCAAATTGGTATATGTGTCCCGTCCACACACCATAGTACATGGGGGAAGTTGGCAATTCTGTAGAAGTCCAACTTTCTGCTGTTAATTTCTGCCTCATTCGTGGGAAGGTATATGTATGTAGACATGTGTGCGAGTATGGCATCTAAGAACCGTCTAAAGAATCGTGACAGGGCACTTTGGGACACCCCACTAGCTACAGCAATCACCCCCTGGTAGCTACCGAGGCCAAGAGGTGCAGTGAGCATAGCACTTGCACATGTGTGGGGATAGAGCAGCCATGCATTGTCTGGCGTTCTAGCTGAGGTTTCAGCAGTTCAATAATCTCTAAGATAACTGCGCTGCTCAGTCTGTAGTTATCATAAATCTCATCCTCAGTTTGTTGAAATAGATACTGCCTGGTTCGGTATATCCTCTCCTGTCTCTGCCTCCTTCTCCTCTGCTGGGCAGCCTGCACTCTCCTCCTCCATACAATCACGTATAGTGCAGCCATTTTGAGAAACCCTGATGCTTTCTGGGTCTGCTTTTCAACTTTGGTTCTGGTTACCACCTGTTCGGAATCAGTGCTAATGTGGGTGTGTAAAATGGGGTTTTTTGCAACTACTCGCAATTTGCGACTGCCTTGTACATTCGGTTTGCGACTCGCAATTTGCGATTTCTTAATTGCGACTCGCAATTTTTGCAAGTTGCTAATTGGTCGCATCGCTATTTGGGACCATTTCACTTTTTGCAAGGTCACAAATATCGCTGCGACTGATTTGCGACTTGCAAAACTTTCGTACTCGTGGCCCTAAATTATCTGAAGATTTCTACATTTTCACCCACAATCACATTTATATGTAATGTACCACTAGCTTCATGTTCCTTTCTGTTAAAAAGATGTACAGTGTGAAAAACTGAATTTTTACCCACAATTAAGTTATAGCATGCCTTCAAACTTGGGCCGATATTTATACTTTTTGACGCAAAACTGCGCCAACACAGTTTTGCGTCAAAAAAATTTGCGCCGGCTAACGCCATTCTGAAGCATCATGCGGGCGCCGTATTTATTGAATGACGTTAGCCGGCGTTAGCCGACGGCGCTGTCTGGTGTGCGTTAAAAAAAACGACGTACACCAGGCAGCGCCGGCGTAGGGGGAAAATGGCGTATGGGCGTCCAGAAATGGTGCAAGTCAGGCTGAGGCAAAAAAATCACCTCAACCCGATTTGCGCCATTTTTTTACGACGCCCATCCCCCATTGAAATGACTCCTGTCTTAGCAAAGACAGGAGTCATGCCCCCTTGCCCAATGGCCATGCCCAGGGGACTTCTGTCCCCTGGGCATGGTCATTGGGCATAGTGGCATGTAGGGGGGCACAAATCAGGCCCCCCTATGCCACAAAAAAAAAAAAAAAAATACTTACCTGGACTTACCTTAATGTCCCTGGGGTGGGTCCCTCCATCCTTGGGTGTCCTCCTGGGGTGGGCAAGGGTGGCAGGGGGTGTCCCTGGGGGCAGGGGAGGGCACCTCTGGGCTCATTCTGAGCCCACAGGTCCCTTAATGCCTGCCCTGACCCAGGCGCTAAAATCCGGCGCAAATGCTGGTTTTTTAGTCCCGCCCACTCCCGGGAGTATAAATACGACGCATATGCATCACAGTCATTTTTTAAGACGGGAACGCCTACCTTGCATATCATTAACGCAAGGAAGGTGTTCACGCAAAAAAATGACGCTAACTCCATGAACTTTGGCGCTAGACGCGTCTAACGCCAAAGTATAAATATGGAGTTAGTTTTGCGTCGAAAAAAACGATGCAAATTCGGCGCAAACGGAGTATAAATATGCCCCTTGGTTCCATAAGAATTTGTAAAGTAACATATTCTTCTTCACCCACTTTTCCTAAGAGTGAACTCAGTGTGTGTTTTACTGTAGAAATTGCAATGTTTCCACTCAATTATTTCATGGGGTAGATTATGTGCACAGTAAGGTTCATTAAAACCCTAGGCTTTGTGTTAACAGATTGCAGACACTTTGGGCCAGATGTATGAAAAAAACCCTTTGCGAATCGCAAATAGCGATTTTTAAGAAATCGCTATTACTGAGTCGCAAACTGCAATGTAACAAATTTGCGATTCGGAAATAGCGATTTCTTAAAAATCGCTAATTTAATGTGCACGGCCCAAATACCGAATCGCAAAAAAATTTGCGATTCGGTATTTGAAAATCGCAAATTGCGAAAACGCACACCTGGCACAGCCTGATGACATCACAAGCGGGAAGTGAGTCAGCCCAGGCTGTTTCCAAGTGCCACACCCAAAGGAGCAGTGAGAGAGACACAGCCCAGCCCCAGGGAGCAAGTCTGTGATCAAGGCTGGACTTTACATCACCATGGCCAATGCTGCTAAAGGGAAGGAGAAGGGAGAGAGGAAGAGAAAACTGAAGTTCAGTGAGCAGGAACTGGAGGTGCTCACTGAGGAGGTGGTGAGGAGCCATGACCGGCTTTTTGGGACAAGCTCACTCCAGGTCCCAGAGAGTGAGAAGCGCAAACTCTGGGCAGACATACAGACCAGAATCTGTGCAGTTGGGGTTGTGCAGCGCTCAGTGGAGGAGATTAGAAAGAGGTGGTACGACCTACGCTCCCGTGCCAAGGAGAGGGTGGCCAGCAGACTACAGGAGGCAAGGAGCACAGGAGGTGGACCATCCACCCAGACACCCTCCACCCCCATGGAAGACCTGGTGGAGTCGACACTGCTCCCAGAAGCTGTCAGTGGGGTCACTGACAGACACGTCCGGCACACCAAGCACCAGTAAAGGTAAGTGCAATAATGAAATGTAACTCCATATGTGTATGTGCAAATGCCACTTAGGAATTAGCAATTAGTGCTAAGCATTGTGATAGGTAGTCCATTCCACATCTTAGAAGGGGCACAACAATGCCTTATGGGAGTGGTAGTCCACAACCCAGAGCTGAAAGTAGCACATAGAATGTAATTAGGTAGAGCGGCATCCAGAAGAACAAAGCACCCACTACATAGTGATATGATGTAACTGTACATTTATTACCATTGTGCAACATTTGGTGATACAAACATAAATGACATGCTGCACATTGTCGTTGCAGATGGCCCAGGCCCAGCAGCATCAGCATGTGCCATTTTGGGGGATGCTGAAACACAGCCCCCATCAGACTCCAACACCAGCGAGTCAGTGAGTATTGCGCCAATCAGACGCAGGGCAAGGGTTGTACCTCTCCCAGAATTGAGCCAGGACTCGGATGACATGCGGGATGAAGGCCACACTCCATCCCCAGAAGCCAGATCCACCATAAGGCATCATTCCCAGCATCACTCACCACCCTGCAGGAGGCCTCAGGATGCAGGCACACATCACGTGGAAGTAGGTGAGGGCCCATCATTCTTCGGTGGCCTGGAATCATCTATGCTTAAAGTGCAGCGCCTGCAAAATAAGAACATGAGGGCAATGCACAGGCAGATGCAGGCACACAATGCCAACATAGAGGGGCTGCATAAGCAATTGGAGTGCCTTAATACAAACATTTGCAAGCTGCATGAGGGACAGATTACAGCTGAGGAGAACACCAGGGAACTAACAAATGCAGTGAAGGAACTCTGTACAGAGATCAGGCATGAGAGAGTCAGCCACCGCAGGCATGAAAGGCGATTCATGGGGATGTTTAGTGGATTTTGAAGATCTGTCAATCACCTTGCAACATCTACTGCCCTCATATCACGTGCCAGGAAAAGAGAGCACACAGCAGTCGGCATGTAGCCCAGGGACTGGTCCAGATTACAAATGTTCTGGATACTACGATGGCTAACCGCAGTGCTACACCCAGTGAACTTGGACTGGGGGAGACTGAGGAGTCATCTAGCCTCAGCAGCCTTGCAGCGCCCACGACAGATCCTAGGTGTCGCAGTGCCAGGCACAGCACTGCCACTGAGACAGAAACAAGAGGTGCCGGCAAGGCCACTGCGCACTCGACTGGAATGCATGGCCTTAAAAAGTGACTTTGATGGCCACAGGGTACTGACTGCAAATGTTGGTTTACGGTAAACTATGAGGACAATAGTGAGACACTGTAAATGTTTCTTTCATGACATGTGTTTATTTTTTTTCCGAGTGACACTTATGTTACCTGAAGTTAACTTAATAAAGGTACTAACTACCAGAATACATGTCAGTGAGGTTGTGTTGTTATTACTTACATCTGAAATGGTTGTGCGTGATGTCAGCACCCCTTTGCCTGCCCTCTGCTGCACTGGTCCTGTCAGCTGGCTGTAGGGGTGGTATGGGATCCTCATCCTCATCTGAGTCTGGATCTGATATTTCCACAGGTATGCCCCTGGTGGTTGCTATATTGTGCGGGATCACACATGT
The DNA here is from genome assembly GCF_031143425.1 of Pleurodeles waltl. Taxonomy (NCBI): domain Eukaryota; kingdom Metazoa; phylum Chordata; class Amphibia; order Caudata; family Salamandridae; genus Pleurodeles; species Pleurodeles waltl. Next base: position 839,930,754 of record NC_090439.1, on the reverse strand, counting down.
GGCCACTATTCTACAGGTCGTGTCCGGGCTGTACTGTAGTGCCCCTCCACTTTTGTGGATGCACCAGAAGCGACTCTTCAGCAGGCCAAAGGTACGCTCCACCACATTGTGGGTTGCCCTGTGTGCTGAATCGTATCTCCATTCTGCTGGTGTTGTAGGATTTAGGTAGGGCGTCATCATGTAGGTGTGCACTGCAAAGGCACTGTCTCCTGGAAGGAACAGAGGGTATAATGAGTATCTGAGCCATCTGATGTCACACTGCCATCAATGCACCAGGGTACAGAGGGGCAATACCTAGTAGATATCCTTCACCAAACTCCCCAGCTAGCAGTCTTGTGTGAATCCCGCTGTGGCGAAAGATGTACGAATCATGTGTGCTCCCTGGGTACCTGGTCACGAGATCAGTTAGGATGTAGGAGGCATTGCATATCACCTGTATATTCATGGAATGTTGATATTTACGGTTTCGGTACACATACTCTGTGGCCGATGGTAGACAGATTGCAACATGTGTCCCATCTATGGCACCAAGGATGTGGGGGAACTGTGCTATCTGGCAGAAATCTATTTTTGTCTGCTGTATTTCCTTTGGGGCGTGGGGGAATCTGATGTACTGGTGTATCCTACTCAGCATGGCGTTATGAAATGCATTGAATAATCTAGAGAGGGCACTCTGTGATACTCCTCCAGCTGCTATGAGCCTTTGATAGCTCCCTGAGTCAAGTAGGTGCAGGGAGCATAATACCTGCACATGGGTGGGTATGCTATTAGTCCTATGTGTTGTGCGCTGCAGTATGGGTTGTAGCTCAGCTATCAGGTCAAGTATCATGGCTGAATTCAACCTGTACTTATCATATATTTCCTCCTCAGTCTGGTCAAACAGGGTAATGCGCACTCTGAAAATGCGCTCCTGTCTCCTCCTCCCTCTCCTCAAACCTGCCAAGATCCTCATTCTCCTCGCCATGACGTAGAGTGCAGCCATTGTGGAAATGAGTCTGAGGCATTCTGGGCCTCTTTATATAGTTTGCACCTGGTTACCACCTGGTTTCTCTCCGTGGTAATTTGCATGTGCAAAAGCCTATTCTGCAAAAAGAATTGCGACATGGTTTTGCGTGTTGCATTTTGCGTCTCGCAATTTCTGATGTGAAATACCGAATCTGTATTTGCGAGTCGCTATTCCGACTCGCAATTTGCGAAATGCTAATAGCGATTCGGTATTTAATGTCGTAAATTGCGAGACGCAAAATGTGACACGCAAAACCATGTCGCTTCCCAAAAAAACGCAAATTTAGCGATTCCTTGTTTTTGGCCTGCGAATGCATTTCATGCATCGCAGACCACATTTTTGCATTCGCAAACAGCCAAATTCTGTGATTCGCACCGTTTGCAAATGCAAAATGGTTTGATACATCTGGCCACTTGTTTTATAATTTCAGAAACACTGCCTCTTTTAATTACAACTACATACAGATTGAAAATTTCATTTTTTAACACAACATCTAATACTTGGTGATACTGCTCCACATTCTAAAGCCTACCTCTCAAACCTATACCATTAAATATGCACTTCTACAAACAGTGTTGTGCTCACTAAACCTTGTATAGAATAAATTTACCAATAGTAGTGCACTACTGATACTTCCCAACAAAGTTCATAAAGTGTATTTCTAATTACCTGATTACCTGAACTTAGATCAGTGTGTTATACACAGCGGAAGACACTGGTCTGCCCCAGTTACAAATTCAGTCACTTCTGCTAAGCACAACTACAACAGACTTCCTTCTTCTTCAAATCACCAAGAACAATCTGAGCTACGCCTGGTTTTGCACACTATCACATCACGGCAGTTCTCTAACCATGCAGTAAGAATGGTAACTGTTAATTGAGCCTTGGCCCTTTTTTCTTTACTTCTCCCCTTTCAATCTTGTCGGACTCTTGGAGGATTCTAAAACACCTCATGGTGGGCTCACTAATTTTCCATGTGAATGTTGTGAGATGCTCACAAGACTGTAAAATACCTCGTGGCAGTCTCAGAAAATTTCCCTCAGGTCTTGTGAGCCTCCTGCAACATCACACATGCCCATTCAGCAAGCGTTACTCCCCGAAGCTTGTGAGCTACTCTTGTGAGAGTCTTGCAGAATCTCAGCAAAATTTTAGGGGAATAGTATATGTGGGACAGAGTATCCTCTCCACTGAGACCTATCTCTTACATGACAGGCATGTGTAGTAGGGTGTGGGGAGAGACTGGCCTCTCCACACAGACCTCTGTCTCAAACAACAGGTGTATGTAGTAGTGTGTATGAAGGGACTGGCCTCTCCAATAAGACCCTTCTCTTAGAAGAGAGGTTTGCATAGTGGGCTGTATGGAGAGAGACTGCCTCTCCACTAAGGGCCAGATGTAGGAAAGTCCCAAATTGCAATTCGCAATTTGGGATGCAGAAAGGTGTCTCAGACACCTTCTGCGAGTTGCTATGGGGTCGCAAAGACCCACCTCATTAATATTAATGAGGTGGGTCGCAATTTGCGACCCCGTAGCGACTTAGGGCACTCACGGGGATGGAGGCCTGCTGGGAACAGCAGACCTCCATGTCCGTGACTGCTTTTAAATAAAGCAGTTTTTTTTTTCAAAGTGCAACCCGTTTTCCTTAAAGGAAAACGAGCTGCACTTTGAAAAATAAACCGAAACCTTTTGTTTCGGTATTTTCCAGGGCAGGTAGTGGTCCATTGGACCACTGCCTGCTCTGAAAAATTATTTTTTGGTCCAGACACAAAGGGGAAGGGGTCCCATGGGGACCCCTTCCCGTTTGCGACTGGGTTACCATCCACTTCAAGTGGATGGTAACTGCGAGTCCATTTGCGACCGCGAAATGAATACCAGTGCGACTCGCAAATAGGAAGGGAACACCCCTTCCTATTTGTGACTCGGAAATGCATTTTGCGAGTCGGTTCCGACTCGCAAAATGCATTTCTACATGCCAGATGGGCTTTAGCGACTCGCAAACAGCGTTTTTCGCCGTTTGCGAGTCGCTAAACCTTTCCTACATCTGGCCCTAGGTCCTCTCTTCCAAATGACGGACATGCAAAGCAAGTTGTGTGGAGAGAGACTGACCTCTGCTGAGACCTCTCTCTCTCTTGGATGACCGTTATGCATAATATGCTCTGTCCAAGGACTGTCCTCCCTGCTAACTGCCCTCTCACTGATCATGGATTTGCATAGTAAGGTGTGGGAAGAGACTATACCCTATTCACAACTCTTACAAAGCCAATGGGTCTAACTAATACACTCTGACAAACACAATCTCCAGTAATACTTCTTCCTAGAGTACAAGTGTGCATACAACAGTCTATTCAAAGATAACATACTCCTTTCTACTGTTCATGATCCTGCAAGATTGTAACTTTTGGGGAAAATAGGAATTGACCATCTACTCATCACAGTAGTTACCTTTTACAAACTTCCTCTAAACAACAATGACCACACTATGGAGTGTATTCAGAACTCATCTATCCCTTTTTACTATTTACGATCCCATGAGAGTCCCTTGAGAGTCCCACAAGATCGTAAAAAGTGGTTAAAAACAGTTTACATTTATTTTTATCACAGCAGTTATCCCTTAGACACTTCTTCTCTAAATCTATGGGACAGCATACCTTTCTGCTGCCCCTGTATATAGCATTTTTACCTCATTTACACAAAACCTCAAATTTTTCACAGAAAACAGTAATGTCCACCATTAAATTTTTAACATTCTAATAGCCAGTCAATCAGAACACTCGTGAGATTCATAGGAGCCTCTTGCTACTTTGAGAGCATGAAGGATTACAGCTTTGCCTTAACAAGCCTATTGCAAATGCATGGGACTTTAGATTTGTGGACCCCCCTTTTTTCAGGGCCTCAGCTATACAGATCACCCCAAAACTTTCCAGGAAGGAGCTGAGGTGAGTGGATTCTTTTTAGAAGATTTTGTGGAAATTTGTCAAATTGGGCCAAAGTAACGAACCGAAAAACTCTCCATCCAAGGGAAACCAGACCCAACAATAACTACGTACTGGCAACTGCCAGTAAGTAATATTATTTGAATATTTGTGTGCATGTATATTTAGTTGTCTATTTGTTTATTTATTATTTTGCCACACCTTTGCAATACCAAATTGTTACAGCTCTGAAATAAGCTGTGTTTGCTGTAGAGCTCTGTCAGGAGCCTTAAAACATTGGTGTCATTCACATAATTGAACTTTTTTTACCTGAATGCCTGACTCCACCAATTTTGTTGCAGTAGGTTCCTGTGTGTCTTTTTTGGGGATGAGACAATTATTATAATATTTTTTAAGCTACATAAAGTTCCCTAAAACTGTAAATCCTATATAATGGTAACTTTATTAAATTGTGATTACAAGGACTTTTCAGAAATACTAACTAAAATATTTGGCACAGTAGTGGGAAATCATCCTCCATGAAGATCAAATCAGATCCAGGTGGTCAGCTTCAAGATTTGGCAGTTATACTTGATATGCTGAAGGCAAATAATGGCCTTTTGGTAATAATAACACTAGATGCTACTAAGGCCTTTGATTGGGTAACTCTAACCTAGTTTTGAGATTTTTGGGTTGGAGCAAGGTTTCCGTAAGGCAATGAAGGTCTTGTACAGGTGGCAGAGCACTCTAGTAGAAGTAAATGGTAAACATATATCCAAGGAGGGGGAACTGAAGAGGAACCAGGAAAGGATGCAACTTAATGCCATTAATATATACTAGGTTTGTTGACTTCCTATCTCAGCTTTTCAGAGTAGACAGTACTCTTGTTTGTGGTTTTGAAATAGACTTGTGTTGCATTCCAGGGACCTGATAATTTATATTTCAGAGTCTGTTGGGACAATAGACAGTGTTAATTAGTTGGTGCTTCACTTTGACATTTTTGCAGGTTATTTGCATAAGTGAGAGATAATGATCTAGAAGGACCACTATGAGGGTTGGCAAGATTTTAAGACAATTTAATTAAGGGTATCAAAGAAATTGAAACTCTTTAAAACCTGGCAGAGGCCCCCTTGTTACACTGGGGAAATTTGATTAAAATTTCTATTTAATATCATTCCAGCAAAGAAGAACTAAACATTGCTTTGCAACAGGATATTGTTAGTAGCTCTATTTGGGCATCCTAGATCATTAGATGTAAATGGAAAAAGTTCAGGATGCACTTTAATAAAGAAAGCCTATCTATACATGGCTTCCAAATATGCTGCTAGATGTTTACAATAAGAAGTAGGTTATGGTAAATCATTTTCTTTCCTCAGGTTATGGTTAAACATTTTTTTCCTCAGTTTCCTCAGGTTCTTCAAAAAGGTTTGCCTGTAGGTTTTGTACCCCCTGCAAATATGTTGCACAATATAACATCAAGGTTAGGATGCCAATATTATTGCAGCCCTGCTGCTGTTCAGGACTGTCTAGGGACTCTGAATTATTTAAAGAATGTTTTTAACCTGCCTTTGTGGAAAGTGTGCTTTAAGAACTGGGGCCAGCTTCTGGATGAAACGACGAGTCTAAAATCTTGGGTTCAAGTAAGTTAAATCTGGATGGATATTAGTCAAGATTTTTATATCTACATTTGGCATCCTGGGTTCCATCATAAAAGAAGATGGAAGTGGAATTGCTAAGTGTGGCTCAAAGTGAAAACTAAATCTCAAGATGATATAAGTGCTATGTGAAGCAATGAATGACAACTCAAAATCAATTTCTACAGCATGGGTTAGATACTTGTGTACGTCGCAGTTTGAAGACCTATGTCAATTACCTTTAAACATTCTTTATACTATTGTGAAATCTACTACACTAAGAAAGTATATGTTAGATTGCACAGAATTTATCAGATGCATAAAAGAATTGCTAGGAGGAGCGAGATCTGTTGGATGAGGGTGGTACCTAATATCGACCACTTTCATAAGTTTATCAACTGCTCATGTCTATCCTCCCTTCTGGGAGTATGTGGATAAGACAATCTCATTTGTTTTCTCTACAATGTTGTCATTAATTACACTTTAAGCATTTTCGTGGTAGAAGAGGGGCACTTTAAGTTCAGAAGGACATTGTCAGGCTTCGATTATCTGACCACTAGATGATGCTAATGTAGGCCCTGTTGGAACCTACCCTAAGACTTGACCATCTCAATACACTCTCCAGTACACTCCACATCTTGCGCCAAAGTGTGATCAGGTCTGATTTCAACTTTGTCATCCTGGTGCATTGTGGTACAGGTAAACTTCTTTGTTGCCAAACCATGCCCCAATCATGTCTTTGAGGTGGTATTCAGTTTAGCATCATGGTTTCTGAATCCTCCTGACTCATTCACACTTGTTTCATTTTGTCACTCTTTCAAATCTGTTCCACACTCTGTTTCTGGCTTCTCTGTTTCCCTTCTTGTGCCTGCTGGATTCCATAGTCTTCCCTTCTCCAATTCCTGTCTAGCCTACTTGTCAGTGGTGGTTCCCTAATTTCCTGCACCTGGTTGATGACTCACATGTGGCTCAGTTTCAGCAGTGGGGCTCCTTCCCTGAGCCTCTAACTATTAACTGCCTTTGAACGCAGTGTGGAGGTGCTCACAACAGTTTTTTTCTGCTGAGGACCCACTTGTTCCATTCTTGTCTTGTTGCTCTGATTCCAGGCTTGCTCCTTATTCTTTGTGCATTTGTTTCACTTTATTTTGTGCTCCCTACTCCCTGCTACTGCCTGCTTTCTTACTCTGTTTCCCCTGTTGCTGTTCCTTGTTATTGCTGCCTCTCAGTCCCTCTTTTTACCAATTGTTTTAGTTCTGTCTGCACACTCCATGTCCAGCCCTTGTTGTTGTGCAGTTTATTCATTCTTGAATTCCTATTCATTACTCTGTGTTTCAGTACTGTCCCTGTTTGCTTGGGGCTTCTTTTTCTTAAATTTCTATCTTCCCATTTCTGCAGACTTGGAGTTCAATACTGTCACTGTCATTATAATTCCATCCTGCTTTTCTTGTGCCCAGTTCCTATTTTCTGTATTTCCTAGCACGCTCCCTTTTGTTTTCCCAGGTGGTTGTTTTCACATCTTGATTATCATTACCAAGGGTGAGAGTAAGATTCTGATGTTGTCTGAATCTAGCACAAAAACATAGCCAGTGCTCTTCTACCATTAGAGCTGCAGGGTGTCTTCTCAGACTCTGTGAGAGTACCTGCTCCTTGACTTCTGTCCCATCTTTTACTCTCATAGAGATCACTTTCCAAGGAGCATACAAACTATCCATTATTTCTCCTTCTGTTGGTACCATCACAACTGTGTCTCATTGTTTATTATTCACTGTATATGCCTTGCCTGAATAGTTTGCCTTTGCTCCAAATTGTTTCAGTTCACAGTTTACCTTGCCTTTTTCTTTCCCAACTTTCATGTACTGTCAAGTGTTTGCTAAATTCCTCCTCCTTCAGAATTACATTTACTGTGACAAAAGCAATCTCTCCTTGATAATTAATTTAATATAGATCTACACTGAGTCTATGACAGATTGCAAGAATTTGTTTTTTAAGGCATGACTTTGACCACACCCGCCCTGGGCATCTGAGTGGCTGCAATCAGTGATAGCAAAGCATAAGCGAAACAGAAAAGGAGTCAAGGCTTTAGATGCTGTTTGATTGATGGCTGGAAAATGAGAAGGTAATCATTTGAAGAAAGTTTATTGATTATACCTTCCTGACTTAGCAGATAACATGGGTTTGGCTATCCACAAGACGTTTGGAAGAAATATTTCCAATGAATCAAAGGCCAGCTATGGTATTTCCAGGAATATTTGGTTTGCCTGGGGCAGTGTAAGAGCAACTGAAGGTGATATGAGGAATTGAAAATAGTAAGGATACCTTTTTTAATTAGCATGTGAGTTACCCAATTTGGACTTTTGAAGACACACACTACTACTTTCATCTTTTTGGCTGCATTATGTTCCATTTGTGCCTAAAAACAAATCATAATGACAAAAATGAAAAGCTCAGAAGAATCCAATTAAATATTTGTTCATAACGTAGTGGTATGTCAGAATATAATCGAAAGATAAGATGCAGGTAGAGCTATATTCTAACTACCCTCTATCATACAATGTTATTTAATGATTCTTTCTTTTTCCACTCTACATTTCTTGTATTTTCTATCACATTCTTAAAGTACTTCTTCCGCAGTCCTTTCTCATTGTTTTCTTCTGCTTTTCTATCTATTTCCCCCTTTTCTTTCTTTTTGAACAATTGCTCTGGGGGGGGTCTGATGATGAAAATAAGTCCTGCTTTCAAATAGTGGGTACGAATGGATACTGCAAGAGTGAATATTATTTGTAAACAAAAATACTTCATAGGGATAGTATGCAAACTCCTATGTATAAACAGCGCATATAATAAATGCATCAATTAGTAGCAGGTAATCATACTTAAAAGTTAGCTGCCTACAAATGAAGTAAATGTGTGGTGATTTAGGTTAGCCTAACTATTGATGCAATACTAACTGAAAATAATACATTAACATTCAAAGGCTTGTTTTTACATTTCATCATATTTTTCCACTAGATGTTTTTTCTCTTTTGCTGTTGTAAATGTTGTAACTTTCCAGGGGACCTCTGTTAGTTCGTGAATAGGTACTTGTTTTGTATTAGGCAGCTGATAATCAGGTTCTCACTGGGAGAAGATGAGGCTACTAGAACGATGATTCATGATAAGAACAGTCTGGCCCTTTCAAAGACTAACGTCTAAAGACTATTGTAAGAATGTGAGAAGATGGGGAGCTTGCCTGTTCCCAGGCATTTACTACAATCGTATTAGACAATTCAGGAGACAAAAAATACTTGTTGCCATTTGGAATATTATGTGTTTGTATTAGTGCATGTTCCTAGACTAGCAGCCATATTTTATTGCCCTACTCTCTGACAGGACTCATCACTGAGTTTCTAATACTTCTATACATGAAAGGTTACTTAACCTATCTTCATTGATTGTAAACTGATTCAGAGCTGAGAATACGTTCCAGCTTGAAATGCAGAGGCTTTATGCTTATGCATTGATTGTTTCATCAGAACTCTTTACTTGAGTAGCTGAACTAATACCTTGTTTTCCTTATTTTCAAATATTTAGATTAGGGAACTTCCATTATGGAACAAGCTTGCTGCATTATAACAATATTTACTATTGTTTTCAGTAATTTTCTGTTTGACCTTATATTAAAATATCAGTTATTGGATTATGTGCATTTCTAAAACTGATGCTTAAAAGACTAATGTATATTTAATAAAATTGATTAAACCTTAAACATTAAAAAATAAAACTCTGTAACTCATGCAAACTCTATTTATTGACTGTTCTAATGTCATTAACAACTTAATTCATTTGTTGAATTGACGTAGAGATCACTCCTTTATACTTCGCCTTGTGGATGAACAAAGGTCCATGTGGCTAGTGGTGGGGATTGTTTAATGATTAAAACGGAAGTCTGGGGTATAAAAAAAAACACTCCATCGCTCATATCTGCACAATTTAAGCACAGCTTCTCAACATCAAGCTGCCCTTAAACTGGCATGCCTGGACTGCCCACATCCAGTTCCTCCCAAATTCCATCCACCATCCTACAGGAAGTAGTTATGACCTTCGTTAGGTCGGACCACAGATCTCGTATACCTTCTGGTACCCAACACTGACCTGATAAAAATGTATTTTATGTACTCCAGTGCTCAATTTCGACATTGCCGTCAATGGTCTTCGATTCATTCAACATTTAGTTTTCCATTTTCTATAAACTATTTGAACATGTTCTTTTCGGTTTGCAAAAGTATTGCGAGCCAAAAGCAAAAGCAAAAAAGTTACTCAAGTCAGTGAAAAAGAGAAAGAAAGAATTCGCGTCTTTGCAATGCAATGTGAGTATGTGCAGAATCACAAAATATATAAAAAGTCAGAACATGGCTGACAGCAGAAAGGGAAGCTTAGCGGTACAATTGATCTCTTCTATTGTGAAGGTTTCATTGTGCTGAAGGTCATACTTTCTTATGGCGGGCTCACCAGTGTCCCTGTGTATACAGATTCAGCATAATGTACTATGAGCTGTAATGTATTCCTTTTGTGTATTTGGTCCCTAGGGGTGCACGCAATCCTCATATATTATCCATTGACCTTCTCTCTACCCAGTTGTTCCACTTTGTGTTAGAATCAATTAGTGTTCCGGAATAGCCATTAGATCGTTTGGACTAGCTCAAAGGACCATACATTTATATTGCTTTTTTATGTGTTTCTCTTTAATGACAGCAAGTGAAAATGCTTGCTTCAGGAGGAACCACATTGCCACATAACTACTTAATTGGATATGTGTTGATGATCAATACTGTCAAAGTACTAGCGCAGCTATATTCTCTACTCCACATAATTACTCATTTGAAATGTGTTGTGATCAGTGATGAATAGTTAAGAATACAACCAACATCATACATAATACAAAAGAGATTCAGGGGGTGATTCTGACCGCGGCGGACGGCGGTCGCCGCCCGCCAAGCGGTTCCCGCCGAAAGACCGCTCCGCGGTCAAAAGACCGCGGCGGTCATTCTGGCTTTCCCACTGGGCCGGCGGGCGACCGCCGAAAGTCCGCCCGCCAGCCCAGCGGGAAACACCCTTCCCACGAGGACGCCGGCTCAGAATGGAGCCGGCGGAGTGGGAAGGTGCGACGGGTGCAGTTGCACCCGTCGCGAATTTCAGTGCCTGCAAAGCAGACACTGAAATTCTTCGTGGGGCCCTCTTACGGGGGCCCCTGCAGTGCCCATGCCATTGGCATGGGCACTGCAGGGGCCCCCAGGGGCCCCGCGGCACCCCCTACCGCCATCCTGTTCCTGGCGGGAGAACCGCCAGGAACCGGATGGCGGTAGGGGGTGTCAGAATTCCCATGGCGGCGGAGCGCGCTCCGCCGCCATGGAGGATTCTCAAGGGCAGCGGGAAGTCGGCGGTACACCGCCGACTTTCCGTTTCTGGCCGCGGCTGAACCGCCGCGGTCAGAATGCCCAGCGTTGCACCGCCAGCCTGTTGGCGGTGCTACCGCCGACCTCCGCCATGGCGGTAATTACCGCCAGGGTCAGAATGACCCCCTCAGTGTTTAAAGGTAGTTAACATATGCTGGTAAAATGGCAAGGTGAGTTAATAACTTGCTGATGAAGACTTAACAGCCTTCCATCTTTCCAAGATTGGTAACTTGAGTAGTAATAAATTGGGGACTGGTTTTAGCATGCATGCATAGTATTTGGTTGAAGAGGTTCTCTGTCTGCTAATATATACGTGCACCCCTGCCCTCAGTTCCCACCTGTTCCAATGTATGGGTACCTAATGCTGATTTTCTGTTGTCACAGGCAAACACATATCATACATGTGCATTATGTCCTAGCTCCGTTTCACAAATTGAAGTCTTGTTGGGCCAGGAGGGGCACACAAAGAGCTATCCTCATAGTGTTGGAAAACCCCTGCTTTCACCAGAAGTTGAGCAGCACGAGAGCAGGGAGGGGGCAGCATACCATACAGTGATCAGTAGGAGCAAACAGGTTCTTTTCTTAAACCTGTGTCACTGGAGTTAGACCTACAGGCTCACTCATTTATAAAAACGTTCCAATGCTGTGTGCTTAACTCACCCTTGGCTACATCAGAATAGTGTGAAGTGCTAAGAAGTGCATAAGTGGCTGTATGTGTGCTGGGTGCATCTGTGCCTGGGGAGGGTGCCATGCATGGGCAATGCAGTACTGAGTAGTCTGTGCATGGTGTATCCATGTGCTGGAGGTGCATGTCCCTGAGAGACGTACAGCACCTGAAGGATGTGCAGTGCAAGAGGGATACATGCATGGGCTGGTTGTATGTTTACCTATGAGTGGTAAAATACATGAGTAGTGCAGTGAATACAGGGTTAGTGCATAGGTTGGGTGTATGTGTACTTGTAAGTAGTGCAGTACATAAAGGATACAATTCTGGGCAGTGCATGCATCATAAATGCGGTGCTGGATGTCTGTGTACCTCTGAATAGTATAGCACGTGGAAGATACGGTACTGTGCGGTACATGTATTTTGTATACATGCACTGGTTATATGTGTGCCTGCAAAAGGCACAATACATGGAAGGTCCTTGGTTCCATTTTGGGAGGCCCAGACCTGTGAAACATGAAGTGTAGGTAGAGCAATTCACCCAGACAGATTTGCTGATTGCACATTCCTGTAAGCTGGGTAGGACACACACTGGGTAGGACCAGGCCTCCCCGGACACTTCCAAGGGTGCTCTTTGATTTAGTGGGAGGTCACAAGAAAGGGGCCAGAATACATCTCAAGAAGGAGATGGGGGGGATAAGAGAATCATAAAGACTAGGGCTGGAAAACCTGGGTTAACCTTTTGATGCATATATCACTGTTGTGAACCTCCAGATGTGAACTCTAGACACTTTCATGGCCTTTGCTGTTGGACTATCATCTTCAGAGACTGACTACTTTTCAAGAGGAAGAAGGGGCGCAGGATCATTCTTATCTAAAGAAGCAGAACCCCAACATAAAACGTCAAACGCTCAATCCCTAAATGACATTTGGTGTCTGCAAATGGACTTTAAGTAGAGGAGCTTGAAACCCCCAAAACCGCCATCTGTCAAACAGCCAGATGAGCTGTGTGAGGAGGGGAGGTTCTGCAAGACGTCCGCCTTTGAGCAGGACTGGGGACAAGGCCTGTAAGTCTCCCTGCTGGGTGAGGGGACATAACTTGATAGATATAAGACCATCTGACCTAGAACCTGGAGTGCTAGCGCCTATCTGCTTGTCAAGGCCAATGTACCATGTTAAGATGCAGTATGTTGGAGGGAATAAGGTCTATTTGGAAGCCCTGTTAAGAGGACTCCCTGTGCGAGGTGTAGGGAAACAGCTGTTACACTGATTGCATTGCTGCCAATGTGCAGGATTGAGATGGCAACCATCATATGACGGGAGAAGGACACCATGAAGATACAGCTGTGGTATGTGGGAAATACTGCTGCGCAGTAAGAGTCAAAGCCTTACGCAGTAGTGATACCGCAACCCTGATTTAATAACGTTAAATCAGTTTTTTATGGTGGTGCTTCTTCTTTTACCTCTTTCACGTAGCTCTATGAATCATTACATTGTATGCTCCATCACTTGCCCCTCACTTACCGGTGGTGTTTTCTTTTTCTTTTTTAACGTAAGTCGTTTATATTTGACTGCCCTATGTTTGATTACTTACAGCCTTGAGAAAGCCCAAGGTGGACTCACCATAGAGGGCGAAACACGTGTCGGCTGTGTCTGATCTGGAATAATTGAATAAATGATTCAATATTAAGTACAGTCTGCAAATTTAATTCAGCAAATTTGGATATCATTGAACAAAATAACAAGTGGGTTCTCACTCTCAACTAGTTCGGACTTTTCTATATAAGGAGGATTTTGGTCCATACCCCCTGTTTGAGTTCCCACCAGTAGTCTTTTTCAATCCTTAAAGGGCATTTACACAGGAAGAAATATCTGAACCACAGTCCTATTCAGGTACAGGTGTCAGCTCCTCCCCCCACTCTAGTCCAGAAAGACCCATCGGGATATGCAGGACACACTTTAGCTCCATTTGTTTGACAATCTGGTGTAAATTCACAAACAGCCAAACTATATTCAGCAGCAAGGCAGACGCTTAGAATGGTTAAGCAAGAAAATGCCCACTTTCTAAAAGAGGCGGTTTCAAACTTACAATCTAAAAAACAACTTTATTAAAAGATGTTTTTTTAAATCGTGAGTTCAGAGACTCCAAACTCCAAATCTCCATCTGCTTCCAATGGGAAACTGCACTTAGAAGATACTTCAAGGCAATCCTCATGTTATTCTGTGGGAGAGATAGGCCTTGCAATAATGACAAATTAATGCAGCAGTATCTTGCTATCAGGCCATGTAAAACCCACCAGTACATGCCCTACCTTTTAAATACACTGCATCCCTGCCCATGGGGCTGCCGTGGGCCTACCTTAGGGGTGACTTACAGATAGTAAAAGGAAAGGCTTGGGCCTGGCAAGTGGGTACACTTGCCGGGTCAAACTGGCAGTTCCAAACTGCCCAAACAAATACTGCAGTGGCAGGTCTGAGACATGTTTACAGGGCTCCTCATGTGGGTGACACAATCAGTGCTGCAGGCCCACTAGTAGCATTTGAGTTACAGGCCCTGGGCACCTCTGGTGCGCCTTACTAAGGACCTACTAGTAAATCAAATAATTTACTCATTGATAAACCAATTACCAGTTCCACTTTAGACAGAGAGCACTTGCACTTTAGCACTGGTTATCAGTGGGAAAGTGTCCGGAGTCCTAAAATCAGCAAAAACTAAGTTCAGCACAGGATCATAAAAGGAGCTCAGAAGCCAAAAAGTCTGGGAAAGCCACACCAAGAGTGCCTGGAAGTGTCAGTGTATGCATGAATATGTGCCTAGGTATGTTTGCTAGTGTATACGCCAGAGTGTGTCTAGGTGTGTTGGTTTATGCATGAGTGTCATTGTGTGTCTTAGAGTATACATCAGTGTGTGTCTGGTTGTGTCAGTCTGTGAATGAGAATGACTGAATTTATACATGAATGATGTATGAGTGAAAAACATGAAATGAGTTACCTACTTTACTGCCAAAGATATTTCTTTTAATCTGTGTTGAAAGAGAGAAAAGATAAATACAAGTTAAAGTTTCATATTACTATTTAACATATTAAAGCTTTACAATCTATAATAAAACAGTTATTGTTACTAACAAAACACAAGAAATGTATATAATTGTATAGCAATTATATATCTTACTTAAGCATCTCATGTTCCATTTTCCACTGTTCTCAGCTTCTATACTTTTGCACTATAAATGAAGCTTGTATAGAGTCTCATCAGTGAACAGTGAGGAGAAAAACAGTCATACGGACTGTAAAAATAAAAACAGAGTTACATAGCAGGTTATTTCAAATTAACTTTACTATGTATTACACTCACTTCAACTAGTTTCTAAACTCTGTTCTCTCTATTTGTTAAATAATATATTTCATTTGATCATTTTTACACAATTAATGTGTATGAATCATAATGGTAGGTGAAAACGCATATAAAAACATCACCCTTAGTAGACTGCAGAATGTTATAAAATATGGTAATCTATTCAAGAGGAGTAGACTATATCAGTGGTGTTATTATTTTTTATAGTTTTTCAGGTGTTCTTGAAACAGACGTTTAGCAGTATTTGATTTTCCCTTCAGTAGAGCTTTGTCATGGTTTGTAGTTTGTGATCTGTGTTTTCAGTTTAGTACTATGTTTGTTGTTTCCTTCAAAGTCTAACTACATGTTAGAGATTTGAAATCTGTCATAAAGGCATCACACCTTGTCGGCAGTGTGATGTCTTAAGTTGTTGTGTTAGATGTCCCCGCAGTGTACTGTTCCATTTTTAACTAGTAATTCTTGTAAGAACTTTGCTTGATGAAACAGAAGATACGGATTTGGCAGTTTATCTATGGTAATCTATGTCTGAATGTAAGGTTACTATCATTATATTCTGTCTATCCAGTTTTGTTTTTTTAATAGATGGTATAGTTTCCAGATGTAACATTCAGCCCTTCGTGAAAAATAATGGCTATACTGGTATATGTTTTTCAGGAAATAGCGATCTGTCCAGCTTTAAAATTTATAATTTGAGTTTCTAATTTAGTTCCATCTGTATTGCAATGCTGTGCCATTATGATGATATACTTGCCAGTTCTTATTATGTTAAAAGTTGATAGCATATCTAAATTGTATTTTGTGCACATAGTATTCTGTGACGCATCTTTAATTCATTTGTCAAAACATACAGGTTTACAGGTTGGTAGATGTATGTAAATAAATCGTTCTGAATATATTTCTATTTTTGCAGAAAAGAAACAATGCTGCCATGAGTACCTTAGTGCAAATAGGTCAATAGGTACCATCTCTTCTTCTAAGATACCAAATAGGACCATCAAGAGTTCTTCTGCATCCTCTTAAGTGTTTTGAGTGAAGTGTTCAGATCCAGTGCACAGCTCGGCAAGCTCTCTAATAAAAGATGCAGAACCTTTTTTTTGTTCTATCACTGCTCAAATGTTCGAACAAGGGAAAGAGTGCACAGCATAATCTTTTATCCTTTTATGTTTAATTGCAGAAGCCAGACCAAGTAAGGATAATAGTGCACTGAGAACAACATTGGAATAGCAGTTGACTTCAGACAGGTTAAAGGAACTGGTAACTAACAATTTCATCAGTACTGTCAGTATGTTTTCTTCGCCAATACATTTGTGTTTTCTT
Source organism: Pleurodeles waltl (assembly GCF_031143425.1). Lineage (NCBI taxonomy): Eukaryota > Metazoa > Chordata > Amphibia > Caudata > Salamandridae > Pleurodeles > Pleurodeles waltl. Next base: position 839,914,436 of record NC_090439.1, on the reverse strand, counting down.
TTTTCCTCTTTTTCTCAGGAACATCAGTATGATCCTTTGAAATGTTTTGTTTGGTAAGATTGGAGGCTTTTTGCAAACTGGGTACTGTCGTAAATGAGGAGCACATAGGCTTTTCAAACGGTCATACTCTATCACACAACTCGAATCAGAGTTTACTTCACTATCATCAATCTCTATTAGATACAAACCAGACAAAGTTTTAACCTGTGACAATGCTACATAAGACATACCTTCTTTAAATACAGTTACACCAATGTTAATAAATGCTGCATCTACACTTAAACCTTGAGAATGATGTATTTTTACAGCATATGCTAAAGATATTGGAAACTGCTTTCTACTAACATACAAGCCTTCTTACAAGCAAGAAACGTGCAACAGACCTTGTTATATTATTTCACCTTCAAGGTCATCAAATTTAATTGCTAGGTATTGAACCTCGTTTCTGTTTGGATACAAAATGTAATACATTATTTTACCCATGGCTCTATTAACTAATGTTTCTTCAACATTTAAATTATGTCACAAAATCACCCTACAGTTCTTACAAACACATAAACATTTTACTAATCCTGCGGTTTTAGAAACAGACTTTACCACAGAATTAAGGGCCTGATTGCGATCTTGGTGGATGGGATACTCTTTCACAAACATGACAGATATGCCACCTGCTGTTTTTCAAGTTCCATAGTATATAATGGAACTTGTAATACAGCGGACGTGATATCTGTCATGTTTGTGATGGAGTATCCCATCTTCCAAGGTCGTAATCAGGCCCTTATATTTGATTGTAGTTTTTCACTCAACAGTATTATGACTCCTTAGTGATCCATTTCATCAATTGATATCAATTCCAATATTTGGTCGTACTCCAGTTGCAGTAATTGTTCATTTGAAAGATGTATTTTCTTGAAGAGTAGGCCTTAGATACACAAGGGATTTTTTTGTTGAATGAATTCAAACATTAGCTGTGCTGCCAATGTTTTGAAAGGAAATATGATCTCTGTGAGTCTGATTTTCAAGCAATGTTTTCCTTCTTTTGAGAGTATGCTTACTCCAGGATCCCTCATAATATTCCCATATTGTTTATCAGATGCTTTATGCATGTTTCTAGTTAGTTCTTTGTATTGGAAATTCAACCAATTGTTAACATTTCCAATGCTTCCTAATGAATTACGTCTTTCTTCATGTAACAGAGCTTTAAAGACAGGTTGTCCTTTTATGGGATGATAATAAATCACCAAATAAAATGAGATGCTTTCCTCCAAAAAGTACAACATATTCTATCTTCAATATATGTTGCACTCTTAAATGTATAAAAGCAAGCATTAAGTTTGAAACCATACTTACCTCATCAATGATTAAAAGTTTCACTTTCTTCAAGACTCTTGGAACTTCCTGACACGATAAAATGGAATCAGTAGTCTTTTGCAGATAAGTGGTTAGTACTTGTATCGAAAAACTCTTTCCACTTGCAGCTTGTCCACTGACATGTAAAAGAATTGGCTTAAAATGTGAACATTTACCTTGTTTTCAAGGAGGAATCCATGTTCTATTTTTTTCTTTGACTTCCATATTTATTTATTTCTGCTCTTCATTGAGTTGTGGTACTAACTGTTCCAAGCCCAAATTTTCTTCACTTACTTGTTGCATTGCTGTCTCCACTTCATCCACCGCTATAGCAGCTTCATTTTCGATTATGGGCTGTCCAAGAGGATTTTGACTGAGAGGTCCAAAAATCTGGTAGCTTTGTGAACTATCCTTTGCTATCTTTCAGATAGTTCGGAAATATTGGGCACTCAATGCTGTCTTCAATCACATTGAAAGAGTCTTCATAGCAGTCACAGGGCCGTATTTATACTTTTTTTAGCGCCGCATTTGCGCCGCTTTTTGACGTAAAACGGCGCAAACCTACAAAATACAATGGTATTTTGCAAGTTTGCGCAGTTTTTGCGTCAAAAAAAGATGCAAATGCAGCGCAAAAAAAGTATAAATACGGGCCACAGTGTCCAAGGAACTCTGTTTCAGAATGACAAGGCTTGAATAGCTAGAGAAGTGCTAAGTAGAAAAAAAAATTTTTCTCAGCAGTTTGACAAGTAAGTTTTCCATGGTTTATTAAGGTACATCTTGCATGCCAAACCAAACAACTGTCACAACCAGCTACTCCATATTTGTCTTATCAATGTTTTCTGGAACATTATTTTTGCACCTAGAGTGCTGCAGAATCTCATAAAGATACATATTTTTGAGTTGTGGACTTCTTCTTGGATAGTAGGAATCCAACATATTTGTTTTTCCAATATCTATACTCCAATATCTGTACTCTCTGAATGAAACTCTACTGAGTACTTCATTTCTGGGAAAGATTTCAAGACTCTGGCCCTCATTACGGGTGTGGCAGTCTCAAGGCTGCCACACTCGGAATGGCAGTTGGACCGCCACAGACAGGGCAATCCGACCACCCTCTTGTGACTGTGGCAGATGGGCCATGGTCCTACGGCCAGCACTGCCAGGTTGCCGCCTGTCGACAGCCTGGTGGTCTCAGTGGTCGCAATCTGTCAGGGCAGCGCTGCCCTGGGGATTACGGGTCCCCTTTCTGCCAGCCTTTGCATGGCGGTCTCACCTGCACTTGGCATGGGCAGTGCAGGGGCCCCCATGGACAGCCACGTTCCGCTTTTCACTGCCTGAATTATGGGCAGTGAAATGCGCAACGGGACACACCACAACATTGCTGCAGGCTCGATTATGAGTAGTGAGTTTTCTGCTGAGCCAGTGGAAAACTCCTAATAGGGCGGCCAGCATACCGCCAGCACTGGTGGTATGCTGGCTGCAGCGGCTTCGGCGGTCTATAAAAAAGTCCGCCAAAGCCGTAATGAGGGTCTCTGATTAGCATGTTGGCAAAGATTAGAATAGCCCAAACAATTCCGCTAGACTTTGAGAGCAAGCTTGCTGAATTCAATCTGTCACAGCACTCAACTGACCTTATCTTCCTCTGCAAAAGCATTTTCAAGCTGAAACTATATAATTGATTTGACCTAGATTTTTCAGAATATAGTTCACAGCATATGAGAGTCCTGACAAGTCACTCTAAAGTAAGAGATGGAATGTATAGGGAATACATTGTTGAAACCTAGGGTCCTCGGAATATTGTCTGGTTGCTCTATATAAAGCTGATGGTATTTGTACAGGTCGATCATCATAGCATCCCCCTAATCCTGTGAGAAATAGATGTGGAAAGCATTGAGCCTCTGAATATTTTTCCCACACACTCAATGGAGCTCCTCTAGCTTGTTTAATTTGAAATAGATCAATAGCATCCCCAACAACTTCTTTTGAATGTAGTGGATGAATATTATAGTGTTCATTTATTTCTTCTGACTTCTACTTTTTCCACTTAATTGAAGTGCATCATCATTGATACAACGTGCATTTCCAATAAAAAAAAAACTTGTTTGGAAAAAACATTATTATCTTTCAAGTGTATTGTGTCTTTTTTAACTTTATTGACATCCACTAATTCTTGCCAGATTATTTTACTTTTAGTGGGAACTCCATTTACTTGAATACTGAGTGGTTAATCTACATCTTTCCCAACACCCCCAGTATCAACATTTTTATAAACAATCTAAAGGTAAAAACACAACTGTTCCTTTAAGTCCATTCTGTAGTTCTATAAGTGTCAGTTTCCCTGCTTTTGGCATCATTCGAATGATTGCTTGAAATGGAAGCACAGTTTGTATTAGAATTGACACATACACATTTAATGTATTAAGTTCTTGGGGTACTGGTGCTAATTCTAATCTATTATGTATTGCTCTAGCTGGCATTACATCATTCTATAATTTGTCATAACAATACTTACATATTGTTTGCTTTTTGCCTAAATCAAAACGTTCTTCTACAAATAGATTGGCACCAAATTCCTTCCACTCATCATTGCTGTCTTTCTCAGTTTTAGAAAATATAACTACATTACGAGTTTGGTTTTTGTAGTGTGTGTGGTGTTAACAAATTGCAAACATACTCAGGTTTCTCAGAACAAAGTGCGTTGAACTTTCCTATCTATTTTTTAAAATTATTAATACTAATCTGTGTATCTATCCCCTCTACAGTTGATGTCACTAGCTCTTCATTTTCTCTATTCTCTTCTTCAGGGCCAAAGAAACAGAACTGAATCTCTTTACAAAAATTCTCAACCTCTACCAAAAGACCATGTGATAAAGCTCTATTCATATCTCCTCCACAAAAAGCAGGACTTTTTACATGGTGAAGCCTCCTACCAAAAGTTCTCATTCCATTGTGGTGTACAGTTAAAATTCTAAAATGATGAAAGGTGCCGTGGCACACTTTCCTCAACAAACATGCTAGTGAATGTCCTTGTAAACTGGTGTACTTCCTTACTTTGGATGGATTCTCTTCTTCAGGGCCAAAGAAACAGAACTGAATCTCCTTACAAACATTCTCAACCTCTACCAAAAGACCATGTGATAAAGCTCTATTCATATCTCTTCAACATAAAGCAGGACTTTTTACATGGTGAAGCCTCCTACCAGAAGTTCTCATTCCAGAGTGGTGTACAGTTAAAATTCTAAAATGATAAAAGGTGCCATGGCACACTTTCCTCATCAAACATGCTAGTGATTGTCCTTGTAAACTGGTGTACTTCCTTACTTTGCATGGATCTAATCCTTTCAACACACCTATTTTCCTCTTCAAACTCTTACAAGGAAATGTACAAAGAAAACTTCTTAATAAATCTATTGATTCTTGTTGTATACTGCATATACTACTACAGTTCCATTTATACACAGGTGCTTGTCTATGCCTTCCGTGTACCTCTTCAGTTATAACTTCCTCTACATTCTAGGTACCATCTCCTTTTTTGAAATTGGAGTACCATCCTTCATCTCATGATATCGTCCAGACACATTAACTGCATGCACTAATTTATTCTCTTGGAAATAGCTTCTTTCATTAAATAAGGTTGTGTACTGGAAGTATGCTTCCATTCTTCGCTGAAAACTTAGCAGAAGTTAGTTCTATTATAATTTCCTGTTAAGTTATCTTCCATGGCGCTCCTTTTTCACCCTCAATGTGATGTAGTTTATCTCCTTTCTTAGTTGTATTAAAACTTTCATTATTTCTTTACTTTATTATGCTTACTTTGCAGTTTTTCAATCAATCAATCAATCAAAGAAATTTATAGAGCGTGCTACTCACCCGTGAGGGTCTCAAGGCGCTGGGAGGGGGGATTGAAGGGGGGGCTGGGATGGTCACTGTTCAAACAACCATGTCTTGAGGTTTTTTCTGAAGAGCAGGAGATCTTTGTTTTTGCGAAGGTTGGTGGGGAGGGAGTTCCAGGTTTTGGGGGAGAGGTAGGAGAAGGACCTGCCTCCTGTGGTGGTGCATTGGATGTGGGGGACTGTGGCTAGGGTGAGGTCGGCTGATCGGAGGTTGCGTGTGGGAGTTTGGAAGTTCACTCTTTCGTTGAAGTAGGTTGGGCCGGTGTTGTGGAGGGATTTGTGAGCGTGGATGAGGATCTTGAATGTGATTCTCTTGTCTATGGGGAGCCAGTGAAGGGATTTGAGGTGTGGTGAGATTCGTTCATGGCAGGGGAGGCCAAGGACAAGGCGTGCAGCTGTGTTCTGGATTCTCTGGAGTTTGCGTTTGAGTTTGAGTGTGGTGCCGGCGTAGAGGGCGTTACCGTAGTCTAGTCTGCTGCTGATGAGTGCATTGGTGACTGTCTTTCTGGTATCTGGGGGAATCCATTTGAAGGATTTTTTTAGAGTGTGGAGTGTGTGGAAGCAGGAGGAGGTTAGGGCATTGATTTGCTGTGTCATGGAGAGGGAGGGGTCTAGGATGATGCCGAGGTTGCGTGCGTGGTTTGCGGGGGTGGCTGCGGGGCCTAAGGCAGTGGGCCACCAGGAGTCGTCCCATGTGGTTTTGTTGGGGCCAAAGATGATGATCTCGTTTTTTGGAGTTAAGCTTGAGGTGGTTAGTAGTCATCCAGTTGGCGGTGTCGAGGAGAGAAGCGTGTAGGTTGGTTTTGGCGGTAGTGGGGTTGCGGGTGCAGGAGAGGATGAGTTGGGTGTCATCTGCGTAGGTGAAGATAGTGATTCTGTGTGCTCGGAGGATGTTGGCTAGGGGGATCATGTAGATGTTGAAGAGTGTGGGGCTGAGGGAGGACCCTTGGGGGACTCCGCAGATGATCTTGGTAGTAGTGGAGTGGAAAGGTGGAAGGCGTACTCTCTGGGTCCGGTTGGTGAGGAAGGAGGTGAGCCAGTCTAAGGCTTTGGGGCAAATTCCTATGCTGTGGAGGCGTGTGTGGAGTGTGTGGTGGCAGACGGTGTCAAAGGCTGCGGAGAGGTCTAGGAGGATGAGTGCGACAGTCTCGCCTTTGGTCCTGATGTCGTGAGTGCATGCGATGAGGGCGGTTTCCGTGCTGTGCTTCTTGCTGTTTTTCACATACAATTTTAAGAAATGTCTTCATCTTCTTACCAGCAGTTCTATTTTCAAGCACCAGATTATCTACATTTTTCAAGCTTTGTTTCTCAGTTGAAGTAGATACTAACCTTTTTTCTCTTTCTTTCTTCTTTGACTTTTTGTAGGCATTGTTATTTTCTTCTTTTAGATATTGGTAGATTTCTACAAACATTTCTCTTACTTATGTAGAAAAAGCACAGTTTAACATTTGTGAAACAGATTTTCTCATGTCAAGTTAAACTGGCATTTAAACTTACACAGTTACTCTCAGTAGTAGTAGGCCCAACCAATGTTTAAAGGAGTACTTTTCTGAATGGGACACTACCTTGTCTCAGCACTTGTCTACAAATGTGAGTGAGTGTATCAGCAACTGGACATAATACTGTGTGTATCAGTGTATGAGTGTCTTTTTCAGTGTCTCACTTCCTGTCTAGGTGCTTCTGTCCTCTTATAAACAGTAACATGGGTTAAGGTGTAAGTGGGACTTTGTAAGTGTTACTGTGCATATGGGTATGCCAATGCACATCTAACTAAGTTCAAGACTTGTCAAGGAGGTTTTCTAATGACGTTTAAAAGTACACTCTAAGGGTCAAGTCATATTTACGGACTACTTTTACGGATGAGAAGCTAGCTTCTCTCAGCAGTTGCCTACATATGTGAATAAGTGTATCAGTTAGCAAGTGGATGTGATACTACAGAATGCAGAACTGCTCTTTGATAATGTGGGTGAATGTATAAGTATCTATTTTAGTGTCTGAATGTGTGAGTGTGTCTATACTTTTATAAGTAGGATCATGAGTTGCAGCAAAGGAGGGACTCTGCATATGCAACTGAGCATAGGAGTCTGCCACTGCAGAGCTAAGTCAGTGAAAATCTCTAGGAAATGTCTCACCTTATATACACATAGCAACATGGCTCATGGCCTACCTAAAGGCTAGGTGGTGGTGAACTTTCAGCAGTGAGAGGTCAGATTAACACTTATCAAGCAGGTTTTCTACTGCCCAGGCAAGCTGATGTTCAAAAGTACACACTCAGGGTCAGCAGTAGTTGCCCCAAGCCACATTCATAGGACTACTTTTACGGATGATAGGCTAGCTCCTCTCAGCAGTTGCCTACATATGTCAATGAGTGTATCAGTAGCAACTGGTTTTGATACTGCAGGGTGCAGAGCTGGTTTTTAAATGTGCGCATGAAGGTATGAGTGACTCTTTCAGTGCCTGACTGAATGTGTGAATGCTTCGATCCTTTCATAAGTAAGTCTGTATGTTGTACTATATGAGGGACTGTGCATATGCAACTGAGAATAGGATTCTGCCACTGCAGATAAAAGACAGTGAAAGTCCCTACAACGTATCTCATCTTTTAATCCCATAGCACATGATGGATTGTGGGAACATGGCGGCCGGCTAACGGCAAGTTGCGCGCCCGCCCGAAGGAGAGCCACACCAGGTAATGGTGCTAATTGTGCCACCTTGTGAGTGGTGCAGCGGCCTGGGCACCCCCTTCTCCTCTTACCTTGTGAAATATTGTGCATCTGTGGGTCACGGATGGTGGCCGTGGGTGCTTGTTGTTGGGCTGCAGTGGCCAGGACGGAAAAGATACCATAGACCTATAGCGAATGAAAGTCCCTGTTAGAGTAACAAAATCTCGGCCAAAGAATTCTTCAGTCAAGGCCTTGAACTCTAAAAATCCCTCAGTGAAAGCAGTAGGGGGTTTCCCAATGAAGAAAAAGGCTACTTTAGTTAAGAAACCACAGAAAATTACTCCCTCTCTAAAAACTTATTTCAAAATTCAAACTGCTGCAAGTGGCTGTTTTAAAAGGGCAAGGGGAAGCAGAAGGAAGCAAAAGAGCACTGGCACGAAGCGAGAAACATGGAAACTGGGAGAACTAACCCTGTGGAGTCATCCGTCACTGTGGACTCCCCAGTGATAGCGATGTTAACAACACATAATACATTTGCAAGTTTGGTGGTGGAAACTTCTGAGCCAGGCAAAAAGAGGATTTTTATGGGAGAAGGTAGTACACAGAGTGACCCCTTGGAGAGGGAAGATACAGGCCTATGGAAAGGCTGACCTAATGGATGGGATTTGGTTCAGAAGACACTTGCTCAGCTATTTCAAGAGATTAAAGAGCGCTTTGCAATATTAGATGTTAATCAGAAAGGGATTCAGGCTCAGTCTAGAAGCCAAAATAGAGAGTTTAACTCAGCATACTCTGGACCTGGAAGGGGGGCTCCAGGACCTCCAAATCGAGGTGCAAGGAAATGCCCGCAAGGTAATATGCCAAAAGTCCAGGCTGGAAAGAGTAGAAAATAATGCTAGAAGGAGCAATGTCAGGATCTTGAGGGAGGAAAGACGAGATCAAAGGTGAGGATATTAAAGCATTTGTGAAGAACCTATTGAGGAATTATTTCCCGCAAGACAGCTCAACTGACAACCTTGAAGCAGAAATCCACTGAGCGCACAGGGATCCTTTTAAACAACATCCTGGGAGGAAAAACCCTCAGAAGATTCTGGTATACTTTCTTTCATATTCAGTGAAAGAGAAAATACTGGGGCTAGCCCTGAAATCAGGTTCACTGCAATCGCTAGGGGTAACTTTCAGGATTAGATCTGACATCTCTAAAGAGATGGCCGACAGACAGGGGGAGCTGGGGAAAAGACTTGAGGATTTGAAGAAGGTAGGTGCCACGGCACAACTAAGGTTCCCAACCATTATGAAGGTTATGTGGCAAAACAAGATGCATAACTTTTCTGAACGAGTAGACTTGGATGATTGTATCACTCAGATAAAGAAAGGGGGACACACAAGTGGAAACTAAAAGCGTGAAGGTGTGGTGTAGGTTCACTTAGGGTTGGGAAAAACAGGTACCAGGAAATGCCTAGCAACATAGTAGGGAGGGTTACCAAGGGGTAGGGGCACTTGTGGTGGGGAGCAGTGGGAGAAAAGGAAAGAAAAACGGTCCTCAATTTCAGTCAGATGATTAGTAGCCAGTTTGAGACACCAATTAGATACATAGGTTCTGGATATACCAGGAATTGGATTGGAAAGAATGGGATTGGGTGAGAGAAATACGGCGAAAACCTGGGCGATCCTATGCTAGAATGTAAACGGGCTTGGCGTAGCTAAGAGGCGGCAAATAGTTCTACAATACTTAAAAAGAAAGTAATGCCCAGATATTTATGCTTCAAGTGACACATCTCTTGAGACAGGATTGTAAGGATCTTTTCTTGAAGCAAAGATGGGTGGAGACCATAGAAGCAACAGACCAAGTACATTGCACCAAAGGAATTACCCTGGTATAAAGAGTTAATTCAGGAGCGAGTCTAGTGCGGTATAAGGAGGATGAAGTAGGGCATTGGTTAATTGCAGAGATAAAGGTTAATGATGCCCTATACACACTAGCAAGTTATTACGGCCCAAACATCGATGATACCACCTTGTTATCTCAGCTCTTTCCAAATCTTCTCTATTTTAAAGCTCCTATCATCCTAGAAGGGGACTTTAATCTCTTATTGAACAATACCTTAGATATGCCCTCATAGAGGGTGCAAATTAGTTCCCCAAAGATGAGGACTTACCTGGTGGACATGATGGAAAACGTAGATTTAAGTGATGTTAGGTAGAGTTTGAAAGGAAATTGCAGGGCATACACATTCCAAAGCAAAAAGAATGGGCACTATTCAAGGCTAGATTTTTTTTTATGGAAAGAAAAGTGATGGAGAGAGTTATTGGATTAGATCACTTACCCAAACATCTATCAAATCATGCATCCTTGCTGTTAGACGTTCAGCAGGAGAATGTAAGGGAAGATACTACAACAATGTAAAGAGTTTTTTTTTTCCTGGAATCAAGCGACTGCCCCAAAACACGAGATATGGGATACGTATAAGGCTTCGGTAAGAGGGCAATAAAAGGGCTAGCAGCCCACTGGGCAAGGCAGGAGAAGTTGAAACAGGCTCAAATGGAGGGGAAGATTACAAAAACGGAAGAGGTGTTAAAATCCAACACATTATATGAGGTGGGATGGGTGAAAATATCGGAACACCTTCAAGACCTACAGTTAAAGTTTAGGGTTAGGATGGAGGAAAAAGTTTCTCAGCAGTGGGAAGTCAGTAGAGCACAAGATATAATACATAGGGAAAGCTGTGGGAAGTTGCTGGCTTGGAAACTAGACTAGAAAAACGTAAGAATAACATCAAGAAGATCAATGATGGGGATGCAGGGCTGGTTGTTGAAGATAACTCTGAGATAAAAGCTGCTTTTAAATACTTTTTTTATATAGAGAAAATCTGGAGCTAGAAACAGAGGTAGTAGAAGAGTGACTTTGTCAGAAGCATCTTCCAAAACTGTCTAGCGAACAGGATCAATCATTGTGTCATGAAATTTCGAGTATTGAAGTCTCTGCAGTAATCAGAAAGGCAAAGAAAGGGAAAGCACCAGGGCCTGATGGGATTCCCAGTGAGCTTTACCTGGTCATGGAGGAAGTTATTGTTCCAGTCTGGGTACAGTTGTTCAATGCCATATTATTGGAGGGTGAGCCTATTCCGAGGTCTTGGAATGACGCTGTAATATCATTAATATTGAAGCCAGTCAAGAATCCAATACAGTGCCAATCTTACCAGCCCATAATGTTGCTTAATTGAGATTTTAATGCTTTTACTGGTATTATAGTGGGGCATTTACATAAAGTTGTGGGTCATGTGGTTCATCAAGACCAGAGGGGCCGCTTGCCTGATAGGAATATGAGAGCCCTTAACCACACTTTTATCGGCTCCATCGATTTGGCCACGACTTTCGATTCACCACTAGCAATTGTGGCGATGGATACCGCTAAGGCATTTGACCATGTGAACTGGCAATACCTTACGACGGCATTAGCCCACTTTGGAATAGGTTAATCTCTAAATAATGTGCGGGTTAAGATCTATAGTGCACCAATCGCAAAAAACGTGTTAAATGGTATCCTGATGATGGGGCGGTGAAGGTGGAGCAGCCTCCACTTCTCTGGCGACCGCCAGTATGGCTGCTGGCGGCTCTCCATCCAAAAAAGGACAGAGGGCTGCCAGCAGTCATAATACGTCGCGCGGAAAACCGCCTGCACTGGCGGTCTTCAGCACGGCGGTACCACCGAGGTCGAAATGAGGGCCCAAGTTTCTACACTGTTTATTGAGGGAAGGCGACCTGGTGCCCAAAGCATTATCCCAAACATAATCAAACAAGGGCTTGCCTCAATAGCAGTGCACGTGGAATCAGAAATTGTCTTACCCACCACTATCCATAATTTCTCCAGTTTCGGGCAAGAGGCAAACATATGGACGTCATCCGCCTCAGTACTACCACACCTCTTGCATTCAGAAGTTGCACAACCTCTTGTCCATGCCAGTTTCTGAGGTATCCAATATGCTCTATGAAGAGTAAAGAAATGGTTTCTTCTTAAGGCAGTGGACTTAACCACTCAATACAGAGTAGCAAAGGATACTTGCCATAACTCTTCCAACTCCTCAATCAGCAGATATCCATTCCACCCAGCGTGCAATGGTTACATCGAGTACTCCACTACTGATAAAAAATGCTGGTACCATTGTGAAACTTCCTTCTTTATGATCACGGGCAACTGGAGATCTATTTTAATTTGAGTCGGTTCTGGGCTCACAACCCCCTGATTCTTGAGCCACCCATTCACCTGATAGATGTTGAATCTAAATATAACCCCCTCTATCTTGTTGTTCCAGAACTCCCATATCAATCTTTGCCCATCATTGACTAACTGACCCAATCTAGTGGCTCCACTTTGTTTTAAAGGCAAAGCTAAGCTATCAAGTAAACACTCCAGGGTCCTTGGCGAGTCCCAAATGGGAGATAACTTGCTATAATAGCCAATACCGAAGAGGGATCTAATCTCATACCATGTGATAGTTGCTGGCAGTAGGTATTTCAACCTGACTTTCTTGAAGAATGTTGGTGCCCCAAATTTATAAGAGAATCCATCCATGGCTAAACCTGCCAGAATTACTCTACACATAATGCCGAACAATGGCTCATCTGGGGTTCTTAACAGCACCCTGCTATTCTTAAGGTGATAGGCCCAAAAGTAAGGCTGCAAATGAGGGAGGGCCAACCCTCCTACACCAACCCTCCTCCTAAATTGTTTCCAAGACAGGCAAATATGTTTACTAGCGCAGATAAACAAGGTTATCCTCCCTTGCAATTTTAAGATAGCTTTTTTTATCACTAAATGAATTTGCCCATCTATGGTAAGTGGCATATTACCCCATTTTTTTTTAACAAAACCCCAACCTCTCTGGCCACCTTCTCCAAATTCGTGTCTGCTAAGTTACCCAAGTCCTGCGCTATTTTTATGCCCAAATACTTAATTTCGGAGACCCTTCTGGGATCTTCAACGTTTTGATTCCATACTATTATCTCAATTTTGTTCTTAGTTTCCCTTCTTCGTAGCCAACAAGGCTCAAGAAGACCATAGCCTCCCTCATGAGACTCGGAAGAGCAGAAGCAACATCAGAGGTATATTCCATTAAATTGTCTGCATATAGAGCAATTTTCCTAGAAAATCCACCTACCACAAAGGGCTTTATCTGCTCATTAAACATCAGACTCTCTGCAAAAGGCTCAATGTAAAGATTCAGAAGGACCGGTGAAAGGGGGCAACCTTGTCTGGTCCCTCTTTCTATTTTCACTTCGGAGGATACGGGGAGCTTGCGGTGGAGCAGCCCCCATGGATCCCGTCCCCTCCCGGAGGATCAACGGACAAGGTAAGTTGATCGTTCATTAGGGGAGGGGGGTGGGGGGTGTTGTGTGCGTGCATGGGGATGTGCATGTGAGTATGTAGAGGAGGTGTGTGAGTGCGTGTATGCATGGGGAGTGTGTTGTGTGTATGGGAAATGTGTGCGGGTCATCTGTGTGCATGTCTGTTTGTATGTGTGCGGGTATGGGTTGTTGTAGTGTATGTGTGCGTGTAGGGATGTGTGTCTGTGCATGTTGGGAGTAGGGGTGGGGAGGGGGGTCCTGCCACCTTTGGTGGGTAGCAGGGGGGTGGGGGCATAGGGGGAGGACTCAGGGTGGGGTAGGGGTGTGGGAGACCCCTATCAGTGCCAGGGAAGGATTTCCCTGGCACTGATAGTGCCTACCGCCATGGATTTCGTGGCAGTTCCAAACCACCGAAATCCATGGCGGTATGCAGGGTCCTGATACCGCCGCCGGTCTGGTGACGGGCGCTGGGCTGGAGACTGAAGTCACCAGACCGCTGGGCTGGAGACTGGCGGTCGGAGTGGAGAAGTGGCGGATGAACATGGCGGTTATAATTCAATTGTTTTTTCCGCCGGCCTGTTGGCGGTTTTACCGCCACTTCTCCCCCATCCGCCAGGGTGCTAATGAGGGCCTTGGTGTTTTACCTGATATTACTTGCAAGGAGAGAAATTTGCAGGAAATGGGTGCAGACCTCTGCACCTTGCTGACATGTATTGAGAAGATCCGTTTTGTTCTTTAGAGAAGTAGAGAGGAATGGTAAAGGGTTCTGGGACCTACTGAAGCTTTGATGCGCTTAATTTGATTTTGGTCCAATGATTAGTCGCCTCTGACTTGGTAAGGTTGGGAATAAATTCCATCCCATGACCTAGAGGGACATGTCTCCCATGAGCTTATGAGACTGCTGGCAATCAAGTGGGATCTCAATGGTGGCACTATGAGGACAATAAAAATAAAAAAATCACATAGCAGCATGGCTCATGGCATACCGATAGGCTAAGTGAGGGGTGAAATTTCAGCAGTAAGAGGTCAGTTTAAGACCTGTGATGCAGATTTTCTACTGCTGAGGCAACCTGATGTTTAAATGTACACACTCAGGGTCACCAATAGTAGACACAACCTATATTTAAAGGACTACGTTTATGGATGGGACACTAGCTTGTCTCAGCAGGTGCCTACATATATTATTGAGTGTACGAGTTAGCAATGTGTTCCGATACTACAACATAAACAGCTGCTTTTTCCATTTGTGCATAAATGTACAACTGTATCTTTCAGTGTCTTAGTGCATGTCTTAGTTCTTTATCCTCTTCTAAGTAGATATCTGAAGTGGAGTATGACTGGGAGTCTGCATATACATACCTACTCTCTGACTATAAAGTACATACTACATACATGTAAATGAGTTATATACTGTTGGAGTCTACATTTCTTACTATGACTTCTGGTACTTGTAGTATTCATTTACAATGGTATTAAATGATCTACAAATGCCAATATTTAGAGAACAGTCTGTCTGTATATCAGTACATCACATATACCTATGTGAATTATATAAGTAGACCCACACATTGGGGTAAAACTCTTGCAATGTATTATTTCTAGTATGAATCCAGGGAATTGTCATATAGAATTAGAATAGAACAAAGGACTCTTCAAGTGCTAACATTTATAAAAAATATTGGTCTGTACATTGGCACATCACATATAGCTCTCTTAAATATATAACAAGAGTTACACAGCTACTCATAGATCCCTGTATTTCACATAAATTGTTGCAAACCTGACATATACATTTACATTTCAAATTGCCTTTATTTTATAATTTAATATATTCTAAATACCTGTAAAATGAGTTCGCTGGTCAAAATCTTTGTTTTTCTGCTCTTTTCAGATAATTTCAAATGCCTTAAAAAATATTAAATCTCTGTATAAGGATGGCATGCCACTTTCACACCAAGCACCATTAATGGCCACCGTTTCAACTTTGCACTGCCTGATATTGCACTTCTGAGTGAATCACAAGATGTGTCACATTTTTTTATCTATCTTTACAGCAGTTTAGAAGGGGTATTACTCCTTAACTCTTTGTTCATTTTTCTAAGTAAATTAAAATGGCAGGCTATCTTTCACTATTTGCAAATTCTTCATGACCCTCAGCGAGGACCCCTGTATAGCTTTGCAACAAATTTGCAGTTATTTACGGGGATCCAAAAACATATTTAATTAATAAATAATTTCATTTTTTTTAAACTTTACAGTAATACTACACTTCAAATACTGATTAGGGAAACCCTTAACCATTCTTGAATGAAAAGTAAAAACACGTTTAATTCTACTTAAATGTCCTCCTATCTCTTTAATACTCTACCCTCAGCAATCCTTTGGCAGGGTTTCTATAGCAATCCACTAGAGCCACTAGGTTAAAAGTGCAACTTATATTTTAGAATCTTCACATTACCCGCTAACTAAAATTCAGCAGGTGCACGTGACTCTTAGCAAATGTAACCATATCAAAGAATAAATACTTTTTTTATTTCAAACACATCCAATCAAGTACGTACTTTCTTAGTTTCAATAATCACAACCTAATTTTAAGTATCTGCATATTAACATTGACCAATGAAATGTATTCTTTTTCCAGACAACTGCTCCCCCCAACTTAACTGCCTTTCACTATTCAAATATCTTGTTCTCGTGCAGCCTTCTCCTGTCAGGTATTCATCCTTCTCTTCACAATGCTCAGAGTGTAGATTGTAAGGCACAGCTTGGTGTTTTGGGCAAGTGAGTTTGCTAAAAAGAGTGGCATTGACAGGAACCTGGGTTTGTCAAATGTGGTGATAAAATAGTTTGGCCAGAGAGGTGTAAAGTGGCATCAGTTATTGCCTTTTGTAAAAAGCATTAGAGATTGCCAATCCACTCACCTCATGATTGTCCACTGTGGTAATAAATGACCTGGGCATAGTTATTTGGGTAGGACTGGAAATTGTAATTCTACCTTTGCAGGATTAAGGACACTTTTTCCTCACACTGTCTTGGTATTTTCCAACATATGCCAAAGGCAGAAATGGAAATGGTATACCAAATTATGTCCACAAAAAGACAAAACCAGGAAACATGTTAGTAAAACTATTTCACAGTGTCTCAGTGGGTCAGTTAGTGAATGCATGAGTCTCTGAGAAGGTCTGTGAGGACCCACTCAGCAGATTCATGAATAACCAAGTTGTGAGGAAAAAAACGATTGAGGGCATGAGTTTCTAACTGCATCTGTGAATGGTTGCATGAGTCTCTGAGCAGGTCTGTGAGTGGGTGCATCAGTCTCTGAATGGGTCTGTGAGTGGATGCATGAGTCCTTGAGGGTTCCCTCGCAGTGCCAGATGGCCCGTAAAGGGCTACAAAACTTTACAAAAAAAAGAAAATACATAGCTCACTGTGAAGGTCACAGATATTGACACATCACATAGAGGTCACAGACCTTCACACT
This sequence comes from Pleurodeles waltl, assembly GCF_031143425.1. Taxonomy (NCBI): domain Eukaryota; kingdom Metazoa; phylum Chordata; class Amphibia; order Caudata; family Salamandridae; genus Pleurodeles; species Pleurodeles waltl. The sequence continues at coordinate 839,897,703 of NC_090439.1, read as the reverse complement.
GGGCATTGGGGGTTTGAGTCCAGATCGAGCTAAAGGATTTAGGCCTTCATTATGATCTTGGTGGTAAAAAAAACGCCAAAAGACTGTTTCTGCGGCTACCAGCCATTCGCCATATCATGACCACAGCCTGATTTCTGCCAGAATGATGGCAGAAATCCAGCTGTGGCCATGCCAGCAGATGGCGGTAAGGTGGTGCTGCTGCCAGCAGCAGCGCCATGCCAGTAGACCGCTGCCAGCCATGTTATAAGAAATAATATGGCCTGGCGATGTTTTGCTGGTGGACGCTGCTGCTGGCAGCATTGCCCTGTCCCGTCTCTGGCCGGAGGACCCCCTAAACACAGGTAAGTGGGTGATCCGACAGTGGAGGGGGGTGTTTTGTTTGTGTGTGGGGGTGTGTGTTAATGTGTGTGCGTGCATGGATGTGGGTGTGTGTTCCGTGTCGTATGTCTGTGCATGTATGGATGTGTAAGTGTGTGTATGTTGTGCTCTGTGAATGCATGTCTGCGTGTATGTATGAAAGTGTATGCAGATGTGTGTCTGACATGGATGTATGCATGCATGGATGAATGTGGGAATGAGTGTGTGTATGCGTGTGTGCATGTGTGACAGGGGCGTGAATGAATGGGGGTTTGGAGAGGAAGGGATGGTGGGGAGAATCTGGGGAGGAGGTTGGGGGCAAGGAAGACCTCTATCAGTGAGAGGGAAGGGATTCCTTGTCTTTGATAGTGCCTACCGCCATGGTTTTCATGGCAGTAAGGAAGCCACGAAAACCATGGCGGTAGGAGGGGTCATTATCCCGCAGGCAGTACAGTGACAGCCGCCGGGCTGGAGATTGATATCTCCAGCCTGGCGTCCGTTACCGCTGTGGCGGTCGGTGTGGTACATTGGTGGTTTGGCTTGAGCCAAACCTCCAATGTCATATTATGGTGGAAAGTACCGCCAGCCTGTTAGAGTCTAATTACCAAGTTGGCAGCCAAGGTAGCCTGTATCAGATATTTCAGGGCTGGGAACCGAGAATGTTCCAGGAGGTCGTTGCCCAGAAATTTGTGCATGGCTTGTCTGGCTCTGAAATAATGGAACTACACAAAATCACTAAGGTATGTGGGGTACATAGCCACGTGCCCCCATGCAGATCTAGGATACTATGCCATGCACATACTGTGCTATTTAAGGATTCCAATACTCTGTACTGTCGAGTCGGCCTGTGAAACAGGGCCTGAGAAATCATGAGTGGGGTCGCCAATATGCACTCGAGCTGTAGATGGGGCAATCCGGTGCACCTTGCAGCCAGTAATACACAAAACTACTCTGCACAGTAAGGCAATAGGCCTCCAGATCGGGCGCATTTAATCCCCCCATATCATAGGGCAGAGTGAGAGTATTGCAGCGTACCCTAGGCTGTCCCCACCCAGGCTAGTCAAATCATCATTGTACAACGCTTGTTCCAGAACATACAGGGCTATACTGGGTGATACCTAATTATGATTTGGGAAGAGTGGGTTTAACTTTATGCTTATTTATTTTATTTTTTTCAATACAATATGTGATTGAAATTGACTTACATATATGTTGAAATTGGAGTCAGTGAGAACTAGGGTCAATAAGGGCCACTTGGCCAGTGAGTTCATTTCTCTGTTTGTACAGCTGAGACACTGGAGATTACATCAGGGTTGCTTTTAACTGCACAATGTTTACGATATGAGCAACAATTATATATTATCTTCACTAATTTAAATGTTTTGTTTTCCCATGAATGGTCAACATATTTGCCGTTTCCCATTTTTGGAATGTAATGAGTGGTCGTGAATGACTTACATATATTTTGAAAATTGGAGTCAGTGCGGACTAGGGCCACTTGGCCAGATTTTCTATCTCCTTGTTTTTTTACAGCTGGGACATTGGAAAGTGCAACAGGGTTGCTTCTGGCTACACAATGCATACGACACGAGTAATTATAATATGTGGTGTTTACAAATTCAAATAATTGGGATCTCCCTGAATCCTAAACTTATCTTCATTTTGTATTCCTTCCAGGTGATTTATTGATGTTTTGCATAGCATATTATTTGCATACATTTCTTCTTTCTTCGTTTCCATGAGTGGATATTTTGACATTGACATTTGCACGGTCGCATGTTTTCTATGCTAATTGTTTTTGGATTGTGTAATAAGGTGATGGTGCATACTGCTTCACTATTGGCCATGAGGAAGACTTTTGTGGTTGGAATGCATTGCCTAAATAAACTTTGGAATTTGACCTGTGGAGTAATGAACGTAATGATGTGATATGTGAGCTCATAAGCAGTGCATCATAGCAGACCACTAATGGCATTTGAAATTTACAGCGTTGAAAGTTATACTTAAAACCAAAACAGTACTGAAAATCTCCAGTTATATGTCACTGACATAAGTATAACTTGCACTGCATGTCATCAGTGATATGCTATGATGCACTTCTTATGATCTCACATATTATATCACCAATGACATCTGAAATCTAAGATTGTGCAAACTATACTAGTTCATTTACATAACACTGAACTGGTGAACATCGGTGGTGTTTACGTTTTAAAATGTTAGGGGCAGATTTATGAAAAAGTCATGCGGTGCAGCTCAGCAAGCCACCTTGATGCGCTGCACTGCATTACAGTGCATTCCTGCCTTTTCCCCTGCACCGGTGTCATTTTGTCTGCCTAGCCCCAATGCAGGCACCCTTGCGCCATGGTCTAAAGGTGATGCATGATTGTTTTTGTGCAGGAATGGGCACCTTTCTGCAAAAGAAACATTCCCTTGAGCCATATTCCTGTACGTGTGCTGCAAAATACAGCATACATAGAGGAAGTAACAAGGAGAAATTAAGGTATTTCTCCTTGTTATGCCTCACCTGGGGATGCGTAGCATGTTGGCGCATTCCCAAGTTTACCAGTCCTGGTAAATCTGGGAATGCACCAAAATCCTTGGCTGGATCCTTGGGAACACTAACGCTCCACCCATGGAACGCCTTCTATGGTGCAGAGTAACCCAATGCAGCAATTTTCACTGCACTGCCTCACTCCAGATTTATGAAGCCACTCAGGGCCACACAACGTGGCCTTGCGTGGCTTCATTAACTGCACTTGGGGTTTGCATCATGCATGTAGCATGTCGCGTGGTGCAAAAGCAATGCAAACCCCCTAATAAATATGCCCCTAACTGTTTTTTATCATTAGAAGACCCACTTATAACGCCACTTTAACCTTTGTGTTTTTTTCCCTGAATATATATAGCTGTATGCATGTATGACCAGGTTTACTGCGGCCTGGGGGACGTTTTTTGCACTATGTTACTGATATGTGTGCTGGATCTAGTTTCATTTGTTTACAATGTTTAGAGAATAGGATTTGAAATGAGGGCAGAATGAAGGTAAGGGACGCATTTTGTTTCCTTGCAGGTCACTAGCATGCTGGTGTGTGAGGGATGGCTAGTAGTAGTATGGCTGGACATGTTGCCAATAGATACTTGATCATTGTGGAATAATTACTCATTTGCTGTTCTCCGTGCACAGAAAGGCAAAAAGGCTAAAGAGGAGGAGTGTAAGGTAATTTATTTTTAGTCATGATAAGTGAGATTTATTTCATTTCAATTTCTCAATCTCATTGATCAGTGGCCTCGTGAGGCAGTTTTTGGTGTCGAAAAACACTTATAAATTATTATAAAATACGTAATTTTACATGTGTATTATATTTTTATTAGCATCGACAAATTGGTTATTTTTCCTTGAAGGAACAGTTTTGCCAAATGATCACCTCCCCCCCCCAAGAAACAATTACTAAGGCAGTAGCAAGCAGAGTGGATTCTTACTTCTGACATCTGCGTTGCCGAGTGGACAATAGAACTCTGGTATCTGCATTCAAGGCATACTGACGTGGAAGATTGAAGCTGGCAGGGCAACATGAAGCTTGTCATCCCTTCAGAAATTAGATAAAAGGCTACCTAATTGCCTATGAAATTCAGTGACCAGAGTTACAAACATTCAACTTATCCCCTGTTTAAGTTCAAAGGTTTCACCGTACAAGTAAGAGGAACCAAGCCCAGAAAAACACTTCCTAACACTCATTGTCTGGTTCATTCACCTTAATAGCAGTGTGGAATTCATGAAGAGGCATACAGATGGTCCACTAAAATACAGCTGGCCAAATGTTTATATGTCGCTCATTACTCAGCTCAAGTGAACATAAGAAGAAAGACACTGCAAGTCACTCATCTAGCCTAGATTCTAGATTCTAGAGGACCCTTTAGTTTACCTGATGATGCATGTAATCTCTAGCCGCTAGATCGATTGGAGACTCTAGATCCAAATTATTTAAGTAGAATATTGGGGTGAATGAGTATTGGAGCTGAGGTGATTATTGGGGTTCAGCTCCTACACTCTTTCATCACTTCTAGTTCCCCCACAATTTCCTCCATTGCTCCGCCAATTTTCTCTGCTCCTCCAATGGGTTTCATTTTCCCACTAGTTCCTCTGATTCTCTGTTGGTTTACATACCTCCACGCTCCAAGGTCCTTGCTCTTGTTCCCAAGTAACTCTCTTTCCCACCTATTTTCTTTCTAATTTTTTTTTGAGGGCCTTTTAGCTGCACTAATACTACTGGGCTGTTCACTTCTTTATTTGTATGCTCTGCAACTTTTTTTTTTGTAATTTACTTTACAGTTTGAAAATGGTCTTTAGGCAGCATGGAAGAATAAATTAAGTTTATTAAAAAAAATCAAATGAACACTGGTGCGTTACAATACACATTCAAGCATCATGACCTCACAATGCACGCTTGAGCACTGACACCTTAAAATGATGTATTTTTCAGAAAGCTCATTTGAAGATGTCTGCTCGTGCGTGCCCATACATCGGAATACACTTCCAGCCATCTTAGAATAATTTATTCTTATAAAGACAAAACATTCCAAAATAGCTGCCATTTTGTCAGTATGGAACGCACCTTCGTTGGTTTAAAAAAAAAAATATTTGGCACTATGCTTAGCCCTCATATTTGGAACTATTAAACTATGTTTTTCTCCACTTATATGACTAGTAGCAATACATTTCAAGGTGAGTCAGCTGGCAGGATGTTATAGCCTGGAGAGTCTATGACCAACGTCAGAGACATTTGTGAGCTTCTTCGAGGAAGAAATGACCTGGAATGCTCGGAATGAAATGTTCATAAATTGGTGCACAAAGTGCATTGTGTCCCTAAGAGGAAATGGATTCCACTGAAACGGGTCATCCATGAGGTTTTTACTCGCTTGCCATGAACTTTATGCGTGTTCAAAGGACGAACCGAAAACACTGAATTATTCATCTGTGAGCATCTCAAGGAAGTAAAAAACTGACACTCGAACACCTTAGTTATAGCCACGGCAAACTTCTTATCCTGCACCCACCTGAAGTCCTATGTTTTTGGGCTTGTGCTCAAAATTGTAAGGTACCAAAATGGTGATGCAAATATATTCAAATGTACAAGCTGTACACAATGTCACGTAATTTTATAGTACACCTTTACTATGGTCACGTAGTGATGTAATGTTAACAGCGTAGATATTTTTCATAAACCGGTGCTTAGAGTATAATATTCGACGGGAACCAAATATTGAGTGCATACTATATATATTTTTGAAAGCAGTGTATTTTATATAACTAATTGAACAACGTGCACATATCTTCATTGATGGTGTGCCACTCCTTCCTTCATAATTCTTCCAAATCAAATCCCACATTATATATAATAATATTAGGGGACACCATCACTTCTTTAGGTGTAGACCATGAACTTCCTTCCCAGTCATACTCTAAAATGGAAGCCCGTCTCGGAAGCTCTAAGGATTTTCTATCAGTCAGCAAGGTCCTTATACTTTCTCTCACTCTCGGACAATGTACAGCCTCTGCTGTCACCTGCTTGTTCTGGCAAACAATTTAGCTAATTATCCCGACTTATTCTATGGAGAGAGCGAGGCCATCCACTGCCATTTAACTTGAAGTCCCAATATAATTAAATTACAGTTTGTCCTTGAAAAGATTCGTGAATGTGAGTAGTGACAAGATCCATGCAGAGCTCTCTCCCTACTCCACTCCATACCCAGCTTGATGGACTTTCTGGTTTCTTTCTGTCATGGCTGAAGCTGAGATCGATTCGTTGGTAGAGTTGAGTATGGATGCATCGCCCATGCCTGTCACTGCACTGCTTTAGCCCTCACTCAGGAGAAGCTTAAATGGTTGGTATTTCCTCTTGATTTGTATTACGTCTAGAACATGATCTAGAATTCCTCTTATTTCATCCAGACAGTTTAGAAAAGACGGTATATTGCTTTCTACTTTGCAGATCAAGAAAGTCGTTATTTTATCACATGTCTGCGGCTGAACAGCATCTATTGCAGTCCCAAACAATGTTTACTTTTCTTCACCTTTAGCCCACCAGCCAAGGACCAACCTTCGAATACCTGTTGGGCCAGGAATAGAATTTGACATGGATAAGGAGGTGCTACTCATAGCACTGATCAACTGGAAGACACCATCCTAGAGTAATTAACACAGTAGTATAACGTAGAGTGAAGTGTCAATTTCACCTGGCCTGCTTGTTTATTAATGTCTACTTGCAAGTAGTTCTTTCTATGGCAATATTGTCTTGGTTGGGCACACAAATCACTCCTTACCTTCTGTGGCACAATGACTGACCACGAAAATGTGAAATAGAAAGTTACTGCTTAATGCGCTGAAGCCAATTGACTGAACTTAACCAAAGACAAGGTATCATGGGTTCACTGTACTTTCATCATTTATTTTGTTAATTTTGAAGTTTATATAACATGGCATGTCACGTTGCTGCAAGGTTACAACTCAAAATTACCAGATGTTTTCATGGTTGAAAGTGGTAAAGCACAATTCAAAGCAACTTAGGAGATAAAGATAGATAAGGATAGGCCATGGTGGGAGACATTTGTTCAAGAAAGTATGAAGCTGTTTAGGAAGTGTCTCAGTGGGAAAAGATTGGGTTAAGGACAAGCTTGGTAGGGAACAAGCTGGCATTTGTCAAATGTTGTGGGCTCTGGCTCAGATGAGCACAGGAATTAGGGCCTGTTTCAAGACACCGTTTTAAACTCTGCGTAAGCACATAATGGGTCATCCGAAATTGTTCTCTATATAGCACATATTTTAACTCAGAAAATCTATGCGTTAATGAATGAACTACCAATAGCATAGCTGGGAAACACAGAGAGGCAATTACTTCTCTTTTAGTCTGAACTTTGTTGTCTGCAGCTCGTGCGGTAGCTTGGAGAGGTTTTGAGTTAATGCATGTTGTTTACAGCAGTTTCTGATTAAATCAAAGGCTTGCATTTCACCTAAAATTGTCTGTAGAGAACCTATTATTTATCATGAAGACCTAATCTGCCAATAACACGGATGATCATTAGCAGATAGATTTTGTCACTTTATCAATCAATCTAACCCAATAACACAAAGAAGATGTATTTTCAAAATTGTAAATGGAACATGATTAACCTATAGGTACTGGTCGAAACTTCCCAGAAGTCTTTTCATACCCTGTGAGATGCACTGTCAATCTAGACTGCCTGCAGCATCTGACTTGAAAATTCTTTTGCTGCCAAATTACTCTTAAACCCGAGTGCATACACAACTCATTCATGGTCACTCCCTGGGTCCCATATGTTCTTCTTATTGAAAATCACATCAGTGATAATTTAGAGTGTTGTTGGCAGTTTCCTTGTTGGACTCGCAGTAAAGCTCTTTTCTATAACCAACAGAGTAAGTTGAAAATACAGGTTTTTCACCAATCACAAAATGGTTCCAGCAACATATCAATAAATCCTTTAAGATCATCAAGGAGCTCTTAGTTCTGAAGATAGCGTATCTGACTTTCAGTTATCAAACATTCTATGAAATAACCATAGCTTATAGCTCACAAAAAAAAAACACCATTCCCAACACCATCAAAATTGTGAAACGGGCATCAGAGTCAGTCACCACAAAGCTTTCAAACCTCTCCAATAATCCCTAATGATACATCAAATTACAAATAATTTCAGAAGAATGATTGTAACTTTCTTTGAAAAACAATTGTTCAATAAATTCAGATTAACTGAGCAATATTTTGTTTAATTAGGAAACATCATCTTTTAAACTCCTTCAAGGCAATATTTTAGCCTGTCAGAGGGTCCGGCTCTATACTTGTGGCATTCTCTATTAAGTAGTAAATCGCAAACTTCTCAGTAACATCATCATTTTTAGGTTGAGCGCACAAGCTCTCTGGCCTGTTGTAATGTATCTGTGGCCTTTTAACCACGCCCATCACTATCACTTATTCATGGGCTTGCCTTTTAACAATCCTTTGTTATCCTTGGTAAATGCTTTACATTTGTCCCTCCTTGGGGCAGTTTTGTTACCGCCTTAGACACCGACCCTATTACATGGATAATTTGCACTTTTGCTGATATGTTTGACTGTGAGCAAACTTCTTTATCCTTTTGTGTCTCTCCTTCGCACTCAATGCTCGTGACTGCCGAGGCACTTTGAATCAGCTCACTTAAGTAAACAGTTTTACTTTTCATTTTCAATTTACGTGGCACGAAAAGTCCAGTTAGGAATTTACAACGCTAAGAGCTCTAACTCGAGCAAATGCGAGACCCATTGCATTCCAAATGCTTGTTTTTTTTTAAGTTGAAGGCAGTATTTTCACCGTTGATTATTCCATCTTACTTAAGCATTTGAAGTAGGTACAAGTAACAGCTTCACATTTACAGCAACTGACAAACTATCATCTATGAAGCATGACCCGGAGTCAGTTGGTGCTGCAGTTTTCAATGTCTGCATCTGTCTGCCAGGCAACTCATTTCTATGAATGAACATGTGTACATGGTATTTCAACAGCACACATCTAACCAAGCAGCAGGGTAGTGCTGTAAAGGGTCAAAGACAAGCATAACATCTAGTAGTGAAATATGAGATATCTGGGTTGTGGATGATTAATGCATTGTGATGTGTTGTTATTTAAACAGGTCAATATTCAACTTGCCCCTAAGCTGGAGCAGCTTTGGGATGGACCTGATGGATACAGGGTTGTTGTTCAAGATCCTGGCTGCATAAATGGAAAAGGCCGGCTGCCTTTTTTTTTTCTTTTTACCCTTATTAGTCTAGCATCCTGGCTATGGCACATCCTTAAGGTTCGGACTGCTTTGGGTCCTTTTCAAAAACACACTTTTCTCTTTGTAAGAGATTTGTGTCAAAATACCATTTCACATTGTTCTTGATTTTCCATATGGAATTAAATAATTACTGTGTATTCATCAATGATTTATATGTATGCATTTGCACTTGTATTTATAAAATAGTTATAACATTTACCAGAAATATTATGCTTTTACATGCATTATAACTTTGTAAACTGATTAGCTTTATTCACCCTCCAGTTATGAGTAGGGCACAGAGCTTATGTATAACAATACTATTTCTTCATCATCAGCCTTACGTTGTTATATTCTGTGTATTGTAAAGTGCGCTATCAACCCGAGGTATCATAGTGCTGAGCAGGTGTGTATGTCTATCCCTGCCTTTGGTAGGTTGATTAATTGAAAACCCAGAAACTACTTGGAGCCGATGGGCTATCCAGTCCCAAGGGGCACTACTGAATAATGCCTGTAGACTTTTAGAAAATGTATCTGTATGTAAGCCTCTCTAGATCCAAAGTTTTTTATGAAATATGCTTATGAATATTTTATTTTTGATCCATTGCAAGACATGAAACAATCTCCATGATGCTTAGTATTTATGTTAAAACATGCCATCCATTGTACAACCTAAATTTCTTCAAAAGGCATCTCACATTCACAAGCCACAATGCATTTTGGGTATAACAGACCCTTCGTCAGGGGTAACTTCAATCAAGTAAGAAACTTTACATTAACCTCTTCTGTGCCTTGAACGAGATGATCTCGTCCAAGGCTACAGTTCCCCTGTGCCTTGGACGAGATCATCTCGTCCATGGCACAGGGGAACTTGGGGGCGCGCTAGCGCGCCCCCCGTGCACCCCCCTTCCCCCCCCAAGTCGGGGATGGAAGGGGAAGACCTTCCCCTTCCACCCCCAACCCCCCCCCACCCCCCCCTGTGACGTCAGCGCGCGTGCGCGCGCTGATGTGTCACAGGGGCCTCCCTCGTCGCGCTGGAAGCTCTGCTTCCAGCGCGATTGAAAAAGAAATGCAAAAGCATTTCTTTTTCAATCACTTGGGAGGCCCGGAGGGGCTTCAAAGGGAAGGAAAAGTATTTCCTTCCCTTTGAAGTCCCTCCGAGGGTTTCAAAAGCCGGATTGCTTGCAATCCGGTTTTTGAAACCCCACTAGACACCAGGGATTTTTTTTTTTTTCGTAGAAATTGACAAAAGGGAGCGACCCCTTGGGCAAGGGTCGCTCCCAGGGGGGGCATTTTTTTTAAAAGGCCTTTTCTGCCCCCCCTGGGGGCAGATCGGCATTATTAGGCCGATCTGCCCCCAGGGGGGGCAGAAACCTCTAGGCACCAGGGACCATTTTTTTTTGTTTTTCTTTTTTTTTATTGAGGTGGGAAGCGACCCCTTAGGCAAGGGTCGTTCCCCTTGGGGGAAAATTATATTTTGGCCATTTCTGCCCCCCTTGGGGGCAGATTGGCCTATTTTGATGAGGCCAATCTGCCCCCAAGGGGGGTAGAAACCACTAGACACCAGGGCTTTTTTTTTTTTTTATTGTTATTGACAAAAGGGAGCGACCCCTTGGGCAAGGGTCGCTCCCAGGGGGGCATATTTTCGGGAAGGCCTTTTCTGCCCCCCCTGGGGGCAGATCGGCCTACTATTAGGCCGATCTGCCCCCAGGGGGGGCAGAAACCTCTAGGCACCAGGGACCTTTTTTTTTTTTTTTGTTTCATTTTTTTTTTTTTTGGTGGGGAGCGACCCCTTAGGCAAGGGTCGCTCCCCTTGGGGGAAAATTATATTTTGCCCATTTCTGCCCCCCTTGGGGGCAGATTGGCCTATTTTGATTAGGCCAATCTGCCCCCAAGGGGGGTAGAAACCACTAGACACCAGGGAGTTTTTTCTTTGCGTGAATTTCATGCAAAGGGAGCGACCACTAAGGCAAGGGTCGCTCCCAGGGGGGGAGGGGAATTTATTTTAGGCCATTTCTGCCCCCCCTGGGGGCAGATCGGCCTATTATTAGGCCGATCTGCCCCCAGGGGGGGAAGAAACCTCTAGGCGCCAGGGCAAATTTTTTTTTTGTGTTTTTTTTTTTGGTTCTTTTTTTTTTTTTAGAGATGGGGAGCGACCCATCAGGCAAGGGTCGCTCCCCTGGGGGGCAAATTGTATTTAGACCATTTCTGCCCCCCTGGGGGCAGATTGGCCGATTTTAGGTCAATCTGCCCCCAAGGGGGCAGAAACCACTAGGCACCGGGGATTTGTTTTTTGGCGCCAATGTCACGCAGGGGGAGCGACCCCGTAGGCAAGGGTCGCTCCCGGGGGGGGGGGGGGGGGTTGGGGGGGCAAATTTATTTTAGGCCATTTCTGCCCCCCCGGGGGACAGATCGGCCTATTATTAGGCCGAACTGCCCCCGGGGGGGGTGGGGCAGAACACTCTAGGCGCCAGGGCAATTTTTTTTGTGTGTTTTTTTTTTTGTTGTTTCTTTTTTTAGAGATGGGGAGCGACCCATCAGGCAAGGGTCGCTCCCCTGGGGGGGGCAAATTGTATTTAGACCATTTCTGCCCCCCTGGGGGCAGATTGGCCAATTTTAGGTCAATCTGCCCCCAAGGGGGCAGAAATCACTAGGCACCGGGGATTTGTTTTTTGGCGCCAATGTCACTCAGGGGGAGCGACCCCGTAGGCAAGGGTCGCTCCCGGGGGGGGGGTGGGGGTTGGGGGGGCAAATTTATTTTAGGCCATTTCTGCCCCCCCGGGGGACAGATCGGCCTATTATTAGGCCGAACTGCCCCCGGGGGGGGGGGGCAGAACACTCTTGGCGCCAGGGCAATTTTTTTTTTGTGTTTTTTTTTGTTGTTGTTTCTTTTTTTAGAGATGGGGAGCGACCCATCAGGCAAGGGTCGCTCCCCTGGGGGGGCAAATTGTATTTAGACCATTTCTGCCCCCCTGGGGGCAGATTGGCCAATTTTAGGTCAATCTGCCCCCAAGGGAGCAGAAACCACTAGGCACCGGGGATTTGTTTTTTGGCACCAATGTCACGCAGGGGGAGCGACCCCGTAGGCAAGGGTCGCTCCCGGGGGGGGGGGGTGGGGGTTGGGGGGGCAAATTTATTTTAGGCCATTTCTGCCCCCCCGGGGGACAGATCGGCCTATTATTAGGCCGAACTGCCCCCGGGGGGGGTGGGGCAGAACACTCTAGGCGCCAGGGCATTTTTTTTTGTGTGTTTTTTTTTTTGTTGTTTCTTTTTTTAGAGATGGGGAGCGACCCATCAGGCAAGGGTCGCTCCCCTGGGGGGGGCAAATTGTATTTAGACCATTTCTGCCCCCCTGGGGGCAGATTGGCCAATTTTAGGTCAATCTGCCCCCAAGGGGGCAGAAATCACTAGGCACCGGGGATTTGTTTTTTGGCGCCAATGTCACTCAGGGGGAGCGACCCCGTAGGCAAGGGTCGCTCCCGGGGGGGGGTGGGGGTTGGGGGGGCAAATTTATTTTAGGCCATTTCTGCCCCCCCGGGGGACAGATCGGCCTATTATTAGGCCGAACTGCCCCCGGGGGGGGGGGGCAGAACACTCTTGGCGCCAGGGCAATTTTTTTTTTGTGTTTTTTTTTGTTGTTGTTTCTTTTTTTAGAGATGGGGAGCGACCCATCAGGCAAGGGTCGCTCCCCTGGGGGGGCAAATTGTATTTAGACCATTTCTGCCCCCCTGGGGGCAGATTGGCCAATTTTAGGTCAATCTGCCCCCAAGGGAGCAGAAACCACTAGGCACCGGGGATTTGTTTTTTGGCACCAATGTCACGCAGGGGGAGCGACCCCGTAGGCAAGGGTCGCTCCCGGGGGGGGGGGTGGGGGTTGGGGGGGCAAATTTATTTTAGGCCATTTCTGCCCCCCCGGGGGACAGATCGGCCTATTATTAGGCCGAACTGCCCCCGGGGGGGGGGGGGGGGCAGAACACTCTAGGCGCCAGGGCAATTTTTTTTTTGTGTTTTTTTTTTTTGTTGTTTCTTTTTTTAGAGATGGGGAGCGACCCATCAGGCAAGGGTCGCTCCCCTGGGGGGGGCAAATTGTATTTAGACCATTTCTGCCCCCCTGGGGGCAGATTGGCCAATTTTAGGTCAATCTGCCCCCAAGGGGGCAGAAACCACTAGGCACCGGGGATTTGTTTTTTCGCACCAATGCCACGCAGGGGGAGCGACCCCGTAGGCAAGGGTCGCTCCCGGGGGGGGGGGTGGGGATTGGGGGGGCAAATTTATTTTAGGCCATTTCTGCGCCCCCGGGGGACAGATCGGCCTATTATTAGGCCGAACTGCCCCCCGGGGGGGGGGCAGAACACTCTAGGCGCCAGGGCAATTTTTTTTGTGTGTGTTTTTTTTTTGTTGTTTCTTTTTTTAGAGATGGGGAGCGACCCATCAGGCAAGGGTCGCTCCCCTGGGGGGGCAAATTGTATTTAGACCATTTCTGCCCCCCTGGGGGCAGATTGGCCAATTTTAGGTCAATCTGCCCCCAAGGGGGCAGAAACCACTAGGCACCGGGGATTTGTTTTTTGGCGCCAATGTCACGCAGGGGGAGCGACCCCGTAGGCAAGGGTCGCTCCCGGGGGGGGGATGGGGGTTGGGGGGGCAAATTTATTTTAGGCCATTTCTGCCCCCCTGGGGGGCAGATCGGCCTATTATTAGGCCGATCTGCCCCCGGGGGGGGGGGGGGGCAGAAACCTCTAGGCGCCAGGGGAATTTTTCTTTTTTTTTTTTTTTTTTTTTTTTTAGAGATGGGGAGCGACCCATCAGGCAAAAGTCGCTCCCCTGGGGGACAAATTGTATTTAGGCCATTTCTGCCCCCCTTGGGGGCAGATTGGCTGAGTTTAGGTCAACCTGTCCCCAAGGGGGCAGAAACCACTAGGCACCAGGGATTTGTTTTTTGGTGCCAATGTCACGCAGGGGGAGCGACCCCGTAGGCAAGGGTCGCTCCCGGCGGGGGAGGGTGGGGGTTGGGGGGGCAAATTTATTTTAGGGCATTTCTGCCCCCCCCCCCTGGGGCCGGCTGAGCTACAGGCCAAACACCACAGGTAGGCACCTTGCAAAAAACACCTCTGTTTTCTGCGAAAAAATATGTGGTGTCCACGTTGTGTTTTGGGCCATTTCCTTTTGTGGGCGCTAGGCCTACCCACAGAAGTGATGTACCATTTTTATCGAGAGACTTAGGGGAAAGCTGGGTGGAAGGAAATTTGTGGCTCCTCTCAGATTCCAGAACTTTCTGTCACCGAAATGAGAGGAAAAAGTGTTTTTTGGGCCAAATTTGGATGTTTGCAAAGGATTCTGGGTAACATAACCTGGTCAGAGCCCCGCAAGTCACCCCATCTTGGATTCCCCTGGGTTTCTAGTTTTCAAAAATGCACTGGTTTGCTAGGTTTCCTCAGGTGTCGGCTGAGCTACAGGCCAAAATCCACAGGTAGGCACTGCTTTTTATAAAAAAATGTGATGTGTCCACGTTGTGTTTTGGGCCCTTTCCTTTCGTGGGCGCTAGTCCTACCCACACAAGTGAGGTATCATTTTTATCGGGAGACTTGGGGGAACGCTGGGTAGAAGGAAATTTGTGGCTCCTCTCAGATTCTAGAACTTTCTGCCACAGAAATGTGAGTAACATGTGTATTTTTAGCCAAATTTTGAGGTTTGCAAAGGATTCTGGGTAACAGAACCTGGTCCGAGCCCCGCAAGTCACCCCTCCTTGGATTCCCCTAGGTCTCTAGTTTTCAGAAATACACAGGTTTGGTAGGTTTCCCTAGGTGCCGGCTGAGCTAGAGGCCAAAATCTACAGGTAGGCACTTCGCAAAAAACACCTCTGTTTTTTTCCAAAATTTAGGATGTGTCCACGTTGCGCTTTGGGGTGTTTCCTGTCGCCGGCGCTAGGCCTACCCACGCAAGTGAGGTATCATTTTTATCGGGAGGCTTGGGGGAACGCTGGGTGGAAGGACATTTGTAGCTCCTCTCAGATTCCAGAACTTTCTGCCACAGAAATGTGAGGGACATGTGTTTTTTTAGCCAAATTTTGAGGTTTGCAAAGGATTCTGGGTAACAGAACCTGGTCCGAGCCCCGCAAGTCACCCCTCTTTGGATTCCCCTGGGTCTCTAGTTTTCAGAAATGCACAGGTTTGGTAGGTTTCCCTAGGTGCCGGCTGACCTAGAGGCCAAAATCTACAGGTAGGCACTTCGCAAAAAACACCTCTGGTTTTTTCCAAAATTTAGGATGTGTCCACGTTGCGCTTTGGGGTGTTTCCTGTCGCCGGCGCTAGGCCTACCCACGCAAGTGAGGTATCATTTTTATCAGGAGACTTGGGGGAACCCTGGGTAGAAGGAAATTTGTGGCTCCTCTCAGATTCCAGAACTTTCTGCCACAGAAATGTGAGTAACATGTGTATTTTTAGCCAACTTTTGAGGTTTGCAAAGGATTCTGGGTAACAGAACCTGGTCCGAGCCCTGCAAGTCACCCCTCCTTGGATTCCCCTAGGTCTCTAGTTTTCAGAAATGCACAGGTTTGGTAGGTTTCCCTAGGTGCCGGCTGAGCTAGAGGCCAAAATCTACAGGTAGGCACTTCGCAAAAAACACCTCTGTTTTTTTCCAAAATTTAGGATGTGTCCACGTTGCGCTTTGGGGTGTTTCCTGTCGCCGGCGCTAGGCCTACCCACGCAAGTGAGGTATCATTTTTATCGGGAGACTTGGGGGAACGCTGGGTGGAAGGAAATTTGTAGCTCCTCTCAGATTCCAGAACTTTCTGCCACAGAAATGTGAGGGACATGTGTTTTTTTAGCCAAATTTTGAGGTTTGCAAAGGATTCTGGGTAACAGAACCTGGTCCGAGCCCCGCAAGTCACCCCTCCTTTGATTCCCCTAGGTCTCTAGTTTTCAGAAATGCACAGTTTTGGTAGGTTTCCCTAGGTGCCGGCTGAGCTAGAGGCCAAAATCTACAGGTAGGCACTTCGCAAAAAACACCTCTGTTTTTTTCCAAAATTTAGGATGTGTCCACGTTGCGCTTTGGGGTGTTTCCTGTCGCCGGCGCTAGGCCTACCCACGCAAGTGAGGTATCATTTTTATCGGGAGACTTGGGGGAACGCTTGGTAGAAGGAAATTTGTGGCTCCTCTCAGATTCCAGAACTTTCTGCCACAGAAATGTGAGTAACATGTGTATTTTTAGCCAAATTTTGAGGTTTGCGAAGGATTCTGGGTAACAGAACCTGGTCCGAGCCCCGCAAGTCACCCCTCCTTGAATTCCCCTAGGTCTCTAGTTTTCAGAAATGCACAGGTTTGGTAGGTTTCCCTAGGTGCCGGCTGAGCTAGAGGCCAAAATCTACAGGTAGGCACTTCGCAAAAAACACCTCTGTTTTTTTCCAAAATTTAGGATGTGTCCACGTTGCGCTTTGGGGTGTTTCCTGTCGCCGGCGCTAGGCCTACCCACGCAAGTGAGGTATCATTTTTATCGGGAGACTTGGGGGAACGCTGGGTGGAAGGAAATTTGTAGCTCCTCTCAGATTCCAGAACTTTCTGCCACAGAAATGTGAGGGACATGTGTTTTTTTAGCCAAATTTTGAGGTTTGCAAAGGATTCTGGGTAACAGAACCTGGTCCGAGCCACACAAGTCACCCCTCCTTGGATTCCCCTAGGTCTCTAGTTTTCAGAAATGTACAGGTTTGGTAGGTTTCCCTAGGTGGCGGCTGAGCTAGAGGCCAAAATCTCCAGGTAGTCACTTTGCTAAAAACAGCTCTGTTTTCTGTGATGTGTCCACGTTGTGTTTTGGGGCATATCCTGTCGCGGGCGCTAGGCCTACTCACACAAGTGAGGTATCATTTTTATCGGGAGACGTGGGGGAACGCTGGGTGGAAGGAAATTTGTGGCTCCTCTCAGATTCCAGAACTTTCTGCCACAGAAATGTGAGGAACATGTGTTTTTTTAGCCAAATTTTGAGATTTGCAAAGGATTCTGGGTAACAGAACCTGGTCCGAGCCCCGCAAGTCACCCCTCCTTGGATTCCCCTAGGTCTCTAGTTTTCAGAAATGCACAGGTTTGGTAGGTTTCCCTAGGTGGCGGCTGAGCTAGAGGCCAAAATCTACAGGTAGTCACTTTGCTAAAAACAGCTCTGTTTTCTGTGATATGTCCACGTTGTGTTTTGGGGCATATCCTGTCGCGGGCGCTAGGCCTACCCACACAAGTGAGGTATCATTTTTATCGGGAGACGTGGGGGAACGCTGGGTGGAAGGAAATTTGTGGCTCCTCTCAGATTCCAGAACTTTCTGCCACAGAAATGTGAGGAACATGTGTTTTTTTAGCCAAATTTTGAGGTTTGCAAAGGATTCTGGGTAACAGAACCTGGTCCGAGCCCCGCAAGTCACCCCTCCTTGGATTCCCCTAGGTCTCTAGTTTTCAGAAATGCACAGGTTTGGTAGGTTTCCCTAGGTGCCGGCTGAGCTAGAGGCCAAAATCTACAGGTAGGCACTTCGCAAAAAACACCTCTGTTTTTTTCCAAAATTTAGGATGTGTCCACGTTGCGCTTTGGGGTGTTTCCTGTCGCCGGCGCTAGGCCTACCCACGCAAGTGAGGTATCATTTTTATCGGGAGACTTGGGGGAACGCTGGGTGGAAGGAAATTTGTAGCTCCTCTCAGATTCCAGAACTTTCTGCCACAGAAATGTGAGGGACATGTGTTTTTTTAGCCATATTTTGAGGTTTGCAAAGGATTCTGGGTAACAGAACCTGGTCCGAGCCACACAAGTCACCCCTCCTTGGATTCCCCTAGGTCTCTAGTTTTCAGAAATGTACAGGTTTGGTAGGTTTCCCTAGGTGGCGGCTGAGCTAGAGGCCAAAATCTCCAGGTAGTCACTTTGCTAAAAACAGCTCTGTTTTCTGTGATGTGTCCACGTTGTGTTTTGGGGCATATCCTGTCGCGGGCGCTAGGCCTACCCACACAAGTGAGGTATCATTTTTATCGGGAGACGTGGGGGAACGCTGGGTGGAAGGAAATTTGTGGCTCCTCTCAGATTCCAGAACTTTCTGCCACAGAAATGTGAGGAACATGTGTTTTTTTAGCCAAATTTTGAGATTTGCAAAGGATTCTGGGTAACAGAACCTGGTCCGAGCCCCGCAAGTCACCCCTCCTTGGATTCCCCTAGGTCTCTAGTTTTCAGAAATGCACAGGTTTGGTAGGTTTCCCTAGGTGGCGGCTGAGCTAGAGGCCAAAATCTACAGGTAGTCACTTTGCTAAAAACAGCTCTGTTTTCTGTGATATGTCCACGTTGTGTTTTGGGGCATATCCTGTCGCGGGCGCTAGGCCTACCCACACAAGTGAGGTATCATTTTTATCGGGAGACGTGGGGGAACGCTGGGTGGAAGGAAATTTGTGGCTCCTCTCAGATTCCAGAACTTTCTGCCACAGAAATGTGAGGAACATGTGTTTTTTTAGCCAAATTTTGAGGTTTGCAAAGGATTCTGGGTAACAGAACCTGGTCCGAGCCCCACAAGTCACCCCTCCTTGGATTCCCCTAGGTCTCTAGTTTTCAGAAATGCACAGGTTTGGTAGGTTTCCCTAGGTGGCGGCTGAGCTAGAGGCCAAAATCTACAGGTAGTCACTTTGCTAAAAACAGCTCTGTTTTCTGTGATATGTCCACGTTGTGTTTTGGGGCATATCCTGTCGCGGGCGCTAGGCCTACCCACACAAGTGAGGTATCATTTTTATCGGGAGACGTGGGGGAAAGCTGGGTGGAAGGAAATTTGTGGCTCCTCTTAGATTCCAGAACTTTCTGCCACAGAAATGTGAGGAACATGTGTTTTTTTAGCCAAATTTTGAGATTTGCAAAGGATTCTGGGTAACAGAACCTGGTCCGAGCCCCGCAAGTCACCCCTCCTTGGATTCCCCTAGGTCTCTAGTTTTCAGAAATGTACAGGTTTGGTAGGTTTCCCTAGGTGGCGGCTGAGCTAGAGGCCAAAATCTACAGGTAGTCACTTTGCTAAAAACAGCTCTGTTTTCTGTGATATGTCCACGTTGTGTTTTGGGGCATATCCTGTCGCGGGCGCTAGGCCTACCCACACAAGTGAGGTATCATTTTTATCGGGAGACGTGGGGGAACGCTGGGTGGAAGGAAATTTGTGGCTCCTCTCAGATTCCAGAACTTTCTGCCACAGAAATGTGAGGAACATGTGTTTTTTTAGCCAAATTTTGAGGTTTGCAAAGGATTCTGGGTAACAGAACCTGGTCCGAGCCCCGCAAGTCACCCCTCCTTGGATTCCCCTAGGTCTCTAGTTTTCAGAAATGCACAGGTTTGGTAGGTTTCCCTAGGTGCCGGCTGAGCTAGAGGCCAAAATCTACAGGTAGTCACTTTGCTAAAAACAGCTCTGTTTTCTGTGATATGTCCACGTTGTGTTTTGGGGCATATCCTGTCGCGGGCGCTAGGCCTACCCACACAAGTGAGGTATCATTTTTATCGGGAGACGTGGGGGAACGCTGGGTGGAAGGAAATTTGTGGCTCCTCTCAGATTCCAGAACTTTCTGCCACAGAAATGTGAGGAACATGTGTTTTTTTAGCCAAATTTTGAGGTTTGCAAAGGATTCTGGGTAACAGAACCTGGTCCGAGCCACACAAGTCACCCCTCCTTGGATTCCCCTAGGTCTCTAGTTTTCAGAAATGCACAGGTTTGGTAGGTTTCCCTAGGTGGCGGCTGAGCTAGAGGCCAAAATCTACAGGTAGTCACTTTGCTAAAAACAGCTCTGTTTTCTGTGATGTGTCCACGTTGTGTTTTGGGGCATATCCTGTCGCGGGTGCTAGGCCTACCCACACAAGTGAGGTATCATTTTTATCGGGAGACGTGGGGGAACGCTGGGTGGAAGGAAATTTGTGGCTCCTCTCAGATTCCAGAACTTTCTGCCACAGAAATGTGAGGAACATGTGTTTTTTTAGCCAAATTTTGAGGTTTGCAAAGGATTCTGGGTAACAGAACCTGGTCCGAGCCACACAAGTCACCCCTCCTTGGATTCCCCTAGGTCTCTAGTTTTCAGAAATGCACAGGTTTGGTAGGTTTCCCTAGGTGGCGGCTGAGCTAGAGGCCAAAATCTACAGGTAGTCACTTTGCTAAAAACAGCTCTGTTTTCTGTGATGTGTCCACGTTGTGTTTTGGGGCATATCCTGTCGCGGGTGCTAGGCCTACCCACACAAGTGAGGTACCATTTTTATCGGGAGACTTGGGGGAACATAGATTAGCAAAACAAGTACTATTGCCCCTTGTCTTTCTCTACATTTTTTCCTTCCAAATATAGGAGTGTGTGTAAAAAAGACATCTATTTGAGAAATTCCCTGTAATTCACGTGCTACTATGGTCACCCCGGAATTCAGAGATGTGCAAATAACCACTGCTCCTCAACACCTTATCTTGTGCCCTTTTTGGAAATGCAAAGGTTTTCTTGATAGCAATTTTTTACTCCTTATATTTCAGCAAATGAATTGCTGTATACCCGGTATAGAATGAAAACGCACTGCAGGGTGCAGCTCATTTATTGGCTCTGGGTTCCTCAGGTTCTTGATGAACCTACAAACCCTATATATCCCCGCAACCAGAGGAGTCCAGCAGACGTAACGGTATATTGCTTTCGATAATCTGACATTGCAGGGAAAAGTTACAGAGTAAAACGTAGAGAAAAATGGATGGTTTTTTCACCTCAATTTCAATATTTTTCTTTTTCAGCTGTTATTTTCTGTAGGAAACCCTTGTAGGATCTACACAAATGACCCCTTGCTGAATTCAGAATTTTGTCTACTTTTCAGAAATGTTTAGGTTTCTGGGATCCAGCATTGGTTTCATGACCATTCCTGTCACTGACTGGAAGGAGGCTGAAAGCACAAAAAATTGCACAAATGGGGTATGCCCCAGTAAAATGCCAAAATTGTGTTGAAAAATTGGGTTTTCGGATTCAAGTCTGCCTGTTCCTGAAAGCTGGGAAGCTGCTGAGTTTAGCACAGCAGACCCTTTGTTGATGCCATTTTCAGGGGAAAAACCACAAGCCTTCTTCTGCAGCCCCTTTTTCCAATTTTTTTGAAAAAAACGAAATTTTCACTGTATTTTGGCCAATTTCTTGGCCTCCTTCAGGGGAACCCACAAAGTCTGGGTACCTTTAGAATCCCTAGGATGTTGGAAAAAAAGGACGCAAATTTGGCTTGGTTAGCTTATGTGGACAAAAAGTTATGAGGGCCTAAGCGCGAACTGCCCCAAATAGGCAAAAAAGGGCCTGGCACAGGAGGGGGAAAAGGCCTGGCAGCGAAGGGGTTAAAAACAGACAGTGGGAACCCCAAGTATTTCACAAGAGTGTGTGTGTGTGTCAATAAGATTATCACAATTGAAGGATTTTTTCATAATAACCTTGAGTCTAAGGAGGCTGACATACAGATAAATGTTCTGAAAGCTTACAGGTATTGTTCAGTACTGTGTCTTCAGACTGGATAGCCTGTCAGCTACCAGGGGTGTCTGTGTTTATCTTGTGTGTTTGGGGGCCGTACACACATCAAGACATGCACACTTTTGAAGAAATACATTTTGGATTTAAGCCTGTCACATTTAAAAAGGAGTGCAGTTAACAGCTAAACATTTCCATCATGGTTAATTGAAAATCCAGGTCTTCAGCTTCTTACAGGATGCAAGAAGAGAGGAGGGGGCTCTAATGTGGAGTGGGAGGTTGTTCCATGTTTTTGGAGTGATGTAAGAGAATGCCTGTCCTCCTAATCTGTTTCTGTGTATGCTTGGGATGTGTGCAAGTAGAAGTCCTGTGGAATGGAGGTGTCCTGGTTGTGGGTGGAAGGAAATGTGACTGTTCAGGGAGTTGGGGCCAGAATTGTGAAGTGCCTACAATGCATATGAGAGGAGTATGAATTGAGCACGTTTGTGTATTGGGAGCCTGGATGTTTGTAATCTTCTAGTAAATTGCTTGGTAATCCTGTCATAAAGGGTGTTCTCACAGTCCAACTTGCTGGTGACTTGGGCGTAGGTGACTGTTTTTTCTATGATTGCTTGATCAAATACATTTAGATCACACCTGCAAACAGCCTTTAGCTGTCTGTTGTCCAAAAGACATATTGTGAACTATACCAAAATGTAGAGTGGGGTTTGTGCCAGTCAATTGCTTATCAGTGGTTTGTTTTCATGTCATTTTCATTTGCTTGTTTCAAATTTTCCTTCCTCTTTTGTGTTTGACTCACCCCCGAAGCACAGCTTCTTTACTATCCTTTTAATTTGATGACTTGTATACGTCTACTGCTCAAATTCAGGGAACTAGATTTTTCTTTCCTTTTAAACACCCCATCAGAATGCATGTGTTTTCTTGCTCTCTCATTTGTGTGCTGCTTGTCCCTGAAAAACCCACTCCTGCATGTACCATATTGTTCCTTTCTCCCATCACTTCATCTTATCTGTTGTGCCAACCACCTCAGCTTCTGTTGTTTTTAATTTCTGTTTATTTCGTCCATCATTTCAAGGTCCTTTGTTGCTCTCTTGGCCACTTCCAGTTGCTCCCCCCAACATAGACTTCTCCCCACAAGCTACCCCCCTCGTGGCTCCATTGCTCCCTCCTATCTGTCCTGATGCAAAAAACTCAGTTTATTTATATTTTTGGGAGGGCTCCGCAGCTACCGTTTGCTGATCGGCTGCTCCCTATTCTAAAAACACTTTCATGCATGCATAAAATAATTTTATTAACCAACCCGAATGGAACCCGCTAACCTGTCATGGTAAATAAAGAAAAAAGAGACTACTGCCTCATGCATATGTGTATGCATGTGCAGTGACGCATGCATACGTATGTCCTTACTCTGGGCTGTAACAGCTACATGATGTGCATGTACACAGACACTCATACACGTCATCATCCCCTTTTTGTTTGTATTTGCAAAACGTATTGGTAAAGCCAAAAGGGAGAAAGGGGAAGACCTATTGGCTTTGCTAATGCTTTTTAAGAAATTATTATAGAATAGTTGCTGATATTTAGTAGTATTTAAGTATGAGCTTATTGTTCACCAAGGCTTCTGGGTTCTCTGGAAAAGTTCAACAAAAAAATACACTCTGAGTTGGATCTTGCCTCTATTGTATGATAAAGTCTCCTGAGAGCAATGTTTACTGATCAAGGTGTGTGGTGTGGGAGTGTTTTTTGTAAACAGAGATTTCTGGAGGGGATGATGTTTTTATCTTCATTTATCCCACAGCATTGTATCTGTAAATTATAAATTGAAGCAAAGGTAAAAGAAAGATTTGCATGAATAAATCCAAAGAGATATTATTTTCAGCTGGAGCGCCAGTGCCACGCCTTCTCTGGCAATGGAGATAAACTATTTCTGAAGAGCCGGTCAATCTATTGGTCACTTTTGGAATTGGTCACTGATTTGTGCTCTCATTCACCATTCTCATCTGCTAAAAAGTTTGTCACCATGGTCACATTTCCAGACTAAGGAGGTCATTCTGACCCTGGCGGCCGACCACGGGAGCACCGCCAACAGGCTGGCGGTGCTCCCGAGGGCATTCTGACCGCGGCGGTTCAGCCGCGGCCAGAAAGGGTAAACCGGCGGTCTCCTGCCGGTTTACCACTGCCCTTGTGAATCCTCCATGGCTGCGGAGCGCGCTCCGCAGCCATGGGGATTCTGACACCCCCTACCGCCATCCTGTTCCTGGCGGGTCTCCCGCCAGGAACAGGATGGCGGTAGGGGGTGCCGCGGGGCCCCTGGGGGCCCCTGCAGTGCCCATGCCCATGGCCTGGGCACTGCAGGGGCCCCCGTAAGAGGGCCCCGCAAAGTATTTCAGTGTCTGCTAAGCAGACACTGAAATACGCGATGGGTGCAACTGCACCCGTCGCACCCCTGCAACTACGCCGGCTCAATTCTGAGCCGGCGTCCTCGTTGCAGGGGCATTTCCTCTGGGCCGGCGGGCGCTCTTTTGGAGAGCGCCCGCCAGCCCAGAGGAAATGTCTGAATGGCCGCCGCGGTCTTTTGACCGCGGTGCGGTCATTCAGCGGCGGTACCTTGGCGGACGGCCTCCGCCGTCCGCCAAGGTCAAAATGACCCCCTAAGTTTCTTGGTATGATAAATATTTTCAAGGGTGGGGCAATCGCTGATGAGAGCAATGAAGGCAATTTAGCATGATATTCACTTTCATTGCTGCAGCCTTTTCTCCATCCTTTGAAAAATAAATGTCTCTGCTGGAAGAAGCATAAATCATACATTTCTGGATCTTGACAAAGAAAAGAGGGAAGCAGAAAAAGTAGATAAAAGCAGAAAAGTGCATTAATAATACATGCCGGGCCTTGCAAGATATTTTATTATGGCAGAAATGTGAAAACTGCAATTTCCATTGTATCTTTGATGCTTTCGATCAGTCGGCGATGCCGCCATCTTCCAGCATCTCCCTTTTATTGGCAGTGCAGCACAAATGGCAGAAGTAAAATTGAATCATGGGCTCAGAATGTAAAAATCAATGAGAAATAATTTTGTAGCACTAAAGTGAGTAGTGTGATGCGCGGTATTCATTTAATTAACCATGAGCCTTTCACATAATGCACAGACAGTGCCAACTTCTCAGTCCGGGCCTGTTCCAGGAAGAATGGGCCAGGGATTCAGATTTAGAAAGCCGGCATGAATATTTGAAAGCCTTTAAGTCCATTAGCAGGCCATCCGAGCACTGCAGGTCACTGTTACATGGCTAATTGAAACAATGGTAATGGCTTATAATCCACTGTCTAACAATGCCGGGAGTGGTTTTCAGCTTTTTATAACTGCAGATTCCAGGAAATATGTAAATTTGTTGCTGAACTGTTACAAATATATGGAAATCAAGCTGCAGACATGTAACTATTTTAAAATCACCAACCTAGCATTAATAAACCGTGGAGTAGCACAATATTTTTAATGTCGGGATCCATTTCTTTCCACAGACTTTTCAGTGTTCTTTGCATCTGTACGTTAAGCTCCACATCTGGCGCTCACATTTTCCACATTGCCATTAGTAAAAAATGGGAATAGCATTAAACTGGTGGGTAAACAATCATGTCATTGTTTCCATATGCAAGCCATACATTGGCTCGCCAGGGGTTCTTAGCAGTTTTTGCTTCCACCCACCAAATGTCACTAGTGTTTTGTTTTTCTTGGGACATTTGGCAGTAGTTTCACAATTGTAATGAGATCGCTTTAAGTGCGCCCTGTGTCTGCCTTCATCCACAGACAGTCCTGCTGTCTCTCCCGTCATTGTCGTTCTGCTAGTTTTGCAGCAGCATGAGACCGACTGAAAACTTTTGCAAGAGATCTGTTTCTTTACCTTTTACCATCTTCTGTTATACGCCAGCAACAAACCTTACATGCTGTGATTTATAGCTCTTACTGGTCATCACATGTCGAGAAAGCAGCCATTTGCACTGTAGTTAGCTGTCATAGGGACCCTTCAGATAAAGTTAGCTTAATCCTCCCACCCCGCCACGAGCAAAACATCGCATCATATCTGTTTACTTGGGTACTGCTGCTGTTTAGACAACGGTCTACATACGGACGGCCGACCACTCTGCTCAACAAAAAAGCAACAAAGACCTTTGAAAAATTAGCCATAGGCCTAGCACTGTAAAAATATCTTCACCGGGATCAAACCTATTTTATTTTCACACTATCCAACACAGGCAATTAAGAAAGTCCATTAGGCATCATATTTTCCATAATAAGTAATAAATATGTACCTGTAAAATATAACCAACACTTGGAGATGCTTTACTTTGATGACTTATGATTTGCAACCACCCATCTACAGCCACACCTGGAGAAAAAGAATCAATTAGTGGGCATAAGATAAAATTGAAAAAGATGAAGGACGGAGTGTTGAGACCTTTCAAACACAACCGGTCACAGATCTGAGTTAAATCTATCGCTTTTTTTTTTCACCATGCCACCCCATTTTTTACCCAGCAATAAGCAAATCAGCCTTGACCTGCTCCCCATGGGAACTGTCCAGCCCGAGCTGCCAGACCAGGTCCTCCCTGGACCAGAAACAAGCATCATGAGACCGGTTTCAGGGTATTACCTCTCATCAACCACGCTATCTTGAATCCAGTGGCACAGTAAGCAAGGGACCGATGTCTGGGCCGACTCTGGCCATTTAGGGCAACTTTGGTAACACAAAAAAATGATGGACAGAGTGTTGAAACTTTTCAAACCCTCACTCCCAGTCACAGATCTGGGTTAAATACATTGTTTTTTTGCTCACCATGCCACCCCAGTTTGGACCCAGCCATATTCAAATTTGCCTTGATCCTGCTCCCCATGGGAGCAATCCAGCCTGAACTGCCCGGCCAGGTCCTCCCTGGACTGGAAACAAGCATCCTGGGACCAGTTTCATGGTCTAACCCCTTATCATCCAAGCTAGTTTGAATTCAGTGGCACAGCGAAGAAGGGACCCATGACTGGGAGTACCCTGGTCACATAGGAGTATGCCCAGATGTGGGTCTGCACTTACCACGCCACTGGAGTCAAGCTAGCCTGGCTAATGAAGGGTGATATCCCGAAACTGGTCCCAGGATGCTTGTTTCTGGTCCAGAGAGGACCTGGCCTGGCAGTTCAGGCTGGGCTGTTTTCATGGGGAGCAGGGTCAAAATTGAATTGGATATGTCTGGGTCCAAACTGGAATTGTATGGTGCACAAACAAATTATGGATTTAAGCCCAAATCTCTATACTGGGGGTGAATGTTTGACATTGTTTAGCATTCTGTTAATCAATTGTTCTTTTTGCATTTGTTTCCCTAAGTGGGATGGGTATGCCCAGAAGTGAGTCCTGTTCTCACCATGCCACTGGAGTCAAGCTAGCCTGGCTGGTAAGGGGTGATCCCCCAAACCTAGTCACAGGATGCTTGTTTCTGGTCCAGGGAGGACATGCCCTGGCAACTCGAGCTAGATTGTTCCCATGGGGAGCAAGGTCACGACTGATTTGCATATGGCTGTATTCAAACTGCATTGTCATGATGCACACAAAAAGAATGGATTTTGACCCAGATCTCTGTACTGGGGCTGAATGTTTGACATTGTTCAGCATTCCGTCCATCAATATCTCTTTTTGCATTTGTTGCTCTAAATGGGCCGGGTATGCCCAGATGTGGGTCCCATACGCAACATGCCACTGGACTCAAGCTAGCCAGGATGATGAGGGCAAGCGTAATGGAGGCATCTCCACCTCCATCGCCAGCAAAGCTATCAGGAAGAGACCTCCACAGAGGACAGAGAGCAAAGCCTACCCGCCAACCTGGAAGAGGGAGAGCCCAAGACCAGCCAAGAGTGCGAGCCAGCCCCAGAGAACCAGCAAGCATCAGTGGCCAAGACAGAAGTCCCAGCATCGGAGACCCACCAGGAGCCTAATCAGCCCTGTAAATAGCCTTGTCACTGTGTATAGCAGACAATTACTCTGACGTGATAATTAGTATTTAAGCCTAACTTAAACTCTTAAATACTAATTAAAGATGGCTATTTCATTATTTTTTAGAAATGTCAGAAGTATCAGAGACAAGTGCAGATGTGCTAGCATCTTGAACTTTCTTGCTAGCCAGGAATGTGATGTATACATGATTCAGGAATGTTCCATCCCCTTTGCAACTTCATACACACACTTAGAACAGCAGTGGACATTTGGGCCTCCCTTTTGGTCTGGGGGAACAGAAGTAGGTTTGTAGGAGTTGCTACCTTAGTCAGAGGGAGGTGCTTCACAATGGGCTCGGTCACCGGGCTTGAAGGTGGCAGGGCTCTTGCAATTGACAGCTTGTGGGCAGAACAGCCAGTTAGACTTATTCATGTGTACGCCCCTTCTGATGTAGGCGAGTGACAGGAGCTGTTCTAGTGCCTCAGACCACAGCTCAAGAACAATCATGATGGGTTTGGATTTCAACTGTATTCTAGAAACTGTTGGTCAATATGGGACCAGGGCTGGGGAAGGTTGGATGGACGATGCTACAAACCTCCTAGCGGAGAGGACAGGTGAGGCATTCCTGACAGATATCATTGGATCCACGGGGCCAAATGCCAGAAATTTACCTGAAGCCGCCCTGATGGATCCTTGTTCTCCAGGATATACTTCATTATCACATCTCAATCAGTGAGGATCAGCCAACACTCCATGGTAACTGTGCATTTCTTTGATCACAGGGCTATCAGGTTCCAGGCGGAACTGATAGGCAAGTTCCTGGCAGGTCCAGGCACTTGGAAACTATTTAGTTCTCTGCTGGGGAGAGAAGAGGTACAGGAGGAACTGAGGAGGACTTACATTCAGTGGAAAGGCATGAAAGACATCCTCCACTCCACAGGGGAGTGGTGGGAGTGGGTGAAAGGCACGATTCAGGACTTCTTCAAGAACATGGGCAGAAAAGCAGCAAGGGGGAGCAGAAATCAGTTCAGTAGACTGCAGCAAAAGCTTTAAGAACTGCATGACCTTCAACTCCGGGGATAGGACGTCATGATCCCTCTGGAGGAAGTCAAGAAAGAACTGAGTTAGCACATTCATGATGAGTCCAGTAGGATCATCTTCCAATCCAAGGAGATAACCTGGAAAAGGGGGATAAAAGCAAGTCTTTTCTTTCTTTGTTTAGGGAACTCAACTCTGTGCACACCCCTCTGGTTTAACTGTGGAACAGGGAGGAATTGTGTGTGACACTAAGGAGGATATTGGGAAGGTTGTGACAGACTTCTACAGGGACCTCTACTCAGAGAAGAGGTTAGAGGGAGATGAGGCAGAAACTTTTTTGTCTGGT
Organism: Pleurodeles waltl; assembly: GCF_031143425.1. Classification (NCBI taxonomy): domain Eukaryota; kingdom Metazoa; phylum Chordata; class Amphibia; order Caudata; family Salamandridae; genus Pleurodeles; species Pleurodeles waltl. The sequence continues at coordinate 839,868,739 of NC_090439.1, read as the reverse complement.
ATCCCAAGAACTGTTTTTCCAACAGCAAGGGTAGTCCTTAACACCCCCCTCACTTTGGAGGGACTGCATCTCACAGTTAAATCCTTCAAGCCAGGACATACACCAGGTAGTGGCAGTCTGCCAGTAAAATTTCACTCTTCACTGTGGGACCTAGTGGGACCAGACCTGGAGCTGTAGAGGAAATGGTGCGGGAGGGAATCATGCCCCACATGTTAAGGGAAGGAATGATCACACTCCTAGCTAAACATAAGAGGAAGAGATGTGACCTCAGGAACCTGCGCCCCATATCCCTCCTAAATGTGGACTACAAGATCCCAGCCAAGACAATGGTGAATAGACTCAAGGGCACCATTGGAGAGATAGTTCACCCAGACCAAACCTGTGGGTCTAGGACCCTGGGTTGCAGACAGCCTGGTACTGATCAGGGACACAATCCAGTATATCACAAACTGAAATATCCCTGCTGCTCTGGTCTGTCTTGATCAGGATAAAGCCTTTGACCGTGTCTCTCATTAGTTCATGAAGAGTTAAAGTAAGGGCATCTTCAGTTCAGTCATTGTAAATGGTTGGACAACAGACTCCTTTCCTATCAGGTCAGGGTTAAGACAAGGCTGCCTCCTCTCGCCCACTCTGTTTGTTTTGGTGATAGGGTTACTTGCTGAGTATATCAGGAAGAACCCGAACATCAGACGGATCCATACACCAGGAGACGCAAAGAAAGAAGTCAAGTGTGCACTGTACATGGACGATGTCACCCTCTTCTGTGCAGATGGGAAATCAGTCCAGTCCCTGCTGGAGGCATGCAAGGACTTCGGCAAAGCATCAGGGGCAAAGCTCAATGTGGACAAATCACAGGTGAAACTCTTCAGTCGTTGTAACCTGTGTAAACACACTCTCCCTTTCCCCATTGACGCAGGGTTGTAAAGATCCTCACTGTTTGGTATGGGGGACTAGCTGCAGCTTTAAAGAGCTGGAACAAACACCTGGCCCAAGTCAAGCAGAAACTGAGGCTCTGGAGTCTGAGAAACCTGAGCATGGAAGGGAAGGCTCTGGTGCTCAGGAACAATGCTATACCCATGCTGCAGTATGTGACACAGATCTGGCCACTCCTGGCCAACGTAGCTCAGGCTATATACAGCATGTTTTTCCACTTTGTCTGGCACGTTATGATGGACAGGATTAAAAGGTCGGTCATGCACAAGGAGCACCACGAGGGAGGGAAAGCAGTCCCTAATACCCCAGCAATCCTCAGGGCCTTATTTGTGTGTGGCTGCATCTGAATAACCCTGTTAAATGAGAACAAGGACCACTCAGCCTACAGAGTCTTCCGGTTCTTCCTGCTCCTGGTGTAAGAAGACTGGGGTCAGATAAGTGGGAGAATGCAACAATGTTCAACTCGGACTCCTCCTGGGTACAATAGGGAGATTGAAAAATTTGGGCTGAGTTCTGTCACACCGAGCCTATGGAAGCACAAGATAATCCACAGACTAATCCAGTCCAGGGACACCACAGAAGGAGTGAGCGACTTGCCATCCGCTACAGTAATACACATGGGGTAAAATGTATCCTCCCCATCGCTGCCCAACAGGCACAAAGACATTGCAGGGATGGCCGTGAAATGGGGACTGCCAGCTCGGTCATCCATGCACAGCAGGGGCCTGTGCCAATACAGAGAATGTCCAAGGGGATGCTCCACAGAAGAAACTGCATACCAACTGTTCTGGGCCTATCCTTTTGCCCACATACTGTGGGCAGTCTTAAGACAAGAAATGGAAGCCCACATCCCGTACCCAAACATTACTCACCACTCTGTGCTGTATGGACTGTTTCCAAAGACACACTCAGTTGAGCCTATCTGAGGATAATGGATATCCTCTGCTGCTTAAAGGGCATCCTACTGTACACCAGAACCTGACTGGTGACGAGCAGGGAGGTGATGAACAGGGAATCATGCTGCAGATTGATACCCAACCTGCTGAGGGACTACACAGCCAAGGACAACAAGGAGAGTGAGAAGGAGGAAGAACTGTAAACCCTAAACCCCCTCCTTCCCACTGAACTCCTCAGACTGCCCCAGGAAATCAAGCATTTTTACTTCTTTAATATGAACCCACCTGGAATGTAAAAGTATATTTGAAACAAATTGAAAGTGCACTGCCCTTCCTAAGGTAAGAGGTACCACTCTTTAAAAACCTATGTAGCACCAACTTTTAAGCACTTAATAAAGGTCTTTGTAACATAAAAAACTGGTCCCAGAATGCTTGTTGCAGGTCCAAGGAGGACCTGGTCTGGCAGTTTGGGCAGGACTGTTCCCACAGGGAGCAGGGTCAAGACTGATTTACATATGGCTGGCTCCAAACTGGAATGGCATGATGCACAAAAAACAATGGATTTAGGTCCAGATCTCTGTACTGGGGTGAATGGTTGACATTATTCAGCATTCCATACATCAATTGTTCCTTTTGTAAAATACAATTCAACCACTAGATGGCTCAACCACGTGCTTGTCTCACCTGGTGCCTCCTCAAAAAGAACCAAAAAAAAGGAAAAAGTTATGCATGTAAGTGGCTGTGCATCAACCCAATTTGGCCATAGGATGGACCACTTCACTCTATTGATACAAAAAGTTAAGATCTGGAGTGTCACCAGCAATGGAAATCATAAAGGAACCCAAGAAAATAGTGTTTAGTAAAATTAAAACAGTTTTAAGTACTGCAAGGTTGTTTAATGTTTCGGAAAACAGAAATAAATCATGTTTTGGTGCCATGAAATGTATGCTCGCCTAAACTGGCGACTGGTGGGGCAAAAAAGTTAGCATACGTTTTACATCGCAATCCCCAACCCCGCTACCAGGATGCTTGTTTCTGGGTGCATGAGCAACATAAGGGAATATTGGGGAAGTCCCCCTCACCCAGAAGCTTTTGCAAAAAGGAGTGGGCGAACGGTTACTTTTAAAGCAAATTTATAAATCAATTGTGAACATGTAGCCTTGAAATATTTAAACACATTAAAAACTGCCCCATAACCTAATGCATTGAATATGTTCAAATGTAGTGATCAAATGGTACAGTGACAAATAAGGTTTTCAATTATCTTACCTGCAAACATGGCTATGTCTGCACTGCTTCTGGTTTGTAAAACTGAAAGATCTTCATGTCTTATTGGTGATCTTATAACAAGCATGGTTCTTGCATACATAAAAAGTATGTTCTGATCAGAAATTGTAACATTATGTAGTACTTACCTATGCAAGTACATATACACACACAGATATATATATATAGATCCTTGTGGCGGTCACCACTAGGTAGTTCTAGATAGGACCTAGTTTCTATGGAAAAAGTGTTTTTACTTGCCTATATCTTTGGCACTGGTTAACAAATCTTTACAAAATTTTCCCAAAAAATTTGACGCTCATGTGAGCTGATGTCTGGAAAGTTTTGGGGTAATCCTTTTTCCCCGTGGGTGAGGAGAAAGAGGGGTCCCAAAATGCTTTTTCCCTATCCAAGTTTCCATAGGGATTTTGAACATCGTCCAAACAACTGGACGGAATTACACCATATATGGCAGAAAGGCTTTGTAAGCCCTCCCATTCTCATGCTGAGATCTGATTAGCAGCCAACACTTCAACAAGGAAGTGTTGACAGCCATGTTGGGACTCATCTTCAGCCGAGTCCCAGACAAAAATGTAAAACAAACACAAAAAAGGCCACAGTAGGGACACCCTGATCCTTTAGCTCTGGAGGTGGGGTCCAGGAGGGACACCCCAGAGTAAAAAAGCATTTTTTTAAAAAATTTGGGTGGATTGATGGCATCCGCAGATCTGCTGAAATTAATAAAAAAAAAAGAAAAAAACATGTGCATGCTCCTGCGCTTGTTTAACTATAGCTCCTGAGTTGGCTACGTCCTGGGGCATTACCTTTATGAAATGAGGGGTGGTCGCCCAGCCCCACCCCCACAGCCCTGGGGACTTCAACCTCCCCAGTGATTCAAACATTTGTAATGGGGGAGCTGCCTAACCCCACCACAGCCCTGGGGTTTGCCACCTCCGCAGGGCTTTCAAGTAATCTGACACAGGGGCACTTCCCCCCCCCCCCCAGGAGCCCGAGGAACCACCACTTTTCCAGGGCAGTAAATAAATCTAACAGGGTGCTACCCGGCCCCCACCACAGCCCCAGGGACCACTTGCTTTCAACAAATGTAATGTCAACCCCACTGCAGCCCTGGGGACCGCTACCTCCCCAGGGCTTTCAACTAATCTAATCCAGGGGGTGCTCCGCTCCACCACAGCCTTGGAGACCACCACATACCCGGGGCTTTATCAAATCTAATGGGGGGCTGCCCAGCCCCTCTCCCCACCCACAGCACTGGGGACCACCTCCTCCCCAGGGCTAATTTGAAAACAAATGAGGGGTCTGTTTCAGACCACCTTCTCTCCGGGGCTACTGATGGTTGAGCCACTGAAGACCCTGGGGGCTGCCACCCCTCAAGGCCGGCTCCTGCTATGTCCCAGGGGTGCCATCCCCTGGATATAGTTGCGTGCTGTAACTTGGCAGTAGCCTTGACAGCTTCCACCAAGTCACATCAAACACTCCACTTGTAGTGAGGGAGAGCTGTCAAACAGCTCTCCCTCACTCCAAGTGGAGGTTTTCTCTGTTTCCCTGCCCGTGGAGATGCAGGCAGGGAAACAGAGAAAACACTGCTACCACAGAAAGGGAGCTGCCTTAGCGCAGGCTCCTCCCATGGCCCCCAACATTGTCCGGGGACAGGGGCCGCGTGCAGCCCTACCCCAAAAAAATAATTTAGAAGTCCAGGCCCTGGGGGAGTGAGGTCCCTGGGGCCCAAATTGGCTGGGAGATGGGAGCATGCAGAGCTGCTGCCAACGCTGCTGCACATAGCCAAAGGCCATGTGCAGCTCAGGGTTGAGTGGTTATAGGGGTTGGCTGCAGATCCTGCAGCCATCCAAAGCTGTAGTTATAGTGTTGTCTGCAGACCCTGCAGCCAAACCCTGCTGCGCACAGCCAAAGGCCATGCACAGCACAGAGTTGGATGGCTATAGGGGTTGGCCGCAGGGTCTTGCCACAGGCCAGGAACTGCAGCCCACCACCACCATGCACAGCCGAAAGCAGGGTGCGGTGAGGGCTGGATTAACATGCTGTCATGAAAATTACTTTATGTTAAAAAACATACAAATTCACTGAAAAAAACAAAGCCAGCCGCCGCCACACACTGCCGAAAGCTGTGTGCGGTAGTGGTTGGGCTAACGCATAGTCATGAAAATTACTTTATGTTAAAAAAAATAGAAATTCACTGAAAAAAACAAAGGTTTCAGGGGCGGTATGGTTAGGAAATAGAATATTAAAAAAACATAGAAATTCACTAAGGAAACCAAAAGTTACAGGGACATTGTAGTTAGGCTCACATTCTAAACATACCAAACCATAGAAATTCACCTGTTATAGTTAGTGTTAACTCAAGTGACTATAACTCGTGCCCTAAGGTAACTATAACTCTCGCCCTCACGATGCACATCTAATAACCTCACAAATTACGGCACGCAGGACATCTTTGATAACATCATTGATAAAAATAACGTAATATTTGCAGTAACATTTTTGACAAAAAAACTGGGCACAGTGGGGGCATGCCAGAAATTGGCTGACTGGGACGGCCATAATTGACAAATGATGTCAATATAATGCTTCTGAGTCACAGAATATGAACTACTAGACCCAGAATGCATGCACAATGATGTTCAATGCAGTATGGGAATGCTTAAAATAAGTGATTACTTGCTCTAAGTTGTTAGACTGTTCATCCTTGGCGTAGTCTCCCTTAACATTTTGCCTCTGTTCCCCAGGTTGTTGATGTGTGCTGGACTCTGTTTTTGCTGTTTTTGTTACTCCGGGCACATTACCACTAACCAGTGCTAAATTGCAAGTGCTCCTTTACAAAATGTGTTTGTAATTGGCTTATCCATGATTGGCATATTTGGTTTACTAGTAAGTCCCTAGGAAAGTGCACTAGGAGTGCCTAGGGCCTATAAATCAAATGCTACTATTGGGCCTGTAGCACTGGTTGTGCCACCCACATACGTAGCCCTGTAATCATGTCACAGACCTGCCATTGCAGTGTCTGTGTGTGCACTTTTAAACTGTAAATTCAACTTAGCAAGTATACCCACTTGCCAGGCCTAAACCTTCTCTTTTCTTACATGTAAGGCACCCCTAAGGTAGGCCATAGGTAGCCCCAAGGGCAGGGTGGAGTATATGGTTAAGGTAGGACATATAGTAATGTGTTTTATATGTCCTGGCAGTTAAATATTGCTAAATTAGTTTTCCACTGTTGCAATGCCTGTCCCTCTCATAGGTTAACATGGGGGCTACCTTTAAATCTGATTAAAGTGTAGCTTCCCTTTGGAATCGGTTGGACATGTGGGTTTTGGGGTCTCTGAGCTCACAATTTAAAAATACATCTTTTAGTAAAGTTGATTTTGAGATTGTGTGTTTGAAAATGCCACTTTAGAAAGTGAGCATTTTCTTGCTTAAAAAATTTCTGTGACTCTGCCTGTTTCTGGATTGCCTGTCTGGGTCAGTTTGAAAGTTGGGCTGATTGCACCTCTCACTAGACAGTGACACAAAGGGAGATGGGGTGTAGTCTGCATTTCCTGATGAGCCATCTGTGCTAGGAGGGAGGGGAGGAGTGGTCACTCACACCTGAAAGGGCAGTGCATGCCCTCACACAATGCAGTCTCCGACCCCCTGGTGAGTGTCTGGGGCCTGGCCTGGGCAAGGCAGGATTTCACAATAAGGAGAGACTTTGCTTTGAAGTAGGCCTACTTTGAAGGAGAAAATGGGTATAAGAAGGGCACCCAAAACCACAGACTTTAGAACAGTTCTGAAAACCAAGAGGAACCTCTGTCTGGAGAAGAGCTGAAGAACTGAGGAAGAAGAGCTGCCCTTTCTGTGACTGTGCTTTGTGGAGCTATCCTACAGTTGCTGCTTCTGCCAGAGTAAGAGGGCAAAGACTGCACTTTGTGTGCCTTCCATCTTGTGAAGATCTCCAAGGGCTTGAAATCGAGCTTGCCTCCTGTTGCTTGAAGTCTCAGGGACAGCAAAGTCTTCTCTCTGCCAGCACCTGGAGTCTCTGGAGAGATTTCTACTCTGCCAAGTGGTACCCATCCAGTTTCTGGGACCCTGAAAGGAGAAGCTGGCAGCCTAAGAGGAAGAAATCCACGCACAGAATGCCGTGCGGGGAAAAGATCGACCTAACCCCTATCCGCGGCTGAAAAATCGATGCGCTGCTGGCTTCATGGTTGAACATTGATGCTCGCCTGCAACGCCACCCGAAGATTGACACCCAGGGCTGGAGAAACGATGCACAGCATCGCTGAAAGAGGCTGGTGAGATCGCAACCCGCGGTGTGTGGTTTTCGGATCATCGTGCGGCTGGATTTCAGATGCAAACACCGCTGGGCGTGTAAAAACAACGCAAGGCCTGCCCAGACCCGAGAGTGCTGATCGGATCGACGCATCGCTCTCCTTTTGACAGAAGAAACAACGTGCCCTGACCCAACGAAAGGAGAAACGACGCAAAGGTCTTGCTCGTGAGTAAAATCGATGCATGGCAAGCCCTTTTTGATGCACACTCGTTCGTGCAGGGTTATTTTTGACACACCCAAAGTACATTTTCAGACTAACAGTGTTAGTGTGTGTTTAAAATTACATGAAGACTCTTTTTGCATTTTTAGTGATAACTTGACTTTTGTATTGTGGATTTTTGTAGTTTTGGTCTTGTTTTGTTTAGATAAATATTCTCTATTTTTCTAAACCTGTGTTGTGTCATTTTGTAGTGTTTTCATTAAGTTACTGTGTGTGTTGGTACAAATACTTCGTACCTAGCACTGTGAAGTTAAGCTTACTGCTCATGCCAAGCTACCAAGGGGGTAAGCAGGGGTTAGCTGAGGGTGATTCTCTTTTACTTTGACTGAAATGAGGGTCCCTGCCTGGACAGGGGGTAACCTGACTGCCAACCAAAGATCCCATTTCTAACACAAGTATTGCATGCAGCTCTTCCAGTTTCCTTCTTATATACTTTTATTTTGCACACTATAAAAAAAAGGTATATTGGGTTGCTTTTAAAAAGAAAATCATGTTACATTGCGGGATGGAACAAGGAGCGAGTGATGAGGAGCTCCCATGGAGTGATTGGTGCTTTAGGACTAGAGATAAAGAAAAGATTGTATGTAAATAAAAACAAGGTGGCGTGGTACAGAGAATATACCGTGACCAAGGTTGTGAGACACAAACACATCAGGTTTGTGTTTTTTCAACCAGTCTCAGAAGAATTACATTTCAGCAAGAACACCACTGAGAGCAGGTCCCTGTCTCTTCTTTTGGCACAGAGGAGAGTAGGAGTGATTGTGATATTGACAAAGTCAGCTCAGCAAGGAGACGCGCTCTACTGTGAAAAAAAAGAAAGGCACCAACATGCTGCAGGGGAGGCAGGCACACGAGGATATGTGTATATATCTATCTATATATATATATATATATATATATATATATATATATATATATATATATATATATATATATATATAGATGTAGATATATAGATACATACACATATATTATAAGGTAGGCGCGTAGGAGCCTCCATTCTCTCTATGAGAACCTGTCTTGAATTTTCGTTTTACAGTCTAGTTATGACATTACGAATTACATGTAATATGGAAATGACTTAATTGCTCTGTGAACATCGTAACTGATGAGATAATAATGCTTAGTACCTCACAGATTTCTTTATTTATTTAAATAATTTTACAAATTAATTCTATTAGGAGCAAATAAGGTCTACTTATTGTGATTTAATTGTTTGGACACATTGATGAGACACTAAGACATAAACCTTTAGGGACACCCTACACACTGTTGTACACTTTAACCAGGGCCTGAAGAAATATGATCTCATCACCACCACCCTTATAGAACTCCATTGCCTCCCTTTGTTGGTGCACTACAATTTCAAAACCACTTGCATCATTTACAACTGGCCTGGGCTTGATGGTTAGTGGACCAGCAAAGCCATCATTACCAGCAGGATCTCAGGGCTGGCCCTAAGTCATATTGACTTGCACAGCACCAATGGTGGGAAGAAAATGTGGTGTTTGTTGTGCGGGTGGAAGGTTCATTGTGGTGTGATGGCAGGAGGTGCGAGGAAGATGGGAGGATGACAGAGGGTTAAAGGGGTGCTAACAACAATTATGCTGAGGTACATTAAGGGCTGATAACAAAGTCTTTAAAGGACCCGACTGAGACCAAGTGGGATGGACAAGCTGCTGTTTGCATAACATCAAGTCAGGCAGCTCCCTGCTGTGTCCCTCAGAATAGTGCCACGCCGGGCCTCAGCTCAGCTTGCCCATGCCCAAAGCTGGTCTTGCAGGACTCCCTCTTATTTTATAGACAGCATCACTTGGGGTCACTAGGCAAACACACAGCCCGGATACCATTCAAATGAAGAATAAGAAGTGTGAAAAAGAAGACAATAAACCTGCAGGCCGTTTCAATCCATGCACCCAGGATTTTGAGCAACATTCTGTAGTGTGGCCAGTTTTATGTATCCTTTGCGCGTTAGCTTCAGGCGTTAGGCCTTTGTGCACTTTGCCCTGGATGTATTTTATTCATTTGCTCGCAGCTTAGAGCCTCTGTGCACTTTGCTCTAAATGCTTTTTATTCAGCTTCGTACTGTTATTTTTCAAATAACCTGTTCTACGGTCTTGTTTTATTTTTCATATCACACTGTTTACCCTACTTCAGCACTGGAGTTCTCAATAACACATTCTTGTTCACTCTGTGCTTCAGTCAAGGATACAGTCCATTAATACTGCAAATAGGAAGGTAATCAGGGGCTGATTTAAGAGCCCCTAGCGCCTCCTTGCACCACGTTAGTATAAATTATTTTTATCTAATGTGGCCCAACAAGGCCAAAATCGCCGCACCACATTTTCAAAGTGGGACAATGCATGCATTGCACCACTTTGTAACCCTTTACGCTACATTATGCCTGCACCAGGCACAATGTATGCAAAGGGGGCGTTACCCAGTTAGGGTGTCTGAAAAAGTTCTTAATTTTTTACTGCACTTTTCACACCTGCTCAGAGCAGGTGTTAAAAGGAGGCATGCCATTGTTTTCAATGAGCCTCAATGGGCTTTCCAGGATTAATGCAAAGAAATGTTATGTTAATCCTGCAAAGCTCTGAACTAGCATCAACAATTTTGACACTACTTCCCTAACTACCACCATGGTGTGCTGAATCTTAGATATGGCGTACACACGGTGGCATTAGAGGGGCGCTGAGGGCGCAAGAAAAGTGGCCGTCCACTGGGTGCAGCACCCCTTTTCTTAAATCAGGTCATCAGTATATTCTTTTGCAAAGCCCTACACTTGGCTATGCACCAGGACACAGAATCTACAGCCAATAGAAAGTGACTCAAAATTTTGAGCTGAAGATTATCACCACCACTTCTGCATACCCACTAGAGGTCAGATTGTTTTAGCCAGTGTACCTAGAGCAAGTCAGAAATTTAGGACACGGGTTAAAGCAAACTCTCAAAACTAACCACAAGTCTTTCATTTTTGTGCATGTCCTATATTACAATAGGAATATCTTTTGGAGAGAGAGCTGCCTCCTGGGCTCGGAATATTCTTTGGAGAGAGAACTGTCTCCTGGACTCGGCGGGGGCAGTGTGTTTGGAGTTTGGATTTATATGCCATGTCATGAACATCGAATTCATATGTATCAGACATGGGCTGCCTGTTGGAAACATGTAAAACACAAGCCCATGTGTCCAAACCTGCCCTTCTAGAGGGTGACCGACCCCCCTTCCTTACTTGCGGTGGCCTCAGGGATTGAAAAACATTGAATCATTCATGTGACAACCCGTTTGCCCTACATGCTAGCATGTCTGTGTTCGGACATGTGCCTAATGACTTTTCAGCGGTTGTGGTCTGAGGTGCCTTGCATCAAACCCGTGCCTGTCCACCTGATCCTGGTAAAATAACTTTTGTTTTTCAATATGTATAGTGCAGGGTCGACTCGAAGAAATTGGAGCGCTTTACATGACACAGTTACACTCATTTGTCATGCACGGGTAGATGAAGTGGTTTTCCCAGAATCAAAGGGTGTTGACCTAATGCCCACACTCCAATCTCGTTCTCCAGTTCTAAATTTGGCGGCTCCGGTCTAATGCCACATCCACTCCTCACTTCGCCTTGCTGCATCCAAATTGAGGATACATATATTGTGACGTACTCCACAATAACCAAACAAAAGATGATGGATAGAGCCAAGCCTACTTCATGTTGAGCCAGAGCAACTTTACTGGTTATGCACAGGGTTGGACTTGCTAATAGCAGATCAAATGTTCACAAACAAGGTTTCTAGGGCAGGTAGTTTAAAAGTTAAAATGTTTCTGCATAGCACTCTCTGTGTACTGCGCGCCAGACATGTTACTAAAGCTAAGAGGTCACCATCGGGTGTTGCCTGCTTTAATTATCCATTAGAAGTTAGATTGTTTTTCAGAGAGAGTAAAGTTTGGAGATAGTCACGCAAAGCTACATGCAAATATGCAAACAAAATGGCAAACTCTAAAGACATAAATACAGTTACATCAAACAGCAAAATATCTCAGCACTGCAACCATGTTTTTCCAAACCTGTAGCGGCTTAGTTGCAATAATCTCTTTTTTTTAGTTTAAGAATGGCTAATTAAATAATAAAAAGAAACAAAGAGGTACAATATCTTATCACAAAATTAAAACTTACTCCAAAGGATAATACAAGAAAGTATAATAGATAAAGGTTAACAAGCAGTGTATAAGTATATTCCCAACTATAGACAGTAAATAATGGATATAAAATGTACCATTATTAAAACTGCATTATATGTTTTGTATTTTTTAGGAACAGAAGAGAGAAATATAAAAGTAATGAGAAGAAATGAGAGAGAGAGAGAGTAGCAAATTGTTATTTCTAATTGTGCTGCATAATACAGCAAATGTAGAAATAGCAAACCGTCATTAATGAATGATTGTTTATGTGCAGGAAGGAACACCTTCCTGCACATAAACAATCAGTCATGGTGTTTTGCGCTTTCTATGTGTGCAGCACACATAGATAAAGTAAAAATGAGGAGAAATAAAAGTATTTCTCCTTGTTTCCCTCTCTCTCCCCCCCAGGTGGTGTTCCATAGATTTATGAACTTCTGTAAATCTGGGGCGGTATCAAAAGCAATGGGTGTTGCGATGGAATGCCCACAGAAACACACATTGCACACACCTCTGCAGCAGAAAACAGCATCAGAGGTGTTGAACCACAAACAAAGTGACCTAGCACTGCCTTGTAGATATGGCGCAGTGCACAGCGCCACCGGATCATCACAAAAAGTGATGCTATGGTGTCACTAGTAGCATGTAAATATGTCACATAATGTTTCTGATCACTGGAGCAGAGGCCTAATGGTGTGTCCTGGGTGAATCCAGACTCTTCTCCCTTGCTGTTATGTTACAGCTTGGGAGCAGTTCTTGGGATGGCCCAGAAAGGCGAACCTAATGCTTATTGGGAGTCTAGGAACATCTGTGCATTTAGTGTGCATGTCTAGAGGGTCGTTGAAAAGCAGCTGTCTAACCTGACATGTACATTTTGAAGTGAGCGTTGCTCCCCAGTTGAAGTGCCCTGATGTACTGACAATCAATTTTAAGCCCGCCCCACCTTATGCCCTGCCCTCCTCACACATCATCATGCAGGAACCCAGCCTATGGCTAAAGAAAAGTACAGCCACAGCTAAAAAAAAAAATATTGAATATATATACATGTAGGGATATCACTGGAGCTCTGGAGGGGCAAAATTAATAGGGGGCCAACACCCTGGCGCTCTAATAGTGGGGCCACCCTGCTCACCTCTCTGTTATGTAAATATCAAGTTTATGACTTTGGAGTGTCAGAATTGATGCTCAATAGAAGAGATGTTTATGAAAGGGCCACAAGTGTTAGATTCATGTACATTTTTAAGAGATTAACATAACATAGTTTGGTCTCATTGTAAAATAAAATGTAACTTATTAACACACTCAGGGTTATCCTGGAAATCTGGCATGCATTTGTCAATTTTAACTGATATACTGATCGTGGAACAGTATTATGCTGGTTAATCTTCTTATATTGGGACTACCTTTAATTTGAAATTTGAGTACATCACTACTAGTAGGGAACCTTTATTTAACAATACGAACTGAATGATTTACTGTGCAACTGGAGCTGTTTAATAGAACCTAAGAAGTGATTTTTTATTGTGCAACAGATGTTGGCCGATTTATGCTTGGACAATACATTTAATTAGAATATGTTTTTCTTTTTGTCTCGTAACATTATTTCGGTGTATGAAATTTTGGTACAGTGTTCCTGTAGTGGCAGGCTGGCACATGATGAGGGAGCATTTGTTGCCAGCCTACGCGAATCTGACCCAACAGTGAATTAATTTAGGACCTACATTGGAGAGCTCTGCTCCAAAGAAGCATCATCTCTTACAAAGTGATGCAGCTAGACACAGACAAAGTAGTAACTCTGGAAGCACATCTATGCTGAATAGTAGGTGTTTGTGGCCTGCTTTAGTTTTGACTTAATGGCACTTGCAGATTGGATGGTAATTTACTGCAGATAACATAACAGAAAGGACTAAGTGGATTGATGTTTATCAGTGCTTTGCGATTGGCTGAATGGGAGCCATGGTGCAGGAATGTCTTTTTCACATATCAATACAGTATTTACTATTTTCATTGGTGTCCCACTAGCAATTAAATCATCCAAGTGCAGCGTGTAAAGAATGCACTCTGCAGCAAGCATGTGTTGTGATCGTAAAGTGAATGATATTAATGTCTGCTGGCTCATGGCGTGTGTCCTTGGTTTTCAAAGCACTTTGTTACGCCCCTCCTCACTTTACTGTAATTTGTTGCGTGGAACAATGGTCAGTAAGAATTATAAACAGCAGTACATAGTTAAGCAGAAAAAAATTAAAAGTAACATGTGTAGCAATTGCTATTCTTGATGTCAAGAGGCAAAAATAATTTTCGTGAGAAGGCAGGAACACCATGAGCACAAAATCCATGTTTAGTATGGTAAAATAACATATTAATGTGAGATGTCAAGCAGCATTTAATTTAGTTGAATGCAGCAGTGCAAAAATGTAAACTTTTATCTATTCTTTGCTATTCTACTCTACTCAGCACCACTGTATTCTACACCACTGCACTTTAAGCCACTGCACTCTATGCCACTCTTCTCTGCACCGCACTGTTCTACTTCACTCTACGCCACTGCACTCTACACCACTCTACTTGTCCACATGTGTTTGTTAAATTACTTTAGTTCCACAAATCCTATAAGGTGGCGTTACATTGATTGTATGTTGTCATCAGGGATGCCATCAATTATGTCATCTGAGATGCTAAGGTATACATATAAACGTACCATATATGACAGAATTAGCAGAGGTGGAAAAATAAAAAAATGTGGAGAAGAATTGGTATCTGTGGCTGGTCGGATTATTGCAGTGATGGGCAGTGGCTACATATATAAATATATATATATATATATATACATTCTTTATGAAACCTTCCAAAAAAGTGTGCCCAGTGGTCTTGTTGTACATGGATGTACATGGAATGTTTTGGCAGAAAGGTAGCTGTTGGTCCAGAAAGCATGCTTTTTGCAATTTGGTATAAATCCATCAGTAATTTTCCAGATATTAAAGGAAATCGAAATTTGTATATGCAGGCAGAGCCTAAGCAGAGATCTCATGGTGGGATCAGATTGGCTATCAACACTTCAACCAAAAAGTGATGGCAGCCATCCTGGGACCAATATACATGATAGCACTCACTGAAATGCATTCTAGTGAATGTCAGGTTTTGAGGGGCACAACAAGGAGAACATATAAAGGGTGATAACAGATTTTAGTTACAGTATACATCATTTGTTGCTAAGGTGATTTGACCCTGTGAAAAAGCCTTCTGCTGGGTTTCATGAATCATGTTTGAGAAAACAATTGTTTCCTCATGATTTTCCCATAGAGGTTATGGAAGGTGCTCAAGAAGCTAAAATGAGAGCATATTTTCTGTAAATTCATGATATCTTTCTCAGTCATATGACAATGAAGTCTGACATTCCCAATAAAATATGTACTTCCAATGGGAGCAGCCTGTCAGTTTATTCCGTTGTGCAGTGTTGCCAGATTTTGAGACCCGTCCCAGGCCCAATGCTGTCCAAGTTCAAGCCCAAATTAGGCCCCACTCAGACAAGTTTCAGCCCAAAAACCAGCCCAAAGTTCCAAACCTCAATGTATGCAAAAACTGCCTTCAGGAAACATTTTAAACACAATCCTAATTTCTATTCAATATGCAGATAGTGCGAGGAAATTCAACAGTCATGTAAGCACTTCTGCAAATATGTCCCAATTCTATTAGTAACTACTGATTTTATTATTGTGACTGCGGTCACCACAAATCCAAACCTGAACCTGGCATTGATGAACAAACTTTACAAGACCAGACTATAACCTATCTCAATGAAGTCCAAATGTTGAAACATTCAAACTCTTTAAGCAATGTAGCTCCTCAAACAGGACTTTTCATGGATCTCACAGGATTAACACAACACATTGAAACACATATAAAGAAACCACGCTGGCATTAAAGCAATTCTAGCACAACTTGTTTGGCAAGCTGCGATAACAGGTCCACTCCCTCCAGTTCTAATGTACAAAGGCCAAAAGGAGAAAATCACTTACTCTGATTAGCCCCTTGCCCTCCACTCCATAGTCTTTCACTATGACCACCTTCTGTGACACTAAAAGTTATACAGAAACTAAGCCATTGCCTTTGTGTTTCAGCAAAGGCTAGACTAAAGCTCCCAGCTTTGGCATGAAACAGATGGGTTTGTGTGAGGCCAAATTAAATCAATTTTAGAGGACAGGAAAAATACTTCATTCCCAAAACCTTAGGTGAAACCCTCCCCCAACATTACAATAAATAACCCTCCCTCATGTCTAACGACACCGTCATCACTTCACATGTCCCATTAATTTTCATTCCCTTTCAATATTTGCCCTGTCTGTCTCTCATGTCACCATTGACCAGTGCAATCTCATTAAGATGGGTAGCTCCTTTAAATCTATCACCCATCCACTGCTTTAAGCTGAGCAGTTCCTAAAACTGACTTTGAAATGGGTCACTAATGGGCTCTATGTCCATGTCCTCAAATTTCAAGGCAAAAGCATTGATCAATTTCTCAGTAAAGCTCATAGTGTGAACAAATATATATGGGAAACGGCCTTAAGGCTGACTCCCGAACAACGAAGTCCTGGTTAACGAAAGCGGAATAACGCTTTCGTTAACCACGACTTCATTGTTTTGTGCCTTAACCACGCATGTGCTGAACAATGCACATGCGTGGTTAAGGCACAAACAAGGGAGTCAGTTGAGGAGACGACGCGACGAGGCGACGACTCAGGTAAGTGGGAGGGGCGGGGGGTCGGGGTTTTAGGTTTAGGGCTGGGGGTGGGGGGTCAGGGTATTTTCTGGTTTAGGGGCGGGGCGGGGCGCGGGGTTTTAGGGTTAGGGCCGGGGGTGGGGGGTCGGGGTACTTTCTGGTTTAGGGGCTGGGTGGGGGGGTTGGGGTTTTAGGTTTTAGGGGTGGGTTGGGGGTCGGGTAATTTTAGGGGCGGGGTGGGGGTTGGGGGGTTTAGGTTTAGGGGCAGGGTGGGGGCTTGGAGTAGTTTTAGGGGTGGGGGTTGGGGTACTTTAGGTTTCAGGGATGGGGTGGGGGTGGGGGTTGTTTTAGGTTTTGGGGGTAGGGTGGAGGTCAGTTTTAGGGGCGGGTGGGGGGTTGGGGTTTTAGGTTTTAGGGGTGGGTTGGGCGGTCGGGGTTTTAGGTTTAGGGCTGGGCGTGGGGGGTCAGGGTATTTTCTTGTTTAGGGGCAAGGGCGGGGGTGGGGGGTCGGGGTTTTAGGTTTAGGGCCAGGGTGGGAGGTCGGGTATTTTCTGGTTTAGGGGCGGAGGTTGGGGTTTTAGGGGTGGGTTGGGGGTTGGGTAATTTTAGGGGCGGGATGGGATTGGGTGGTTTAGCGGCAGGGTGGGGGGCTCGGAGTAGTTTTAGGGGTGGGGGTTGGGGTACTTTAGCTTTCAGGGATGGGGTGGGGGTTGGGGTTGTTTTAGGTTTTGGGGGTAGGGTGGGGATCAGTTTTAGGGGCGCGGTGGGGGGTTGGGGTTTTAGGTTTTAGGGGTGGGTTGGGGGGTCGGGTAATTTTAGGGGTGGGGTGGGGGGCTCGGGGTAGTTTTAGGGGTAGGGTACTTAAGGTTTCAGGGATGGGGTGGGGGTTGGGGTTGTTTTAGGTTTTGGGGGTAGGGTGGCGGGGGTGTGGGGTTTGGGTTTTAGGTTTTAGGGGTGGGTTGGGGGGTCAGGTAATTTTAGGGGCGGGTTGGGGGGTTTAGGTTTAGGGGCAGGGTGGGGTGTTCAGAGTAGTTTTGGGGGTGGGGGTTGGGGTACTTTAGGTTTCATGGATGGGGTGGGGGTTGGGGTTGTTTTAGGTTTTGGGGGTATGGTGGGGGTCAGTTTTAGGGGCAGGGGGGGTTGGGGTTTTAGGGGTGGATTGGGGGGTCGGGTAATTTGAGGGGCGGAGTCGGGGGTGGGGGGTTTAAGTTTAGGGGCAGGATGGGGGGCTCGGAGTAGTTTTAGGGGTGGGAGTACTTTAGGTTTCAGGGATGGGCTGGGGGTTGGGGTTGTTTTAGGTTTTGGGGGTAGGGTGGGGATCAGTTTTATGGGTGGGGGCAGGGGGTGGGGTAGTTTTAGGGGCAAGGGTGGGGGGTTGGTGTGATTTTAGGGTGGGTGTGGGGGTTGCAGTAATTTTTAGGGGTGGGGGGCCAGGGGGACGCATGCAGGAACAATCGATGCCTATCACTAATGCCTTTACCAGGAATGCCTTTACAACAAAAAATCGTTGTTAAGGCATTCGTGGTAAAGGCATTAGTGGTAACAATGAGGTCGTTGTTCCAACCTCGTTGTTCAGGCATTCGTTGTTCCGGCAGGCGTCGTTCTGACATACATCCAATATATATACCTTTCTCAATAATGGCTGTTAAAAAAAACCCTTAAGGTGATCCATGCCTGCAACGCAATTCCTGTATTCAGTACAGAGTACGGCAATGACACGGATGTTTCCAGTTTATCTTCATTTTCATTACATCCTTCATTACCTAACAGAATTTTCAATGTTGCAATTTATGATCTATATATTGTTCCTATACACAAATGTAGTTCTATTCAAATAAGCAGGTGTCCTATATCTTCCTTCTGACTACCAGAATTAAGTTGTCCCACACATAATTTTAATTAAGGGCATGTAGGCTTCTCCCTGAAGAATGGGGCCAGCTCTGGGGAGTCTAGAGTGGACATACTGCTTATGTTGCATGTTCTAATTGAGATCTCTATCATTTAGTATGGATGGAAGAATACTACTGGCTAAGCTCAGAGATACCCCTGCCTGCTACTATATTGCCTGCTACTATATTGGAAGAAAGATGGGGCAAACAAAATGAGGCCAGCACCGGGAAGGAGCATGTTTGAATTCTACTTATGGTGCATGTTTTACATGAAATCTCTGCTAGCAAGGGTGCTATTTAGAATGTATGGAATAATGCTACTGGCTAAACTCTGAGACACTCCTGCCTGCTACTGCCCTTGGATAAATAAAAGTAAAGTTCAAAGGAAATGGGAGCAGCACTGGAAAGTGCTGTGCAAATATATGGCATAGGGTGCATGCCTCTATATATCTGTCAGGCCTGACCCCGAACATGTTCCAGAAACCAAATCTGGTGTTTAGCAAAGTGTCCCCCTAAAGCAAATAATCTGCCTTTGCATGGGCCAATGATTGTTGTTGCCTGTGAGAAATGTTTACTTGAGCCAATGCTTGTTTTAGAACTAGTGTAGGAATCTGGGGTGCATGTCAGCTTGTTGCCTGAGCTTGCAGCATCCGCATGACTCAGACTGGGTGTGGCCAGGTACAGCAGCCTCATGGGTCAGATTGGGTGTGGCAAGGTGCAGCAGGTATTTAAAGCCACAGCAGCCTGGAGGGGATTGCTTGCTGTCAGAGGTCTTCAGATGGAGAGTGGGATTCTCTTCTCCTCTGCGCTTGTTGATGGATCATCTATTCCACAGCCCAGCATCACGGATGCCAATCCTAGAAAGGAAGAGATCAAGAAGATTACCATTATAAAAGTTGGTAACGAGCTACACGTGCTTGAAAGGCTTCTTACCCGTTACCTTTGATGGCTGATTGCTGGATGTTCAGCTCATACTGGAAGAACATGATATCAGTGTCCTTGGTTACTTGAATACTTGCTGCATGCCTTATAATAATGCTCATTGTTGTTAACTTGCAATGACAGTACAGATTTGAGTGCGTGTTGGACAATTGTTATTTTAGCGATGCACTATGAACATGTTTGTATTAGTTGAGATTTCTGTAGATTTTTTGTGATACTAATCATTGCCTAGGATGATTAACACTCAGTACTTGGTACACACTAGTTTCAAAACGTGAATCAAAGGTCTGTTATTTCCATGTTCAACTGTCACTGTGGTGTAACAGTGATGACACCAATTAGATACAAAAGTGAGCTTTAGTATCTTAACTCTATGCTCTCAGTTTGGTTAAAACACTGAACCGTGTCGTTGCTGATACTAACATTCTGTGCTAATTAATCCCTGAATATTTGATAAATCTAAATACTTAAGAATGGATTTTCATTCTTTATCGCCTGTTATATGTTTATGATTGTGAGTGTGACTGTGTTTTAGAAAGTCTCATCAAGACCCAACAAGCAAGACGTACACTGAATTTCTGGAACACTTTAGGTAGGTCTTCCAGTGGGGCCACATTCACTTGCGAACAAGTTGGGAATACATATAGATAGTATAGAAGGCTAAACATTGTATCTGGTTGCAGGTTCATTATGTTTCTGGAAGATCCCTAGAGAGAGAGGAGAGCCATCAAAAGTGGGAAAGGGGACCCTGACAGGTACAACGATTGTGTGGGAATTGGCAAAAAGTAGTTTTAGTATACTGCTTACATGAAAAGTGTTATTTGACTAATATTTAATTCATCATAGGACATATCTGCTTAACGTAAAGACATTTTAGTATATTGCTTACATAAAAAGTGTTATTTGACTAATATTTAGTTCATCATAGGACATATTTGCTTAACTTAGACCACTGCTAGCTATCCTGATACTGACAGGCGACATCTGTGTTTTTCTCTCTCACTCTCTCATCCATCCCCTTTCCCCTGGAACATTCCAGGGCTGATCACGTACAAGTAAGTGGGAGGCACAAAACGTCTTGGTTGGGACAAATAACTTGGGTCAGCATTGTGTCTCCATGGGACAAACAGGTTAGTGCTTGACAATAAGATCTGTCAAGGTAGAGGTATCATCTAGTGTGCATGGAGTAATTCTTTGGCGAGGCTCAGACACATCTCTTATTGCTACTGCTTTGAGACAAAGAAAGTGGAAACAGAATGGGACATCATTGGGGAGTATTGTGTGTGAGTACAAATAGGGAGTATGCTTCTACATGAGTTCTCTCACAGCAGAGATACTATCTAGTTTAGGCTTGAGACATCCCTCACTGCTACCCAGTGTGACCATGTCTGGTGTAGGAGAAAGGTGCCAGTAGAATGGAATCAGCAGTGGGGAAGAGGGTACTTGAATGCACAGGGCTCCTATGAGTGCTCGCAATTTCACAGGGTGGAAGCACAGCCCAGTGTTGTCAGTGGGACTCACTCACAGCGGTCCATGCTCCCCTGGATGGTTATGACTGTGCTGAAGGACAGAGGGTGTACACAGTCAGTGGAGGTGAGAGCTCTGTATACGCATCACATGTTCCATTTCTGTATCAGATTTTGTGTGGCACAGGAATACATCTTTGCTTTCCTCTGCTCTCTGTGCCACCTTCACAAGCAGTACCCGGAGCCACACAATGTAAAAGGACAGGGTCAGTAATGACAAACATTCAGTATACAGAATACAAACGTTTGTGCACAGTGCTCAGCACACAGACAGCATGTCATGCAGGCTTAGATCACAACACTATGCTGCAGTGATTGACAGTGCTTGTCCTGGACATCAGAGGTGCAAATAGACACTCATTGGTGGAGGGAAGAATGCTTCGCTGTCATGGCATGGGTGCCTGGCTGTGTATTAAATCCCTTATAGCTGCTCTCATTCTTAGATCCACCTGCCCATGATGTGCCCTGGTTGCACCTGCAGGTAAACAGACAGGGGTCAGTAGCGGGGGAAGCCTTGCATGCATACTGCATGTGTGTCATACCTGTGTATGATATCTCATATACCACAGCTGGAGAACAATGCTGGCCATGGTTATCAGTCACCTACGCAGACTCCACCCTGAGAATACAGTGTAAAAAAGAGAGGGGTCTGTGGTTGGCAGAGTTGTGTCCTCAGACAACATGTGATTGCGCAGAGTGCACGAATTATACAGACTCCGTTGCACCCCTAATGCTGCACTGACTGGTGGTGCTTGCACTGGAGAGCAAAACATGCCAACACCCTGTGGGGCAGCATATGTATGGCACAGGGCACCCGCACGAGATCCCTTAAAGCACCTATGGCATTCTGGTTGTCAATAATATCCCTCTATAGGATGTCAGTGTCAGAGGGCATGAAGATTTGGAGGTGGGAGGGTGGCAGACAGGGGTCAGAGCATACATGTAGAACAGGGTGCCTGTTTGTGTTTGGGGTCTCATGGGGCAGGTGTCAGTCATACTTCTCTGTGGTGCAATAACTGCAGGGGTTTGAAGGGACACATAGGCCCATATTTATACTTTTTTAGCGCCGCATTTGGATCATTTTTTGTTGCAAAAGAGGCCCAAACTTACTATTTTGTAAGTTTGTGCCACTCTTGCGTCAAAAAGTGACGCAAATGCAGTGCTAAAAAAGTATAAATACGGGCCAAAGTGACTATAAACAAAGGAGTAGTCATGGGTGTAACAAAGGCCCCCCTCAGCACAGGACCAGGCCTGAGTGAGTTCTGAGAGCAGCCCTCTCCATGTGTTTTGCAGGGGACGCCCTCTAGATTTGTTATGCCCCTGCGAGTAGTGGGGCTGATGTGCACATGAAAGGCATCTCGCTGTGGATGAGTAAGATCCCACAGGGCTGTGGTATGTGCACTGATACACCAGCTCTCAGCCTCACCTTGCACGGGCTGCAATCCCCCATCGAGTCAGGAATAGAGGTGATCCTGTTGCCGTGTGGCTGCTGTTGAATCAGCGATCAGTGCACGCTGGAGGATGGATCACAAATGTAGGAAAGCAAAGAGCACAAAAATACCTATGACAACAGTTCACAGAGCTGTCCCACCGTGGATCAAGTGTTACCTGAACTCGTAGGCAGAGACAATATAACAGACCATTGAGGGCAGAAGAAAGAGACAGTGCAGTACAATAATACATGACAAGAGACCCAAATCAGGCAGGAGACTCACAATGTTTTAAAGCTTAAGAGGGCTTTAATTTATCTGTCTTTTGCCTAAAAGTCCCTCTTTTTCAATGTAAGTCAATGGGGAAAATCAATTCTCCAGGTTTGTGTTTAAAAAATCTCCCTCTTACCAAGTTCAAAATGTTGGCAAGTATGGTAGGTTGGATAAGAGGGCAGGAGGAATGGGGTAGGGACAAGGACTCGGATAAGAAAGGGCAGGAGGGAGATGGGCAGGGGCACCAAACTGGCATTACATGGCAGGCGTCAAGAGCTGCGCAGCACAATACTCAACACAGGGCAAGCGGGCGGCAGTACAGCACTGAAAGCACAACACACCATGGAGGGTAACAGTAAGACTCTAATGGTATAAGGTTAGAGGCCAATGGAGGGAAGATGGGAGTAGGCAAGAGGAAGCAAGCTGACCACACAGGGCAGGTGGGAGAGCCTTTGGCAGCACAGAAGGCCATGAATGGCAAGCAAAAGGGTTAGTGGCAGCACAACAGCCATGGTGGACAAGAGGGGGGAGCAGGGGCATGAGCAAAGAACTGTGGAGGACACCAATGGAGGGAAGATGGGAGTAGGCAAGAGGAAGCAAGCTGACCACACAGGGCAGATGGGAGAGCCTGTGGCAGCACAGAAGACCATGCATGGCAAGCAAAAGGGTTAGTGGCAGCACAACAGCCATGGTGGACAAGAGGGGGAGCAGGGGCATGAGCAAAGAACCGTGGAGGACAGAAGGGATGGGCAGGGGATGGACACAGACAAGAGAAGGCAGAGAAGGCAGCTCAACATAACATTCAGAGTAGATAGGAAGGACAGTGGCAGGTCCATTGAACATGGTGAGAAAAAGGGAAGGAGCAGAGGCAGGCACACAGACATCAGAGAGCGGAGGAAGAAAGGTAGGGACAGCAAGCTAAGCACAGAGGCAAAGCAGGAGGCATAGAATTGGGCAATGGAGGGCAGGAGTAGTGGGCAGCGATATCAAGCTAAATGGAGGGAAGTGGCATCACAACGACCATTCAGGGGAGGAGGTGGGCACTGGGGCATGGAGAGTAGGGAGGAGGTGGATGGGGCAGCAAGCTAACTGTTCACGACAGGTGGGTACGGGAGTGGCAGAACAACAGTGACACAGGGCTGTAACTAGGGAGCAGGGGCATGATTTGGATAATGGATGGCAAGCAGGAGGGGGGCAGGAACAGCAAGGTTGGCTAGGGAATTCAATGCAGAACATAACAGATATGAATCTTGGGCTTCTTCTTTGAATTCTTTATGAACTATATGACTTGTCTGCGTAAAGTGTGATCCTGTGCCTAATATTTTATCATTTAGAAAAAATAACATTTTTATTTCCAAAATAGTGAATGGTTGCTTTTCTTAGCCTCCATTTACAGCCCATTCAGTTGCACCATACCTGATGGAGGCAGCAGTATACGCATGCATAAGTTCCTTCATCATCTTCTCCAGATATCTATGTTTTTTGCAAAGCAAACCTTTAATACACAGTTACTGCCCTCAGAAATGGAGATGTTACAGGGTTCAAGGGCCAGATGGCATGCAGAGTAGGGTAAAATGCTTAACATTTTTCAGTTAACAACCCTGGGCCAGGAATAACCATTACAGGAAAATATTGTACTTGTCTGAATGGAAGGGACCCTAAATAAAGAACCCAAAGAGCATGGCCTGACCTGGATGAACTGGACCAGACAAGGATAGAAGAGATGTAAATAGCAGAATCCTTCTAATGAAAGCAGCATCATCAAGACACAAGTACTCTGCAGTTTTCAAATACATTTGAGGAATTGGTGTATAAAACGTTAAATGGAATTCTCCTGTACAACTCCTTTGAGTGGCAAGTCTTAAATATTCAGAAGTCAGTCGGAGACCCACAGTGATGGGTTAGTGGTAGGGCCTCATTTAAGAGGCTCTAGCAGCACACTGCAGCACTGAAGCCTCATTTTTGGACACTCTGGTGGCGCAGTGTGCAGGCCCATATTTACTTAATTTATTTAATGTGTCAGCTTCCCTCACCACCTCAGGGGTGGCGCTAAAGTGCAGCAACAGGGAGAAATAACATTATTTCTCCCCGTTTTTCCTCTTTCTATGTGTGCTGTATTATACAGCACACATAGAAAGAGAAAAACACCATTAATGATTGTTGATGTCCAGGCACCCTTGCACCATGGTGCGTTGGCCCTAGGCAGCAGTTTGCGACCCCGCGCAGGGGACAAGTACAGCAATGCGCTGTATCTTAAAGATACAGCCCAATCCTGCTCTTTTGTTTTTATGCAGGGCAGTGGAGCAAAAATGAAATGTTTGTGCCAAAACGTAGTAAATGAGGCCCCTAGTGTTTTACCATGCCCCGGTACAGCATATGTTGCAATACCATACTTATGATTATGTAATTATAATATAAAATGTAACATATAGATATCAGAATGTAAAGTGTTCTGGGCTAAAAAGCCAGAACAGAAAATGAAGTAAACATTAGTCATCTGAATCATGAAGGATCGCCCCCTTACAAACAGCTAAGACCATTAACACCTCCAAGCAGCAAGATGCTACACTCCGGAGCTTAGAAATTCCAAACGCAACTGCCACTGACTCGAGAAACAAGGGCCCATGACCAAAGACCCCTCCAACAGAGCCACCTACAAGGCAGCCCTCAACAACTACCACCACCACATCAAGGCAGCAAAAACTGAAGCAATCTCTTTCCTCACCAGCTGCACAGCCAACCACATGGAAGAGCTCTTCGAAATCATCACAGATTTCTGTAGCCCGATAGCCACAGAGATCACCATCAACCCATCCCAGGAACTCTCAGGCTACTTCCACAGCAGGATCACCACCATGTACAACAATTTTGACCCCAACCCTCCACCTCCAGCCTAAACAATATCTCTCAATCAGCAAACACCAGCCACATGATAACCTCCAAGTTCCCAATTAGCACAGACCAACACAACCACCATGCCATCCATCCTTTCTGGGACACCCACTGACCCCTGCACCTATCGACTTTTCAACCTCAGAGCCACCACTATTAGCACAAAAGTAACCTGCACCCTCAACCCTTCCAGCTCCATGGCAACCTTCCCAATTAGCACAGACCAACACAACCACCATGCCATCCATCCTTTCTGGGACACCCACTGACCCCTGCACCTATCGACTTTTCAACCTCAGAGCCACCACTATTAGCACAGAAGTAACCTGCACCCTCAACCCTTCCAGCTCCATGGCAACCTTCCCAATTAGCACAGACCACCACAGCCATCATGCCATCCATTCATTCTGGGACACCCACTGACCCCTGCACCTACTGACTTTTCAACCTCAGGGCCACCACTATTAGCACGGAACTAACCTGCATCCTCAACACCTCCAGCTCGACGGCAACCTTCCTGATTAATTGAAGCATGAAGAGGTCAGACTTCTCCTAAGAAACTCTGTGCCAACCTCAGTGTCCTCAAAACTACAGACCAAGCTCCCTGCTCACCTTCCCAGCCAAAGTGCTTGAGAAAGCCATCAATAAACAGCTCACCTACTACCTGGAATGAAACCACCTTCTCAACACCTCACAATCAGGATAGAGACTGCACTGATCACCGCCACGGATGACATCAGAACCTTCCTCGACTGAGGAGAGTCAGCAGCTCTGTTCCTTTTAGACCTCTCCACAGCACTCAATACATTCTCCCACTCTCCTCAACAGATTCCTCAACATAGACATTCAACAAAACGCCCTTCAGTGGGTCGCTTCTTGCCTCTAAGACCACATGTAGAGCATCAGCCTTCCTCCCTTCACTTCTACACCCAAGAACATCACCTGCGGTGTACCAAAAGGATCCCCTCTCAGCCCAACCCTGTTCAACATCTACATGCCCCCTCTCGCAGACATCGCCAGATCCTACGGACTCAATATAGTCCCCTACACCGACGACACTCAACCAATCCTCTTACTCACTGAAGATCCCCACAACACCAAAGCCAACTTACTCAATGCAATGACTAACAAAGCAGCATGGATGAAAAACAGCTGCCTCAGACTAAACATGGACAAAACAGAAGTCCCGATCTTTGGGAAAAACAATTCAGTATGGGGCCACAGCTGGTGGCCTGCAGAACTTGGACCAACGTCCTCTCCATCAGACCACACACGAACCCTTGGCATCATCTTTGACTGCCAACTATTCATGAATCAACAAGCAAACTCAGTAACCTCTTTCTGCTTCTACATCCTCTGTATGCTCCATTGAATCCTCAAATGAATCCCTACCGACTCCAGAAAGACAGTCGTACCTGCTCTGGTCACCAGCCACCTCAACACTCTCTACACTAGAGTGCCCTGTCCACTAACACTGTATGGACCATAGGTAAGCCACCCTTCTGGCAGGCCTTACAGCCCTAAGCAAGGATGCACTATAATGCATGTGACAGCATATGTTTGCAAGAGCAAATATGCCTCTGTTGTGTCTTTACAAAGCTTTAAGACATAGTAAGTGTATAGGGAAACCAAAGCAAATACATGTGCTGATACCAGTGGTGGATTTATTATAACATATACCCATAGGGCACCTTAGAGGTGCCCTCTGCAAAACCTAACAGCCCTAGCATAGTTGCTGACTGGTTTTTACAAGCCTGCCACCACCAGACACAAATGTGTACGCCTGGCATGAGAGCCTCTGCTCTCAGGAGCCAGAACACAATGCCTTTCCTGGGTGGAGGTGTAACACCTCCTCTCCAAGGCATGCACCCAGGCCCAGCAGTCAGCTTCAAAGGCTTTACCACCATTGAAATCTGACCTCTGACTCTGCTGCTAGCCGCAGATGGCTGCCCAATGGTTTTCCCCCACTTTGAGCGGAAAAACCAGTGGGAAACTTTAGTCAGAGTAGGAGGAGTGCCCTCCCAGCCTGCACCATATCCTGGGTGTGGCAGGCAAGGTGACCATTCCATTTAAATTTCCTCCATCTGGATTGCAGCAAAATAGCCCATTAGGGTTAGGGATGTGACCCCTTCCCACAGGAAGAGGTCACATAGTGGGAGTAGCCACCCTAAGGTAGGTGCCACATTGTCCACTACCAAGTACTCCCCTTAACGCCCACTAAATGCATTATTTAGTGGGCTCCCTAGACCTGCGGATCATATTCTAAGGACAGAAGAAGACCAGCGACAAAGAAGACCTAAGGCTTGAGAACAGAAGTCCTGCTGCAAGAAGAAAAAGGTGCCAAACCCTGCCTGCTGCACCCAGGACTCAGCAATCACTGTTGAGGGGTGGACTGGACAATGGATAAACTCTAAGAAATCCCAGAGGACCTCCAACCTTCTGAAAATCACCAAGAGCCTCCCTCTGAATGACAGCATCACTCCCTGCACCTTGCAGGCAAAAAAAAACAGTGAAGTCCAGTTCACTGACTGGCTGCAGACCAATGAACTGGACACAGCAGCCCAACCAAATTCCACCCAATGGACTCGGAGGACAAACCCTGCCAGTGTGCCAAGTTTGGTGGCACTGTGACCTCCAGTGGCTGAGACGGTACTGAATGCCCCAAAGTTGGACACCAAGAAAAAAAGTCCTTTCTGGAAACTCTAAGGCCCCCCAGAGTGGCCCTGCTGACCTGTAATCCACCCTTGAATTTACCTGCACCTGGCTCCAAAGACTCCTTGACAGACCTATCTGCACTGCACCCCGCATCCCTGACCCCGCATTAGACCACCAGCTGTGCTCTAGGGGTTCCTTACCTCTTGCAACCTGACTTACCTTTAAGCCCATATGTGCAGTGTCTTTCCAAGTGGTACCCTTCTCCGTTCGGAACCAGCTCCACGACTTTCATCCCCTGCTCCTGCTTGAACTGCGAATCCCCCAGACTTCTCCTGCTGGCCCACAGGACTTCTTGACGACCTTGACCTAAAAACGGAAGGTGCCACTTGTGAAAGCATTACCTGATTGTATATGTATTTTTAAAAAAAAATTCCCATTGATTCCTATGATGTGTAATGACGCACAAAAGACTATTTTTGCTAAACTTTGAAAAATCATAACAAAAAAAAAAGTTTTTACCTGATATTGATGACCTTGGTCTTAAAAATTTTGTAAATATATGAAATATTTTTGTAAACTGGTTTGAGTTATTCTTCCGTGGTATCCACATTTATTGATACTGTGAGTACAAAAAATGCTGAGCACATCTCCAAGATAAGCCTAACTGCTCGTCCACACAACCACAAAAACAGAGCATTAGGTGGTCTGCTTTTCACCTCTGGATACCAAGGAGGGGTTGCTTGGACTCTGCACAGTGTGAGTCTTTTTCGTACACTATATAGAAAGCCTGCCTCCTACACGCACCCAGCAACCATCAGAGCTGCAGAGAAGACTGCTCTTTCTCCTACACAGCAGCCAGTTCCTGGAACAGCCTACTCCTCCACCTCCAAACAGCTCCCTCACTGGCGGACTTCAGAAGGAGACACAAGATGCAGCTTTTCGATGGAGACAAGGCACCCTCAGCACCCAGATACCCTTAGGGTGATAGTGCAATGCTTTACAAATGCAATGATTGATTTACTGATTAATGAATGGCTTCATCGTCTCATGGAAGCAGAAACTTTTATGTTATGTGCAATAAACAGAAATAGCTCGTCTGATAAGACAACAGTCTAGTGTAGTGTAGTGTTTCTACTTTCTTCCTGTCTTTTCAGACCAGATTTAACGCTATTCAAGTCTGGTTCTATCTCAAAATATTGAACAAAACATATTTAACGACACACATACTGACTACAAAATATTGACTTGCACTATATTGCCAAAGTACGCATAAACATGTACTTCCCTCAAACATGTAGTGCAGGTCTATTTGTCAGAGTCGGTTTACTTTCAGGTCAATATTTAAAACTCATTGTTTTGGTACCACAAACGTGAAGTCGATCACAGGTCAGTAACTCCTTCTCCCCGCCCTCCTTCTCCTGTCGCTAATACTAAAAGCTTGCAAACAGTGGATTTCGTGAAGTGTCCTCACCAATTAACATCCTCACCACTCCACTCCCTAAACAATAAAGAAAAATCCCCACAAAATTTCTTTAAAAACATTGCCTGATTTCATTGCTGAAAATTTTTGAACAGAACATTATGCCATAAAATAAAGACTACAGGCCTTATTTCAAGTTTGGTGGACAGGACACTCCATCAAAACATGGCAGATCTCCTGTCATTTGTATTATAAATGCCATTGGCAATAATCTGTAATATGCGGACGGGATAGCCATTACTTTTGTGAATGAGGATACTGTCCACCAAACTTTAAACTTTCAGCCAAGCCCTATGTCTCGCTGAATGTAGTACTCCTTTGTACTGCTCTTTACAACCCAAAATACCCCAAAATGCTAAGACATATTAAAAATACTGTAAACTTGAGATTGCTATCTAGCTCCTCATCTTGTTTATTTTTATAGCGGAAGAGATGCCCATGGGCTGGGAGGTTGCTCTGGCCCCATGTAATTTAAAGTCACATTAATTGCTGACTAGATAGACAGCTTCCGATTAAATTGGACTGGCGAAGCTTGCACTGAGAGGGAGTTTATAAAAGCTATGTGCATGAAACCAGTGGGACAGAGGAGTTGAAAAGGAGGTTCACTCCGTCACGGACATATACATAAATGAAACAGAAAGCAAAGTAGAAACGATTTTTGTAACCAAACAACGAACAACAAATGATACATGTAACAGTGTTTAAATGTAAACACGAGCATTCATTTCAAAATCCCAAAAAATTGATTTCCTACGTTTCAACTAATAATTTTTTTTTTTAATTCACACGTGGAATGGTCGTTAAAAACTCATGTGAACCAGATGCAAATACTTTCTGTGGGAACTAGTTATTAAAGCATCTCATTCACTGGCATAGATAATATTAAGCTACAGTTTATATGCACCTTGGAACTGGTTACTGGTGCCCAGTGGTTTCTGGTGATTAATATTAGCATTCTGTTGTAACAGTTAGACTCCTTATTCTTTTATGTATCTAAAGTCCACGCCTATAAACAATATTCTGCGATTAAGCCAATTGCAAATCGTTTGTAACTGGCCAAGTGGATTTTTACACCAGTGAAATAATCCTGCAAAAAAAATACAGAATATGGTATGAGCGTCCCAGGAACACAAGAGTGTCGTACATTGCCACCTCCGGCTGACTGACAGTGCCCGAGTTCAGTTGTGTAAGACACACACAATGTTCAGTTTATGAATACGTTTTGCATGTATCTTAAAACAGATGACAAACATTAAAGTAACCTTTGGCGCTCCACGTTTTGGACAGCACGGGTTATAATGAGCCGTGCTGGAGGGCCAAACTTTCTGCAAGCCTGGACAAGTTAGGACTGCTTTTGCCTCTGCTATGAGCTGCTGTACAGAGAGGATTTGTTTCAGCTGTGCTTCGTGCTCGCCAGCGTTTTGGAAACTCTGGAATCAATTTTCGCCATCTGGAAATTAGTTTCAGATTTTATAACTTTCACATAATTTCCAAAAAAGACAGGCTGACCAGAAGAGAGGTCTCTGGTCACTTCCTGTCAGGCGCATGAAGTCTATAAATTTTAAAAACATTAAACAATAATAGACATGTAGCTGATTCTTTGTGCAGCCTGCTTGTAGTTCCTGCAGTGTGCAGTGGCAATGAATATTCTTTGAGGGATGTGTTCAGAGTGGTGTTGATATGGACATACTAAATATCGGCCTGTGATAGTTGAGAATTTTGGACTTGAGTAAAGGAGTCTGATAAGATTCAGTGCTGTATGCAAAATACAAGTTTGTCAGCTGGAGCAGTTCCCATATTATTACAATTTTATTTCAGTATTTTGGTGCTACCACTTGGGTCTTGATTACGATGGGGCAGTAGAAGGGTAGTGGTACATTTTCATGCAAATTTACTTGTTACAGTCTGGTAAAACCGGCCCAGTACCATCCAGTTGAGAGTTAAACACCACTGGAATGAGAGAATATGACATGGGACTGATTTTTTTCAATTGTAAAACCACATGGAATTCCTGCTTTGAGATAGATGTATTGTATGCATGGACCACAGGGCAGGGCGAAAAATCTATAAAAGGATTGTATTGTATTGCAACATTTATATAGCACTTGCAACCTCAATGTGGGTCACTTGAAGTGCATGACCACATTGACAGCAAGCTACTCCATGTAGGGTGTACAACTGGTAGGGTGTTGTCTTTGTATTGTAATCCTAAATGGCAGGTGTTTTGATGCTGTGTGTGATGACCACTGAGGCGTGGGTATCGTGTTCTGGGATGCAGTTCTTAGATGTATGGTGGATGATGAAATATGAGAGATAGAGCTGAAGAATGAACTTGAAGGTGCAATTGTCTTTCTGTGTTCTATCTAAGAGATGTAGGATATTGTAGTTATTTTGGAAATAGCTATGTTTCCAATTGTCTTCTGAAGTGCATATGCTCCTGAATGCTTTGAATGCTTCCTGGAAAAGAGTTGCAGAGATTGGCAGCTTGTACTGAGAAAGCAGTGCCCCCTGTGGAATTCTTATGGTAATGCACTGTGATGATATGTTGTGTAAGGCTAGAGCCTCCTGTTTTGTTTGGTACGCTTGAGTTTAACTTGTTGGTTCAGTAGTCTTTTTCTATGGGAAGCTCTGTGGACAATGCAGAGTGCCTTGGACACTGTCCTTCTAGCTCAAGTAGAGTGATTGCAGGACTGGAGTCATGCATCCTCTTGGGTGAAGGCAGAGAAGAAGTCCTGCTGTAGTATTTTGGATTATTTTTACTTTGTGTATGATGAATGTAGGTCACCAAGGTAAAGGCTGTAGGCACATTCAAGTTTGGAGATTCTGATTGTGAGAATGTCTTGCTGTTTCTGCTGACATGCAAGGTAAGGGAATATAAGACACTGACCTGCATTAAGACTTCGGTGAACGGAAAAGGCCATCTGATGCTATTACTAATTTTCCACTGGCCCTTTGGGAAACAAGCCACAGTATTGATGCAGGCTCATAATAGAGCCGCCGGCAATGTTGCGGTGCTTAAGGTGCACTTGTCCCTGCCAAGTGCATGAGCAGAGCACCCTTCTCCACCACCTTTTACATGGCAGGGCCAAATTAGAGGGGGGATGAGACAACAAATTAAAGGGAGAGCAAAAATAGAGTCAAGCCAAGGGTGGGTTCTGGCTTTAAGAACCCATGCACAAGCCTAGCCTTGAAAATATGCAACAAACATCATGTTATCATATGATAAAGTGTCTTCAAAATGTAACAATATGTACTTCTTTAACATGCTCTAGTGTTTCACCTTGGTACATCAGATTATAGCTCTGTATTGAGAAGTATGCATTAAAAGTGAGAGTTTTCAAACATGATCCAAGAAACATGCTTGTCCCTGGCTTGATAACAATAGGATTAGTAAACTTACAGGCAAATCAGTTGTCATGTCCTTATTATGCATGGAACATTATAGGGTATTAATTCAAATACAAGAGGTTTTTGTACGGTGCACATTCTGAACTCTCGTATTTAAATGTGTGCTCACATGTAATAACGAATAAAAAGGAGGCTCAGTGAAATAAAGTATTTGCCTAGGGTTGCACATTAGGTTAAGCAGGGAAACCAGAATGGATCCCAGATATTCCAGATTAACACTGTGCAATTAAGTCACTAAATTGGCATCTCTTTCTGGCATCAAACGTTAATACTTTGTCCTTAATTTCTGGAGGATGGGATTAGAGTGTTGCTGAGGGACAGAATTTAAATTTTGTATTTGGTAGTTTTACATACTGTGAACCTTGCTCAAGGACATAATAGCACTTCACAACACACACAGACAATGTTCGCATTTGTTTCAGCACAGGGAGATCTGCTGAAGTTCACTGGATGCCATACCAAGGCTTGGATTTAAATCGGGTTCCTCATGTTATTTGATCAGCAGCTACAGCCCCCAGGCCTAGCCACATTGCCTCACATGAAAGCTCACTTTGTCTTGGGCACGAGATTCAAAAAATGCCTCAAGATGAGCCAAAACGAGGCCTCAGGCACAAACATAGCTTGCGCTTTCAGCTGCTGACACACCCATCTCTAGTGCATATATGACATCTAGAATATGTCCAGCAGAATGAGTTTACTCTGAAAATATTTGTTGAAGGTTGAGGGCTTCAAGGTTGGCTGTGATAGCTGAGGTTGTAGTTAGATTCTTCTAACATATGTTGAGGTCTCCTAGAATGTTTAGGTTTGGGTTGTTCAGATGAGTGTTGGTGAATGTATCTAAAGAGACATTTATAAATTTAGCATAGCTGGGTGGTGGTCTATGTAGTAAAATGAAAGAGTAAGTGATAGCATGGGGTGGCATTTTATCATCAAGGATTTACAGACATTCATGGTGACAATCCTTTTTTTGCAAAAGATTTTTCCAAACATGTGCTTCAGTGCACACACAAAGTGTGCTTTGAAAAGTGATTTAATGATTGCACAGTTTGAAAATTGATATCTCCTTAGGGTACCTTAGCACAAGATGAATTTGAAGCAAAACAATCCTTTACAAATGTAGTCTAAGGTTTTTAAATGTAATTTCATCTTATATTGTAAGTCTTGTATTAAATGTGAGCAATCATCACCAGTGTGGCTTGTTAGCCCATACGGACAGATCCACCAATGAAGATGCATCAAGCAAGACAGAGTAAACAGCTGGAGTCGGAAAAAGGATGGCCTAAAATGTATGTCACAATATTTGTGATGGTTAGCAGTAGGTAAGATATTTACCTGCAGATGTGAATTCAGACAAACGTTTGCAATTCTAAAGCAATTAGCAGCTTCTTGGGTCAGGCATTTTTGAAAACACAGCATGAGATTCACCTCTCAGATCAGATCAGAACAAGGACCTCATTTACAAGCCCTTTGCGGCATTACTGTGCCATTTTTGTTTTATACAGTGGTGGTGATTTACAAACTGGCATAATGGGACCAATGCATTAGTTTGTAAAGCCCTGCATCACATTATTCTTGGGGCAGGTATAATGTATGCAGAGTAGGCGTTCCCAGGCAAAAAGCCACACAGAACTGATGTAGTGAAATTTACATTTCACTGGTTCATTCTGTGACTTCACTGTGTCAGAATTTTACTGCCTACTCAGAGCAGGCATACAATTGACACAGAGCTTTCTCCAATGGCAGCCTCCTTGAATTGCTGGAATTACGTTATTTTCACAACACTACTCCAGTAACGCATGCGCTTAGTGGCAACTCATGTATAAGAATTTCTGATGTATCTGTGAAAACATGCACCATGAAGCTCTGTATTGTAAATACAATACATCCATGGCATTGTTAGGGGATCTTAGGGAAGTGTAAGAAATCTGACGCATCGATGCCGAAGCATCAGATTCTTGTAAATGAGGCCACAAGTGTTTTTTCCACATGCCATTTTTTGCACTCTAGTGGACAAACCATCATTCACATCAGTCAGGGCTGCCACCGACACTTCATAATCATAAAAAGATATTGAACTCAAACAGTAATCTTGAGCCCTATAAAAGGAATATAACGTTATTTATTGGAACTGCTTAATTATTTTGGTATGTTTGCTAAAAGGGCAAGTTGCTTGGGAGAACATCCTACAATGTCTGCAGGCTGGCTCTTTAAGCAGACTTTTAGAGAGAAGTAGTGGGCTCGCATGGAGAGCTGAGAATGGATCACATACACAGTACTTTGCTAAACAATATCATTGACAAAAATATTGTGTGAAAAATATTGTTTATCGCAATATTGTGCTGAAATACTTGTAATGGACAGAAAATAAATATCGGAAAAAATATTGTTGATACTAATATTATCAACAAATAGACATAAATATGGAACTGTTTTAAAGTAGTAAATGGAAAATAGTTTAATATATAAATGTAATATAATGTAAATTAAATATATTACACTAACATTTAATAATAATGTTCATTTTAAATTATATTTTTTATATATGTTTAATGAATTACTATTAATATATATATTACAAAATTCATAAAATAAGTTTTTATTTTCACATTATATCTCAAATGTATTTAACATATCATTATTAATATTTGAAATGCATTGTTATTAATATATATATATATATATATATATATATATATATATATATATATATATATATATATATATATATATATATTCCTTTTTTTCCACTCGTGCTGTAAGGTAACTAAAACTTGCACCCCAGCCATGCACAGTTTTCTCATCAAAAATGTGGTTTTGTATTTATTTGTATTGTTCACATACACTTTTACTTCTATTCACATCGTTGTATATACATTTGGGTCATTCCGGTTCACAGTGCACATGTTGGTAATCCGTATCAAAGTAAGATTTATTTATCCATTTATGTATTTAAATGGCGATCAACATAAATTATATTTATATAAAAAAATGTTATGATGGAAAGTTCAATTAGAAGACAAATTGGTTGTAACGTAGATTGGGATTGAGCGTAAAGATCATGTGATATATATGAAGAAAAACAAAATGGCGAATTAAAAGCTGACAAAGGCGGCAACGCCGAAACGCGTTCTTTTCTTTTGTGCCAATAAACCCTGATGAATTACGATTCCCGCGGAGTGCTGTCCTTCTCTGTACCAAGGGGATCAAGTGTGGATTTATAGCGAGGTAGCGCTCGCAAGGTGACGAGCACCACTGACGGTTTGGAGCAGGACTGGTACGCTAGTTGGAAGTGTTTAATATATATATATATATATATGTATATATATATATATATATATATATATCAGGATGAAATGGAAATGCTCAACTGACAAGAAAATGGAGGTGAAATTTGCTGAAATGAGACAAAGATTCATATATAGATGATACAGATATAGAGATATTGAACGTTGTGAGAAAAAAGCAAGATCTTTAAGAAGAACTCAAATATTAAACAAAAAAACAAATAGAAGAGATGTAGAAAAGAATGAACAAAAAAGTATAAGAATGGTGATGACATATAGCAAAGAAAACCATGTAATTCTGAACATCCTGAATAAGTATTGGGATGTCATAAAAAAAGATCCAGACATTGGAAATTCACTGGGAGAAAGACCCAGAGTTACATAGAGAAACATACCATCGTTATAGGACCTCTTGGTACGAAGTCACTTCCAAATGAAAAAAATCTTCAAATTGGCTAAGTAATCAAGGAAATAGTTTTGTGTGCTGGAGAATGTGCAAAGCATGCCATACAGGTGTCAATACCAAAGAGTTTCAGGATTTCAAAGGCAACAAAACAATCATCAACAAAAGGATAACATGTGGTATGTGTAATTGAATGTGACTGTGGGCTCAGATATGTGAGAAGAACTACATGCCCATTAAAGAAATTAATCCTGGAACATATAAGAGCAGTACAAAATAAAGATGGAAACTATGCTATGACAAAACACTTACTGACACACAATGGGAAAGACTGGACAAATATGAGATACTTCGACATTGCAAGAATTTCTAAAAATGAGAAAGGGGGAGCTCGAGAGTTGAAACTTAGACATCTGGAATCATGATTTATTATACAATTAAGAACCAAAGTACCCAATGGTTTGAACAGGGACGAAGAACTGAATAGTCATCTATGATTGAAGAATAGTATGAAATGAATCAATAGAGTACGGGGACGAAGAACTGTATAGTCATCTTTGAGTGGAGGATTTAACAGCGACTATATAATGTAATAATATAGTATAGGTTTTTCTCCCAAGCAAATGAAAGGCAAACATAAGGACTGAGGAGGTAGATAAACAACAGACAAAGTACACTGAAAGATTAGTATGTGTGACTTATGTTGTATAACAGGGCACTGAATGCAAGAATTAGTTTAATGGTACATAGTGAGATAATACACATCTTAGACTGTCTCCTAAGGAGAGTGTGAGGTTTGCAAACATCTTAGAGACAGCTGTAATTAATTGATATAAGTACACCTACATGACCTGTGAAGTTGTTATGGTCACTTAGAACAGTATGAATAATTATAGTAATTGAAATATTGATTATAAACACTGCAAGCGCACTATGCACAGCATGTAAGACAGATATGCTTAACATTGACTTTGAAATATGTTTATCTATAATGTATGCAACTCATGAACCAAACCTGTGAAACAACACATTTAAAAAAAAAAATCAGCACTACATATCCCATAATGCCTCATTATGGGCACAAATGGGAAACTATAAATAAAAGACATAGAGAACGCAGTCACGAACCGTGAGCAAGACTTGGTAGTCGAAACGAGTCGGTGGAGGTATAGGTGATGAACCATTTCTGAAATAAAACACGTACAACCTTTCCTGGAGTGCAGCGTATCCGTAATGTTTGATTGGACATATATATATATATATATATATATATATATATATATATATATATATATATATATATATCTTAGTGGCGGTCACCACTAGATGTAGTTAGGACCATGTTTCCAAAGGAAAAACATTTTTTGACTTGCCTATATCTTTGGCACTGTTTTGTGAATCTTCACGAAACTGCTAATTACTGCTAATTACCCCATCTATTACAGCACTCATGACAACTGCTATAACATCATTATAAATATAAATGAAACATTATCACTCAAATTATTGAAGAATAAATTGTGCATGGTGGGAGCACGAGTTCTTGTTACCTTAGGGCACGAGTTCTAGTTGAGTGAAAGAACTGTAACTATAACTACTGAATTTCTATGGTTTTGTAAGAGTCAATTCAGAACCTCACAGTAACAACCCTATAACCTTTGTTTTTTTTCAGTTAATATATATATTTTCACAGTAATACATTGCAAATATTAAGAAAATTTATTTATAATGTATATATAAATACATATTTTTATCAATTATGCAACAAAGTCTTGGACTTCGGAGGGGTAACATTTACTATTCTCACTCCAGTCTCTGCAACAGAAGGGAAAGCATTTGATTTCAGAGGAGTGAAATATACTATTCCCACTCCAAACAGTACAACAGTAGGTAAAGGTTTGAACTAAAAATATGTAAATTTTACTATCCCCACTACAATCTAAGTAAGAATAGGGAAAATAGTTCAGTTCAAACACATTACATATATGTGTCACCCCATCAATCAAAAATGCATTTTGGCCAGCACAGTGGCCTTGCCCACATA
The DNA here is from genome assembly GCF_031143425.1 of Pleurodeles waltl. Lineage (NCBI taxonomy): Eukaryota > Metazoa > Chordata > Amphibia > Caudata > Salamandridae > Pleurodeles > Pleurodeles waltl. Next base: position 839,829,969 of record NC_090439.1, on the reverse strand, counting down.
ATGATATTAAGGCACAGTGGTGTACATACACAAACTTCTGCCCGTCTTCACTCTTTATTCAAGTTTGTGTACATACACCGCTGTGCCCTAATATCATTATAAGCAAGGCCTTTCTATTGGTTGGAGTAAAGCTTAATTCTTCACAAGACATTCCTGAGTGAGCATCTTCCTTTTCAAGTTGTGCAGCCTATATATATATATTGAAATGCACTGGTGTTTGCTGCAAAAAATAAATACTGTGCAGTATAAGAGAAGACTGATGCGCAACAGTTTTATCTGCCATTTGTGTATCAGATTTTTTAGGGGAATTGGTCTACCCCTACCGCTTTCACCGACAGTTGAGTGCACCATGAAACCCGCCTGACAGTTTATACATATGTATATATATATATATATACATATATATTCTATAAATACAGAATGGGGGTCGAAGTGATCATTGCCGCACCTTTATATTTGGTTGTATAAACAATTGGTAATAATGATGGTGCATGAGTCTTGAGGACCAACCCCCTAGGCCTCCGATAACCAGGAAAATCTGGTTTGACACATTGAAAATGAGACCCAGCACACATCCATATCTTTTAGTATCAGAAGATTTTTTTCACATGTTCTCAAGTTGAGTCATCTGCCACATTATTCCACAGTTAAATCTTCTTAAAATATTTTCCTTTATTCATTAATATTGAAGATGATCTATCCATATCTAACGCGTTTCGTCCTAACGCACTTCTTCAGGGCTTGCGGTCAACGATTATACCATGCTCCATAGCACAATTTCATCTGGCGACACTCATGCAAATGTCAACGTTATTTCGGCATTGCAATATTTGTGTGTTATGATGTTTAATTTCTGATATTTCTGTCTAATATGTTTAAATCAATATTTTGTCCAAACACTCTGAGAACAGCAGGGTATCACGAGGCAAACCAATTTGCACCATCACAGCAGCAACCTCTAAAGTGGTCTCTCACTCTCTCCCTCTCTTTCTCCCTCTCCCTCTCTCTCTCTCTCTCTCTCTCTTGTGTAGAGTACCAGTCTGGCCAGGATCAGAGCCACAACTTGATTAGGGTATGCCAGATTGATGCTTACTCATTCACCTTTGAGAGCCTTGATGAGCTTGAAGGGAAACTGGGGTTTATACCTTTGGCTTTGTTCGACCTAACAGGAGTTGGTGAAATCTGGACCTTTTGAAAGGCATTGTTTCTGCTCAGATTGCCAACCTTGATTGCTTATCTACTTCCTTCCTACTTCAGGGGTACAACTGATCAGCAGTAGGCACTCTCCATAATAATAATAATAATAAGAAGAAGAATCATAATGGGTTCCGTGGCTATTGCTCATGTCATCAATTCTCATCCTTGCATCTACAGAATCTCTACCTGTCAAATGTTGCCATGTCGATTACTGGGCTTTCACAGATTACCTCCTTTTTTGGTGTACACACACACTAGGCTGAAGCAGCTTACCTTTCTTTATGTTTTAGTCTTTATTAAAATTATAATTTGCACCTCTCTCTATTACTTAACCTTACCACCACACTGCCAGAAGCTCTGTGCAATAACCAAACCTTTGGTGGTCATCACCATGACATTTAAACACTTTCGCCATACGGTAAAAAAAATACACTTTCAACAACACACTCTTTGTAGTGTAGCTTGTTATCCATGTGGGTAAGATCTTCAGCATTCCAGATAGGGGAATTAAGTGTGGTAAAATGTGACAATGCAGTACAATCAAAACAGTAATTCATGGAAATGGCCAAAAAGTTATATAGTTCAATATTAAGTAAAACACCTTTGGTTTTACCTAAAAAAAGATAGGTCTAAAGGTATCATATGTGAATATTTTAAAGGAATTTCACTCCATTCACGTGATAGCAAGAAATGATCAATAATAATAGTAATTAGTGTTTCATTTTAAAATAAAAAAAGTTCAATTATTGTGCTGATTGACTTCACACTGTTCAGTCTCCTGCATAATAGCATTTTGAGCCAAAACATTATCAGGCAGAGCACTGATGTGGTCTGAAGAGTCCTACATAATATTAATAATTCAATAATTTGACTAGCCATCAGGAGTTTATACTGAATGTACAGAAAGCATTCAATTGTTTTTCAGCCTTAACAGCAACAATTCTAAAGTCTGGATATGTTGGATAACATTTGTTTTCATTTTAGATGGCATACGTTTCTGACTAGCACATTATGTGAAGAATGCAGCTCAGCACCAAGTACGAAGAAAGGCTTAAAAGAGCATTTCGTGAAAATCTGACCTGTGGGCAAGGTGATGTACTTGAACAGGCAGTTCATAGTACTTTAGAAAAATGGTGCAAATGTCAAATTCTGCATCCACAATTGCTATGAAATTCTTAACAACATGAAATTATAAAGAAAAGATATTAAGTAATGGTGATGATTTTTGGGGATAGGGTTTAGATGGCCCACCACCATAACCTCTGTTTCAGTTAGGTTAATCTTCAGAGATTTTGACTTACTCGTTGTCTCTTTTCAGCAGACTAGAAGCAAATGTTTTTGTGCTTTTCCATCTGGAGTTGATGGTTGACACATCAGCAACAGCTAAGTATTAAATGCATTGATGTCTGTCCAGGGGCAAAATATAGGCATTCAAAAACACAAAAGGTGACTGGGTTGTGGAACATTACCAGGATGAAGATAATCATTTTGATGATGGTATACTACATGTCAAGAATGTAGGATCTCTGGTAAAGGAAGATGAGGGTGTGGTGCATGATTCTGCAGACAACACAAAGCAGGTTTGTGTTCCAGCATTGTTGTAAACAATCTCAACCAATACAAACGTTTTCCCCCCAAGTCTTATTGTAAAAATCCAAACTATTGCTATGTGGATGCTTAATTATCAACACAAAAACAACATATATAGCTTTGATTTTAACCAATTTTGCTCCAACCAAACATATTTAGACTCTCATCAATATTTTTTTTAAATACACATAAAATACTAGTGAACTTTTTAATATAGTTCATCATACATTTGACCAGATACATCATCAAAAACATCTGGTCTAAAAATAACAGAGAAAATAACTGTATACAATCAAAACACTAAAAAAGTTATTCTGCCACAAGTATTTTATGACCAGGTTGGTTGATTGACAATGTTAGTTGGTAGCAACTGCTAGTTGCAATCTAATTTCTTTAAAATGTCAATGGAAGAGCCTTGTATTTAAATGCTCTGTTGCTTTGTTCAAGTGATACTGATATAACTGGTGTTAACGTATCTCAACAACGACTTGAAGTGTACATGTTCATTGTTTTAATTTTAATCCCTGACTGGATGGCTTTTATTTAAAGAAGTTGGTGAATTCTTTACACAGTACTAAGGATGTGGTGTGATTAGATGTGGTACACTTCATAGCAGGGAGCTCACCCTGCATAAAAAGAGTTCTTCTGGGTCCTGGGTGATCTTGATATTCTCTTTCAAGCAATATAGTACAGTGTTTTATTTTCTTTCTGAGGCATTTTTCAACATCAAATTGCATGTGGTGGCAGACGTAGGTAGCTCTCTGTCCCTTGTCCAGTGTGGGCTTTAATATTTTGGGAACTAGCTATGAACTGAACAGTGATCTTCTGTAGTGCAAATTAATCACAATAGGAAAGACCCATGTGTTCAGTATATCCTCCTAGGCTGACCACAACAACATGATGAAAAATATATTTACTTAAGAAGCACAAGCATTGTGGTATGTAATATCCATTGCCGTGTTTATATTGTGGATGCAAAGCCTAGTGGCTCAAATTAAACAATGTTTTACATCACCCAATGTGGTCATTGACCGAATCCTCCAAGGATCTGCATTATTCCTTCTGTAATACTCTCAAGAAAATAATCGTAGCCATCAGCCTCTGGCATCACTCAAATGCCGACCATACCTAATTCTGTGTCAGAGTTGTTGTACAGTCTCAAAGTGAATTGCTAAATAATGAAGGGCCTTGTTGTCTTTCAATGCTGTGAGTCAGATTAAATGTAGCAGGTAGGTCTAGTTTGCCTCATTTACTGAACTATATGTTGTTATCTTTAGTGATGGAAGACCTACCCATCTGGAAGAATGGACAGGAAGAGTGTACTACTGGTGAAAACCCTCTGATGCCTTCCGGTCCACTTTCTTCCTTCGTTCATCCAAAATCAATTGCAATATAAGTAAAAATATGGAAATTCATAGAGCGAGGTGTATTAACACCAAAACTAGGCTGCCACAAATGTAGCTAGCTGTGTACAAACTGTGACAAAATGCTTCATAGGTTTACTCTTAGCTCTTCATCTGAAATCAGTACCATACTCAATTACACATTTCACTATGAGAACGGCATGGATGTTTCAAAAGGTGCAGCAAGGCTTGACTGTTTACCAAAATAAGGAAAAACAACTAGATCCCTTCTGGTTTTGAAAGGTGAAACTGCAAATCCTTCCTGCAGAAGTGACATTGGCTCCTACTGTGGATTGGATTCGACACCTGGCACTTGTAGTGAGTCACCCGGCTCTTGATTGTGTGACCTCTTGTCTGTTTCACCCCGGATGCATAGATACTACACCCTGTGGCCAGGCGTGGTCAGAGACTTTAAATAAACAGGGGTGAGACTGCACATGGTCTTCCACCAACACCATAGTTCATGAGCGTGTGTGTCTATAATATATAGAATACTGAATGTGCCCTAGATGTTTGCCAGTGACCCCCGTTGATGAGGTCACTACACTGACAACGAGGGTCCCCTACCCATCTGCCTGCTTGCGGCTGAAGTATGTGTCTGCTGTTCTGCCGCACCATGTCTGCCCGGGAGGAAGTCTGTGAACCCAAGTGCCCAGCCCGCTGCCCCACTGTACTACACTGCCACATGCTACAGCCAGGAGCTTACCTGGCCCTACTGTGACTCCGCTGCTGATCTGACCATGTGGCCGGCATGCCGTGTTGGTGAGGGGAGCATCTGCCTGCATTGCCTATGGCCTGGGGACTGCTGCCACGATCGGGAGAGGATCCCTGCCCACTGAGGCCCGTTGGTGCTGCCAAGTGAGAGACCGCTGCATGGGAGAGTGGCCACTGGTCCACAAACTCCAGCTGCACATTAGGGAGGTGAAAAGGTGATCCCAGTGATTTGATGCGGACAGCCTCAAGCAGGTACAGAGGAAAAGGGGAGTACCCATACAAGTGCACACAAACCACCACAGCAGCAGAGGGAGCATCCTGGTTTAAACAGCTACATTGCTGAGAAGACATACAAGCGCTCTATGCCCCCTTCATCAATATGAAAGACCAGGCAGTAGCGTCTCCTCCTAAGCACTTTCCACAGCAGCATGTCACAGAAGGAGTGTTTCCAGCATTCAGTGAACCTGTAGACCCAGCAGTAGCCTCCCCTTGCTGGAAGATAGGGGTAAGGAGCCTGGAAAACTACTTTATCACCACTCATGAACAGAACGGAGCTGTGAAGAGATCACTTTTCTCACATTTTGGTGGGGACGAGATGTACAAACTGTTCAAGCACCTTTGCAACACTCGTGCAACAGATGACTATGACGCTGCTGTGAAAGCACTTAATGCTCATTTTGATCCACAACTAAATACAGACTTTGAGTGGTTCAAACTCTGACAAGTGCGCAACCAGGAAGGAGAATCCATAGATAAATTCTATGCCCGGATCAAGTAACTCACAAGCACGTGCACAGCGACGATCAGCCAATGGAAATAAGAAGGCAAATCTTTCAGGGGTGTTGCAACAAAATGCATAGAGGCCTCATTCTGAGGCAACTGAATATTAGCCTAGATGACAGCTTATTCATGGTAAGATCACATGATCTCTCTGCGGTCAGGGCTACTGAGATGGACGCTGCAATAATACAGGGTCCTGAAAGAGTTTTTCCTATAAAGATGTAACGTGCAGACACCGTACGAATGCAGGCTGCCAAAGGAAGACCCAAAACATTTACAGCTGTGAGACAAAGGACGCACTGCATGTACAGTGGCTGAGAAGAACATGCCCCAAAGGACTGCCCAGCACACAACCGGATGTTCAACGACTGTGGGAAGATGAACCATTTTGCGACTGTGTGGCAGGGAGGCACAGGAGGAAGAGGGGTGAGAGGGATGTGTGCCCCCACCCAAGCAGTAAAACAACCGTCGCTAGAAGACTCCAAGTCTCTAGAGATAACCTCACACAGGTTAAGGCAAAATCACATCCACGAGGATTCTTCTCCTGAAAAGGAAGAAGCATTTCTAGTTTCTTTCACATATGACCTGAAGCAACACAGAAGACCTCAACCAACCTGCATGATCGAAATAGTGGGGTGCCAGGTGAAAGCTCTCCTAGACCGGGGTACTTTTTTTCAACATGATGGGCATTCAACAATACCGGCATCTCCAACCACGCCTAACATTAACAAGATCCAACCCAAGAATTTTCGGCTCTCGCCTCTGCCACTGAAGGGACGCATGACAGTGAGCGTCAAGTCGGATAACAAGGAAATCCAGACCATGTTCCACGTCATCAACGAGGAAACAGATACCCTCCTCAGCAGTCATTCAGCAGAGGATTTGGGACTATTCTCGTTAGCCAAGACGGTGAAGGCATTTCCAAAAGACGAGCTACTGAGCCAATTTACAGAATTGCTCACAGGCGTAGGATGCCTGAAGTCCCCACCAATTGAACAACACATCGGCTAGTTGATAAAGCCCATAGCTCTATACGCAGACCCATTCCTTTTCACCTACATTCCTTTGTAGAGCAAGAACTAGACATGCTGGAGTGCCAAGGAGTGATTGAAATGGTATCTGGACTGACCCTGTGTGTGTCCCCATGGTGACTGTGGAGAAGCCAAAGCAGCAAGGGAAGATATTGCTATGAATTGACAGCGTCTCCCTAAAAAAGCAATTAAGTGGTATAGACACATAACACTCACTACAGATAACATTGTTGCTGGTCTGAACAATTTTAGGTGGTTTTCCAAACTAGACTGGAACTCTGGATACCATCAGCTATGCCTCTGTGAAGAGAGCAGATTCACTGCTACCTTCTCAATGCACTTGGGATTGTGGTGATATAAAAGACTAAGCTTTGGCAATTCCTATGCTGCGGAGGTATTCCAGAACGTCATTCGAGAAACCCTATATGGCCTTCAAGGCATCATGAATGTGAGAGATGACATTTTAATTAATTCCAGAACTGCAGAGGAACATCACCATCACCTTTGAGCCACTCTGAAATGCCTGTCAGATCATGGCCTAACTCTTCACAAGGAGAAATGTTCATCCTTCCAGTCTTCAATGTGTTTTTTCTTATGTCTTGAACCAGGAGGGCATGCAGGTTGACCTGCAAAAATCCCAGGTGTTCAAGCAGGCTCCGGCACCGAGAACTGTGGCTGGGTGCACAGTTTTCTAGGAAATTGCCTAGCCACCATGGCAGAGCCACTCTCGGCCATCACCAAAGTTGAAGCCCTTTGGTTGTGGAGTCAAAGACAGGAGGAAGCGTTCCAAGCCCTCAAGGAAGCACTGCTAAGCAAAACAACGATGGCGTACTTTAACCCTGGGAGGAAGTCGGAGTTCATAGTGGATGCCACCCTAGTAAGTCTTGGAGCCATCCCCACTCACTAAGTTGAACCAGGCAGATGGGCACCACTGGCTTTTGCAAGCAAGGCACTCACACGGATGGAGAAGTGCAATGCGCAGATTGAGAGAGAGAGACCCTTGACATAAAGTGGGCCTGTGGACACTTCCACCTTTACCTTTGCAGGAGACCATTCAGAGTGGTCACCGACCACCAACCACTGGTTCCCCTGTTCAGGAGCATGGCACCACATACTCCACCATGAATAGAACAATGGGCCATTCAGTGGACTTCTTATCACATTACCTGCCACAAACAAGTGAGAACAACACGACCACCAATCGTGAAGGTCATTGACTTCACTGCATTTACTAATGTGGCACCTGTCTTAGAAAATATATTTGCTATGTTCCGACTTCCTCAGGAAGTCTAGACTGGCAATGGGCTGACGTTTCAAGGGACTAGGTTCAAAGATCTGCTAGAAAGGTTAGGAGTATACCACTGGCCATCACTCCTTGGTGACTGCAGGTGAACGGTGAAGTTGAGTGCTTCATGTGCACATTGAACAAGTCCCTCCAAATTGTGGTGCTGGAGGCAGCTGACCTTCATCCTAGCCTACAATGGTTTCTCAGAGAGTACTGAGGAGCCCCACACTATATCACACAATGACTCCCCCGGTCGCTCATGTTGAATGAAGAAAGGCGTGACACCAAACCCACCTGCCCGGGTTGTTGCCGCCTCCCTACAACTCTGAAGAGACCCAAGCAAGAAGGTTGAGAACAAATATCCGGGTGTGTAAGAGGAGGCATGCGGTAACACATCTAAATTCCAGTGACCTTGTGATCATTAGGGACAGGAGATGTGTATGGAAGTTCCAGACACCTTTTGTACCTGGGGTATGGAAGTTTCTCGCTGTGATGACTGCCAAGAAGGGGGTCAAGCAAGTGACCCAGAATATCTTATGGTTTCGTAAAGCAACTTTCCTTTAATCCCCCAGCGCTACCTCAGAGTTTGACGATACTCTTTGGGGTCTGTCCTATCTGATCCTGTGACCAGGAACCTGATGAACCAGCAATCAGTGATCCTGACCCTTAGTGGAGCATCAAGGAGAAAAGAACTGACAGCCAACTGGATACGCAGGACGGCACGTGCTGCTCTTGCCACCAGCGGTATGGTCTCCGGCCAAACCCATCACCTATTCAGAGGCTCTGAGACTCTGTGTGTCACACGACTGAATGAACATTAACACCAAGTTGGAGAGGGATGTAATGAGCCACCCGGCTCTTGAGTGTGTGACCTCCTGTTTGTTTCATCCCGGATGCACAGATACAACATCCTCTGGCCAGGCGTGGCCAGAGGCTATAAATAACAAGCAATTTCAATGCAACGGGTCTCACATTTGCTCGAGTTAGAGCTATTAGCGTTGTAAAGAAAAAAAACACAACGCACCACGAATGCGCTATGTAAAATGCAGCGCGATTGCACTTCATGGAAAATAAACAGATAAAGTAGTCCGGACCCCAGGCTGAAAACATCGAGCCTCGTATGTTTTTAGTAGTTTACCGGTGCTGTGTAGGTGGGATAAACACCGGAAAAGGCATGACGTATGCATGCCTTTCACAAATAAAAGCAAGCGGATTTTAAAAGGCAAGCCCACGAACCAATGTAAGTGGCTGACGTGACATGGGCGTGGGTTTTAAACCCAAAGAGAGATTACAGATTGGACGGAGCGCTTTGCGCTCGCCCATAAAAAGGTGGAGCCTGCACATGGTCTTCCACTCACACCATAGTTCACGAGCGTGTGTGTCTATATGTTTTACAGTACTGTGAATGTGCCATAGATATTCGCCAATGACCCCGTTGTTGTGGTCACAACCGCACTGAGCTTTATTATATGCCACATAATCTCACCCTAAACCACATCTTAAAGGTCTAAGGGCCATATGTACGAAAGCTTTTTCCCATAGACACAGAATGGGTAAAATCCTTTGGTACATCTGGCCCTGAGTGCCGACATTCTGGAACATTCAAAAATCTTGCATCAAAAACCTATGGTCCAATAAGGCCACAGAAAGTCAATTATTCTTGCAATGTTGATCTTATCATTGTTATTATCGCTAATATTTGCAAATTCCATCTTTACCACTACTAGTGTCACTATACTACTACCAGACAAGTACAATGAGTCCAACTTCTACTTGGGTCCTCACGTCTGCCACTGGCCGCTTTAGGTACACGGTGTTGTCTGCGCTTCCGTCAACACGTTGGAGCTGTTAGGATTTTCAGCCGAAAAGGTGTGGCCTGATTTATATCTCGAACATGGCAGGGCATCTACTGCATCACCCACTGGTGGAAGCTGCCATCTGAGCAGAAAGCCATAGAGCACGAGCCTGCATATTTCTGTTGTGAACGTAGGGTCCATTTTAGCCTTTAGCCATTAATTATTTTGAATATTTACTAATCTTTACGGGGAGAACGCAGGGTAATGTATTCGCCATCATACCACATGTCAAAACACCTGGAGCCAAGACATACATTCCGAAAAATGGATTTCCCAGACAGGGCAGTGTGTTCATTAGCTCACCCGGGACCCATCTGGCAGAGAATCGGGGCTCTGTTAATTCTGCCTGTCTCCACCCAGCCCTTTCTCCTCCTCTGTTTTCTCCACTGGAGAGCCAGCCGAGCCATTTCGCCTCCACATTAAACCTTGTGCCTCATGGAAACAATTAACGATTGGCCTGCTAAAGTGAAAACATTCACGTGACTGCTGTCATTACGGTACGTGTCCTGCCTTCAAGCGCGTGAGCTCCCGAAGGCTCTCTGAGAGCAAAGGATGGGGCAGGGCTTTTATTGTTATTGCTTTAATAATGAACGTGGAAACCATGATCCTCAGTTTTGAATAAGGCAACTTTCTTAGAGGACCGTCTCGGAGTGAATTATTAAATATTGAAGAGCCTTCTTATCTGTTAATACAATGGCCAGATGAAACGCCGCAGCTAGGCCTCCTTTATAGCAAGGGAGGTGTTACAGTCTCTCCCCTGAGCCCGTGCTCCAGCTGTTTAAGCTATAATTCCATCACAGGCACTAATGGTTCCGCCTGACCTCAGTGGGGAATGTTCCTTTCGGCTCAGCTTGTACGTTTCAATACCTTATAATAATCTTAAAATATGTACGGAGATGAATTAATACATGAGAGGTCGGCGGGGAAAGGTTCCCAGCGGGCTTGCCGTGGGATCCGAACAGCTGGCGGATTTAGTCCAACAAAATGTATACCTGGAGGTTGTCTATTGAATTGGGCGCATGGTTGGCTAAGCTTCGCAGGACTGTGTCCGGGTGAATCTGCATCAATCTTCTGCCCCGCTTCCATTCCAATAGAGCTAGTTTTATCCGCCCTTTTCTGCAGAGGCTACAGTGAACCTTTTGTCTTTGCTGAGTTCCAAAACTCTGAACTGCTCGTGAAGTAACATCTATACGTGAATCAAACACGTGAATGTTTCATTTACAATTTTTATTGCATTTTTAAAAATCTTTTTTGCTTCTTTCTAATCACGGTATAGCTTAACACACGGGCGACAGGAAAGGGAAGTTGTGTGAATCCCACATCCATACTCACGAAGCGCAATGTTCAACCGTTCTAAATGTTAATCATGGGCTAATCTCCATAAGTAAGTCTGCTTTAGAACTACACGATGACCGTAATTAAATTATAAGGGGCTTGTATTTAAAATGCAATACATACCACAGACCATCTCGCAGGAATATATACCACTGTGAATATTTGCCACCATTGAAAAAATATGAATTGAAATATTATAAATTAATATAAAATAAACATATAGAATTAACACACGAGGACATCTATTGCTTTGGTGAATAACAAATGTAATACCGTGTTCTTTCCCTAATAGTTATATAGTCAAATATAACATCATAATTGTGGTAGCGACATAACTTCTTAAATTAAAAATGTTTCCAGGTGCATATTGCAATAATAGAATGAGTACGGCTGCAATTACACAGCCACCTACAAAACTAGAACCACAATGTGTGTGTGGTCGTCAGAATGTGGAGGCCATATTTGCTTCCATCAGGGTGGCGTGGCTTGTGGGTGGCACCCTCTGGGCAGAAATGTAAGTGGGGTATGAGAGGAAATCAGGAATAAAAGAGGCTGCTACAGCGGCTCTTTAGGCATCCACCGAGTTTCCTTTGTTATCGTCATACTGCAGGCAACATTGTTTGGGTGGTTATTAATTCCCAATAACTTAAAAGTCGTTCTATTTTGAGAAAATAAGTGTTCCTGGTAAACTGTTACATGGACGATGGCCTTACATTATTTGTTTCTTTCTCAATTACCAGATTGGATGCAGTATCAACATTTGACTCACAACAGCTTAAAGTTCAGTGTGTCCAGGTAAAGCAAATTTGCATCACTTTAGGAGAATTTCGTTGAAGAAACGAACCAGATGGAAAACGTGGCTTGGATTACGTTTATTTCTGCTTTGGAAAACATATTTTCTCTTTTATGGAGTTGCATGTGTTTTATTTAGCTTGAGGTCACCCACAAAACGAGGACACTTCTTATTTCACACTGATAGCTCAGCACTGACAAATTCTAAAATAAGGTTGAGAGAACCTCTCTCCATCAACCACATTCATTTCCCAAGTTTGCAAGGTGGCCCTTCTGGTATTGCTATTTAAAGAAACACAGCGGACTCCTTCATACTTAGTAACTATAGACTGATTTCTCTCAACCCCACAGTTAACATCTCAGAAAAGGAGGGAAAGGAGGGCAGTTATAACCATTTGTTGAATGTTTCTTCATTATGGAGGGTTGGATTCCAAGCTGTGTTCAGACATGCATAGCACTGAATTGACCCAAGTATTGATCTATGGAGGTGAATAGCGCAGGCTGCCAATCTTCCTATTTTCCATTCCTCCCCATAATATATGAAATATGGATCTTCCCAGTGCTCATGGTTGAGCCCTACTCTTGTCAACATCTTTGTCACTTCACTAATTCACTTTATTGGAACCGTTGGATTTCCTTTTTGTCCTGTGCAGATGATACCCACATTATTATCTCCTTTACAAACGACTTTAAAGGCAAAACAGCCTCTTTCCTTTGCTGCATGTCAGCTATTGTCCACTGGATGCAGGGCAACTCACTGAAATTTAATGATGCTAAAAAAGAAGTCCTCATTTTTGCAAGTCCCTCCTTTCTCTCATCAGACTTCTGGTTGCCCAGACCCTCGTAAAAATCTTGATGTCTTTGACCACTATCTTACCTTCGAGACACAGATCAACAGAGTCTACTTTTCCAGTTTATACTATCTCCAGATTACTTCTTAAGTTATCTCTCTGTTTCATTTAAATTGTTAAAAAACAGTGATCCAAACTGCAAGACTACTGTTTTGTCCTCCACTTCTCTATGTCATATCGCTCGTCTATAGTCTCTTCACTGGCTCCCAGTAGCCAAAACATATTAATCTTCTAGGCCATACAGTATGTCATGGTGCTCTTCTGGGAAGGGGGTCATGTTTCATTTAGTATTGTATCATTAGCTGTGCCCCGAGTGCCTCCTTCAACCTTTTGCTGCTAACTGTATCAAAGGCACTATCAAGGTAGCTGTTTCTTCAAGTATCTGGCAGTTAAGCATTGTAACATGTTCTGATCTGAATGCAGCCATCTTCTTTTTGGGAGAAAAAAAAACACAACATGGTTAGTCTCTTAACTCTTTTGCTTTAGCTCAGAACACCTTTGTTGGGTAATATTGGCACTTTATAAAACGTATTTATGCATTCAGTGAGGTTCCACAACAGTCGTCCAAGTGGTTGTTATTGGCCACTCTGTTTCAATGTCCTATTTTTAGGGCGAGCGCGCAAAGTGCTCCGTCCCTATTGTAATCTCTCTACGGGCTTGTAACCAAGCCCATCACTTTGGTTGGTTCATGGGCTTGCCATTTAAAATTCACCTGATTTGATTAGTGGAAGACATGCATATGTCATGCCTTTTCGGATGGTTAGCCCTCCTCGAGCGCACAGCCAACTACTGAGAACATAAGAGGCTCCATGTTTTCCATATGGTTTCTAGGCCACTTTTTGCCTTTGTTTCATAGATAGCGCGATCTCGCTGGGCAGTAGTCACACACTTTGCATGACATGGATCCTGTTGCATAGATGATTGCACTTTTGTTCTCTTTGTTTCGTAGGTAGCGCAATCTCGCTGGGCAGTAGTCACGCGCTTTGCATGACATTGATCCTATTACATAGATAATTGCACTTTTGCCGGTGATTGCACTTTTGCCAATACGTTTCACTGCGAGCTAACTCCTGTTACCTTTTGTGTGTTTGCTTCATGACCTGCTTATGTAAAACTGTTTCTCTTTTAATGTTCAGTTTATGTGACACGAAAAGTCCGGTTAGGAGTTTACAACGCTAATAGCTCTAACCCGATCAAACGCAAGGCCCGTTGCATTGTAAATGGGTTTTCAATGACCTAAAAAATGATGGGTTGTAAGAGGAGGAAGCTTACAATAAAGGGCACAGGTTATTACATTGCTTTGAATAGAAAATACAACAACACCTAATAGAGATGTAAAATCCATGTTATAACATATTCTTAACAAGTTGCTTAAATTTAGATAAAGTTGAATATATGTTTGAATAGCGGGCATATGAGCCTCAGCAGGGGACACAGTGCTAATCTGTATGCCTGTGGAGTATCACCAGTGCAGGAGAGAGGGAATGTCTGGAACCACACGGGCATCTCAGAACACCTGGTTAGCATTCTAGTGGTTGATGCTGCACGTCAGAGAAAGTTAAAGGGGGCGGTGTCTGCCATAAGGGTGCCAGAGACCCGACAGGAGAGCACGGACAGAGCAGCATAGAAGGAGAGTGCAAGGAAGAAAGTCTGAGGGAGAGTGACAGATCAGACGAGTTGTTGCGGCTGGCAGAGCAAGTGGAAGGAGCAGACACGGGCAACCGGCAGGGAAGGAGACATGAGTGCCGAGGATCGCCGGCAAGAATCTAGGAAGGCGTGACTACAGACAATGATGACAAGGAAAGGAGGGCTTCCACCTTGTAGAGAGCCCTACAGGACGGGGTCACCACTGATGTCATCCCAAGCCGTGGCCTAAACCAAGTACAGCAGAGCGCCCCAGGCATAAAAATGGGTGGTTGTTTCTGCTGGAGGTGCTGATGGGGTTTTAATCTATCACATGTAGGTGGGGGAGGGGGGATTCTTGTTTTCTTCTTTCTTTCCACCTCAGTAAGTACCCTGACAAAAACGAAGAGCAACCACTCACTAATAAAATACCACATAACAGAAGAACCCCTATTATATAAAAAAAAAAAAAAAAACTTTAGTGCACTGGGACTCCTAATCTTGCAGGAAGGGGTCATTGTGTATGTGCCACATAAGACAGCGCACAGCAGTGTGGTGTTAGGAAATAAAGACAATATAAAAAGTAATCTGTCAACTTGTTGATTTCTCTTGATCACTTGGTTTCAAGATGGGTGCCCTGATTATAACATGTGCTAATGTTTAGAGTTGTTTGGGAACTATTTGGTGATATAGCCTAGAACAGTTAATGTGCCTAATAGGGGTTAGTATTTCATGGTAGTTGTTTCCTTTTAATTGAGAAGTAATTGTTAATTGTTTCAATTAGTTCTAATTAGGTTGTATTATTTGGGTACTGTAGACTTGGGTGTACAAGATATGAGCATTATTATATATATTTTTTTCTCATCTAAAACACGGTTGCTTTAGACGCACCGGCATTGTATGGTTTCGTCTTTCACTAACTAATGACCGGCAGTCTTCTTTGTTGTTTGAAGTTATTGTTATTAGATGCCCCGAAACCTTCCCTTTTTTTAACCCCCGTGTGTGAAATTGGTGATTTACGAACTCGCTTTGTGGCACTGCACTTCGCGACTTCATTTTGTTGTAGCAACGGATTACAGTCTGTCTTCTATGTCGATCACGCGAGGTGATCTCCCGTAAATGTATTTAATCTCCGGTGAGGCGAGGCGCACTTGTGCGTACTCGCAACATGGCGTTCTCTTAGCGTTTAAACGCCGTATCTGGATCGATTGCTGTATAATAGGTAAGGACGTAGAGGACTATGTTTATAAACTGTTTTGGCTTTGGAATTTTAGAGGGTTGGTCAACATGGATTACGAACTCGACATTTCTATTTGTTTTATAGCTTTGAATGAAACGGCTTTTCAAACATTGAACACACAATAATCAAGGAACTTGATGTAAAATATATAATTTCAATTTATTGGCGTGTAATCGGATTGAGGATTATTGTTTATATATTCAGTTGAATGTTGTGCTCTTCTTTGTTTAATTAGGTATGTTGTTTTGCACTGGACAGTCATATTGGGAACAATACCTACCTTTTTGAAGCAACGTATAATTATTTGGAATTGGGAGTATATAAGGTATGATTAGGTAACAATACATTTCTAGTACAGATTATTTGTGGTGTTCACTAATATTTTACTTGATTTAATGTTTAGTGAGTGTCCTTTGGGTGTTTTGATATTAACACAGAGTTTTCTTATTGGTGAACGAAGGAGTGGGCCACAATGACATATGTAATTGCTTGTGAATATGCAATTTATCTGGTGACTGGTAGCACTTTTACTATCTGTACGTGGTGACTTGGTGGGTCATTGATGTAGGTTTGCCCCCCCCCTTTTTTTGAACTATATATTGTGGGATTTTTACAACTAATAGGAGCACTTTTCCTCTATCGCAATTTGGGGATCTGCTTTCCTTTAACATAAAGGGGACCTTTTATACATTTACTTTTGCATCACACAGTTTGAGCATTTTGGTTTCTAATATTAATTATTTACTTACAATATAGAGCCCTGAAGAAGTCGTTGGGAACTAGAGGACTTCCCCATGACGAAACACGTGTTGGCTCGGAGTGTATTTCCATGGATGATGCTGTAAATTTGAAGATGTGATCTAATAAACTTCTGGACTAGATTGGACTTTATTGATTGACGTGAAATTTTCAGACTGTATTCCTTTGAACTTTGCTCACTTGGATTTTGACTTACTTGATTTGAATTTTACTCACTTGAGTTTTGACTTATTGATTTGTGAACAGAAAATTTGGGCGAGGGGGGCCTCACATTGTGTTAAAAAGTAATCTGAGTATTTAAGGCTTCTTTCTTTTCATCTCTGAGATTCCAGCCAGTGCGTCCACCTGAGAGAGAGAGATCCTAATTGTCCAGGGAAGGAAAAAGCCCAGAAGATGCCCTGAAGACTAAGAATGTGCTTTTCATGGGAAGTGTTAGGCCTGACAGCCTTAGGGTGGTCTTCCCCCAACATTTTGCCTGCCTCCCTCTATTTTTCTGATCTTGTTTTTGCTGGTTTTAGGACTCTGCACACGTGACCACTGCTGACCAGTGCTAAAGTGCTTATGCTCTCTCCCTTAAACATAGTAACATTAGCTCCTACCCGATTGGCATATTTAGTTTACCTATACTTCCCTAGTGAGGTGCAAAGGATGTGCCCAGGGCCTTTGAATTACATGCTGGTAATGGGTCTGCAGCACTGATTGTGCAACCCACATAAGTATCCCCTTAACCTGTACAGTTCCTGGGGCGAGATGGCCTCATCCTTGCACACGGTTCCCATGTGCCGGGGACAAGACCAGCTCGTCCTGCACCGGGTCCACGGGGAGAACGCTAGCGCTCCCCCTGTGGGCATCACTCCCACACCGCCTAGTCGGTGATGGAAGGGGAATGACTTCCCCTTCCACCCCCAACCCTGCCCTCAACAATCGGATGACATCAGCACGTTCACAGAGCGCCAACGTCATCAAATGCTGCTGGGAACATGCTCGAAGCCATTTGCTTCCAGTGTGTTAGGAGAGAGGATGCATCAAAGGTGAGTACTTCTCCTGGGGGTGGTTAGGGGTGGAAAACAGACACAGGGGGAAAGGAAAGAGTTTTTCCTTTCCCCTTGTGCGTGTTTTGAGTGGATTCCTGCTCCATGATCGCAGGTGAGACCCACAATCGTGGAGCAGGTTTCTACCCACCAGACACCAGGGGTTGTTTTCTGTTTATTTTGGGGAGCGACCCCTTGGGCAAGGGTCGCTCCCATTGGGGCATAAGTATATCCGTGTTTTGGCCCCTCGGGGGGGCAGAATGGCCCTTTTTTCAGCTGATCTGCCCCCAGGGGGGGTCGAAACCTACTAGACACCAGGGATTCTGTTTCAAATAATGTTTTAGGGCAGTGACCACTTAGGCAAGGGTCGCTGCCCTGGGGGCAATATTTTTTATGTGTTTGCCACCCAATGGGGTTAGATCAGCCATGTTTTTGGCTGATCTCACCACGGGGGGGTCAAAACCCACTTGGCCCCAGGGATTGTGTTGTGTGTGTGTGTTTTTTGTGTCTTGGGGGAACCCCTTGGGCAAGGTTTGCCTCCCAAAGGGGGGACATTAGTGTTGGCCATTTCTGCTCCCCTCGGGGGTAGATTGGCCTATTTTTGTTTAGGCTCATCTGCCCCCAAGAGGGACAGAAACCACCAAGACACCAGAGAATTATATTTTTGTTCCCCTTTGTTTTTTTTGTGCTGGGGTGCACCACCTCTGGCAAGATCACCCCCCAAAAGGGGCACAGAACTGTTGGCCATTTCTGCCCCCCTTTGGGGACAGATCAGCCTATTTTATTAGGCACATCTGCCCCTAAGAGGGGCAGAATCCAGTTAGGCACCAGGGATTTGTGTGTGTGTTTGGGCAAGGGTTGTCCCCACCAAAGGGAGCACATTACTGATGACTATTTCTGCCCCCTTGGGGCCAGAAGCCACCAAGAAGCCAAGGAATTGTATTTTGTTCCGCTTTGTTTTTTTTGTGCTGGGGGTGCGTCCCTTAGCAAGGCCCCCCCCCCCCCAAATGGAGCACAGAACTGTTGGCCATTTCTACCCCCATGGGGGCAGATCAGCCTATTTTTCTGGGCCCATCTGCCCCCTATTAGGGCAGAATCCACTTAGGCACCAGGGATCTTGTGTGTGTATGTGTGGGAGGCATCCCCTTTGGCAAGGATTACCACCCAAAGGGGGCACATTACAGATGGCCATTTCTGCTCCCTTTGGGGGCAGATCGGCCTATTTTGTTTTAGGCCCATCTGCCCCCAAGGGGGCAGAATCCACTCAAGCACCAGAGAAAATTTGTAAATTCTTGGGTGGCGGGGTGTTTGTCAACTGACAAAGTATTTGTATTTGTGATTATAACAGTTTATTTCTTCTTTTTGTTCTAGTTCAAAGCTTTTGCTTCCTTTGCTGTGGATCCTTGCAGTATTGGCAGTAGTTAACCTGCGGTTTGCGTAGTCGCTCTAATGTGCTTTTCTTTTTTTCTTTTTAGTGGGATATCATTGGTGATTGGTGGGTCTGTGCAGAGTAGTTGCTGGTGAGTCTAGCTTTTTCAGGCAAATGAGTGGTATAGTTTTTTAGTACATAGCTCTTTGTGATGAAGCCACACTTTGCTGATTACTTATTTTAGACAGTGCTGGTTGTTGTTGCCAGTCCATTTGTTGTTAGAAAGGATCATGACTAGCCGCTGAGTGACCACTCAGCAGGTTGTTGGGGTGCTTTTTGAGTCAACTTCTGACCATGATTATGAGACTGACTCTGCATCTGAGGCAGAGGAGGAAGTGAGAGATTCTGGCAGAGAGTTTTCTGTCCAAGACGAATCATCTAATGAGGAGGCCACTCTGAGTGCAGATGAGGGGCCTGTTTTAGAGGAGGACACTGATGTGTCAATAGTGCAGCAGCCTGGGGCTGAAAGGTTTCCCTTTGGAAGACCTGACACCTGAGTTTTCACAAACAGGAAGCATCCACAGTTGCCTGCCTTTACTGGTCTCCCAGGGTGTAGAATAAATACGGAAAACTTTTTGCCTGTCAATTTCTTTGAGTTGTTTATGGAGAAAGTATTTTTTGAAGAGATTGATGAGCAGACTAATTTGTATGCCGAGCAGTATTTGAGAGACAACACTGCCAGACTTATGCCTCAGTCTAGAGCTATCCAGTGGGTTCCTACATATCTGGGAGAGATGAAAAAGGTCTTGGGTTTGACTTTTTTGATGGGGTTGATAAGGAAGCCGGCACTGGCTTCTTAATGGTCTACTAGTCCCTTGATGGCAACAGCTACATTTCCTGCAGCCATGACTTGTAATCGCTATTTTCTTCTTCTTCGGATGCTGTATTTGTTGACAATGCTTTAGCCTTGCCATGAGATCACCCTGATTGTGACCATCTTTTTAAGATTAGGCCTGTCCTTGATCATTGTGTAGATTGGTTTTCAGAGGTCTATGTTTCAGGCAAAGAAATAAGCGTGAACAAGTCTTTGGTCCTGTTCAATTGCTTGGAATTAAATTGCATATGCTGTCAGAAAGTAGTACAGGATACATGTAAAATTTCCGGGTCTACACTGGTAAGGATTCCAGTATTGACCCCCCCTGGTTGTCCGCCCACTTTTGGAGTTAGCGAAAAAATTGTGTGGGAACTTGGTAGACGACTGTTTAACAAAGGTCACCACTTGTACGCAGATAATTTCTACACTGGAGTGCAGTTGCTCAAGGAGTTGTTCAGAGTGGACACTGTTGCTTGTGGCACAATCCGTTCTAACCAGATAGGTTATCCAAGAGAGCTTGTCTCTAAAAAACATGAGAGGGGACAGTGCAGTGCCTTGTGGAATGATGAGCTGCTAGCTTTGAAATTTTCAGACAGGAGGGATTTGTACATGCTAACCACCATCCATGATGAGAATACTTCCCCTGTGACTGTTTTTGGACCAGGTTGCGGAAGTGCGCAAAACTGCGTGCATTTTGGACTACAATAAGCACATGGGGGGTATTGATTGAGTAGATCAGAGGTTGGAACCTCAAACTGCTCTTCGTAAGCCTTACGTGTGGTATAAAAAGTTGGCCATCCATTTGTTTTATTTGGCAACCTTTAATGCTTTTATTGTGTTCAAGGATTGTTCCCCTGAATCAAGGATGAAATTTGTTAAATTTCAGGAGTCAGTGATAGAGAGCCTTATTGTGGTGGAACAGGCAAGAGTTCCTGGAGTAGCAGTGGTGGAGGATGTGGCTAGATTGAAAAATCACCACTTTCCTGATCGCATTCCTCCCACTCCCAAAAAAGACTTACCCACTAAAAAATGTAGAGTTTGTGCCCGATGAGGTATCCGGAGGGAGAGCTGAATGTACTGTCCTGATTGCCCTTCAAAGCCTGGGCTGTGTGTGGCCGGCTGTTTCAGGAGTTACCACACCCAAAAAAAAAATGGGGAAATACTGTGAGTGCAAACTGCCCATTTTATATTTTCATATGTTCAGTTTCACGGTTGGCGTTTCTGTCATGTATTCAGTTAGAGCTTTTGTGTTTGGAGTTTTGTACTTATTTTATAATTAGTGGTTTTTTTGTTTTTAAAAACAAAAAAAACAAGTAATGGCGGTGTGCATGGAGTGGCGCTTGGCTGGCGGTGTGCGTGGAGTGGCGCTTGGCTGGCAGTGTGTGTGGAGTGGCACTTGGTTGACAGTGTGCATGGGGTGGCGCTTGGCTGGCGGTATGTGTGGAGTGGTGCTTGGCTGGCAGTGTATGTGGAGTGGCACTTGGCTGGTGGTGTGCATGGGGTGGCACATGGCTGGCAGTGTGCCTGAAGTGGTACTTGGCTGGCAGTGTGCATGGGGTGGCACTTGCCTGGCAATGTGCATGGGGTGGTACTTGGCTGGCGGTGTGCGTGGAGTGGCGCTTGGTTGGCGGTGCCAGCCAGATGCCATTCTACACACTCCCATCAGCTGGTGTGATTGCTGTATCAGGCATGTGGGCGTATGTAAGTGACAGGCTCTTGTGTTGCACTGTCTATCGATGAGAGTGTTGTAATGTGCTGGGCCAGTGGCTGGCCGCATGAATGGTCTTGTGCATGTCATGTATGAAAGGTGTGTGAATGGACTGTAAAGCAGTTGGTGCCTTCTGGTGGCTTTACAGCTCACAAGTTGTGAGTCGTTGGTTCAGTTTTTTGGCCTTTCATTTATTAACAGTGCATTTCATTTTTGTGAAATTTCTTGTTAATAAAATTTGATCTACTGAACCATCACTCACCCTCGTGCCAAATCCAACCAGTATGTGTGGTAAAAATGCCAAAACCTGCTCCGCTGTAATCATGCATCGCAGCACACCCATGACACGCTAGAGCCCTCATTATGAATTTGACGGCAATCACCGCCGACCGCCGTGCTTTCGGTGAACAAAAGACTGCCAGTGGCGGTGAACTGCACACTGCAGTATAATGATGGCAAAAAGACAAACCTCCAAAAATCCTGCAACCTCCACCCACCGCCAGGGCCAACACCGGCGGAAACACAGTACACCTCACCCCGACACCACCATGCAGACAAATCCCCACCCACCAAATAATGATGCACAAATTAGCTTGTCGGACAGTGAATGTCGAACGACCAATGGTGGTACGAACCGCCACGGCCAGCAATGGGACCCACCAATAACAAAGCAAACATTGGCAAGTTTGAAAACCACACACCTGACAAGCATCCACAACACTATAAAACACACACATGCATACATACACCCCCCAGAATCCTATGCAATGCTAATAGCACAACAGATATTGACAACACAACACACATACACTGTACACACCATCACACAAGTTACACAGACAAATATACCACCAAAACACAAACATTGCTCAACTACCATCACAAGCCACACACCCAACCACACAATGGCACCTTCATCAATACACCTACAACACACCACCCACAACACACACTATGGCACCCATAAGCACCCCCGCTTCACAGACAGGGAGCTAAGGACCATGGAGGACGAAATACTCAGGGTCGAGCCACACCAATTCAGGGCACAGGTGCAGCAGACACCTGTGGCCAGGAAGATGGAGCTATGGCAGACGATTGTCAACAAAGCCAACGCAGTGGGAAACCATCCACGCACAAAGGAGGAAATCAGGAAAAGATGGAACGACCTGCGTGGGAAGGTTCGGTCCATGGCAACCAGGTACAACATCACCGTACAGAAGACTGGTGGTGATCCCCCACCTCATTCCCCCAAATACACCGACTGGGAGGAGAAGATCCTGGCTATCCTGCACCCTGGTGGGCCTCACCAGACTCACTGGAGGACTGGACTCGGGTAAGTCAACTACAACACCTTAACAGTCATAACACCTATAATGCATGTATCACCCCATCCCCTTATTACCACCAGGACCCCATCTCCTCCCCAGTCCACAACACCCTCACACCTACATCCAAGTCCACTGCATGCCCACAATCCCCCAAACAAATCACCATCCAGCCCCCTGTGCATAGTCACCTACCCCTGCATGGAATCCTAGCAGCACTACAGCACCCACAATGCACCTCCACCCCCTCAAAAAATGCACCTAAATGTACACGAAGGGACCTTGCATGCCACTACATGGGAATTTAACCATCAATTAGTGCAGGGCACCCACATCTCTATTCTCTAACTCACAGGCACCACCACCTATGCCACCCAGACAGAGACATCAAGGAGTGCCAATCCTCCACCTGAAGATGGGGTCCCCACTCAGAAAAGTGCAGAGGGATGTCTGGACACAAATGAAATCCCTGGCCCATCCCACACCCCTGGACAGTCACCCTCCAGAAATCCTACCCAGGACACCACTGACACCCCTATTACTCCACCAACATCAGCTCTGGCCAAACAACCTCACACCAGTGTCATAAGGCCATGGACTGGCCGCTCACATGTAAAGAGGCCAGAGTCTCCACCCCCCAACAGGCAGGATGATGAAGTGGGACTGCCAGACCTGTGCAGGGGACACAGGCACAGGGGATAGGGCCAGTGGGAGGACATCAGTGGCCCATGGGGATGGCCAAAGGAACATTCCCATGACAGGATGGGCCAGATCCTGGCCACCTTGGAGCAGAATCAGAAACTGCATATAGCACACCACTAGGAGGCCATGAAGCAATGGAAACAGCTCAATGCCACCATGGCCTCCATTACAGGGGTGCTGCAGTGCTAGTACCACAGCAAGCCTGAGTCCTCCACCCACTGCAGGCCCCTACCACTAGCCAGGACACTGCCCTGCCATCTATATCTACAACATCCACTGGACTGGTGGCACTGCCAGAGGACACACAGGACATGCACTGCAAGAGGACTCAAGGGACATCAGCACCCCTACGCATGCATCCCAGCTGCACCTTCACAAATGTACCCTCAGATCCAGATATCCCACTGAAACACCAGTCAAGACCAAGCCCAGCGCCAGGAAATGACTCTGCCCTCAGCTGTCTCCCTTGTGTGCCACTGAGCTACCTTGTTGACATGCCACTGCCATCTCACCATCTTCCAATGGCCCCATGGACGATACCCCTGTGCAACCAACAGCTGATCATATGTACCTGAGTATGTTGTTCACCATGTGCCCACTCCCTCATGTATATTTTGACATTAAAAAAAATACACCTGTGCACTCAAAATCTATGTCCTTAATCAATATGAGAGATCAGTTGTGAATGTGAATGCATTAGCCAGCCACCATCATAATGCCACTTTTATTGCAAGAGGGGATCCAACACACCGTAGTATCTGAAGTATGTCACACTGTGCGTACCATTGTGTGCACTGGCATCTGTCACTTCAGTCATGATTTTGCATTGTCACTGACAAAGGACACCACACTACTTAGTACATGAGTCAGACTGAAACAATGCAGTGAAGACATCGGCATCATAGAACAGTACCTGAGAGTCACTGAAAGTATAGCCAGATTAGCTGGGTCCTGGAGTTGATATCTTCCCCCTCTTCTTCCTCACCATCACTCTCATTCCTCCTCTGAGGTTGCAGGGCTGGTTGGACAGCACCCTCCTTTTCCAGAAGTGGGATAGCTTTCCTCAAAGCCAAGTTGCGCAGCATGCAGCACGCTACCACTATCTTACAACCTTGTCTGGGACATAGCACAGGGATCTCCCAGAGAGATGGAGGCAACCAAATCTTGCTCTCAGGAGTCCTATCACCCTTCTAGTATGACCCTGGGCCTCATTACAATTCCTCTCTGCATCTAAGCTGGGATTCTTCATAGGTGTCAGTAGCCATTGCATGTTGGGGTAGCCAGAATCACCTGCAAAAGTGGGTGAAAGAGGACTTGAACACGCACATCTTACTTGCATACAGCCTGCCTGTCAGCTATGTAACTGAACCAGTGTCATACACACTCGCCTATGAGCCAAGCTCTATCCCCGTGTAGTTGTCCCATCA
This sequence comes from Pleurodeles waltl, assembly GCF_031143425.1. NCBI lineage: Eukaryota > Metazoa > Chordata > Amphibia > Caudata > Salamandridae > Pleurodeles > Pleurodeles waltl. Next base: position 839,805,077 of record NC_090439.1, on the reverse strand, counting down.
TGTGTGGCACACTGCTGTTTCTGAGTACAAATGAATCATGGAATCCTCCTGGGAACCTTGCATTGACATGTGAAATGTATTGCTCAGCAGTACACACCAATTGGACATTCATGGAGTTATAGTTGTTATGATTCCTAAACACCTGTTCATTCACTCTTGGGGGTATGAGGGCAATGTGGTTTCCATCCATAGCACCTAGCACATGGGGGATATCAGCAAAAGCATAGAATTCAGATTTGATGGCATTGAGATCAGCCCTTTGGGGAAACTGGACATAAGTTTGCAAGTGTAGAGCGAATGCATCCAGGAAATTGGACAGGATATGGCTGAACATTGGCTGAGATACCCCTGCAGCCATGCCCACTGTTACCTGAAATGAGTCTGTGGCCAAACAATTGAGCACGGATATGCACCTGCACAGTTGTAGGTATGGAATGCTGATTCCGATTGGCTGGCTTCAGAACAGGATCCATTACTGCACATAGATCATGTAGATCGATTAAGTTGGTAGGTAATGATGATGTGACGTTCCTCCATGGTGGCCAGATCTACCAGGGGTCTGTAAACATATGGGGCCCTCCCTCGCCACATGGGTCTGTACCTATGGGTGATGAAGGAAGACATTTTGAGTTTCGACATACAATTGTATCACATGGTGTCACTATACTTTTCTGCAATGCGACAGATAGGTAACGCACACAAACTGAATGAATGAGGTACACCATCAGGCTAATGTGTGCTGCAGTTTCTCAGTCATAATGGCATTACAGTGTAGACACACTTCCAACCATGAGTACATGTGGGGATCAAAGAATCATGTCAGTAATCGACAAAGGGGAGAGAGAATGGGGCCCTGGATGAGGCCCCCAGCCAGGGTATGGAGATGGGGTGAAAGCAAAATGGCAGCCTCTTGCCATCCTGGTATTGTAGTGTGGAAGTGACTTCATTCTGCCGGCGTTAGTCGTCATGGCGGTAGGCAGTGTTCACCGCTGTGCACCTGATCATTGGATTACATGGTTGTCAATGGGGAACCTGGGCCAATCATGATCGCCTCCGTCAGTGACGGTGCACTCCGCCATGGTATCTACTGCCATTTTGACAGACCCTTGACACTTGACTCCTGCATTACGTGACGGGTAGAGCTCCACTGCGTGTGCTGCTGTGTCCTGACCCTGGTACTTGAGATGGCGCGTGACAGGGGAACAGGTCCCAGCCTTCACCGCGGATTAGCTTGAGAAGCTGATGGATGAGGTCCTACCCCTGTATGCGAAGTTGTATGGGCGACTAGAGGAGCATGTGAGTTGCTATCTGTCCTCCTTAGATGTGTGTGATTTTGGCAGATGCCTGTATGCATTTTTGTTCGCTGTGTGAATGCTTAGCCGTAGTGTGTCTGGCACTTTCTGCTTGTTATTTGTTCATTTGCAAGTCTCCATGGGCCATGTCAGTATGAACGGGCATGGCATTTGTGTATGGGTCACCCACACTGACGTCTGTTTGTTTACTCTGTGTGTCCCATGCAGGTCAGCACCCATCAGAAGAGGTGTCTGTGGCAAGCCAATGCCAAGGAAGTGTGGACCCTGGGGGTCTACAACCAGCAGAGCACCCACTGCAGGAAGCAGTGGGAGGACCTGAGGCGTTGGGCCAGGAAGATCAGAGAGGCCCAGCTAGGGAAGGCCTCCCAACGAGGAAGGGGTGCCCGTCAGACGCTGACCTCCCCAATAGGCCGCATTCTGGCGGTGGCCTATTCGGATTTGGATGGGCGCTTAAAGGCAGCACAGCAGCCACAAGGGGTGAGTACCAACACTGTTGTGATGCCACTATGATGGGTGTAGTTTGGTGGTAAGGGATGCATGCATTGTAGTGACAAGCACTTAAACAGGCGTGTCCTTGCAGTCCTGCCCCCCTCCATGTCCTTGGGATAGTGTCATAGCTAGTTTTGGCAGGGGCTGAAGGCCTGTGAGGGGGTCCCATTTTTGTAATATGGTATTCATTGTGGCCTCATGAACTTGTAAATGTATTGGCTTGGCATAGTCTATCATGGGTTCACTTCACAAAGTGTATTAGAGTTGTGTTTCATGATGGTAATGTAGTGTAGTCTGGGGTCATGCCTACTAGTCAGGGGCACATGCATAACTTATGTTGTGTCTGCTGAGGATTCGTGCCTGACCTGGGTGGGAGTGTCTGTGTCCCAAAATGTACCTATTTCCAGGATTTGACACACTGTTTTCTTGTTTTGTTTCCCCACCCCTGTTCTCTTGTGTCCCTGTGCACAATGCCATCATCTGGCGAGGGAGTTGAGGCACCGGCGAGTAGGGATGCAGCAGCCCACGGTTCCAAGAAAGCAGAGTCGACCGACGCCAAGGGGACCAGTGGGTTGGAGGGTGAGGGGAGCACCACGGGGGAGGCAACTACCACTGGCAGTAGTGACTCTGATACCTCCTCTGTTGGCAGCTCCCTGATGGTGGTGGATCCTATTGGGCCCACCCATTCTTTGTCATCTTCCGTCACCCCATTCCATCACCACCCTCCCAGTTGCTCCACACCGAGTTGCCTGTGCGCATTCACTCAGGAGGGTGGGTGTCTCCTTTGCCTCAGGTACCTCATCCCCTGCCCCAGTCAGCCCTCTGCCCTCACGGAGGAGGCTATGGACCTCCTGAGGACCATCTCTGTAGGGCAGACAACCATCTTGAATGCCATCCAGGGGCTAGCATCCCAGATGCAGCAATACAATGCATACCTGGAAGGCATTCACAGTGCCATGTCTGGCCTTCAGAGATCTTTTCACGCTGTGGCCTCCTCTTTGATGGCTTCCAGTGTCCCTGGTCTTTCCATCCCCCCTCTACCCATTCCAGTTCCCCACTCCCTTCACCCCTCCCAAGCACACATACAGACATCCATGCACACAGATCAACACACAAGAAGCACACTGAAAAACACAAGCACCTCACTTCCCACCACAGGCATGCACACACCCAACATACAAAGGCACAGACAACAACATCCACCTCCCCCACTGTGTCAGCCTCCCCCTCCTCCCTGTCTGTCACCTCACCATGCACCCCACATGCACTGCACCTTCAGTCACTGTTGCTGCCCCCATTCTTGCAGTCACCACAACAGCTAATATCTTGTAATGCACCGCAGACACCACACATGCACTCGTCACGTCTACATACATAGACACTTGCAGCACACTCACCAGACCTGCAGACACCCACACAACATCCATTTGCACTTGCAGCCTGTCTTCTCCTGTCACGTAGGCTCTCATTATCCTAATGAGACGACAGTATTTTTAGGTGGCAAGATCGTTCGCAGTGTGGGGGACTAAGTCTGACCCACGATGAAGGACCCTTGTCACCCTTGTCACCCCAAATCCGGGTTATGCTCCGGCTAACTAGCAGTGCCTTATCTCTCCCGAATGGAAGAGACAATTGGGCAGCCGAGCGCATGACATCTTAGTACTTCCCAGGGAAGTCGTGGTCACTCAGGTCACAACCGGTGCTCTCATACAAAGTACGGTCTCATATAAACATGACAAAGGCAGTTTAAGTTTTAAAGATTGGTTTAATAAAACAACTGCATTTTATATAGTAAGGCGTGAGCTGCAATAACCAGAACAAAACAACACAGTAGGATTAAAATAGTAACGATGAGAGTGAAGCACAAGAAAAAGGCTATCATAGTGCAACTATATTAAGTTCTCTCTAAGTTATATTATGAGCACAGCATGTGAAGCTCTAAGCTTGCCTTTCAGGTTCCCCCGGGAGGACATCAACCCTCATACCTGAGCAAAGGCCTGTAAGCTGCATCAGCATCTGCAATGGGGCAGTCATCATCTAGTTGTAGGTTCCTGGTCGGAATCTCCCTCTGGCCTGTACTAGGACTAGAAAGTGATTTTATAACTAACACGCAGATGTTCTAAGAAAATGTCCCTACGTAAGGATGCGTATCGTCTACGAACACTAGAGACTAAACTTCTACCACGTGTACCGGCAATGTACCAGACTGTAGCCTTGACTGAAGCACAGGGTGAGCAAGAATGCATTGTTTGAGAACACAGTGCTGAACTAAGCTAAACAGTGTGATAGAAATAAATAAAACAAGACAGTAAAACTAGTTATTGTAAAATAACAGTGCGAGACTGAATAAAATGTATCTAGGGCAAAGTGCACAGAGGCCTAATATGTTAACCTAACAATATTGACCCGTTGTGCAAGGTTTCACTGTGGGGGTGTGGTGTGCACAGATGTGTGCATTAGTGCAGGTATTTGTTGGCTTGTGTCTGGTAAGTACATCTTGGTATAGTGTGTATAGGCTTGGGATGGTGGGTGGGGTTGGAAGTGCGTTGCAGGTTGGGTGGGGTGGGTGTGTAACTGTGCCCTTTCTTCCCATGTATACTAGGCTGTGATACTTACCGCTTGTCGTCTTCGTCGTTGGTCACGGTCCTGGAAGAATATGGCAAGGAGAAGCACTGGCATTATTTCCAACTGTCGATCTTTGCCTCTTTATATTGTTTGTTTCCACCAGGCTTTGCCTGGCGGTGGTTCCCGCCCCAGAACTGATGGTGGTGTGGTGTTTCATTATTTGGTGGGTGGGTAGGGCCTTTCCGCCAGCCTGAAGGTGGCCCTCTCCTTCGTCGGCGGGAATAGAAAGATGGCCGTGTGTGGATGGACCGCTACTTGTTTCTCATTGCCTTCATTATTTGGCAGTCCGGACGCCAGCCTGTTGGTGATAGTTACCGCCACCGCCGGTGGTGCAGTGTTTCCTGCCATGTCCATAATGACCACCTAGGTGTCTCAGGTGGGACCCCGAACATGAAGCATGCCACCAACTTGGTTAGTGGGTGAGGGGTCTTTTTAACATAACCTAAGTGTGTTGCTTTTCACAATTTTAGGGCCATATTTATACTTTTCGACGCACAACTGCGCCAACGCAGTTGTGCGTCAAAAAATCTAACGCCGGCTAACGCCATTCTGAAGCGCCATGCGGGCGCCGTATTTATTCAATGACGTTAGCCGGCGTTAGCCGGCGGAGCTGCCTGGTGTGCGTCAAAAAAAATGACGTACACCAGGCAGCGCCGGCGTAGGGGAATATGAAGCTTGGGTGTCAAAAAATGGGGCAAGTCAGGCTGAGGCAAAATTTTCGCCTCAACCCGATTTGCGCCATTTTTTTTTACTCCCAACCCCCATTGAAATGACTCCTGTCTTAGCAAAGACAGGAGTCATGCCCCCTTGCCCAATGGCCATGCCCAGGGGACTTATGTCCCCTGGGCATGGCCATTGGGCATAGTGGCATGTAGGGGGGCAGAAATCAGGCCCCCCTATGCCACAAAAAAAAAAAAAATACTTACCTGAACTTACCTTAAGTTCCCTGGGATGGGTCCCTCCATCCTTGGGCGTCCTCCTGGTGTGGGCAAGGGTGACAGGGGGTGTTCCTGGGGGCATGGGAGGGCACCTCTGGGCTCCTTCCGAGCCCACAGGTCCCTTAACGCCTGCCCTGACCAGGCGCTAAAAAACGACGCAAAAGCGGCTGGACGTCATTTTTTTTACCCTCCCACTCCCGGGCGTCATTTTTGCCCGGGAGTGTAAATACGGCGCACATGCCTCGGAGTCATTTTTTAGGCGGGAACGCCTACCTTGCATATCATTAACGCAAAGTAGGTGTCCACGCTAAAAAATTACGCAAACTCCATGAACTTTGGCGCTAGACGCGTCTAACGCCAGAGTATAAATATGGAGTTCGTTTTGCGTCGAATTTGCGTTAAAAAAACGACGCAATTCTGGCGCAAACAGAGTATAAATATGCCCCTAAGTGTTTGGAACATCACAGAAATACGTGAACACATCAAAATGATCTATAACAAAACTACTTGTGTTGGGGGGTGAGGGGTACCTAAGGTTTTGGTCCCGGGTGCGGCCTTCATCTAGGGAAAACTACCAAACCCAGACACTTTTTTAAACTGGACACCCGAGGAGTCCAGGGAGGTATGGCTTGCATGGATCCCCCAACATTTCCTTACCCAGACTCCTCTGCAAACCTCAAAATGTGCTTAAAAAAGCATATTTTCCTCACTTTTCTTAGTAGGATCACCACTCCGGTACAAATTTCCTACCACCCAGTGTTCTCATCAGTCTCCAAGTAAAATGATACCTCACTTGTGTGAGTCCCCAAAGCCTTAAGATGCATTAAAGAAAAATATGGCTTATCAACTTGCTGTGCTATCTCCTCAATCTCTACAGGATTTTGGCCTTTTTCTGTTGTAGGCACCTTGGCCACCTACACAAGTGAGGTATCATTTTTATGAGGAGACTTGGGGGAACGCTTGGTGGAAGAAAATTTGTATATCCTCTCAGGTTCCAGAACTTTCTGTCACTGAAATGTGAGGAAAAAGTGTTTTTTTGCCAAAATTTGAGGTTTGCTGAGGATTCTGGGTAAGAAAACACTGTCACACTTCCCTTTACTACCTGGGTGTCTGATTTTCAGAAATGTTTGGGTTTGGTAGGTTTCCATATATCGCTGCAGAGCCCAGGACCAAAAACGGAGGTGCCCCTTGCAAAAACAGGTAGTTTTGTATTGATCATTTTGATGTGTCCACATAGGGGGTCATTCTGACCTCGGCGGGAAAAGTCGCATACCGCCGGCCAGAAGGCCGCCATAACACCGCCGCGGTAAACCGCCACAGTCATTCTGACCCGCAACTGCCAAACCGCCAAAAACCCGACATCCACAAAAATCCGCCACACCAAAGGACAGCGAAAAAATGGCGCTGACCAAACCTCCACCGTCACGCCAACAGAAAAACGCCCATACCATTCCGACCCACAAATCCACGCGGCGATCTTTCAAACGCGGTATTCCATTGGCGGTACACACCGCCGCGGTCAAAATACACACACACATAGAAAACTCAGCAACATTGGTCAGTTCGAAATACGCACACCTGATACACATACTAATACCACTCCCACACACCCAACACAATATAAAGCACACACCCACATCACCCACAAGCCCCTACGACCCGAAATCATTGATGAAGGCGAGAGACAGAGCACAGAATAGAGAATCCCACAACACAGAGGCACACAACACCATCACCCACACAGAATCCACGCACCAAACACCACACACCACCACACGCACCACACCCAGCACCACAAACGCCACCCCACACCTCAACCACACCACCCCATGGCACCCCAAAGACACCCCAGGTTCAGTGACGCCGAACTCAGGGTCATGGTGGAGGAAATAGTCCGTGTAGAGCCCCAGCTCTTCGGGGCACAGGTGCAGCACACCACAATTGCCAGGAAGATGGAGCTATGGCAAAGGATAGTGGACAGGGTTAACGCAGTGGGACAGCATCCACGCAATCGGGAGGACATCAGGAAGAGATGGAACGACCTACGGGGGAAGGTGCGTTCCATGGTATCAAGGCACAACATTGTGGTGCAGAAGACTGGCGGCGGACCCCCTACTCCCCCAGAATTTACCGCGTGGGAGGAGGAAGTCTTGCACATCCTGCATCCTGAGGGCCTCGCAGGAGTAGGCGGAGGAATGAACTCTGGTAAGGCAAATCTTCACTACTGCTTCCCACCCCCACCCCACCTGCATGCCAAATCATACCCCCACCCTCATCCCCTCCCCCATCACACCAACCCCTAGCAAAAGGCTCATCATCACAACCCACCCATCCCAACACCAAGCCCTGCCTGCGACCACAAAGCATGGACACCCATCACCAAAGCATGCCCACTGCACACACACATCACCCCCACAAGCCACACTCACAAAAGCCCCCACAAGGAAATGCCTGCACATGGGTACACGGACACCCACCCATCACACGAAATGCCACACACAGAAGCAATAACCATACCTTTATACCCCTGCAGGACCCGAACGCCACCACACCGCCACGGAGGGTCCAGAGATGTCCATCCCACCCCCAGAAGAGGCCCCCAGCGATGACAGCAGCTCTGTCTCCCTGGAGCCAGACGACCAGCCCGGCCCATCGGGGACCTCTGGACAGTCGGATCCCCACAGACAGCCACAGGCTACAACAGACCCAACCCCCTCTGTGAACACCAGCACAGCTCCCACCCAGCGGGCCCATGCCTCTGTTCCCAGGGCACGTAAATCAGCGGTGTGTCCACCACTACAGGGCACCCAGGTTGACCCACCACCCCAACAACAACAGGGACCTGGGGGCAGTGGTAGTGGGCACACCGTCCAGGGGACAGAGGCCCAGGAACACAGGGAAACTGAGAGGGCTGCTGTGCGACAGGGGGGGGACAGGCCCGGGGAACCGACTCTCCAAGAGGCCCTCTCCACCATCATGGGAGCATACTACCCAGGAGACGATGGCGACGGTACTGGCCCGGTTCCAGGAGATCCAGGAACTGCAGGAGGAACGGTACATGGGGTTCAGGGAGGAACTGAGGAACATTGGTTCCGCAATGGGGACCATCGTCCTGGCCCTTACCCAGATCGTCACCACATTGCGGGACCATGTGGCACCCCAAAGGGCCCCTGTCACTAGCCCAGGCCAGGAACAGCCTACCACCTCCGCCGGCGCTAGTGGACAGGAGGCCCCCACACAACGACAGGCCACCAGAACCCCACCTCCTGCAGAAGATGAACCACCCCGCAAGCGGAACCTGAGATCCCACAAGAAGACAGAGTAGGATTGCAAGACCCATGCCAGCCTAAGATACCCCCTGATGTCATCCCACTGTCCCACATTGTCACCCTGTCCAACCTTGAACTGCCCTTGCTCCATCCTTCCACAGGCATATGGACAATGCACCTGTGCGACTGAGAACTGGACTCTGCCATGGACATTACTCCACCCCCACCCGCTTCCCAATCATTTACCTATATGTAGCACTTAAAATAAATCACTTATTCCACTTAAAAAAACAGGAGTCTGCTTGTATTCTTAACAAATGTATTACACATAACGGTGCAATAATGTCCAGTTACTTTGTGATGACAACATACCAATTTCAATAAGCTTTAGTCCATGGGCAAACAAAGCAGAAGTCAGGCAGTGGGTCATACAGTTCTGAAAAGGGAAGGGAAAGTCACAAATCAGTGAACAGGAACTGGGGGGAAACACAGACAGTGGAGAAGCATGAGGCCTCAAGTAAATGTAAATTGGGGTGGCTGTTCCTTACCTGTGTGCTACTGAAAGTATTGTTGTATGACTGTATCCCTGTTGTCCGTGTCGTCCCCGTCGTCTTCCTCCTCTTCACTCTCCACAGGCTCCACAGCTGCAACAACACCACCATCTGGACCATCCTCCTGCAGAAAAGGCACCTGGCGTCGCAATGCAAGATTGTGAAGCATACAGCAGGCCACGATGATCTGGCACACCTTCTTTGGTGAGTACATGAGGGATCCCCCTGTCATATGCAGGCACCTAAACCTGGCCTTCAGGACCCCGAAGGTCCTTTCTATGATCCTCCTAGATCGGCCATGGGCCTCATTGTACCGTTCCTCTGCCCTGGTCCGGGGATTCCTCACTGGGGTCAGTAGCCACGACAGGTTGGGGTAACCAGAGTCACCAATTAGCCATACACGGTGTCTCTGTAGCTGTTCCATCACATAAGGGATGCTGCTATTTCGCATGACATACGCGTCATGCACTGACCCAGGGAACTTGGCATTTACATGGGCGATGTACTGGTCAGCCAAACAGACCACCTGGACATTCATCGAATGATAACTTTTTCTGTTTCGGTACACCTGCTCACTGTCTTTGGGGGGAACCAAAGCCACATGGGTCCCATCAATGGCACCAATGATGTTGGGGATATGTCCAAGGGCATAGAAATCACCCTTCACTGTAGCCAATTCGCCCACCTCAGGGAAAATAATGTAGCTCCGCATGTATTTCATTAGGGCAGACAACACTCTGGACAAAACCTTAGAAAACATAGGCTGAGACATCCCAGATGACATGGCCACTGTTGTCTGAAAAGACCCACTTGCCAAAAAATGGAGTACTGACAGAACCTGGGGGTTGGCGGATGGGGGACATCAGGTCTGGCTCCAGCTGGGCACATAGTTCATGTATAGTTGCTCTGTCAAGCCGGTATGTAAGTATGATATGTCGTTCTTCCATTGTCGACAGGTCCACCAGCGGGCGGTACACGGGAGGATTCATCCTTCTCCTCGCAAGTCCCTGCGGACGGTGCCTAGGAAGGACAACATGGAGCACAGAGTCAAGCAACCCACAGGTACGTTCACACAGCTTGCACAGTACACGAATCGCTATGCATGGAACGGCTTGTATGAGTGGCTATGCAAGGCCTAGGCCTGTGTGACGCAGTAGAAATCATGCCATGTGGGCCCTTGAAATGGCGGCTGCCTGACCTGTGAAGTGTGACAGTGGGATGTGAGGTCACTGCGCTGGCGTGGCACACCGTGGCGGTAGACGGTCGAAGACCGCGGCGCAAAGCAGCATTGGTTAACATTGAACCCTATGGGTCTCAGGAGCCAATGACGATGTGCGCCGGCGGTCGCGGTACGCACCGCCGCGGTACGCACCGCCGCGGGCGTGACCACCATTTTCTATCTGATTAATCACTCGAGACCTGATCATCCACAGGAGAGGACCTATACTGCAAGTGCTGCTGTGACCTCGGTCTGGGAGATACAATGGCTGCTGCGACTGGGGAAAGGGCCCCTGACTTCACTGCCGAAGAATTGGAGGAACTTGTTGATGGGGTCCTCCCCCAGTATGCGCTACTCTACGGTCCTCCAGACCAACAGGTTAGTACACAGGGTGCACGTTGAATGGGCTATGCCTGTGTTGAGTGGGGTGTATGTAAGATGGCGGGGAGGGGAGCGAATAAGGACTGCAACGCACGAAAGATGAGAGCATGTGCCACATGCCAAGGTTGGGGCCACTCACATTGACCAGGCAGAAAACGGATGCGATTTCTTTTTCCACCCTGTACATGTCACATAGGTCAGCGCCCATCAGAAGATCGACATTTGGCGTGCCATCGCCAAGGACGTCTGGGCCCTGGGGGTCCACAACAGACGGGGCACCCACTGCCGAAAGAGGTGGGAGGACATCCGCCGCGGGACCAGAAAGACCTCTGAGTCTCTGCTGCGGATGGCCTCCCAACGTAGGAGGGGTGCCAGCCGCCAATTGACCCCCCTGATGTCCCGGATCCTGGCGGTGGCCTACCCCGATTTGGATGGGCGCGTGAGGACATCACAGCAGACACAAGGGGGTGAGTATCAGCACATTCTGCTATCTTTGCGCGCAGGGAAGGTGTCTGGGTGGGGGAGGAGGGCTGTGGCTATCTCCAGGCCAGGGCGCATTCTGTAGGCTAGGCCCCTCTGTTAGACACGGCCCTGTGCCCCCGCCCCCCCACCTCTGTAGGGTGCCAAGTACAGCTATCCATGGTCCGGCCTCACCCATGTGTGCATTTGTCGTCCATAGACCCGTAGGACTAGTCACAATAACTGAGTAGTGTACCCCCATTGCGCGGCCTAGTTCAGGGGGCTTCTGTGTCTGTCCTCTCCGACAACGGTGTTGCCAATGCATGCACTCAACCTGTCTTCATTTCTCTACCCCCCCCCATTTTCTTTGTCTTCCTGTTCATGTGTGCATTAGCATCATCTGGCGGAGGAGAAGTGGCATTGGAGCACTAGGGAGCTGCATCTCACATGGCCCCGGAGGGCCATACGACAGACTCCGAGTACACCAGTGAGACGGAGGGCGAGTGGAGCTCCACAACGGGGACCCGTGGAGACGTCAGCGACACCGACACATCCTCGGAAGGGAGCTCCCTAGCGGTGGCGGCAACATCCGTGCCCACCGCCACAACAGGTACAGCCGCCACCCAGCGCACCAGCCCCGCCCTCCAGCAGCCCCTCAGCCTTCGCTCCGTGCCCGCTCACCCAGGAAGGCGGGCATCTCCTTCGCCCCAGGCACCTCAGGCCCTGCCCCAGTTACCCCTGCTGCCCTCAGTGACAGTGAGGAGGTCATTGACCTCCTCAGGACACTCATTGTTGGGCAGTCTACCCTCTTGAATGCCATCCAGGGTGTAGAAAGGGAGGTGCATCGGAGCAATGCATACCTGGAGGGCATTCATTCGGGTCAGGCTGCCCATCAGCGATCGTTCAACGCTCTGGCCTCAGCACTGACGGCAGCCATTGTCCCTGTCTCCAGCCTCCCTCTTCTGACTCCCTCCACCCAGTCCCAGTCTCCTGTTCCTCTGCCTATCCCATCCACACCATCAGACCAGCCTGCACACACCTCTACACCCAAGGGCAGCTCATCCAGACATAAGCACCACAGATCCCACAGGCATTCACCCAAGCAACATCTAGATGCAGACATGCCAACAGTCACTACCACCTCTGTGTCCCCCACCTCCTCATCTCCCCCCTCCCTCCCTGTGACGTCTCCACTCACACCTGCATGCACACCACCATCAGCCAGTACTTCCATCACCAGCACACCCTCCATTACAGTCCGCACACGTGCAGTCACCACCCCCACTGCCATTTACACGTCCCCTGTGTCCTCTCCCAGTGTGTCTGTCACCCCCTGTCTGTCTGTGTCAGCACACTTGACTCTCCTACAACCACATCCTCTTCCTCCACTCCCAAACCCACTACACCTACCCGTCCCTGTCCTCCCCAAGTCCTTTTCCTTTCCAACCTTGAACTCGTTCCAATCACTGACCCACCCCCTCCATCTGGTAAGACCAAAAAAAGCACCTCAGCCACCACCGGCCCTGCATCTACTGTGACCATAGTGCAGGGCTATTGGAGTCCACCAGATCCTAGGGCAGGAACATCGGCCAGCAGCAAGGGGACAGCCAGCCCCCCAACCTGGGAAGAGGACAAAGAAGAAAAAGGCCCGGCGCGACAAGCCTGAGACGGCTGCCACCAAGGACAGTAGCCTTGCCCCGTCACCTGCCACATCATCCAAGGGAGGCAAGGGCCACAGAGCTCCAGCGAAGGAGGGCAAGGGCAGCAGGGCGGAGAAGTCAGGCAGCAGGCGAGCTGGCCAGGAGGGCCCCACCAGACCCATCCCGGGTGTGACGGACGACACCCACGGGCCCAGGACTCCATCACAGGAGGGCGCCGCAACCGCAAGTTCGGATCATGAATGAGCGGGAAGTCTTGCCCAGGTCTGGCTCCCTAGACACACAGGACAAGCACCGCTGAACAGGGCCCCGCCGGGAGGAGCACCGCTGAACAGGGCCCCGCCGGGGCAAGAACCGCTGAACAGGGCCCCGCCGGGGCAAGAACCGCTGAACAGGGCCCCGCCGGGAGGAGCACCGCTGAACAGGGCCCCGCCGGGAGGAGCACCGCTGAACAGGGCCCCGCCGGGGCAAGAACCGCTGAACAGGGCCCCGCCGGGAGGAGCACCGCTGAACAGGGCCCCGCCGGGAGGAGCACTGCTGAACAGGGCCCGCCGGGGCAAGAACCGCTAAACAGGGCCCCGCCAGGAGGAGCACCGCTGAACAGGGCCCCCCGGTAGGAGCACCGCTGAACAGGGCCCCCCCGGTAGGAGCACCGCTGAACAGGGCCCCGCCGGGAGGAGCACTGCTGAACAGGGCCCCGCCGGGGCAAGAACTGCTGAACAGGGCCCCGCCGGGAGGAGCACCGCTGAACAGGGCCCCGCCGGGGCAAGAACCGCTGAACAGGGCCCCGCCGGGGCAAGAACCGCTGAACAGGGCCCCGCCGGGAGGAGCACCGCTGAACAGGGCCCTGCCGGGAGGAGCACCGCTGAACAGGGCCCTGCCGGGAGGAGCACTGCTGAACAGGGCCCCGCCGGGGCAAGAACCGCTGAACAGGGCCCCGCCGGGAGGAGCACCGCTGAACAGGGCCCCGCCGGGGCAAGAACCTCTGAACAGGGCCCCTCCGGGGCAAGAACCGCTGAACAGGGCCCCGCCGGGAGGAGCACCGCTGAACAGGGCCCCGCCGGGACAAGAACCGCTGAACGGGCCCCGCCATCTCAAGCACCGCTCCGCTGGGCCCTTCCTGTCAAGCACCGCTCCACTGGGCCCTTCATCTCAAGCAGCGCTCCGCTGGGCCCTTCCTGTCAAGCACCGCTCCGCTGGGCCCTTCCTGTCAAGCACCGCTCCGCTGGGCCCTTCATCTCAAGCACCGCTCCGCTGGGCCCTTCATCTCAAGCACCGCTCCGCTGGGCCCTTCCTGTCAAGCACCGTTCCGCTGGGCCCTGCCGTCTCAAGCACCGCTCCGCTGGGCCCTGCCGTCTCAAGCACCGCTCCGCTGGGCCCTTCCTGTCAAGCACCGCTCCGCTGGGCCCTTCATCTCAAGCACCGCTCCGCTGGGCCCTTCCTGTCAAGCACCGCTCCGCTGGGCCCTTCCTGTCAAGCACCGCTCCGCTGGTCCCCGCCGTCTCAAGCACCGCTCCGCTGGGCCCTTCATCTCAAGCACCGCTCCGCTGGGCCCTTCCTGTCAAGCACCGCTCCGCTGGGCCCTTCCTGTCAAGCACCGCTCCGCTGGGCCCTTCATCTCAAGCACCGCTCCGCTGGGCCCTTCCTGTCAAGCACCGCTCCGCTGGGCCCTTCCTGTCAAGCACCGCTCCGCTGGGCCCCGCCCTCTCAAACACCGCTCCGCTGGGCCCTTCCTGTCAAGCACCGCTCCGCTGGGCCCTTCCTGTCAAGCACCGCTTCGCTGGGCCCCGCCCTCTCAAACACCGCTCCGCTGGGCCCTTCCTGTCAAGCACCGCTCCGCTGGGCCCGCCGTCTCAAGCACCACTCCGCTGGGCCCTTCATCTCAAGCACCGCTGGCCCATTGACAGTGCCGGTTCTGTGTCGAGCAGGGCTTCAGGGAGCACTCGGGGCACCATGCCTCCTCCAATCACAGTGGAGTCGGTAATCCATCTGATGGACTGTGGCTTTGCACCCCCCAGGATGGGACAGTGGGCATGGAGGCCCCTCGTGGATCTGGCGTCGTGGACTCATGTGGCTGAGGTGCCCCCCCTTCCCTTCCCCTTGAGGTGCCTGTAGTTTTATCATCTGATGCCCCTGCAGTGTTCTCTCCAATGGTATCTGGTCTCCTGTGTGGGCTTTGCCCATGTGTTTGTGCACATTGGCCCACGGACTATGGAACTTTGACGGAATGTGCCGGACTTTTTGCCTATGGATATCTTGTTGACTATGTTCATTCCTTATTTTTGTATCTTTTATATGGCATATTTGCCATTCCTTCAATGGAGCTATTTATACATATATTGTATCGAACATTTAAATTGTGTCTTTGCATTATTCCGGGGGGTTTGTGTGGTATCACTCTGACTTGTTCCTCGGCATTGGGGTGTAGGTATTTGTGGTGGGGGGGTGGGTGTATGGCGCATGTGTGTGCCCGTAAGCTTTCCTCCTCCCCCCTCCCCTGTGTCGTAGGTGCAGTACTCACCGCTGTCGTCTGCGCCGGCGTTCGTACTCCTGGTAGATGAGCAGGTAGACAATAGCTGGTAGGATGTGTAATTCGGGCTCCAAGCTGTCCTCCTTCCTCGTGGAGTGTGTATAGGTGAGCGTTTTCCCGTTCGTAGTCTGTTTCCACCGTGTTTTTATCGGCGGGGCTCCCGCCCCGGAAAAGGTGGCGGATTGGTGAGTTGTGATAGGGTGGGCGGTACATTGTCTGCCGCCTGCCTGATGGCGGTGACCGCTGCGCTGTTTGTCGGTCCCGCCGTGGCGGTCGGAGTGTTAATGTGGCGGCCTGTGTTGGCGGTTCCCGCCAGAGTTAGAATACCATTTTTTTGACCGCCGGCCTGTTTGCGGGTTGGCCGCCGCTTTAACACCGACCGCCAGGGTCAGAATGACCGCCATAGTGTTTTGCGGCATTTCCTTTCGCAGGCAATAGGCCTACCCACACAAGTGAGGTACCATTATTATCGGGAGACTTGGGGGACCACTGGATGGAAGGACATTTGTGGCTCCTTTCAGTTTCCAGAACTTTCTGTCACCGAAATGTGAGGAAAAAGTGTTTTTTTTTGTTGCCAAATATTTAGGTTTGCAAAGGATTCTGTGTAACAGAACCTGGTGAGGGCCCCACAAGTCACCCCATCTTAGATTCCCCTAGGTGTCTAGTTTTAAAAAATGCACAGGTTTGGTAGGTTTCCCTAGGTGCCGGCTGAGGTAGAGGCCAAAATCCACAGCTAGGTACTTTGCAAAAAACAGCTCTGTTTTCTTTGGGAAAATGTGAAATGTCCACGTTGTGTTTTGGGGCATTTCCTGTCCCGGGCACTAGGTCTACCCACACAAGTGAGGTACCATTTGTATCAGGAGACTTGGGGGGGCACTGCTGGTTGATAGCTCCCTTTCTGCATTTCAACCATACAACCCTAAACACAGGATACTCAGCTGCATCTGCATACTGATGAGTCTTCCTGAGCATGAAGGGTGGAGGGACTCTCACTTACACTTCAAAGGCTATTGGCCTAACCTCACACAAAGGACTGATAACCCCCCACAGATCTCCTGGCAGACAGCACTACAGGACTGGGTTGAAAGGGGAACTGATGCACTTCAAAACCAGTCTCCTCCACTTCAAAGGTACATTTGGGTATATATACAGTGCCTGTGACCCACTAAAATCAGACACATCTGGAACTACAACTGGGCTCTGTCAGAAGGACTGCTTTGTTGCCCAAAGGACTCATCTGGACTGCTTTTCTGGAAGGACTGCTCTCCTGCTTGTTGCCCTGCTGCCTACCTCTACCCGACTTTTCCGAAAGGATTTTGCCTTTCCCCCACAAGTGATCTCCAAGGGCTTGTCTGCTTGCTTCCTGTTAAGAAGTCTCAGGGCCATCAAAGATATCACCCAAGAGAGAAAATCCACCTGTTAGAAAAATCTGTGCAACGCCTGCAGAATGGAAGCAGCGCCTGTCTCTCGTCTGAAAAATCACTGCAGTGCTTACAGAATAGACGCAGCACCTGTTTCATCATCACAACGCCTTTAGATTTCACACACATCGTCCCTGGGCATCAGCTTGTCATCAATCCCCACTCTACAGGAAGGAACCAAGGCTGCATGCTCAGAAATAGGTGTATAACCTTGTCTGTGATGAAAGAATTGATGCATCACCTCCACCGTGACGGAAACATCATTATTGGTGATCACGAATGGTTGTACTGCTATTTTGAGATACAAAACTCAAAAGAACCCTTAGAAAACAATGAACTAAAATATCACTACAATGACCAGAAGCACACAAAGGGACCCACCCTAGATATACTCATAGCCAAACATGATGCACTTTCACTTCACTCTATCATACCAGTAGACTAGACAGATCACCCAAATGTCCCCTTCCAACTAACAGCTGTAAACCCAAAATAAAATAATCTATCCCATAGCTTTCAAAGCTAGGTAAGAAACATGAAACAAATCTCTTTGAATGAACTGGAGGACAAGATCATCACCCACTTATACCCACCAGAAGGGCTACACTCAGCTGATGGCCTCATACTACACTACAACTTAGTGATCTAGAACATACTACACCAAACTTCCCTCATTAAACTCAAAAGGCTCAGAAGCAATCACAATCAATCAGGATATTGGTTTAGCAGAGAGCTTAACAGAGAGAAGATACAGCTCAGATAAGCAGAAAAAAGATGAAGCCAAAACCCATCAACCTCACACCTCATCCTCTTATGCTTAAAATACAACACATACAAAAGCATGTGTTCTGAGAAAAAGGGTAATTTTTTTAGCAAAGCTGGTGAACTCAGAAACTGCCCCAAAGAGCTGTTCAACATCTTAAAACAACAAATATCCCATGCTATCGAAACAAACACAACTGCCACCATAGACTGCTGCAAAGAATTTGCTAAATTATTTTCAGAAAAAGTCATAAAGATCAAATTCTCACTGATCATCTTCCCTGACAACAACAGCCCATCAACAGAGATGATTCCAAAAGTGCTTACTAAGAGTATAGAGACAAAAGGAACCAACAATCTAATCTTCCACAAACACCTGTAAAGCAATGCATTGTGGCATGATTTCATCAAACACATGGAAGAAGATAGCATCAAAGTCATATCTAAATACATGGTGGACGAGCACCGATGGTACTCCACTCCAAGCCATCCATCCTTCAATCACCTGGAATCTGGACCCTGCGCCCAGCATCAGAATTAATTTAAGTCCCTCTATGGCAGTACCCGCTGCTGCAGTCCATCTTTGAGGGCTGAGGTGCTCTGCACATGTTAGGTGTACCTCCAGCAGCTGAGCGGAAGACCATTTCAACACCTGGCCAGTGCAGGTCGGCTGGGACAACCATCAGTGCCTGGATCAGGGTGCAGTGTTGAGGCCCGGTATGCCCCCAGCCGGGAGGCAGAGGTCTTGTGGCTCAAGGGGCCACATGGTGCTGTGAGCCCATGGATGGCAGACCAACTTATGAGCAAATGGAGTGTGGCCTACTGGAGACCTGAACCTCGCCCTCCAGTGAAACCAAAGAGGCTATTAGAAACACTCAGCGGTGCCTGGATTGGGGCCTGGGCAATGTGTTGAGGCAGCAGCTGCATGCATTGGCCTGAGATGGCCCAAGGTGCCCACAGTAGATGGTAGGAGGCCCCTGCAGCAGAGGGCGGACTGTGAGTCCCTCGGGGGGCAATCAGGACCAGCAAAATGTGCCGGTAACCAGTACCGGCGGGGCCCCATATCCCCCTGGAACCACATCACACTAAAGAGGAATACACTGCAGAGCGAGTATCTGCTATGGGCCCACAAAGATGGTGAGTGTGGCGGGGGTCTAGCCCCGGCTTCCTGGCTGTATCAGCACCAAGATCAGGGCACAGAGGGAAGGGGCAGCAATGGAGGGAATGGCCCCAAATGGACAATGTGCAACAAATAAGGCCTGTAAATATTGAGAGAGGTTTCAAGCCCACTCCTTAAGCCCTGCCCAGCCCTGCTGCACATCAGATGCTGTGAGGTGAGGAAGGGAGGGCTCCTACACCTCTTGAACTCCTCCATACAGGCCAGGCTCTGAGCACCCGCAGCCTTGTGGGAAGCCCATGATCAGACTGAAACTGACCATGGTGGGGGGCCCCCCATAATTGCTGCATAGCATACCCACTTACAAACAGCACCTGATCCAAGGTGGGGGAGCAGCGTGATCCCAGCGAGTAGGTGTAGAGAAGGAGGGCCACCCTGTGGCCGGAGGAGTACATGCCCCTCGTGGCCTTGGATTGGACCCACAGGCATGCTGCACCCTACCGCCCCAACAGATACTGTGTGTAGTGATGAGGCTTTGCAGCACAGACTGCAGAGGGCTGTGGCGGATGTTGGGGGCCCTAGCACTCAAGGACAGAGGAGCAACTGCCAAAAATAGCAAGAGAAAGGACAAGCAGCTTTCACTGGGAATTCAGCCCCCCCTTTTGTGAAGATCAGACTTAGGGGAGTGTCCATTTTCCATCCATGCACCATCACAACAGTATGCTAGCCAGGGATGGACTCAACTGATGCTGCTACAAGGGAGGAGGGAGGTTCCCCAGAGTGTAAAACCATGGGTTGAGTGAGGTCCACCACGTCAACTTCGAAACAAGAGGTGCTTGACCCCCATCTACGATACCAAATATCCTTATCCTTTCCTTTGCAAATGAATTACACACTGCTGAATCAAAGTTTAATCCAACATACAACGGAAGGGGTGCAAATACTGTGATCGACTACGTCTTAATGTCAACCCATTTTTCACACTACCTCAAGAAATATACCCTGCATGACATTGTAATTAGTGGCCACTACCCCCAGAGCCTTAACCTCCTAATAACCCCCACAACAGCTGATAGAGACGACAGGCCCACCCTGTTAGATAACATTGAGTTATCGCTGCGTAACGGATACACCCTGAAATGGTCACAGACTGACCCCGACTTCTTCCTCAAACAGCTACTAAGTAACTGCAAGCACGCTTTTATAGACTGTTTAAGTGAGAACATAGACCCAGGGCGACGTTTGAACACCTTTACATTGATCATGCAATTTATAAAGAAAGCCCTTACTACCAGAAGGGATAACCTGGGGAAAAAAAAGGGCCACTGGTTGATTTGATTATAATTGCTCACAAGCACATAGGACACTGAAAAAAGCTTTAAAAGCCCTAAAAAGATCCTTAACCGAGATACGTAAGTGTAGACAAGAATACAAAGCAGCAATGAAGGGAAGGAAATTGTCCCTAAAAAGAACCCTGTGGGAAACTCTACATACAGCTAGCCGCACAAAAGATAACATTCTTTTTTGGAAAACAATTAACTCACCTATGCTTGGGGATAGAGACTCCCCCAGAATGGAAATAGCGATCTCCGAAGAAGACTGGATCGCACACTTTTCCAAAACATATGCACGAGTCAGCGAAGAGAACTCTACATTACCCGCATATGATCAAGCCCTACAGGAAGGCACACGCTTGTTAATAACCCCACAATTTAGTCTTGAGGAGGTAGAGGAAGCCATATTCCTAAGCAAATCAGGAAAAGCTCCGGGCCCCGATGGCGTTCCGATAGATATATACAAGGCCAACATCCACTTATGGGGCCCTGTATTAATGCAGTCACTAAGGGCCATTTGCATACAAGGTCCCCTACTATCTTGGCGAGATTCTAATATAATTCCTATATATAAAAAAGGTGACCGTCTTAACCCAGCCTGTTATAGACCCATCTCCCTGCTGGACTCAACAGCTAAATTAGCAGGGAGAATCATCCTGAACAGATTGCAAACATGGGCAGAAGAAAAGAGAGCTTTATCTCCTGTACAATACGGATTCCGGAAAGGCATTGGGACAGTGGAACAAAGCCTGAATTTAAGTATCATCATAGGAAAGTATACAAGGATAAGAGAAGGCAATTTGCATCTGGCTTTCATTGACCTATCATCAGCATTTGACTGTATACTACATGACAAGTTATGGGACATTTTAACCAGCTTGGGGGTAGAACCAGCTATAATCCAGTTTATACGAGATATGTATTCAGGGTGCAGAGCAAGAGTGAGGTACGGCCTATAGGGGGAGAGTACTCACCCTTTTGGCATATTTAGAGGTGTGCGCCAGGGCTGTGTTCTCGCCCCGTTCCTGTTCTCGATGTATACTGTATAAACAACTTAGAAAATGTGTTGGCTACTAACTGCAAAGATCTACCCCAAATAGGCAATCGCGCTGTCCCGGTCCTACTTTATGCAGATGATGCAGTTTTAATGGCCAAGACCCCGTTAGCCTTACAAAAATTATTAACTACTTGTATTACATTTATGTCACGATTGGGTCTTACTGTCAATCACTCAAAAACATTTATTATGAACTGTGGTGGGAAACGCGGCAAATCCTATAACATTACAACCGCGGAGGGGAGAGTAGAAACCGCGCGCACCTTTTCCTATCTGGGCATAATGTTTGACAATCAGGGCTCTTGGGCTAATTGTAAGAAGACAAAAAAAGCCCAGCTTATAAAAACAACAATGGCTTTAAGGTTTTTTTCTAAAAGAATAGGGGGGATTACCCCGCCAAATATGATAAAAATGTACAAAGCTAAGTGCATCCCAGCAGCCACGTATGGGTCCGGTATCTGGGGATACACCGATTGTAATCTGGTACAGACGGTTGAAAATGACTTTTTAAGATATTTATTGATGGTACCAAAAGGTACATCATCATACATAATTCATTCAGAACTGGGATCCCCCTTTATTACCGACTTGATAAAGATTCAACCCTTACTGCTATGGCACAAAATCTGGACCTCGGAACATACTGAACTAAATAAGGCCATTTTGACCGACTGCATGGAGTCTATATACGCAACAAGGGTGCCTTGGCTAAAATACATTATGACCTTTTTTTCAAACATGGCTAATAAAGCTTATTACACAAATCCAGCTCTCCTGGAAACAATCTCTAGGAAGGACCTGAGTGCTCTGGCATTAAAATATTTAGAAGACTTACGATGGGAGGTTGAATCAAAAAAGCACACCGTCATTCACAATCAAATAATCCTGTCAACGGAGGCTATCCAGCCTTACCTGATGAACGTGATAAATCCCCGCCATCGTTTTGTGCTCACCAGACTGAGGCTGGATACATTCCACCATTTAGTGACCTTCCCAACCATGAATGATTGGAGCACCACCTTGAAGGCCTGCCCATGTGACGCAAAGGCACTACAAACCACAATTCATGTGGTTTTATTTTGCAAACTGTACGCCAAGCAAAGAAAGCGCCTAGTAGTCCCTCTCTTAAGGCTAATCAATCTCCCTCAGTGTCGTACTGCGTACGCCAGCCTCCAGGTACTATCATCCATTGAGATGTGCGGAACCGTGGCCAATTTTTTATGCTCCGTATTAACCACAAGAAAGCGCATGGGGGTAGCAACATAACTTGAACTATTTTAGATCTTTTATTATTGTAAATCATTAAGATTTATTGTATTTATTGTATATTAAAATGTAAAATAGTGTTACTTTTATGACTTGCTGAAAGTCGAATAAAGTCTTTGTACTACTACTACCAAATATCTCTCAGTTAGAGACCATGTGCAGTCTCACTGAGCCACCACAGTACAAGCTTGACCAAGTGTTAGCCGCGTTCAAATGCTCCCAGAAATCTACAGAAACAGCCCTGGGGTCCCCAGTAACGTGGATTATAGCACCCATGTCACCCCTCCTTGCCCCACTTCTAATTCGTCTACCATCTCTCAGAGCTGAAGTATGCACATACATCCTTGCCAATAATGCCCCCCCCCCAAAAAAACACAAAAATAAAAGTTCTACATGCTATGACTTTTCTGTTCTGGTTTGGACACAAGTAGGCAGGGCATCCTCAGATTGCCCCCCTTTCTGGGTTCAGATACATAACTTATGGCCCACCAGCTTACCGAGAAGAACACCACCAACCATATCTCTGGCCCTGTCCCACCTGGATGACCGCCTCAGAGACATGGCATCAAGGGCCACATGTACGTATGTTTTGCGAATCGCAAATCGGTCACAGCGCTATTTGCGACCGTGCAAAATGCGAAATGGTATGTACAAATGCCATTTCGGAGTCCCAAATAGCAATGAAACCAATCACTGAATCGCAAACATTTGCAACTCGAGTTTGCGACTCACAATTAGGAAATCGCAATTTGCAAGTCGCAAACAGAATGTAGAAGGCAGTCACAAATTGCGAATAGTCGCAAATAGGCCATTTTTCCACACCCAGATTAGCACTGATTCCAAACAGGTGGTAACCAGAACCAAAGTATAAAAGCAGACCCAGAAGGCATCTGCGTTTTTCAAAATGGCTGCACTCTACGTGATTGCATGGAGGAGGCGAGTCCAGGTAGCCCAGCAGAGGAGGAGGAGGAGTAGACAGTAGAGAATACACAGAACCAGGCAGACCATATTTCAACAGACTGAGGAGGAAATATATGACAAATATAGACTGAGCAGCGCAGTCATTTTAGAGATTATAGACATGCTGAAACCTCAGCTAGAATGCCAAACCCTGCACAGCTGCTCCATCCCCACACATGTGCAAGTGCTGTGCTCACTGCACCTCTTGGCCTCGGGTAGCTACAAGGGGGTGATTGCAGTTGGTGGTGGGGTGTCCCAAAATGCCCTGTCACGATTCTTTAGCAGGCTCCTAGATGCCATACTCACACAGATGTCCAGATACATATACCTTCTCAGGAATGCGGAGGAAATACACAACACCAAATTGGACTTCTACAGAATTGCAAACTTTCGCCATGTAATAGGGTGTGTAGACCGGACTCATCTACCCATATGTCATCCTGCAAATCTGGAATTTGTTTTCCGCAATTGAAATTTACTCAGTCACTCAACATCCAGGTGGTATGTGATGCCCATAATGTCATAACTGATATAGTGGCAAAATTTCCAAGGAGCACACATGATGTGTACATATTCAGGCACAGTGGGATACACCAACACCTAGAACGTGGGGAGTTTGGTGAAGGATACTTACTAGGTACTGTGTAGTACACACCAATGTCAGAAATAAATTTCAATGCATAACCATGTGAAGCCATGCTCATATATACAGTTTTGTTACACAGGTGACAGTGCATATGCTCTTAGACCATGGATACTCACCCCACACCTAACGCCTGCCAATCAGAATGAGAGGCGCTACAACATTGGACATCGGCAAACCAGAACCGTCATTGAGAGGACCTTTGGCATGTTCAAGTCACGTTTTAGATGCCTGCACAAAAGTGGAGGTGCACTCCTATATGCCCCAGAGACTGCATGCTAGATTGTGGCGACATGTGCCATCCTACACAACATAGCATGCAGACGTGGGCTACATCTCACCCTAGATGGCACAGATTCAGAGGATGAGGAGCAGGAGCCACAACAACGACAGCCTGGGGATGGTAGGATCGCAATGGAGGGCAGATGGAGACGGTATCACATAGCAACTCATTACTTTGGCAGGTAAGTGCCAACCGTAAAAGCATTTACAAATGTAAGACACACATAGCCAGGTTGTGCAAAACAAAAATATCCTTTAATGTCAGGAGTGGCATATAGCTAACAGTAAAGAATTATAATGTAACAAAATCTGACACATTAAACTCATGTGCCTTAGGCAAAACCTAGGGAGACAACAACACACCCTCCTACGGATACGACCACCGTGGCCTGTGCCTGGTTAGTCCACTGATGTTTGGCGGGCACTGCTAATACGCAGGATGTGGGCATCTGAGGCAGAAATGCTGCTTACGCTTGATATGTCCTTACTGTCCTGAGGGGTGTCACCAATACCTCTTGCCTGGGAGGTATGAATGATGTCAACTGCAGCAGTAATGCGCCCTAGTCCCCTTGCCACATCTCCAGCAAAATAGCCTAGTTATAGCTGGAGTGTGACAGTGCGCCTTGACAGGCAGGTAGTTGTGGTGGCTAGGCGGCCAATGGACTGACTGAGCCGGTCCAAACGTGCAGCTGTGTTGCGCTCTCTACGTCTTGCATGGGCCTGATCAGCAACCATTTCCCTACACAGGTCATTGATGGCGGTGGTGAGGTTGACCATGTTGGTGTTCATGGTGGATAATTGGTTCTCAATATTTCTAAATCCCTGTGTGAGGGTCTGTTGCATTCGGTGATGGTTCCGATTCATCCTTTGCATTTGTTTGTTTTGCAGGCGGTGACTGCTCAGTAGGGATGCCTTCAGTCCAAGAAATTGTTCTGTTGTGACATCCTCCTCACCTGCATCATGTGTCAGACGACGCCTTCTACGCCCAGACCCAGCTGTTTGCAGTGGCCGACTCTCACCCATCTATGGACCCGGTGTCAGGTTTACTGCCTCATTGTCCACATCTGTCTCCTCTGTGATCTCACATGCATGGTGAACAATCAGTGTGGTACTGCACTTCCCTGCAGAAATGCTGACTGCCTCATCTGCTGTCATGGTCATCTCCCTCCACACTAGGGTCATGGGTGGTCACTTGAGGGAGGCCTGTGGGACACAGGGGGTACACTGTCAGTGCCTCTCAGATGTGTTGCTTCTCAAAATAAATATTCCTCAAAATTTGGACTACTGTACTACATTACCCATAATGCACTGAACTTGAGGTTGGCTTATCGGCATGGAACAATTTGAATGATGCATACTTTTGTAGACTGTGATTGTGTGCATGGTGCCTTGAATAGTGTACATAAGTGAGATTTGCTACTTACTTTTGGAGGTTCCAGGTGCTGAACTGTCCAGGGCCCCAATTCCTACAACAGCCTCTGGCTCCAGAGTGGTCTCCACCATGCTCTCTATTGCTGTGGGTGGTGGTAGTGTGGATGGTGCCCCACTTGTTTTATGTGCCTCCTTCAACCGCTCTGCTACCCTTTCCTTGGTTCTGGACCTGAGGTCAGGCCATCTTTTGTGCACCTCCTCGATGGAGCGATGACTGACTCCTATGGCATTTATCTTGCTTTGTATGTCCAGCCAGATCTTTTTTTGAGAGTCAGGGACACTCATTGCTACCTTCCCAGACAGGACCTCATGGTGTAGGCAGCACTCCTCAGTGACAACCTCCAACTCTTTGTCTGAGAATTTGAGCTTTATCCTCCTCCCTGCAGTGGTTGCCTCCTTAGTTTGACTTGCCATGGCTGCAGTTGCTCCTCTCAGGAGGGTGTGCCTCTGCTGTATGTGCTGGCTAGACTCCTCCCACTTCCATCGGGGGTACTTCCTGGTTCTGAGGTCATCATCCAGCACCAGGAAGTGTGATTTCTCTTTTTTTCTGCACTTGTTCGCTAGTTGCGACTCAATCACAATTTGCGATTTTGTTACACACCCATGTGCAAAATAGGAAATCACAATTCTCGATTTTGCAAATTGCGATGCAACTCGCCAGCGAAATACAAAATTGATTTGCGATTTTTTGTTACATCCCGTTTTGTGAGTCGGAAATAGCGATTAACATTGAGTCGCTATTTCCGACTCGCAATTTTTTAGCTTCGTACATGTGGCCCTAAGTACCTTAACTCTAAATGTGATCAGTCCTAGTCTCATTGAGACGCTGAAAAGGCAGGTGGATCCACCCTAATATCTAACATAAATCTAGGTTTCAATCCTTCATCATTCAGTGTTTCTCTAATCCGAAGTACCTTTGATAGGAACATAGCAACCCTATAACTAATACCAACATTACTAAGATCATATGAATATTTAAAAGCAGCCAAATGATTAAGAATTCTTTTGCTTGGACCGCTGGGCGTGGCATAGATGGAACGCATAAGGCTGTAGGTTTGACATAGGGTCAGCACTTCTGTTGTAAGAGGTGCCTTTCGAATGGATCGCTGGTTGTGATACCTCTGGTACACATGGGCTCTGGATGTGATATAGGGTTCACATACTTCAATGTTACTAGGATGAAGAGGTTTTCCCAGTGCTACCGGTTTCTTAACTCTGCTAGAATCTGAAAGATGTGAGACGTGTGTTTGCTTGGACCACTGGGCATGACACAGATGGTACACAGAACCCCTATTTATGACATAGGGTGTAATTCAGATAATAGGAAACTAGAACGATTGGGGTCCAGGAGATTAGGCATAGCTTGTGTTTGGCCAAGAGGAGCCTATGATTGCTGAAGTTATTCCTTTATTTTGCTGTATAAATTGTTGTTATCTTTGCCCCACAGCTGTTATCAACAAGATTATCAGGCACACTTAGTTCCGAGCACTACACAGAGCTTCCCCTGGATATCGGATAGCATAGGCTAGGAGCTGATTAAGGTATTTCTGACAGGCCATCCCCCCTTTATCATCAGGCATAGCAACTAGTTAACTACAAGGCCTCACACACACAGACTGAAGGGAACAACAATCACATTTTGAACACAGCAAATCAGAGGAACATGGGGGCTGCTAACAACTCTCCAACCCCCTCCAGCTCATGACAATTAGGATTGAAGGACTAGGGAAGTGCCCAAAGACCAAACAAAAGGGCATAGCCAAAACACCTGGTGCCAATTGGAAGGGCCATGTTGCACACCACATGCTGCGACTAGAGTGGCACACATGTGACCTCAGGGCATATTGCAATTACCGACCAATGTTCAGTGTGACACACCTCCTCTTTTACACATTCCCTGGGCATGTGTATTTTGAAACACAGTAGGGTACTGGAGGGCTGGCAATACCAACAGAGCGCCAGTTGCAAATTGAAATTACCAACATGCACAAGAATCACCTCATCAAGCATACCTTCAAATATATATTTGATCAGGCACGGAAAGAGGGGAGGCCCAACAGCACATAAAAAAATCAATGCTAGCCTAAACAAAAATTTTTTTTTTCTAAACTAGGGCCCATATTTATACTTGGTTTGTGCTGAATTAGTTTAATTTTTTTCAATGCGAATTCAGCACAATATATTTGAGTCCCTATGTAACTTCTGTTCAAACTTGTATTTATGGTTTATTAATGCAAAATGTTTATTATTAGGCAGGCTGCGCGCTCTAAATGAATGTTGTAAGGTCACAATGACTACTAAAAGTGGTTCCAATAAACAAAATGAATACACACATTTAAAAGTTTAAAAATATGAGGCTATGTATAATGCTCCCAGAATGCTCTCTGATTAGATGCAAATGTTTGCAAAAGTTTATTAGTAAAATTGATGATTTTTTGCATTCAAAATAAAATGTTCCAAAAAAAATGTAAGTAGGAAAGTGTTTTGCTGAATTACTGTGAAATGTTATGTGCTATCCCTTTGAAGCATTATTTAGTGAAGTGTGTTGCTGCATGCTAGTATTTGCAAATAATATTCATCATGGAAAATCAGTGTAACCATTGTAAATAAGATTACGGGAAACATGAAAATAAACATGCACTGGCAAAGCCAACCTATTTGACATTGGTGATCAGTCTTCTTGTTTTCTTAATGCATGTATTATTTTGACATGGATTTTGATATGACTTTATTGTTGTGTGGTCTGCCAGGTAACAAACACTGGCAAAAAGCACATAAAATTTGGACTTGAAAAACACACATTGCCACAGTAGTTCCTGGCACTGAACAAAACTACTTTGTGTCCCAGAATGCTCCTTGTGGAAGAACAGAATGCTGTTACTCACAGTAAATCCAGCCGATAGATGATAGAGAAAAAAAATGAATTTTAATAAAAACAATGTGGCAGATTTATAAAACTGTCTGGCAACACAGCACAGCAGGCAAAAATGCTGTGCTGCGCTGCGTTGCATGACAGGGAAGGAGCTGGGAAATCCCATATCTACAGAGATATGGGGCCAGATGTATCCAGCTCCCGGTTTGCATTTCTTAAATAGCTAATTTCTTAAAATTCGCAAATGCAATTTGCGATTAGCAAATTCCGAATCGCAAATCATTAGCGATTTGGTATCTGAAAATCACAAGTTGCGAAAACGGCAACCCGGAACACCCTGATGACATCACAACCAGGAAGTGAGTCAGCCCATGCTGTTTCCAGGAGCCACACCCAAAGGAGCAGGCAGGGAGACACAGCCCAGCACCAGGAAGCCAGCCTTGCGATCCAGCCAGGACCAAATTGCAACATGGCCAATGATGGGAAGGTGAAGGACAAGGGAGACAGGAAGTGTAAGCTCAAATTCAGTGAGCAGGAATTGGAGGTGCTCACTGAGGAGGTTGTCAGGAACCATGACAAACTCTTTGGTGAAGAACTCACTACAGGTCCCTGAAAGTGAGAAAAGGAAACTGTGGTTGGAAATCCAGACAAATATCTGTGCAGTGGGTGTTGCACAGCGTTCTGTATCAAAATTGCGAGTCGGTATTTGCGATTTCTTAAAATTCGCAAATGCAATTTGTGATTAGCAAATTCCGAATCGCAAATTATTCGCGATTTGGTATCTGAAAATCGCAAATTGCAAAAACGGCAACCCTGAACACCCTGATGACATCACAACCAGGAAGTGAGTCAGCCCAGGCTGTTTCCAGGAGCCACACCCACAGGAGCAGGCAGGGAGACACAGCCCAGCACCAGGGAGACAGCCTTGCGATCCAGCCAGGACCAAATTGCAACATGGCCAATGATGGGAAGGTGAAGGACAAGGGGGACAGGAAGTGTAAGCTCAAATTCAGTGAGCAGGAATTGGAGGAATATGTTCAGCCATATAGAGAAACAACACACGCAAGTCAAAGTGATACGATGTCAGAGTACAAAATTTACTATTGGGCTACTTATTGTGAGATATAAATAAATGACATGCTGCACGTTGTCGTTGCAGATGTCCCGGGCCCTGCTGCATCAGAAGGTGGAAATGTGGGGGATGTTGAATCACAGCCACAGTCCGACTCCAACACAAATGAGTCTCTCAGTATTGCACCAACCAGACGCAGGGCAAGGGTGTTACCTCTCCCAGAGTACAACCTTGACTCAGATGAGATGCTGGATGAACTCCCCACACCACCCCCAGAGGATAGATCCACAGGAACACAGCAGTCCCTGCCCCAGCATCAGTCAACTCTCCTCAGGAGGCGTCACGATGCAGGCAGACAGTGCATTGAGGAAGAAGAGGGCCCATCAATCTTTGGCGCCCTTGAAGCTTCCATGCTGAAAGTGCAGCGCCTGCAATTCAAACATATGAGGTCAATGCACAGGCAGTTGGTGTCATTCAATCAGAACATGGACGCAATGAGGAAGCAGTTGGAGTCACTGAATGAGAGACAGCAAACAGCAGCTGAAAACACAAAGGACCTGACACATGCCATTAGGGACCTCTGCACTGAGATTCAGCAGGAGCGTGTCAGCCACCGTAGGCGCCATCACCAATGTATGAGAATGTTTGATGGCTTCTACAGATCGGTCAATCAGCTTGCTAGCTCAACTGCCACGATATCACGATGTGCTCTGGGCATGGGCTGGTGGAGATAGTGAGGAGTTCTCTAGCCTCAGCAGTCTTACAGCCCCTGTGATGGATCCTAGGTGTGGCAGTACCAGATACAGTACTGCCAGTGAACCCACTACAAGAGGTGCCAGTGAGGCCACTGAGCACTCAAGTGGAGTGCGTGGACATTGGAAGTAATTTTAAGGCCTACAGGGGACTATCGTAACATGTAGCTGTACAGTTATACTATGATGCTATTAGTGTGACACTGTTATTTGCACATGGTAGCCTATGGTTCATGGCTATGCCCTATTGACACATACGTTACCTGAAGTCAGGGTAATAAAGTTGCCAATTACAGAAAGACATACCATTGCAGTGGTGTTGTCATTACTTACATCAGAAATGGTGGTGCGTGATGTCAGCACATCTTTGCCTGCCCTCTGCTGCACTGGTCCTGTCTACTAGGTGATGGGGTGGTAAGGGATCAACATCTTCATCTGAGTCCAGCTCCGTTGGTTCAGCAGGTATGCCCCTTCTCGTTGCAATGTTGTGCAACACTGCACATGTAGCCACAATTTTGCAGGTCGTCTCTGGGCTGTACTGTAGTGCCCCTCCACTCTTATGGATGCACCTGAAGCGGCTCTTCAGGAGACCAAAAGTCCGCTCCACCACACTGCGGGATGCCCTGTGTGCAGCATTGTACCTCCTCTCTGCAGGCGTTGCATGGTTCAGATAGGGTGTCAGTATATAGGTGCACACTGCGTAGGCACTGTCTCCTGGACTGAACAGAGGGTAAAATGAGTAATGTTGGAATCTGCAGTCAATATAACTTCAATACAACATAGTCATCTATTACTTTACCCAGGAGGTATCCTTCGCCAAACTCCACTGCTAGCAGTCTTGTGAGAATCCCGCAAAAGGTGTACGAGCCATGTGTGTTACCTGGGTATTTGGCCACAAGATCGGTAATGATGTTAGAGGCTTTGCTAATCACCTGTATGTTCATGGAATTATGTTTTGTTCAGCTGCGATAAACATACTCAGTGGCTGATGGTGGACAGACAGCTACATGTGTCCCATCGATGGAACCTATGACATGTGGGAATTGTGCAATCTGATAAAAATTGATTTTCGTTTGTTGTAATTCCTGTTGGGTGTTGGGGAATCTTATGTGCTGTTGTATTTTGCTCAGCATGGCATTTAGAAATGCTTTGAAGAATCGTGAGTGAGCACTCTGTGAGACCCCTCCTGATGTTGCTATGACCCCTTGATAGCTCCCTGACGCTAATAGGTGCAGGGAGCATAATACCTGTGCATGGGTGGGTATGCTATTGGTCCTTTGTGTGGTGTGCTGCAGTAGGGGTTGTAGATGTGCTATCAGGTCAAGTATTATGGCTGAGCTTAACCCGTACTTCTCATAGATTTCCTCCTCTGTCTGGTCAAAACGGGTTATGCGCACTCTGAAAAGGGCGCTCCTGTCTCCTCCTCCCTCTCTTCAAACCTACCAAGATCCTCATTCTCCTCGCCATCACAGATTGCAGCCATTGTGGAAGAGCGGCTGAGTCATTCTGGGCCTCTTTATATAGGTTGTACCTGGTTACCACCTGATTTCAATTCGTGGTAAATTGCATGTGCAAAAGGCCATTCTGCGAACTTTCACAAATTGCAATTTTTTGATGCATC
The DNA here is from genome assembly GCF_031143425.1 of Pleurodeles waltl. Taxonomy (NCBI): domain Eukaryota; kingdom Metazoa; phylum Chordata; class Amphibia; order Caudata; family Salamandridae; genus Pleurodeles; species Pleurodeles waltl. The sequence continues at coordinate 839,773,055 of NC_090439.1, read as the reverse complement.
CAAATGCGACATGGTTTTGCATGTTGCAATCTGTGTATCACAAATTGTTCCAGGATTTGCAGATTGCTATCTGCGATTCACTAAACTGTGTCACAGTTTCCGTCTCGCAAATAGCGATTCGGTATTTCATGTCGCTATTTGCGATACTCTAATTGTGACACGCAAAACCATGTCATATTCGCTAGAAATCGCAATTTTTGTGATTCTGTATTTTCACACTGCAAATGCCTTTCATACATTGCAGGGATAATTTTTGCATTTGCAAACGGCCAATTTTTGCAATTTGCACCGTTTGCGAATGCAAAAAAGTTTGATACATCAGGCCCATGGCTCTTTCCTCCCCTCTCCCTAGTGCTGGTGCATATTTTTGCTGCCGTGCACCACAAATTCATCTTTGCAAGAGTGTGTTCAAGAGTCTAGCATAGGTTTTGTTTCAGAGGGGTTCCCTTTCCGTACAAAATGCTCTGCCTAGACAACATTTAAAACTTTTTCTACTTTGCATGAGTTCAGCACAGTGCAGCACGCATGCACAGTACAAAAACAAGAGAGAAATGACAACATTTCTCCTTTTAGCACCTGATTTTAAAAGGAGATATTTTTGTTACGCAAAACCATGTGTCATGTTTCTGGTAGATAGGGTTTTGAGTCAAAAGGGTGGGTAGTTGCACGGGAGCGGCCATGTAATGGCCCTTTGATGATAATTAAAGCAAAGCAATGCTTTGAACTGCTTTGTGTTACTTTTAGTTAGTTTCTAGCACAAAAAAAAGTTTTGCACTGGAAAGTAAATAATAAAAAAAAACATTTTGCACTGGTTTGTGTCACTTTTATGAAGCCAAGCCAGTGCAAAATGTTCGTAAGTCACTCCCAAAATGTCTTGGTTAGTGCCAGACCTAATTAGGGGCCCAATTCCTAAATATAAAAAAAAAAATATTTGCATTAGTGGCTTTCATGAATACACAAAAATGTATAGATGTAAACCAGGAAATTGTACCCCTATAAAATATTTGTGAACTTTACTTTAGCACAAGCAAATATGTATGTGTAGATGTGCTCGTATAAAAATTTATTCAGCGTTTATGAGTTTAGTTTCCCTCCAACCACATTTTCGCCAATCCTGGAAGAACTTCTACTTCTGCGCTTGTCAGGAGGAAATTCCCATCCTTTTTCAGTGTGGGAAAAGATTGGAGAAGATCTGGTAAAAATCCTTAAAACATACAAGCTAGTTGGTTTGCGTGGACTCAAAGGCATTCCAGCCCTGAAACTATCATTTACTGCTTCCTCCAACCCCAGTGTGTAGATCTGTAGAAAGGTGGCAAAAAAAGGAAATTGATATAGTAGGACATGACATTCCTAGTACTCAAGCCTTACTATGGTATTAGCCATGTCATAATCGGAGAGGCTATTATCAGAGCTCTTACATAATGCGTGCTGCCATAAAGGTTGCCATATAAAAATTAATGACATATGGACCTTGATTAGAGTTTACATCCCTCCATTAATAAGTGCTTTGGGAAAGCAGGATTATTGGATGTGATCATATTTGCAACCATCTTTCCTCTATGTGGATTATAGTTTCAATATACTTTTAACCATATTTCTAAATTTTGATGGAGATTGATGAAGATATATTAAAAAAATGTGTATAGGTGCAAATAAATTGTTGTAAATACTTGTATATAACTTTATGTAGAGAATTTTCAGTTTTTTGAGTTTGTTCATCACTTAGGGTGTTGTTGTCCTCAACATTTGTTAAAAGTTTGCTGTAATTAAAATACATTACCAATGTTCGATTGAGAAGTTCATTGTGAGCAAGTCATTTGTTGTATCTGTCCCTACTATTCACCACTTGTGTTATTTTGAATATAGGAAAGAATTCAAGTCAGAGGGTACAGAGTAAACGATTGATTTTCCATTTCTATTGCAAAATGAATCTCTTCAGGCCTAGTCAAGCCAAGAAGCCTTAATATACATTAATACATTTAATACATTAATTAACCTATTGCGCACCTTACAATTCAAATGTGCAAAGCAAATGATTTAATTGTAAACATTTTTCATAACATGTTAGAACTAATTTTAAATGTGCATTTATTTCTCTGCACACATGAAACTCTTAATAATAAAATTAATTTCATCCACTATTAGTATGAACATTCCTTAACATTAACTCATTTTAGTACTCTCATTTAATAAAATACAAAACTTTCATGTTAAAACGTGGTGCACAATACTAGTGCTGGCGACATGGTTCACCATATCTCAAACGTGCACATTTTACAACTCTTGTTATTTTCTCTGTCAGGCCTTTATATGTAGGTTAATTTGTCACCACATGCTAATTTCTATGCCACTAATGTATTAATAAATTTAATCCCTCTCAGTTATACTCAAATATGTACATATTACAGAAAGACAACAAATTCCATTATTGTCGGAAGATAAAACAGATAATGACTGGATTCTATTAGCAAGCATTAGAAGGCAAGAACCACTGCTGGTTTGTATTACAATAAATAAATACAGATCGTGTGCCTCACCCCACTTTGGCTTTGTAATATTAAAAAAGTAAAAAGACATTCTTTACATGCAAATGTCATACCAAACACCCTCTCTGGCGAACGTATATAGGCACATAAATTCTTTAGTGCCTAAATAATCATTCACTATCATAGGGTATGATTCCCCACTTATATTGATTGGGCACCAGTGTCCGGTGTATGCAACAGAAACTGAAGATAAATAACCAGTCTTATATCTCCATCCTAATTAATGACTATATTTTGAGTCATTGAGACCTCTGGTTGTGGTGTTAAATTATTCAGTAACCTTTGCCTCTACTCTGGACAAAGTTGTGGTGGGGAATTCTCAAATTCTGTTGTGCCACATAAATCACTGACCACATCAAGTCTTTATGAATCAATCAATCAATCAGTCGCATTTATAAAGCGCGCTACTCACCCGTAAGGGTCTCAAGGCGCTGTGGGGGGGGGGGGTCAATGCTTGAAGAGCCAGGTCTTGAGCTGACTTCTGAAGTGAAGGTGGTCTTGTATGGCGCGAAGGTGGCTGGGAAGGGAGTTCCAGGTCTTCGCTGCTAGGTAAGAGAAGGACCTGCCTCCGGCGGTGGCTTTGCGAATGCGTGGTACGGCTGCCAGGGCTTGTCCGGTCGAGCGTAGGGTGGGAGGAGGAGTGTAGAAGGAGATGCGGTGGTTGATGAGTTCTGGTCCGCGGTTGTGCAGGGCTTTGTGTGCGTGGGTGAGGAGTCTGAAGGTTATCCTCTTGTTGACTGGGAGCCAGTGGAGTTTCCTCAGGTGTCCGGAGATGTGGTTGTGGCGGGGTATGTTCAGGATAAGTCGTGCAGCGGCGTTCTGGATTCGTTGAAGTTTCCTCTACAGCTTGATGGTGATGCCGGCGTCCAGAGCGTTCCCATAGTCCAAGCAGCTGGTGACGAGGGCATGGGTGACGGTCTTCCTGGTGTCGGTGGGGATCCAGCGGAAGATCTTGCTGAGCATGCGGAGGGTGTTGAAGCATGCTGAGGTCACCGAGTTGACCTGTCTGGTCATGGAGAGGGAAGAGTCCAGGATGAAACCGAGGTTGCGTGCGTGGTCGGTGGGTTGGGGAGTGCTGCTTAGGGCGGGAGGCCACCAGGAGTCGTCCCAGGCGGTAGGTGTAGGGCCGAGGATGAGGACCTCCGTTTTCTCTGTATTCAGTTTAAGCCGGCTGTCTGTCATCCAGTTCGCTACTTCCTTCATGCCTTCGTGTAGTCTGGTTCTTGCTGAGGTGGGGTCGTTGGTGAGGGATAGGATGAGCTGGGTGTCGTCTGCGTAGGATATGAGGTTGAGTCCGTGTTTGCGTGCGATGTTCGCCAGGGGGGTCATGTAGATGTTGAAGAGGGTGGGGCTGAGGGAGGATCCCTGGGGGACGCTGCAGATGATCTCCGTAGCCATGGATCTGAAGGGGGGGAGGCGGACTCTCTGAGTTCTTCCGGAGAGGAAGGAGGTGATCCATTCCAGGGCCTTGCCTCTGATGCCGGCGTTGCTTAGGCGACGTATCAGGGTGCGGTGGCAGACCGTGTCGAATGCTGCAGAGAGGTCCAGGAGTATGAGGGCCACGGTTTCTCCTTTGTCGGTCAGGGATCTGATGTCGTCCGTGGCTGCGATGAGGGCGGTCTCGGTGCTGTGGTTAGCTCTGAAGCCGAACTGTGAGGGGTCGAGTGAGTCGTTGGTTTCCAGGGCGTTGGTGAGTTGAGCGTTGACGATTTTCTCGATCACTTTGGCGGGGAACGGTAGGAGCGAGATGGGCCGAAAGTTTTTGAGTTCGGTGGGGTCTGCTGTTGGTTTCTTTAGGAGGGCGTTCAGTTCAGCGTGCTTCCAGTTCTCCGGGAAGGTGGTGGTGGAAAAAGATGTGTTGATGACGTCTCGGAGGTGGGGTGCGATGATGTTGTCGGCTTTGTTGAAGATGTGGTGCGGACAGGGGTCGGATGGTGATCCTGAGTGGATGGAGTTCATGACGCGGGTGGTTTCCTCAGTGGAGGTTGGGTTCCAGGTGTGGATGGTGGTGTTGTCGGTGGCGGGTTCCGGTGGGGGGTTCGAGTTGGTTGTGGTGAAGCTGTTGTAGATGTCGGTGATCTTGTGGTGGAAGAAGGCTGCGAGGGAGTCGCAGAGGTCCTGTGAGGGAGGGATGGAGTTGTTTTCGGCGTCGGGGTTGGAGAGCTCTTTGACGATGCCAAATAGTTCCTTGCTGTTGTGGGTGTTGCTGTCTAGTCTGTTCTGGAAGGCTGATTTTCGTGCTGCGCGGAGGAGTTGGTGGTGTTTTCGGGTGGCGTTTTTGAGAGCAGCCATGTTTTTGTCGGTCTGGTTGAGGCGCCAAGTCTTCTCGAGGGTGCGGCATTCTTTTTTGGAGTCCTTGAGGTCGGGGGTAAACCAGGAATTTTTCTTGTGGCTGTTTCTGTTTGCTTGGGTCTTCAGGGGGGCCAGGAGGTTGGCGCAGTCTGAGATCCAGCTCGTGAGGTTGTTGGCGGCTTCGTTGGGGTCTGTAGTGCTGGTGGGTGGGTTCTGAGAGAGGGTCGATGTGAGTTGTTCTGAGGGGATTCGGTTCCACTGTCTTCTTGGTGGTTGTTGGGCGTGGTGGTCTACGTTGGTTTTCTTGAAGCTGAAGTGGACACAGCTGTGGTCTGTCCAGGAGAGTACAGTGGTGTGGCTGAAAGAGATGTGTTTGCTGGAGGAGAAGATGGGGTCCAGCGTGTGTCTGGCGTAGTGGGTGGGGGTGTTGACTAGTTGTTTCAGTCCCAGGTTGGCGAGGTTGTCCAATAAGGCGGTGGTGTTGTTGTCGGTGCGATTCTCCAGGTGGACGTTGAGGTCCCCTAGGAGGATGTAGTTGGTGGACGGGAGTGCGTGTGGGCTGATGAAGTCTGCGATGTCTTCGCTGAACTTTGTGCGTGGTCCTGGTGGTCTGTATATGAGGGTGCCTCTGAGGGTGGTCTTGGGGTCGCTGTTGATAGAGAAGTGGAGGTGCTCGGCGTCGGGCAGTGAGTTGTCGGTGTAGGTTGAGATGCGGATGGAGCTCTTGTGGGCGATGGCGATGCCTCCTCCGGTGCGGTTGGTGCGGTCTTTCCTGATGATTTTGTAGCCGTCGGGGATGGCTATGGCGATGTCGGGTGCCGAGGAGGGGTTCATCCAGGTCTCGGTGAGGAAGGCGATGTCCGGGTTTGTAGAGTCGATGAGGTTCCACAGTTCGATGGCGTGCCTGTGGACGGATCTGGTGTTGACCAGGATGCAGTTGAGGTTGTTTCTGGGCGTGTCGTTCCTGTTGGGTGTAGTGTGAGTTCGTAGGCAGGTGAAATGGCAGTTGCGGCAGGTGAAGGGTCCGTGGGTCCGCTTCGGGGTGGCGCAGCAGCAGGCCGGCCTGCGGCCGGGGTTGAGAGCGGTGAGGAAGGCGGAGTTGTGGGTCAGGCGGGGGAGGTGGGGGTCGCGGGGGCCAGGGGTTGTGGCGCTAGGCGCGGTCCAGGCGCGGACGGGCGCAGATGGGCTTGCCTTAGGCACGCCTTAGGCGCGCCAGCGGCCACCATTTAAGGGTAGCTGGGGAGGAGGGGTCAGCTGGGAGGCGGGAGGCGGGCGGGCGGGCGGGGGAATCTGGAGGCGGGAAAAAGAAAAAAGCGGCGAAAAAGGCGGCAAAAGAACGGCGGCAGAAAACGGCGAGAAGGCCAGGTAAAACTCTAAAGGGAGGGGCTGAGAATGAGGAAGAGCGGCAGGAAGGGCACACGGCACTCAGGGGGACACGCACGGGATACACGGGAAAAAAGGAGGATTCCGGTCAGTCAGTCAGCACTAGCACTCGGGGTACACGGGTAAAGAGGGGTCACACTCGCACACACTCACAGGATGAGAACGGTGAGGAGGGCAGTCAGGGACTGGTGGCGCTGCGTGAGCAGGGGAGCGACCTACCCAAGGGTCAGTGGTCGCTACCTCTGCCTCGCAGCGGCCGCCATTTAAGGGTATCCGGGGAGGAGGGGTCAGCTGGGAGGCGGGAGGCGGGAGGCGGGCGGGCGGGGGAATCTGGAGGCGGGAAAAAGAAAAAAGCGGCGAAAAAGGCGGCAAAAGAACGGCGGCAGAAAACGGCGAGAAGGCCAGGTAAAACTCTGAAGGGAGGGGCTGAGAATGAGGAAGAGCGGCAGGAGGGGGCACACGGCACTCAGGGGGACGCGCACGGGATACACGGGAAAAAAGGAGGATTCCGGTCAGTCAGTCAGCACTAGCACTCGGGGTACACGGGTAAAGAGGGGTCACACTCGCACACACTCACAGGATGAGAATGGTGAGGAGGGCAGTCAGGGACTGGTGGCGCTGCGTGAGCAGGGGAGCGACCTACCCAAGGGTCAGTGGTCGCTACCTCTGCCTCGCAGCGGCCGCCATTTAAGGATAGCCGGGGAGGAAGGGTCAGCTGGGAGGCGGGCGGGCGGGGGAATCTGGAGGCGGGAAAAAGGAAAAAGCGACGAAAAAGGCGGCAAAAGAACGGCGGCAGAAAACGGCGAGAAGGCCAGGTAAAACTCTGAAGGGAGGGGCTGAGAATGAGGAAGAGCGGCAGGAGGGGGCACACGGCACTCAGGGGGACGCGCACGGGATACACGGGAAAAAAGGAGGATTCCGGTCAGTCAGTCAGCACTAGCACTCGGGGTACACGGGTAAAGAGGGGGCACACTCGCACACACTCACAGGATGAGAACGGTGAGGAGGGCAGTCAGGGACTGGTGGCGCTGCGTGAGCAGGGGAGCGAGGTTCTTTTGTTTATAATGGTCCACAAGTGAGGCTCCTTATGTCTGGCATCTGATCCGTGACCTGTTTTGGAGAATTCTAGCTTTTGCATGTTGTGCAGTCTGTCCTATAAACGTCAAAAGCAGGAGCACTTAACATAATAAATGACATTCCTAGTATTACAACTTGAAGATTTCAATTGTTTGTATTCAATTCCATTTCAAGTTACACTTTTTGTGTTCTTTGTGAATTTGCAAGCAGCACAGTTTTGACATCTAAAATGACCCACTATTGATGGTAGACCTAATATTTCTGGTAAATCTTTGACTTTGGTAGTGGGCCTGGCTGCTCTCACGAGTACTGGTGCATGTTCTTGCCTTTCCTAAATGAGAAGAGAGGTTGCGGAGTATCTAGTTCTGAAAAGATATTTTAATTTGTGTTATTATTCTTTTGATTTTGTTAGCTTTCGGTTTATGGATTAGCACTCAAGTCAATCGATTGGTGTTCATTTTAATTTTTGGGATCAAAAGAGTTTCATGTGGTGTGAACCAGGTTCTTTACCAGTTTCTTGTGGTATCCCATTTATTAACCTGTGCACTGGAATATTCCCATTTGCAAAATAATCCTCTTTATTGGTGCAGTTTCTCTAGATCTTGAGAAAATACACAAAACGGCGATTTGTTTCAGCATTCTTGGGTGTCCACTAGAGAAATGCAATAGTGTGTTGCGTACTCGCTTCCATGTATAGATCCAGAAAATTCACAGTTTTAGAATTAAATGTGTTAGACTTGGCATCATTGGCCTGGTCTCCCCTAACCTTTTGCCTCTACTTCCTAGGTTGTTTCTGTGTGCTGGACTCTGTTTTTGCTGTTTTTGTTTGCTCTGGACACCTTAACACTGCTGACCAGTACTAAAGTGTAAATGTTCCCTGTATAAATTATATGTGTAATTTGGCTTATCCATGATTGGCATATTTTATTTACTGATATGTCCCTAGTAAAGTGCACTAGAGGTGCCCAGGGCCTGTAAATCAAATGCTACTAGTGGGCCTGCAACACTGGTTGTGCCACCCACATTAGTAGCCCTGTAAATATGGCTCAGACCTGCCACTGCAGTGCCTGTGAGTGCAGTTTTGAACTGCAAATTTGACTTGGCAAGTGTACCCACTTGCCAGGCCTAAACCATCCCTTTTCATACATGTAAGGCACCCCTAAGGTAGGGCCTAAGTAGACCCATGGGCAGGGCACAGTGCCTGTTAAAGGTGGGACATGTACTTATGTGTTTTACATGTCCTGACAGTGAAACACTGTCAAATTCGATTTTCACGGTTGCAAGGCCTATCTCTCTCCTAGGTTAACATGGGAGCTGCCTTTAAATATGATTAAAGCGCAGATTCCCTTTGGGGGCAGATAGACATGTGGAAAAATACATCTTTTAGTGAAGTTGATTTTTAAATTGTGTGTTTGAAAATGTCAGTTTTAGAAAGTAGGCATTTTCTTGCTTAAACCATTCTGTGACTCTGCTTGTTTGTGGATTCCCTGTCTGGGTGAGTTTGACAGTTGGGCTGTTTGCACCTCTCTCTAGACAGTGACACAAAGAGAGCTGGGGTGTAGCCCGCATATCCTGATGGGCCATCTGGGCTGAGGGGAGGAGAGGAGTGGTCAGTTACACCTGAAAGGGCTGTGCCTGCCCTCACACAATGCAGTCTCTAACCCCCTGGTGTGTGTCTGGGGCCTGGCCTGGGCAAGGCAGGATCTTAAAAACAACAGAAACTTCTCTTTGAAGTAGGCCTACTTCAAAGGCAGAAAGGGGTATAAGAAGAGCACCCAAAACCCCTGAAAGTCAGATTACTTCTGAAACCAAGAGGAACCTCTGCCAAGGAAAAGAGCTGAGAAGCTGGAGAAGGAGAACTGCCTCTTTGCCTATGGGCCTTGCCTTGCTGGGTTGGCCTGCAGTAGCTGCCTCTACCTGAGATAGGACAAAGACTGACTTTTGTGTGACTTCCCACTGGTGAAGAATCTCCAAGAGCTTGAACTGAGCTTGCCTCCTGTTGTTGAAGTCTCAGGGACAACAAAGACTTCTCTCTGCCAGCACTTGGACTTTCTGCTGAGAGTCCTGCCTGCCAAGTGGTGCCCTAACCTGTCTCTGGGTCCTTGAAAGGTGCAGCTGGTGCCATGCAAAGACGGCCGTGCGGGGAACTTTCGATGCACCACACCCCTCACGGCTGAGAAACAATGCGCCCCCAGCCTCACTGCTAAAATTGAAGCTACAGCTGCATCGTGGTTAGGAGATCGACACAAGGTGGCTGGAGAAACAATGCGGAACACCTGCAGAGTCTGCTGTTAACAACGTAAGCCCCCACTCACCGTGGTTTCTTGACACTGTGCGACCGGATTTCAATGCAACATCGCTGGGCAGGGAAAATCAGTGCAAAGCCTGCCCGAAACCGAGGTGCCTGTCCGGATCGACGCAACGCTCTCTTGCAGGAGAGAGGAAACAACGCACTCCAACCTGACCAGAGGAGGAGCGTTGCATGGTCTCGCTTATGAGTGAGAAATCGACACATCGCTGGCCGTTTCCGATGCACACTCGCCCGTGCTGCTTTATTTTGATGCTACCCAGGTACTTTTGTGCGCTAACAGTGTTCTCACTGTTTTCTAAAGGATTTAAGACTCTTTTTCTTTTTAAATTCATAACAACTTGTGTATGTCAGATTTGGTCCTGTTTTGTCTAGATTAATGTTTTCTATTTTTCTAAATCTGTGTTGTGTCATTTTGTAGTATTTTTACTGAGTTACTGTGTGTTTTGGTACAATACCTTTACACATTGCTTCTGAAGTTAAGCCTGCCTGCTTGTGCCAAGCTACCAAGGGCGTGAGCGGGGTTTAACTGAGGGTGATTCTCCTTTACCCTGGCTAGAGTGAGGGTCCTTGCTTGGACTGGGGGTAACCTGTCTGCCAACCAAAGACCCCATTTCTAACAAAATGTTATTGTAAATCTGAGTTCTGGTAAAGATGATTCTGAGCCTGTTCAAATCATGAAAATATCATCTATGTAGTGGTGCCATTGTTTTATGTCCTAATTGTATGTGTTGTTGTCTCCAAAGAACCATTTATTTTAAAAAAAGGTAAAGATTTGTTATCTCTGGGGTAAAACTACATCCTATAGCTACACATTTCACTTGGAGGAACAAATCCTCTTTGAAAGCAAATAATGTTTCAAGCATAAGGCAGCTAGATCTGCTAGAAGCCCTATGGACACTTTAAGTGGATGCAGTCTAGTATTCAAGACTTCATTCAGGACCGCAATTGCTTCATCCTGGGGAATATTCATGTATAGCGCTGCTATGTTGGATGTGACAAGTCAGTAGTGATGTCATAAAATAATCCTTCAATTTTATTGATGAAGCCCATTGAGTCGCTCTGTATGCCCTAGTGGTGCATACCAATGGTTTTAAAGAGACCTCAGTTTATTGGGCCAGGGTTTCCAAGAGTGACCAGCAAGCAGATATAAGACAGTGCATCAGACAGGGCTGCCAGCAGTAACATAAAAAAGTATTTATCAATTTGGAATGCCTGTATATGGGTAATATATAAAGGCCACAGTTGTAAAGCCTCTGACACCAAGGCAGTAATATAAGCAATATGTCTCCCCAGTGCTGCACAATATATCCCTTAAATATCTGCTTCTAATATATGTTGGAAATTCAAAACAATTTCTCCAAACTTCAGTTTATGAGTACTTAAAATATATATGTTTTCATCTTATACGTACACTTTTCAGTTTCGCGAAACATTTATTAATTCAAACGAGGCAAAAGTCTCTCATTTACCGGAGCTGCTCACAGGAAAGCTATTTACAGGGAGCTGGTGAGCTACAAGTAGTTCATGAACTACTCATCAGTGAAGCCTGCCATAAGATTAACTCAGTGCTAATACCCTCACATGCCTAATACTGTGCAAGCTTTCTTGCCTGAAGTGTTGCTGATTGCCGCTTATCTTTCCTGGAAACACGTGGAGATGTGGTCTAACTCCCTTCTCCCATTCCCCAGGAGAATGCATTGACATTCATTGGTAACACTTTTGTGTCGTGCATGTGGGTAACAGTATACAAATAAAGAATGATTGGCCTAAAAGGATGATGTAGATGACAACACAGAATAGCAAAGCAAAGGCTCACCTAAAACTCTATGATATCCAGTCAATATGGTTCTGTAAACCAACTCTACAGATCATGGTTCCTGACTGTGAGCACCCGCAAGATGACTCCACCCACCCTTCCCAGATAAGAGGTGCCTCAAAGCATTAACCCCTCTCCCCAAGTGTGTATTTGTATCCCATAGTCCACATCTGACTCTGCCTTTCTCCCTTGGACAACGGTTGCCATCACCAATGCAGCCCTTGGCCCATAGAGGTTGTGGCCACCTCAGTCCTACAGGATGGATGCATGGACATGGGCACGTGATAGAATTGGTCTATGGCTGACTTGAATCAGATTTGTGCTAGGTATTGGCATCACATATTTTATTTTATTTCCAAATCATAAAAAGGACACTTTCATGCTTGAGGACTTCGACCAAAAATAGCTTGCGAAGCCTAAACACATTGTCATATAATTGGCTGTACCTCATGCCAAGTGGCATGCTGGTACATGGCGACTGCTTACTAGTTGGAGGACACATTCATTTCCCAATGAGCACATGGCCTCACCATAGACCACTGGCCCACATACCCCATACTACTGACCCCTGGCCCACATTTCCCTTATTACTGACCATACATGTTCACATTATTGAGTTTGTTGCTAATCCCATATGCAGTCAGCCTTGATTTCTACTTGTACTTACATGTTCTTAGCAGTTCCCATACTATCTTATTCATTTCTTTTTTATGTAAAAGGTTGTTTAGAGAAGCAGCCCTGTGTTTCACAGTGTCATATCTCACGTGTAGGAGCAAAATTCCCAGGCCAGGAGTTCATACGCCAAATGTGTTTAATCCCATCCTGTGATAGAATAGGTCACGATTGTGTCACATTCTCATGTTCATTATTGCCTGATACAAGTGGCTCATAGGGCATTTTGAAAGGTGAAGATTCTCACTGCCAGGTATATGTTGCAGTTCTAGTAATAAACATGTCTTGCAGACAGATGTAAAGTCATGTGACTCATTCATCAGCATTTATTACTGGGCTTGACCACCTTATAAACATGATGGAATGTTAGTGGCCACCCGTACGTGTGTTCAAAATGTTACTGTGCACAGTACATGGTACATATGATGCAGTTATCGCCTTTTCACATCAGTCTGACCTTTTGAAAACATGGTGTGAAATGCGTGTGATGTTTTAATACCCTTCACTTCTGCTGGATTCGTTGGAGTGTTTGATTGCTTCAGTTGTGCTGAGGAACCACAGTGATTCGCCAGCCCTCACTTTGATAGGAGCTGCCTAATGTGATTTGAAGGTGTCCATTTGCTTTACAATGTGGGATATTCATGCTCCGACGTTTCACGATGGTCATGTTTTCAGTGGCATTTGATGAACCGGTGCTGCATGATTTTCTCTGAGGTTTTTCCTGTGCGGCGCACTCTTTTCATTACCCTGGGAGGCCTATTTATGGTGTGTTACTTAATCAACGACTGGATAGTAGTAGTGCTATTTGAGTAGGCGCATCTGTATCTTTTGTGAACCGGAAACCCGACCAACTAAGAAGCTTTAAATTGTGTTCTATGCTTTGCACTGCCGCTCCTACTTCCATTTTTGGGGGGGCATGAGTCTCCTTTTTGCCCCATACATGGGAAACTGACATTTTTCCTGAGATTTTAAACTCTATACTTAATGTTATGTCCTTCCACGCTAATATGACACCACTGGATTTTTTAGCTTGTCTTAATATGGCGTCGCGGTAATAGTGCCTGTTACCACCTATGGTAGAACGTTTTGAGCTTCCCAGTTAATAAGCCTCTCCTTTTGTTTTCTATAGTTAACTTTACATTAAATGTACAGGCTCGCAAATAACCCATTCTGTGGCTGTCCAGTTGGCAGTGTCCCTTCTTTGTAATGTGGGTAAATAGAGAGTGATGAGGGAGCATGAGAAGCTTCTCACCTGAAGATGTTAGTGAAAAAATGCCTCCATCCTCCTGCGGTGCTATCACAACGTCTTTTCTAGCAACTGGCAGTACACCGGTGGCTGTTTAAAGCCCATCATTTTCTTTTGGTGAGAAGGAAGCCCAATCAAAGAAGAGTAGAATCTCATTAACAGACTTTTTCTAGTTTTCTTTTGCTGATTGGGCTTCATTTCACCAAAAAGCACGGAAAGGAGTCCAAACAGCAACCTGTAAAAGGGCAGCTAGTGGAAAAGAGGCCACTAGTTGGATCCAGTTCAGGTCCAGTTTCCACTCGTCAGTTGAAGGAAAGGCCTCTTGTAGCTTTTTGTATCTCTTAAACTTAAACAGGAGGCTAGCCTTATGACCCTTGGGGTCCACTTCTTTATCCTGGGTACAAGAAACATCTGCTCCAGTCCTTCAGGGCTCCTCGCAGGTCACAAACAGCAGGTCCAGTCCTCTTCTGTATTTACTAGGTCCAGAAAATGTTCTGAAATGGATTCATCAAGTTGCCATGCCACATTTATTTCTGGCACTAGCTAGTAGGTAGGAGTGGCCCCTGGGGACTCCCTAAGCAATAGGTAAAAAGATTCCAGGGCCAACCCTACCCAATTTTTTGCATTTTCAAGATGTAGAAATATTAATCTACATTAAATTTGTACTGTGAGTGCTGGGTGTGCGGGGGGGGGGGTCTATAGTAATCCTAATATCCTTCCACATCTAACAACAAAATGTAGAATCCAGAGACAGGTGTCTCGTAGGACAAAAGCAGGATTCCTCAATAATCAGACAGTGGATGCATAATAATTGCATTTGTATTATGTTCCCTTTCTTTCAAGTATGCCCCAAGTGTCATGTGTGAATCAAGCAGACCTGTCAAGCAGGTTTGACGTTCAAGTGGGATTTGATACATTAATTTTAAAAAGGATGCTCACAGCCCCCTCCTTTCGCCTGACCTCAAAAGATTCATCCTTGCCCAATCAGGTTGATCTGTCAATCACAGTGACCTATTGTGTTGCTCCTGGCAGGCATTTCACAACTAAGGATAGGCAGGCTTTCTGAGCTGCATCTGCCAGCTCACAGGGTAGACCTTCATTGAAGTCAGGAAGATACTGGATACAACCCCCAGGCCAACCCTTGTCTGGGGCAATACACAGCACTCAAGGTGAACAATCTTGGGTCAGGTGACAACTGTCAAAAGGGCACATTTGATTTAGGCAGGAAAATGACAAATTTCTAAAAGGATCCTTTCCAAAATAGTAATATAAAGTCAGACTTTACCATTAGGTTGGATTTTAAATTACTATTCAAAATGTGTCCTTGAATCATGTGTCTAGCTGCTCACAAATTGAAGTTAAGCATTTAAACTGTTATTATTAAACCCACTGGTTTTCTATGGGACAGCCAGCCATTCCACAGTAAAAATGACTTTGGAGATTTTTGACTGCCAGGATATGTAAAACTTTAATTATATATGTCCTATTTTTAACTACCATGCATTCTGCCCTATGGGCATTTTGGGACCTACTTAGGGGTGATTTATAAGTATTGAAAACAAAGGTTTATGCTTGCTAAAAGGTCAAAATGACAGTCAGTTTAAAACTACACACACAGGATGAAATGGCAGACATGTGAACATGTTTTAGAGTGTTACTTACGAGTGGCACAATGAGTGCTGCAGTCCACTAAAGACATTTAATTTACAGGCCCTGGTACATGTTTTAACACATACTAGGGACTTACAAGTAAATAAAATGTGCCAATCAGGGACATGCCAATTTAATCATGTCTAAAGGAGATAGCACAAGCACATTACCACAGGTTAGCAGGAGTAACGTGTGCTGAGTTCTTGGGCCAACAAATACAGGTTTGGCTACAGAAGCGAAAGTCTGGGGGAATACCACTTAAAAAGACAACAATTTCCAACACTGATGTATGAATCAGTTGCAGCACAAATTCACATTTACAGGGAATCAGAGAAATTTCTGCCTCTTAAACATTTATCAGGCAAAAGTCCTTTTTTTTTTACTCTCTGTGGGTGGCTGCAAAAGCTGGAAAGGGGACTTGCATGGGACAGTAGACCACAATTCATACATTCATGGAATGGTAACATTGATTTAAAGTAGCAGTTTGTCCAGTAATGGGAAAGGAGCTGATTTCAAAAATAAAAGTTAACATTTAGTTAATGGCCAGAGCAACCTGGACTGATGTTTTCTACCCCAAACCACCCAATGCTGGCAGCCAATATTTACAACGTAGAAGCTTTCCCAAAGCGAATGCTTTATCAGCCCTTTTAGATTTAGTAAACAGATCATTCGATTGAGACAGCAAATCATTGATACCTTGCATAAGGAAATCATAAAGAAGTGAGGGATGTTCACTAAATGACCTCTTTCCTTTGCGATTCATTATGAGCCACAAAGTGCTATTTGTAAGTCGAAAAATCTGCATTGTATCCATTGCATAGCCTGAGATTTTGCAATTCACAGGCTTTGAGACTGCGAACATGCGCTGTACATTGGGCCCTATTATTAGTGGGAACCATAGATTACTGCAAAATGGAATGGCCATAACAAACTAGCCATAAGGACAGCCATGGAATCCTATATTGTGATAACCGTGATGACGCACACGTGTCACATTTCATCACTTCTCTCAACTACTACTCATTGTAGTTTGGTAAGATATTTACTGACCATTCTGTAATATTTACTGACCATTCTGTAATAGTCGGCGTGCTACTTCAGTAAAAAAAAAGATCAATCAGTGTTTGTTACTTGCCTAAATGGTAGGTATATCCTTTGTTACCATGCCTGCCTAGCTCAGAGCACTTTAAACAGTTCATAGTCTTGGGTCATTTAAACCACTTAGAGGACAACGCGCATTCCAAAATTTGCACATTGTCCATTTTTTTCCAGTAAAGAGCACTGTCTAATGCACTAAATTCTAAAAAAAAAACAAAGTGGACTTTAGGCATAAACATATTTTGATAGCCTAGCAAAAACGAATCACCGACCAACAGATTAGCAAAAGATACACATATGCTTTATGCAAAATGACAATGAGTGATCGAAATGATGTGCAAACGAGTTCGAAGAGTTTATAAATACAAGCTGAAAATATAACATTTGATTTCACTTATCTTTGAACGTGAATATTAGTGTCTACAACCTGGTTTGTTTTGCATGTAAGAGAAAATAAGTTTATTCTTGAGCCATTTGCCCTTCTTAAGGACTGCTACTGCTAAAAGCAGACTCCATCTGTAGCTCCCATTAATGTTAGAACATTCAATATAAAAACATTCACATTTGGGTGCTGCACTTCTCTATTTGATGGGAGCCTACGATTCAATTTGGTGATATTTCACGATATTTATTTTTGCCTGTGGAGACTGACTGAACTCATAGTCCTTCTTGTATGTTTATTTTACTAATTTGCCTAGTTTCCTAGCAACTGCGTTTTTCGCCCATAAAGAGTTCAGCGTTTTAGCAAAACTTTAGCCTTTCTGTGTCAGATTGATGGTCACTTTTGCAATGAAGTATTATCGATTTTTTTTATACTTCCAAATTATAATATGCTGTGATGTTTTATATATAAATATGGTGATAAACTCTCTGTGAAAAGGTGCAATAGAACACACATTTTCCCACTTTCCTAGATATTTAATTGCCATGATTGGATTGGGAAAAGATGTAGCTTAATGTCTGGAGCTACCAGCTTTGGAATTAAGGAACCAGGGGTCATATGTACAAAAAATAGGAATTGCGATTTCCTGGTAGCGATTTTTGCCCAATTACAATTATAAAATCGCAATTCCTACTGTAAGAAAATTTACAAACTTCAGATAGCAATTCCTAATGAGGTTGCAAATAGACCTACCTCATGAATATTAATGAGATAGGTCTCAATTCTTTTGTACATATGCTGCCAGCTTCGATCCCCTGTGTTGGCTCAAGATTCTGGGCAAAGCGCTCAGCGCCATATGTACAAAAGATAGTAATTGCAATATTCAAATGCTTTTGTACATATGCCCCCAAATCTCCCTGTGCCTAAAGACAAAAAAGTAGGAATCCGGCTTTGTGAAACATAAATATGTGAAGTGCGCCAATGATCTCGGACCAGGTTCGTGGCTATATACAATTGCAAACAAAATCCTGCCAACAAGAAGGGTGTGGCATAATGCCCAGCATTGCCAGCTTTAGTGGCGGTGGCACTCAGTGCGACATTCATTTTTGCCTCCCTCCCACCCCATTGATCTCCTCTTTGGATTCCCTCACTACCACCGGGCAAAAGTGCCCCTCATATCTCCATAGGCCCTCTCTCACATACATTTCATTTGTTTTAAAGCACTGGTAAAGACTGGCTTTACTAATAAGAATGTACATCCAAACAAACCCTTTTTAGCAACATTAGCAATAGATAATAAAAGACTGGGGCAAAAACAAAACGTCCTAACATGTGCAATGCAGTGTGGCTGCAGCACTTGAACATTAATCACAAGAACGATCTTGACATTTTTAGTACAGCATAAAAACTGAATGCAGCAGGAACTCTGCAGCAGATGTTTTTAAATCGTAAGTTATTGAAAAACACAGCATCCTCCCAGAGGTCAGCACCCCTTTCCCCAGGTCAGCACCAAGTGTAGCCAGCACCCAGTGTGGCCGCACCAGTTGCACTGCCCTAAAGCCGGACCTGATGCCCAGAGCTGCTGACTTTGAAACTGAGGAACCAAGTTCGACTCTCATCATTGGTTCAACATCCTGTGATTTTGGGCAAATCACATAATCTCCCTGTGCCTACAAAAATGAATGTGTAATCTAACTGGTGCTCAAGTAAAGTGTTCCAATACCTTCGGGTCGAGTTTGTGCTATATGACTGCAAAGAAACATAAAAATTGGGTCCCCTGTACAACGCACAGAGGTTTGGTAATAAAGTTAGCAGTTCTCAGTGGACCGCTTTCTGTGTCCCACCCTAGATTCAGATGTAAAAAATCAATGTGAAATACTAATTAGCACGTGGTATGAAGTTGGTCTTTTTTGCCCAAATTAAAGTTTTATCCTGAGTCACACTGATTAATGTGTGAAAAACAATCTTTGTCTGAGTTCTTTTTCTTGAAATCTTGCTTACTGTTCTGTTATGCCGGTACAATTTCTTGTAAAATGTAAATGGGACATGAAAGAAAGTGCACATGCAATAACCCAGAAAGGAGAGAAATTTGGCAAAAAGCTGTGATATATGCAAAGTGAAAAAAATGGAACTGCATTAAACTACATTTACACTTTACACGATTCACAGAATATGACGATAGAAGTAGGTTCTCACCTACTGATAGTCACTCCAGTTGATTTCTTGATTATGGCCTCAAATATGAGCGTTCTACAAATTTCTGACACCCGTACAAAGCACTGCTATGTATACATTGAAAAATGACAGTTGCCATTGGGTATGGTTCACTTGCACCTTACACTGGAAAGGCCATTTTTGTATTTGCTTATAACTTTTGGCCTTCACGGTGGGTTTGCACAAAACCTGGCAATCTATCAACTCATTCAGCTAGGTTTTGCCACAACAGGTTTTGTGAATGTCTATTCACAGGAAAAAAGTTAAGGAGTGTGTGAAACTATGTATTATGTCCCATTTAGCTCCCATTGCTAAAAGAGAGAATAAAAATTGCTGAACTGCTTTACACCAAACGTGGCATGGTCGTAGAAAGTGTGTATTTTATTTGATTTGGTGTAAATCCGTCCAGTGGTTTTTGAGATATTTGCATTTAAAAAGGAAACATAAATGTTTAACACTTTTGTATATATTTGTTAAACTTGAGATGCATGACTTGCACATCCTATCAATCACATTTTGTATTATATTAAAATGTGGATGGCTAGATTGACATTTAAGTACATTTTTCTGCCATCTCGAAAATTGTGAGTAAATCCTGCTTTGCAAGTATCAAGATGGGGGAAAAATGTTAAGAAGGTACTCACCTTTTTTAATGTTTTAATGTCGCTGAGGACCCCCACCATCCCAGAAACTGTGAGCGCATTTGCATTCTACATTGATTAAGCCTCCTGGGAGAACCAAAACCCCCAGAGCAACAAGCAAGCGGTGCAGTTCTTGGTATTTTTTAAAGTGCTTCAGAGGAGGGCCAGTGACCTGGGATCAACAAGATAGTGCTGATGAATTCAGCATTTTTTTAGCTCCCCCGGGAGAGTCAGTGACCTGGGAGCAATAAGCTAACTCCACCACGCTCACCGTCTTTTTAAAATGCTCCTGGGGAGGGACACTGTCCCAGAAGCAACAAGCGACCACCACCACTCCCTACATTTTTTTTAAATTTATTTCCCAGGGAGGTCAGAGCCCCGGGAGCAACGTGGTGTGCTGCCTCCTGCTTCCCATTGCCATGTTCAGTGGGACTAGGGAGGAAAGCACCCAGTTCTCCCATCCATGAAAGATGCGAGCAGAAGAAAGAAACAGTTTGGTCCTGTGTCACCTCTCTACACTTGTGTTTTGGTCTGGGAGTTGGTGGGGACTACAGGGGCTTTGGAGCTTCACCATTGTCCTTATCATCAAAAAGCCTGTGTGCCCGATTCGGGATTGCACCGATTTTAAATTGAAAACATAAGTTGCCCCTCTGCACGGAAAAATAAAGCATTTTGGCCCATTGCGCAACAAAGACAGTGCCTAGGGCCACACCCCTGTGGAGGCTCAGCTGATAAGTCTCTTGGCGGCCCTAAATATTAGCATATTCTTTCCTCTGGTGCTCCCGAGCGGGCAGGGGCACCACCAACATTTTTAAATGTGTTCCGAGGATGCCAGGACTGTAGCAGCCACAACAGGAACCCCTATGGTAGTGTCTGGGAGCACATACAGACTTCTAGGAAGCTAAAATAATGACCTTGGTGGAGGTTCATGCTTATTTTAGGCATTTCTGCAGCTGGGGCTTTTAATTGTATAGCTTTGGTATGTAGGCACTTTGCTGTTGCGTTTTACGTATGTTTTGCAGAAAAAAAGAATCATGCCCACAATATTTAAATGATGCAATGCTTTACTAAGATTGATAAAGACAACAGTGACTTATTGCTTGTATCAATAAATGTCATTTCACAATAGCAATATTTTAATGTTATTCGTTTTGAGTTGTAATGATATATTTTAAGTATTATGATTGCATTCAGGGTATGTGGGGAGCTATTGTGGGTTTAGGGTTCATAGTTGCCAACAGCCACGCCCTGCACCCAACCCAGATGCTAATGGCGAAAGTTCTTCGGAACCTTGGATCAGGCAGTCAGAGGGTTTAAGGGAAGGGTGTGGCCACACGTCTGACTATGCCACCAATCCCCTTATGTGCAGTGGGGTTTGTAAATGGGATATTTCACAAAAAATACACTGAAATTCACTAAATAAACAAAGTTAAAAGCTGATTAAGGTTCTGGCTTAAAGTTGTAAAATCACTGAAATTTGCCAGTTATTTTTAGTACACACGTACCACCACTCAGCACAGGTGGATTTGGTATGTGGTTTCCTTTATTTCTCTGTGCTTGATTTATCTCCCTACTTAGTACACGAGTTTCTTCCTCCCGGGCCCTCAATTTTGGAGTGAGTACTCTCTTTGGACCTTAACCTTTCCCTTCTTGGAGCATATTGACGTTTGCCTATTGGGCAATTAGGAGCTATTATGCCTTATGTGTTTTTTTTTGTATATTAGATATTGCTGGGCCACAGTTGTTCATCGGATAGCTTGTCACATTATATCACTACTGCCCTGAAGAAGGTGGCTCCCGCGGTGGGGTTCCACCGAAACGCAAGTTGCCGTAGTGTGGGGATAAGAGGATCACTCTGAGCATTACCATTAGGTGTCATTTAGATGGAATAATGACAAAAAAATCCATTGTGTATCAGGAATTCATCTGCTATGTATATATATTTTTTGCTATATGTCATTTACATTCATTTAACATTATGAACGTTGTGCTTAATTAGATTAATCATATGAGGATGCACATAATTGCCTAGTGGCCTAAATATTCGCCGCCTGTTTGTGTGGCTTGTTTGGTTTTAATAGTGTGAGACTTGTGAGCATAGTGAGGTACCATGGTGAAGTATGTTTGTATGATACATGAATATTTAACTAATATGTATGCGGCCTGCTTACATTACTATTTGTGTACTGACTACAAACATGTGCAGTAAATTAATGTATGAATATAAAAAGAAACAAGCAATTGTGTATTAAGTTGATTGTTTATGATAATTAAGATAAGAATTAAAATAATTTTGCTTGTCTAATTTTGCTTTAGTAGTTTCTGATTGCTCCAACGAGTGTGTATATAGATTCTTATCAGGTATTGGGAGTTTTCTTTCTCATTATTCTATAGGCAGTCTTCTACTGTTTTCCCATGGTTAGCAATGCACACAATCCATGCCATAACTCGCACCACCTGCCATTCTCCAAACCCCGACTTGTCAACTGCACAGAAACAAAACAAGAGCTGTCTAGATAACAACATGGTGGGTGGCTTGAGTTGTGGCATGTTTTGTGTGCATTACTAACCATTACTTGCAAATTTCAGTATTTTTTATGAGTTTCAGACAAAAGCACAAGTAACTTTTTAACTGGGTAAATCATGGTATGCTACGTAAAACACACACCATAACTCATACCTCATACTTTAGGCTTTATCCCTGCCCATTACCATGTATTATCCGGGGCTGATGGAGAAAGTTATACTGTGTTGTGCGTTGCAAGCTATGGTTTCCAAATTTCAGGACTTTTTCTGGTTTGTGTTACCGGACGCATAATTAACTTGTGACTTTTGTTGACATCGAACATCTATGATATAAATGATTTACTGCATTTATTTGCCATCAACACAATCTGCTCTGTGCATTGTCTTTGCTCATGAGCTGTAGGCTTTTGTTGTAGATCATGACCTCTGACCAGACTCAGCACCCAATCCCTGTTGTAAGCCGGCACCTGCTGCAAATGTTCTTAGGAGTAGGGGGTTAGCTGACAACACATACCAAAGTGCTAACTTTCATTCCCATCCAGCACCTTTGTTGTAACATTAACATCACAAAAACTACTGGATGGATTTACACCGAACTGATTAAAACACACTTTTTGAGTTCTACATTCAAACAAAGTTGGGGGCATATCCACTCAGGGAATGTTGCTGTAAAGGTGAACAAAATGTCCTATAGAAGCAAAAATGGACACACATTTTTCTTAATCCCATTAACGTTTTAACCTTTCAGGCAATCACCCAAAAATTATCATGCCAGACTTTAGCCCTGTACAAGGACTGACATTTATGTTTTTGCAGATTCCTTCATGGGAATCAATGCTTTAGGCAAGTCGATAATTCCTTTGCAACTGTGTGTAGCTGAACTACAGCTACGCAGTGGTAACCGCCACTGTGTAAAATATGTGTAGAGATGAATCTTTAAAATGGGTGAAACACATGGATAAGCACCTAATTTCGGATTGAAAAAAAAACATCATGAAGCTACACTCTTTTTTTCAGAAGTCCACATTAGTTGACTGTTGTCTGTAAGGCTGATGTAACTGTTTCCACTTCTCTTTGTGCGAGTCTGGGAATCATATAGCACTCTTCTACAAGTAACTTACACTAGGAATTCCGAACGTTAACACCGAGAAAATAAGGAGATAGCCTTTTTATTTCTGACACATTTTCTTAAAATACATTTACTGGTTACTTCCCCCAAACGTTCTTTCCTTATCCAGATCGTGCCCAAATGCCTTTTATTAATTCTTTATATTTTTTGGTGCATGACAGTTTTGTTTTCCCAACAGTTCCAAAGCTGAATCTTTGATGTCATTTAGAAAGATATTAATAGTGTACTTGCTGGAAATTCTGCTTGCTTTAAGTTGATATATGTCTATGTTCCTTTTGTCCTATCATTAGTTCATTGTATGTGAAATAAAAGCATGCGATTAAACATATGCATAGAGACACTAACACCACCCGGTTGCTCATTGAAATCTGCCATATGGAAAAGGTGGCAATAAGAAAAGGAAGGGCTGATTCTAGCGTTATAAATCCATTTGTTTTTATGGCAACTCATATTTCTTGTCAATTGATGACATTTCGTTTGAAAAACTACCTTTTTGGTCACAATTTCGGTTTCCAGACTTATTAGTGACAGAACTTATGAGACCCAATGGACGTACCAGTACTGGAGCCGACAGGTTATTTGAATTCAGATGATGGCACCAAAGCCCTAACTCTTCTCCCCCCCCCCCCCATGTCCCCGAGGTTATTGACAACACCTAATAATTTGATAGTAAATTGTGATGTGGACTGACTTAAGGTCCCTCAGAGTTTTACATATATATATATATATATATATATATATATATATATATGTATATGTATATATATATATATGTTTATATTTATCAATGGCTCCTACGGAAACAGGTATCCTCAGTTTCAGTTATTTACATGAATTATTAAAAATAGCAACAAAAAATATATGTTTGGCTCATAAGTCTTTAGGAGAAAAATATTGTTGACATCATGTCACCTGCATTGTGATTGTGTTTTCTTAAAGAGCTTAAACGTCTGATTAGAGCAAGTCAAATAAATGGCAGGCAGTGACAGAGATAGTTTAAAAAGCAAACCAGCTCCGGCATTGATAAGGAGTTTTTCAATGTGAATTATTGTTATAGTTCACAGAAGGTACTTGCAAGGCTAAAATATTAATTTACGTTTCTATATCTGGAAAATGGCACCTCTAGATATTCCACTCCGCAACTAACATCAGCTAAGAATATGGAATTCAGTGCATACCACTTACTGCAACATTTAAATGTCTTATAAACCTCTATTGAATGTGCTTAGAAAAAAACAAAAAAATATTATTTTAAGACCTCTGAGGTTCAAATTACAAATAGGTTTAAATCAGACAACTGAAAATATAGAAATCTGTTCCACAGATTGTAACATATATATATATATGTATATATATATATAACCAGTATGGTAATTATATATGATTTCACGGTCTATTTGTGACAGAGAGCGAAGGTGAGTTTAATGGAAGGGCGCATCTCATGGCACACCAAGGCAGTAAGGACCATATGATGCAACACAGGTGTGCCCCGCGAACAATTAGGACCCTAAAATTAATGCATGGCTGCAAGGACTAGGAGATGTGAATTAAGACTTCTATCTTTCATTTGCAGCAATACCTATAATACTTCATATAGAAATACTAAAAAATGCACTTATTGGCCAAAAGAGAGACTGAAGTGAAACACTTCTCTCAGTGGGTACGGACGAGTCTTTCTTTTCTGTTCTCATTATGGCTGGAGGAAGATGCTTATAGTAATTAGGCAAGATTGATTCCGGGGCCGAACACCACCCATAATTTGTGCAGTCTGGGGGTCAGGCGGGCAGCTGCTGAAGCCGCGCGGCTAATTACGAGAATTCGCCATTCGTTAATAGAATCTCTCTCCACAAACAGCAGCTGTGTGTTTGCTCACGCGGATTACTAATTCTGGCCGCGCCTCAGCTGCGCGCTTCTGCTGCGCTGAGAGGACTCCTCCCGTGGAAGAAGCAGTTATCACTCGAGCGGCTCCGACGGAAGGGAAGAGGCGACGGAAACAAAGGAGAACACAACACAAAGGAAAGAAAGTGCCTTCCCATCACAGGTGTATGTAGAGTTTGCCTTGCCCCCCCTCCCCCTTCTCTGCCTCTCTCTCGCTCACCAACAATTAAATGGCAATTTTGAAACTCATAAATTTGTAGGCAACCCAGCGAGATCTAATTTATACCTGTCAGGAGCAGTGGACAGCATTTAATAGCAAAGTAATTGCAATTTAAAGTCTGCTTTCCACTTGATGGTATGCTTTCACAGACAAGCTTTTTATATTGCATTAGCCAAGCTTTTTCACGAATAGTGCGTGACCGCATTATATACGTAATGCAAGGTGTACTCTATAAAATATATATCACGGGATGGAGAGAAGCATTTTCTGGTAATGCACGTTAACAAAATGTCTCATCGGTGAAAATCGAGATCCGATGCCTTCATCCTCTTAGGGCAACTATGTCAAAAAGTTCTCGAGATGTCTGGAGAAGTTTAAGGAGAGGACAAACCTCTTCCCCCCCCAACCAACGATCTGAGTGGCTCCCCGGGGACGTGAACTTTCTCTCGAGCTCAAGTCTGTGCAATTTGTATCTTTAATTTATTCGTGTAAATCAATATTTTAGTCAACATAAGGCTTGAATTTGAAAAAAACAAAACATGAGATACAATTTTAATTTATTCTAAACAGGGCCAACAAAATACTTCTTGCCTGGGTACCCCAAAGTTCCTACTATGACAGTGGAGATGTCCAAAGTCAGGCTTTAGTATCCCATTGCGTTTATAGAGAAAAAAATCAAACTGAGTACCAGGATTCAAAGAAGAAAGCCAGGATTGAGTAATATATTCACGTCTGACAAGGCATAACGTGAAAACATTTAATTGACATTTAATTTTTTATCCACAGTGCAAGCCCGGATCCAATAGAATTCAGAAATTCCTAAAGACCCTCACAAATGCATCTTAAGTTTGAATCCCTTAGTTGAAATGTTCTTGTGCCAACTTTCAGAATTTACCTTAGCCAGGTAAAAAGGAAGTCAACCCCAGAGATCATTCATTGTATTATCAATACTGTGTCCTGAGTTAATGCGCACATGGTGCAGAAAGAATCTTCACCGTAGTGAATAATATAATTACATTTTTCCATGACAGTCAGATTTATGGCCGAACTGCAAAGTACCTTGCTCACTTGGCACTCAGGGAGTTCAAGGGGCCATGCTGATGTTTCAAGCAGTGCCAGAGGGAACCTACATTCGTTATTGAAGTCTCTTTGTTGCACCCCTCCTCTTGGAGCTCCAAGACCCCACTCCCATTCTTGCCTCTGTGAATGTTTTATTATGACACTTACAGAAATTAGGTTTCTGATGCACCCTGATCAAGCAGGGACCACAGTTTTAGTCAGGGTAAGTCACAGACACACCCTAAATTCTATGGCAAGACCGGAGGCTCCTATTATGCTTCTCTTACTTGCTTTATTTTAAATAGCAGCAGTCAAGAAACAAACTACATTTCCCATGAGGCTAAGGGAAAACAGAAGCCAATGGGAAAAACGAACGTATCAACATGAAAACCAATGAGGACCGCGAATGTACTATAAGCACTATACTTGACTGCGACCAGTCCTCTTTCTTGCTGCTCGCAGTCAAGATAAGTGCCTCATTACTTCGCTTCATTCATATTATGTATATCTTAATGTGGTAACATTATTTGTTTTATTATATACCTTGCGCAACGCTCTGCTCTCGCGCGACTGTTTATTAGCGTTTTTCAATGCCCCTTCGTCTTTGTTTTTCCGGCCGCTCCCCCCGTCCCGGTTGGTAGCACACACGCGTTCCAACTGTCGTCCTCTCCCTCACGCTGGCCGTTTACCTCAGCGCACCCGTTTCCTCGCTCCGGCTGCATTTTTCTTCATCCATTTTGTCCGGAATCAGCTGCCTTGACTCTCCGGTTTCCACCACACCTTAACCCCGCCTTCTTTTGCTCCGGCTACGCCTCCCTGGGGCATGTACTTTCGTTTTCCCTGGTTTTCCCTCTGAACTGTTAACCCTTCCTTCCCCTTCACCAAAACAGGTCTAAAACCAGTATGCCCCAACAACAAAATATCAATAATGAAGTATTTGACCAAGACCTTGATAATTTTATTAATGAGTCTGTGGCAAAAGCCATTTCTAATTCCATGGGCAAAATCACAAAGAACCTCGAATCCTCTATACAGGATATGGTTTCCAAATCCTTACTGGCCCATTCCGCGGGGGAATGCAGAAAAAGAAAAATTAAGGATTTATCTGCCCAAAAAGCCCATAATACAGTCACCCCTGATGGCGCTGATTTGACTGGTGAAGCCTCTTCACCCCAGATTGAGGACAAGTCTCCTCCAAGGCCTCCTTCTAAGGAGGGGAAACTTAAACTAAAATGTTCCGAAAAGACCAAACATCTTACGGCTGCGCCAAAACAGATTATTGTTTCCCACATTGCCGATACAGATGATGACATGGGTGACTTAGATGATTTGGATGACAATACAGATACTTGGGGTTCCCAATCCTAGTCCTCCCCTCCCCCCAAGAAAACGAAGCTGGAGGTATCCACTAACCCGTTCACAGCCAAACAAATCCTAGATCCTGAGGGCAATCCCTTGTTTAATCCTTCCTTCCTTCATCACCCCAATTCCACCGAGTGGTTACCTTCCTCCCATGTAGGTAATTACATCTCCTCCAGACTAAGGCTCCCCTTAGACAAACCCACAAGAGCCAAATTAAGATCTGAGTGCCCCAGACCTTCCCTTTCCTCTAACATTACACATCCACCCCCACTATAGACCAATCCCTTCTCACTTTCTTCTCGAAATTTGGCATGGACCTCCACAAGGGCGTCGATAAAGCCTGGTGCAACTGCCAGGACAAACTCTTAGATCTGGTGGGTCCGTTGGCCAGAATCTTTGATATGGCAGAATCAGCCAAAACCAAAAATACGGACATTGATCCTTCAGAATTATCCTTGTGGATCCAAAGAGCCTTTTGCCTCCTCGGCAACGCCAATTCAGCCATCATTCACGAGAGATGAAAAGGTCTTTTACTTAAATTAGATCCTAAATTGGCCAACCTCACTTTCATCGATCCTGGTATCAAAGCAGACGGACTCCTCTTCGGGTATTCGTTCATAAAAGATCTAGGAAAATTCGTCTCCACTTTCGCCTCCATAGATAAAGTGCAACAATCAATCAAAAAAGTCTTTCACCAACAGGTTTTTGTAAAGGCCGGTACAGGCAGGAGCCGCTTTACCAGCCGATCTTTCAGATCACAAGGAGCTAGAGGCTCCTTCAATTCCAATTATGACACACAATCCTACAAACCTCAGTTCTACCCCCAACGTGGTAGAGGCGCCCGCGGTCGTGGGCAGCGTGGGTCCAGATACAACTATCAACAAGGTAAGCCACAATTCTGGCCTGTCGGGATCGGCGTCGTCTGTTTATAGCAAAATGGAAAAGTATTACTCTCGACCCATGGGTACTCAACACAATTCAGGGTTACATGATAGAACTCTATTCAGTTCCCCATCAAGAGTCCTTTCCTCCCCCCCCTTTTTCTCGTCAGAAATGATATCTCTCATCTCGGAAGAGATTCAGTCTCTTCTTTCCAAATAAGCCATCTACATAGCTCATCCGGACCCCTCCAGTTTTCTCAGTACCCTCTTTTTAGTCCAAAAGAATAACAAGAAATTAAGACCAGTCATCAACTTAAGAAATTTCAATTGTTTTGTCGTATACAGACACTTAAAAATGGAAACCATTGTCCATTTACGAGATATTCTCCTCCCTCACGATTATATGGTTCGACTCGACCTTCAGGATGCATACTTATCCGTCCCTATCCACGTAACTCACAGAAAATTCCTCCAATTCCAATGGCAGGGACAAACTTACCAATTCTCCTCCCTTCCGTTCGGCCTCTCGTCAGCACCCTGGTGCTTCACAAAGATAATGAAACCGATTACGGCTCATCTCAGATCTCTGGGAATCAGATTACTCATCTACCTAGACGACATGCTCTTAATGCATCAGGACTGCCTCTCACTCCAACGTCACCTCCAAATCACCTGCTCTCTCCTATCCCAACTTGGGTTTCTCATCAACAAAGAAAAATCTATCACTACTCCTTCAAAAAGGATAGAATTTTTAGGGTTCATAATCAACTCCTCATCCACTATTCTTCAGCTTTCCCAACAAAAAGTAAGAGCCACCAAATTAGAGATTCTGAAACTTCTCCGAAATCTCCCTCAGATCCTTGGCCAGAGTTGTGGGTCTCCTCGCCTCTTCAATTCAAGCCATCTTTCCCGGTCCCCTTTATTACCGGGCTCTACAAAGGCTCAAAATTCAACACCTCAGAAGAGGACTTTCTTATTCACAAACCATCAGTCTGGACCAGGAGTCTCGCTCAGAACTCCAATGGTGGATAGACCATTTAGATGCCTGGAACGGCAGAACTATCTTTCAGTCAGCCCCAGATCTTGTGTTAGAATCAGATGCAAGTCTGACGGGCTGGGGCACCCGATGTGGCGCAATCTCGACTGGAGGTTTCTGGTCTTCAAGGGAGTCCAAATTGCATATCAATTATTTAGAGATGCTTGCGGGCTCCTTTGCAATCAAAAGCCTCGCAAAAAACAGGGTTCAGTGTACTATCCTCCTCCGCATGGACAATGTGTCAGCTGTCCGCTACATAAACCATTTAGGTGGTACCAGGTCAAAACCGCTAGCAGATCTGGCAAAAAGCCTTTGGGAGTATTGTCTTCGCAACGAAATATCCGTCGGCAGAGTACCTTCCCGGTTCCCTCAACGATGTTGCGGACTGGCATTCTCGTTTTCTCAGAGACTCCAGCGACTGGAAGCTCCACCCCTCAGTTTTCCAAACACTCCTTCACAAATGGGGTCTC
Source organism: Pleurodeles waltl (assembly GCF_031143425.1). Classification (NCBI taxonomy): domain Eukaryota; kingdom Metazoa; phylum Chordata; class Amphibia; order Caudata; family Salamandridae; genus Pleurodeles; species Pleurodeles waltl. The sequence goes on along the minus strand of NC_090439.1, from coordinate 839,743,166 downwards.
TTCAAAATAGACCTATTTGCGTCCCGTCTAAATTCCCAACTTCCTCTGTTTTTCAGCTGGCGTCTGGATCCTTCAGCTCTGGCTTCCGACGCGTTTCTTCAAGACTGGTCATCCTCGCTCAACTACGCCTTTCCACCTTTCATAATGATTACCAGAGTCCTCGCCAAGTCAGGAGCCAAAAAGCTTCCTTAATTTTGGTAGTTCCCTTTTGGCAATCCCAAGTGTGGTTTCCGCCCTCCTCGAACTGACTACCGACTTCCCAGTTCTGCTCCTGTCTTTCCCCTCACTACTTCACAATTCTATGGGCTCTCTCCACCCTCTCATTCTCAACAATACCCTCTCTCTCTCAGCTTGGAAGGTTTCAGGTATCCCCAACCTCCCATCCCTATTTCGACAGAAGCTTCAGATTTCATTAACAAAGCCTGGGCTCCTGGTACAAGGAAGGCATACAAATCTGCATGGTCTCTTTGGTCAAGCTGGTGTATGGGAAGGGACATCGATCCCCTTTCAGCCGATATAAATTACATTATTAATTTCCTCGCTGCCCAGGCCAGTGCAGGTAAGTCCTATAGGACAGTCAACCTAGATAGATCATCTATTTCTCTACAACACGTCCACATCAACGGAAAACCTATTGGAGAACACCCTTTGATCTGTCGCCTATTAAAGGGAGTAAAGTTTTCTTTCCCTCCTTTACCCAAATACTCAAAACTATGGGATGTTAATCTCGGCTTAAATTTGTTTATTTCCTGGCAGATCAATGCAGACTTATCCCTAAAAATGCTTTCAGCCAAACTCACGATGTTACTATGGGGGTTATTACAACTTTGGAGGAGGTGTTAATCCGTCCCAAAAGTGACGGTAAAGTGACGGATATACCACCAGCCGTATTACGAGTTCCATAGGATATAATGGACTCGTAATACAGCTGGTGGTATATCCGTCACTTTACCGTCACTTTTGGGACAGATTAACACCTCCTCCAAAGTTGTAATAACCCCCTATGTCTTGTGTCTATTAAATGTTTATCAGATGTCAGAGCGCTAGATATTTCATCCTGCCAATTTTCTCCTACAGGTGTTTTGTTTTCCATCAATAGACGTACCAAAACTAATATACGCTCAGTATTTTACCCGTATTTTCCTAATCAACCTAAGCTATGTGTAGGACAATGTCTCAAAGTCTACGAAGACCGCACAGCCAATCTCAGAATTTCCTCGTCGTTCCAACTCCTCATCTCTTTTCGTAAACCTCACAAACCCGTCACATCTGCTACTCTAGCCAGATGGGTGCGTTGGGTCATGTCCTTAGCAGGCATACATACGTCAATATTTGGTGCCCATTCCTCCAGAGGAGCTATGGCTTCCAAAGCTTTTTGGGTAGGTTCCAGACTAGAGGACATTCTGAAATCGGCTGACTGGTCTAATGACTATGTTTTTAGAACTTTTTACTGTAAACCAGTTCATACAGCAACTTCTGTAATAATTAACATGCTTTAAAAAAGCATAATAGGAGCCTCCGGTCTTGCCATAAAATGTAGATTTTCCTAGTAATTTATGACGGAAAGTCTTAATTTTATTAAAGACACGGAGGCGAGTATTATCCCACCGCAGATACTCTAACCATTGTTTGTCGATTCTTTTCCCTCCCATAGCATCTACTATTCAACCTCAGAACTCATCCTGATCGTCAGACTACGCCTCCGATCTCGCTAAGTTCGACCATCTATCATCCTCAAACTCAACATAAGCTGCATTCATCTTCCCGGATTCTTCCTCTTCTCAAGTCATGGAGGAACTTTTGCCAAGAACTCTGTTCTCTAATATTAGCAGTCGCCATTGTTGTTTCTATTATTCATTTTATTCTCTCACACAGACTAGCCTTCTCGCATCAAGAAAGATGGCTGGTCGCAGTCAAGTATAGTGCTTATAGTACATTCTTGGTCCTCATTGGTTTTGATGTTGATACGTTAGTTTTTCCCATTGGCTTCTATTTTCCCTTATCCTCATGGGAAATGTAGTTTGTTTCTTGACTGCTGCTATTTAAAATAAAGCAAGTAAGAGAAGCATAATACTCGCTTCCATGTCTTTAATAAAATTAAGACTTTCCGTCATAAAGTACTAGGAAAATCTACATTAACCTGTGCTCATCCTTTGATAGCTTGGCACAGAGCAGTCAGGTTTAACTTAAGAGCCAATGTGTAAAGTATTTGTGCAACACTTCAAACATTACAGCAGTGAAAACACCACACAAAAAATACCACATCTGGTTGCAAAAATGGAACTTAATTCAAGAAATAAAAAATACTAAATGAACAAACATTCAATGACTAGAACTTGAGTAATGCATTTTTAAATAATAAACTGTAAGCTAGAGCTTAGAAATGAAAGGTGCTAACTGGGAATATTTGGTAGCACCGGACTGTGACAAAGTCTTAAGATCAGGCCGACTGGGATGGAGTGCGGACCAGCTACAGGGACTTTGCTGGGCCCCCCGAACCAAAGTTTTGCATTGGTTCCAAACCATGCCATCAAGGAGATGCATCGATTTTTCTCTAAGCAGTTGAGGAGATTTTTTAGAATAATGGTAGTGCACCACCCTTCAGAAAGACATTTTTGTTTTAAGAGTCCAGTCCTTTAATGCAAGGTGGTAAAAAAATCTTCTCTTTATTCTCTTTCTCTTTTCCAGCAATATATAAAATTATAACAGCAACAGCCAACGCGTTTCGTCCTCCAACATAGGACTTCTTCAGGGCGGTAACATAATACATATAGGGGGTGATTCTAACCCTGGCGGTCGGTGATAAAGCGGCGGCCAACCCACCAACAGTCCGGCGGTCCAAAAAATGGAATTCTGACCCTGGCGGGAACCGCCAACACAGCCCGCCACATTAACACTCCGACCGCCACGGCGGGACCGACAAACAGCGCGGCGGTCACCGCCAACAGACAGGCGGCAGACAATGAACCGCCCACACTATTATGACCGGCCAATCCGCCACCTTTTCCGGGGCGGGAGCACCGCCGATAAAAACACGGCGGAAACAGACTACGAACGGGAAAACGCGCACCTCTACGCACTCCACGAGGAAGGAGGACAGCATGGAACCCGAATTAAACATCCTACCTGCTCTCGTCTACCTGCTCATCTACCACAAGTACGAACGCCGGCGCAGACGACAACGGTGAGTACTGCACCTACGACACAGGGGAGGGGGGAGGACGAAAGGTTACGTGCACACACATACGCGATACACCCACCCCCCCAAACCATGTACACACCAATGCAGAGCAACAAGTCACAGTGACACCACCCAAACCCCCGTAAAAAAAGCAAGGACATAATTAAATTGTGACTCGAAATTTATGGGAAATAAAAACCACTGATAAATCACGGTCAAATAGCAATAACAATTAAAAAAAAACAATTCAATATTCAGTGCATACGATAAACCGAGGCAATAAGTCCTGCACATCTAACGATATTCCAAGTGTCCGTGGGCCAAAGTGTATCAACACAAGGGCAAAGCCCACACAGGAGACCTGAGTCCTTTGGAGAGAACACTGCAGGGGCATCTGATGAAAAAACTACAGGCACCTCAGGGGGAAGGGAAGGGGGGGCACCACAGCCACATGAGTCCACGACGCCAGATCCACGAAGGGGCCACCATGCCCACTGTGCCATCCTGGGGAGTGCAAAGCCACAGTCTCTCAAGTCTCTACAGTGGGTGGCTTGCCCACTCGGCCATCCTGGGGAGTGCAAAGCCACAGTCTCTCAAGTCTCTACAGTGGGTGGCTTGCCCACTGTGCCATCCTGGGGAGTGCAAAGCCACAGTCTCTCAAGTCTCTACAGTGGGTGGCTTGCCCACTCTGCCATCCTGGGGAGTGCAAAGCCACAGTCCATCAGGTGGATAACAGTCTCCACCAGTCAAGGAGGAGGCATGGTGGGCACAGTGAACCGTGAACAGTAGCTCGAGACAGATCCGGCACTGTCATTGTGCCAGTGGTGCTTGAGACAGCGGGGCCCAGCGGAGCGGTGCTTGACAGGAAGGGCCCAGCGGAGCGGTGCTTGAGACGGCGGGGCCCAGCGGAGCGGTGCTTGACAGGAAGGGCCCAGCGGAGCGGTGCTTGACAGGAAGGGCCCAGCGGAGCGGTGCTTGACAGGAAGGGCCCAGCGGAGCGGTGCTTGACAGGAAGGGCCCAGCGGAGCAGTGCTTGAGACGGCGGGGCCCAGCGGAGCGGTGCTTGACAGGAAGGGCCCAGCGGAGTGGTGCTTGAGACGGCGGGGCCCAGCGGAGCGGTGCTTGAGACGGCGGGGCCCAGCGGAGTGGTGCTTGACAGGAAGGGCCCAGCGGAGCGGTGCTTGACAGGAAGGGCCCAGCGGAGCGGTGCTTGAGACGGCGGGGACCAGCGGAGCGGTGCTTGACAGGAAGGGCCCAGCGGAGCGGTGCTTGAGACGGCGGGGCCCAGCGGAGCAGTGCTTGACAGGAAGGGCCCAGCGGAGCGGTGCTTGAGACGGCGGGGCCCAGCGGAGCGGTGCTTGAGACGGCGGGGCCCAGCGGAGCGGTGCTTGACAGGAAGGGCCCAGCGGAGCGGTGCTTGACAGGAAAGGCCCAGCTGAGCGGTGCTTGAGACGGCGGGGCTCAGCGGAGCGGTGCTTGACAGGAAGGGCCCAGCGGAGCGGTGCTTGAGACGGCGGGGCCCAGCGGAGCGGTGCTTGAGACGGCGGGGCCCAGCGGAGCGGTGCTTGACAGGAAGGGCCCAGAGGAGCGGTGCTTGACAGGAAGGGCCCAGCGGAGCGGTGCTTGACAGGAAGGGCCCAGCGGAGCGGTGCTTGAGACGGCGGGGCCCAGCGGAGCGGTGCTTGACAGGAAGGGCCCAGCGGAGCGGTGCTTGAGACAGCGGGGCCCTGTTCAGCGGTGCTCTTCTGCACGGCGGGGCCCTGTTCAGCGGTGCTCTTCTGCACGGCGGGGCCCTCTTCAGCGGTGCTCTTCTGCACGGCGGGGCCCTGTTCAGCGGTGCTCTTCTGCACGGCGGGGCCCTGTTCAGCGGTGCTCTTCTGCACGGCGGGCCCTCTTCAGCGGTGCTCTTCTGCACGGCGGGGCCCTGTTCAGCGGTGCTCTTCTGCACGGCGGGGCCCTGTTCAGCGGTGCTCTTCTGCACGGCGGGGCCCTGTTCAGCGGTGCTCTTCTGCACGGCGGGGCCCTGTTCAGCGGTGCTCTTCTGCACGGCGGGGCCCTCTGCAGCGGTGCTCTTCTGCACGGCGGGGCCCTCTGCAGCGGTGCTCTTCTGCACGGCGGGGCCCTGTTCAGCGGTGCTCTTCTGCACGGCGGGGCCCTGTTCAGCGGTGCTCTTCTGCACGGCGGGGCCCTGTTCAGCGGTGCTCTTCTGCACGGCGGGGCCCTCTTCAGCGGTGCTCTTCTGCACGGCGGGGCCCTGTTCAGCGGTGCTCTTCTGCACGGCGGGGCCCTGTTCAGCGGTGCTCTTCTGCACGGCGGGGCCCTCTTCAGCGGTGCTCTTCTGCACGGCGGGGCCCTGTTCAGCGGTGCTCTTCTGCACGGCGGGGCCCTGTTCAGCAGTGCTCTTCTGCACGGCGGGGCCCTGTTCAGCGGTGCTCTTCTGCACGGCGGGGCCCTGTTCAGCGGTGCTCTTCTGCACGGCGGGGCCCTGTTCAGCGGTGCTCTTCTGCACGGCGGGGCCCTCTTCAGCGGTGCTCTTCCGCACGGCGGGGCCCTGTTTAGCGGTGCTCTTCTGCACGGCTCGTCCAGTAGGTCAAGGGAGCCAGACCTGGCCTGGACTCCCTGATCAGTCGCCCTCCTACCGTGCTGTTGCTGGACCCTTCGGTGACGGAGTCCTGGGCCCTTCGGTGTTCTTCCTAACACCCGGGATGGGGCTTGTGGGCCCCTCCTGCTCCGCGCTCCTGCTGGCTGACTTTTCCGCCCTGCTGCCCTTTCGCTCCTTAGATGGGGCTCTCGGGCCCTTGCCTCCCCTAGATGTTGTGGCTGGTGAAGTGGGCGAACTTTGCTCCTTGAGGGCAGCCGTGTCAGTCCTCTCACGGCGGCCCTTTAGCTTCCTGGTCCTCTTGCCTGGTGGGGGGCTGGCTGTCCCCTTGCTGCTGATTGATGTGTCACTGCTGGCAAAGGGTGGGCTCCAGAACCCATGCACCACAGTGACACTCGAAGCTGGGCTGGTGGTGGCTGAGGTGCTCTTGGGACTCTTTGCAGATGGAGGGGGTGGGTCAGTGGAGGGAAAGAGGTCAAGATTAGCAAGGAAAACTTTCTTAGGACCAAGGTAGAAGGTAGGAGAAGTGGTGATGGGAGTGGAGGAAGAGGATGTGGTTGTAGGAGAGTCAGGTGTGCTGTCTTTGGGTGCAGGTGCTTGTGCTGGAGGCTGTCGTGAGGTGGATGGCTGTTGGGTGGGTGTCTGCCTGCGTTTGTGTGTCTTGGAAGAGGGGGTGACAGACACAGTGGGAGAGGACACAGGGGACGTGTAAATGGTAGTGGGGGTGGTGACTGCACATGTGCGGACTGGACTGGAGGGTGTGCTGGTGATGGAAGCACTGGCTGATGGTGGTGTGCATGCAGGTGTGAGTGTAGACGTCACAGGGAGGGAGGAGGGAGACGAGGAGGAGGGGGACACAGAGGTGGTAGTGACTGTTGGAATGTCTGCATCTGAGTGTTGCTTGCGTGAATGCTTGTGGGTTCTGTGGTGCTTGTGTCTGGATGAGCTGCCCTTGGGTGTTGAGGTGTGTGCAGGCTGGTCTGATGGTGTGGATGGGATAGGCTGAGGAACAGGAGACAGAGACAGGCTGGAGGCAGTCAGAAGAGGGAGGCTGGAAACAGGGACAATGGCTGCCGTCAGTGCTGAGGCCAGAGCATTGAACGATCGTTGATGGGCAGCCTGACCCGAATGAATGCCCTCCAGGTAGGCATTGCTCCGATGCACCTCCCTTTCTACCCCCTGGATGGCATTCAAAAGGGTAGTCTGCCCAACAATGATGGTCCGCAGGAGGTCAATGACCTCCTCACTGAGGGCAGCAGGGGTAACAGGGGCAGGGGCTGAGGTGCCTGGGGCGAAGGAGACGCCCGCCTTCCTGGGCGAGCGGGCACAGAGCGTAGGCTGAGGGGCTGCTGGGAGGGCGGGGCTGGTGCGCTGGGTGGCGGCTGTACCTGTAGAGGCGGGGGGCCCAGATGTTGCCGCCACCGCTAGGGAGCTCCCATCCGAGGACGTGTCGCTGTCGCTGGTGTCACCACCGGTCCCCGTTGTGGTGCTCCCCTCGCCCTCCGGATCACTTGTGCCCTCGGTGTCTGTTCCTGGTCCCACCGGGGCCTTGTGACTTGCAGCTCCCTCGTACTCCGATGCCAATTCTCCTCCGCCTGATGATGCTAATGCACACATGCACAAGAAGATGAAGGAGAAGGGTGGGGGGAGAAAAACGAAGACCAGGTTGAGTGCATGCAATGTCAACACCGTTGGCGGAGAGGACAGACACAGGAGCCTCATGCACTAAGCCGCGCATTCGGGGTACACTACTCAGTACTTCTGACTAGGACAACAGGTCTAGAGACGAAAAAGGCGCACATGTGTGATGCTGGACCATCGATAGCTGTACTTGTCACCCTACAGAGGTGGGGGCCGAGAGCACAGGGCCATGCCTAAAGGAGAGGACTACACTACAGAAAGCGCCCTGGCCTAATGTCACCCACAACCCTCCTCCCCCACCCAGACGCCTCCACTGCGCAGAGAGATAGCAGAATGTGCTGATACTCACCCCCTTGTGTCTGCTGTGATGTCCTCAAGCGCCCATCCAAATCAGGGTAGGCCACCGCCAGGATCCGGGACATCAGGGGGGTCAGGGTACGACTGGCACCCCTCCTAGGTTGGGAGGCCATCCCCAGCAGTGACTCAGCGGTCTTCCTGGTCCCGCGGCGGATGTCCTCCCACCTCTTGCGGCAGTGGGTGCCCCGTCTGACGTGGACCCCCAGGGCCCGGACTTCCTTGGCGATGGTACGCCAAATGTCCACTTTCTGATGGGCGTTGACCTATTTGACATGTACAGGGTGGGAAGGAAAAATCATCAATTTTCTGCATGTTAGATGCGATTGGCCCCCCCTCCCCAACCTTGCCATATGGCACATGCTCTCATCTGTCGTGCGTTGCACTCCTCATTCGCACCCCACCCCACCAACTTACATCCACCCCACTCCACACAGGCATAGCCCATTCAATGTGCACCCAGTGTACTTACCTGTTGGTCTGGAGGACCGTAGAGTAACGCATACTGGGGGAGGACCCCATCCACAAGTTTCTCCAACTCCTTAGACGTGAAGGCAGGGGCCCTTTCCCCAGTCGCAGCAGCCATTGTCACTTCCAGACCGAGGTCACAGCAGCACTTGGCGATGGCACGCCAAATGTCGATCTTCTGATGGGCGCTGACCTATGTGACATGTACAGGGTGGAAAAAGAAATCGCATCCGTTTTCTGCCTGGTCAATGTGAGTGGCCCCAACCTTGGCATGTGGCACATGCTCTCATCTTTCGTGCGTTGCAGTCCTTATTCGCTCCCCTCCCCGCCATCTTACATACACCCCACTCAACACAGGCATAGCCCATTCAACGTGCACCCTGTGTACTAACCTGTTGGTCTGGAGGACCGTAGAGTAGCGCATACTGGGGGAGGACCCCATCAACAAGTTCCTCCAATTCTTCGGCAGTGAAGTCAGGGGCCCTTTCCCCAGTCGCAGCAGCCATTGTATCTCCCAGACCGAGGTCACAGCAGCACTTGCAGTATAGGTCCTCTCCTGTGGATGATCAGGTCTCGAGTGATTAAGCAGATAGAAAATGGCGGTCACGCCCGCGGCGGTGCGTACCGCGGTGGTGCGTACCGCGACCGCCGGCGCACCTCGTCATTGGCTCCTGAAACCCATAGGCCTCAATGTTAGCCAATGCGGCTTCGTATAGCGGTCTTCGACCGCCTACCGCCACGGTGTGCCACGCCAGCGCATTGACCTCACATCCCATTGTCCCACTTCACAGGTCAGGCAGCCGCCATTTCAAGGGCCCACATGGCATAATTTGTACTGCGTCACACAGGCCTAGGCCTTGCATTGCCACACATACACGCCTTTCAATACATAGATAATCGTGTGCTATGCATGCAGTGGTGAACGTACCTGTGATTTGCTTGACTCTGTGCGCCATGTTGTCCTTCCTAGGCACCGTCCGCTGGGACTTGCGAGGAGAAGGATGAATCCTCGCGTGTACCGACCGCTGGTGGACCTGTCGACAATGGAAGAACGCCACATCATACTACGATACCGACTTGACCGAGCCACTATACATGAACTGTGTGCCCAGCTGGAGCCATCCCTGATGTCCCCCATCCGCCAACCCACAGGAATTCCCCCTCTAGTGCAGGTTCTGTCAGTCCTCCATTTTTTGGCAAGTGGCTCATTCCAGACAACAGTGGCCATGTCATCTGGAATGTCTCAGCCTATGTTTTCAAAAATCTTGTCTAGAGTGTTGTCTGCCCTGACGAAACACATGCGGCTCTACATTGTATTCCCTGAGGAGGTTGATTTGGCCACTGTGAAGGGTGATTTTTATGCCCTTGGACATATCCCCAACATAATAGGTGCCATTGATGGGACCCATGTGGCTTTAGTACCCCCAAAAGACGATGAGCAGGTGTACTGAAACAGGAAAAGTTACCATTCGATGAACGTCCAGGTGGTCTGTTTGGCTGACCAGTACATCTCCCATGTGAATGCCATGTTCCCTGGGTCAGTGCATGACTCGTATGTGATGCGAAATAGCAGCATCCCTTATGTGATGGAACAGCTACAGAGACAACGTGTGTGGCTAATTGGTGACTCTGGTTACCCCAACCTGCCTTGGCTATTGACCCCAGTGAGGAATCCCCGGACCAGGGCAGAGGAACGGTACAATGAGGCCCATGGGCGAACTAGGAGGATCATTGAAAGAACCTTTGGCCTCCTGAAGGCCAGGTTTAGGTGCCTGCATATGACAGGGGGATCCCTGATGTACTCACCAAAGAAGGTGTGCCAGATCATCGTGGCCTGCTGTATGCCTCACAATCTGGCATTGCGACGTCAGGTGCCTTTCCTGCAGGAGGATGGTCCAGATGGTGGTGTTGAAGCAGCTGTGGAGCAGCTGTGGAGCCTGCGGAGAGTGAAGAGGAGGAAGACGAAGAGGACGACCCAGACAACAGGGACAGAGTTATCCAACAGTATTTTCAGTAGCACACAGGTAGGAATCACCCACGCCATTTAACATTTACTGAAAGCCCCCTGCATCTTTACTTTGTGTATTTCCCCCCAGTTCTTTTAAACTGATGTTTGATTTTCCCTTCCCTTTTCAGTGCTGTATGACCCACTGCGTGACTTCTGCTTGGTTAGCCCATGGACTAATGCTTATTGACATCGGTATGTTGTCATCACATAAATAACAGAACATTATTGATAAGTAATGTGTTATACATTTGTAAATAATACAGGCTGACTCCAGAATGAATTCAGTGCAATGAGTGATTTATTTTTAGTGCTAGATATTGGTACATGATATTAAAACGGTGATGGGTGAGGGTGGAGTTATGTCCATGGCAGAGTCCAGTTCTCGGTCGCACAGGTGCATTGTCCATATGCCTGTGGAAGGATGGAGCAGGGGCAGTTCAAGGTTGGACAGGGTGACACTGTGGGACAGTGGAATGACATCCAGGGGGATATTAGGCTGGCGGGGGTCTTGGCATCCTACTCTGTCTTCCTTTGAGATCTCAGGTTCCTCTTGCGGGGTGGTTGTTCTTCAGCAGGAGGTGGGGTTCTGGTGGCCCATCGTTCTGTGGGGGCCTCCTGACCACTAGCGCCGGCGGAGGTGGTAGGCTGTTCCTGGCTAGTGACAGGGGCCCTTTGCGGTGCCACATGGTCCCGCAATGTGGTTTCTATCCGGTTGAGGGCCTGGACTATGGTCCCCATAGCGGTAGCGATGTTCCGGAGTTCATTGCTGAACCCCATGTACCGTTCCTCCTGCTGTGCCTGGATCTCGGTGAACCTGGCCAGTACCGTCGCCATCGTCTCCTGGGAGTGATGATATGCTCCCATGATGGTGGTGAGGGCCTCTTGGAGAGTCGGTTCCCTGGGCCTGTCCTCCCCCCCTGTCGCACAGCAGCCCTCCCAGTTGCCCTGTTTCCCCGGGCCTCTGTCCCCTGGACGGTGTGCCCACTACCACTGCCCCCAGGTCCCTGTTGTTGTTGGGGTGTTGGGTCAGCCTGGGTGCCCTGTAGTGGCGGACACACCGCTGATTGACGCGTCCGCGAGACAGAGGCATGGGCCCGCTGGGTGGGAGCTGTGCTGGTGTTCCCAGAGGGGTTTGGGTCTGCTGAGGCCTGTGTCTGTGTGTGGGGAACCGACTGTCCAGAGGTCCCCGATGGTCCGGGCTGGTTGTCAGGTTCTAGGTCGACAGAGCTGCTGTCCTCGCTGGGGGCCTGTTCTGGGGGTGGGATGGACAAATCTGGACCCTCCGTGGCGGTGTGTTGGCGTTCGGGCCCTGCAGGGGTAAAGGAGTATGGTTATTGTTTCTGTGTGTGCCATGGCGTGCATTTTGAGTGCCCTTGTCCCCCAGTGCTGGCATTCCCTTGTGGGAGGTGTTGTGAGGGTTTGGGGGGGGGGTGTATGGGTATGTGCAATGGTCATGCTTTGGTGGTGGCTGTCTATGGTTTGTGTTGGCATTCAGGGGTTGGTGTTGTTTAGGGTGGGTTGTGCTGGTGAGACATTGGCAGGGAGGTTGGGTTGTGTGCTGGGGGGTTGAGATTGGGGGTGAGGGGGGGGGGGGTTGGCATGCTGGTGGTTGGGGGGGGTGAAGTAGTTGAGATTCGACTTACCAGAGTCCATTCCTCCGTGTACTCCAGCGAGGCCATCAGGATGCAGGATGTTTACCACCTCTTGCTCCCATGCTGTGAATTGGGGTGGAGTGGGTGGGGGTCCGCCGCCAGTCTTCTGCACAGCGATGTTGTGCCTGGAGATCATCGAGCGCACCTTCCCCCGTAGGTCGTTCCATCGCTCTCTGATATCTTCCCGATTTCTGGGATGCTGTCCCACAGCGTTGACCCTGTCTACGATCCTTTGCCATAGCTCAGCCTTCCTTGCTATGGTGGTGTGCTGCACCTGGGTGCCGAAGAGCTGGGGCTCAACCCTCATGATTTCCTCCACCATGACCCGGAGTTCTTGGTCCGAAAACCTTGGGTGTCTTTGGGGTGCCATGGGGTGGTGTGGATAAGGTGTGGGGTGGCGTCTGTGGTGATGTGCGTGGTGATATGTGGTGATGTGTGCGTAGATGTGGTGTGGGTGATGAAGTTGGGTTACTGTGTGTGTTGGGGTTTTCTATTGCTGTGCTCGCTCTCTCTATCTCTATCTCTATCTCTCTCGCCTCCGCTCCGATTTGATCCAATACCTCGGTTGAAAGACCGCCGCGTGGATTCGTGGGTCAGAATGGCATGGGCGTGTTTGTGTTGGCGTGACGGTGGAGGTTTGGTCATCTCCAGTTTTCCGCGGCCCGCGGATGAGGCGGCCTTCCTTGGATGTCGGATTTTTGACAGTTGGTGGTCAGAATGACCGTGGCGGTTTACCGCGGCCGCGGCGGTAGAATGGCGGACTTCTGACCGGCGGTAAGGGCCTTTTACCGCCGAGGTCAGAATGAACCCCATAATTCACATTGAATACACAGACAACAAAGGACAAATACCAATTACATACATATTAAAAAAAAAATTTTTTTGTACAAACAGACAAACGTAAATACAGAAAACTACATATATTTACAAAAACAAACAGATACAGCTCAACCTGAAAAGAATAGCAAGGGAATTGATCAATGTTTCTCCAAAATAATTACTAATGTTAAAAAATGACATAAACACACATATGCAACATAACCAAATAATTATTTACCCCATGTTTATGAAAGGTGACATATGTAAGAATAATGTATGTCACTCTCTACTCTATTATCTACATTTTATTTAGCGTTTTCTATATTATCACACTAAATTACTACAACATGATATATCCCCAAGTGTATAAAAAAACTCACAGCAAATTATCTAAAACCAAAATTGAAGTTTATTGTGTATAGATACCACTACTTGTACATACACTATCTTTCATAACCAATTATTTTAAATATATCGTCTTGCACATATCTAATCAATTTCAGACTGGTTGGTCATATCCCGTTTCTCTCTCGTGCCCTTAATAACTCCCGTTATACATCTAGTATAAAGAGAAAACAACACCACTTCACATATTTTACAACATTCACCTTGATCATTATTACCCCTAGTAGACTATATTCTATATGGCTGTTGCTGTTATACGTTTATATATTGCTGGAAAAGAGGAAGAGAATAAAGAGAAGATTTTTTACAACCTCACATTAAAGGACTGGACTCTTAAAACAAAAATTTCTTTCTGAAGGGTGGTGCACTACCATTATTCTAAACAGTGTGTTTTTCCCCCCTTTTTTTCAAAAAGGTTTACACCTTAGCAGCAGGTGTTTGGTTTGAGTGCACACAAAGGATAAGTAATTTCTTTGGAATTCTTTTGTAGACACATTGGGGTAGGTGCGTGGTGTATGAGCCTGCTGCTATCTAGTTTCTAGGAGATTCAGTCGAGGAGATTTGTCGAAGTTTCCCATGCAGCAGTGGTGATGCATTGGAGCTGAGATGCGATGGAGTTCAGGTGCAGGTATTGACTGCATCAGCGTCAAGATGATGCCCTGTTTCCGATGAGTGCAATGGCTGTGATGTGGAGTTTGGTGTCACCAAAGAAAGTGCTGCAGTGGGGGTTCTGAAAGTGATGCACTGTTTTTATCCATGCAGAGATGCACCAGTTTTGTCCTGGCTATGGCAGAGATGCCATGGTTCTGCTGGAGCAGCACCTGAAGACTTATTTCAAGGGCTGAGTACTGGAGGGCAGCACTTGGCAGGTTAAGCTCACTGCTGGAAGAGTCTGGTTGCAGTGCTGAGTTGGTTTAAAGTCTTTTATGTCTCTGAGACTTCAAAGCTCAGCCAACTCATCTCTTGATCTGGAGTCACTCTGTGTTCTGGGTTGGAGAGATGCAGGTACAGTGCTTTGCACAAAGTTCTCTTGCCAACAAAAACAAATTCAGCAAAATTGGAGGCAAGCAGGCAAAAGTTTGGGGAAAGACCACACTAAGGCTGACAAGTCTAACAGAGAGCAGAGGCAAAAGGGAGTCCCTTACTATAATAGGGAGTGGCCCGTGTAAATGAGAGAATAGCTTTTTAGGAATTCACAAGTGCCAAATCACTTACACAGTCACTTCTAAGAGAGGGCATCTTTCCTAAAATCGAAATGTGCTAGGATCACCAAAACCAGGCAGTTAAGCAGATTTCAAGTTACAGTGCTCTTTGCACTCACATTGAAATTTACATCATGCAGCCCTATGTAGGTAAACATTATTTAAGGTAGTTAATCATAAATCTCACTACATATGCAATATCATCTCTCCCGTGATAAGTGTGCTAATAGATAACACTCCTTTTAAGACAATGCAACATACATAATTAATCACTGATTGCAGGCTCATGATAAACCTGACAAAATAATTATGTGATGGTTTTATAAGTACTACATGCCAGAGCAGGGGTGGTTCAGAGCACTTGGTAGAACAGGCAGACTGTATTATATGCAGTACAAAAGGTTAATGCATATAAGATGCAGTCGAGTCCTTTAAGTCTCATAAGTGTATAATAAGCATCTTAATGCAAACATAATGTTAAAGCCTTGGGGAAAAGCCTTGGGGATAGAAGACTTGTGTGTGCATCGTATGCACAGGAGTTGAGAATGATTTTCAATGTATTGTAATTCAGAGAGGAACATATAACTGCTGTTGGAACAGCCAGGAGTTACTTGTTCGAATTGTGACCTGACAGTGTCCCGGGACCTCACATACTATGGGTTTTGAACAGCTGGGTCAAGTACTAACCCTTCAGCGCTTAACTCTCAATGGTAGCATGGGTTGAGCAGTCCAAGGCTTTTCGAATAGAGGAGGTAAAGGCAAAGCATTCACATACGCAAGACTCAAAGTATGAACAGTAACCCCAATAAGCTATTTAGTCAAATACTCACTTTTTGTGATGTAGGCTGTATTTAATATAAGAATACAAAGCATATCAACAGCACACTAAATAATATCTAAAGTCTCTCAAGACCTACTAGCATCACACTTGGCATGTCTCATAGTCCTCTGTTCCTTTCTAATGTGGCTGGTAATTTTCCAATAGAAAATGGAGGTGATTTTCAGACATGGCTAATGCTAGTCGCTACATGGCAAAGGCACTCATCACCACTGCTGTGGCGGTGTCACCGCCGATGGGCCAGAGGTGAATACTGCCAAATTAGGAGTTTGGCGGTTTGACTGAAGCCAAACCACGAGCCTTCACCCGTCCTGCCACATTACAGAGTTCCGCCGAGCTGGAGGTGAGCACCTCCAGCACAGCTGATGACGTGATACTGCTAGTGGCGGTCTTGCACCCTGGTGACAGGAAAAAGCATTCCTGTTGCCAGGATACACCTGCACACACATCCACATACCCGCACACATGCACTCACACACTTCTACACAAAAACACACCCCCACTCACCCATGAAAATGTAACTTACACACCCATTCACACTGACAAACACCATACACGCACGTATTCACTCCCTCCTCCCCCTCGCCCATGCACAAACATACATTCACACACACACACACCCCTGCACCGCATACTCGCACTCTCCAGCTCTCACCATCCACTCACCCCCTCCCGCATCCACACACACTCACTCACTCACACACACAGACACACACCCACATTCCCACAAAAACTCCCCCTTCGTTCACAATATTCACACATCCACTCAGACACACACAAACACACACACACACCTTTCCCTGTCAGATGATCCACTTACCTCGTTTGTCGAGGAGGTTTTCCGGGAGGGAATGGGTCTTGCCATCTGGACACCGCCACACCGTATAACGGGTTCTATTACGGTGTGCGGTCTCTTTTGGTGTGGCGGTACCGCCTCTGCACCGCAGGCACCACTGGTCTTGGAATTCCACCTGTTTTCCAGCAGAAGACAGAGATCAGTCATATTAGGGTGGTCTTAAGGCCGCCAGCACTGGTGGTATTTTAGTGCCTGCGGCTTTGGCGGTCTTTGGAAAAGACTGCTGAAGTCGTGATGAGGGCCAAAGTCTTGTTCTGGACTTAAGAATCAATATGAGCAGCACTACGCACCAAGATCATGCAAGTCCCTTAAGGGCCTGACTGCCCAGACCAATCCTTTCTGATCCTGGGCAGCCAGCACACTTGGGGAGGACCTGGGTGTTTTTTCTTGTGTCATAGCCTTGTGATGCAGGAGGGTTGCACCATCTTGCGGTGTCCTCTGGATGACTAATCAGGGCCACCATAGTCTTCGGATGGCCAGGGGTGGTGTTGGATGGCTTCCCCAGTTTTCTGTCACTGTTATCTCAGGCGATGCTCACTAGGTCAGGTTTCTCTGGGTTAATCCTTCATTAGGGATCCTATTGTCACTATGTTCCAGGGTGACGGACAAAATCTGCATTGCGTCTCAACTTGCTGCCAACTTACTCAACCACAAGGGCAACTACTCTAATCTTCATATTAGTCAGCTTCTGGCATAGAGTACTACCTAACTTTCAACAGCAAGGGCCATGGTTCTAAACTTCACAGTGGTCTAAGCTTGGCATATGGAGGTCACTGACCTTTCATGAGAGGACTGGACATCCCGTACTCTGATAGTGGTCCCTCCCTGACTGAACATCTCACACTTCAGTCCCCAGGATCCACTCATCAGGCTTTGCCCTGGGTTTTTCTCTCAAAAAGGAAGTTTCTGTTCTGTTGGTAGTTATGAGTAGGTAAAAATTGGTTCTGTATGAGGGTGTTTGGAAGTGAGATGTGTATTTGAGTCTGGTGTTTGTTTTGGATGTGATGATGAGAAAGGTGCAAAGGGATGAAAGGTGTCACATAGGTATAATCTTAACTGTAGAGAAAGCTAATTGCTTTGGGTTGCCACAAGATGATATTCAGCTGGAGAATGTGACTTCAGGTCACATGACTCACTGTGCAACATCAACAGTTTGACAGGCAGGCTGCAGAGGAAAACTACTTGCAGTAGGTTGTGTATTCTGAAAAAAGTCCTTAGCTTTAAAATCAAATACCTGGATGCTAATGAGTGGATACCTCACTTATTCTCGAATTGCTGTTTTTTTAAACATTTTTAGCTGAGTATTTTATGGACTTCTGGTCATGAGGTCAGTAGGCCTGGGTGAAAATTAATTTACATCACTCTTAGTTTGCTTATGGCAGCATGATTGTATGGAGGGAATGATTTGCAAGGCATTGTTCAATCTGAAGAACCATATCCCTGTTTACCTTATTGATTTTTGTTGTTTTGGCGTCCCTCTGCTTATTACATTTTTCTCTATTTTTATAAATTGAAGTGATATTTTTGTTGTGTCTTAAACTTTTTAATTGTTTTGGATGAATACTTTACAAATGTTTTTTTAAGTTAAGTATATCTGCTCTGTTACATAGCTACCAGGGGTTGGCCTCAGGTTTAAGTTACTGTAACCTTTGTCTGGACTGTAAATGTTTGTGATTTTATGGCCTGTTGCACACCCTGATTATCACCCATCCTAATTAATATTTGACTTTCTCACAATTTATCTTTATTTTGATGCTTAC
Source organism: Pleurodeles waltl (assembly GCF_031143425.1). Classification (NCBI taxonomy): domain Eukaryota; kingdom Metazoa; phylum Chordata; class Amphibia; order Caudata; family Salamandridae; genus Pleurodeles; species Pleurodeles waltl. The sequence goes on along the minus strand of NC_090439.1, from coordinate 839,725,383 downwards.
TTTTGGTTAAATTTGATATTCATGTTGCTATTCCTTTTACTATGAATTCATAAGCCACCCCCATACTCCCCTACCATGACCTTGTCTTATTTCTGGGTTTCCTCCATTATTTTTAGAGTTTTTAACTCTACCCCCTTTCTCTTTCTTCCCTTAACTGTACCCTGGTTAACCATAAGTAGGAAACACTGCCCATAAGTGGAGTTGGATAACTGAAAAATGTGTTGACAATTAGGTGCTCAAAATCAGTGTTCTAGCCAGTCTCGTTCGAGTCGTTCACAAGTGAAACTACATAACAGTTGGAAGCTACTTCACATGCAATCATGCTCAAAATATGACCTCGGATAAATAAGTTGAGTGTACTTTAATTTGGGAAAAAAAGCCACCAGTCGACGACCCACAATTGTGCTATGAACTTAACAGTGAAAACAAGGTTATACTTAATCTTACATCTTAATATACTTTCCATCATTAAAGGATACACCAGCAGAAGGCCTCTGAATCAAAATGTGCAAAAATAAGCAGAATAATAAGTGTAAGAAACATACAACACAGAATAGCGCAGTTATTATTCTCACACATCCAAGGGAAGAGGTCCACAGAATTACACATATGAACTCTGAAAGGCAGAGGCTGTTTGAAGGCTCTCAGGCTAGTCTGATCTGCTTTCTCTTGGGGAAAGATGACTGCATTTTCAGATATTTCCATATGCTCACCAATCCCCACACAGTTTTTTTTTTACACTGCATCTCATCAGACATCACAACTCCATGCTCTCTACATGGAATCACAGCACCCAGGAGCTATGTTAATCTCAAACCATGAATGTTAACCATACCACTACTGTTATTATAAGACCCAGTCTGCATCCTCACTTCTTGGACATTCAATTACTCTTTAACAATACGACTGGTGCTCTTAACACAACCTTCCATTTCAATATGTTTAAATTATCTCAATCACAGAATCTGATTTTTATACCAACAACGACCTTCTTGGAATCATGCCGTGACATAGTTATATAAACCTGGACACCACTTTCTTTGCCTAACCTGGTTATCATATCTTGACATGGTCATCATCTTGCACAATGACCCCCTTGACTAACTTCCATTCCTCAAGAACTACTTTCTCTTTATCCGGCTGCACTCTAATATTATTAGCTGCAACATTATCATGCTAATTCTAACACCACAGGTTATAACCAGTTAACTACTGAGGACTCAACCAGGGTATGGACAAAATGTGTAATGAATAAAACTATTATTACTGTGTGGCATGCAATTTACTAGAAGAAAACATTCAACTTTTTCCCACACATGGTGGCTAATTCTTTGCATTGCACACGGGGCCTCATTTAGAAGAGGGCTGTGCTGCTGGAGCATCACTTTTTATGATGCCCTGGTGGTGCAGGCCTCTCAATCATATCTATGAAGTGACTCACAGACACCATGCGTGGCTTTGCATGGCCTCATAGATATAGAGTAAGGCAAGGCAGAAAAAAGCAAAGTGCTGCCTTATTCTATGTCAAGGGGAAGTTCCATGGGCGTTGCAGTGTGTTCTCCCACGCAACACCCATGGGTTTTGACACAATCCCAGATTTTCAATGATTTGTTAATCTTGAAATGCTTAAAAACTGGGCGCCTTCCCAGGGGAAGCATAACAAAGAGAAATGACGTTATTTATCCTTGTTTTTTCCTTTTTCTAAATAGAAAGATGAAAATACCTCCATTGATTGTTTTTGTGCAGGAAGGTGCCTCTTCCTGCAGAAAACAATCATGCTAAAAACACAGACACCCTTGCACCATGGTGCAAGGGTGCCAGCGTTGGCACTTGCAAGCAATTTCTGGACTAGTGATGGTTGAAAAGACAGGAATACATTGTATCATGTAAATACGTGTATTCCTGCCCTTTGGACTTGGTGAGGGCAGCCAAGCTTAGAGGCTTGCAGCACTGCCCTACACCAAATGTTTGTAAATGAGGACCTATAACTTGAGGGTTGTGTAATTCTACCCTTTTTAAAAAGTGTATCTGCTATGAAACAAGTTGAACATTTTAAGAAGCAGTAATAAACAAGGGAAAACCCTCATATGCAAACACACCCTACACAGTTGACACACACACACACTGCTTTGAGGGGGAATCCAAAAAAAGCACAAACAATTCATTTAGAAAAAATATTTACAAGCACAATCCTGTTTTTAATGGCATGTATGAAAACTTCAAAGTGAATTGAGCAATCCAATGCAAACTGCTCCGATTGTGCGTCAGGAAATACATGAGTCCTGAAACACACATTAAATTTCCACCAATGCTTGTACGCTCAATTGCAATCCACGCTACTGTTGTGTATCCATTTTAGCTATAGTTTTATACATGTTATTTTAGAAAACTAGGCCTGCCGCTGTGCTCTTTAACTTAGATATATTTTATTCAGCTTTGTTTTATCATTTTAACATTAGCCACATTTGCAGTCTTGTTTTATTTTCTATATCTAGCTGTTCTTCGCCTAGGTCAGCACTGCGTTCTTAAACAAGACATTTCTCTCACTATGTGCTTTTCTCAAGACTGCAGTACGATAGGTTGCCAGCAAAAGTGGTAGGTTTTGACTCCAATGTTCACAGAAACATACACACTCTTACATGGGGATCCTTTCTTGGAACATCAGTTGTTTTACTATATAAGCTCTACATTGACCCATGTACGTTAGAGGGATATTCTAGCCAGATGACCATGACTGAATGCTGTTTGCTGATTTCTTCGCTACAGCTGCTTATGAAGATGACAGGTCTCTTGCTCAAGTATGAGGGATGATGTCTTCCCAGGGGCAACCTGAAAGGCAGAATTAGAGCTTAACATGCTGTGCTCTAACACAGCTTAGGTAGGAACTATCTCTACAAGCCTTAGTGACAGTATGGTAGCATTATTCTTGTGTTTTACTCTCCTTGTCACAATTTTAATCTTATTGTGTTTTATCATTGTAGTTATTGCAATACATGCTTTATTATCTAAGTTGCAGTTACTTCAATAAAACCTTATTGAACTATACTCTGCCTCTGATTGTTCTTGCATATGTGAGACTAATGTAACTGAGTGAAATGGATGAGATCTGAGTGACCACGATTCCCCTGAGGAGTCATGTATGTCATGCGCCCGGTTGCCCTAATCATCCCTGCTCTTGGGTAGAGATGAGGCACTGCTAGTTAGCCGGAAAAAACCTGGAGTAGGCCGACAGGTGTCACATCGTGCAGGATCAGACTCAGTCCCCCGCAGTACAGGTAATTCTGCCACCCAAATCCAGTAGTCTCATTAGGATGAGAACCTACGCAACATGGTGCCGCCAACATTTGGTCAGGCACTAATTTTCGGCTCCTCCTGAGTATCTCTGTCTCACTACATGCAAAGACACCTCAGTACTATATGCGGAGACGTCCGTGGTATTGAGTATTTTTCCTTCTCAGCTAAGTAGGGAGTACCCTAACGCTGCAGGTAGTTCAAGCTTGAACCCTAAAAGGATAATCCCCATGTGGTGTGCTTTTCTCTGAACAAAATTTACCATTCACCATGGCAAACCCGCAACGGGTAGCAATTGCAGTAAATACGTGACCACCCCTTACTGCACATTTATTGCCACACTGTCTGACACCCAGGTGGGTCCAGTTACATTTGTTGTTGAAGCTCATGCAGCATACAGAACATACAGTTTCTATTCTTGGGTCACATTTCCAGCAGCTGATGGGAAAACAAAAACATTTCACCATTGTACACCTGCAAACATACCTGCACAATATAGAGCTTATGCATGTTTAGAAATACCTCTATCTTATCAAGACCGTAATAATTGGCTTGATGGCGCCCTACCACATACAATCCTACACGTGAGGTTAGGTCCTCTATGTAATGATGGTCCTACCTGGCCTTTATTGGCCACATATACACAGCACCCTGATGCAGCAACCTTGGTGGTAGCTGTATACTGACTATTAGTACCTTTTGTAATGCAAACATTAAATACAAAGCCAGCACGTGTTGCCCAGGTGCAACCACATGCAGCAAAGCCAGGCATTAATCCTGCAACTGTACATTTGATCATGGGTAAGGTAACCGCCAAACGGGAAGAGATTCCGTTTTGGTTAGCTCAAAAAATAAATGCACTGGAAGCAGTATTTCCCCATACGGGACCTCAGGATAAGCATAGAATATTAACTATGTGCTTGCCATTTGGGATTGTTCCCAAAGTAGATAACTGCAATATATGGGGCACAGTATTTGCCACGCTCTATACTACCGCACATGGTACACTGACACTTGCCAATCTTACAGAAGTGTTAAAACACATTCAAGATGAATACAGGGCCGCCCTGGCCCTAGACTTGGGGATGCAATTTATGGACACTTTTGCCATTGTATCTTCCATTATACTAAGTCATCTTAATGCGGCTCCAGGACGTTCCTGTTCGGGATCAAGAACATGAGCTGTCAAAGATTATCGTGGAGACTGAGATAGTCTGGGGGCCAAACTCATAAAACCACAATTTCAGGGTAAATCTAATAAAGATTCTATCAAGCAAGCACTTGAGGGTTCTAAAAAACGCTGGGATAAAAAGCAACAAACACCTACAAAAGAAAGGGGAGAATCGCCGCATATGGAGACCCCACAGAATCAATGTAATCTCAGAAATAGATGCAATATTAAAAAGCCTGAAAGATATCAATATACTGATACACGCCAATCTCGTTCCTTACAGGACTCACTGGAAAAATGCAGTGAGAAAGGTGGGCGGTCAGAGGGGAGAACTGAGTACGTGTAACCAAGACAAGAATCACAACTCTCAACAGAAGTTTCTGTTAAAAAAGAAGAGAAACTTCCCCAACAAAAACCCCAATTTAAAAAGAAAAAAGTGGCAGCAGTTGTGATTCGCCATGCCACTCAGGAAGAGGGCTCTATTGAAGCAGAAGACTTGGGAACTAGATCTGCTAGACAGTGCAGCAGAGGTCACAATAGTTTGTCGGAAGAGCATCTGGAGGTGAAAGCAACTGATGTCTTCTTACAAGTTGAAACTGTACACATGTGTGTCTCCATACCTGATGGGTGTACAAAGTAACAATACAGTTAGAAGGAGATATTGAACGCACAATTGATGCAATTTTTTGGGACCGCGTCGTCAACATTTATGATATTTTACTGACCCAAGAGGATTGGCCTCCTGAATTTGTCCTCACTTGCCCATATGGGGAAGAGGTTATCAAACCTTCTTTCTCGCCTCGTGTTCCCATAGAGATCATAGAATCCTACGCCATTGATTGGGCATTGGCATAGGCACCTGCGTTATACCACAACCATGTAGGATGGTATAAAGATTCCCCCTATCATGTAATTCCAATTAGGAGGGGAAGAGGGAAATCCTCACACAACTAGAGTATCAGGGCGTAATCGAACCCTGTGAATCCAATGAATAATCCTTTATTCCTTGCAGCTAAAATGGACCATTCATATAGAATAGTCTTAGACTACAGCTATTTAAAGGGAAACATCCTGAACAACTAGGTCTAAACCACTACTTGCCTGAACCACTACTGCTAAACAACTAAAAAGTCTCTACAACTAAGTACTGAACAACTAGTGTCTAAACAACAATCGTGCCTGAATAACAATTGCCTGAACAACTTATTTTAAGGTAATGTTTTCTTTTTGATTTTGATGGTTTATTAGTTGTTTAGAATATATATATATATATATATATATATATATTAGTTGTTCAGGCAATTGTTATTCAGGCACAATTGTTGTTTAGACAGTAGTTGTTCAGTACTTAGTTGTAGATACTTTTTAGTTGTTTAGCAGTAGTGGTTTAGGCTATAATTGTTTAGGACCTAGTTGTTCTGTCACATATTCATATTTAAACAATCACACACACACATATGCTATACAAAATTCCCATAGCACAGCACTTATGAAAAATATAGTGCGCAAAAAATACAAAACAACATTGGATATTTCCAATGGCTTCTTCTGCCAAAATATAGTACCTGTGAGTAGAGACTCAACAAGTTCCAGTGCACTAGGCTCCCAGAAACAATTCTGGCCTTTACAACAGGGCTACAAGAACCGTCCAGGACTGTTCGTGGCTCGTGTAACTTCAATATTGCACAACATTGACCCTAAAGCACTTTCCTATGTAGATGGTATCTACCTTTCGGATGATGAATTACTGTAACAACTAAGACGTGTATCCCGCATTGTTGTAGGATTTGCAGAATTCAGCTATATATTCAACTTTAAAAAAAAAAAAATAGCCTTCCTTAGTGTCCTGTTTCTGAGATACAAATTTTCAAGTGAAGGAAAGAGCCTAACGCCACAGTTCTTAGAAAAATGTGCACATTTACAACCTCCAAATACCATAAAAACACTTCAATCATTATTGGGTTTTCTAAATTATGGCAGAACATACATTCCAGATTATGCATCACGAATCAAATCGTTATATGACTTAATACATCCTGAATTTTCCAGTAAATTCTGGACAGTCAAACACACACACACATTCTTAGAGTTATCCGCACCAAATTTGCATCCTTTTTTTCCAACATCCTAGGGATTCTAAAGGTGCCCAGAGATTGTGAGTTCCCCTGGAGGAGATCAAGAAATTAGCTTTCAGAAAAATGGGGAAAAAAGGGTTGCAGAAGAAAGCATGTGGTTTTTCCCATGAAAATGGCATCAACAAAGGGTTTGTGGTGCTAAAATCACCATCTTCCCAGCTTTCAGGAACAGGCAGACTAGAATCAGAAAACTACATTTTTCAACACAATTTCGGAAATTTACTGGGACATTTTTACTATTTTTTGTGCAGGATCAGACTCAGTCCCCTCTCAGTACAGGTGATTCTGCCACCAGAATCCAGTAGTCTCATTAGGATAATGAGAACCTACACAATACTACCACTAACATGATCATTTGGCTTGTGCTAAAGTAAGTCAACATCAAATGGCTTTTGGTCCAAGGCATTTCTTGAGAACCAATATGACCTGCAGCAGCCAGTTTATCTCTCACGCCTGCAGAATATTCGCTGTGGTTATCCAATAGAAGCATGTTGTAGTGTGAACACTGAATTTATTGCTAATGAATTTTATGTATCAATAGTTAAGAATCTGCATAGAATTTCACTAATGTAGAAAATAATGAGCAACTTGGAAAATATGACCACTTGAGTGGACACCATGAAGTAAGTAATAATTTTATTAAATGCATATTAATATTAGTTAAAGTACATGTATTAAGAAAAATTGTAGTAGTGTGTTATATTAATGATTACATGTTATGCATTTGCTTATTGATTGTGTGCTTTAAGTTAGCAAGGTTTGTGCCTAGTCTGCATAGCCTCAGATTAAGCTGCACTGTTTAGTACAATTATTGGAATGTATGTCCAGAGAAACCAATTCATGTATTGTTCACACTGTGTTGACCAAATGTTAGCAGATGTCTTTAACTTTCTCATGAGTACTGCTTGCTAGAATGTCTTGTACTAATAGTTGTTACATTGTACAGCTTGATGCGTGAGACAGCGATGTTCCCAGGAGCTAACAATGGATGCATTGGTTGGAGCATGGATGGATACACAAAGGTTACCTGACGAGCCTTACAATGGGAACAGGAGAAGAGGAGCTAATCATCGCCATGTCAAAGACAGTTCAGTTATATCTTAGATTTGGAGTTTAATCCTTATTGGACTAATTGTAAATGTACGATTTTCTGACCAATAACAGGGTGGGAAGTTCTTCTGGTGATTTTAACTTAGCCCGACTGCACAGAGGAGGTAGGGACTCATTCTATTCTGTTTGTGGAGCTGAACGGTTCCTGATGATTTATTTCTATCTTTAACTTTATTGCTTACATTTCTAATGCTTAATGCTGACCGCTTAGATATTGCTTCTTAAATGGTTCAGATAGTTTGGAGTCCCCCGTGTCTGAACCCTTTCCTTTCACCTCCTTTTGCTGAAGCTGACCGAACAGATGTCCATCTGATGAAGATAATCGCAGCTTGCTGATCCATATAAGGAGAGGTATAAAAAAATGATATTGTTCTTGTTTTAGTTTGTTCTTTGGCTCTAGGTACCAACCACTATTTTGATAGAGCGATAGCTAGATGTTTTTCCAAATTAACTTTGACTAAATTGTTTTGCATGAAGTTCAAACATGCTCTTCTAAACAGAAGGTTAGTTAGGAAAACCCTGAAAATGTTAACCAATTGTAATTAATAAAGAGTTGATTCTGTTCATTTGTTGAATCTAGATGTATGCTATTTATGTTGCACGGTTGTTCTTGCTTTTAATTTGTACTGTAACTCTTGAATGCTTAGTTATCAATGCGTTAGTTAAATTGAGATTCCTTAGAAGATTAGGTCAACCAGTGTTGTTTATGTATGTTTACCACTTGGTTTTGTAACTAATTTACATGATATTAGCATTGTTAACATAGGGAAATAAAACATTCAAACTTTTACATAAAGGTGTGGTTATTCATGGCTAAACAGGTCATGGTGTGTCAAGATTACTGACTCCCAAAAATATATGATGTGATTTATTGATTATGTTGATGTATTGAATTTGATACTTATGGTGGAATCACTCTAAGCGTAGTCAAAAGGTCCATCAAACCTCTGAAGCGTCCCCTTATAAATTAAACAATAAAATACCAAATAAGGACTGACGAGCTTGCAGAAGTTTAGTAATAATTAATCTTTTTTCATAAAATGTTTGTAACTCTTAAGTGAACCTTCTCCCACTATGCCATTTAAGCAGTACATCTTGTACCACTGCAATAAGTACATCATAATCTTTGACAGAAGATGCTCACTCCTCCTATCTGTCTCCTTCAAGTACTCTAGTCACTGTATCGACCACAGGTACAACAAGACAGACAATTGACCCTACTATTTTTTTCTTCCACAGATATGACCATTTTTAAATATATTTAAATAACTAAGATATTAGACTTGACTAGTTAAGCAAATGCTTTTCCAAGTCCACTGCCATCCAGCAGATTCACAAACTTTTTGTGTTCAGTGCTAACCAGAACTGAGTGTCAAGACCCGGCACTAACCTGCGCTTCTTTTCCTGGAGGAGTACCATGCGTCTGCCGAGTTTCCTAGCCTACCTCTCCATCACCTCCTTAGACTAGCCCCAAGTAACAGCACAAAAGCCAGCAGGACGGAAATAGCGGAATGGTGGTTCGAAAACAAAGAGAAGGGAGAAGAATGAAGATCATCGAGCACAAATGTCTCTAGATGTAGGGCGCTGTCACATGTGGCCTTCTTGGCTTTTGAATGTTTTCAACTAGCTACTTGCAGATTATGCCTTGCCACTGCAAACCAACAACAAGAGATTTTTAATGGAACCCTTCTAATGTGTGTTTTACTGCCCTACAAGTTGTTTGTGCAGTGTCTACTATTTATTAACCAACCTTGTAGTCCCCCTTTCCCGGTGTTTACTTCCGTGGAGCTGGGTTCTGTTCTTAAGTCTCTTCCAGAAGGAAACACATAACACAAATTAAAAACCGTCACTTCCTATCTCTCTAAAGGTGACTCTCCCTTCCTGCTACTATACAATCTCTGGTACCTGTTCTCCCTTCATGGGGTAAGAATCATCTTTCCAGTGTTCCATCACACCTTGAGTCTTAGGCGGTTCCAGTACTGTTTTCAAGCTATAATACAATACGTCCCTGTGCTAATTACATATCTTTTGCACAACTGTTCCTCAACATGCTCAGGGGGCTATTTACAAGAAACTTGCACTGCTGTTGCATCATTTTTATTAATACATCAACAGACATTCTCTTCTCCTTTTTGCCCATTTTTACAGTTTTTGATGGACTGCAGAAAAAATACCTGTGCTGGAACCGGCTGCGCCATGCAGTTTCTTGTGCAGGGTAGGTGTTCCTTTGTAAAAACTCACTAAGATCTGATACAATGATATTTATAAGTTTTCCGATGTGTGATGCATCTTTGAGATGTGTCTCTTTTACCCTGAAATGTACCAAAATTCCTACGCCTCCTTAACCCAGGTGTAGGAAATGACGCAGTGGCTTCTCAATGGGAATCTGACCAGCTAAAGTCACTTTACACACTGGAATATATCTGTATTTCACTTCCTCTCTAATAATAGTGGTTCTACCCATGTGACAATCATATTGTAAGGCCCCTTGAACAAGCTGAGACCGTTGCACCTATGATTCATCATCCACTGCAGCAAGGCAATGTGATCTTGTGTACTTTTTGTAAGGGACAGGCCAGAATTGTCAGTTCTACAAGGAGGATGTCCAGGCCTGCGTACTGCAAAGAACAACAGGCACGTACACACATACAGTAGGTAAAACATATTTTGCCACTCCACATATACTTGTATTCACTTACATTACACTGTCACTCACTATGTCACACATACTCAAGTCTCTACATATACATATACATAAGTAGATTATGCCCTCTGTAATGTGACACATAACCATACTGCATACATTACCTTTTACATCCAGGACCAATGTAAAAGCATAGAAGGTGATTTTCCATTGGACCTTCCACATTAGGTTTGTTGCTCCAATCTGTACTGACGCATTGCCTCAGATTTTGATGCATTGCTAAAGTTGTGCCACTTCTGACATCAACTTCAGCAATACATCACTATTTGAGTGGATACGTTGCAGCATCCTTCCTTCAGATGCATCAGAATTTCTGAAGCATCCTGGGACCCTACACCATGGTGCACCATAATGTAAATATGACGCATCCATGTCATAGGGTTCTGTCAGACCAAAGCGCAAGTTATTTTGATGCATCGCAACACACCAAGAAATTTAATTTCTTGTAAATATGCCCCCTAATTTCCTCACTAGCACACATTAGTCATAAGTCTTTAACCTTGTCTTTTTCTTTCTCCATAGGGCACCTGGACTCCTTGGTCCCTTTTGTGAAATCATTCACGTAAGCTGATAATCGTTTGCTCAGCAAGCACAGCATGCAAGAAGGGGAAGGTGGCTTATGCAGACAAAAAAAGGTAAGTCACGCTGGGTTGTGTTTCAGATAGGAATGAGTTCAGTTGAAGGGGATTTTGACATGGAGTTCCTGATCCTGACAAGACTTCTGGATAACAAGCACAACAACAGATTGGGCATGGCCTTTCATAGTATTGCCACTCCCAAAATGGCCACCGGTCACTTGCCAATGGTGTATAATTGCACTATTTCTCGAATGTTTAGAGTCAATTGGGCTTGTTTTGAGGAGACGTATGGGGGCTCCTTCTCCCTGTACGCATTGCGGTAGAGCACTGATCTAGTTGTGTTGCGGTTAGTGTACAGAGAGCAGAAGTGAATGTGTGTGACCCTATGAGCATGTCTGCTGGATTCCTGATGGCATACCTTTCCCAAGACCTCCCACAGGTTTGGTTTGTCTGGGTGTTGTAAATGAAAACAGCAGAGAAGTCTAGTGACATGGATATTACTAATAGATTCCCATTTTTCTAGTTAGGAACACAGTTGATTTTTCCTCACACACTGTAACAATGCTTGAACATATGCTGCACATGTTCTTCAAGGTTTTTTATGTAAGTGATAATGTTGTCATAAAACTTCCCTTCTTGGGAACAAAGAATAGAGAAAAGGATGCGGGAGACTTGGATGGACAGATAAACCCTATTTAGAGCAATTCAGTCAGGTAGTTCCATAAGTGAGCAATTTCTTTTTCTGTCAAGGAGTATGACTAAACGGTACCTAGGCTACAGGTTGTAGGTCAGTGCAATAATTGAAAGGCCTGTGTGGAGGTAGAGTAGTAGCTTTGATTTTATTGAATACATCTGTGTGTTGTTCATTTTGGATTAGAAGGATCCCTGTGCCTACTTAGGGAATAGTCTTTACGAAGGGTTGTACAAGTTTACAGTGCATGCCTTTAACAGGTGTTTTTTACACTGGATGTCTTTCTTATGCATATACCTTTACCACGCAGGCAAGCATAAATGAGGTAAGTTAAACATCTATCTATCTATCTATCTATCTATCTATCTATCTATCTATCTATCTATCTATCTATCTATCTATCTATCTATCTATCGCGCTCTACTCACTCTCTTTCTCTCTCTTTCTTATATATACATATATATATATATATATATATATATATATATATATATATATATATATATATATATATATATATATATATATATAAATATATATACATATCCATAAACAAAACCCTTTAGGGTTAGAGTGATGCAGAAATTATGCAAACAACAAGAGTGAACTCTCTGTAGTTTCCAAGTTTATGTGGAAAACACGTAAGGAGCACCCTGCTACACCAGCAACACTCTAGATTTGCTCACCTCAATTATCTGTTTTTCTAGCACAGTGTTTAAGCATAGGATTAGCACAGTGCCATCCACCCAGAGCTAGAAATGGACAACGTAATTTGCCATTTGTACAGCAAAATCCTGTAAAATGACAAAAGCCTCTCACTACTCCAGGAACAGTATTACAGCTTTGGATTGGTATAATACCATCCAAGCCAACCTGGAATGAGCAAAGGCAACACCTGACAATAGTTTAGCTATAATTATAGCTCACCAGAGAGGTTTAGCTTTGTCCAGACACAAGAGAGCACCCATTATAAGTCAAAACAAAACCCTTTTAAGGATTATAGTGAAGCATAAATTATGCAAAAAAAGATGTGAGCACTCTGGGTAGTTTCCAAGTTTTGGTGAAAAGAAGCTCCAGTAAGGAGCACCCTGCAACACCAGCGACACTCTAGATTTGCTCACCTCAAATTTCTGTTTTTCTAACAACGTATTTAAACATAGGATTAGCACAGTCCTATCCAAGCCGAGCTAGAATACTAATTTTCTTATGCAGTAGCTTAGTATCTATCTTTAACTCTCGTAAATATTTTTTACACACTAACATTGACTAGATGATGTCATCAGTGATGTCACCAGTGATGTTACTGATCAAGTCATGAGTGATGTGCTATGTGCGGTGATAAGCAGTGCATTGCGGGGGCATTAGTTATAGTTAGGTCTGTTAACTGTAACAGCTGAATTTCTATGGTTTTGTGCTAGTAAATTCAGAACCTAAATATAACGTCCCTGTATCCTATGGTTCTTTCACTGAATTATAAAGTTTTTTCTCTAATCTATTTCCTAACTATAACATCCCTATAACTCTTGTTTTATTTCAATGAATACATTTTTTTATATTCTATTTTCTATGTATAATATCTGTAGTGAATCCACTGCAGATTTCTGTGTCTGTCATCAGAGAGCCATAATATTAAATAATAATGGCAACATTTGAAAATACTCACTTGTGTGCCAATATATTTCATTTTGTGAGAGAAAGCCCTGTTACTGTCTAATTAATTTTATTACACTTGCAATACCTACGGTATAAAATAAGGTGCTACAAAATGTTCAAAATATGTTCAAAATATGAATAAACCCTCTCAAGAAATAGATTCACATTGTTCCCTGTATTCCCACTCACTGCAACCACTATAATTCCTGTGAGTCATCCTTAACTTGGCCTCCTGGTGTCTGGCACCTTTCAGCTGTGTACCTGAAAAGTTTATTTAGTCTTCAGCTCACTGTTTATTTTTTAATTAAAGTTTGTATTATTTGTGAATTTGTCACAAAAAGGTGCATTATGTTTATTCCGACATAAGTGTCTGAGTGTGTCTGTGACTGGGTGCATGAGTCTCTAAGTAGGTCTGTGAGAGAGTGTGAGTGCATCTGTGAGTGCAGTAGTATTTATGTGAGCGTTTGAATACTTTTTTTTTCTTTTTTTCGGCGATATTCACAAATGCGTCACAACATTACATGGGGGTCACGATGAGTGTTGTGACACATTCATGAATATCGCACAGAGAAAAAACAGTTTTTTAAATTTTTCTGCACATAATGTGTCCCACAAAAAATCCTTTATCCCACCTATGGAGTCAGGGTACCTCCACCCTAAACCCTTATACAATTTTCTTCAGTCCCCTAACTTAAAATGGCAGCCTCAACTTTCTGCTCAAGTTGTGGCCAGCCAATTACTGCATTCCTGTTGACACACATATTTGCAATTCATTGTGAAGTATTTGCGCACCTAGATACACAAATCGGGATTACCTATAAAATTTCAAAACTACTAAACGCATGCTTTCTGGACCAAATGCTGCCTTTCTGCCAAATTTGTGTAATTCTGTCCAGTGATTCGAGCTCTAGCCATGTCTAAAATCTCTGTGGGAATTAACATGGGAAACACACTTTTCTGAACCCCTTTTCTTGGCCTCCGCTTTGCAGATCACCCCGAAACATCCCATACACAGCAAGACTTAGCTTTAGATTTCTTTTGAAAAATTTCATGAAGATTCGTCTAACGGCGCCAAAGATATTGCCAACTCACAAAAGTGTTTTCTCTATGGAAACTAGGTCCTAAGTATACCTACCAGCGACCGCCAGTAGGTAATATAAATACTACACTGCATATGTAAAGTTTCAGATTGATTACATGAACAACTGAAAGACCCTTTTATAGTCGCATGCTATTGAAAGCAATAAACAAATACATAGTAAATAGAATACATCTTAATCTACATAATTTTTCTTTGCAAGCTTTCTGGCTCAGGAAATAAATCTGCCCAACAAGCTAAACAAAACCCCTCTTCCTTATGCACTCCTATGCAACAAAATAGAAACGTGACGTAGTAGTGAGCTACACAAACTACTATACAGACGACAAGATAATTGGCCACTAGGGAAAAAATAGTGATCTAAATTCTTATAACAACGATTGGCTTTCATTCACTTTGGCTTTCATATGTAGCACAATCCTACTAAACGTAGCAAGGAAGTCCAAAAAATAAACTAGACTGCATATGAAAAGTTTCAGAATGAACAACTAAAAGTCATGGTTATGATTATATAAATATGGAAACTAGTAAACAAACACATCACAAATACAATATATACAAAGAAAGAAATCACATTGATGGCACACTGGTACTTACTCCTTAAGGTTTTTATAAAATCATCAAAGATATTTCCCCTTTGGTTATATGAACCTTCTCCAGTTAACTTGAAGCACTTGCGAAGCCAATATGACTCTACAATAAGAATCATGATTAAAAAATTTGAATTCAATTGGTTTATTTTAGATAATTTATCAATCCAGTATATGAACAGAGGAAAATAAGTTTGCGAGATACAGCAATATGCCTTGCAACTTTCAAAGTCTCAATATTTTGTGCCATAATAAGAGGTACAGAATGGTATCAGCAATAACAAGGATAAAACAAAGTTTTGCAAACAGGTATTCCATAAATAAACTTCTCCTTACTATTCTAAGCATGGCAGAGTTGCTAAAAGGAGATTTCTATCTAGGGAGCGTAAAAGGTGTCAGCGTAGAATTGAACTTCAGTCGAAGTTTGATGAAATAGGAGAACTGTTCCACATACAGCTTCACATATCAGGGAAAGCCCAGCAAGAGGGATATCTGTTATCTCTCAAAGTCAGGGAAAGTCTGTCTAACAACCTATGGAAAAAAACAATTAAAGTGTCAGTAGGTTCAAAAGCATGTCTATCTCTTCTTACACTATTAGGAACCAACCAGATTGCTGAATGTGAAAGACACCATCACACTCACTTGAGTTTTCATCTCATCAAAACTGGGACAGCAAAGCTCAAACTTGAGCTTCTCATCATCCTGGTATGGGATAAACAGAAGGGATCCTTTGACTATTATTTCTCCAAGACTGCTGACAGGTCTCTTCCCACAGGCATCAATGTCAGTCTTCTAATACAAAAAATGAGCCTTTCTCTTGCTAATGAGAAGCATGATAACACACTTGCAAAAGGAAAGAAACAGCCCACCAGCAAGGTTAAATCACATACCTTCAGTTGAGGCCTAATGCCATGCTAAGTTAGCTCAAAAACAAATACACCTTAAGTACACAATTATGGATACATGTTCAAATATATGTAGAATAAATGTGAACTTATAATATGTTAAAGAAATACAGTTACATTAATGGATCAATCAAATAGTATATGTATGATTTCTAATAGCTACAATGACTATGTTCTATTAGTTGGATTAAATACATTACATTCCTTAATGAAGTCAAGACACACATTACATAAATGGTACATAGGAGTGTGTATTAACATTAAGTTGTGACATATAAAGGGTTAAGCCCAAATTATGCTGTTCCAGTCCCCACTCCGATAGCTTGAGGTTTTCAACAGTTTACATCTTGTGTTTCTTGGGTGTTTCATCTCATCATAGAGCATATACGGACCCTCCTTTAATTCTACATCCCTTTTCTTTACTCTCCTTCATGTTGCTTTCCTTTTTTTCATTTTATACACTTTTACCCCTTAAAGATTAGAGACAAACAGATTGCAAAAATAACAGTGACTATGAGGGGGCTCAAAATAGAGCCTAATGCCCCGCTCACTATGTTTCCAAAACATTTGCCAACTGCAGCAAATCCATTCAAAATTGCTTCCCAATTACCTGCGACTTCTAAAGCTTCCAGATCCCCCTTCTAATCAGTGATGTTTCAATGTAATTCTTTATCTCCTCACTCTTGTCTACAATATACATACAATATTATTTGCCCTTTAACATCATACAGACTCCACCCTCCTTTGCAAGAAGGATGTCCAACCAAAGACAGTTCTGCATCACCATAGATCTTATAGCTATCATTTCAGTGTTTATAGCCAGCAATGAATTTTCTATACTTGTAGCAAACGTATCAACTATAGTGGCCAATTTTCTAATTCTGAGATCAAACAAAAGTACTCCTAAGGATGGAATCAGTTCACCTAATATATCGTCCACTATTTCAGAAGCACTACTGCTCCATTTTGGCCTAGCATGTGATCCTCCCCACATTGGGTTAATCAGAGGATCTGCTTGATATATCTTCAGGAAGACTGTGGCCTAATAGCATGTGCCATACCACCATCGGGGCAATGTAGAATGTACATTATCCCCACAAACAAAGTAGACACCAGGAATAACAGGATCCTGTCCTCCCATTAATAGAGGTCAGTCTCCTCCATATTGAATAATGTGTTCACAATCTCTCCTTCCCATCAATTTAATGTGAATAACAGATTAGCTTCTGCACACACATACATTTCCTTTGTGGTTCTAATGTAGGGGTAATGCACGCATAACACCGGACTCTTGATGTCTTAATTCTTCTTCATCTCAATTACTCTTATACTTTTGATCCTTCAATGTAGTCCGTTGTGCATCAATCACCCTCTTTCTGTCTTCCACCAAATGTAGAAATTAATTTCCCACCTCAGTTACAGAACAAGTCAAATTATGCCTATGAACATGAACATAGACAGTATCTAGCCTTGCCATTGGTTTAAAACAAATTCAGTAATGTTAATTTCTTTAGCATTAGCATGGAAATTCAAATGTTTAAGCATAGGGACTTCAGAAAGAAGTAAACCATAGTTCAACAATATAATTAGAAATGCCATAATCTATATATAAGACTAAGCAAAAGGCTGCAAGTAATACCATATGTGAGAGGTATGTGGTGATGTGTAATCCATTCTTCAGCTGTGGCAAGCAACTGCATACACACATAAATCTTTAGCCTCCATAGTATCAATATATTAATTTAGCAACTTAAAATAAGCATTTGAGGAAAGATTTCCTCTTGACATAAAATCAAATGTAAGCAAACTATCATCAATGGGAACTGAAACCCTAGGGGTCATTTTGGGCTTAGCTTTAGTTGATTCGGTAGGGGTGGGTGAGTATAATTCCAAAAGCAAAACAATCAACCAACAAACAACAGTTGGTTTTGTAAAGCTCTTGAATACCCAGCGGTGTCTTGGCACTGAGCTATGCTAGTGGTATAGGAACAAAAAGGAAGATTATGAAGATTATGAAGTGTTTAACAACCAGGTTTTCAGAGCCTTTCCAAATGCTAAGAGGTTAGGTGACGTCTATTATGATTATTAGTTTCCATAACTTCACTAAAATAAGTAGACAATTGCAGTAAACAGATTCTCTCTGTTCATTTCTACTTGTGCAAATGGCAAAATCAAGTTCAAAGGTTTTACTAGTTCATTTACTTACAAAGATCTTCTTCTGAAATGACACCCTTATGCCCTTTCTGCAGCCTTGGGCCTAAAGAACCTTCTTAATTCTTTAAGCAAAGTTAGTTGAATTGTCTCTTTAATTTAAATAAATTCAAAGGTCATCCCATAGGCAGCTTGGGTCAGTTCATGGTAAGATGAGTTCAAAATGCCATTCTGCAACAAATGTATACTTACATAGGTACAGCTGATGCCTCACTATTACCATCCTGATCATAAAATCCCCTGTTACTGTAATTTGTCACAAAATATGTTCACTCAAGTGCCAAATACCTTCAACAAGGTACTCTAGCTCTCTTTGACCTCCCGAGGGCAGGTTGCCCATCTTCACTACTGCTCACATCAGGTGCTTCAGTTTTTTTCTGAGACAGTATTTTGTATGCATTCCACAGACAAACTCGGTCTCTCTCTCTCGTTTTCTTGGCTAACCGTCTCCTGCCCCAATTTGGTTAGTTACATCACTAGGCCCATTGCTACTATCAAAGTTGTCTTCCACTTGCACTGCAGGCGAGGATTCTCTTTCTGTCCTAACTCCAGATGCCGACACATCAAGACCCCCCTTGGGCCAAGAGTGTGTAAATTCTTAGGCTACCACCAAACTCTGACATTCCCTCTGGTTTTCTGTAGCCCCTCTAGGTACTCCTTAGTGCTCCTTAGTTGATGTTTGTGCTTTAGGTAGCGGCACCATCACATAATCTAGTGGGCATTCCATTCATCATGTATGGGCTACATGCACCCATTTGGGTGGACTTCCACATCGAATGGCAGAGTTAATTAACCCCTTCGCTGCCAGGCCTTTTCCCCCTCCTGTGCCAGGCCTTTTTTTGCCTATTTGGGGCAGTTCGCGCTTAGGCCCTCATAACGTTTTGTCCACATAAGCTAACCAAGCCAAATTTGCGGCCTTTTTTTCCAACATCCTAGGGATTCTAGAGGTACCCAGACTTTGTGGGTTCCCCTGAAGGAGGCCAAGAAATTAGCCAAAATACAGTGAAAATTTCGTTTTTTTTAAAAAAAATTGAAAATGTGGCTGCAGAAGAAGGCTTGTGGTTTTTCCCCTGAAAATGGCATCAACAAAGGGTTTGCGGTGCTAAACTCAGCAGCTTCCCAGCTTTCAGGAACAGGCAGACTTGAATCAGAAAACCCAATTTTTCAACACAATTTTGGCATTTTACTGGGACGTACCCCATTTTTGCAATTTTTTGTGCTTTCAGACTCCTTCCAGTCAGTGACAGAAATGGGCATGAAACCAATGCTGGATCCCAGGAACCTAAACATTTCTGAAAAGAGGACAAAGTTCTGAATTCAGCAAGGGGTCATTTGTGTAGATCCTACAAGGGTTTCCTACAGAAAATAACAACTGAAAAAGAAAAATATTGAAATTGAGGTGAAAAAAACATCCATTTTTCTCTACGTTTAACTCTGTAACTTTTCCCTGCAATGTCAGATTATCGAAAGCAATATACCGTTACGTCTGCTGGACTCCTCTGGTTGCGGGGATATATAGGGCTTGTAGGTTCATCGAGAACCCGAGGAACCCAGAGCCAATAAATGAGCTGCACCCTGCAGTGCGTTTTCATTCTATACCGGGTATACAGCAATTCATTTGCTGAAATATAAAGAGTAAAAAATTGCTATCAAGAAAACCTTTGTATTTCCAAAAAGGGCACAACATAAGGTGTTGAGGAGCAGTGGTTATTTGCACATCTCTGAATTCCGGGGTGACCATACAAGCATGTGAATTACAGGGCATTTCTCAAATAGATGTTTTTTTTACACACTCTCCTATATTTGGAAGGAAAAAATGTAGAGAAAGACAAGGGGCAATAACACTTGTTTTGCTAATCTATGTTCCCCGAAGTCTCCAGATAAAAATGATACCTCACTTGTGTGGGTAGGCCTAGCGCCCGCGACAGGAAACGCCCCAAAGCACAACATGGACACATCCAATTTTTTTAAAGAAAACAGAGGTGATTTTTGCGAAGTGCCTACCTGTAGATTTTGGCCTCTAGCTCAGCCGGCACCTAGGGAAACCTACCAAACCTGTGCATTTCTGAAAACTAGAGACCTAGGGGAATCCAAGATGGGGCGACTTGTGGGGCTCGGACCAGGTTCTGTTACCCAGAATCCTTTGCGCAACCTCAAAATTTGGCTAAAAAAACACATGTTCCTCACATTTCTGTGGCAGAAAGTTCTGGAATCTGAGCGGAGCCACAAATTTCCTTCCACCCAGCGTTCCCCCAAGTCTCCCGATAAAAATAATACCTCACTTGTGTAGGTAGGCCTAGCGCCCGCGACAGGAAACGCCCCCAAGCACAACATGGACACATCCAATTTTTTGAAAGAAAACAGAGGTAATTTTTGCGAAGTGCCTACCTGTAGATTTTGGCCTCTAGCTCAGCCGGCACCTAGAGAAACCTACCAAACATGTGCATTTCTGAAAACTAGAGACCTAGGGGAATCCAAGATGGGGTGACTTGTGGGGCTCGGACCAGGTTCTGTTACCCAGAATCCTTTGCAAACCTCAAAATTTGGCTAAAAAAACACATGTTCCTCACATTTCTGTGGCAGAAAGTTCTGGAATCTGAGAGGAGCCACAAATTTCCTTCCACCCAGCGGTCCCCCAAGTCTCCCGATAAAAATTATACCTCACTTGTGTGGGTAGGCCTAGCGCCCGCGACAGGAAACGCCCCAAAGCGCAACGTGGACACATCCAATTTTTTTAAAGAAAACAGAGGTGATTGTTGCGAAGTGCCTACCTGTAGATTTTGGCCTCTAGCTCAGCCGGCACCTAGGGAAACCTACCAAACCTGTGCATTTCTGAAAACTATAGACATAGGGGAATCCAAGATGGGGTGACTTGTGGGGCTCGGACCAGGTTCTGTTACCCAGAATCCTTTGCAAACCTCAAAATTTGGCTAAAAAAACGCATGTTCCTCACATTTCTGTGGCAGAAAGTTCTGGAATCTGAGAGGAGCCACAAATTTCCTTCCACCCAGCGTTCCCCCAAGTCTCCCGATAAAAATGATACCTCACTTGTGTGGGTAGGCGTAGCGCCCGCGACAGGAAACGCCCCCAAGCACAACATGGACACATCCAATTTTTTGAAAGAAAACAGAGGTGATTTTTGCGAAGTGCCTACCTGTAGATTTTGGCCTCTAGCTCAGCCGGCACCTAGGGAAACCTACCAAACCTGTGCATTTCTGAAAACTAGAGACCTAGGGGAATCCAAGATGGGGTGACTTGTGGGGCTCGGACCAGGTTCTGTTACCCAGAATCCTTTGCAAACCTCAAAATTTGGCTAAAAAAACACATGTTCCTCACATTTCTGTGGCAGAAAGTTCTGGAATCTGAGAGGAGCCACAAATTTCCTTCCACCCAGCGTTCCCCCAAGTCTCCCGATAAAAATAATACCTCACTTGTGTAGGTAGGCCTAGCGCCCGCGACAGGAAACGCCCCAAAGCGCAAAGTGGACACATCCAATTTTTTGAAAGAAAACAGAGGTGATTTTTGCGAAGTGCCTACCTGTAGATTTTGGCCTCTAGCTCAGCCGGCACCTAGGGAAACCTACCAAACCTGTGCATTTCTGACAACTAGAGACATAGGGGAATCCAAGATGGGGTGACTTGTGGGGCTCGGACCAGGTTCTGTTACCCAGAATCCTTTGCAAACCTCAAAATTTGGCTAAATAAACACATGTTCCTCATATTTCTGTGGCAGAAAGTTCTGGAATCTGAGAGGAGCCACAAATTTCCTTCCACCCAGCGTTCCCCCAAGTCTCCCGATAAAAATGATACCTCACTTGTGTGGGTAGGCCTAGCGCCCGCGACAGGAAACGCCCCAAAGCGCAACGTGGACACATCCAATTTTTTTAAAGAAAACAGAGGTGATTGTTGCGAAGTGCCTACCTGTAGATTTTGGCCTCTAGCTCAGCCGGCACCTAGGGAAACCTACCAAACCTGTGCATTTCTGAAAACTATAGACATAGGGGAATCCAAGATGGGGTGACTTGCGGGGCTCGGACCAGGTTCTGTTACCCAGAATCCTTTGCAAACCTCAAAATTTGGCTAAAAAAACGCATGTTCCTCACATTTCTGTGGCAGAAAGTTCTGGAATCTGAGAGGAGCCACAAATTTCCTTCCACCCAGCGTTCCCCCAAGTCTCCCGATAAAAATGATACCTCACTTGTGTGGGTAGGCCTAGCGCCCGCGACAGGAAACGCCCCCAAGCACAACATGGACACATCCAATTTTTTGAAAGTAAACAGAGGTGATTTTTGCGAAGTGCCTACCTGTAGATTTTGGCCTCTAGCTCAGCCGGCACCTAGGGAAACCTACCAAACCTGTGCATTTCTGAAAACTAGAGACCTAGGGGAATCCAAGATGGGGTGACTTGTGGGGCTCGGACCAGGTTCTGTTACCCAGAATCCTTTGCAAACCTCAAAATTTGGCTAAAAAAACACATGTTCCTCACATTTCTGTGGCAGAAAGTTCTGGAATCTGAGAGGAGCCACAAATTTCCTTCCACCCAGCGTTCCCCCAAGTCTCCCGATAAAAATAATACCTCACTTGTGTAGGTAGGCCTAGCGCCCGCGACAGGAAACGCCCCAAAGCGCAAAGTGGACACATCCAATTTTTTGAAAGAAAACAGAGGTGATTTTTGCGAAGTGCCTACCTGTAGATTTTGGCCTCTAGCTCAGCCGGCCCCTAGGGAAACCTACCAAACCTGTGCATTTCTGACAACTGGAGACATAGGGGAATCCAAGATGGGGTGACTTGTGGGGCTCGGACCAGGTTCTGTTACCCAGAATCCTTTGCAAACCTCAAAATTTGGCTAAATAAACACATGTTCCTCATATTTCTGTGGCAGAAAGTTCTGGAATCTGAGAGGAGCCACAAATTTCCTTCCACCCAGCGTTCCCCCAAGTCTCCCGATAAAAATGATACCTCACTTGTGTGGGTAGGCCTAGCGCCCGCGACAGGAAATGTCCCAAAGCGCAACGTGGACACATACAAATTTTTGAAAGTAAACAGAGGTGATTTTTGCGAAGTGCCTACCTGTAGATTTTTGGCCTGTAGCTCAGCCGGCACCTAGGGAAACCTACCAAACCTGTGCATTTCTGAAAACTATAGACATAGGGGAATACAAGATGGAGTGACTTGTGGGGCTCGGACCAGGTTCTGTTACCCAGAATCCTTTGCAAACCTAAAAATTTGGCTAAAAAAACGAATGTTCCTCACATTTCTGTGGCAGAAAGTTCTGGAATCTGAGAGGAGCCACAAATTTCCTTCCACCCAGCGTTCCCCCAAGTCTCCCGATAAAAATGATACCTCACTTGTGTGGGTAGGCCTAGCGCCCGCGACAGGAAATGCCCCCAAGCACAACATGGACACATCCAATTTTTTGAAAGAAAACAGAGGTGATTTTTGCGAAGTGCCTACCTGTAGATTTTGGCCTCTAGCTCAGCCGGCACCTAGGGAAACCTACCAAACCTGTGCATTTCTGAAAACTAGAGACATAGGGGAATCCAAGATGGGGTGACTTGTGGGGCTCGGACCAGGTTCTGTTACCCAGAATCCTTTGCAAACCTCAAAATTTGGCTAAAAAAACGCATGTTCCTCACATTTCTGTGGCAGAAAGTTCTGGAATCTGAGAGGAGCCACAAATTTCCTTCCACCCAGCGTTCCCCCAAGTCTCCCGATAAAAATAATACCTCACTTGTGTAGGTAGGCCTAGCGCCCGCGACAGGAAACGCCCCAAAGCGCAAAGTGGACACATCCAATTTTTTGAAAGAAAACAGAGGTAATTTTTGCGAAGTGCCTACCTGTAGATTTTGGCCTCTAGCTCAGCCGGCACCTAGGGAAACCAACCAAACCTGTGCATTTCTGAAAACTAGAGAAATAGGGGAATCCAAGATGGGGTGACTTGTGGGGCTCGGACCAGGTTCTGTTACCCAGAATCCTTTGCAAACCTCAAAATTTGGCTAAATAAACACATGTTCCTCATATTTCTGTGGCAGAAAGTTCTGGAATCTGAGAGGAGCCACAAATTTCCTTCCACACAGCGTTCCCCCAAGTCTCCCCATAAAAATGATACCTCACTTGTGTGGGTAGGCCTAGCGCCCGCGACAGGAAACGCCCCAAAGCGCAACGTGGACACATCCAATTTTTTTAAAGTAAACAGAGGTGATTTTTGCGTAGTGCCTACCTGTAGATTTTGGCCTCTAGCTCAGCCGGCACCTAGGGAAACCTACCAAACCTGTGCATTTCTAAAAACTAGAGACCTAGGGGAATCCAAGATGGGGTGACTTGTGGGGCTCGGACCAGGTTCTGTTACCCAGAATCCTTTGCAAACCTCAAAATTTGGCTAAAAAAACACATGTTCCTCACATTTCTGTGGCAGAAAGTTCTGGAATCTGAGAGGAGCCACAAATTTCCTTCCACCCAGAGTTCCCCCAAGTCTCCCGATAAAAATAATACCTCACTTGTGTAGGTAGGCCTAGCGCCCGCGACAGGAAACGCCCCAAAGCGCAACGTGGACACATCCAATTTTTGGAAAGAAAACAGAGGTGATTTTTGCAAAGTGCCTACCTGTAGATTTTGGCCTCTAGCTCAGCCGGCACCTAGGGAAACCTACCAAACCTGTGCATTTCTGAAAACTAGAGACCTAGAGGAATCCAAGATGGGGTGACTTGTGGGGCTCGGACTAGGTTCTGTTACCCAGAATCCTTTGCAAACCTCAACATTTGGCTAAAAAAACACGTTCCTCACATTTCTGTGGCAGAAAGTTCTGGAATCTGAGAGGAGCCACAAATTTCCTTCCACCCAGCGTTCCCCCAAGTCTCCCGATAAAAATTATACCTCACTTGTGTGGGTAGGCCTAGCGCCCGCGAAAGGAAACGCCCCAAAGCGCAACGTGGACACATCCAATTTTTTGAAAGAAAACAGAGGTGATTTTTGCGAAGTGCCTACCTGTAGATTTTGGCCTCTAGCTCAGCCGGCACCTAGGGAAACCTACCAAACCTGTGCATTTCTGAAAACTATAGACATAGGGGAATCCAAGATGGGGTGACTTGTGGGGCTCGGACCAGGTTCTGTTACCCATAATCCTTTGCAAACCTCAAAATTTGGCTAAAAAAACGCATGTTCCTCACATTTCTGTGGCAGAAAGTTCTGGAATCTGAGAGGAGCCACAAATTTCCTTCCACCCAGCGTTCCCCCAAGTCTCCCGATAAAAGTGATACCTCACTTGTGTGGGTAGGCCTAGCGCCCGCGACAGGAAACGCCCCCAAGCACAACATGGACACATCCAATTTTTTGAAAGAAAACAGAGGTGATTTTTGCGAAGTGCCTACCCGTAGATTTTGGCCTCTAGCTCAGCCGGCACCTAGGGAAACCTACCAAACCTGTGCATTTCTGAAAACTAGAGACCTACGGGAAACCAAGATGGGGTGACTTGTGGGGCTCGGACCAGGTTCTGTTACCCAGAATCCTTTGCAAACCTCAAAATTTGGCTAAAAAAACACATGTTCCTCACATTTCTGTGGCAGAAAGTTCTGGAATCTGAGAGGAGCCACAAATTTCCTTCCACCCAGCGTTCCCCCAAGTCTCCCGATAAAAATAATACCTCACTTGTGTAGGTAGGCCTAGCGCCCGCGACAGGAAACGCCCCAAAGCGCAACGTGGACACATACAAATTTTTGAAAGTAAACAGAGGTGATTTTTGCGAAGTGCCTACCTGTAGATTTTGGCCTGTAGCTCAGCCGGCACCTAGGGAAACCTACCAAACCTGTGCATTTCTGAAAACTATAGACATAGGGGAATCCAAGATGGAGTGACTTGTGGGGCTCGGACCAGGTTCTGTTACCCAGAATCTCAAAATTTGGCTAAAAAAACGCATGTTCCTCACATTTCTGTGGCAGAAAGTTCTGGAATCTGAGAGGAGCCACAAATTTCCTTCCACCCAGCGTTCCCCCAAGTCTCCCGATAAAAATGATACCTCACTTGTGTGGGAAGGCCTAGCGCCCGCGACAGGAAACGCCCCCAAGCACAACATGGACACATCCAATTTTTTGAAAGAAAACAGAGGTGATTTTTGCGAAGTGCCTACCTGTAGATTTTGGCCTCTAGCTCAGCTGGCACCTAGGGAAACCTACCAAACCTGTGCATTTCTGAAAACTAGAGACATAGGGGAATCCAAGATGGGGTGACTTGTGGGGCTCGGACCAGGTTCTGTTACCCAGAATCCTTTGCAAACCTCAAAATTTGGCTAAAAAAACGCATGTTCCTCACATTTCTGTGGCAGAAAGTTCTGGAATCTGAGAGGAGCCACAAATTTCCTTCCACCCAGCGTTCCCCCAAGTCTCCCGATAAAAATAATACCTCACTTGTGTAGGTAGGCCTAGCGCCCGCGACAGGAAACGCCCCAAAGCGCAAAGTGGACACATCCAATTTTTTTAAAGAAAACAGAGGTGATTTTTGCGAAGTGCCTACCTGTAGATTTTGGCCTCTAGCTCAGCCGGCACCTAGGGAAACCTACCAAACCTGTGCATTTCTGAAAACTAGAGACATAGGGGAATCCAAGATGGGGTGACTTGTGGGGCTCGGACCAGGTTCTGTTACCCAGAATCCTTTGCAAACCTCAAAATTTGGCTAAATAAACACATGTTCCTCATATTTCTGTGGCAGAAAGTTCTGGAATCTGAGAGGAGCCACAAATTTCCTTCCACCCAGCGTTCCCCCAAGTCTCCCGATAAAAATGATACCTCACTTGTGTGGGTAGGCCTAGCGCCCGCGACAGGAAACGCCCCAAAGCGCAACGTGGACACATCCAATTTTTTGAAAGTAAACAGAGGTGATTTTTGCGAAGTGCCTACCTGTAGATTTTGGCCTCTAGCTCAGCCGGCTCCTAGGGAAACCTACCAAACCTGTGCATTTCTAAAAACTAGAGACCTAGGGGAATCCAAGATGGGGTGACTTGTGGGGCTCGGACCAGGTTCTGTTACCCAGAATCCTTTGAAAACCTCAAAATTTGGCTAAAAAAACACATGTTCCTCACATTTCTGTGGCAGAAAGTTCTGGAATCTGAGAGGAGCTACAAATTTCCTTCCACCCAGCGGTCCCCCAAGTCTCCCGATAAAAATGATACCTCACTTGTGTGGGTAGGCCAAGCGCCCGCGACAGGAAACAACCCAAAGCGCAACGTGGACACATCCAATTTTTTTAAAGAAAACAGAGGTGATTTTTGCGAAGTGCCTACCTGTAGATTTTGGCCTCTAGCTCAGCCGGCACCTAGGGAAACCTACCAAACCTGTGCATTTCTGAAAACTATAGACATAGGGGAATCCAAGATGGGGTGACTTGTGGGGCTCGGACCAGGTTCTGTTACCCAGAATCCTTTGCAAACCTCAAAATTTGGCTAAAAAAACACATGTTCCTCACATTTCTGTGGCAGAAAGTTCTGGAATCTGAGAGGAGCCACAAATTTCCTTCCACCCAGCGTTCCCCCAAGTCTCCCGATAAAAATTATACCTCACTTGTGTGGGTAGGCCTAGCGCCCGCGAAAGGAAACGCCCCAAAGCGCAACGTGGACACATCCAATTTTTTGAAAGAAAACAGAGGTGATTTTTGCGAAGTGCCTACCTGTAGATTTTGGCCTCTAGCTCAGCCGGCACCTAGGGAAACCTACCAAACCTGTGCATTTCTGAAAACTATAGACATAGGGGAATCCAAGATGGGGTGACTTGTGGGGCTCGGACCAGGTTCTGTTACCCATAATCCTTTGCAAACCTCAAAATTTGGCTAAAAAAACGCATGTTCCTCACATTTCTGTGGCAGAAAGTTCTGGAATCTGAGAGGAGCCACAAATTTCCTTCCACCCAGCGTTCCCCCAAGTCTCCCGATAAAAATGATACCTCACTTGTGTGGGTAGGCCTAGCGCCCGCGACAGGAAACGCCCCCAAGCACAACATGGACACATCCAATTTTTTGAAAGAAAACAGAGGTGATTTTTGCGAAGTGCCTACCTGTAGATTTTGGCCTCTAGCTCAGCCGGCACCTAGGGAAACCTACCAAACCTGTGCATTTCTGAAAACTAGAGACCTACGGGAAACCAAGATGGGGTGACTTGTGGGGCTCGGACCAGGTTCTGTTACCCAGAATCCTTTGCAAACCTCAAAATTTGGCTAAAAAAACACATGTTCCTCACATTTCTGTGGCAGAAAGTTCTGGAATCTGAGAGGAGCCACAAATTTCCTTCCACCCAGCGTTCCCCCAAGTCTCCCGATAAAAATAATACCTCACTTGTGTAGGTAGGCCTAGCGCCCGCGACAGGAAACGCCCCAAAGCGCAAAGTGGACACATCCAATTTTTTGAAAGAAAACAGAGGTGATTTTTGCGAAGTGCCTACCTGTAGATTTTGGCCTCTAGCTCAGCCGGCACCTAGGGAAACCTACCAAACCTGTGCATTTCTGACAACTAGAGACATAGGGGAATCCAAGATGGGGTGACTTGTGGGGCTCGGACCAGGTTCTGTTACCCAGAATCCTTTGCAAACCTCAAAATTTGGCTAAATAAACACATGTTCCTCATATTTCTGTGGCAGAAAGTTCTGGAATCTGAGAGGAGCCACAAATTTCCTTCCACCCAGCGTTCCCCCAAGTCTCCCGATAAAAATGATACCTCACTTGTGTGGGTAGGCCTAGCGCCCGCGACAGGAAATGCCCCAAAGCGCAACGTGGACACATACAAATTTTTGAAAGTAAACAGAGGTGATTTTTGCGAAGTGCCTACCTGTAGATTTTGGCCTGTAGCTCAGCCGGCACCTAGGGAAACCTACCAAACCTGTGCATTTCTGAAAACTATAGACATAGGGGAATCCAAGATGGAGTGACTTGTGGGGCTCGGACCAGGTTCTGTTACCCAGAATCTCAAAATTTGGCTAAAAAAACGCATGTTCCTCACATTTCTGTGGCTGAAAGTTCTGGAATCTGAGAGGAGCCACAAATTTCCTTCCACCCAGCGTTCCCCCAAGTCTCCCGATAAAAATGATACCTCACTTGTGTGGGTAGGCCTAGCGCCCGCGACAGGAAACGCCCCCAAGTACAACATGGACACATCCAATTTTTTGAAAGAAAACAGAGGTGATTTTTGCGAAGTGCCTACCTGTAGATTTTGGCCACTAGCTCAGCTGGCACCTAGGGAAACCTACCAAACCTGTGCATTTCTGAAAACTAGAGACATAGGGGAATCCAAGATGGGGTGACTTGTGGGGCTCGGACCAGGTTCTGTTACCCAGAATCCTTTGCAAACCTCAAAATTTGGCTAAAAAAACGCATGTTCCTCACATTTCTGTGGCAGAAAGTTCTGGAATCTGAGAGGAGCCACAAATTTCCTTCCACCCAGCGTTCCCCCAAGTCTCCCGATAAAAATAATACCTCACTTGTGTAGGTAGGCCTAGCGCCCGCGACAGGAAACGCCCCAAAGCGCAAAGTGGACACATCCAATTTTTTGAAAGAAAACAGAGGTGATTTTTGCGAAGTGCCTACCTGTAGATTTTGGCCTCTAGCTCAGCCGGCACCTAGGGAAACCTACCAAACCTGTGCATTTCTGAAAACTAGAGACATAGGGGAATCCAAGATGGGGTGACTTGTGGGGCTCGGACCAGGTTCTGTTACCCAGAATCCTTTGCAAACCTCAACATTTGGCTAAATAAACACATGTTCCTCATATTTCTGTGGCAGAAAGTTCTGGAATCTGAGAGGAGCCACAAATTTCCTTCCACCCAGCGTTCCCCCAAGTCTCCCGATAAAAATGATACCTCACTTGTGTGGGTAGGCCTAGCGCCCGCGACAGGAAACGCCCCAAAGCGCAACGTGGACACATCCAATTTTTTGAAAGAAAACAGAGGTGATTTTTGCGAAGTGCCTACCTGTAGATTTTGGCATCTAGCTCAGCCGGCACCGAGGGAAACCTACCAAACCTGTGCATTTCTGTAAACTAGAGACCTAGGGGAATCCAAGATGGGGTGACTTGTGGGGCTCGGACCAGGTTCTGTTACCCAGAATCCTTTGCAAACCTCAAAATTTGGCTAAAAAAACACATGTTCCTCACATTTCTGTCGCAGAAAGTTCTGGAATCTGAGAGGAGCCACAAATTTCCTTCCACCCAGCGTTCCCCCAAGTCTCCCGATAAAAATAATACCTCACTTGTGTAGGTAGGCCTAGCGCCCGCGACAGGAAACGCCCCAAAGCGCAAAGTAGACACATCCAATTTTTTGAAAGAAAACAGAGGTGATTTTTCCGAAGTGCCTACCTGTAGATTTTGGCCTCTAGCTCAGCCGGCACCTAGGGAAACCTACCAAACCTGTGCATTTCTGTAAACTAGAGACATAGGGGAATCCAAGATGGGGTGACTTGTGGGGCTCGGACCAGGTTCTGTTACCCAGAAACCTTTGCAAACCTCAACATTTGGCTAAATAAACACATGTTCCTCATATTTCTGTGGCAGAAAGTTCTGGAATCTGAGAGGAGCCACAAATTTCCTTCCACCCAGCGTTCCCCCAAGTCTCCCGATAAAAATGATACCTCACTTGTGTGGGTAGGCCTAGCGCCCGCGACAGGAAACGCCCCAAAGCGCAACGTGGACACATCCAATTTTTTGAAAGTAAACAGAGGTGATTTTTGCGAAGTGCCTACCTGTAGATTTTGGCCTCTAGCTCAGCCGGCACCTAGGGAAACCTACCAAACCTGTGCATTTCTAAAATCTAGAGACCTAGGGGAATCCAAGATGGGGTGACTTGTGGGGCTCGGACCAGGTTCCGTTACCCAGAATCCTTTGCAAACCTCAAAATTTGGCTAAATAAACACATGTTCCTCATATTTCTGTGGCAGAAAGTTCTGGAATCTGAGAGGAGCCACACATTTCCTTCCACCCAGCTTTCCCCCAAGTCTCCCCATAAAAATGATACCTCACTTGTGTGGGTAGGCCTAGCGCCCGCGACAGGAAACGCCCCAAAGCGCAACGTGGACACATCCAATTTTTTGAAAGAAAACAAAGGTGATTTTTGCGAAGTGCCTAACTGTAGATTTTGGCCTTTATCTCAGCCGGCACCTAGGGAAACCTACCAAACCTGTGCATTTCTGAAAACTAGAGACATAGGGGAATCCAAGATGGGGTGACTTGTGGGGCTCGGACCAGGTTCTGTTACCCAGAATCCTTTACAAACCTCAAAATTTGGCTAAAAAAACGCATGTTCCTCACATTTCTGTGGCAGAAAGTTCTGGAATCTGAGAGGAGCCACAAATTTCCTTCCACCCAGCGTTCCCCCAAGTCTCCCGATAAAAATAATACCTCACTTGTGTAGGTAGGCCTAGCGCCCGCGACAGGAAACGCCCCAAAGCGCAAAGTGGACACATCCAATTTTTTGAAAGAAAACAGAGGTGATTTTTGCGAAGTGCCTACCTGTAGATTTTGGCCTCTATCTCAGCCGGCACCTAGGGAAACCTACCAAACCTGTGCATTTCTGAAAACTAGAGACATAGGGGAATCCAAGATGGGGTGACTTGTGGGGCTCGGACCAGGTTCTGTTACCCAGAATCCTTTGCAAACCTCAAAATTTGGCTAAAAAAACACTTGTTCCTCACATTTCTGTGGCAGAAAGTTCTGGAATCTGAGAGGAGCCACAAATTTCCTTCCACCCAGCGTTCCCCCAAGTCCCCGATAAAAATAATACCTCACTTGTGTAGGTAGGCCTAGCGCCCGCGACAGGAAACGCCCCAAAGCGCAAAGTGGACACATCCAATTTTTTTAAAGAAAACAGATGTGATTTTTGCGAAGTGCCTACCTGTAGATTTTGGCCTCTAGCTCAGCCGGCACCTAGGGAAACCTACCAAACCTGTGCATTTCTGAAAACTAGAGACATTGGGGAATCCAAGATGGGGTGACTTGTGGGGCTCGGACCAGGTTCTGTTACCCAGAATCCTTTGCAAACCTCAAAATTTGGCTAAATAAACACATGTTCCTCATATTTCTGTGGCAGAAAGTTCTGGAATCTGAGAGGAGCCACAAATTTCCTTCCACCCAGCGTTCCCCCAAGTCTCCCGATAAAAATGATACCTCACTTGTGTGGGTAGGCCTAGCGCCCGCGACAGGAAAAGCCCCAAAGCGCAACGTGGACACATCCAATTTTTGGAAAGTAAACAGAGGGGATTTTTACGAAGTGCCTACCTGTAGATTTTGGCCTCTAGCTCAGCCGGCACCTAGGGAAACCTCCCAAACCTGTGCATTTCTAAAAACTAGAGACCTAGGGGAATCCAAGATGGGGAGACTTGTGGGGCTCGGACCAGGTTCTGTTACCCAGAATCCTTTGCAAACCTCAAAATTTGGCTAAAAAAACACATGTTCCTCACATTTCTGTGGCAGAAAGTTCCGGAATCTGAGAGGAGCTACAAATTCCCTTCCACTCAGCGTTCCCCCAAGTCTCCCGATAAAAATGATACCTCACTTGTGTGGGTAGGCTTAGCGCCCGCAACAGGAAACGCCCCCAAGCACAACATGGACACATCCAATTTTTTGAAAGAAAACAGAGGTGATTTTTGCGAAGTGCATACCTGTAGATTTTGGCCTCTAGCTCAGCCGGCACCTAGGGAAACCTTCCAAACCTGTGCATTTCTGAAAACTAGAGACCTAGGGGAATCCAAGATGGGGTGACTTGTGGGGCTCGGACCAGGTTCTGTTACCCAGAATCCTTTGCAAACCTCAAAATTTGGCTAAAAAAACACATGTTCCTCACATTTCTGTGGCAGAAAGTTCTGGAATCTGAGAGGAGCCACAAATTTCCTTCCACCCAGCGTTCCCCCAAGTCTCCCGATAAAAATAATACCTCACTTGTGTAGGTAGGCCTAGCGCCCGCGACAGGAAACGCCCCAAAGCGCAAAGTGGACACATCCAATTTTTTTAAAGAAAACAGAGGTGATTTTTGCGAAGTGCCTACCTGTAGATTTTGGCCTCTAGCTCAGCCGGCATCTAGGGAAACCTACCAAACCTGTGCATTTCTGAAAACTAGAGACATAGGGGAATCCAAGATGGGGTGACTTGTGGGGTTCGGACCAGGTTCCGTTACCCAGAATCCTTTGCAAACCTCAAAATTTGGCTAAATAAACACATGTTCCTCATATTTCTGTGGCAGAAAGTTCTGGAATCTGAGAGGAGCCACAAATTTCCTTCCACCCAGCTTTCCCCCAAGTCTCCCCATAAAAATGATACCTCACTTGTGTGGGTAGGCCTAGCACCCGCGACAGGAAACGCCCCAAAGCGCAACGTGGACACATCCAATTTTTTGAAAGAAAACAAAGGTGATTTTTGCGAAGTGCCTACCTGTAGATTTTGGCCTCTAGCTCAGCCGGCACCTAGGGAAACCTACCAAACCTGTGCATTTCTGACAACTAGAGACATAGGGGAATCCAAGATGGGGTGACTTGTGGGGCTCGGACCAGGTTCTGTTACCCAGAATCCTTTGCAAACCTCAAAATTTGGCTAAATAAACACATGTTCCTCATATTTCTGTGGCAGAAAGTTCTGGAATCTGAGAGGAGCCACAAATTTCCTTCCACCCAGCGTTCCCCCAAGTCTCCCGATAAAAATGATACCTCACTTGTGTGGGTAGGCCTAGCGCCCGCGACAGGAAATGCCCCCAAGCACAACATGGACACATCCAATTTTTTGAAAGAAAACAGAGGTGATTTTTGCGAAGTGCCTACCTGTAGATTTTGGCCTGTAGCTCAGCCGGCACCTAGGGAAACCTACCAAACCTGTGCATTTCTGAAAACTATAGACATAGGGGAATACAAGATGGAGTGACTTGTGGGGCTCGGACCAGGTTCTGTTACCCAGAATCCTTTGCAAACCTAAAAATTTGGCTAAAAAAACGCATGTTCCTCACATTTCTGTGGCAGAAAGTTCTGGAATCTGAGAGGAGCCACAAATTTCCTTCCACCCAGCGTTCCCCCAAGTCTCCCGATAAAAATGATACCTCACTTGTGTGGGTAGGCCTAGCGCCCGCGACAGGAAATGCCCCCAAGCACAACATGGACACATCCAATTTTTTGAAAGAAAACAGAGGTGATTTTTGCGAAGTGCCTACCTGTAGATTTTGGCCTCTAGCTCAGCCGGCACCTAGGGAAACCTACCAAACCTGTGCATTTCTGAAAACTAGAGACATAGGGGAATCCAAGATGGGGTGACTTGTGGGGCTCGGACCAGGTTCTGTTACCCAGAATCCTTTGCAAACCTCAAAATTTGGCTAAAAAAAACGCATGTTCCTCACATTTCTGTGGCAGAAAGTTCTGGAATCTGAGAGGAGCCACAAATTTCCTTCCACCCAGCGTTCCCCCAAGTCTCCCGATAAAAATAATACCTCACTTGTGTAGGTAGGCCTAGCGCCCGCGACAGGAAACGCCCCAAAGCGCAAAGTGGACACATCCAATTTTTTGAAAGAAAACAGAGGTGATTTTTGCGAAGTGCCTACCTGTAGATTTTGGCATCTAGCTCAGCCGGCACCTAGGGAAACCAACCAAACCTGTGCATTTCTGAAAACTAGAGACATAGGGGAATCCAAGATGGGGTGACTTGTGGGGCTCGGACCAGGTTCTGTTACCCAGAATCCTTTGCAAACCTCAAAATTTGGCTAAATAAACACATGTTCCTCATATTTCTGTGGCAGAAAGTTCTGGAATCTGAGAGGAGCCACAAATTTCCTTCCACACAGCGTTCCCCCAAGTCTCCCGATAAAAATGATACCTCACTTGTGTGGGTAGGCCTAGCGCCCGCGACAGGAAACGCCCCAAAGCGCAACGTGGACACATCCAATTTTTTTAAAGTAAACAGAGGTGATTTTTGCGAAGTGCCTACCTGTAGATTTTGGCCTCTAGCTCAGCCGGCACCTAGGGAAACCTACCAAACCTGTGCATTTCTAAAAACTAGAGACCTAGGGGAATCCAAGATGGGGTGACTTGTGGGGCTCGGACCAGGTTCTGTTACCCAGAATCCTTTGCAAACCTCAAAATTTGGCTAAAAAAACACATGTTCCTCACATTTCTGTGGCAGAAAGTTCTGGAATCTGAGAGGAGCCACAAATTTCCTTCCACCCAGAGTTCCCCCAAGTCTCCCGATAAAAATAATACCTCACTTGTGTAGGTAGGCCTAGCGCCCGCGACAGGAAACGCCCCAAAGCGCAACGTGGACACATCCAATTTTTGGAAAGAAAACAGAGGTGATTTTTGCAAAGTGCCTACCTGTAGATTTTGGCCTCTAGCTCAGCCGGCACCTAGGGAAACCTACCAAACCTGTGCATTTCTGAAAACTAGAGACCTAGAGGAATCCAAGATGGGGTGACTTGTGGGGCTCGGACCAGGTTCTGTTACCCAGAATCCTTTGCAAACCTCAACATTTGGCTAAAAAAACACGTTCCTCACATTTCTGTGGCAGAAAGTTCTGGAATCTGAGAGGAGCCACAAATTTCCTTCCACCCAGCGTTCCCCCAAGTCTCCCGATAAAAATTATACCTCACTTGTGTGGGTAGGCCTAGCGCCCGCGAAAGGAAACGCCCCAAAGCGCAACGTGGACACATCCAATTTTTTTAAAGAAAACAGAGGTGATTTTTGCGAAGTGCCTACCTGTAGATTTTGGCCTCTAGCTCAGCCGGCACCTAGGGAAACCTACCAAACCTGTGCATTTCTGAAAACTATAGACATAGGGGAATCCAAGATGGGGTGACTTGTGGGGCTCGGACCAGGTTCTGTTACCCATAATCCTTTGCAAACCTCAAAATTTGGCTAAAAAAACGCATGTTCCTCACATTTCTGTGGCAGAAAGTTCTGGAATCTGAGAGGAGCCACAAATTTCCTTCCACCCAGCGTTCCCCCAAGTCTCCCGATAAAAATGATACCTCACTTGTGTGGGTAGGCCTAGCGCCCGCGACAGGAAACGCCCCCAAGCACAACATGGACACATCCAATTTTTTGAAAGAAAACAGAGGTGATTTTTGCGAAGTGCCTACCTGTAGATTTTGGCCTCTAGCTCAGCCGGCACCTAGGGAAACCTACCAAACCTGTGCATTTCTGAAAACTAGAGACCTACGGGAAACCAAGATGGGGTGACTTGTGGGGCTCGGACCAGGTTCTGTTACCCAGAATCCTTTGCAAACCTCAAAATTTGGCTAAAAAAACACATGTTCCTCACATTTCTGTGGCAGAAAGTTCTGGAATCTGAGAGGAGCCACAAATTTCCTTCCACCCAGCGTTCCCCCAAGTCTCCCGATAAAAATAATACCTCACTTGTGTAGGTAGGCCTAGCGCCCGCGACAGGAAACGCCCCAAAGCGCAAAGTGGACACATCCAATTTTTTGAAAGAAAACAGAGGTGATTTTTGCGAAGTGCCTACCTGTAGATTTTGGCCTCTAGCTCAGCCGGCACCTAGGGAAACCTACCAAACCTGTGCATTTCTGACAACTAGAGACATAGGGGAATCCAAGATGGGGTGACTTGTGGGGCTCGGACCAGGTTCTGTTACCCAGAATCCTTTGCAAACCTAAAAATTTGGCTAAATAAACACATGTTCCTCATATTTCTGTGGCAGAAAGTTCTGGAATCTGAGAGGAGCCACAAATTTCCTTCCACCCAGCGTTCCCCCAAGTCTCCCGATAAAAATGATACCTCACTTGTGTGGGTAGGCCTAGCGCCCGCGACAGGAAATGCCCCAAAGCGCAACGTGGACACATACAAATTTTTGAAAGTAAACAGAGGTGATTTTTGCGAAGTGCCTACCTGTAGATTTTGGCCTGTAGCTCAGCCGGCACCTAGGGAAACCTACCAAACCTGTGCATTTCTGAAAACTATAGACATAGGGGAATCCAAGATGGAGTGACTTGTGGGGCTCGGACCAGGTTCTGTTACCCAGAATCTCAAAATTTGGCTAAAAAAACGCATGTTCCTCACATTTCTGTGGCAGAAAGTTCTGGAATCTGAGAGGAGCCACAAATTTCCTTCCACCCAGCGTTCCCCCAAGTCTCCCGATAAAAATGATACCTCACTTGTGTGGGTAGGCCTAGCGCCCGCGACAGGAAACGCCCCCAAGCACAACATGGACACATCCAATTTTTTGAAAGAAAACAGAGGTGATTTTTGCGAAGTGCCTACCTGTAGATTTTGGCCTCTAGCTCAGCTGGCACCTAGGGAAACCTACCTAACCTGTGCATTTCTGAAAACTAGAGACATAGGGGAATCCAAGATGGGGTGACTTGTGGGGCTCGGACCAGGTTCTGTTACCCAGAATCCTTTGCAAACCTCAAAATTTGGCTAAAAAAACGCATGTTCCTCACATTTCTGTGGCAGAAAGTTCTGGAATCTGAGAGGAGCCACAAATTTCCTTCCACCCAGCGTTCCCCCAAGTCTCCCGATAAAAATAATACCTCACTTGTGTAGGTAGGCCTAGCGCCCGTGACAGGAAACGCCCCAAAGCGCAAAGTGGACACATCCAATTTTTTGAAAGAAAACAGAGGTGATTTTTGCGAAGTGCCTACCTGTAGATTTTGGCCTCTAGCTCAGCCGGCACCTAGGGAAACCTACCAAACCTGTGCATTTCTGAAAACTAGAGACATAGGGGAATCCAAGATGGGGTGACTTGTGGGGCTCGGACCAGGTTCTGTTACCCAGAATCCTTTGCAAACCTCAAAATTTGGCTAAATAAACACATGTTCCTCATATTTCTGTGGCAGAAAGTTCTGGAATCTGAGAGGAGCCACAAATTTCCTTCCACCCAGCGTTCCCCCAAGTCTCCCGATAAAAATGATACCTCACTTGTGTGGGTAGGCCTAGCGCCCGCGACAGGAAATGCCCCAAAGCGCAACGTGGACACATACAAATTTTTGAAAGTAAACAGAGGTGATTTTTGCGAAGTGCCTACCTGTAGATTTTGGCCTGTAGCTCAGCCGGCACCTAGGGAAACCTACCAAACCTGTGCATTTCTGAAAACTATAGACATAGGGGAATCCAAGATGGAGTGACTTGTGGGGCTCGGACCAGGTTCTGTTACCCAGAATCTCAAAATTTGGCTAAAAAAACGCATGTTCCTCACATTTCTGTGGCAGAAAGTTCTGGAATCTGAGAGGAGCCACAAATTTCCTTCCACCCAGCGTTCCCCCAAGTCTCCCGATAAAAATGATACCTCACTTGTGTGGGTAGGCCTAGCGCCCGCGACAGGAAACGCCCCCAAGCACAACATGGACACATCCAATTTTTTGAAAGAAAACAGAGGTGATTTTTGCGAAGTGCCTACCTGTAGATTTTGGCCTCTAGCTCAGCTGGCACCTAGGGAAACCTACCAAACCTGTGCATTTCTGAAAACTAGAGACATAGGGGAATCCAAGATGGGGTGACTTGTGGGGCTCGGACCAGGTTCTGTTACCCAGAATCCTTTGCAAACCTCAAGATTTGGCTAAAAAAACGCATGTTCCTCACATTTCTGTGGCAGAAAGTTCTGGAATCTGAGAGGAGCCACAAATTTCCTTCCACCCAGCGTTCCCCCAAGTCTCCCGATAAAAATAATACCTCACTTGTGTAGGTAGGCCTAGCGCCCGCGACAGGAAACGCCCCAAAGCGCAAAGTGGACACATCCAATTTTTTGAAAGAAAACAGAGGTGATTTTTGCGAAGTGCCTACCTGTAGATTTTGGCCTCTAGCTCAGCCGGCACCTAGGGAAACCTACCAAACCTGTGCATTTCTGAAAACTAGAGACATAGGGGAATCCAAGATGGGGTGACTTGTGGGGCTCGGACCAGGTTCTGTTACCCAGAATCCTTTGCAAACCTCAAAATTTGGCTAAATAAACACATGTTCCTCATATTTCTGTGGCAGAAAGTTCTGGAATCTGAGAGGAGCCACAAATTTCCTTCCACCCAGCGTTCCCCCAAGTCTCCCGATAAAAATGATACCTCACTTGTGTGGGTAGGCCTAGCGCCCGCGACAGGAAACGCCCCAAAGCGCAACGTGGACACATCCAATTTTTTGAAAGTAAACAGAGGTGATTTTTGCGAAGTGCCTACCTGTAGATTTTGGCCTCTAGCTCAGCCGGCTCCTAGGGAAACCTACCAAACCTGTGCATTTCTAAAAACTAGAGACCTAGGGGAATCCAAGATGGGGTGACTTGTGGGGCTCGGACCAGGTTCTGTTACCCAGAATCCTTTGAAAACCTCAAAATTTGGCTAAAAAAACACATGTTCCTCACATTTCTGTGGCAGAAAGTTCTGGAATCTGAGAGGAGCTACAAATTTCCTTCCACCCAGCGGTCCCCCAAGTCTCCCGATAAAAATGATGCCTCACTTGTGTGGGTAGGCCAAGCGCCCGCGACAGGAAACAACCCAAAGCGCAACGTGGACACATCCAATTTTTTTAAAGAAAACAGAGGTGATTTTTGCGAAGTGCCTACCTGTAGATTTTGGCCTCTAGCTCAGCCGGCACCTAGGGAAACCTACCAAACCTGTGCATTTCTGAAAACTATAGACATAGGGGAATCCAAGATGGGGTGACTTGTGGGGCTCGGACCAGGTTCTGTTACCCAGAATCCTTTGCAAACCTCAAAATTTGGCTAAAAAAACACATGTTCCTCACATTTCTGTGGCAGAAAGTTCTGGAATCTGAGAGGAGCCACAAATTTCCTTCCACCCAGCGTTCCCCCAAGTCTCCCGATAAAAATTATACCTCACTTGTGTGGGTAGGCCTAGCGCCCGCGAAAGGAAACGCCCCAAAGCGCAACGTGGGCACATCCAATTTTTTGAAAGAAAACAGAGGTGATTTTTGCGAAGTGCCTACCTGTAGATTTTGGCCTCTAGCTCAGCCGGCACCTAGGGAAACCTACCAAACCTGTGCATTTCTGAAAACTATAGACATAGGGGAATCCAAGATGGGGTGACTTGTGGGGCTCGGACCAGGTTCTGTTACCCATAATCCTTTGGAAACCTCAAATTTGGCTAAAAAAACGCATGTTCCTCACATTTCTGTGGCAGAAAGTTCTGGAATCTGAGAGGAGCCACAAATTTCCTTCCACCCAGCGTTCCCCCAAGTCTCCCGATAAAAATGATACCTCACTTGTGTGGGTAGGCCTAGCGCCCGCGACAGGAAACGCCCCCAAGCACAACATGGACACATCCAATTTTTTGAATGAAAACAGAGGTGATTTTTGCGAAGTGCCTACCTGTAGATTTTGGCCTCTAGCTCAGCCGGCACCTAGGGAAACCTACCAAACCTGTGCATTTCTGAAAACTAGAGACCTACGGGAAACCAAGATGGGGTGACTTGTGGGGCTCGGACCAGGTTCTGTTACCCAGAATCCTTTGCAAACCTCAAAATTTGGCTAAAAAAACACATGTTCCTCACATTTCTGTGGCAGAAAGTTCTGGAATCTGAGAGGAGCCACAAATTTCCTTCCACCCAGCGTTCCCCCAAGTCTCCCGATAAAAATAATACCTCACTTGTGTAGGTAGGCCTAGCGCCCGCGACAGGAAACGCCCCAAAGCGCAAAGTGGACACATCCAATATTTTGAAAGAAAACAGAGGTGATTTTTGCGAAGTGCCTACCTGTAGATTTTGGCCTCTAGCTCAGCCGGCACCTAGGGAAACCTACCAAACCTGTGCATTTCTGACAACTAGAGACATAGGGGAATCCAAGATGGGGTGACTTGTGGGGCTCGGACCAGGTTCTGTTACCCAGAATCCTTTGCAAACCTCAAAATTTGGCTAAAT
Source organism: Pleurodeles waltl (assembly GCF_031143425.1). Lineage (NCBI taxonomy): Eukaryota > Metazoa > Chordata > Amphibia > Caudata > Salamandridae > Pleurodeles > Pleurodeles waltl. The sequence goes on along the minus strand of NC_090439.1, from coordinate 839,684,441 downwards.
AAACACATGTTCCTCATATTTCTGTGGCAGAAAGTTCTGGAATCTGAGAGGAGCCACAAATTTCCTTCCACCCAGCGTTCCCCCAAGTCTCCCGATAAAAATGATACCTCACTTGTGTGGGTAGGCCTAGCGCCCGCGACAGGAAATGCCCCAAAGCGCAACGTGGACACATACAAATTTTTGAAAGTAAACAGAGGTGATTTTTGCGATGTGCCTACCTGTAGATTTTGGCCTGTAGCTCAGCCGGCACCTAGGGAAACCTACCAAACCTGTGCATTTCTGAAAACTATAGACATAGGGGAATCCAAGATGGAGTGACTTGTGGGGCTCGGACCAGGTTCTGTTACCCAGAATCTCAAAATTTGGCTAAAAAAACGCATGTTCCTCACATTTCTGTGGCAGAAAGTTCTGGAATCTGAGAGGAGCCACAAATTTCCTTCCACCCAGCGTTCCCCCAAGTCTCCCGATAAAAATGATACCTCACTTGTGTGGGTAGGCCTAGCGCCCGCGACAGGAAACGCCCCCAAGCACAACATGGACACATCCAATTTTTTGAAAGAAAACAGAGGTGATTTTTGCGAAGTGCCTACCTGTAGATTTTGGCCTCTAGCTCAGCTGGCACCTAGGGAAACCTACCAAACCTGTGCATTTCTGAAAACTAGAGACATAGGGGAATCCAAGATGGGGTGACTTGTGGGGCTCGGACCAGGTTCTGTTACCCAGAATCCTTTGCAAACCTCAAAATTTGGCTAAAAAAACGCATGTTCCTCACATTTCTGTGGCAGAAAGTTCTGGAATCTGAGAGGAGCCACAAATTTCCTTCCACCCAGCGTTCCCCCAAGTCTCCCGATAAAAATAATACCTCACTTGTGTAGGTAGGCCTAGCGCCCGCGACAGGAAACGCCCCAAAGCGCAAAGTGGACACATCCAATTTTTTGAAAGAAAACAGAGGTGATTTTTGCGAAGTGCCTACCTGTAGATTTTGGCCTCTAGCTCAGCCGGCACCTAGGGAAACATACCAAACCTGTGCATTTCTGAAAACTAGAGACATAGGGGAATCCAAGATGGGGTGACTTGTGGGGCTCGGACCAGGTTCTGTTACCCAGAATCCTTTGCAAACCTCATAATTTGGCTAAATAAACACATGTTCCTCATATTTCTGTGGCAGAAAGTTCTGGAATCTGAGAGGAGCCACAAATTTCCTTCCACCCAGCGTTCCCCCAAGTCTCCCGATAAAAATGATACCTCACTTGTGTGGGTAGGCCTAGCGCCCGCGACAGGAAACGCCCCAAAGCGCAACGTGGACACATCCAATTTTTTGAAAGTAAACAGAGGTGATTTTTGCGAAGTGCCTACCTGTAGATTTTGGCCTCTAGCTCAGCCGGCTCCTAGGGAAACCTACCAAACCTGTGCATTTCTAAAAACTAGAGACCTAGGGGAATCCAAGATGGGGTGACTTGTGGGGCTCGGACCAGGTTCTGTTACCCAGAATCCTTTGAAAACCTCAACATTTGGCTAAAAAAACACATGTTCCTCACATTTCTGTGGCAGAAAGTTCTGGAATCTGAGAGGAGCTACAAATTTCCTTCCACCCAGCGGTCCCCCAAGTCTCCCGATAAAAATGATACCTCACTTGTGTGGGTAGGCCAAGCGCCCGCGACAGGAAACAACCCAAAGCGCAACGTGGACACATCCAATTTTTTTAAAGAAAACAGAGGTGATTTTTGCGAAGTGCCTACCTGTAGATTTTGGCCTCTAGCTCAGCCGGCACCTAGGGAAACCTACCAAACCTGTGCATTTCTGAAAACTATAGACATAGGGGAATCCAAGATGGGGTGACTTGTGGGGCTCGGACCAGGTTCTGTTACCCAGAATCCTTTGCAAACCTCAAAATTTGGCTAAAAAAACACATGTTCCTCACATTTCTGTGGCAGAAAGTTCTGGAATCTGAGAGGAGCCACAAATTTCCTTCCACCCAGAGTTCCCCCAAGTCTCCCGATAAAAATAATACCTCACTTGTGTAGGTAGGCCTAGCGCCCGCGACAGGAAACGCCCCAAAGCGCAACGTGGACACATCCAATTTTTGGAAAGAAAACAGAGGTGATTTTTGCGAAGTGCCTACCTGTAGATTTTGGCATCTAGCTCAGCCGGCACCTAGGGAAACCAACCAAACCTGTGCATTTCTGAAAACTAGAGACATAGGGGAATCCAAGATGGGGTGACTTGTGGGGCTCGGACCAGGTTCTGTTACCCAGAATCCTTTGCAAACCTCAAAATTTGGCTAAATAAACACATGTTCCTCATATTTCTGTGGCAGAAAGTTCTGGAATCTGAGAGGAGCCACAAATTTCCTTCCACACAGCGTTCCCCCAAGTCTCCCGATAAAAATGATACCTCACTTGTGTGGGTAGGCCTAGCGCCCGCGACAGGAAACGCCCCAAAGCGCAACGTGGACACATCCAATTTTTTTAAAGTAAACAGAGGTGATTTTTGCGAAGTGCCTACCTGTAGATTTTGGCCTCTAGCTCAGCCGGCACCTAGGGAAACCTACCAAACCTGTGCATTTCTAAAAACTAGAGACCTAGGGGAATCCAAGATGGGGTGACTTGTGGGGCTCGGACCAGGTTCTGTTACCCAGAATCCTTTGCAAACCTCAAAATTTGGCTAAAAAAACACATGTTCCTCACATTTCTGTGGCAGAAAGTTCTGGAATCTGAGAGGAGCCACAAATTTCCTTCCACCCAGAGTTCCCCCAAGTCTCCCGATAAAAATAATACCTCACTTGTGTAGGTAGGCCTAGCGCCCGCGACAGGAAACGCCCCAAAGCGCAACGTGGACACATCCAATTTTTGGAAAGAAAACAGAGGTGATTTTTGCAAAGTGCCTACCTGTAGATTTTGGCCTCTAGCTCAGCCGGCACCTAGGGAAACCTACCAAACCTGTGCATTTCTGAAAACTAGAGACCTAGAGGAATCCAAGATGGGGTGACTTGTGGGGCTCGGACCAGGTTCTGTTACCCAGAATCCTTTGCAAACCTCAACATTTGGCTAAAAAAACACGTTCCTCACATTTCTGTGGCAGAAAGTTCTGGAATCTGAGAGGAGCCACAAATTTCCTTCCACCCAGCGTTCCCCCAAGTCTCCCGATAAAAATTATACCTCACTTGTGTGGGTAGGCCTAGCGCCCGCGAAAGGAAACGCCCCAAAGCGCAACGTGGACACATCCAATTTTTTTAAAGAAAACAGAGGTGATTTTTGCGAAGTGCCTACCTGTAGATTTTGGCCTCTAGCTCAGCCGGCACCTAGGGAAACCTACCAAACCTGTGCATTTCTGAAAACTATAGACATAGGGGAATCCAAGATGGGGTGACTTGTGGGGCTCGGACCAGGTTCTGTTACCCATAATCCTTTGCAAACCTCAAAATTTGGCTAAAAAAACGCATGTTCCTCACATTTCTGTGGCAGAAAGTTCTGGAATCTGAGAGGAGCCACAAATTTCCTTCCACCCAGCGTTCCCCCAAGTCTCCCGATAAAAATGATACCTCACTTGTGTGGGTAGGCCTAGCGCCCGCGACAGGAAACGCCCCCAAGCACAACATGGACACATCCAATTTTTTGAAAGAAAACAGAGGTGATTTTTGCGAAGTGCCTACCTGTAGATTTTGGCCTCTAGCTCAGCCGGCACCTAGGGAAACCTACCAAACCTGTGCATTTCTGAAAACTAGAGACCTACGGGAAACCAAGATGGGGTGACTTGTGGGGCTCGGACCAGGTTCTGTTACCCAGAATCCTTTGCAAACCTCAAAATTTGGCTAAAAAAACACATGTTCCTCACATTTCTGTGGCAGAAAGTTCTGGAATCTGAGAGGAGCCACAAATTTCCTTCCACCCAGCGTTCCCCCAAGTCTCCCGATAAAAATAATACCTCACTTGTGTAGGTAGGCCTAGCGCCCGCGACAGGAAACGCCCCAAAGCGCAAAGTGGACACATCCAATTTTTTGAAAGAAAACAGAGGTGATTTTTGCGAAGTGCCTACCTGTAGATTTTGGCCTCTAGCTCAGCCGGCACCTAGGGAAACCTACCAAACCTGTGCATTTCTGACAACTAGAGACATAGGGGAATCCAAGATGGGGTGACTTGTGGGGCTCGGACCAGGTTCTGTTACCCAGAATCCTTTGCAAACCTAAAAATTTGGCTAAATAAACACATGTTCCTCATATTTCTGTGGCAGAAAGTTCTGGAATCTGAGAGGAGCCACAAATTTCCTTCCACCCAGCGTTCCCCCAAGTCTCCCGATAAAAATGATACCTCACTTGTGTGGGTAGGCCTAGCGCCCGCGACAGGAAATGCCCCAAAGCGCAACGTGGACACATACAAATTTTTGAAAGTAAACAGAGGTGATTTTTGCGAAGTGCCTACCTGTAGATTTTGGCCTGTAGCTCAGCCGGCACCTAGGGAAACCTACCAAACCTGTGCATTTCTGAAAACTATAGACATAGGGGAATCCAAGATGGAGTGACTTGTGGGGCTCGGACCAGGTTCTGTTACCCAGAATCTCAAAATTTGGCTAAAAAAACGCATGTTCCTCACATTTCTGTGGCAGAAAGTTCTGGAATCTGAGAGGAGCCACAAATTTCCTTCCACCCAGCGTTCCCCCAAGTCTCCCGATAAAAATGATACCTCACTTGTGTGGGTAGGCCTAGCGCCCGCGACAGGAAACGCCCCCAAGCACAACATGGACACATCCAATTTTTTGAAAGAAAACAGAGGTGATTTTTGCGAAGTGCCTACCTGTAGATTTTGGCCTCTAGCTCAGCTGGCACCTAGGGAAACCTACCTAACCTGTGCATTTCTGAAAACTAGAGACATAGGGGAATCCAAGATGGGGTGACTTGTGGGGCTCGGACCAGGTTCTGTTACCCAGAATCCTTTGCAAACCTCAAAATTTGGCTAAAAAAACGCATGTTCCTCACATTTCTGTGGCAGAAAGTTCTGGAATCTGAGAGGAGCCACAAATTTCCTTCCACCCAGCGTTCCCCCAAGTCTCCCGATAAAAATAATACCTCACTTGTGTAGGTAGGCCTAGCGCCCGTGACAGGAAACGCCCCAAAGCGCAAAGTGGACACATCCAATTTTTTGAAAGAAAACAGAGGTGATTTTTGCGAAGTGCCTACCTGTAGATTTTGGCCTCTAGCTCAGCCGGCACCTAGGGAAACCTACCAAACCTGTGCATTTCTGAAAACTAGAGACATAGGGGAATCCAAGATGGGGTGACTTGTGGGGCTCGGACCAGGTTCTGTTACCCAGAATCCTTTGCAAACCTCAAAATTTGGCTAAATAAACACATGTTCCTCATATTTCTGTGGCAGAAAGTTCTGGAATCTGAGAGGAGCCACAAATTTCCTTCCACCCAGCGTTCCCCCAAGTCTCCCGATAAAAATGATACCTCACTTGTGTGGGTAGGCCTAGCGCCCGCGACAGGAAATGCCCCAAAGCGCAACGTGGACACATACAAATTTTTGAAAGTAAACAGAGGTGATTTTTGCGAAGTGCCTACCTGTAGATTTTGGCCTGTAGCTCAGCCGGCACCTAGGGAAACCTACCAAACCTGTGCATTTCTGAAAACTATAGACATAGGGGAATCCAAGATGGAGTGACTTGTGGGGCTCGGACCAGGTTCTGTTACCCAGAATCTCAAAATTTGGCTAAAAAAACGCATGTTCCTCACATTTCTGTGGCAGAAAGTTCTGGAATCTGAGAGGAGCCACAAATTTCCTTCCACCCAGCGTTCCCCCAAGTCTCCCGATAAAAATGATACCTCACTTGTGTGGGTAGGCCTAGCGCCCGCGACAGGAAACGCCCCCAAGCACAACATGGACACATCCAATTTTTTGAAAGAAAACAGAGGTGATTTTTGCGAAGTGCCTACCTGTAGATTTTGGCCTCTAGCTCAGCTGGCACCTAGGGAAACCTACCAAACCTGTGCATTTCTGAAAACTAGAGACATAGGGGAATCCAAGATGGGGTGACTTGTGGGGCTCGGACCAGGTTCTGTTACCCAGAATCCTTTGCAAACCTCAAAATTTGGCTAAAAAAACGCATGTTCCTCACATTTCTGTGGCAGAAAGTTCTGGAATCTGAGAGGAGCCACAAATTTCCTTCCACCCAGCGTTCCCCCAAGTCTCCCGATAAAAATAATACCTCACTTGTGTAGGTAGGCCTAGCGCCCGCGACAGGAAACGCCCCAAAGCGCAAAGTGGACACATCCAATTTTTTGAAAGAAAACAGAGGTGATTTTTGCGAAGTGCCTACCTGTAGATTTTGGCCTCTAGCTCAGCCGGCACCTAGGGAAACCTACCAAACCTGTGCATTTCTGAAAACTAGAGACATAGGGGAATCCAAGATGGGGTGACTTGTGGGGCTCGGACCAGGTTCTGTTACCCAGAATCCTTTGCAAACCTCAAAATTTGGCTAAATAAACACATGTTCCTCATATTTCTGTGGCAGAAAGTTCTGGAATCTGAGAGGAGCCACAAATTTCCTTCCACCCAGCGTTCCCCCAAGTCTCCCGATAAAAATGATACCTCACTTGTGTGGGTAGGCCTAGCGCCCGCGACAGGAAACGCCCCAAAGCGCAACGTGGACACATCCAATTTTTTGAAAGTAAACAGAGGTGATTTTTGCGAAGTGCCTACCTGTAGATTTTGGCCTCTAGCTCAGCCGGCTCCTAGGGAAACCTACCAAACCTGTGCATTTCTAAAAACTAGAGACCTAGGGGAATCCAAGATGGGGTGACTTGTGGGGCTCGGACCAGGTTCTGTTACCCAGAATCCTTTGAAAACCTCAAAATTTGGCTAAAAAAACACATGTTCCTCACATTTCTGTGGCAGAAAGTTCTGGAATCTGAGAGGAGCTACAAATTTCCTTCCACCCAGCGGTCCCCCAAGTCTCCCGATAAAAATGATGCCTCACTTGTGTGGGTAGGCCAAGCGCCCGCGACAGGAAACAACCCAAAGCGCAACGTGGACACATCCAATTTTTTTAAAGAAAACAGAGGTGATTTTTGCGAAGTGCCTACCTGTAGATTTTGGCCTCTAGCTCAGCCGGCACCTAGGGAAACCTACCAAACCTGTGCATTTCTGAAAACTATAGACATAGGGGAATCCAAGATGGGGTGACTTGTGGGGCTCGGACCAGGTTCTGTTACCCAGAATCCTTTGCAAACCTCAAAATTTGGCTAAAAAAACACATGTTCCTCACATTTCTGTGGCAGAAAGTTCTGGAATCTGAGAGGAGCCACAAATTTCCTTCCACCCAGCGTTCCCCCAAGTCTCCCGATAAAAATTATACCTCACTTGTGTGGGTAGGCCTAGCGCCCGCGAAAGGAAACGCCCCAAAGCGCAACGTGGGCACATCCAATTTTTTGAAAGAAAACAGAGGTGATTTTTGCGAAGTGCCTACCTGTAGATTTTGGCCTCTAGCTCAGCCGGCACCTAGGGAAACCTACCAAACCTGTGCATTTCTGAAAACTATAGACATAGGGGAATCCAAGATGGGGTGACTTGTGGGGCTCGGACCAGGTTCTGTTACCCATAATCCTTTGGAAACCTCAAATTTGGCTAAAAAAACGCATGTTCCTCACATTTCTGTGGCAGAAAGTTCTGGAATCTGAGAGGAGCCACAAATTTCCTTCCACCCAGCGTTCCCCCAAGTCTCCTGATAAAAATGATACCTCACTTGTGTGGGTAGGCCTAGCGCCCGCGACAGGAAACGCCCCCAAGCACAACATGGACACATCCAATTTTTTGAATGAAAACAGAGGTGATTTTTGCGAAGTGCCTACCTGTAGATTTTGGCCTCTAGCTCAGCCGGCACCTAGGGAAACCTACCAAACCTGTGCATTTCTGAAAACTAGAGACCTACGGGAAACCAAGATGGGGTGACTTGTGGGGCTCGGACCAGGTTCTGTTACCCAGAATCCTTTGCAAACCTCAAAATTTGGCTAAAAAAACACATGTTCCTCACATTTCTGTGGCAGAAAGTTCTGGAATCTGAGAGGAGCCACAAATTTCCTTCCACCCAGCGTTCCCCCAAGTCTCCCGATAAAAATAATACCTCACTTGTGTAGGTAGGCCTAGCGCCCGCGACAGGAAACGCCCCAAAGCGCAAAGTGGACACATCCAATATTTTGAAAGAAAACAGAGGTGATTTTTGCGAAGTGCCTACCTGTAGATTTTGGCCTCTAGCTCAGCCGGCACCTAGGGAAACCTACCAAACCTGTGCATTTCTGACAACTAGAGACATAGGGGAATCCAAGATGGGGTGACTTGTGGGGCTCGGACCAGGTTCTGTTACCCAGAATCCTTTGCAAACCTCAAAATTTGGCTAAATAAACACATGTTCCTCATATTTCTGTGGCAGAAAGTTCTGGAATCTGAGAGGAGCCACAAATTTCCTTCCACCCAGCGTTCCCCCAAGTCTCCCGATAAAAATGATACCTCACTTGTGTGGGTAGGCCTAGCGCCCGCGACAGGAAATGCCCCAAAGCGCAACGTGGACACATACAAATTTTTGAAAGTAAACAGAGGTGATTTTTGCGATGTGCCTACCTGTAGATTTTGGCCTGTAGCTCAGCCGGCACCTAGGGAAACCTACCAAACCTGTGCATTTCTGAAAACTATAGACATAGGGGAATCCAAGATGGAGTGACTTGTGGGGCTCGGACCAGGTTCTGTTACCCAGAATCTCAAAATTTGGCTAAAAAAACGCATGTTCCTCACATTTCTGTGGCAGAAAGTTCTGGAATCTGAGAGGAGCCACAAATTTCCTTCCACCCAGCGTTCCCCCAAGTCTCCCGATAAAAATGATACCTCACTTGTGTGGGTAGGCCTAGCGCCCGCGACAGGAAACGCCCCCAAGCACAACATGGACACATCCAATTTTTTGAAAGAAAACAGAGGTGATTTTTGCGAAGTGCCTACCTGTAGATTTTGGCCTCTAGCTCAGCTGGCACCTAGGGAAACCTACCAAACCTGTGCATTTCTGAAAACTAGAGACATAGGGGAATCCAAGATGGGGTGACTTGTGGGGCTCGGACCAGGTTCTGTTACCCAGAATCCTTTGCAAACCTCAAAATTTGGCTAAAAAAACGCATGTTCCTCACATTTCTGTGGCAGAAAGTTCTGGAATCTGAGAGGAGCCACAAATTTCCTTCCACCCAGCGTTCCCCCAAGTCTCCCGATAAAAATAATACCTCACTTGTGTAGGTAGGCCTAGCGCCCGCGACAGGAAACGCCCCAAAGCGCAAAGTGGACACATCCAATTTTTTGAAAGAAAACAGAGGTGATTTTTGCGAAGTGCCTACCTGTAGATTTTGGCCTCTAGCTCAGCCGGCACCTAGGGAAACATACCAAACCTGTGCATTTCTGAAAACTAGAGACATAGGGGAATCCAAGATGGGGTGACTTGTGGGGCTCGGACCAGGTTCTGTTACCCAGAATCCTTTGCAAACCTCATAATTTGGCTAAATAAACACATGTTCCTCATATTTCTGTGGCAGAAAGTTCTGGAATCTGAGAGGAGCCACAAATTTCCTTCCACCCAGCGTTCCCCCAAGTCTCCCGATAAAAATGATACCTCACTTGTGTGGGTAGGCCTAGCGCCCGCGACAGGAAACGCCCCAAAGCGCAACGTGGACACATCCAATTTTTTGAAAGTAAACAGAGGTGATTTTTGCGAAGTGCCTACCTGTAGATTTTGGCCTCTAGCTCAGCCGGCTCCTAGGGAAACCTACCAAACCTGTGCATTTCTAAAAACTAGAGACCTAGGGGAATCCAAGATGGGGTGACTTGTGGGGCTCGGACCAGGTTCTGTTACCCAGAATCCTTTGAAAACCTCAACATTTGGCTAAAAAAACACATGTTCCTCACATTTCTGTGGCAGAAAGTTCTGGAATCTGAGAGGAGCTACAAATTTCCTTCCACCCAGCGGTCCCCCAAGTCTCCCGATAAAAATGATACCTCACTTGTGTGGGTAGGCCAAGCGCCCGCGACAGGAAACAACCCAAAGCGCAACGTGGACACATCCAATTTTTTTAAAGAAAACAGAGGTGATTTTTGCGAAGTGCCTACCTGTAGATTTTGGCCTCTAGCTCAGCCGGCACCTAGGGAAACCTACCAAACCTGTGCATTTCTGAAAACTATAGACATAGGGGAATCCAAGATGGGGTGACTTGTGGGGCTCGGACCAGGTTCTGTTACCCAGAATCCTTTGCAAACCTCAAAATTTGGCTAAAAAAACACATGTTCCTCACATTTCTGTGGCAGAAAGTTCTGGAATCTGAGAGGAGCCACAAATTTCCTTCCACCCAGAGTTCCCCCAAGTCTCCCGATAAAAATAATACCTCACTTGTGTAGGTAGGCCTAGCGCCCGCGACAGGAAACGCCCCAAAGCGCAACGTGGACACATCCAATTTTTGGAAAGAAAACAGAGGTGATTTTTGCGAAGTGCCTACCTGTAGATTTTGGCATCTAGCTCAGCCGGCACCGAGGGAAACCTACCAAACCTGTGCATTTCTGTAAACTAGAGACCTAGGGGAATCCAAGATGGGGTGACTTGTGGGGCTCGGACCAGGTTCTGTTACCCAGAATCCTTTGCAAACCTCAAAATTTGGCTAAAAAAACACATGTTCCTCACATTTCTGTCGCAGAAAGTTCTGGAATCTGAGAGGAGCCACAAATTTCCTTCCACCCAGCGTTCCCCCAAGTCTCCCGATAAAAATAATACCTCACTTGTGTAGGTAGGCCTAGCGCCCGCGACAGGAAACGCCCCAAAGCGCAAAGTAGACACATCCAATTTTTTGAAAGAAAACAGAGGTGATTTTTCCGAAGTGCCTACCTGTAGATTTTGGCCTCTAGCTCAGCCGGCACCTAGGGAAACCTACCAAACCTGTGCATTTCTGTAAACTAGAGACATAGGGGAATCCAAGATGGGGTGACTTGTGGGGCTCGGACCAGGTTCTGTTACCCAGAAACCTTTGCAAACCTCAACATTTGGCTAAATAAACACATGTTCCTCATATTTCTGTGGCAGAAAGTTCTGGAATCTGAGAGGAGCCACAAATTTCCTTCCACCCAGCGTTCCCCCAAGTCTCCCGATAAAAATGATACCTCACTTGTGTGGGTAGGCCTAGCGCCCGCGACAGGAAACGCCCCAAAGCGCAACGTGGACACATCCAATTTTTTGAAAGTAAACAGAGGTGATTTTTGCGAAGTGCCTACCTGTAGATTTTGGCCTCTAGCTCAGCCGGCACCTAGGGAAACCTACCAAACCTGTGCATTTCTGAAAACTATAGACATAGGGGAATCCAAGATGGGGTGACTTGTGGGGCTCGGACCAGGTTCCGTTACCCAGAATCCTTTGCAAACCTCAAAATTTGGCTAAAAAAACACATGTTCCTCACATTTCTGTGGCAGAAAGTTCTGGAATCTGAGAGGAGCCACAAATTTCCTTCCACCCAGAGTTCCCCCAAGTCTCCCGATAAAAATAATACCTCACTTGTGTAGGTAGGCCTAGCGCCCGCGACAGGAAACGCCCCAAAGCGCAACGTGGACACATCCAATTTTTGGAAAGAAAACAGAGGTGATTTTTGCAAAGTGCCTACCTGTAGATTTTGGCCTATAGCTCAGCCGGCACCTAGGGAAACCTACCAAACCTGTGCATTTCTGAAAACTAGAGACATAGGGGAATCCAAGATGGGGTGACTTGTGAGGCTCGGACCAGGTTCTGTTACCCAGAATCCTTTGCAAACCTCAAAATTTGGCTAAAAAAACACATGTTCCTCATATTTCTGTGGCAGAAAGTTCTGGAATCTGAGAGGAGCCACAAATTTCCTTCCACCCAGCGTTCCCCCAAGTCTCCCGATAAAATTGATACCTCACTTGTGTGGGTAGGCCTAGCACCCGCGACAGGAAACGCCCCAAAGCGCAACGTAGACACATCCAATTTTTTGAAAGAAAACAGAGGTGATTTTTGCGAAGTGCCTACCTGTAGATTTTGGCATCTAGCTCAGCCGGCACCGAGGGAAACCTACCAAACCTGTGCATTTCTGTAAACTAGAGACCTAGGGGAATCCAAGATGGGGTGACTTGTGGGGCTCGGACCAGGTTCTGTTACCCAGAATCCTTTGCAAACCTCAAAATTTGGCTAAAAAAACACATGTTCCTCACATTTCTGTCGCAGAAAGTTCTGGAATCTGAGAGGAGCCACAAATTTCCTTCCACCCAGCGTTCCCCCAAGTCTCCCGATAAAAATAATACCTCACTTGTGTAGGTAGGCCTAGCGCCCGCGACAGGAAACGCCCCAAAGCGCAAAGTAGACACATCCAATTTTTTGAAAGAAAACAGAGGTGATTTTTCCGAAGTGCCTACCTGTAGATTTTGGCCTCTAGCTCAGCCGGCACCTAGGGAAACCTACCAAACCTGTGCATTTCTGTAAACTAGAGACATAGGGGAATCCAAGATGGGGTGACTTGTGGGGCTCGGACCAGGTTCTGTTACCCAGAAACCTTTGCAAACCTCAACATTTGGCTAAATAAACACATGTTCCTCATATTTCTGTGGCAGAAAGTTCTGGAATCTGAGAGGAGCCACAAATTTCCTTCCACCCAGCGTTCCCCCAAGTCTCCCGATAAAAATGATACCTCACTTGTGTGGGTAGGCCTAGCGCCCGCGACAGGAAACGCCCCAAAGCGCAACGTGGACACATCCAATTTTTTGAAAGTAAACAGAGGTGATTTTTGCGAAGTGCCTACCTGTAGATTTTGGCCTCTAGCTCAGCCGGCACCTAGGGAAACCTACCAAACCTGTGCATTTCTAAAATCTAGAGACCTAGGGGAATCCAAGATGGGGTGACTTGTGGGGCTCGGACCAGGTTCCGTTACCCAGAATCCTTTGCAAACCTCAAAATTTGGCTAAATAAACACATGTTCCTCATATTTCTGTGGCAGAAAGTTCTGGAATCTGAGAGGAGCCACACATTTCCTTCCACCCAGCTTTCCCCCAAGTCTCCCCATAAAAATGATACCTCACTTGTGTGGGTAGGCCTAGCGCCCGCGACAGGAAACGCCCCAAAGCGCAACGTGGACACATCCAATTTTTTGAAAGAAAACAAAGGTGATTTTTGCGAAGTGCCTAACTGTAGATTTTGGCCTCTATCTCAGCCGGCACCTAGGGAAACCTACCAAACCTGTGCATTTCTGAAAACTAGAGACATAGGGGAATCCAAGATGGGGTGACTTGTGGGGCTCGGACCAGGTTCTGTTACCCAGAATCCTTTACAAACCTCAAAATTTGGCTAAAAAAACGCATGTTCCTCACATTTCTGTGGCAGAAAGTTCTGGAATCTGAGAGGAGCCACAAATTTCCTTCCACCCAGCGTTCCCCCAAGTCTCCCGATAAAAATAATACCTCACTTGTGTAGGTAGGCCTAGCGCCCGCGACAGGAAACGCCCCAAAGCGCAAAGTGGACACATCCAATTTTTTGAAAGAAAACAGAGGTGATTTTTGCGAAGTGCCTACCTGTAGATTTTGGCCTCTATCTCAGCCGGCACCTAGGGAAACCTACCAAACCTGTGCATTTCTGAAAACTAGAGACATAGGGGAATCCAAGATGGGGTGACTTGTGGGGCTCGGACCAGGTTCTGTTACCCAGAATCCTTTGCAAACCTCAAAATTTGGCTAAAAAAACACTTGTTCCTCACATTTCTGTGGCAGAAAGTTCTGGAATCTGAGAGGAGCCACAAATTTCCTTCCACCCAGCGTTCCCCCAAGTCCCCGATAAAAATAATACCTCACTTGTGTAGGTAGGCCTAGCGCCCGCGACAGGAAACGCCCCAAAGCGCAAAGTGGACACATCCAATTTTTTGAAAGAAAACAGAGGTGATTTTTGCGAAGTGCCTACCTGTAGATTTTGGCCTCTAGCTCAGCCGGCACCTAGGGAAACCTACCAAACCTGTGCATTTCTGAAAACTAGAGACATTGGGGAATCCAAGATGGGGTGACTTGTGGGGCTCGGACCAGGTTCTGTTACCCAGAATCCTTTGCAAACCTCAAAATTTGGCTAAATAAACACATGTTCCTCATATTTCTGTGGCAGAAAGTTCTGGAATCTGAGAGGAGCCACAAATTTCCTTCCACCCAGCGTTCCCCCAAGTCTCCCGATAAAAATGATACCTCACTTGTGTGGGTAGGCCTAGCGCCCGCGACAGGAAAAGCCCCAAAGCGCAACGTGGACACATCCAATTTTTGGAAAGTAAACAGAGGGGATTTTTACGAAGTGCCTACCTGTAGATTTTGGCCTCTAGCTCAGCCGGCACCTAGGGAAACCTACCAAACCTGTGCATTTCTAAAAACTAGACACCTAGGGGAATCCAAGATGGGGAGACTTGTGGGGCTCGGACCAGGTTCTGTTACCCAGAATCCTTTGCAAACCTCAAAATTTGGCTAAAAAAACACATGTTCCTCACATTTCTGTGGCAGAAAGTTCCGGAATCTGAGAGGAGCTACAAATTCCCTTCCACCCAGCGTTCCCCCAAGTCTCCCGATAAAAATGATACCTCACTTGTGTGGGTAGGCTTAGCGCCCGCGACAGGAAACGCCCCCAAGCACAACATGGACACATCCAATTTTTTGAAAGAAAACAGAGGTGATTTTTGCGAAGTGCATACCTGTAGATTTTGGCCTCTAGCTCAGCCGGCACCTAGGGAAACCTTCCAAACCTGTGCATTTCTGAAAACTAGAGACCTAGGGGAATCCAAGATGGGGTGACTTGTGGGGCTCGGACCAGGTTCTGTTACCCAGAATCCTTTGCAAACCTCAAAATTTGGCTAAAAAAACGCATGTTCCTCACATTTCTGTGGCAGAAAGTTCTGGAATCTGAGAGGAGCCACAAATTTCCTTCCACCCAGCGTTCCCCCAAGTCTCCCGATAAAAATAATACCTCACTTGTGTAGGTAGGCCTAGCGCCCGCGACAGGAAACGCCCCAAAGCGCAAAGTGGACACATCCAATTTTTTGAAAGAAAACAGAGGTGATTTTTGCGAAGTGCCTACCTGTAGATTTTGGCCTCTAGCTCAGCCGGCACCTAGGGAAACCTACCAAACCTGTGCATTTCTGAAAACTAGAGACATAGGGGAATCCAAGATGGGGTGACTTGTGGGGTTCGGACCAGGTTCCGTTACCCAGAATCCTTTGCAAACCTCAAAATTTGGCTAAATAAACACATGTTCCTCATATTTCTGTGGCAGAAAGTTCTGGAATCTGAGAGGAGCCACAAATTTCCTTCCACCCAGCTTTCCCCCAAGTCTCCCCATAAAAATGATACCTCACTTGTGTGGGTAGGCCTAGCGCCCGCGACAGGAAACGCCCCAAAGCGCAACGTGGACACATCCAATTTTTTGAAAGAAAACAAAGGTGATTTTTGCGAAGTGCCTACCTGTAGATTTTGGCCTCTATCTCAGCCGGCACCTAGGGAAACCTACCAAACCTGTGCATTTCTGAAAACTAGAGACATAGGGGAATCCAAGATGGGGTGACTTGTGGGGCTCGGACCAGGTTCTGTTACCCAGAATCCTTTACAAACCTCAAAATTTGGCTAAAAAAACGCATGTTCCTCACATTTCTGTGGCAGAAAGTTCTGGAATCTGAGAGGAGCCACAAATTTCCTTCCACCCAGCGTTCCCCCAAGTCTCCCGATAAAAATGATACCTCACTTGTGTGGGTAGGCCTAGCGCCCGCGACAGGAAACGCCCCAAAGCGCAACGTGGACACATCCAATTTTTTGAAAGAAAACAGAGGTTATTTTTGCGAAGTGTCTACCTGTAGATTTTGGCCTCTAGCTCAGCCGGCACCTAGGGAAACCTACCAAACCTGTGCATTTCTGAAAACTAGAGACCTAGGGGAATCCAAGATGGCCTGACTTGTGGGGCTCGGACCAGGTTCCGTTGCCCAGAATCCTTTGCAAACCTCAAAATTTGGCTAAAAAAACACATATTCCTCACATTTCTGTGGCAGAAAGTTCTGGAATCTGAGAGGAGCCACAAATTTCCTTCCACCCAGCGTTCCCCCAAGTCTCCCGATAAAAATTATACCTCACTTGTGTGGGTAGGCCTAGCGCCCGCGACAAGAAACGCCCCAAAGCACAACATGGACACATCCAATTTTTTTAAAGAAAACAGAGGTGATTTTTGCGAAGTGCCTACCTGTAGATTTAGGCCTCTAGCTCAGCCGGCACCTATGGAAACCTACCAAACCTGTGCATTTCTGAAAACTAGAGACCTAGGGGAATCCAAGATGGGGTGACTTGTGGGGCTCGGACCAGGTTCTGTTACCCAGAATCCTTTGCAAACCTCAAAATTTGGCTAAAAAAACACATGTTCCTCACATTTCTGTGGCAGAAAGTTCTGGAATCTGAGAGGAGCCACAAATTTCCTTCCACCCAGAGTTCCCCCAAGTCTCCCAATAAAAATAATACCTCACTTGTGTAGGTAGGCCTAGCGCCCGCGACAGGAAACGCCCCAAAGCGCAACGTGGACACATCCAATTTTTTGAAAGAAAACAGAGGTGATTTTTGCAAAGTGCCTACCTGTAGATTTTGGCCTATAACTCAGCCAGCACCTAGGGAAACCTACCAAACCTGTGCATTTCTGAAAACTAGAGACATAGGGGAATCCAAGATGGGGTGACTTGTGGGGCTCGGACCAGGTTCTGTTACCCAGAATCCTTTGCAAACCTCAAAATTTGGCTAAATAAACACATGTTCCTCATATTTCTGTGGCAGAAAGTTCTGGAATCTGAGAGGAGCCACAAATTTCCTTCCACCCAGCGTTCCCCCAAGTCTCCCGATAAAAATGATACCTCACTTGTGTGGGTAGGCCTAGCGCCCGCGACAGGAAAAGCCCCAAAGCGCAACGTGGACACATCCAATTTTTGGAAAGTAAACAGAGGTGATTTTTACGAAGTGCCTACCTGTAGATTTTGGGCTCTAGCTCAGCCGGCACCTAGGGAAACCTACCAAACCTGTGCATTTCTAAAAACTAGACACCTAGGGGAATCCAAGATGGGGAGACTTGTGGGGCTCGGACCAGGTTCTGTTACCCAGAATCCTTTGCAAACCTCAAAATTTGGCTAAAAAAACACATGTTCCTCACATTTCTGTGGCAGAAAGTTCCGGAATCTGAGAGGAGCTAGAAATTTCCTTCCACCCAGCGTTCCCCCAAGTCTCCCGATAAAAATGATACCTCACTTGTGTGGGTAGGCTTAGCGCCCGCGACAGGAAACGCCCCCAAGCACAACATGGACACATCCAATTTTTTGAAAGAAAACAGAGGTGATTTTTGCGAAGTGCCTACCTGTAGATTTTGGCCTCTAGCTCAGCCGGCACCTAGGGAAACCTTCCAAACCTGTGCATTTCTGAAAACTAGAGACCTAGGGGAATCCAAGATGGGGTGACTTGTGGGGCTCGGACCAGGTTCTGTTACCCAGAATCCTTTACAAACCTCAAAATTTGGCTAAAAAAACACATGTTCCTCACATTTCTGTGGCAGAAAGTTCTGGAATCTGAGAGGAGCCACAAATTTCCTTCCACCCAGCGTTCCCCCAAGTCTCCCGATAAAAATAATACCTCACTTGTGTAGGTAGGCCTAGCGCCCGCGACAGGAAACGCCCCAAAGCGCAAAGTGGACACATCCAATTTTTTGAAAGAAAACAGAGGTGATTTTTGCGAAGTGCCTACCTGTAGATTTTGGCCTCTAGCTCAGCCGGCACCTAGGGAAACCTACCAAACCTGTGCATTTCTGAAAACTAGAGACATAGGGGAATCCAAGATGGGGTGACTTGTGGGGCTCGGACCAGGTTCAGTTACCCAGAATCCTTTGCAAACCTCAAAATTTGGCTAAATAAACACATGTTCCTCATATTTCTGTGGCAGAAAGTTCTGGAATCTGAGAGGAGCCACAAATTTCCTTCCACCCAGCTTTCCCCCAAGTCTCCCCATAAAAATGATACCTCACTTGTGTGGGTAGGCCTAGCGCCCGCGACAGGAAACGCCCCAAAGCGCAACGTGGACACATCCAATTTTTTGAAAGAAAACAAAGGTGATTTTTGCGAAGTGCCTACCTGTAGATTTTGGCCTCTATCTCAGCCGGCACCTAGGGAAACCTACCAAACCTGTGCATTTCTGAAAACTAGAGACATAGGGGAATCCAAGATGGGGTGACTTGTGGGGCTCGGACCAGGTTCTGTTACCCAGAATCCTTTACAAACCTCAAAATTTGGCTAAAAAAACGCATGTTCCTCACATTTCTGTGGCAGAAAGTTCTGGAATCTGAGAGGAGCCACAAATTTCCTTCCACCCAGCGTTCCCCCAAGTCTCCCGATAAAAATGATACCTCACTTGTGTGGGTAGGCCTAGCGCCCGCGACAGGAAACGCCCCAAAGCGCAACGTGGACACATCCAATTTTTTGAAAGAAAACAGAGGTTATTTTTGCGAAGTGCCTACCTGTAGATTTTGGCCTCTAGCTCAGCCGGCACCTAGGGAAACCTACCAAACCTGTGCATTTCTGAAAACTAGAGACCTAGGGGAATCCAAGATGGCCTGACTTGTGGGGCTCGGACCAGGTTCCGTTGCCCAGAATCCTTTGCAAACCTCAAAATTTGGCTAAAAAAACACATGTTCCTCACATTTCTGTGGCAGAAAGTTCTGGAATCTGAGAGGAGCCACAAATTTCCTTCCACCCAGCGTTCCCCCAAGTCTCCCGATAAAAATTATACCTCACTTGTGTGGGTAGGCCTAGCGCCTGCGACAAGAAACGCCCCAAAGCACAACATGGACACATCCAATTTTTTTAAAGAAAACAGAGGTGATTTTTGCGAAGTGCCTACCTGTAGATTTAGGCCTCTAGCTCAGCCGGCACCTATGGAAACCTACCAAACCTGTGCATTTCTGAAAACTAGAGACCTAGGGGAATCCAAGATGGGGTGACTTGTGGGGCTCGGACCAGGTTCTGTTACCCAGAATCCTTTGCAAACCTCAAAATGTGGCTAAAAAAACACATGTTCCTCACATTTCTGTGGCAGAAAGTTCTGGAATCTGAGAGGAGCCACAAATTTCCTTCCACCCAGAGTTCCCCCAAGTCTCCCAATAAAAATAATACCTCACTTGTGTAGGTAGGCCTAGCGCCCGCGACAGGAAACGCCCCAAAGCGCAACGTGGACACATCCAATTTTTTGAAAGAAAACAGAGGTGATTTTTGCAAAGTGCCTACCTGTAGATTTTGGCCTATAGCTCAGCCGGCACCTAGGGAAACCTACCAAACCTGTGCATTTCTGAAAACTAGAGACATAGGGGAATCCAAGATGGGGTGACTTGTGGGGCTCGGACCAGGTTCTGTTACCCAGAATCCTTTGCAAACCTCAAAATTTGGCTAAAAAAACACATGTTCCTCACATTTCTGTCTCAGAAGTTCTGGAATCTAAGAGGAGCCACAAATTTCCTTCCACCCAGCGTTCCCCCAAGTCTCCCGATAAAAATGATACCTCACTTGTGTGGGTAGGCCTAGCGCCCGCGACAGGAAACGCCCCAAAGCGCAACGTGGACACATCCAATTTTTTTAAAGAAAACAGAGGTAATTTTTGTAAAGTGCCTACCTCTAGATTTTGGCCTATAGCTCAGCCGGCACCTAGGGAAACCTACCAAACCTGTGCATTTCTGAAAACTAGAGACATAGGGGAATCCAAGATGGGGTGACTTGTGGGGCTCGGACCAGGTTCTGTTACCCAGAATCCTTTGCAAACCTCAAAATTTGGCTAAAAAAACACGTTCCTCATATTTCTGTGGCAGAAAGTTCTGGAATCTTAGAGGAGCCACAAATTTCCTTCCACCCAGCGTTCCCCCAAGTCTCCCGATAAAAATGATACCTGACTTGTGTGGGTAGGCCTAGCGCCCGTGACAGGAAACGCCCCAAAGCGCAACGTGGACACATCCAATTTTTTGAAAGAAAACAGAGGTTATTTTTGCGAAGTGCCTACCTGTAGATTTTGGCCTCTAGCTCAGCCGGCACCTAGGGAAACCTACCAAACCTGTGCATTTCTGAAAACTAGAGACCTAGGGGAATCCAAGATGGGGTGACTTGTGGGGCTCGGACCAGGTTCTGTTACTCAGAATCCTTTGCAAACCTCAAAATTTGGCTAAAAAAACATATGTTCCTCACATTTCTGTGGCAGAAGTTCTGGAATCTAAGAGGAGCCACAAATTTCCTTCCACCCAGCGTTCCCCCAAGTCTCCCGATAAAAATGATACCTCACTTGTGTGGGTAGGCCTAGCACCCGCGACAGGAAACGCCCCAAAGCGCAACGTGGACACATCCAATTTTTTGAAAGAAAACAGAGGTAATTTTTGCAAAGTGCCTACCTGTAGATTTTGGCCTCTAGCTCAGCCGGCACCTAGGGAAACCTACCAAACCTGTGCATTTCTGAAAACTAGAGACATAGGGGAATCCAAGATGGGGTGACTTGTGGGGCTCGGACCAGGTTCTGTTACCCAGAATCCTTTGCAAACCTCAAAATTTGGCTAAAAAAATGCATGTTCCTCACATTTCTGTGGCAGAAAGTTCTGGAATCTGAGAGGAGCCACAACTTTCCTTCCACCCAGCTTTGCCCCAAGTCTCCCGATAAAAATGATACCTCACTTGTGTGGGTAGGCCTAGCGCCCGCGACAGGAAACGCCCCAAAGCACAACAGGGACACATCCAATTTTTTGAAAGAAAACACAGGTGATTTTTGCAAAGTGCCTACCTGAAGATTTTGGCCTCTAGCTCAGCCGGCACCTAGGGAAACCTACCAAACCTGTGCATTTCTGAAAACTAGAGACATAGGGGAATCCAAGATGGGGTGACTTGTGGGGCTCGGACCAGGTTCTGTTACCCAGAATCCTTTGCAAACCTCAAAATTTGGCTAAAAAAACGCATGTTCCTCACATTTCTGTGGCAGAAAGTTCTGGAATCTGAGAGGAGCCACAAATTTCCTTCCACCCAGCGTTCCCCCAAGTCTCCCGATAAAAATAATACCTCACTTGTGTAGGTAGGCCTAGCGCCCGCGACAGGAAACGCCCCAAAGCGCAAAGTGGACACATCCAATTTTTTGAAAGAAAACAGAGGTGATTTTTGCGACGTGCCTACCTGTAGATTTTGGCCTCTAGCTCAGCCGGCACCTAGGGAAACCTACCAAACCTGTGCATTTCTGAAAACTAGAGACATAGGGGAATCCAAGATGGGGTGACTTGTGGGGCTCGGACCAGGTTCTGTTACCCAGAATCCTTTGCAAACCCCAAAATTTGGCAAAATAAACACATGTTCCTCATATTTCTGTGGCAGAAAGTTCTGGAATCTGAGAGGAGCCACAAATTTCCTTCCACCCAGCGTTCGCCCAAGTCTCCCGATAAAAATGATACCTCACTTGTGTGGGTAGGCCTAGCGCCCGCGACAGGAAACGCCCCAAAGCGCAACGTGGACACATCCAATTTTTTTAAAGTAAACAGAGGTGATTTTTGCGAAGTGCCTACCTGTAGATTTTGGCCTCTAGCTCAGCCGGCACCTAGGGAAACCTACCAAACCTGTGCATTTCTAAAAACTAGAGACCTAGGGGAATCCAAGATGGGGTGACTTGTGGGGCTCGGACCAGGTTCTGTTACTCAGAATTCTTTGAAAACCTCAAAATTTGGCTAAAAAAACACATGTTCCTCACATTTCTGTGGCAGAAAGTTCTGGAATCTGAGAGGAGCTACAAATTTCCTTCCACCCAGCGGTCCCCCAAGTCTCCCGATAAAAATGATACCTCACTTGTGTGGGTAGGCCAAGCGCCCGCGACAGGAAACAACCCAAAGCGCAACGTGGACACATCCAATTTTTTTAAAGAAAACAGAGGTGATTTTTGCGAAGTGCCTACCTGTAGATTTTGGCCTCTAGCTCAGCCGGCACCTAGGGAAACCTACCAAACCTGTGCATTTCTGAAAACTATAGACATAGGGGAATCCAAGATGGGGTGACTTGTGAGGCTCGGACCAGGTTCTGTTACCCAGAATCCTTTGCAAACCTCAAAATTTGGCTAAAAAAACACATGTTCCTCACATTTCTGTGGCAGAAAGTTCTGGAATCTGAGAGGAGCCACAAATTTCCTTCCACCCAGAGTTCCCCCAAGTCTCCCGATAAAAATAATACCTCACTTGTGTAGGTAGGCCTAGCGCCCGCGACAGGAAACGCCCCAAAGCGCAACGTGGACACATCCAATTTTTGGAAAGAAAACAGAGGTGATTTTTGCAAAGTGCCTACCTGTAGATTTTGGCCTATAGCTCAGCCGGCACCTAGGGAAACCTACCAAACCTGTGCATTTCTGAAAACTAGAGACATAGGGGAATCCAAGATGGGGTGACTTGTGGGGCTCGGACCAAGTTCTGTTACCCAGAATCCTTTGCAAACCTCAAAATTTGGCTAAAAAAACACATGTTCCTCATATTTCTGTGGCAGAAAGTTCTGGAATCTGAGAGGAGCCACAAATTTCCTTCCACCCAGCGTTCCCCCAAGTCTCCCGATAAAAATGATACCTCACTTGTGTGGGTAGGCCTAGCACCCGCGACAGGAAACGCCCCAAAGCGCAACGTGGACACATCCAATTTTTTGAAAGAAAACAGAGGTGATTTTTGCGAAGTGCCTACCTGTAGATTTTGGCCTCTAGCTCAGCCGGCACCGAGGGAAACCTACCAAACCTGTGCATTTCTGTAAACTAGAGACCTAGGGGAATCCAAGATGGGGTGACTTGTGGGGCTCGGACCAGGTTCTGTTACCCAGAATCCTTTGCAAACCTCAAAATTTGGCTAAAAAAACACATGTTCCTCACATTTCTGTGGCAGAAAGTTCTGGAATCTGAGAGGAGCCACAAATTTCCTTCCACCCAGCGTTCCCCCAAGTCTCCCGATAAAAATAATACCTCACTTGTGTAGGTAGGCCTAGCGCCCGCGACAGGAAACGCCCCAAAGCGCAAAGTAGACACATCCAATTTTTTGAAAGAAAACAGAGGTGATTTTTGCGAAGTGCCTACCTGTAGATTTTGGCCTCTAGCTCAGCCGGCACCTAGGGAAACCTACCAAACCTGTGCATTTCTGTAAACTAGAGACATAGGGGAATCCAAGATGGGGTGACTTGTGGGGCTCGGACCAGGTTCTGTTACCCAGAAACCTTTGCAAACCTCAACATTTGGCTAAATAAACACATGTTCCTCATATTTCTGTGGCAGAAAGTTCTGGAATCTGAGAGGAGCCACAAATTTCCTTCCACCCAGCGTTCCCCCAAGTCTCCCGATAAAAATGATACCTCACTTGTGTGGGTAGGCCTAGCGCCCGCGACAGGAAACGCCCCAAAGCGCAACGTGGACACATCCAATTTTTTGAAAGTAAACAGAGGTGATTTTTGCGAAGTGCCTACCTGTAGATTTTGGCCTCTAGCTCAGCCGGCACCTAGGGAAACCTACCAAACCTGTGCATTTCTAAAATCTAGAGACCTAGGGGAATCCAAGATGGGGTGACTTGTGGGGCTCGGACCAGGTTCTGTTACCCAGAATCCTTTGCAAACCTCAAAATTTGGCTAAAAAAACACATGTTCCTCACATTTCTGTGGCAGAAAGTTCTGGAATCTGAGAGGAGCCACAAATTTCCTTCCACCCAGCGTTCCCCCAAGTCTCCCGATAAAAATGATACCTCACTTGTGTGGGTAGGCCTAGCGCCCGCGACAGGAAACGCCCCAAAGCGCAACGTGGACACATCCAATTTTTTGAAAGAAAACAAAGGTGATTTTTGCGAAGTGCCTACCTGTAGATTTTGGCCTCTATCTCAGCCGGCACCTAGGGAAACCTACCAAACCTGTGCATTTCTGAAAACTAGAGACATAGGGGAATCCAAGATGGGTGACTTGTGGGGCTCGGACCAGGTTCTGTTACCCAGAATCCTTTGCAAACCTCAAAATTTGGCTAAAAAAACACTTGTTCCTCACATTTCTGTGGCAGAAAGTTCTGGAATCTGAGAGGAGCCACAAATTTCCTTCCACCCAGCGTTCCCCCAAGTCCCCGATAAAAATAATACCTCACTTGTGTAGGTAGGCCTAGCGCCCGCGACAGGAAACGCCCCAAAGCGCAAAGTAGACACATCCAATTCTTTAAAGAAAACAGAGGTGATTTTTGCGAAGTGCCTACCTGTAGATTTTGGCCTCTAGCTCAGCCGGCACCTAGGGAAACCTACCAAACCTGTGCATTTCTAAAATCTAGAGACCTAGGGGAATCCAAGATGGGGTGACTTGTGGGGCTCGGACCAGGTTCTGTTACCCAGAATCCTTTGAAAACCTCAACATTTGGCTAAAAAAACACATGTTCCTCACATTTCTGTGGCAGAAAGTTCTGGAATCTGAGAGGAGCTACAAATTTCCTTCCACCCAGCGGTCCCCCAAGTCTCCCGATAAAAATGATACCTCACTTGTGTGGGTAGGCCAAGCGCCCGCGACAGGAAACAACCCAAAGCGCAACGTGGACACATCCAATTTTTTTAAAGAAAACAGAGGTGATTTTTGCGAAGTGCCTACCTGTAGATTTTGGCCTCTAGCTCAGCCGGCACCTAGGGAAACCTACCAAACCTGTGCATTTCTGAAAACTATAGACATAGGGGAATCCAAGATGGGGTGACTTGTGGGGCTCGGACCAGGTTCTGTTACCCAGAATCCTTTGCAAACCTCAAAATTTGGCTAAAAAAACACATGTTCCTCACATTTCTGTGGCAGAAAGTTCTGGAATCTGAGAGGAGCCACAAATTTCCTTCCACCCAGAGTTCCCCCAAGTCTCCCGATAAAAATAATACCTCACTTGTGTAGGTAGGCCTAGCGCCCGCGACAGGAAACGCCCCAAAGCGCAACGTGGACACATCCAATTTTTGGAAAGAAAACAGAGGTGATTTTTGCAAAGTGCCTACCTGTAGATTTTGGCCTATAGCTCAGCCGGCACCTAGGGAAACCTACCAAACCTGTGCATTTCTGAAAACTAGAGACATAGGGGAATCCAAGATGGGGTGACTTGTGAGGCTCGGACCAGGTTCTGTTACCCAGAATCCTTTGCAAACCTCAAAATTTGGCTAAAAAAACACATGTTCCTCATATTTCTGTGGCAGAAAGTTCTGGAATCTGAGAGGAGCCACAAATTTCCTTCCACCCAGCGTTCCCCCAAGTCTCCCGATAAAAATGATACCTCACTTGTGTGGGTAGGCCTAGCACCCGCGACAGGAAACGCCCCAAAGCGCAACGTGGACACATCCAATTTTTTGAAAGAAAACAGAGGTGATTTTTGCGAAGTGCCTACCTGTAGATTTTGGCATCTAGCTCAGCCGGCACCGAGGGAAACCTACCAAACCTGTGCATTTCTGTAAACTAGAGACCTAGGGGAATCCAAGATGGGGTGACTTGTGGGGCTCGGACCAGGTTCTGTTACCCAGAATCCTTTGCAAACCTCAAAATTTGGCTAAAAAAACACATGTTCCTCACATTTCTGTCGCAGAAAGTTCTGGAATCTGAGAGGAGCCACAAATTTCCTTCCACCCAGCGTTCCCCCAAGTCTCCCGATAAAAATAATACCTCACTTGTGTAGGTAGGCCTAGCGCCCGCGACAGGAAACGCCCCAAAGCGCAAAGTAGACACATCCAATTTTTTGAAAGAAAACAGAGGTGATTTTTCCGAAGTGCCTACCTGTAGATTTTGGCCTCTAGCTCAGCCGGCACCTAGGGAAACCTACCAAACCTGTGCATTTCTGTAAACTAGAGACATAGGGGAATCCAAGATGGGGTGACTTGTGGGGCTCGGACCAGGTTCTGTTACCCAGAAACCTTTGCAAACCTCAACATTTGGCTAAATAAACACATGTTCCTCATATTTCTGTGGCAGAAAGTTCTGGAATCTGAGAGGAGCCACAAATTTCCTTCCACCCAGCGTTCCCCCTAGTCTCCCGATAAAAATGATACCTCACTTGTGTGGGTAGGCCTAGCGCCCGCGACAGGAAACGCCCCAAAGCGCAACGTGGACACATCCAATTTTTTGAAAGTAAACAGAGGTGATTTTTGCGAAGTGCCTACCTGTAGATTTTGGCCTCTAGCTCAGCCGGCACCTAGGGAAACCTACCAAACCTGTGCATTTCTAAAATCTAGAGACCTAGGGGAATCCAAGATGGGGTGACTTGTGGGGCTCGGACCAGGTTCCGTTACCCAGAATCCTTTGCAAACCTCAAAATTTGGCTAAATAAACACATGTTCCTCATATTTCTGTGGCAGAAAGTTCTGGAATCTGAGAGGAGCCACACATTTCCTTCCACCCAGCGTTCCCCCAAGTCTCCCGATAAAAATAATACCTCACTTGTGTAGGTAGGCCTAGCGCCCGCGACAGGAAACGCCCCAAAGCGCAAAGTGGACACATCCAATTTTTTGAAAGAAAACAGAGGTGATTTTTGCGAAGTGCCTACCTGTAGATTTTGGCCTCTATCTCAGCCGGCACCTAGGGAAACCTACCAAACCTGTGCATTTCTGAAAACTAGAGACATAGGGGAATCCAAGATGGGGTGACTTGTGGGGCTCGGACCAGGTTCTGTTACCCAGAATCCTTTGCAAACCTCAAAATTTGGCTAAAAAAACACTTGTTCCTCACATTTCTGTGGCAGAAAGTTCTGGAATCTGAGAGGAGCCACAAATTTCCTTCCACCCAGCGTTCCCCCAAGTCCCCGATAAAAATAATACCTCACTTGTGTAGGTAGGCCTAGCGCCCGCGACAGGAAACGCCCCAAAGCGCAAAGTAGACACATCCAATTCTTTTAAAGAAAACAGAGGTGATTTTTGCGAAGTGCCTACCTGTAGATTTTGGCCTCTAGCTCAGCCGGCACCTAGGGAAACCTACCAAACCTGTGCATTTCTGAAAACTAGAGACATTGGGGAATCCAAGATGGCGTGACTTGTGGGGCTCGGACCAGGTTCTGTTACCCAGAATCCTTTGCAAACCTCAAAATTTGGCTAAATAAACACATGTTCCTCATATTTCTGTGGCAGAAAGTTCTGGAATCTGAGAGGAGCCACAAATTTCCTTCCACCCAGCGTTCCCCCAAGTCTCCCGATAAAAATAATACCTCACTTGTGTAGGTAGGCCTAGCGCCCGCGACAGGAAACGCCCCAAAGCGCAAAGTGGACACATCCAATTTTTTTAAAGAAAACAGAGGTGATTTTTGCGAAGTGCCTACCTGTAGATTTTGGCCTCTATCTCAGCCGGCACCTAGGGAAACCTACCAAACCTGTGCATTTCTGAAAACTAGAGACATAGGGGAATCCAAGATGGGGTGACTTGTGGGGCTCGGACCAGGTTCTGTTACCCAGAATCCTTTGCAAACCTCAAAATTTGGCTAAAAAAACACTTGTTCCTCACATTTCTGTGGCAGAAAGTTCTGGAATCTGAGAGGAGCCACAAATTTCCTTCCACCCAGCGTTCCCCCAAGTCTCCCGATAAAAATGATACCTCACTTGTGTGGGTAGGCCTAGCGCCCGCGACAGGAAAAACCCCAAAGCGCAACGTGGACACATCCAATTTTTGGAAAGTAAACAGAGGGGATTTTTACGAAGTGCCTACCTGTAGATTTTGGCCTCTAGCTCAGCCGGCACCTAGGGAAACCTACCAAACCTGTGCATTTCTAAAAACTAGAGACCTAGGGGAATCCAAGATGGGGAGACTTGTGGGGCTCGGACCAGGTTCTGTTACCCAGAATCCTTTGCAAACCTCAAAATTTGGCTAAAAAAACACATGTTCCTCACATTTCTGTGGCAGAAAGTTCCGGAATCTGAGAGGAGCTACAAATTTCCTTCCACCCAGCGTTCCCCCAAGTCTCCCAATAAAAATGATACCTCACACTTGTGTGGGTAGGCCTAGCGCCCGCGACAGGAAAAACCCCAAAGCGCAACGTGGACACATCCAATTTTTGGAAAGTAAACAGAGGGGATTTTTACGAAGTGCCTACCTGTAGATTTTAGCCTCTAGCTCAGCCGGCACCTAGGGAAACCTACCAAACCTGTGCATTTCTGAAAACTAGAGACATAGGGGAATCCAAGATGGGGTGACTTGTGGGGTTCGGACCAGGTTCCGTTACCCAGAATAATTTGCAAACCTCAAAATTTGGCTAAATAAACACATGTTCCTCATATTTCTGTGGCAGAAAGTTCTGGAATCTGAGAGGAGCCACAAATTTCCTTCCACCCAGCTTTCCCCCAAGTCTCCCCATAAAAATGATACCTCACTTGTGTGGGTAGGCCTAGCGCCCGCGACAGGAAACGCCCCAAAGCGCAACGTGGACACATCCAATTTTTTGAAAGAAAACAAAGGTGATTTTTGCGAAGTGCCTACCTGTAGATTTAGGCCTCTAGCTCAGCCGGCACCTAGGGAAACCTACCAAACCTGTGCATTTCTGAAAACTAGAGACCTAGGGGAATCCAAGATGGGGTGACTTGTGGGGCTCGGACCAGGTTCTGTTAC
Organism: Pleurodeles waltl; assembly: GCF_031143425.1. Lineage (NCBI taxonomy): Eukaryota > Metazoa > Chordata > Amphibia > Caudata > Salamandridae > Pleurodeles > Pleurodeles waltl. The sequence continues at coordinate 839,655,806 of NC_090439.1, read as the reverse complement.
CCAGAATCCTTTGCAAACCTCAAAATGTGGCTAAAAAAACACATGTTCCTCACATTTCTGTGGCAGAAAGTTCTGGAATCTGAGAGGAGCCACAAATTTCCTTCCACCCAGAGTTCCCCCAAGTCTCCCAATAAAAATAATACCTCACTTGTGTAGGTAGGCCTAGCGCCCGCGACAGGAAACGCCCCAAAGCGCAACGTGGACACATCCAATTTTTTGAAAGAAAACAGAGGTGATTTTTGCAAAGTGCCTACCTGTAGATTTTGGCCTATAGCTCAGCCGGCACCTAGGGAAACCTACCAAACCTGTGCATTTCTGAAAACTAGAGACATAGGGGAATCCAAGATGGGGTGACTTGTGGGGCTCGGACCAGGTTCTGTTACCCAGAATCCTTTGCAAACCTCAAAATTTGGCTAAAAAAACACATGTTCCTCACATTTCTGTGGCAGAAGTTCTGGAATCTAAGAGGAGCCACAAATTTCCTTCCACCCAGCGTTCCCCCAAGTCTCCCGATAAAAATGATACCTCACTTGTGTGGGTAGGCCTAGCGCCCGCGACAGGAAACGCCCCAAAGCGCAACGTGGACACATCCAATTTTTTGAAAGAAAACAGAGGTAATTTTTGCAAAGTGCCTACCTGTAGATTTTGGCCTCTAGCTCAGCCGGCACCTAGGGAAACCTACCAAACCTGTGCATTTCTGAAAACTAGAGACATAGGGGAATCCAAGATGGGGTGACTTGTGGGGCTCGGACCAGGTTCTGTTACCCAGAATCCTTTGCAAACCTCAAAATTTGGCTAAAAAAACGCATGTTCCTCACATTTCTGTGGCAGAAAGTTCTGGAATCTGAGAGTAGCCACAAATTTCCTTCCACCCAGCGTTCCCCCAAGTCTCCCGATAAAAATAATACCTCACTTGTGTAGGTAGGCCTAGCGCCCGCGACAGGAAACGCCCCAAAGCGCAAAGTGGACACATCCAATTTTTTTAAAGAAAACAGAGGTGATTTTTGCGAAGTGCCTACCTGTAGATTTTGGCCTCTAGCTCAGCCGGCATCTAGGGAAACCTACCAAACCTGTGCATTTCTGAAAACTAGAGACATAGGGGAATCCAAGATGGGGTGACTTGTGGGGTTCGGACCAGGTTCCGTTACCCAGAATCCTTTGCAAACCTCAAAATTTGGCTAAATAAACACATGTTCCTCATATTTCTGTGGCAGAAAGTTCTGGAATCTGAGAGGAGCCACAAATTTCCTTCCACCCAGCTTTCCCCCAAGTCTCCCCATAAAAATGATACCTCACTTGTGTGGGTAGGCCTAGCACCCGCGACAGGAAACGCCCCAAAGCGCAACGTGGACACATCCAATTTTTTGAAAGAAAACAAAGGTGATTTTTGCGAAGTGCCTACCTGTAGATTTTGGCCTCTAGCTCAGCCGGCACCTAGGGAAACCTACCAAACCTGTGCATTTCTGACAACTAGAGACATAGGGGAATCCAAGATGGGGTGACTTGTGGGGCTCGGACCAGGTTCTGTTACCCAGAATCCTTTGCAAACCTCAAAATTTGGCTAAATAAACACATGTTCCTCATATTTCTGTGGCAGAAAGTTCTGGAATCTGAGAGGAGCCACAAATTTCCTTCCACCCAGCGTTCCCCCAAGTCTCCCGATAAAAATGATACCTCACTTGTGTGGGTAGGCCTAGCGCCCGCGACAGGAAATGCCCCCAAGCACAACATGGACACATCCAATTTTTTGAAAGAAAACAGAGGTGATTTTTGCGAAGTGCCTACCTGTAGATTTTGGCCTGTAGCTCAGCCGGCACCTAGGGAAACCTACCAAACCTGTGCATTTCTGAAAACTATAGACATAGGGGAATACAAGATGGAGTGACTTGTGGGGCTCGGACCAGGTTCTGTTACCCAGAATCCTTTGCAAACCTAAAAATTTGGCTAAAAAAACGCATGTTCCTCACATTTCTGTGGCAGAAAGTTCTGGAATCTGAGAGGAGCCACAAATTTCCTTCCACCCAGCGTTCCCCCAAGTCTCCCGATAAAAATGATACCTCACTTGTGTGGGTAGGCCTAGCGCCCGCGACAGGAAATGCCCCCAAGCACAACATGGACACATCCAATTTTTTGAAAGAAAACAGAGGTGATTTTTGCGAAGTGCCTACCTGTAGATTTTGGCCTCTAGCTCAGCCGGCACCTAGGGAAACCTACCAAACCTGTGCATTTCTGAAAACTAGAGACATAGGGGAATCCAAGATGGGGTGACTTGTGGGGCTCGGACCAGGTTCTGTTACCCAGAATCCTTTGCAAACCTCAAAATTTGGCTAAAAAAACGCATGTTCCTCACATTTCTGTGGCAGAAAGTTCTGGAATCTGAGAGGAGCCACAAATTTCCTTCCACCCAGCGTTCCCCCAAGTCTCCCGATAAAAATAATACCTCACTTGTGTAGGTAGGCCTAGCGCCCGCGACAGGAAACGCCCCAAAGCGCAAAGTGGACACATCCAATTTTTTGAAAGAAAACAGAGGTGATTTTTGCGAAGTGCCTACCTGTAGATTTTGGCATCTAGCTCAGCCGGCACCTAGGGAAACCAACCAAACCTGTGCATTTCTGAAAACTAGAGACATAGGGGAATCCAAGATGGGGTGACTTGTGGGGCTCGGACCAGGTTCTGTTACCCAGAATCCTTTGCAAACCTCAAAATTTGGCTAAATAAACACATGTTCCTCATATTTCTGTGGCAGAAAGTTCTGGAATCTGAGAGGAGCCACAAATTTCCTTCCACACAGCGTTCCCCCAAGTCTCCCGATAAAAATGATACCTCACTTGTGTGGGTAGGCCTAGCGCCCGCGACAGGAAACGCCCCAAAGCGCAACGTGGACACATCCAATTTTTTTAAAGTAAACAGAGGTGATTTTTGCGAAGTGCCTACCTGTAGATTTTGGCCTCTAGCTCAGCCGGCACCTAGGGAAACCTACCAAACCTGTGCATTTCTAAAAACTAGAGACCTAGGGGAATCCAAGATGGGGTGACTTGTGGGGCTCGGACCAGGTTCTGTTACCCAGAATCCTTTGCAAACCTCAAAATTTGGCTAAAAAAACACATGTTCCTCACATTTCTGTGGCAGAAAGTTCTGGAATCTGAGAGGAGCCACAAATTTCCTTCCACCCAGAGTTCCCCCAAGTCTCCCGATAAAAATAATACCTCACTTGTGTAGGTAGGCCTAGCGCCCGCGACAGGAAACGCCCCAAAGCGCAACGTGGACACATCCAATTTTTGGAAAGAAAACAGAGGTGATTTTTGCAAAGTGCCTACCTGTAGATTTTGGCCTCTAGCTCAGCCGGCACCTAGGGAAACCTACCAAACCTGTGCATTTCTGAAAACTAGAGACCTAGAGGAATCCAAGATGGGGTGACTTGTGGGGCTCGGACCAGGTTCTGTTACCCAGAATCCTTTGCAAACCTCAACATTTGGCTAAAAAAACACGTTCCTCACATTTCTGTGGCAGAAAGTTCTGGAATCTGAGAGGAGCCACAAATTTCCTTCCACCCAGCGTTCCCCCAAGTCTCCCGATAAAAATTATACCTCACTTGTGTGGGTAGGCCTAGCGCCCGCGAAAGGAAACGCCCCAAAGCGCAACGTGGACACATCCAATTTTTTTAAAGAAAACAGAGGTGATTTTTGCGAAGTGCCTACCTGTAGATTTTGGCCTCTAGCTCAGCCGGCACCTAGGGAAACCTACCAAACCTGTGCATTTCTGAAAACTATAGACATAGGGGAATCCAAGATGGGGTGACTTGTGGGGCTCGGACCAGGTTCTGTTACCCATAATCCTTTGCAAACCTCAAAATTTGGCTAAAAAAACGCATGTTCCTCACATTTCTGTGGCAGAAAGTTCTGGAATCTGAGAGGAGCCACAAATTTCCTTCCACCCAGCGTTCCCCCAAGTCTCCCGATAAAAATGATACCTCACTTGTGTGGGTAGGCCTAGCGCCCGCGACAGGAAACGCCCCCAAGCACAACATGGACACATCCAATTTTTTGAAAGAAAACAGAGGTGATTTTTGCGAAGTGCCTACCTGTAGATTTTGGCCTCTAGCTCAGCCGGCACCTAGGGAAACCTACCAAACCTGTGCATTTCTGAAAACTAGAGACCTACGGGAAACCAAGATGGGGTGACTTGTGGGGCTCGGACCAGGTTCTGTTACCCAGAATCCTTTGCAAACCTCAAAATTTGGCTAAAAAAACACATGTTCCTCACATTTCTGTGGCAGAAAGTTCTGGAATCTGAGAGGAGCCACAAATTTCCTTCCACCCAGCGTTCCCCCAAGTCTCCCGATAAAAATAATACCTCACTTGTGTAGGTAGGCCTAGCGCCCGCGACAGGAAACGCCCCAAAGCGCAAAGTGGACACATCCAATTTTTTGAAAGAAAACAGAGGTGATTTTTGCGAAGTGCCTACCTGTAGATTTTGGCCTCTAGCTCAGCCGGCACCTAGGGAAACCTACCAAACCTGTGCATTTCTGACAACTAGAGACATAGGGGAATCCAAGATGGGGTGACTTGTGGGGCTCGGACCAGGTTCTGTTACCCAGAATCCTTTGCAAACCTAAAAATTTGGCTAAATAAACACATGTTCCTCATATTTCTGTGGCAGAAAGTTCTGGAATCTGAGAGGAGCCACAAATTTCCTTCCACCCAGCGTTCCCCCAAGTCTCCCGATAAAAATGATACCTCACTTGTGTGGGTAGGCCTAGCGCCCGCGACAGGAAATGCCCCAAAGCGCAACGTGGACACATACAAATTTTTGAAAGTAAACAGAGGTGATTTTTGCGAAGTGCCTACCTGTAGATTTTGGCCTGTAGCTCAGCCGGCACCTAGGGAAACCTACCAAACCTGTGCATTTCTGAAAACTATAGACATAGGGGAATCCAAGATGGAGTGACTTGTGGGGCTCGGACCAGGTTCTGTTACCCAGAATCTCAAAATTTGGCTAAAAAAACGCATGTTCCTCACATTTCTGTGGCAGAAAGTTCTGGAATCTGAGAGGAGCCACAAATTTCCTTCCACCCAGCGTTCCCCCAAGTCTCCCGATAAAAATGATACCTCACTTGTGTGGGTAGGCCTAGCGCCCGCGACAGGAAACGCCCCCAAGCACAACATGGACACATCCAATTTTTTGAAAGAAAACAGAGGTGATTTTTGCGAAGTGCCTACCTGTAGATTTTGGCCTCTAGCTCAGCTGGCACCTAGGGAAACCTACCTAACCTGTGCATTTCTGAAAACTAGAGACATAGGGGAATCCAAGATGGGGTGACTTGTGGGGCTCGGACCAGGTTCTGTTACCCAGAATCCTTTGCAAACCTCAAAATTTGGCTAAAAAAACGCATGTTCCTCACATTTCTGTGGCAGAAAGTTCTGGAATCTGAGAGGAGCCACAAATTTCCTTCCACCCAGCGTTACCCCAAGTCTCCCGATAAAAATAATACCTCACTTGTGTAGGTAGGCCTAGCGCCCGTGACAGGAAACGCCCCAAAGCGCAAAGTGGACACATCCAATTTTTTGAAAGAAAACAGAGGTGATTTTTGCGAAGTGCCTACCTGTAGATTTTGGCCTCTAGCTCAGCCGGCACCTAGGGAAACCTACCAAACCTGTGCATTTCTGAAAACTAGAGACATAGGGGAATCCAAGATGGGGTGACTTGTGGGGCTCGGACCAGGTTCTGTTACCCAGAATCCTTTGCAAACCTCAAAATTTGGCTAAATAAACACATGTTCCTCATATTTCTGTGGCAGAAAGTTCTGGAATCTGAGAGGAGCCACAAATTTCCTTCCACCCAGCGTTCCCCCAAGTCTCCCGATAAAAATGATACCTCACTTGTGTGGGTAGGCCTAGCGCCCGCGACAGGAAATGCCCCAAAGCGCAACGTGGACACATACAAATTTTTGAAAGTAAACAGAGGTGATTTTTGCGAAGTGCCTACCTGTAGATTTTGGCCTGTAGCTCAGCCGGCACCTAGGGAAACCTACCAAACCTGTGCATTTCTGAAAACTATAGACATAGGGGAATCCAAGATGGAGTGACTTGTGGGGCTCGGACCAGGTTCTGTTACCCAGAATCTCAAAATTTGGCTAAAAAAACGCATGTTCCTCACATTTCTGTGGCAGAAAGTTCTGGAATCTGAGAGGAGCCACAAATTTCCTTCCACCCAGCGTTCCCCCAAGTCTCCCGATAAAAATGATACCTCACTTGTGTGGGTAGGCCTAGCGCCCGCGACAGGAAACGCCCCCAAGCACAACATGGACACATCCAATTTTTTGAAAGAAAACAGAGGTGATTTTTGCGAAGTGCCTACCTGTAGATTTTGGCCTCTAGCTCAGCTGGCACCTAGGGAAACCTACCAAACCTGTGCATTTCTGAAAACTAGAGACATAGGGGAATCCAAGATGGGGTGACTTGTGGGGCTCGGACCAGGTTCTGTTACCCAGAATCCTTTGCAAACCTCAAAATTTGGCTAAAAAAACGCATGTTCCTCACATTTCTGTGGCAGAAAGTTCTGGAATCTGAGAGGAGCCACAAATTTCCTTCCACCCAGCGTTCCCCCAAGTCTCCCGATAAAAATAATACCTCACTTGTGTAGGTAGGCCTAGCGCCCGCGACAGGAAACGCCCCAAAGCGCAAAGTGGACACATCCAATTTTTTGAAAGAAAACAGAGGTGATTTTTGCGAAGTGCCTACCTGTAGATTTTGGCCTCTAGCTCAGCCGGCACCTAGGGAAACCTACCAAACCTGTGCATTTCTGAAAACTAGAGACATAGGGGAATCCAAGATGGGGTGACTTGTGGGGCTCGGACCAGGTTCTGTTACCCAGAATCCTTTGCAAACCTCAAAATTTGGCTAAATAAACACATGTTCCTCATATTTCTGTGGCAGAAAGTTCTGGAATCTGAGAGGAGCCACAAATTTCCTTCCACCCAGCGTTCCCCCAAGTCTCCCGATAAAAATGATACCTCACTTGTGTGGGTAGGCCTAGCGCCCGCGACAGGAAACGCCCCAAAGCGCAACGTGGACACATCCAATTTTTTGAAAGTAAACAGAGGTGATTTTTGCGAAGTGCCTACCTGTAGATTTTGGCCTCTAGCTCAGCCGGCTCCTAGGGAAACCTACCAAACCTGTGCATTTCTAAAAACTAGAGACCTAGGGGAATCCAAGATGGGGTGACTTGTGGGGCTCGGACCAGGTTCTGTTACCCAGAATCCTTTGAAAACCTCAAAATTTGGCTAAAAAAACACATGTTCCTCACATTTCTGTGGCAGAAAGTTCTGGAATCTGAGAGGAGCTACAAATTTCCTTCCACCCAGCGGTCCCCCAAGTCTCCCGATAAAAATGATGCCTCACTTGTGTGGGTAGGCCAAGCGCCCGCGACAGGAAACAACCCAAAGCGCAACGTGGACACATCCAATTTTTTTAAAGAAAACAGAGGTGATTTTTGCGAAGTGCCTACCTGTAGATTTTGGCCTCTAGCTCAGCCGGCACCTAGGGAAACCTACCAAACCTGTGCATTTCTGAAAACTATAGACATAGGGGAATCCAAGATGGGGTGACTTGTGGGGCTCGGACCAGGTTCTGTTACCCAGAATCCTTTGCAAACCTCAAAATTTGGCTAAAAAAACACATGTTCCTCACATTTCTGTGGCAGAAAGTTCTGGAATCTGAGAGGAGCCACAAATTTCCTTCCACCCAGCGTTCCCCCAAGTCTCCCGATAAAAATTATACCTCACTTGTGTGGGTAGGCCTAGCGCCCGCGAAAGGAAACGCCCCAAAGCGCAACGTGGGCACATCCAATTTTTTGAAAGAAAACAGAGGTGATTTTTGCGAAGTGCCTACCTGTAGATTTTGGCCTCTAGCTCAGCCGGCACCTAGGGAAACCTACCAAACCTGTGCATTTCTGAAAACTATAGACATAGGGGAATCCAAGATGGGGTGACTTGTGGGGCTCGGACCAGGTTCTGTTACCCATAATCCTTTGGAAACCTCAAATTTGGCTAAAAAAACGCATGTTCCTCACATTTCTGTGGCAGAAAGTTCTGGAATCTGAGAGGAGCCACAAATTTCCTTCCACCCAGCGTTCCCCCAAGTCTCCTGATAAAAATGATACCTCACTTGTGTGGGTAGGCCTAGCGCCCGCGACAGGAAACGCCCCCAAGCACAACATGGACACATCCAATTTTTTGAATGAAAACAGAGGTGATTTTTGCGAAGTGCCTACCTGTAGATTTTGGCCTCTAGCTCAGCCGGCACCTAGGGAAACCTACCAAACCTGTGCATTTCTGAAAACTAGAGACCTACGGGAAACCAAGATGGGGTGACTTGTGGGGCTCGGACCAGGTTCTGTTACCCAGAATCCTTTGCAAACCTCAAAATTTGGCTAAAAAAACACATGTTCCTCACATTTCTGTGGCAGAAAGTTCTGGAATCTGAGAGGAGCCACAAATTTCCTTCCACCCAGCGTTCCCCCAAGTCTCCCGATAAAAATAATACCTCACTTGTGTAGGTAGGCCTAGCGCCCGCGACAGGAAACGCCCCAAAGCGCAAAGTGGACACATCCAATATTTTGAAAGAAAACAGAGGTGATTTTTGCGAAGTGCCTACCTGTAGATTTTGGCCTCTAGCTCAGCCGGCACCTAGGGAAACCTACCAAACCTGTGCATTTCTGACAACTAGAGACATAGGGGAATCCAAGATGGGGTGACTTGTGGGGCTCGGACCAGGTTCTGTTACCCAGAATCCTTTGCAAACCTCAAAATTTGGCTAAATAAACACATGTTCCTCATATTTCTGTGGCAGAAAGTTCTGGAATCTGAGAGGAGCCACAAATTTCCTTCCACCCAGCGTTCCCCCAAGTCTCCCGATAAAAATGATACCTCACTTGTGTGGGTAGGCCTAGCGCCCGCGACAGGAAATGCCCCAAAGCGCAACGTGGACACATACAAATTTTTGAAAGTAAACAGAGGTGATTTTTGCGATGTGCCTACCTGTAGATTTTGGCCTGTAGCTCAGCCGGCACCTAGGGAAACCTACCAAACCTGTGCATTTCTGAAAACTATAGACATAGGGGAATCCAAGATGGAGTGACTTGTGGGGCTCGGACCAGGTTCTGTTACCCAGAATCTCAAAATTTGGCTAAAAAAACGCATGTTCCTCACATTTCTGTGGCAGAAAGTTCTGGAATCTGAGAGGAGCCACAAATTTCCTTCCACCCAGCGTTCCCCCAAGTCTCCCGATAAAAATGATACCTCACTTGTGTGGGTAGGCCTAGCGCCCGCGACAGGAAACGCCCCCAAGCACAACATGGACACATCCAATTTTTTGAAAGAAAACAGAGGTGATTTTTGCGAAGTGCCTACCTGTAGATTTTGGCCTCTAGCTCAGCTGGCACCTAGGGAAACCTACCAAACCTGTGCATTTCTGAAAACTAGAGACATAGGGGAATCCAAGATGGGGTGACTTGTGGGGCTCGGACCAGGTTCTGTTACCCAGAATCCTTTGCAAACCTCAAAATTTGGCTAAAAAAACGCATGTTCCTCACATTTCTGTGGCAGAAAGTTCTGGAATCTGAGAGGAGCCACAAATTTCCTTCCACCCAGCGTTCCCCCAAGTCTCCCGATAAAAATAATACCTCACTTGTGTAGGTAGGCCTAGCGCCCGCGACAGGAAACGCCCCAAAGCGCAAAGTGGACACATCCAATTTTTTGAAAGAAAACAGAGGTGATTTTTGCGAAGTGCCTACCTGTAGATTTTGGCCTCTAGCTCAGCCGGCACCTAGGGAAACATACCAAACCTGTGCATTTCTGAAAACTAGAGACATAGGGGAATCCAAGATGGGGTGACTTGTGGGGCTCGGACCAGGTTCTGTTACCCAGAATCCTTTGCAAACCTCATAATTTGGCTAAATAAACACATGTTCCTCATATTTCTGTGGCAGAAAGTTCTGGAATCTGAGAGGAGCCACAAATTTCCTTCCACCCAGCGTTCCCCCAAGTCTCCCGATAAAAATGATACCTCACTTGTGTGGGTAGGCCTAGCGCCCGCGACAGGAAACGCCCCAAAGCGCAACGTGGACACATCCAATTTTTTGAAAGTAAACAGAGGTGATTTTTGCGAAGTGCCTACCTGTAGATTTTGGCCTCTAGCTCAGCCGGCTCCTAGGGAAACCTACCAAACCTGTGCATTTCTAAAAACTAGAGACCTAGGGGAATCCAAGATGGGGTGACTTGTGGGGCTCGGACCAGGTTCTGTTACCCAGAATCCTTTGAAAACCTCAACATTTGGCTAAAAAAACACATGTTCCTCACATTTCTGTGGCAGAAAGTTCTGGAATCTGAGAGGAGCTACAAATTTCCTTCCACCCAGCGGTCCCCCAAGTCTCCCGATAAAAATGATACCTCACTTGTGTGGGTAGGCCAAGCGCCCGCGACAGGAAACAACCCAAAGCGCAACGTGGACACATCCAATTTTTTTAAAGAAAACAGAGGTGATTTTTGCGAAGTGCCTACCTGTAGATTTTGGCCTCTAGCTCAGCCGGCACCTAGGGAAACCTACCAAACCTGTGCATTTCTGAAAACTATAGACATAGGGGAATCCAAGATGGGGTGACTTGTGGGGCTCGGACCAGGTTCTGTTACCCAGAATCCTTTGCAAACCTCAAAATTTGGCTAAAAAAACACATGTTCCTCACATTTCTGTGGCAGAAAGTTCTGGAATCTGAGAGGAGCCACAAATTTCCTTCCACCCAGAGTTCCCCCAAGTCTCCCGATAAAAATAATACCTCACTTGTGTAGGTAGGCCTAGCGCCCGCGACAGGAAACGCCCCAAAGCGCAACGTGGACACATCCAATTTTTGGAAAGAAAACAGAGGTGATTTTTGCGAAGTGCCTACCTGTAGATTTTGGCATCTAGCTCAGCCGGCACCGAGGGAAACCTACCAAACCTGTGCATTTCTGTAAACTAGAGACCTAGGGGAATCCAAGATGGGGTGACTTGTGGGGCTCGGACCAGGTTCTGTTACCCAGAATCCTTTGCAAACCTCAAAATTTGGCTAAAAAAACACATGTTCCTCACATTTCTGTCGCAGAAAGTTCTGGAATCTGAGAGGAGCCACAAATTTCCTTCCACCCAGCGTTCCCCCAAGTCTCCCGATAAAAATAATACCTCACTTGTGTAGGTAGGCCTAGCGCCCGCGACAGGAAACGCCCCAAAGCGCAAAGTAGACACATCCAATTTTTTGAAAGAAAACAGAGGTGATTTTTCCGAAGTGCCTACCTGTAGATTTTGGCCTCTAGCTCAGCCGGCACCTAGGGAAACCTACCAAACCTGTGCATTTCTGTAAACTAGAGACATAGGGGAATCCAAGATGGGGTGACTTGTGGGGCTCGGACCAGGTTCTGTTACCCAGAAACCTTTGCAAACCTCAACATTTGGCTAAATAAACACATGTTCCTCATATTTCTGTGGCAGAAAGTTCTGGAATCTGAGAGGAGCCACAAATTTCCTTCCACCCAGCGTTCCCCCAAGTCTCCCGATAAAAATGATACCTCACTTGTGTGGGTAGGCCTAGCGCCCGCGACAGGAAACGCCCCAAAGCGCAACGTGGACACATCCAATTTTTTGAAAGTAAACAGAGGTGATTTTTGCGAAGTGCCTACCTGTAGATTTTGGCCTCTAGCTCAGCCGGCACCTAGGGAAACCTACCAAACCTGTGCATTTCTGAAAACTATAGACATAGGGGAATCCAAGATGGGGTGACTTGTGGGGCTCGGACCAGGTTCCGTTACCCAGAATCCTTTGCAAACCTCAAAATTTGGCTAAAAAAACACATGTTCCTCACATTTCTGTGGCAGAAAGTTCTGGAATCTGAGAGGAGCCACAAATTTCCTTCCACCCAGAGTTCCCCCAAGTCTCCCGATAAAAATAATACCTCACTTGTGTAGGTAGGCCTAGCGCCCGCGACAGGAAACGCCCCAAAGCGCAACGTGGACACATCCAATTTTTGGAAAGAAAACAGAGGTGATTTTTGCAAAGTGCCTACCTGTAGATTTTGGCCTATAGCTCAGCCGGCACCTAGGGAAACCTACCAAACCTGTGCATTTCTGAAAACTAGAGACATAGGGGAATCCAAGATGGGGTGACTTGTGAGGCTCGGACCAGGTTCTGTTACCCAGAATCCTTTGCAAACCTCAAAATTTGGCTAAAAAAACACATGTTCCTCATATTTCTGTGGCAGAAAGTTCTGGAATCTGAGAGGAGCCACAAATTTCCTTCCACCCAGCGTTCCCCCAAGTCTCCCGATAAAATTGATACCTCACTTGTGTGGGTAGGCCTAGCACCCGCGACAGGAAACGCCCCAAAGCGCAACGTAGACACATCCAATTTTTTGAAAGAAAACAGAGGTGATTTTTGCGAAGTGCCTACCTGTAGATTTTGGCATCTAGCTCAGCCGGCACCGAGGGAAACCTACCAAACCTGTGCATTTCTGTAAACTAGAGACCTAGGGGAATCCAAGATGGGGTGACTTGTGGGGCTCGGACCAGGTTCTGTTACCCAGAATCCTTTGCAAACCTCAAAATTTGGCTAAAAAAACACATGTTCCTCACATTTCTGTCGCAGAAAGTTCTGGAATCTGAGAGGAGCCACAAATTTCCTTCCACCCAGCGTTCCCCCAAGTCTCCCGATAAAAATAATACCTCACTTGTGTAGGTAGGCCTAGCGCCCGCGACAGGAAACGCCCCAAAGCGCAAAGTAGACACATCCAATTTTTTGAAAGAAAACAGAGGTGATTTTTCCGAAGTGCCTACCTGTAGATTTTGGCCTCTAGCTCAGCCGGCACCTAGGGAAACCTACCAAACCTGTGCATTTCTGTAAACTAGAGACATAGGGGAATCCAAGATGGGGTGACTTGTGGGGCTCGGACCAGGTTCTGTTACCCAGAAACCTTTGCAAACCTCAACATTTGGCTAAATAAACACATGTTCCTCATATTTCTGTGGCAGAAAGTTCTGGAATCTGAGAGGAGCCACAAATTTCCTTCCACCCAGCGTTCCCCCAAGTCTCCCGATAAAAATGATACCTCACTTGTGTGGGTAGGCCTAGCGCCCGCGACAGGAAACGCCCCAAAGCGCAACGTGGACACATCCAATTTTTTGAAAGTAAACAGAGGTGATTTTTGCGAAGTGCCTACCTGTAGATTTTGGCCTCTAGCTCAGCCGGCACCTAGGGAAACCTACCAAACCTGTGCATTTCTAAAATCTAGAGACCTAGGGGAATCCAAGATGGGGTGACTTGTGGGGCTCGGACCAGGTTCCGTTACCCAGAATCCTTTGCAAACCTCAAAATTTGGCTAAATAAACACATGTTCCTCATATTTCTGTGGCAGAAAGTTCTGGAATCTGAGAGGAGCCACACATTTCCTTCCACCCAGCTTTCCCCCAAGTCTCCCCATAAAAATGATACCTCACTTGTGTGGGTAGGCCTAGCGCCCGCGACAGGAAACGCCCCAAAGCGCAACGTGGACACATCCAATTTTTTGAAAGAAAACAAAGGTGATTTTTGCGAAGTGCCTAACTGTAGATTTTGGCCTCTATCTCAGCCGGCACCTAGGGAAACCTACCAAACCTGTGCATTTCTGAAAACTAGAGACATAGGGGAATCCAAGATGGGGTGACTTGTGGGGCTCGGACCAGGTTCTGTTACCCAGAATCCTTTACAAACCTCAAAATTTGGCTAAAAAAACGCATGTTCCTCACATTTCTGTGGCAGAAAGTTCTGGAATCTGAGAGGAGCCACAAATTTCCTTCCACCCAGCGTTCCCCCAAGTCTCCCGATAAAAATAATACCTCACTTGTGTAGGTAGGCCTAGCGCCCGCGACAGGAAACGCCCCAAAGCGCAAAGTGGACACATCCAATTTTTTGAAAGAAAACAGAGGTGATTTTTGCGAAGTGCCTACCTGTAGATTTTGGCCTCTATCTCAGCCGGCACCTAGGGAAACCTACCAAACCTGTGCATTTCTGAAAACTAGAGACATAGGGGAATCCAAGATGGGGTGACTTGTGGGGCTCGGACCAGGTTCTGTTACCCAGAATCCTTTGCAAACCTCAAAATTTGGCTAAAAAAACACTTGTTCCTCACATTTCTGTGGCAGAAAGTTCTGGAATCTGAGAGGAGCCACAAATTTCCTTCCACCCAGCGTTCCCCCAAGTCCCCGATAAAAATAATACCTCACTTGTGTAGGTAGGCCTAGCGCCCGCGACAGGAAACGCCCCAAAGCGCAAAGTGGACACATCCAATTTTTTGAAAGAAAACAGAGGTGATTTTTGCGAAGTGCCTACCTGTAGATTTTGGCCTCTAGCTCAGCCGGCACCTAGGGAAACCTACCAAACCTGTGCATTTCTGAAAACTAGAGACATTGGGGAATCCAAGATGGGGTGACTTGTGGGGCTCGGACCAGGTTCTGTTACCCAGAATCCTTTGCAAACCTCAAAATTTGGCTAAATAAACACATGTTCCTCATATTTCTGTGGCAGAAAGTTCTGGAATCTGAGAGGAGCCACAAATTTCCTTCCACCCAGCGTTCCCCCAAGTCTCCCGATAAAAATGATACCTCACTTGTGTGGGTAGGCCTAGCGCCCGCGACAGGAAAAGCCCCAAAGCGCAACGTGGACACATCCAATTTTTGGAAAGTAAACAGAGGGGATTTTTACGAAGTGCCTACCTGTAGATTTTGGCCTCTAGCTCAGCCGGCACCTAGGGAAACCTACCAAACCTGTGCATTTCTAAAAACTAGACACCTAGGGGAATCCAAGATGGGGAGACTTGTGGGGCTCGGACCAGGTTCTGTTACCCAGAATCCTTTGCAAACCTCAAAATTTGGCTAAAAAAACACATGTTCCTCACATTTCTGTGGCAGAAAGTTCCGGAATCTGAGAGGAGCTACAAATTCCCTTCCACCCAGCGTTCCCCCAAGTCTCCCGATAAAAATGATACCTCACTTGTGTGGGTAGGCTTAGCGCCCGCGACAGGAAACGCCCCCAAGCACAACATGGACACATCCAATTTTTTGAAAGAAAACAGAGGTGATTTTTGCGAAGTGCATACCTGTAGATTTTGGCCTCTAGCTCAGCCGGCACCTAGGGAAACCTTCCAAACCTGTGCATTTCTGAAAACTAGAGACCTAGGGGAATCCAAGATGGGGTGACTTGTGGGGCTCGGACCAGGTTCTGTTACCCAGAATCCTTTGCAAACCTCAAAATTTGGCTAAAAAAACGCATGTTCCTCACATTTCTGTGGCAGAAAGTTCTGGAATCTGAGAGGAGCCACAAATTTCCTTCCACCCAGCGTTCCCCCAAGTCTCCCGATAAAAATAATACCTCACTTGTGTAGGTAGGCCTAGCGCCCGCGACAGGAAACGCCCCAAAGCGCAAAGTGGACACATCCAATTTTTTGAAAGAAAACAGAGGTGATTTTTGCGAAGTGCCTACCTGTAGATTTTGGCCTCTAGCTCAGCCGGCACCTAGGGAAACCTACCAAACCTGTGCATTTCTGAAAACTAGAGACATAGGGGAATCCAAGATGGGGTGACTTGTGGGGTTCGGACCAGGTTCCGTTACCCAGAATCCTTTGCAAACCTCAAAATTTGGCTAAATAAACACATGTTCCTCATATTTCTGTGGCAGAAAGTTCTGGAATCTGAGAGGAGCCACAAATTTCCTTCCACCCAGCTTTCCCCCAAGTCTCCCCATAAAAATGATACCTCACTTGTGTGGGTAGGCCTAGCGCCCGCGACAGGAAACGCCCCAAAGCGCAACGTGGACACATCCAATTTTTTGAAAGAAAACAAAGGTGATTTTTGCGAAGTGCCTACCTGTAGATTTTGGCCTCTATCTCAGCCGGCACCTAGGGAAACCTACCAAACCTGTGCATTTCTGAAAACTAGAGACATAGGGGAATCCAAGATGGGGTGACTTGTGGGGCTCGGACCAGGTTCTGTTACCCAGAATCCTTTACAAACCTCAAAATTTGGCTAAAAAAACGCATGTTCCTCACATTTCTGTGGCAGAAAGTTCTGGAATCTGAGAGGAGCCACAAATTTCCTTCCACCCAGCGTTCCCCCAAGTCTCCCGATAAAAATGATACCTCACTTGTGTGGGTAGGCCTAGCGCCCGCGACAGGAAACGCCCCAAAGCGCAACGTGGACACATCCAATTTTTTGAAAGAAAACAGAGGTTATTTTTGCGAAGTGTCTACCTGTAGATTTTGGCCTCTAGCTCAGCCGGCACCTAGGGAAACCTACCAAACCTGTGCATTTCTGAAAACTAGAGACCTAGGGGAATCCAAGATGGCCTGACTTGTGGGGCTCGGACCAGGTTCCGTTGCCCAGAATCCTTTGCAAACCTCAAAATTTGGCTAAAAAAACACATATTCCTCACATTTCTGTGGCAGAAAGTTCTGGAATCTGAGAGGAGCCACAAATTTCCTTCCACCCAGCGTTCCCCCAAGTCTCCCGATAAAAATTATACCTCACTTGTGTGGGTAGGCCTAGCGCCCGCGACAAGAAACGCCCCAAAGCACAACATGGACACATCCAATTTTTTTAAAGAAAACAGAGGTGATTTTTGCGAAGTGCCTACCTGTAGATTTAGGCCTCTAGCTCAGCCGGCACCTATGGAAACCTACCAAACCTGTGCATTTCTGAAAACTAGAGACCTAGGGGAATCCAAGATGGGGTGACTTGTGGGGCTCGGACCAGGTTCTGTTACCCAGAATCCTTTGCAAACCTCAAAATTTGGCTAAAAAAACACATGTTCCTCACATTTCTGTGGCAGAAAGTTCTGGAATCTGAGAGGAGCCACAAATTTCCTTCCACCCAGAGTTCCCCCAAGTCTCCCAATAAAAATAATACCTCACTTGTGTAGGTAGGCCTAGCGCCCGCGACAGGAAACGCCCCAAAGCGCAACGTGGACACATCCAATTTTTTGAAAGAAAACAGAGGTGATTTTTGCAAAGTGCCTACCTGTAGATTTTGGCCTATAACTCAGCCAGCACCTAGGGAAACCTACCAAACCTGTGCATTTCTGAAAACTAGAGACATAGGGGAATCCAAGATGGGGTGACTTGTGGGGCTCGGACCAGGTTCTGTTACCCAGAATCCTTTGCAAACCTCAAAATTTGGCTAAATAAACACATGTTCCTCATATTTCTGTGGCAGAAAGTTCTGGAATCTGAGAGGAGCCACAAATTTCCTTCCACCCAGCGTTCCCCCAAGTCTCCCGATAAAAATGATACCTCACTTGTGTGGGTAGGCCTAGCGCCCGCGACAGGAAAAGCCCCAAAGCGCAACGTGGACACATCCAATTTTTGGAAAGTAAACAGAGGTGATTTTTACGAAGTGCCTACCTGTAGATTTTGGGCTCTAGCTCAGCCGGCACCTAGGGAAACCTACCAAACCTGTGCATTTCTAAAAACTAGACACCTAGGGGAATCCAAGATGGGGAGACTTGTGGGGCTCGGACCAGGTTCTGTTACCCAGAATCCTTTGCAAACCTCAAAATTTGGCTAAAAAAACACATGTTCCTCACATTTCTGTGGCAGAAAGTTCCGGAATCTGAGAGGAGCTAGAAATTTCCTTCCACCCAGCGTTCCCCCAAGTCTCCCGATAAAAATGATACCTCACTTGTGTGGGTAGGCTTAGCGCCCGCGACAGGAAACGCCCCCAAGCACAACATGGACACATCCAATTTTTTGAAAGAAAACAGAGGTGATTTTTGCGAAGTGCCTACCTGTAGATTTTGGCCTCTAGCTCAGCCGGCACCTAGGGAAACCTTCCAAACCTGTGCATTTCTGAAAACTAGAGACCTAGGGGAATCCAAGATGGGGTGACTTGTGGGGCTCGGACCAGGTTCTGTTACCCAGAATCCTTTACAAACCTCAAAATTTGGCTAAAAAAACACATGTTCCTCACATTTCTGTGGCAGAAAGTTCTGGAATCTGAGAGGAGCCACAAATTTCCTTCCACCCAGCGTTCCCCCAAGTCTCCCGATAAAAATAATACCTCACTTGTGTAGGTAGGCCTAGCGCCCGCGACAGGAAACGCCCCAAAGCGCAAAGTGGACACATCCAATTTTTTGAAAGAAAACAGAGGTGATTTTTGCGAAGTGCCTACCTGTAGATTTTGGCCTCTAGCTCAGCCGGCACCTAGGGAAACCTACCAAACCTGTGCATTTCTGAAAACTAGAGACATAGGGGAATCCAAGATGGGGTGACTTGTGGGGCTCGGACCAGGTTCAGTTACCCAGAATCCTTTGCAAACCTCAAAATTTGGCTAAATAAACACATGTTCCTCATATTTCTGTGGCAGAAAGTTCTGGAATCTGAGAGGAGCCACAAATTTCCTTCCACCCAGCTTTCCCCCAAGTCTCCCCATAAAAATGATACCTCACTTGTGTGGGTAGGCCTAGCGCCCGCGACAGGAAACGCCCCAAAGCGCAACGTGGACACATCCAATTTTTTGAAAGAAAACAAAGGTGATTTTTGCGAAGTGCCTACCTGTAGATTTTGGCCTCTATCTCAGCCGGCACCTAGGGAAACCTACCAAACCTGTGCATTTCTGAAAACTAGAGACATAGGGGAATCCAAGATGGGGTGACTTGTGGGGCTCGGACCAGGTTCTGTTACCCAGAATCCTTTACAAACCTCAAAATTTGGCTAAAAAAACGCATGTTCCTCACATTTCTGTGGCAGAAAGTTCTGGAATCTGAGAGGAGCCACAAATTTCCTTCCACCCAGCGTTCCCCCAAGTCTCCCGATAAAAATGATACCTCACTTGTGTGGGTAGGCCTAGCGCCCGCGACAGGAAACGCCCCAAAGCGCAACGTGGACACATCCAATTTTTTGAAAGAAAACAGAGGTTATTTTTGCGAAGTGCCTACCTGTAGATTTTGGCCTCTAGCTCAGCCGGCACCTAGGGAAACCTACCAAACCTGTGCATTTCTGAAAACTAGAGACCTAGGGGAATCCAAGATGGCCTGACTTGTGGGGCTCGGACCAGGTTCCGTTGCCCAGAATCCTTTGCAAACCTCAAAATTTGGCTAAAAAAACACATGTTCCTCACATTTCTGTGGCAGAAAGTTCTGGAATCTGAGAGGAGCCACAAATTTCCTTCCACCCAGCGTTCCCCCAAGTCTCCCGATAAAAATTATACCTCACTTGTGTGGGTAGGCCTAGCGCCTGCGACAAGAAACGCCCCAAAGCACAACATGGACACATCCAATTTTTTTAAAGAAAACAGAGGTGATTTTTGCGAAGTGCCTACCTGTAGATTTAGGCCTCTAGCTCAGCCGGCACCTATGGAAACCTACCAAACCTGTGCATTTCTGAAAACTAGAGACCTAGGGGAATCCAAGATGGGGTGACTTGTGGGGCTCGGACCAGGTTCTGTTACCCAGAATCCTTTGCAAACCTCAAAATGTGGCTAAAAAAACACATGTTCCTCACATTTCTGTGGCAGAAAGTTCTGGAATCTGAGAGGAGCCACAAATTTCCTTCCACCCAGAGTTCCCCCAAGTCTCCCAATAAAAATAATACCTCACTTGTGTAGGTAGGCCTAGCGCCCGCGACAGGAAACGCCCCAAAGCGCAACGTGGACACATCCAATTTTTTGAAAGAAAACAGAGGTGATTTTTGCAAAGTGCCTACCTGTAGATTTTGGCCTATAGCTCAGCCGGCACCTAGGGAAACCTACCAAACCTGTGCATTTCTGAAAACTAGAGACATAGGGGAATCCAAGATGGGGTGACTTGTGGGGCTCGGACCAGGTTCTGTTACCCAGAATCCTTTGCAAACCTCAAAATTTGGCTAAAAAAACACATGTTCCTCACATTTCTGTCTCAGAAGTTCTGGAATCTAAGAGGAGCCACAAATTTCCTTCCACCCAGCGTTCCCCCAAGTCTCCCGATAAAAATGATACCTCACTTGTGTGGGTAGGCCTAGCGCCCGCGACAGGAAACGCCCCAAAGCGCAACGTGGACACATCCAATTTTTTTAAAGAAAACAGAGGTAATTTTTGTAAAGTGCCTACCTCTAGATTTTGGCCTATAGCTCAGCCGGCACCTAGGGAAACCTACCAAACCTGTGCATTTCTGAAAACTAGAGACATAGGGGAATCCAAGATGGGGTGACTTGTGGGGCTCGGACCAGGTTCTGTTACCCAGAATCCTTTGCAAACCTCAAAATTTGGCTAAAAAAACACGTTCCTCATATTTCTGTGGCAGAAAGTTCTGGAATCTTAGAGGAGCCACAAATTTCCTTCCACCCAGCGTTCCCCCAAGTCTCCCGATAAAAATGATACCTGACTTGTGTGGGTAGGCCTAGCGCCCGTGACAGGAAACGCCCCAAAGCGCAACGTGGACACATCCAATTTTTTGAAAGAAAACAGAGGTTATTTTTGCGAAGTGCCTACCTGTAGATTTTGGCCTCTAGCTCAGCCGGCACCTAGGGAAACCTACCAAACCTGTGCATTTCTGAAAACTAGAGACCTAGGGGAATCCAAGATGGGGTGACTTGTGGGGCTCGGACCAGGTTCTGTTACTCAGAATCCTTTGCAAACCTCAAAATTTGGCTAAAAAAACATATGTTCCTCACATTTCTGTGGCAGAAGTTCTGGAATCTAAGAGGAGCCACAAATTTCCTTCCACCCAGCGTTCCCCCAAGTCTCCCGATAAAAATGATACCTCACTTGTGTGGGTAGGCCTAGCACCCGCGACAGGAAACGCCCCAAAGCGCAACGTGGACACATCCAATTTTTTGAAAGAAAACAGAGGTAATTTTTGCAAAGTGCCTACCTGTAGATTTTGGCCTCTAGCTCAGCCGGCACCTAGGGAAACCTACCAAACCTGTGCATTTCTGAAAACTAGAGACATAGGGGAATCCAAGATGGGGTGACTTGTGGGGCTCGGACCAGGTTCTGTTACCCAGAATCCTTTGCAAACCTCAAAATTTGGCTAAAAAAATGCATGTTCCTCACATTTCTGTGGCAGAAAGTTCTGGAATCTGAGAGGAGCCACAACTTTCCTTCCACCCAGCTTTGCCCCAAGTCTCCCGATAAAAATGATACCTCACTTGTGTGGGTAGGCCTAGCGCCCGCGACAGGAAACGCCCCAAAGCACAACAGGGACACATCCAATTTTTTGAAAGAAAACACAGGTGATTTTTGCAAAGTGCCTACCTGAAGATTTTGGCCTCTAGCTCAGCCGGCACCTAGGGAAACCTACCAAACCTGTGCATTTCTGAAAACTAGAGACATAGGGGAATCCAAGATGGGGTGACTTGTGGGGCTCGGACCAGGTTCTGTTACCCAGAATCCTTTGCAAACCTCAAAATTTGGCTAAAAAAACGCATGTTCCTCACATTTCTGTGGCAGAAAGTTCTGGAATCTGAGAGGAGCCACAAATTTCCTTCCACCCAGCGTTCCCCCAAGTCTCCCGATAAAAATAATACCTCACTTGTGTAGGTAGGCCTAGCGCCCGCGACAGGAAACGCCCCAAAGCGCAAAGTGGACACATCCAATTTTTTGAAAGAAAACAGAGGTGATTTTTGCGACGTGCCTACCTGTAGATTTTGGCCTCTAGCTCAGCCGGCACCTAGGGAAACCTACCAAACCTGTGCATTTCTGAAAACTAGAGACATAGGGGAATCCAAGATGGGGTGACTTGTGGGGCTCGGACCAGGTTCTGTTACCCAGAATCCTTTGCAAACCCCAAAATTTGGCAAAATAAACACATGTTCCTCATATTTCTGTGGCAGAAAGTTCTGGAATCTGAGAGGAGCCACAAATTTCCTTCCACCCAGCGTTCGCCCAAGTCTCCCGATAAAAATGATACCTCACTTGTGTGGGTAGGCCTAGCGCCCGCGACAGGAAACGCCCCAAAGCGCAACGTGGACACATCCAATTTTTTTAAAGTAAACAGAGGTGATTTTTGCGAAGTGCCTACCTGTAGATTTTGGCCTCTAGCTCAGCCGGCACCTTAGGAAACCTACCAAACCTGTGCATTTCTAAAAACTAGAGACCTAGGGGAATCCAAGATGGGGTGACTTGTGGGGCTCGGACCAGGTTCTGTTACTCAGAATTCTTTGAAAACCTCAAAATTTGGCTAAAAAAACACATGTTCCTCACATTTCTGTGGCAGAAAGTTCTGGAATCTGAGAGGAGCTACAAATTTCCTTCCACCCAGCGGTCCCCCAAGTCTCCCGATAAAAATGATACCTCACTTGTGTGGGTAGGCCAAGCGCCCGCGACAGGAAACAACCCAAAGCGCAACGTGGACACATCCAATTTTTTTAAAGAAAACAGAGGTGATTTTTGCGAAGTGCCTACCTGTAGATTTTGGCCTCTAGCTCAGCCGGCACCTAGGGAAACCTACCAAACCTGTGCATTTCTGAAAACTATAGACATAGGGGAATCCAAGATGGGGTGACTTGTGGGGCTCGGACCAGGTTCTGTTACCCAGAATCCTTTGCAAACCTCAAAATTTGGCTAAAAAAACACATGTTCCTCACATTTCTGTGGCAGAAAGTTCTGGAATCTGAGAGGAGCCACAAATTTCCTTCCACCCAGCGTTCCCCCAAGTCTCCCGATAAAAATTATACCTCACTTGTGTGGGTAGGCCTAGCGCCCGCGAAAGGAAACGCCCCAAAGCGCAACGTGGACACATCCAATTTTTTGAAAGAAAACAGAGGTGATTTTTGCGAAGTGCCTACCTGTAGATTTTGGCCTCTAGCTCAGCCGGCACCTAGGGAAACCTACCAAACCTGTGCATTTCTGAAAACTATAGACATAGGGGAATCCAAGATGGGGTGACTTGTGGGGCTCGGACCAGGTTCTGTTACCCATAATCCTTTGCAAACCTCAAAATTTGGCTAAAAAAACGCATGTTCCTCACATTTCTGTGGCAGAAAGTTCTGGAATCTGAGAGGAGCCACAAATTTCCTTCCACCCAGCGTTCGCCCAAGTCTCCCGATAAAAATGATACCTCACTTGTGTGGGTAGGCCTAGCGCCCGCGACAGGAAACGCCCCAAAGCGCAACGTGGACACATCCAATTTTTTTAAAGTAAACAGAGGTGATTTTTGCGAAGTGCCTACCTGTAGATTTTGGCCTCTAGCTCAGCCGGCACCTTAGGAAACCTACCAAACCTGTGCATTTCTAAAAACTAGAGACCTAGGGGAATCCAAGATGGGGTGACTTGTGGGGCTCGGACCAGGTTCTGTTACTCAGAATTCTTTGAAAACCTCAAAATTTGGCTAAAAAAACACATGTTCCTCACATTTCTGTGGCAGAAAGTTCTGGAATCTGAGAGGAGCTACAAATTTCCTTCCACCCAGCGGTCCCCCAAGTCTCCCGATAAAAATGATACCTCACTTGTGTGGGTAGGCCAAGCGCCCGCGACAGGAAACAACCCAAAGCGCAACGTGGACACATCCAATTTTTTTAAAGAAAACAGAGGTGATTTTTGCGAAGTGCCTACCTGTAGATTTTGGCCTCTAGCTCAGCCGGCACCTAGGGAAACCTACCAAACCTGTGCATTTCTGAAAACTATAGACATAGGGGAATCCAAGATGGGGTGACTTGTGAGGCTCGGACCAGGTTCTGTTACCCAGAATCCTTTGCAAACCTCAAAATTTGGCTAAAAAAACACATGTTCCTCACATTTCTGTGGCAGAAAGTTCTGGAATCTGAGAGGAGCCACAAATTTCCTTCCACCCAGAGTTCCCCCAAGTCTCCCGATAAAAATAATACCTCACTTGTGTAGGTAGGCCTAGCGCCCGCGACAGGAAACGCCCCAAAGCGCAACGTGGACACATCCAATTTTTGGAAAGAAAACAGAGGTGATTTTTGCAAAGTGCCTACCTGTAGATTTTGGCCTATAGCTCAGCCGGCACCTAGGGAAACCTACCAAACCTGTGCATTTCTGAAAACTAGAGACATAGGGGAATCCAAGATGGGGTGACTTGTGGGGCTCGGACCAAGTTCTGTTACCCAGAATCCTTTGCAAACCTCAAAATTTGGCTAAAAAAACACATGTTCCTCATATTTCTGTGGCAGAAAGTTCTGGAATCTGAGAGGAGCCACAAATTTCCTTCCACCCAGCGTTCCCCCAAGTCTCCCGATAAAAATGATACCTCACTTGTGTGGGTAGGCCTAGCACCCGCGACAGGAAACGCCCCAAAGCGCAACGTGGACACATCCAATTTTTTGAAAGAAAACAGAGGTGATTTTTGCGAAGTGCCTACCTGTAGATTTTGGCCTCTAGCTCAGCCGGCACCGAGGGAAACCTACCAAACCTGTGCATTTCTGTAAACTAGAGACCTAGGGGAATCCAAGATGGGGTGACTTGTGGGGCTCGGACCAGGTTCTGTTACCCAGAATCCTTTGCAAACCTCAAAATTTGGCTAAAAAAACACATGTTCCTCACATTTCTGTCGCAGAAAGTTCTGGAATCTGAGAGGAGCCACAAATTTCCTTCCACCCAGCGTTCCCCCAAGTCTCCCGATAAAAATAATACCTCACTTGTGTAGGTAGGCCTAGCGCCCGCGACAGGAAACGCCCCAAAGCGCAAAGTAGACACATCCAATTTTTTGAAAGAAAACAGAGGTGATTTTTGCGAAGTGCCTACCTGTAGATTTTGGCCTCTAGCTCAGCCGGCACCTAGGGAAACCTACCAAACCTGTGCATTTCTGTAAACTAGAGACATAGGGGAATCCAAGATGGGGTGACTTGTGGGGCTCGGACCAGGTTCTGTTACCCAGAAACCTTTGCAAACCTCAACATTTGGCTAAATAAACACATGTTCCTCATATTTCTGTGGCAGAAAGTTCTGGAATCTGAGAGGAGCCACAAATTTCCTTCCACCCAGCGTTCCCCCAAGTCTCCCGATAAAAATGATACCTCACTTGTGTGGGTAGGCCTAGCGCCCGCGACAGGAAACGCCCCAAAGCGCAACGTGGACACATCCAATTTTTTGAAAGTAAACAGAGGTGATTTTTGCGAAGTGCCTACCTGTAGATTTTGGCCTCTAGCTCAGCCGGCACCTAGGGAAACCTACCAAACCTGTGCATTTCTAAAATCTAGAGACCTAGGGGAATCCAAGATGGGGTGACTTGTGGGGCTCGGACCAGGTTCTGTTACCCAGAATCCTTTGCAAACCTCAAAATTTGGCTAAAAAAACACATGTTCCTCACATTTCTGTGGCAGAAAGTTCTGGAATCTGAGAGGAGCCACAAATTTCCTTCCACCCAGCGTTCCCCCAAGTCTCCCGATAAAAATGATACCTCACTTGTGTGGGTAGGCCTAGCGCCCGCGACAGGAAACGCCCCAAAGCGCAACGTGGACACATCCAATTTTTTGAAAGAAAACAAAGGTGATTTTTGCGAAGTGCCTACCTGTAGATTTTGGCCTCTATCTCAGCCGGCACCTAGGGAAACCTACCAAACCTGTGCATTTCTGAAAACTAGAGACATAGGGGAATCCAAGATGGGTGACTTGTGGGGCTCGGACCAGGTTCTGTTACCCAGAATCCTTTGCAAACCTCAAAATTTGGCTAAAAAAACACTTGTTCCTCACATTTCTGTGGCAGAAAGTTCTGGAATCTGAGAGGAGCCACAAATTTCCTTCCACCCAGCGTTCCCCCAAGTCCCCGATAAAAATAATACCTCACTTGTGTAGGTAGGCCTAGCGCCCGCGACAGGAAACGCCCCAAAGCGCAAAGTAGACACATCCAATTCTTTAAAGAAAACAGAGGTGATTTTTGCGAAGTGCCTACCTGTAGATTTTGGCCTCTAGCTCAGCCGGCACCTAGGGAAACCTACCAAACCTGTGCATTTCTAAAATCTAGAGACCTAGGGGAATCCAAGATGGGGTGACTTGTGGGGCTCGGACCAGGTTCTGTTACCCAGAATCCTTTGAAAACCTCAACATTTGGCTAAAAAAACACATGTTCCTCACATTTCTGTGGCAGAAAGTTCTGGAATCTGAGAGGAGCTACAAATTTCCTTCCACCCAGCGGTCCCCCAAGTCTCCCGATAAAAATGATACCTCACTTGTGTGGGTAGGCCAAGCGCCCGCGACAGGAAACAACCCAAAGCGCAACGTGGACACATCCAATTTTTTTAAAGAAAACAGAGGTGATTTTTGCGAAGTGCCTACCTGTAGATTTTGGCCTCTAGCTCAGCCGGCACCTAGGGAAACCTACCAAACCTGTGCATTTCTGAAAACTATAGACATAGGGGAATCCAAGATGGGGTGACTTGTGGGGCTCGGACCAGGTTCTGTTACCCAGAATCCTTTGCAAACCTCAAAATTTGGCTAAAAAAACACATGTTCCTCACATTTCTGTGGCAGAAAGTTCTGGAATCTGAGAGGAGCCACAAATTTCCTTCCACCCAGAGTTCCCCCAAGTCTCCCGATAAAAATAATACCTCACTTGTGTAGGTAGGCCTAGCGCCCGCGACAGGAAACGCCCCAAAGCGCAACGTGGACACATCCAATTTTTGGAAAGAAAACAGAGGTGATTTTTGCAAAGTGCCTACCTGTAGATTTTGGCCTATAGCTCAGCCGGCACCTAGGGAAACCTACCAAACCTGTGCATTTCTGAAAACTAGAGACATAGGGGAATCCAAGATGGGGTGACTTGTGAGGCTCGGACCAGGTTCTGTTACCCAGAATCCTTTGCAAACCTCAAAATTTGGCTAAAAAAACACATGTTCCTCATATTTCTGTGGCAGAAAGTTCTGGAATCTGAGAGGAGCCACAAATTTCCTTCCACCCAGCGTTCCCCCAAGTCTCCCGATAAAAATGATACCTCACTTGTGTGGGTAGGCCTAGCACCCGCGACAGGAAACGCCCCAAAGCGCAACGTGGACACATCCAATTTTTTGAAAGAAAACAGAGGTGATTTTTGCGAAGTGCCTACCTGTAGATTTTGGCATCTAGCTCAGCCGGCACCGAGGGAAACCTACCAAACCTGTGCATTTCTGTAAACTAGAGACCTAGGGGAATCCAAGATGGGGTGACTTGTGGGGCTCGGACCAGGTTCTGTTACCCAGAATCCTTTGCAAACCTCAAAATTTGGCTAAAAAAACACATGTTCCTCACATTTCTGTCGCAGAAAGTTCTGGAATCTGAGAGGAGCCACAAATTTCCTTCCACCCAGCGTTCCCCCAAGTCTCCCGATAAAAATAATACCTCACTTGTGTAGGTAGGCCTAGCGCCCGCGACAGGAAACGCCCCAAAGCGCAAAGTAGACACATCCAATTTTTTGAAAGAAAACAGAGGTGATTTTTCCGAAGTGCCTACCTGTAGATTTTGGCCTCTAGCTCAGCCGGCACCTAGGGAAACCTACCAAACCTGTGCATTTCTGTAAACTAGAGACATAGGGGAATCCAAGATGGGGTGACTTGTGGGGCTCGGACCAGGTTCTGTTACCCAGAAACCTTTGCAAACCTCAACATTTGGCTAAATAAACACATGTTCCTCATATTTCTGTGGCAGAAAGTTCTGGAATCTGAGAGGAGCCACAAATTTCCTTCCACCCAGCGTTCCCCCAAGTCTCCCGATAAAAATGATACCTCACTTGTGTGGGTAGGCCTAGCGCCCGCGACAGGAAACGCCCCAAAGCGCAACGTGGACACATCCAATTTTTTGAAAGTAAACAGAGGTGATTTTTGCGAAGTGCCTACCTGTAGATTTTGGCCTCTAGCTCAGCCGGCACCTAGGGAAACCTACCAAACCTGTGCATTTCTAAAATCTAGAGACCTAGGGGAATCCAAGATGGGGTGACTTGTGGGGCTCGGACCAGGTTCCGTTACCCAGAATCCTTTGCAAACCTCAAAATTTGGCTAAATAAACACATGTTCCTCATATTTCTGTGGCAGAAAGTTCTGGAATCTGAGAGGAGCCACACATTTCCTTCCACCCAGCGTTCCCCCAAGTCTCCCGATAAAAATAATACCTCACTTGTGTAGGTAGGCCTAGCGCCCGCGACAGGAAACGCCCCAAAGCGCAAAGTGGACACATCCAATTTTTTGAAAGAAAACAGAGGTGATTTTTGCGAAGTGCCTACCTGTAGATTTTGGCCTCTATCTCAGCCGGCACCTAGGGAAACCTACCAAACCTGTGCATTTCTGAAAACTAGAGACATAGGGGAATCCAAGATGGGGTGACTTGTGGGGCTCGGACCAGGTTCTGTTACCCAGAATCCTTTGCAAACCTCAAAATTTGGCTAAAAAAACACTTGTTCCTCACATTTCTGTGGCAGAAAGTTCTGGAATCTGAGAGGAGCCACAAATTTCCTTCCACCCAGCGTTCCCCCAAGTCCCCGATAAAAATAATACCTCACTTGTGTAGGTAGGCCTAGCGCCCGCGACAGGAAACGCCCCAAAGCGCAAAGTAGACACATCCAATTCTTTTAAAGAAAACAGAGGTGATTTTTGCGAAGTGCCTACCTGTAGATTTTGGCCTCTAGCTCAGCCGGCACCTAGGGAAACCTACCAAACCTGTGCATTTCTGAAAACTAGAGACATTGGGGAATCCAAGATGGCGTGACTTGTGGGGCTCGGACCAGGTTCTGTTACCCAGAATCCTTTGCAAACCTCAAAATTTGGCTAAATAAACACATGTTCCTCATATTTCTGTGGCAGAAAGTTCTGGAATCTGAGAGGAGCCACAAATTTCCTTCCACCCAGCGTTCCCCCAAGTCTCCCGATAAAAATAATACCTCACTTGTGTAGGTAGGCCTAGCGCCCGCGACAGGAAACGCCCCAAAGCGCAAAGTGGACACATCCAATTTTTTTAAAGAAAACAGAGGTGATTTTTGCGAAGTGCCTACCTGTAGATTTTGGCCTCTATCTCAGCCGGCACCTAGGGAAACCTACCAAACCTGTGCATTTCTGAAAACTAGAGACATAGGGGAATCCAAGATGGGGTGACTTGTGGGGCTCGGACCAGGCTCTGTTACCCAGAATCCTTTGCAAACCTCAAAATTTGGCTAAAAAAACACTTGTTCCTCACATTTCTGTGGCAGAAAGTTCTGGAATCTGAGAGGAGCCACAAATTTCCTTCCACCCAGCGTTCCCCCAAGTCTCCCGATAAAAATGATACCTCACTTGTGTGGGTAGGCCTAATGCCCGCGACAGGAAAAACCCCAAAGCGCAACGTGGACACATCCAATTTTTGGAAAGTAAACAGAGGGGATTTTTACGAAGTGCCTACCTGTAGATTTTGGCCTCTAGCTCAGCCGGCACCTAGGGAAACCTACCAAACCTGTGCATTTCTAAAAACTAGAGACCTAGGGGAATCCAAGATGGGGAGACTTGTGGGGCTCGGACCAGGTTCTGTTACCCAGAATCCTTTGCAAACCTCAAAATTTGGCTAAAAAAACACATGTTCCTCACATTTCTGTGGCAGAAAGTTCCGGAATCTGAGAGGAGCTACAAATTTCCTTCCACCCAGCGTTCCCCCAAGTCTCCCAATAAAAATGATACCTCACACTTGTGTGGGTAGGCCTAGCGCCCGCGACAGGAAAAACCCCAAAGCGCAACGTGGACACATCCAATTTTTGGAAAGTAAACAGAGGGGATTTTTACGAAGTGCCTACCTGTAGATTTTAGCCTCTAGCTCAGCCGGCACCTAGGGAAACCTACCAAACCTGTGCATTTCTGAAAACTAGAGACATAGGGGAATCCAAGATGGGGTGACTTGTGGGGTTCGGACCAGGTTCCGTTACCCAGAATAATTTGCAAACCTCAAAATTTGGCTAAATAAACACATGTTCCTCATATTTCTGTGGCAGAAAGTTCTGGAATCTGAGAGGAGCCACAAATTTCCTTCCACCCAGCTTTCCCCCAAGTCTCCCCATAAAAATGATACCTCACTTGTGTGGGTAGGCCTAGCGCCCGCGACAGGAAACGCCCCAAAGCGCAACGTGGACACATCCAATTTTTTGAAAGAAAACAAAGGTGATTTTTGCGAAGTGCCTACCTGTAGATTTAGGCCTCTAGCTCAGCCGGCACCTAGGGAAACCTACCAAACCTGTGCATTTCTGAAAACTAGAGACCTAGGGGAATCCAAGATGGGGTGACTTGTGGGGCTCGGACCAGGTTCTGTTACCCAGAATCCTTTGCAAACCTCAAAATGTGGCTAAAAAAACACATGTTCCTCACATTTCTGTGGCAGAAAGTTCTGGAATCTGAGAGGAGCCACAAATGTCCTTCCACCCAGAGTTCCCCCAAGTCTCCCAATAAAAATAATACCTCACTTGTGTAGGTAGGCCTAGCGCCCGCGACAGGAAACGCCCCAAAGCGCAACGTGGACACATCCAATTTTTTGAAAGAAAACAGAGGTGATTTTTGCAAAGTGCCTACCTGTAGATTTTGGCCTATAGCTCAGCCGGCACCTAGGGAAACCTACCAAACCTGTGCATTTCTGAAAACTAGAGACATAGGGGAATCCAAGATGGGGTGACTTGTGGGGCTCGGACCAGGTTCTGTTACCCAGAATCCTTTGCAAACCTCAAAATTTGGCTAAAAAAACACATGTTCCTCACATTTCTGTGGCAGAAGTTCTGGAATCTAAGAGGAGCCACAAATTTCCTTCCACCCAGCGTTCCCCCAAGTCTCCCGATAAAAATGATACCTCACTTGTGTGGGTAGGCCTAGCGCCCGCGACAGGAAACGCCCCAAAGCGCAACGTGGACACATCCAATTTTTTGAAAGAAAACAGAGGTAATTTTTGCAAAGTGCCTACCTGTAGATTTTGGCCTCTAGCTCAGCCGGCACCTAGGGAAACCTACCAAACCTGTGCATTTCTGAAAACTAGAGACATAGGGGAATCCAAGATGGGGTGACTTGTGGGGCTCGGACCAGGTTCTGTTACCCAGAATCCTTTGCAAACCTCAAAATTTGGCTAAAAAAACGCATGTTCCTCACATTTCTGTGGCAGAAAGTTCTGGAATCTGAGAGTAGCCACAACTTTCCTTCCTCCCAGCTTTGCCCCAAGTCTCCCGATAAAAATGATACCTCACTTGTGTGGGTAGGCCTAGCGCCCGCGACAGGAAACGCCCCAAAGCACAACATGGACACATCCAATTTTTTGAAAGAAAACACAGGTGATTTTTGCAAAGTGCCTACCTGAAGATTTTGGCCTCTAGCTCAGCCGGCACCTAGGGAAACCTACCGAAACCTGTGCATTTCTGAAAACTAGAGACCGAGGGGAATCCAAGATGGGGTGACTTGTGGGGATCGGACCAGGTTCTGTTACCCAGAATCCTTTGCAAACCTCAAAATATGGCTTAAAAAAACACATGTTCCTCACATTTCTGTCGCAGAAAGTTCTGGAATCTTAGAAGAGCCACAAATTTCCTTTCACCCAGCGTTCCCCCAAGTCTCCCGATAAAAATAATACCTCACTTGTGTAGGTAGGCCTAGCGCCCGCGACAGGAAACGCCCCAAAGCGCAAAGTGGACACATCCAATTTTTTGAAAGAAAACAGAGGTGATTTTTGCAAAGTGCCTACCTGTAGATTTTGGCCTATAGCTCAGCCGGCACCTAGGGAAACCTACCAAACCTGTGCATTTCTGAAAACTAGAGACATAGGGGAATCCAAGATGGGGTTACTTGTGGGGCTCGGACCAGGTTCTGTTACCCAGAATCCTTTGCAAACCTCAAAATTTGGCTAAAAAAACACATGTTCCTCATATTTCTGTGGCAGAAAGTTCTGGAATCTGAGAGGAGCCACAAATTTCCTTCCACCCAGCGTTCCCCCAAGTCTCCCGATAAAAATGATACCTCACTTGTGTGGGTAGGCCTAACGCCCGCGACAGGAAATGCCCCAAAGCGCAACGTGGACACATCCAATTTTTTGAAAGTAAACAGAGGTGATTTTTGCGAAGTGCCTACCTGTAGATTTCGGCCTCTAGCTCAGCCGGCACCTAGGGAAACCTACCAAACCTGTGCATTTCTGAAAACTATAGACATAGGGGAATCCAAGATGGGGTGACTTGGGGGCTCGGACCAGGTTCTGTTACCCAGAATCCTTTGCAAACCTCAAAATTTGGCTAAAAAAACACATGTTCCTCACATTTCTGTGGCAGAAAGTTCTGGAATCTGAGAGGAGCCACAGATTTCCTTCCACCCAGCGTTCCCCCAAGTCTCCCGATAAAAATGATACCTCACTTGTGTGGGTAGGCCTAGCGCCCGCAACAGGAAACGCCCCAAAGCGCAACGTGGACACATCCAATTTTTTGAAAGAAAACAGAGGTGATTTTTGCGAAGTGCCTACCTGTAGATTTTGGCCTCTAGCTCAGCCGGCACCTAGGGAAACCTACCAAACCTGTGCATTTCTGAAAACTATAGACATAGGGGAATCCAAGATGGGGTGACTTGTGGGGCTCGGACCAGGTTCTGTTACCCAGAATCCTTTGCAAACCTCAAAATTTGGCTAAAAAAACACATGTTCCTCACATTTCTGTGGCAGAAAGTTCTGGAATCTGAGAGGAGCCACAAATTTCCTTCCACCCAGCGTTCCCCCAAGTCTCCCGATAAAAATGATACCTCACTTGTGTGGGTAGGCCTAGCGCCCGCGACAGGAAACGCCCCAAAGCGCAATGTGGAACATCCAATTTTTTGAAAGAAAACAGAGGTTATTTTTGCGAAGTGCCTACCTGTAGATTTTGGTCTCTAGCTCAGCCGGCACCTAGGGAAACCTACCAAACCTGTGCATTTCTGAAAACTAGAGACCTAGGGGAATCCAAGATGGCCTGACTTGTGGGGCTCGGACCAGGTTCCGTTACCCAGAATCCTTTGCAAACCTCAAAATTTGGGTAAAAAAGCACATGTTCCTCACATTTCTGTGGCAGAAAGTTCTGGAATCTGAGAGGAGCCACAAATTTCCTTCCACCCAGCGTTCCCCCAAGTCTCCCGATAAAAATGATACCTCACTTGTGTGGGTAGGCCTAGCGCCCGCGACAGGAAACGCCCCAAAGCACAACATGGACACATCCAATTTTTTGAAAGAAAACAGAGGTGATTTTTGCGAAGTGCCTACCTGTAGATTTTGGCCTCTAGCTCAGCCGGCACCTAGGGAAACCTACCAAACCTGTGCATTTATGAAAACTAGAGACCTAGGGAAATCCAAGATGGGGTGACTTGTGGGGCTCGGACTAGGTTCTGTTACCCAGAATCCTTTGCAAACCTCAAAATTTGGCTAAAAAAACACATGTTCCTCACATTTCTGTGGCAGAAAGTTCTGGAATCTGAGAGGAGCCACAAATTTCCTTCCACCCAGCGTTCCCCCAAGTCTCCCGATAAAAATAATACCTCACTTGTGTAGGTAGGCCTAGCGCCCGCGACAGGAAACACCCCAAAGCGCAACGTGGACACATCCAATTTTTTGAAAGAAAACAGAGGTGATTTTTGCGAAGTGCCTACCTGTAGATTTTGGCCTCTAGCTCAGCCGGCACCTAGGGAAACCTACCAAACCTGTGCATTTCTGAAAACTAGAGACCTGGGGGAATCCAAGATGGCCTGACTTGTGGGGCTCGGACCAGGTTCCGTTACCCAGAATCCTTTGCAAACCTCAAAATTTGGCTAAAAAAACACATGTTCCTCACATTTCTGTGGCAGAAAGTTCTGGAATCTGAGAGGAGCCACAAATTTCCTTCCACCCAGCGTTCCCCCAAGTCTCCCGATAAAAATGATACCTCACTTGTGTGGGTAGGCCTAGCGCCCGCGACAGGAAACGCCCCAAAGCACAACATGGACACATCCAATTTTTTGAAAGAAAACAGAGGTTATTTTTGCGAAGTGCCTACCTGTAGATTTTGGTCTCTAGCTCAGCCGGCACCTAGGGAAACCTACCAAACCTGTGCATTTCTGAAAACTAGAGACCTAGGGGAATCCAAGATGGCCTGACTTGGGGGCTCGGACCAGGTTCCGTTACCCAGAATCCTTTGCAAACCTCAAAATTTGGCTAAAAAAACACATGTTCCTCACATTTCTGTGGCAGAAAGTTCTGGAATCTTAGAGGAGCCATAAATTTCCTTCCACCCAGCGTTCCCCCAAGTCTCCCGATAAAAATAATACCTCACTTGTGTAGGTAGGCCTAGCGCCCGCGACAGGAAACGCCCCAAAGCGCAAAGTGGACACATCCAATTTTTTGAAAGAAAACAGAGGTGATTTTTGCAAAGTGCCTACCTGTAGATTTTGGCCTATAGCTCAGCCGGCACCTAGGGAAACCTACCAAACCTGTGCATTTCTGAAAACTAGAGACCTAGGGGAATCCAAGATAGGGTGACTTGTGGGGCTCGGACCAGGTTCTGTTACCCAGAATCCTTTGCAAACCTCAAAATTTGGCTAAAAAAACACATGTTCCTCACATTTCTGTGGCAGAAAGTTCTGGAATCTGAGAGGAGCCACAAATTTCCTTCCACCCAGCGTTCCCCCAAGTCTCCCGATAAAAATAATACCTCACTTGTGTGGGTAGGCCTAGCGCCCGCGACAGGAAATGCCCCAAAGCGCAACGTGGACACATCCAATTTTTTGAAAGAAAACAGAGGTTATTTTTGCGAAGTGCCTACCTGTAGATTTTGGTCTCTAGCTCAGCCGGCACCTAGGGAAGCCTACCAAACCTGTGCATTTCTGAAAACTAGAGACCTAGGGGAATCCAAGATGGCCTGACTTGGGGGCTCGGACCAGGTTCCGTTACCCAGAATCCTTTGCAAACCTCAAAATTTGGCTAAAAAAACACATGTTCCTCACATTTCTGTGGCAGAAAGTTCTGGAATCTTAGAGGAGCCACAAATTTCCTTCCACCCAGCGTTCCCCCAAGTCTCCCGATAAAAATACCTCACTTGTGTAGGTAGGCCTAGCGCCCGCGACAGGAAACGCCCCAAAGCGCAAAGTGGACACATCCAATTTTTTGAAAGAAAACAGAGGTGATTTTTGCAAAGTGCCTACCTGTAGATTTTGGCCTATAGCTCAGCCGGCACCTAGGGAAACCTACCAAACCTGTGCATTTCTGAAAACTAGAGACATAGGGGAATCCAAGATGGGGTGACTTGTGGGGCTCGGACCAGGTTCTGTTACCCAGAATCCTTTGCAAACCTCAAAATTTGGCTAAAAAAACACATGTTCCTCACATTTCTGTGGCAGAAAGTTCTGGAACCTGAGAGGAGCCACAAATTTCCTTCCACCCAGCGTTCCCCCAAGTCTCCCGATAAAAATGATACCTCACTTGTGTGGGTAGGCCTAGCGCCCGCAACAGGAAACGCCCCAAAGCGCAACGTGGACACATCAAATTTTTTGAAAGAAAACAGAGGGGATTTTTGCGAAGTGCCTACCTGTAGATTTTGGCCTCTAGCTCAGCCGGCACCTAGGGAAACCTACCAAACCTGTGCATTTCTGAAAACTATAGACATAGGGGAATCTAAGATGGGGTGACTTGTGGGGCTCGGACCAGGTTCTGTTACCCAGAATCCTTTGCAAACCTCAAAATTTGGCTAAAGAAACGCATGTTCCTCACATTTCTGTGGCAGAAAGTTCTGGAATCTGAGAGGAGCCACAAATTTCCTTCCACCCAGCGTTCCCCCAAGTCTCCCGATAAAAATGATACCTCACTTGTGTGGGTAGGCCTAGCGCCCGCGACAGGAAACGCCCCCAAGCACAACATGGACACATCCAATTTTTTGAAAGAAAACAAAGGTGATTTTTGCGAAGTGCCTACCTGTAGATTTTGGCCTCTAGCTCAGCCGGCACCTAGGGAAACGTACCAAACCTGTGCATTTCTGAAAACTAGAGACCTACGGGAATCCAAGATGGCCTGACTTGTGGGGCTCGGACCAGGTTCCGTTACCCAGAATCCTTTGCAAACCTCAAAATTTGGCTAAAAAAACACATGTTCCTCACATTTCTGTGGCAGAAAGTTCTGGAATCTGAGAGGAGCCACAAATTTCCTTCCACCCAGCGTTCCCCCAAGTCTCCCGATAAAAATGATACCTCACTTGTGTGGGTAGGCCTAGCGCCCGCAACAGGAAACGCCCCAAAGCGCAACGTGGACACATCCAATTTTTTGAAAGAAAACAGAGGTGATTTTTGCGAAGTGCCTACCTGTAGATTTTGTTCTCTAGCTCAGCCGGCACCTAGGGAAACCTACCAAACCTGTGCATTTCTGAAAACTATAGACATAGGGGAATCCAAGATGGGGTGACTTGTGGGGCTCGGACCAGGTTCTGTTACCCAGAATCCTTTGCAAACCTCAAAATTTGGCTAAAAAAACACATGTTCCTCACATTTCTGTGGCAGAAAGTTCTGGAATCTGAGAGGAGCCACCAATTTCCTTCCACCCAGCGTTCCCCCAAGTCTCCCGATAAAAATGATACCTCACTTGTGTGGGTAGGCCTAGCGCCCGCGACAGGAAACGCCCCAAAGCGCAATGTGGACACATCCAATTTTTTGAAAGAAAACAGAGGTTATTTTTGCGAAGTGCCTACCTGTAGATTTTGGTCTCTAGCTCAGCCGGCACCTAGGGAAACCTACCAAACCTGTGCATTTCTGAAAACTAGAGACCTAGGGGAATCCAAGATGGCCTGACTTGTGGGGCTCGGACCAGGTTCCGTTACCCAGAATCCTTTGCAAACCTCAAAATTTGGCTAAAAAAACACATGTTCCTCACATTTCTGTGGCAGAAAGTTCTGGAATCTGAGAGGAGCCACAAATTTCCTTCCAACCAGCGTTCCCCCAAGTCTCCCGATAAAAATGATACCTCACTTGTGTGGGTAGGCCTAGCGCCGGCGACAGGAAACGCCCCAAAGCACAACATGGACACATCCAATTTTTTTAAAGAAAACAGAGGTGATTTTTGCGAAGTGCCTACCTGTAGATTTTGGCCTCTAGCTCAGCCGGCACCTAGGGAAACCTACCAAACCTGTGCATTTCTGAAAACTAGAGACATAGGGGAATCCAAGATGGGGTGACTTGTGGGGCTCGGACCAGGTTCTGTTACCCAGAATCCTTTGCAAACCTCAAAATTTGGCTAAAAAAACACATGTTCCTCACATTTCTTTGGCAGAAAGTTCTGGAATCTGAGAGGAGCCACAAATTTCCTTCCACCCAGCGTTCCCCCAAGTCTCCCGATAAAAATAATACCTCACTTGTGTAGGTAGGCCTAGCGCCCGCGACAGGAAACACCCCAAAGCGCAACGTGGACACATCCAATTTTTTGAAAGAAAACAGAGGTGATTTTTGCGAAGTGCCTACCTGTAGATTTTGGCCTCTAGCTCAGCCGGCACCTAGGGAAACCTACCAAACCTGTGCATTTCTGAAAACTAGAGATATAGGGGAATCCAAGATGGCCTGACTTGTGGGGCTCGGACCAGGTTCTGTTACCCAGAATCCTTTGCAAACCTCAAAATTTGGCTAAAAAAACACATGTTCCTCACATTTCTGTGGCAGAAAGTTCTGGAATCTGAGAGGAGCCACAAATTTCCTTCCACCCAGCGTTCCCCCAAGTCTCCCGATAAAAATGATACCTCACTTGTGTGGGTAGGCCTAGCGCCCGCGACAGGAAACGCCCCAAAGCGCAATGTGGACACATCCAATTTTTTGAAAGAAAACAGAGGTTATTTTTGCGAAGTGCCTACCTGTAGATTTTGGCCTCTAGCTCAGCCGGCACCTAGGGAAACCTACCAAACCTGTGCATTTCTGAAAACTAGAGACATAGGGGAATCCAAGATGGGGTGACTTGTGGGGCTCGGACCAGGTTCTGTTACCCAGAATCCTTTGCAAACCTCAAAATTTGGCTAAAAAAACACTTGTTCCTCACATTTCTGTGGCAGAAAGTTCTGGAATCTGAGAGGAGCCACAAATTTCCTTCCACCCAGCGTTCCCCCAAGTCTCCCGATAAAAATGATACCTCACTTGTGTGGGTAGGCCTAGCGCCCGCGACAGGAAAAACCCCAAAGCGCAACGTGGACACATCCAATTTTTGGAAAGTAAACAGAGGGGATTTTTACGAAGTGCCTACCTGTAGATTTTGGCCTCTAGCTCAGCCGGCACCTAGGGAAACCTACCAAACCTGTGCATTTCTAAAAACTAGAGACCTAGGGGAATCCAAGATGGGGAGACTTGTGGGGCTCGGACCAGGTTCTGTTACCCAGAATCCTTTGCAAACCTCAAAATTTGGCTAAAAAAACACATGTTCCTCACATTTCTGTGGCAGAAAGTTCCGGAATCTGAGAGGAGCTACAAATTTCCTTCCACCCAGCGTTCCCCCAAGTCTCCCGATAAAAATGATACCTCACACTTGTGTGGGTAGGCCTAGCGCCCGCGACAGGAAAAACCCCAAAGCGCAACGTGGACACATCCAATTTTTGGAAAGTAAACAGAGGGGATTTTTACGAAGTGCCTACCTGTAGATTTTAGCCTCTAGCTCAGCCGGCACCTAGGGAAACCTACCAAACCTGTGCATTTCTGAAAACTAGAGACATAGGGGAATCCAAGATGGGGTGACTTGTGGGGTTCGGACCAGGTTCCGTTACCCAGAATAATTTGCAAACCTCAAAATTTGGCTAAATAAACACATGTTCCTCATATTTCTGTGGCAGAAAGTTCTGGAATCTGAGAGGAGCCACAAATTTCCTTCCACCCAGCGTTCCCCCAAGTCTCCCGATAAAAATGATACCTCACTTGTGTGGGTAGGCCTAGCGCCCGCGACAGGAAACGCCCCAAAGCGCAACGTGGACACATCCAATTTTTTGAAAGAAAACAAAGGTGATTTTTGCGATGTGCCTACCTGTAGATTTAGGCCTCTAGCTCAGCCGGCACCTATGGAAACCTACCAAACCTGTGCATTTCTGAAAACTAGAGACCTAGGGGAATCCAAGATGGGGTGACTTGTGGGGCTCGGACCAGGTTCTGTTACCCAGAATCCTTTGCAAACCTCAAAATGTGGCTAAAAAAACACATGTTCCTCACATTTCTGTGGCAGAAAGTTCTGGAATCTGAGAGGAGCCACAAATTTCCTTCCACCCAGCGTTCCCCCAAGTCTCCCGATAAAAATGATACCTCACTTGTGTGGGTAGGCCTAGCGCCCGCGACAGGAAAAACCCCAAAGCGCAACGTGGACACATCCAATTTTTGGAAAGTAAACAGAGGGGATTTTTACGAAGTGCCTACCTGTAGATTTTGGCCTCTAGCTCAGCCGGCACCTAGGGAAACCTACCAAACCTGTGCATTTCTAAAAACTAGAGACCTAGGGGAATCCAAGATGGGGAGACTTGTGGGGCTCGGACCAGGTTCTGTTACCCAGAATCCTTTGCAAACCTCAAAATTTGGCTAAAAAAACACATGTTCCTCACATTTCTGTGGCAGAAAGTTCCGGAATCTGAGAGGAGCTACAAATTTCCTTCCACCCAGCGTTCCCCCAAGTCTCCCGATAAAAATGATACCTCACACTTGTGTGGGTAGGCCTAGCGCCCGCGACAGGAAAAACCCCAAAGCGCAACGTGGACACATCCAATTTTTGGAAAGTAAACAGAGGGGATTTTTACGAAGTGCCTACCTGTAGATTTTAGCCTCTAGCTCAGCCGGCACCTAGGGAAACCTACCAAACCTGTGCATTTCTGAAAACTAGAGACATAGGGGAATCCAAGATGGGGTGACTTGTGGGGTTCGGACCAGGTTCCGTTACCCAGAATAATTTGCAAACCTCAAAATTTGGCTAAATAAACACATGTTCCTCATATTTCTGTGGCAGAAAGTTCTGGAATCTGAGAGGAGCCACAAATTTCCTTCCACCCAGCTTTCCCCCAAGTCTCCCCATAAAAATGATACCTCACTTGTGTGGGTAGGCCTAGCGCCCGCGACAGGAAACGCCCCAAAGCGCAACGTGGACACATCCAATTTTTTGAAAGAAAACAAAGGTGATTTTTGCGAAGTGCCTACCTGTAGATTTAGGCCTCTAGCTCAGCCGGCACCTATGGAAACCTACCAAACCTGTGCATTTCTGAAAACTAGAGACCTAGGGGAATCCAAGATGGGGTGACTTGTGGGGCTCGGACCAGGTTCTGTTACCCAGAATCCTTTGCAAACCTCAAAATGTGGCTAAAAAAACACATGTTCCTCACATTTCTGTGGCAGAAAGTTCTGGAATCTGAGAGGAGCCACAAATTTCCTTCCACCCAGAGTTCCCTCAAGTCTCCCAATAAAAATAATACCTCACTTGTGTAGGTAGGCCTAGCGCCCGCGACAGGAAACGCCCCAAAGCGCAACGTGGACACATCCAATTTTTTGAAAGAAAACAGAGGTGATTTTTGCAAAGTGCCTACCTGTAGATTTTGGCCTATAGCTCAGCCGGCACCTAGGGAAACCTACCAAACCTGTGCATTTCTGAAAACTAGAGACATAGGGGAATCCAAGATGGGGTGACTTGTGGGGCTCGGACCAGGTTCT
This sequence comes from Pleurodeles waltl, assembly GCF_031143425.1. Taxonomy (NCBI): domain Eukaryota; kingdom Metazoa; phylum Chordata; class Amphibia; order Caudata; family Salamandridae; genus Pleurodeles; species Pleurodeles waltl. The sequence continues at coordinate 839,615,259 of NC_090439.1, read as the reverse complement.
GTTACCCAGAATCCTTTGCAAACCTCAAAATTTGGCTAAAAAAACACATGTTCCTCACATTTCTGTGGCAGAAGTTCTGGAATCTAAGAGGAGCCACAAATTTCCTTCCACCCAGCGTTCCCCCAAGTCTCCCGATAAAAATGATACCTCACTTGTGTGGGTAGGCCTAGCGCCCGCGACAGGAAACGCCCCAAAGCGCAACGTGGACACATCCAATTTTTTGAAAGAAAACAGAGGTAATTTTTGCAAAGTGCCTACCTGTAGATTTTGGCCTCTAGCTCAGCCGGCACCTAGGGAAACCTACCAAACCTGTGCATTTCTGAAAACTAGAGACATAGGGGAATCCAAGATGGGGTGACTTGTGGGGCTCGGACCAGGTTCTGTTACCCAGAATCCTTTGCAAACCTCAAAATTTGGCTAAAAAAACGCATGTTCCTCACATTTCTGTGGCAGAAAGTTCTGGAATCTGAGAGGAGCCACAACTTTCCTTCCTCCCAGCTTTGCCCCAAGTCTCCCGATAAAAATGATACCTCACTTGTGTGGGTAGGCCTAGCGCCCGCGACAGGAAACGCCCCAAAGCACAACATGGACACATCCAATTTTTTGAAAGAAAACACAGGTGATTTTTGCAAAGTGCCTACCTGAAGATTTTGGCCTCTAGCTCAGCCGGCACCTAGGGAAACCTACCAAACCTGTGCATTTCTGAAAACTTGAGACATAGGGGAATCCAAGATGGGGTGACTTGTGGGGCTCGGACCAGGTTCTGTTACCCAGAATCCTTTACAAACCTCAAAATTTGGCTAAAAAAACACATGTTCCTCACATTTCTGTGGCAGAAAGTTCTGGAATCTGAGAGGAGCCACAAATTTCCTTCCACCCAGCGTTCCCCCAAGTCTCCCGATAAAAATGATACCTCACTTGTGTGGGTAGGCCTAGCGCCCGCAACAGGAAATGCCCCAAAGCGCAACGTGGACACATCCAATTTTTTGAAAGTAAACAGAGGTGATTTTTGCGAAGTGCCTACCTGTAGATTTTGGCCTCTAGCTCAGCCGGCACCTAGGGAAACCTACCGAAACCTGTGCATTTCTGAAAACTAGAGACCGAGGGGAATCCAAGATGGGGTGACTTGTGGGGATCGGACCAGGTTCTGTTACCCAGAATCCTTTGCAAACCTCAAAATATGGCTTAAAAAAACACATGTTCCTCACATTTCTGTCGCAGAAAGTTCTGGAATCTTAGAAGAGCCACAAATTTCCTTTCACCCAGCGTTCCCCCAAGTCTCCCGATAAAAATAATACCTCACTTGTGTAGGTAGGCCTAGCGCCCGCGACAGGAAACGCCCCAAAGCGCAAAGTGGACACATCCAATTTTTTGAAAGAAAACAGAGGTGATTTTTGCAAAGTGCCTACCTGTAGATTTTGGCCTATAGCTCAGCCGGCACCTAGGGAAACCTACCAAACCTGTGCATTTCTGAAAACTAGAGACATAGGGGAATCCAAGATGGGGTTACTTGTGGGGCTCGGACCAGGTTCTGTTACCCAGAATCCTTTGCAAACCTCAAAATTTGGCTAAAAAAACACATGTTCCTCATATTTCTGTGGCAGAAAGTTCTGGAATCTGAGAGGAGCCACAAATTTCCTTCCACCCAGCGTTCCCCCAAGTCTCCCGATAAAAATGATACCTCACTTGTGTGGGTAGGCCTAACGCCCGCGACAGGAAATGCCCCAAAGCGCAACGTGGACACATCCAATTTTTTGAAAGTAAACAGAGGTGATTTTTGCGAAGTGCCTACCTGTAGATTTCGGCCTCTAGCTCAGCCGGCACCTAGGGAAACCTACCAAACCTGTGCATTTCTGAAAACTAGAGACCTAGGGGAATCCAAGATGGGGTGACTTGTGGGGCTCGGACTAGGTTCTGTTACCCAGAATCCTTTGCAAACCTCAAAATTTGGCTAAAAAAACACATGTTCCTCACATTTCTGTGGCAGAAAGTTCTGGAATCTTAGAGGAGCCACAAATTTCCTTCCACCCAGCGTTCCCCCAAGTCTCCCGATAAAAATAATACTTCACTTGTGTAGGTAGGCCTAGCGCCCGCGACAGGAAACGCCCCAAAGCGCAAAGTGGACACATCCAATTTTTTTAAAGAAAACAGAGGTGATTTTTGCGAAGTGCCTACCTGTAGATTTTGGCCTCTAGCTCAGCCGGCACCTAGGGAAACCTACCAAACCTGTGCATTTCTGAAAACTATAGACATAGGGGAATCCAAGATGGGGTGACTTGGGGGCTCGGACCAGGTTCTGTTACCCAGAATCCTTTGCAAACCTCAAAATTTGGCTAAAAAAACACATGTTCCTCACATTTCTGTGGCAGAAAGTTCTGGAATCTGAGAGGAGCCACAAATTTCCTTCCACCCAGCGTTCCCCCAAGTCTCCCGATAAAAATGATACCTCACTTGTGTGGGTAGGCCTAGCGCCCGCAACAGGAAACGCCCCAAAGCGCAACGTGGACACATCCAATTTTTTGAAAGAAAACAGAGGTGATTTTTGCGAAGTGCCTACCTGTAGATTTTGGCCTCTAGCTCAGCCGGCACCTAGGGAAACCTACCAAACCTGTGCATTTCTGAAAACTATAGACATAGGGGAATCCAAGATGGGGTGACTTGTGGGGCTCGGACCAGGTTCTGTTACCCAGAATCCTTTGCAAACCTCAAAATTTGGCTAAAAAAACACATGTTCCTCACATTTCTGTGGCAGAAAGTTCTGGAATCTGAGAGGAGCCACAAATTTCCTTCCACCCAGCGTTCCCCCAAGTCTCCCGATAAAAATGATACCTCACTTGTGTGGGTAGGCCTAGCGCCCGCGACAGGAAACGCCCCAAAGCGCAATGTGGACACATCCAATTTTTTGAAAGAAAACAGAGGTTATTTTTGCGAAGTGCCTACCTGTAGATTTTGGTCTCTAGCTCAGCCGGCACCTAGGGAAACCTACCAAACCTGTGCATTTCTGAAAACTAGAGACCTAGGGGAATCCAAGATGGCCTGACTTGTGGGGCTCGGACCAGGTTCCGTTACCCAGAATCCTTTGCAAACCTCAAAATTTGGGTAAAAAAGCACATGTTCCTCACATTTCTGTGGCAGAAAGTTCTGGAATCTGAGAGGAGCCACAAATTTCCTTCCACCCAGCGTTCCCCCAAGTCTCCCGATAAAAATGATACCTCACTTGTGTGGGTAGGCCTAGCGCCCGCGACAGGAAACGCCCCAAAGCACAACATGGACACATCCAATTTTTTGAAAGAAAACAGAGGTGATTTTTGCGAAGTGCCTACCTGTAGATTTTGGCCTCTAGCTCAGCCGGCACCTAGGGAAACCTACCAAACCTGTGCATTTATGAAAACTAGAGACCTAGGGAAATCCAAGATGGGGTGACTTGTGGGGCTCGGACTAGGTTCTGTTACCCAGAATCCTTTGCAAACCTCAAAATTTGGCTAAAAAAGCACATGTTCCTCACATTTCTGTGGCAGAAAGTTCTGGAATCTGAGAGGAGCCACAAATTTCCTTCCACCCAGCGTTCCCCCAAGTCTCCCGATAAAAATAATACCTCACTTGTGTAGGTAGGCCTAGCGCCCGCGACAGGAAACACCCCAAAGCGCAACGTGGACACATCCAATTTTTTGAAAGAAAACAGAGGTGATTTTTGCGAAGTGCCTACCTGTAGATTTTGGCCTCTAGCTCAGCCGGCACCTAGGGAAACCTACCAAACCTGTGCATTTCTGAAAACTAGAGACCTGGGGGAATCCAAGATGGCCTGACTTGTGGGGCTCGGACCAGGTTCCGTTACCCAGAATCCTTTGCAAACCTCAAAATTTGGCTAAAAAAACACATGTTCCTCACATTTCTGTGGCAGAAAGTTCTGGAATCTGAGAGGAGCCACAAATTTCCTTCCACCCAGCGTTCCCCCAAGTCTCCCGATAAAAATGATACCTCACTTGTGTGGGTAGGCCTAGCGCCCGCGACAGGAAACGCCCCAAAGCACAACATGGACACATCCAATTTTTTGAAAGAAAACAGAGGTTATTTTTGCGAAGTGCCTACCTGTAGATTTTGGTCTCTAGCTCAGCCGGCACCTAGGGAAACCTACCAAACCTGTGCATTTCTGAAAACTAGAGACCTAGGGGAATCCAAGATGGCCTGACTTGGGGGCTCGGACCAGGTTCCGTTACCCAGAATCCTTTGCAAACCTCAAAATTTGGCTAAAAAAACACATGTTCCTCACATTTCTGTGGCAGAAAGTTCTGGAATCTGAGAGGAGCCACAAATTTCCTTCCACCCAGAGTTCCCTCAAGTCTCCCAATAAAAATAATACCTCACTTGTGTAGGTAGGCCTAGCGCCCGCGACAGGAAACGCCCCAAAGCGCAACGTGGACACATCCAATTTTTTGAAAGAAAACAGAGGTGATTTTTGCAAAGTGCCTACCTGTAGATTTTGGCCTATAGCTCAGCCGGCACCTAGGGAAACCTACCAAACCTGTGCATTTCTGAAAACTAGAGACATAGGGGAATCCAAGATGGGGTGACTTGTGGGGCTCGGACCAGGTTCTGTTACCCAGAATCCTTTGCAAACCTCAAAATTTGGCTAAAAAAACACATGTTCCTCACATTTCTGTGGCAGAAGTTCTGGAATCTAAGAGGAGCCACAAATTTCCTTCCACCCAGCGTTCCCCCAAGTCTCCCGATAAAAATGATACCTCACTTGTGTGGGTAGGCCTAGCGCCCGCGACAGGAAACGCCCCAAAGCGCAACGTGGACACATCCAATTTTTTGAAAGAAAACAGAGGTAATTTTTGCAAAGTGCCTACCTGTAGATTTTGGCCTCTAGCTCAGCCGGCACCTAGGGAAACCTACCAAACCTGTGCATTTCTGAAAACTAGAGACATAGGGGAATCCAAGATGGGGTGACTTGTGGGGCTCGGACCAGGTTCTGTTACCCAGAATCCTTTGCAAACCTCAAAATTTGGCTAAAAAAACGCATGTTCCTCACATTTCTGTGGCAGAAAGTTCTGGAATCTGAGAGGAGCCACAACTTTCCTTCCTCCCAGCTTTGCCCCAAGTCTCCCGATAAAAATGATACCTCACTTGTGTGGGTAGGCCTAGCGCCCGCGACAGGAAACGCCCCAAAGCACAACATGGACACATCCAATTTTTTGAAAGAAAACACAGGTGATTTTTGCAAAGTGCCTACCTGAAGATTTTGGCCTCTAGCTCAGCCGGCACCTAGGGAAACCTACCAAACCTGTGCATTTCTGAAAACTTGAGACATAGGGGAATCCAAGATGGGGTGACTTGTGGGGCTCGGACCAGGTTCTGTTACCCAGAATCCTTTACAAACCTCAAAATTTGGCTAAAAAAACACATGTTCCTCACATTTCTGTGGCAGAAAGTTCTGGAATCTGAGAGGAGCCACAAATTTCCTTCCACCCAGCGTTCCCCCAAGTCTCCCGATAAAAATGATACCTCACTTGTGTGGGTAGGCCTAGCGCCCGCAACAGGAAATGCCCCAAAGCGCAACGTGGACACATCCAATTTTTTGAAAGTAAACAGAGGTGATTTTTGCGAAGTGCCTACCTGTAGATTTTGGCCTCTAGCTCAGCCGGCACCTAGGGAAACCTACCGAAACCTGTGCATTTCTGAAAACTAGAGACCGAGGGGAATCCAAGATGGGGTGACTTGTGGGGATCGGACCAGGTTCTGTTACCCAGAATCCTTTGCAAACCTCAAAATATGGCTTAAAAAAACACATGTTCCTCACATTTCTGTCGCAGAAAGTTCTGGAATCTTAGAAGAGCCACAAATTTCCTTTCACCCAGCGTTCCCCCAAGTCTCCCGATAAAAATAATACCTCACTTGTGTAGGTAGGCCTAGCGCCCGCGACAGGAAACGCCCCAAAGCGCAAAGTGGACACATCCAATTTTTTGAAAGAAAACAGAGGTGATTTTTGCAAAGTGCCTACCTGTAGATTTTGGCCTATAGCTCAGCCGGCACCTAGGGAAACCTACCAAACCTGTGCATTTCTGAAAACTAGAGACATAGGGGAATCCAAGATGGGGTTACTTGTGGGGCTCGGACCAGGTTCTGTTACCCAGAATCCTTTGCAAACCTCAAAATTTGGCTAAAAAAACACATGTTCCTCATATTTCTGTGGCAGAAAGTTCTGGAATCTGAGAGGAGCCACAAATTTCCTTCCACCCAGCGTTCCCCCAAGTCTCCCGATAAAAATGATACCTCACTTGTGTGGGTAGGCCTAACGCCCGCGACAGGAAATGCCCCAAAGCGCAACGTGGACACATCCAATTTTTTGAAAGTAAACAGAGGTGATTTTTGCGAAGTGCCTACCTGTAGATTTCGGCCTCTAGCTCAGCCGGCACCTAGGGAAACCTACCAAACCTGTGCATTTCTGAAAACTAGAGACCTAGGGGAATCCAAGATGGGGTGACTTGTGGGGCTCGGACTAGGTTCTGTTACCCAGAATCCTTTGCAAACCTCAAAATTTGGCTAAAAAAACACATGTTCCTCACATTTCTGTGGCAGAAAGTTCTGGAATCTTAGAGGAGCCACAAATTTCCTTCCACCCAGCGTTCCCCCAAGTCTCCCGATAAAAATAATACTTCACTTGTGTAGGTAGGCCTAGCGCCCGCGACAGGAAACGCCCCAAAGCGCAAAGTGGACACATCCAATTTTTTTAAAGAAAACAGAGGTGATTTTTGCGAAGTGCCTACCTGTAGATTTTGGCCTCTAGCTCAGCCGGCACCTAGGGAAACCTACCAAACCTGTGCATTTCTGAAAACTATAGACATAGGGGAATCCAAGATGGGGTGACTTGGGGGCTCGGACCAGGTTCTGTTACCCAGAATCCTTTGCAAACCTCAAAATTTGGCTAAAAAAACACATGTTCCTCACATTTCTGTGGCAGAAAGTTCTGGAATCTGAGAGGAGCCACAAATTTCCTTCCACCCAGCGTTCCCCCAAGTCTCCCGATAAAAATGATACCTCACTTGTGTGGGTAGGCCTAGCGCCCGCAACAGGAAACGCCCCAAAGCGCAACGTGGACACATCCAATTTTTTGAAAGAAAACAGAGGTGATTTTTGCGAAGTGCCTACCTGTAGATTTTGGCCTCTAGCTCAGCCGGCACCTAGGGAAACCTACCAAACCTGTGCATTTCTGAAAACTATAGACATAGGGGAATCCAAGATGGGGTGACTTGTGGGGCTCGGACCAGGTTCTGTTACCCAGAATCCTTTGCAAACCTCAAAATTTGGCTAAAAAAACACATGTTCCTCACATTTCTGTGGCAGAAAGTTCTGGAATCTGAGAGGAGCCACAAATTTCCTTCCACCCAGCGTTCCCCCAAGTCTCCCGATAAAAATGATACCTCACTTGTGTGGGTAGGCCTAGCGCCCGCGACAGGAAACGCCCCAAAGCGCAATGTGGACACATCCAATTTTTTGAAAGAAAACAGAGGTTATTTTTGCGAAGTGCCTACCTGTAGATTTTGGTCTCTAGCTCAGCCGGCACCTAGGGAAACCTACCAAACCTGTGCATTTCTGAAAACTAGAGACCTAGGGGAATCCAAGATGGCCTGACTTGTGGGGCTCGGACCAGGTTCCGTTACCCAGAATCCTTTGCAAACCTCAAAATTTGGGTAAAAAAGCACATGTTCCTCACATTTCTGTGGCAGAAAGTTCTGGAATCTGAGAGGAGCCACAAATTTCCTTCCACCCAGCGTTCCCCCAAGTCTCCCGATAAAAATGATACCTCACTTGTGTGGGTAGGCCTAGCGCCCGCGACAGGAAACGCCCCAAAGCACAACATGGACACATCCAATTTTTTGAAAGAAAACAGAGGTGATTTTTGCGAAGTGCCTACCTGTAGATTTTGGCCTCTAGCTCAGCCGGCACCTAGGGAAACCTACCAAACCTGTGCATTTATGAAAACTAGAGACCTAGGGAAATCCAAGATGGGGTGACTTGTGGGGCTCGGACTAGGTTCTGTTACCCAGAATCCTTTGCAAACCTCAAAATTTGGCTAAAAAAGCACATGTTCCTCACATTTCTGTGGCAGAAAGTTCTGGAATCTGAGAGGAGCCACAAATTTCCTTCCACCCAGCGTTCCCCCAAGTCTCCCGATAAAAATAATACCTCACTTGTGTAGGTAGGCCTAGCGCCCGCGACAGGAAACACCCCAAAGCGCAACGTGGACACATCCAATTTTTTGAAAGAAAACAGAGGTGATTTTTGCGAAGTGCCTACCTGTAGATTTTGGCCTCTAGCTCAGCCGGCACCTAGGGAAACCTACCAAACCTGTGCATTTCTGAAAACTAGAGACCTGGGGGAATCCAAGATGGCCTGACTTGTGGGGCTCGGACCAGGTTCCGTTACCCAGAATCCTTTGCAAACCTCAAAATTTGGCTAAAAAAACACATGTTCCTCACATTTCTGTGGCAGAAAGTTCTGGAATCTGAGAGGAGCCACAAATTTCCTTCCACCCAGCGTTCCCCCAAGTCTCCCGATAAAAATGATACCTCACTTGTGTGGGTAGGCCTAGCGCCCGCGACAGGAAACGCCCCAAAGCACAACATGGACACATCCAATTTTTTGAAAGAAAACAGAGGTTATTTTTGCGAAGTGCCTACCTGTAGATTTTGGTCTCTAGCTCAGCCGGCACCTAGGGAAACCTACCAAACCTGTGCATTTCTGAAAACTAGAGACCTAGGGGAATCCAAGATGGCCTGACTTGGGGGCTCGGACCAGGTTCCGTTACCCAGAATCCTTTGCAAACCTCAAAATTTGGCTAAAAAAACACATGTTCCTCACATTTCTGTGGCAGAAAGTTCTGGAATCTTAGAGGAGCCATAAATTTCCTTCCACCCAGCGTTCCCCCAAGTCTCCCGATAAAAATAATACCTCACTTGTGTAGGTAGGCCTAGCGCCCGCGACAGGAAACGCCCCAAAGCGCAAAGTGGACACATCCAATTTTTTGAAAGAAAACAGAGGTGATTTTTGCAAAGTGCCTACCTGTAGATTTTGGCCTATAGCTCAGCCGGCACCTAGGGAAACCTACCAAACCTGTGCATTTCTGAAAACTAGAGACCTAGGGGAATCCAAGATAGGGTGACTTGTGGGGCTCGGACCAGGTTCTGTTACCCAGAATCCTTTGCAAACCTCAAAATTTGGCTAAAAAAACACATGTTCCTCACATTTCTGTGGCAGAAAGTTCTGGAATCTGAGAGGAGCCACAAATTTCCTTCCACCCAGCGTTCCCCCAAGTCTCCCGATAAAAATAATACCTCACTTGTGTGGGTAGGCCTAGCGCCCGCGACAGGAAATGCCCCAAAGCGCAACGTGGACACATCCAATTTTTTGAAAGAAAACAGAGGTTATTTTTGCGAAGTGCCTACCTGTAGATTTTGGTCTCTAGCTCAGCCGGCACCTAGGGAAGCCTACCAAACCTGTGCATTTCTGAAAACTAGAGACCTAGGGGAATCCAAGATGGCCTGACTTGGGGGCTCGGACCAGGTTCCGTTACCCAGAATCCTTTGCAAACCTCAAAATTTGGCTAAAAAGCACATGTTCCTCACATTTCTGTGGCAGAAAGTTCTGGAATCTTAGAGGAGCCACAAATTTCCTTCCACCCAGCGTTCCCCCAAGTCTCCCGATAAAAATACCTCACTTGTGTAGGTAGGCCTAGCGCCCGCGACAGGAAACGCCCCAAAGCGCAAAGTGGACACATCCAATTTTTTGAAAGAAAACAGAGGTGATTTTTGCAAAGTGCCTACCTGTAGATTTTGGCCTATAGCTCAGCCGGCACCTAGGGAAACCTACCAAACCTGTGCATTTCTGAAAACTAGAGACATAGGGGAATCCAAGATGGGGTGACTTGTGGGGCTCGGACCAGGTTCTGTTACCCAGAATCCTTTGCAAACCTCAAAATTTGGCTAAAAAAACACATGTTCCTCACATTTCTGTGGCAGAAAGTTCTGGAACCTGAGAGGAGCCACAAATTTCCTTCCACCCAGCGTTCCCCCAAGTCTCCCGATAAAAATGATACCTCACTTGTGTGGGTAGGCCTAGCGCCCGCAACAGGAAACGCCCCAAAGCGCAACGTGGACACATCAAATTTTTTGAAAGAAAACAGAGGGGATTTTTGCGAAGTGCCTACCTGTAGATTTTGGCCTCTAGCTCAGCCGGCACCTAGGGAAACCTACCAAACCTGTGCATTTCTGAAAACTATAGACATAGGGGAATCTAAGATGGGGTGACTTGTGGGGCTCGGACCAGGTTCTGTTACCCAGAATCCTTTGCAAACCTCAAAATTTGGCTAAAGAAACGCATGTTCCTCACATTTCTGTGGCAGAAAGTTCTGGAATCTGAGAGGAGCCACAAATTTCCTTCCACCCAGCGTTCCCCCAAGTCTCCCGATAAAAATGATACCTCACTTGTGTGGGTAGGCCTAGCGCCCGCGACAGGAAACGCCCCCAAGCACAACATGGACACATCCAATTTTTTGAAAGAAAACAAAGGTGATTTTTGCGAAGTGCCTACCTGTAGATTTTGGCCTCTAGCTCAGCCGGCACCTAGGGAAACGTACCAAACCTGTGCATTTCTGAAAACTAGAGACCTACGGGAATCCAAGATGGCCTGACTTGTGGGGCTCGGACCAGGTTCCGTTACCCAGAATCCTTTGCAAACCTCAAAATTTGGCTAAAAAAACACATGTCCCTCACATTTCTGTGGCAGAAAGTTCTGGAATCTGAGAGGAGCCACAAATTTCCTTCCACCCAGCGTTCCCCCAAGTCTCCCGATAAAAATGATACCTCACTTGTGTGGGTAGGCCTAGCGCCCGCAACAGGAAACGCCCCAAAGCGCAACGTGGACACATCCAATTTTTTGAAAGAAAACAGAGGTGATTTTTGCGAAGTGCCTACCTGTAGATTTTGTTCTCTAGCTCAGCCGGCACCTAGGGAAACCTACCAAACCTGTGCATTTCTGAAAACTATAGACATAGGGGAATCCAAGATGGGGTGACTTGTGGGGCTCGGACCAGGTTCTGTTACCCAGAATCCTTTGCAAACCTCAAAAGTTGGCTAAAAAAACACATGTTCCTCACATTTCTGTGGCAGAAAGTTCTGGAATCTGAGAGGAGCCACCAATTTCCTTCCACCCAGCGTTCCCCCAAGTCTCCCGATAAAAATGATACCTCACTTGTGTGGGTAGGCCTAGCGCCCGCGACAGGAAACGCCCCAAAGCGCAATGTGGACACATCCAATTTTTTGAAAGAAAACAGAGGTTATTTTTGCGAAGTGCCTACCTGTAGATTTTGGTCTCTAGCTCAGCCGGCACCTAGGGAAACCTACCAAACCTGTGCATTTCTGAAAACTAGAGACCTAGGGGAATCCAAGATGGCCTGACTTGTGGGGCTCGGACCAGGTTCCGTTACCCAGAATCCTTTGCAAACCTCAAAATTTGGCTAAAAAAACACATGTTCCTCACATTTCTGTGGCAGAAAGTTCTGGAATCTGAGAGGAGCCACAAATTTCCTTCCACCCAGCGTTCCCCCAAGTCTCCCGATAAAAATGATACCTCACTTGTGTGGGTAGGCCTAGCGCCGGCGACAGGAAACGCCCCAAAGCACAACATGGACACATCCAATTTTTTTAAAGAAAACAGAGGTGATTTTTGCGAAGTGCCTACCTGTAGATTTTGGCCTCTAGCTCAGCCGGCACCTAGGGAAACCTACCAAACCTGTGCATTTCTGAAAACTAGAGACATAGGGGAATCCAAGATGGGGTGACTTGTGGGGCTCGGACCAGGTTCTGTTACCCAGAATCCTTTGCAAACCTCAAAATTTGGCTAAAAAAACACATGTTCCTCACATTTCTTTGGCAGAAAGTTCTGGAATCTGAGAGGAGCCACAAATTTCCTTCCACCCAGCGTTCCCCCAAGTCTCCCGATAAAAATAATACCTCACTTGTGTAGGTAGGCCTAGCGCCCGCGACAGGAAACACCCCAAAGCGCAACGTGGACACATCCAATTTTTTGAAAGAAAACAGAGGTGATTTTTGCGAAGTGCCTACCTGTAGATTTTGGCCTCTAGCTCAGCCGGCACCTAGGGAAACCTACCAAACCTGTGCATTTCTGAAAACTAGAGATATAGGGGAATCCAAGATGGCCTGACTTGTGGGGCTCGGACCAGGTTCTGTTACCCAGAATCCTTTGCAAACCTCAAAATTTGGCTAAAAAAACACATGTTCCTCACATTTCTGTGGCAGAAAGTTCTGGAATCTGAGAGGAGCCACAAATTTCCTTCCACCCAGCGTTCCCCCAAGTCTCCCGATAAAAATGATACCTCACTTGTGTGGGTAGGCCTAGCGCCCGCGACAGGAAACGCCCCAAAGCGCAATGTGGACACATCCAATTTTTTGAAAGAAAACAGAGGTTATTTTTGCGAAGTGCCTACCTGTAGATTTTGGTCTCTAGCTCAGCCGGCACCTAGGGAAACCTACCAAACCTGTGCATTTCTGAAAACTAGAGACCTAGGGGAATCCAAGATGGCCTGACTTGTGGGGCTCGGACCAGGTTCCGTTACCCAGAATCCTTTGCAAACCTCAAAATTTGGGTAAAAAAGCACATGTTCCTCACATTTCTGTGGCAGAAAGTTCTGGAATCTGAGAGGAGCCACAAATTTCCTTCCACCCAGCGTTCCCCCAAGTCTCCCGATAAAAATGATACCTCACTTGTGTGGGTAGGCCTAGCGCCCGCGACAGGAAACGCCCCAAAGCACAACATGGACACATCCAATTTTTTTAAAGAAAACAGAGGTGATTTTTGTGAAGTGCCTACCTGTAGATTTTGGCCTCTAGCTCAGCCGGCACCTAGGGAAACCTACCAAACCTGTGCATTTATGAAAACTAGAGACCTAGGGAAATCCAAGATGGGGTGACTTGTGGGGCTCGGACTAGGTTCTGTTACCCAGAATCCTTTGCAAACCTCAAAATTTGGCTAAAAAAACACATGTTCCTCTCATTTCTGTGGCAGAAAGTTCTGGAATCTGAGAGGAGCCACAAATTTCTTCCACCCAGCGTTCCCCCAAGTCTCCCGATAAAAATAATACCTCACTTGTGTAGGTAGGCCTAGCGCCCGCGACAGGAAACACCCCAAAGCGCAACGTGGACACATCCAATTTTTTGAAAGAAAACAGAGGTGATTTTTGCGAAGTGCCTACCTGTAGATTTTGGCCTCTAGCTCAGCCGGCACCTAGGGAAACCTACCAAACCTGTGCATTTCTGAAAACTAGAGACCTGGGGGAATCCAAGATGGCCTGACTTGTGGGGCTCGGACCAGGTTCCGTTACCCAGAATCCTTTGCAAACCTCAAAATTTGGCTAAAAAAACACATGTTCCTCACATTTCTGTGGCAGAAAGTTCTGGAATCTGAGAGGAGCCACAAATTTCCTTCCACCCAGCGTTCCCCCAAGTCTCCCGATAAAAATGATACCTCACTTGTGTGGGTAGGCCTAGCGCCCGCGACAGGAAACGCCCCAAAGCACAACATGGACACATCCAATTTTTTGAAAGAAAACAGAGGTTATTTTTGCGAAGTGCCTACCTGTAGATTTTGGTCTCTAGCTCAGCCGGCACCTAGGGAAACCTACCAAACCTGTGCATTTCTGAAAACTAGAGACCTAGGGGAATCCAAGATGGCCTGACTTGCGGGCTCGGACCAGGTTCCGTTACCCAGAATCCTTTGCAAACCTCAAAATTTGGCTAAAAAAACACATGTTCCTCACATTTCTGTGGCAGAAAGTTCTGGAATCTTAGAGGAGCCATAAATTTCCTTCCACCCAGCGTTCCCCCAAGTCTCCCGATAAAAATAATACCTCACTTGTGTAGGTAGGCCTAGCGCCCGCGACAGGAAACGCCCCAAAGCGCAAAGTGGACACATCCAATTTTTTGAAAGAAAACAGAGGTGATTTTTGCAAAGTGCCTACCTGTAGATTTTGGCCTATAGCTCAGCCGGCACCTAGGGAAACCTACCAAACCTGTGCATTTCTGAAAACTAGAGACCTAGGGGAATCCAAGATAGGGTGACTTGTGGGGCTCGGACCAGGTTCTGTTACCCAGAATCCTTTGCAAACCTCAAAATTTGGCTAAAAAAACACATGTTCCTCACATTTCTGTGGCAGAAAGTTCTGGAATCTGAGAGGAGCCACAAATTTCCTTCCACCCAGCGTTCCCCCAAGTCTCCCGATAAAAATAATACCTCACTTGTGTGGGTAGGCCTAGCGCCCGCGACAGGAAATGCCCCAAAGCGCAACGTGGACACATCCAATTTTTTGAAAGAAAACAGAGGTTATTTTTGCGAAGTGCCTACCTGTAGATTTTGGTCTCTAGCTCAGCCGGCACCTAGGGAAGCCTACCAAACCTGTGCATTTCTGAAAACTAGAGACCTAGGGGAATCCAAGATGGCCTGACTTGGGGGCTCGGACCAGGTTCCGTTACCCAGAATCCTTTGCAAACCTCAAAATTTGGCTAAAAAAACACATGTTCCTCACATTTCTGTGGCAGAAAGTTCTGGAATCTTAGAGGAGCCACAAATTTCCTTCCACCCAGCGTTCCCCCAAGTCTCCCGATAAAAATACCTCACTTGTGTAGGTAGGCCTAGCGCCCGCGACAGGAAACGCCCCAAAGCGCAAAGTGGACACATCCAATTTTTTGAAAGAAAACAGAGGTGATTTTTGCAAAGTGCCTACCTGTAGATTTTGGCCTATAGCTCAGCCGGCACCTAGGGAAACCTACCAAACCTGTGCATTTCTGAAAACTAGAGACATAGGGGAATCCAAGATGGGGTGACTTGTGGGGCTCGGACCAGGTTCTGTTACCCAGAATCCTTTGCAAACCTCAAAATTTGGCTAAAAAAACACATGTTCCTCACATTTCTGTGGCAGAAAGTTCTGGAACCTGAGAGGAGCCACAAATTTCCTTCCACCCAGCGTTCCCCCAAGTCTCCCGATAAAAATGATACCTCACTTGTGTGGGTAGGCCTAGCGCCCGCAACAGGAAACGCCCCAAAGCGCAACGTGGACACATCAAATTTTTTGAAAGAAAACAGAGGGGATTTTTGCGAAGTGCCTACCTGTAGATTTTGGCCTCTAGCTCAGCCGGCACCTAGGGAAACCTACCAAACCTGTGCATTTCTGAAAACTATAGACATAGGGGAATCTAAGATGGGGTGACTTGTGGGGCTCGGACCAGGTTCTGTTACCCAGAATCCTTTGCAAACCTCAAAATTTGGCTAAAGAAACGCATGTTCCTCACATTTCTGTGGCAGAAAGTTCTGGAATCTGAGAGGAGCCACAAATTTCCTTCCACCCAGCGTTCCCCCAAGTCTCCCGATAAAAATGATACCTCACTTGTGTGGGTAGGCCTAGCGCCCGCGACAGGAAACGCCCCCAAGCACAACATGGACACATCCAATTTTTTGAAAGAAAACAAAGGTGATTTTTGCGAAGTGCCTACCTGTAGATTTTGGCCTCTAGCTCAGCCGGCACCTAGGGAAACGTACCAAACCTGTGCATTTCTGAAAACTAGAGACCTACGGGAATCCAAGATGGCCTGACTTGTGGGGCTCGGACCAGGTTCCGTTACCCAGAATCCTTTGCAAACCTCAAAATTTGGCTAAAAAAACACATGTTCCTCACATTTCTGTGGCAGAAAGTTCTGGAATCTGAGAGGAGCCACAAATTTCCTTCCACCCAGCGTTCCCCCAAGTCTCCCGATAAAAATGATACCTCACTTGTGTGGGTAGGCCTAGCGCCCGCAACAGGAAACGCCCCAAAGCGCAACGTGGACACATCCAATTTTTTGAAAGAAAACAGAGGTGATTTTTGCGAAGTGCCTACCTGTAGATTTTGTTCTCTAGCTCAGCCGGCACCTAGGGAAACCTACCAAACCTGTGCATTTCTGAAAACTATAGACATAGGGGAATCCAAGATGGGGTGACTTGTGGGGCTCGGACCAGGTTCTGTTACCCAGAATCCTTTGCAAACCTCAAAATTTGGCTAAAAAAACACATGTTCCTCACATTTCTGTGGCAGAAAGTTCTGGAATCTGAGAGGAGCCACCAATTTCCTTCCACCCAGCGTTCCCCCAAGTCTCCCGATAAAAATGATACCTCACTTGTGTGGGTAGGCCTAGCGCCCGCGACAGGAAACGCCCCAAAGCGCAATGTGGACACATCCAATTTTTTGAAAGAAAACAGAGGTTATTTTTGCGAAGTGCCTACCTGTAGATTTTGGTCTCTAGCTCAGCCGGCACCTAGGGAAACCTACCAAACCTGTGCATTTCTGAAAACTAGAGACCTAGGGGAATCCAAGATGGCCTGACTTGTGGGGCTCGGACCAGGTTCCGTTACCCAGAATCCTTTGCAAACCTCAAAATTTGGCTAAAAAAACACATGTTCCTCACATTTCTGTGGCAGAAAGTTCTGGAATCTGAGAGGAGCCACAAATTTCCTTCCACCCAGCGTTCCCCCAAGTCTCCCGATAAAAATGATACCTCACTTGTGTGGGTAGGCCTAGCGCCGGCGACAGGAAACGCCCCAAAGCACAACATGGACACATCCAATTTTTTTAAAGAAAACAGAGGTGATTTTTGCGAAGTGCCTACCTGTAGATTTTGGCCTCTAGCTCAGCCGGCACCTAGGGAAACCTACCAAACCTGTGCATTTCTGAAAACTAGAGACATAGGGGAATCCAAGATGGGGTGACTTGTGGGGCTCGGACCAGGTTCTGTTACCCAGAATCCTTTGCAAACCTCAAAATTTGGCTAAAAAAACACATGTTCCTCACATTTCTTTGGCAGAAAGTTCTGGAATCTGAGAGGAGCCACAAATTTCCTTCCACCCAGCGTTCCCCCAAGTCTCCCGATAAAAATAATACCTCACTTGTGTAGGTAGGCCTAGCGCCCGCGACAGGAAACACCCCAAAGCGCAACGTGGACACATCCAATTTTTTGAAAGAAAACAGAGGTGATTTTTGCGAAGTGCCTACCTGTAGATTTTGGCCTCTAGCTCAGCCGGCACCTAGGGAAACCTACCAAACCTGTGCATTTCTGAAAACTAGAGATATAGGGGAATCCAAGATGGCCTGACTTGTGGGGCTCGGACCAGGTTCTGTTACCCAGAATCCTTTGCAAACCTCAAAATTTGGCTAAAAAAACACATGTTCCTCATATTTCTGTGGCAGAAAGTTCTGGAATCTGAGAGGAGCCACAAATTTCCTTCCACCCAGCGTTCCCCCAAGTCTCCCGATAAAAATGATACCTCACTTGTGTGGGTAGGCCTAGCGCCCGCGACAGGAAACGCCCCAAAGCGCAACGTGGACACATCCAATTTTTTTAAAGAAAACAGAGGTGATTTTTGCGAAGTGCCTACCTGTAGATTTTGGCCTCTAGCTCAGCCGGCACCTAGGGAAACCTACCAAACCTGTGCATTTCAGAAAACTAGAGACATAGGGGAATCCAAGATGGGGTGACTTGTGGGGCTCGGACCAGGTTCTGTTACACAGAATCCTTTGCAAACCTCAAAATTTGGCTAAAAAAACGCATGTTCATCACATTTCTGTGGCAGAAAGTTCTGGAATCTGAGAGGAGCCACAAATTTCCTTCCACCCAGCATTCCCCCAAGCCTCCCGATAACAATGATACCTCACTTGTGTGGGTAGGCCTAGCGCCCGCGACAGGAAACGCCCCAAAGCACAACATGGACACATCCAATTTTTTGAAAGAAAACAGAGGTGATTTTTGCGAAGTGCCTACCTGTAGATTTTGGCCTCTAGCTCAGCCGGCACCTAGGGAAACCTACCAAACCTGTGCATTTCTGAAAACTAGAGACCTAGGGGAATCCAAGATGGGGTGACTTGTGGGGCTCGGACCAGGTTCTGTTACCCAGAATCCTTTGCAAACCTCAAAATTTGGCTAAAAAAACACATGTTCCTCACATTTCTGTGGCAGAAAGTTCTGGAATCTGAGAGGAGCCACAAATTTCCTTCCACCCAGCGTTCCCCCAAGTGTCCCGATAAAAATAATACCTCACTTGAGTAGGTAGGCCTAGCGCCCGCGACAGGAAACGCTCCAAAGCGCAACGTGGACACATCCAATTCTTTGAAAGAAAACAGAGGTGATTTTTGCAAAGTGCCGACCTGTAGATTTTGGCCTCTAGCTCAGCCGGCACCTAGGGAAACCTACCAAACCTGTGCATTTCTGAAAACTAGAGACCTAGGGGAATCCAAGATGGGGTGACTTGTGGGGCTCGGACCAGGTTCTGTTACCCAGAATCCTTTGCAAACCTCAAAATTTGGCTAAAAAAACACATGTTCCTCACATTTCTGTGGCAGAAAGTTCTGGAATCTGAGAGGAGCCACAAATTTCCTTCCACCCAGCGTTCCCCCAAGTGTCCCGATAAAAATAATACCTCACTTGAGTAGGTAGGCCTAGCGCCCGCGACAGGAAACGCTCCAAAGCGCAACGTGGACACATCCAATTCTTTTAAAGTAAACAGAGGTGATTTTTGCAAAGTGCCGACCTGTAGATTTTGGCCTATAGCTCAGCCGGCACCTAGGGAAACCTACCAAACCTGTGCATTTCTGAAAACTAGAGACCTAGGGGAATCCAAGATGGCCTGACTTGTGGGGCTCGGACCAGGTTCCGTTACCCAGAATCCTTTGCAAACCTCAAAATTTGGCTAAAAAAACACATGTTCCTCACATTTCTGTGGCAGAAAGTTCTGGAATCTGAGAGGAGCCACAAATTTCCTTCCACCCAGCGTTCCCCCAAGTCTCCCGATAAAACTAATACCTCACTCGTGTAGGTAGGCCTAGCGCCCGCGACAGGAAACACCCCAAAGCGCAACGTGGACACATCCAATTTTTTAAAAGTAAACAGAGGTGATTTTTGCAAAGTGCCGACCTGTAGATTTTGGCCTATAGCTCAGCCGGCACCTAGGGAAACCTACCAAACCTGTGCATTTCTGAAAACTAGAGACATAGGGGAATCCAAGATGGGGTGACTTGTGGGGCTCGGACCAGGTTCTGTTACCCAGAATCCTTTGCAAACCTCAAAATTTGGCTAAAAAAACACATGTTCCTCATATTTCTGTGGCAGAAAGTTCTGGAATCTGAGAGGAGCCACAAATTTCCTTCCACCCAGCGTTCCCCCAAGTCTCCCGATAAAAATGATACCTCACTTGTGTGGGTAGGCCTAGCGCCCGCGACATGAAACGCCCCAAAGCGCAACGTGGACACATCCAATTTTTTTAAAGAAAATAGAGGTTATTTTTGCGAAGTGCCTACCTGTAGATTTTGGCCTCTAGCTCAGCCGGCACCTAGGGAAACCTACCAAACCTGTGCATTTCTGAAAACTAGAGACCTGGGGGAATCCAAGATGGCCTGACTTGTGGGGCTCGGACCAGGTTCCGTTACCCAGAATCCTTTGCAAACCTCAAAATTTGGCTAATAAAACACATGTTCCTCACATTTCTGTGGCTGAAAGTTCTGGAATCTGAGAGGAGCCACAAATTTCTTTCCACCCAGCGTTCCCCCAAGTCTCCCGATAAAAATTATACCTCACTTGTGTGGGTAGGCCTAGCGCCCGCGACAGGAAACCCCCCAAAGCTCAACGTGTACACATCCAATTTTTTGAAAGAAAACAGAGGTGATTTTTGCGAAGTGCCTACCTGTAGATTTTGGCCTCTAGCTCAGCCGGCACCTAGGGAAACCTACCAAACCTGTGCATTTCTGAAAACTAGAGACCTAGGGGAATCCAAGATGGCCTGACTTGTGGGGCTCGGACCAGGTTCCGTTACCCAGAATCCTTTGCAAACCTCAAAATTTGGCTAAAAAAACACATGTTCCTCACATTTCTGTGGCAGAAAGTTCTGGAATCTGAGAGGAGCCACAAATTTCCTTCCACCCAGCGTTCCCCCAAGTCTCCCGATAAAAATGATACCTAACTCTTGTGGGTAGGCCTAGCGCCCGCGACAGGAAACGCACCAAAGCACAACATGGACACATCCAATTTTTTGAAAGAAAACAGAGGTGATTTTTGCGAAGTGCCTACCTGTAGATTTTGGTCTCTAGCTCAGCCGGCACCTAGGGAAACCTACCAAACCTGTGCTTTTCTGAAAACTAGAGACCTAGGGGAATCCAAGATGGCCTGACTTGGGGGCTCGGACCAGGTTCCGTTACCCAGAATCCTTTGCAAACATCAAAATTTGGCTAAAAAAACACATATTCCTCACATTTCTGTGGCAGAAAGTTCTGGAATCTTAGAGGAGCCATAAATTTCCTTCCACCCAGCGTTCCCCCAAGACTCCCGATAAAAATAATACCTCACTTGTGTAGGTAGGCCTAGCGCCCGCGACAGGAAACGCCCCAAAGCGCAAAGTGGACACATCCAATTTTTTGAAAGAAAACAGAGGTGATTTTTGCAAAGTGCCTACCTGTAGATTTTGGCCTATAGCTCAGCCGGCACCTAGGGAAACCTACCAAACCTGTGCATTTCTGAAAACTAGAGACCTAGGGGAATCAAAGATGGGGTGACTTGTGGGGCTCGGACCAGGTTCTGTTACCCAGAATCCTTTGTAAACCTCAAAATTTGGCTAAAAAAACACATGTTCCTCACATTTCTGTGGCAGAAAGTTCTGGAATCTGAGAGGAGCCTCAAATTTCCTTCCACCCAGAGTTCCCCCAAGTCTCCCGATAAAAATAATACCTCACTTGTGTAGGTAGGCCTAGCGCCCGCGACAGGAATCGCCCCAAAGCGCAACGTGGACACATCCAATTTTTTTAAAGAAAACAGAGGTGATTTTTGCAAAGTGCCTACCTGTAGATTTTGGCCTATAGCTCAGCCGGCTCCTAGGGAAACCTACCAAACCTGTGCATTTCTGAAAACTATAGACATAGGGGAATCCAAGATGGGGTGACTTGTGGGGCTCGGACCAGGTTCTGTTACCCAGAATCCTTTGCAAACCTCAAAATTTGGCTAAAAAAACACATGTTCCTCATATTTCTGTGGCAGAAATTTCTGGAATCTGAGAGGAGCCACAAATTTCCTTCCACCCAGCGTTCCCCCAAGTCTCCCGATAAAAATGATACCTCACTTGTGTGGGTAGGCCTAGCGCCTGCGACAGGAAATGCCCCAAAGCGCACCGTGGACACATCCAATTTTTTGAAAGAAAACAGAGGTGATTTTTGCGAAGTGCCTACCTGTAGATTTTGGCCTCTAGCTCAGCCGGCACCTAGGGAAACCTACCAAACCTGTGCATTTCTGAAAACTAGAGACCTAGTGGAATCCAAGATGGGGTGACTTGTGGGGCTCGGATCAGGTTCTGTTACCCAGAATCCTTTGCAAACCTCAAAATTTGGCTAAAAAAACACATGTACCTCACATTTCTGTGGCAGAAGTTCTGGAATCTAAGAGGAGCCACAAATTTCCTTCCACACAGCGTTCCCCCAAGTCTCCCGATAAAAATGATACCTCACTTGTGTGGGTAGGCCTAGCGCCCGCGACAGGAAACGCCCCAAAGCACAACATGGACACATCCAATTTTTTGAAAGAAAACAGAGGTGATTTTTTCGAAGTGCCTACCTGTAGATTTTGGCCTCTAGCTCCGCCGGCACCTAGGGAAACCTACCAAACCTGTGCATTTCTGAAAACTAAAGACCTAGGGGAATCCAAGATGGGGTGACTTGTGGGGCTCGGACCAGGTTCTGTTACCCAGAATCCTTTGCAAACCTCAAAATTTGGCTTAAAAAAACACATGTTCCTCACATTTCTGTGGCAGAAGTTCTGGAATCTAAGAGGAGCCACAAATTTCCTTCCACACAGCGTTCCCCCAAGTCTCCCGATAAAAATGATACCTCACTTGTGTGGGTAGGCCTAGCGCCCGCGACAGGAAACGCCCCAAAGCACAACATGGACACATCCAATTTTTTGAAAGAAAACAGAGGTGATTTTTGCGAAGTGCCGACCTGTAGATTTTGGCCTATAGCTCAGCCGGCACCTAGGGAAACCTACCAAACCTGTGCATTTCTGAAAACTAGAGACATAGGGGAATCCAAGATGGGGTGACTTGTGGGACTCGGACCAGGTTCTGTTACCCAGAATCTTTTGCAAACCTCAAAATTTGGCTAAAAAAACACATGTTCCTGATATTTCTGTGGCAGAAAGTTCTGGAATCTGAGAGGAGCCACAAATTTCCTTCCACCCAGCGTTCCCCCAAGTCTCCCGATAAAAATGATACCTGACTTGTGTGGGTAGGCCTAGCGCCCGCGACAGGAAACGCCCCAAAGCGCAACGCGGACACATCCAATTTTTTGAAAGAAAACAGAGGTGATTTTTGCAAAGTGCCGACCTGTAGATTTTGGCCTATAGCTCAGCCGGCACCTAGGGAAACCTACCAAACCTGTGCATTTCTGAAAACTAGAGACATAGGGGAATCCAAGATGGGGTGACTTGTGGGGCTCGGACCAGGTTCTGTTACCCAGAATCCTTTGCAAACCTCAAAATTTGGCTAAAAAAACACATGTTCCTCATATTTCTGTGGCAGAAAGTTCTGGAATCTGAGAGGAGCCACAAATTTCCTTCCACCCAGCGTTCCCCCAAGTCTCCCGATAAAAATGATACCTCACTTGTGTGGGTAGGCCTAGCGCCCGCGACATGAAACGCCCCAAAGCGCAACGTGGACACATCCAATTTTTTTAAAGAAAACAGAGGTTATTTTTGCGAAGTGCCTACCTGTAGATTTTGGCCTCTAGCTCAGCCGGCACCTAGGGAAACCTACCAAACCTGTGCATTTCTGAAAACTAGAGACCTGGGGGAATCCAAGATGGCCTGACTTGTGGGGCTCGGACCAGGTTCCGTTACCCAGAATCCTTTGAAAACCTCAAAATTTGGCTAATAAAACACATATTCCTCACATTTCTGTGGCAGAAAGTTCTGGAATCTGAGAGGAGCCACAAATTTCTTTCCACCCAGCGTTCCCCCAAGTCTCCCGATAAAAATGATACCTCACTTGTGTGGGTAGGCCTAGCGCCCGCGACAGGAAACCCCCCAAAGCTCAACGTGTACACATCCAATTTTTTGAAAGAAAACAGAGGTGATTTTTGCGAAGTGCCTACCTGTAGATTTTGGCCTCTAGCTCAGCCGGCACCTAGGGAAACCTACCAAACCTGTGCATTTCTGAAAACTAGAGACCTAGGGGAATCCAAGATGGCCTGACTTGTGGGGCTCGGACCAGGTTCCGTTACCCAGAATCCTTTGCAAACCTCAAAATTTGGCTAAAAAAACACATGTTCCTCACATTTCTGTGGCAGAAAGTTCTGGAATCTGAGAGGAGCCACAAATTTCCTTCCACCCAGCGTTCCCCCAAGTCTCCCGATAAAAATGATACCTAACTCTTGTGGGTAGGCCTAGCGCCCGCGACAGGAAACGCCCCAAAGCACAACATGGACACATCCAATTTTTTGAAAGAAAACAGAGGTGATTTTTGCGAAGTGCCTACCTGTAGATTTAGGCCTCTAGCTCAGCCGGCACCTAAGGAAACCTACCAAACTTGTGCATTTCTGAAAACTAGAGACCTAGGGGAATCAAAGATGGGGTGACTTGTGGGGCTCGGACCAGGTTCTGTTACCCAGAATCCTTTGTAAACCTCAAAATTTGGCTAAAAAAACACATGTTCCTCACATTTCTGTGGCAGAAAGTTCTGGAATCTGAGAGGAGCCTCAAATTTCCTTCCACCCAGAGTTCCCCCAAGTCTCCCGATAAAAATAATACCTCACTTGTGTAGGTAGGCCTAGCGCCCGCGACAGGAAACGCCCCAAAGCGCAACGTGGACACATCCAATTTTTTGAAAGAAAACAGAGGTGATTTTTGCAAAGTGCCTACCTGTAGATTTTGGCCTATAGCTCAGCCGGCTCCTAGGGAAACCTACCAAACCTGTGCATTTCTGAAAACTATAGACATAGGGGAATCCAAGATGGGGTGACTTGTGGGGCTCGGACCAGGTTCTGTTACCCAGAATCCTTTGCAAACCTCAAAATTTGGCTAAAAAAACACATGTTCCTGATATTTCTGTGGCAGAAAGTTCTGGAATCTGAGAGGAGCCACAAATTTCCTTCCACCCAGCGTTCCCCCAAGTCTCCCGATAAAAATGATACCTCACTTGTGTGGGTAGGCCTAGCGCCTGCGACAGGAAACGCCCCAAAGCGCACCGTGGACACATCCAATTTTTTGAAAGAAAACAGAGGTGATTTTTGCGAAGTGCCTACCTGTAGATTTTGGCCTCTAGCTCAGCCGGCACCTAGGGAAACCTACCAAACCTGTGCATTTCTGAAAACTAGAGACCTAGTGGAATCCAAGATGGGGTGACTTGTGGGGCTCGGATCAGGTTCTGTTACCCAGAATCCTTTGCAAACCTCAAAATTTGGCTAAAAAAACACATGTTCCTCACATTTCTGTGGCAGAAGTTCTGGAATCTAAGAGGAGCCACAAATTTCCTTCCACACAGCGTTCCCCCAAGTCTCCCGATAAAAATGATACCTCACTTGTGTGGGTAGGCCTAGCGCCCGCGACAGGAAACGCCCCAAAGCACAACATGGACACATCCAATTTTTTGAAAGAAAACAGAGGTGATTTTTGCGAAGTGCCTACCTGTAGATTTTGGCCTCTAGCTCAGCCGGCACCTAGGGAAACCTACCAAACCTGTGCATTTCTGAAAACTAAAGACCTAGGGGAATCCAAGATGGGGTGACTTGTGGGGCTCGGACCAGGTTCTGTTACCCAGAATCCTTTGCAAACCTCAAAATTTGGCTTAAAAAAACACATGTTCCTCACATTTCTGTGGCAGAAAGTTCTGGAATCTTAGAGGAGCCACAAATTTCCTTCCACCCAGCGTTCCCCCAAGTCTCCCGATAAAAATAATACCTCACTTGTGCGGGTAGGCCTAGCGCCCGCGACAGGAAACGCCCCAAAGCGCAAAGTGGACACATCCAATTTTTTGAAAGAAAACAGAGGTGATTTTTGCAAAGTGCCTACCTGAAGATTTTGGCCTATAGCTCAGCCGGCACCTAGGGAAACCTACCAAACCTGTGCATTTCTGAAAACTAGAGACATAGGGGAATCCAAGATGGGGTGACTTGTGGGGCTTGGACCAGGTTCTGTTACCCAGAATCCTTTGCAAACCTCAAAATTTGGCTTAATAAACACATGTTCCTCACATTTCTGTGGCAGAAAGTTCTGGAATCTGAGAGGAGCCACAAATTTCCTTCCACCCAGCGTTCCCCCAAGTCTCCCGATAAAAATGATACCTCACTTGTGTGGGTAGGCCTAGCGCCCGCGACAGGAAACGCCCCAAAGCACAACATGGACACATCCAATTTTTTGAAAGAAAACAGAGGTGATTTTTGCGAAGTGCCTACCTGTAGATTTAGGCCTCTAGCTCAGCCGGCACCTAAGGAAACCTACCAAACTTGTGCATTTCTGAAAACTAGAGACCTAGGGGAATCAAAGATGGGGTGACTTGTGGGGCTCGGACCAGGTTCTGTTACCCAGAATCCTTTGCAAACCTCAAAATTTGGCTAAAAAAACACATGTTCCTCACATTTCTGTGGCAGAAAGTTCTGGAATCTGAGAGGAGCCTCAAATTTCCTTCCACCCAGAGTTCCCCCAAGTCTCCCGATAAAAATAATACCTCACTTGTGTAGGTAGGCCTAGCGCCCGCGACAGGAAACGCCCCAAAGCGCGACGTGGACACATCCAATTTTTTAAAAGAAAACAGAGGTGATTTTTGCAAAGTGCCTACCTGTAGATTTTGGCCTATAGCTCAGCCGGCACCTAGGGAAACCTACCAAACCTGTGCATTTCTGAAAACTATAGACATAGGGGAATCCAAGATGGGGTGACTTGTGGGGCTCGGACCAGGTTCTGTTACCCAGAATCCTTTGCAAACCTCAAAATTTGGCTAAAAAAACACATGTTCCTCACATTTCTGTGGCAGAAGTTCTGGAATCTAAGAGGAGCCACAAATTTCCTTCCACCCAGCGTTCCCCCAAGTCTCCCGATAAAAATGATACCTCACTTGTGTGGGTAGGCCTAGCGCCCGCGACAGGAAACGCCCCAAAGCACAACATGGACACATCCAATTTTTTGAAAGAAAACAGAGGTGATTTTTGCGAAGTGCCTACCTGTAGATTTTGGCCTCTAGCTCAGCCGGCACCTAGGGAAACCTACCAAACCTGTGCATTTCTGAAAACTAAAGACCTAGGGGAATCCAAGATGGGGTGACTTGTGGGGCTCGGACCAAGTTCTGTTACCCAGAATCCTTTGCAAACCTCAAAATTTGGCTTAAAAAAACATATGTTCCTCACATTTCTGTGGCCGAAAGTTCTGGAATCTTAGAGGAGCCACAAATTTCCTTCCACCCAGCGTTCCCCCAAGTCTCCCGATAAAAATAATACCTCACTTGTGTAGGTAGGCCTAGCGCCCGCGACAGGAAACGCCCCAAAGCGCAAAGTGGACACATCCAATTTTTTGAAAGAAAACAGAGGTGATTTTTGCAAAGTGCCTACCTGAAGATTTTGGCCTATAGCTCAGCCGGCACCTAGGGAAACCTACCAAACCTGTGCATTTCTGAAAACTAGAGACATAGGGGAATCCAAGATGGGGTGACTTGTGGGGCTCGGACCAGGTTCTGTTACCCAGAATCCTTTGCAAACCTCAAAATTTGGCTAAATAAACACATGTTCCTCACATTTCTGTGGCAGAAAGTTCTGGAATCTTAGAGGAGCCACAAATTTCCTTCCACCCAGCGTTCCCCCAAGTCTCCCGATAAAAATGATACCTCACTTGTGTGGGTAGGCCTAGCGCCCGCGACAGGAAATGCCCCAAAGCGCAACGTGGACACATCCAATTTTTTGAAAGTAAACAGAGGTGATTTTTGCGAAGTGCCTACCTGTAGATTTTGGCCTCTAGCTCAGCCGGCACCTAGGGAAACCTACCAAACCTGTGCATTTCTGAAAACTAGAGACCTAGGGGAATCCAAGATGGGGTGACTTGTGGGGCTCGGACCAGGTTCTGTTACCCAGAATCCTTTGCAAACCTCAAAATTTGGCTAATAAAACACATATTCCTCACATTTCTGTGGCAGAAAGTTCTGGAATCTGAGAGGAGCCACAAATTTCTTTCCACCCAGCGTTCCCCCAAGTCTCCCGATAAAAATGATACCTCACTTGTGTGGGTAGGCCTAGCGCCCGCGACAGGAAACCCCCCAAAGCTCAACGTGTACACATCCAATTTTTTGAAAGAAAACAGAGGTGATTTTTGCGAAGTGCCTACCTGTAGATTTTGGCCTCTAGCTCAGCCGGCACCTAGGGAAACCTACCAAACCTGTGCATTTCTGAAAACTAGAGACCTAGGGGAATCCAAGATGGCCTGACTTGTGGGGCTCGGACCAGGTTCCGTTACCCAGAATCCTTTGCAAACCTCAAAATTTGGCTAAAAAAACACATGTTCCTCACATTTCTGTGGCAGAAAGTTCTGGAATCTGAGAGGAGCCACAAATTTCCTTCCACCCAGCGTTCCCCCAAGTCTCCCGATAAAAATGATACCTAACTCTTGTGGGTAGGCCTAGCGCCCGCGACAGGAAACGCCCCAAAGCACAACATGGACACATCCAATTTTTTGAAAGAAAACAGAGGTGATTTTTGCGAAGTGCCTACCTGTAGATTTTGGTCTCTAGCTCAGCCGGCACCTAGGGAAACCTACCAAACCTGTGCATTTCTGAAAACTAGAGACCTAGGGGAATCCAAGATGGCCTGACTTGGGGGCTCGGACCAGGTTCCGTTACCCAGAATCCTTTGCAAACCTCAAAATTTGGCTAAAAAAACACATATTCCTCACATTTCTGTGGCAGAAAGTTCTGGAATCTTAGAGGAGCCATAAATTTCCTTCCACCCAGCGTTCCCCCAAGTCTCCCGATAAAAATAATACCTCACTTGTGTAGGTAGGCCTAGCGCCCGCGACAGGAAACGCCCCAAAGCGCAAAGTGGACACATCCAATTTTTTGAAAGAAAACAGAGGTGATTTTTGCAAAGTGCCTACCTGAAGATTTTGGCCTATAGCTCAGCCGGCACCTAGGGAAACCTACCAAACCTGTGCATTTCTGAAAACTAGAGACCTAGGGGATTCCAAGATAGGGTGACTTGTGGGGCTCGGACCAAGTTCTGTTACCCAGAATCCTTTGCAAACCTCAAAATTTGGCTTAAAAAAACATATGTTCCTCACATTTCTGTGGCCGAAAGTTCTGGAATCTTAGAGGAGCCACAAATTTCCTTCCACCCAGCGTTCCCCCAAGTCTCCCGATAAAAATAATACCTCACTTGTGTAGGTAGGCCTAGCGCCCGCGACAGGAAACGCCCCAAAGCGCAAAGTGGACACATCCAATTTTTTGAAAGAAAACAGAGGTGATTTTTGCAAAGTGCCTACCTGAAGATTTTGGCCTATAGCTCAGCCGGCACCTAGGGAAACCTACCAAACCTGTGCATTTCTGAAAACTAGAGACATAGGGGAATCCAAGATGGGGTGACTTGTGGGGCTCGGACCAGGTTCTGTTACCCAGAATCCTTTGCAAACCTCAAAATTTGGCTAAATAAACACATGTTCCTCACATTTCTGTGGCAGAAAGTTCTGGAATCTTAGAGGAGCCACAAATTTCCTTCCACCCAGCGTTCCCCCAAGTCTCCCGATAAAAATGATACCTCACTTGTGTGGGTAGGCCTAGCGCCCGCGACAGGAAATGCCCCAAAGCGCAACGTGGACACATCCAATTTTTTGAAAGTAAACAGAGGTGATTTTTGCGAAGTGCCTACCTGTAGATTTTGGCCTCTAGCTCAGCCGGCACCTAGGGAAACCTACCAAACCTGTGCATTTCTGAAAACTAGAGACCTAGGGGAATCCAAGATGGGGTGACTTGTGGGGCTCGGACCAGGTTCTGTTACCCAGAATCCTTTGCAAACCTCAAAATTTGGCTAATAAAACACATATTCCTCATATTTCTGTGGCAGAAAGTTCTGGAATCTGAGAGGAGCCACAAATTTCTTTCCACCCAGCGTTCCCCCAAGTCTCCCGATAAAAATGATACCTCACTTGTGTGGGTAGGCCTAGCGCCCGCGACAGGAAACCCCCCAAAGCTCAACGTGTACACATCCAATTTTTTGAAAGAAAACAGAGGTGATTTTTGCGAAGTGCCTACCTGTAGATTTTGGCCTCTAGCTCAGCCGGCACCTAGGGAAACCTACCAAACCTGTGCATTTCTGAAAACTAGAGACCTAGGGGAATCCAAGATGGCCTGACTTGTGGGGCTCGGACCAGGTTCCGTTACCCAGAATCCTTTGCAAACCTCAAAATTTGGCTAAAAAAACACATGTTCCTCACATTTCTGTGGCAGAAAGTTCTGGAATCTGAGAGGAGCCACAAATTTCCTTCCACCCAGCGTTCCCCCAAGTCTCCCGATAAAAATGATACCTAACTCTTGTGGGTAGGCCTAGCGCCCGCGACAGGAAACGCCCCAAAGCACAACATGGACACATCCAATTTTTTGAAAGAAAACAGAGGTGATTTTTGCGAAGTGCCTACCTGTAGATTTTGGTCTCTAGCTCAGCCGGCACCTAGGGAAACCTACCAAACCTGTGCATTTCTGAAAACTAGAGACCTAGGGGAATCCAAGATGGCCTGACTTGGGGGCTCGGACCAGGTTCCGTTACCCAGAATCCTTTGCAAACCTCAAAATTTGGCTAAAAAAACACATATTCCTCACATTTCTGTGGCAGAAAGTTCTGGAATCTTAGAGGAGCCATAAATTTCCTTCCACCCAGCGTTCCCCCAAGTCTCCCGATAAAAATAATACCTCACTTGTGTAGGTAGGCCTAGCGCCCGCGACAGGAAACGCCCCAAAGCGCAAAGTGGACACATCCAATTTTTTGAAAGAAAACAGAGGTGATTTTTGCAAAGTGCCTACCTGTAGATTTTGGCCTATAGCTCAGCCGGCACCTAGGGAAACCTACCAAACCTGTGCATTTCTGAAAACTAGAGACCTAGGGGAATCAAAGATGGGGTGACTTGTGGGGCTCGGACCAGGTTCTGTTACCCAGAATCCTTTGTAAACCTCAAAATTTGGCTAAAAAAACACATGTTCCTCACATTTCTGTGGCAGAAAGTTCTGGAATCTGAGAGGAGCCTCAAATTTCCTTCCACCCAGAGTTCCCCCAAGTCTCCCGATAAAAATAATACCTCACTTGTGTAGGTAGGCCTAGCGCCCGCGACAGGAAACGCCCCAAAGCGCAACGTGGACACATCCAATTTTTTGAAAGAAAACAGAGGTGATTTTTGCAAAGTGCCTACCTGTAGATTTTGGCCTATAGCTCAGCCGGCTCCTAGGGAAACCTACCAAACCTGTGCATTTCTGAAAACTATAGACATAGGGGAATCCAAGATGGGGTGACTTGTGGGGCTCGGACCAGGTTCTGTTACCCAGAATCCTTTGCAAACCTCAAAATTTGGCTAAAAAAACACATGTTCCTCATATTTCTGTGGCAGAAATTTCTGGAATCTGAGAGGAGCCACAAATTTCCTTCCACCCAGCGTTCCCCCAAGTCTCCCGATAAAAATGATACCTCACTTGTGTGGGTAGGCCTAGCGCCTGCGACAGGAAACGCCCCAAAGCGCACCGTGGACACATCCAATTTTTTGAAAGAAAACAGAGGTGATTTTTGCGAAGTGCCTACCTGTAGATTTTGGCCTCTAGCTCAGCCGGTACCTAGGGAAACCTACCAAACCTGTGCATTTCTGAAAACTAGAGAACTAGTGGAATCCAAGATGGGGTGACTTGTGGGGCTCGGATCAGGTTCTGTTACCCAGAATCCTTTGCAAACCTCAAAATTTGGCTAAAAAAACACATGTTCCTCACATTTCTGTGGCAGAAGTTCTGGAATCTAAGAGGAGCCACAAATTTCCTTCCACACAGCGTTCCCCCAAGTCTCCCGATAAAAATGATACCTCACTTGTGTGGGTAGGCCTAGCGCCCGCGACAGGAAACGCCCCAAAGCACAACATGGACACATCCAATTTTTTGAAAGAAAACAGAGGTGATTTTTGCGAAGTGCCTACCTGTAGATTTTGGCCTCTAGCTCAGCCGGCACCTAGGGAAACCTACCAAACCTGTGCATTTCTGAAAACTAAAGACCTAGGGGAATCCAAGATGGGGTGACTTGTGGGGCTCGGACCAGGTTCTGTTACCCAGAATCCTTTGCAAACCTCAAAATTTGGCTTAAAAAAACACATGTTCCTCACATTTCTGTGGCAGAAGTTCTGGAATCTAAGAGGAGCCACAAATTTCCTTCCACACAGCGTTCCCCCAAGTCTCCCGATAAAAATGATACCTCACTTGTGTGGGTAGGCCTAGCGCCCGCAACAGGAAACGCCCCAAAGCGCAACGTGGACACATCAAATTTTTTGAAAGAAAACAGAGGGGATTTTTGCGAAGTGCCTACCTGTAGATTTTGGCCTCTAGCTCAGCCGGCACCTAGGGAAACCTACCAAACCTGTGCATTTCTGAAAACTATAGACATAGGGGAATCTAAGATGGGGTGACTTGTGGGGCTCGGACCAGGTTCTGTTACCCAGAATCCTTTGCAAACCTCAAAATTTGGCTAAAGAAACGCATGTTCCTCACATTTCTGTGGCAGAAAGTTCTGGAATCTGAGAGGAGCCACAAATTTCCTTCCACCCAGCGTTCCCCCAAGTCTCCCGATAAAAATGATACCTCACTTGTGTGGGTAGGCCTAGCGCCCGCAACAGGAAACGCCCCAAAGCGCAACGTGGACACATCCAATTTTTTGAAAGAAAACAGAGGTGATTTTTGCGAAGTGCCTACCTGTAGATTTTGGCCTCTAGCTCAGCCGGCACCTAGGGAAACCTACCAAACCTGTGCATTTCTGAAAACTATAGACATAGGGGAATCCAAGATGGGGTGACTTGTGGGGCTCGGACCAGGTTCTGTTACCCAGAATCCTTTGCAAACCTCAAAATTTGGCTAAAAAAACACATGTTCCTCACATTTCTGTGGCAGAAAGTTCTGGAATCTGAGAGGAGCCACCAATTTCCTTCCACCCAGCGTTCCCCCAAGTCTCCCGATAAAAATGATACCTCACTTGTGTGGGTAGGCCTAGCGCCCGCGACAGGAAACGCCCCAAAGCGCAATGTGGACACATCCAATTTTTTGAAAGAAAACAGAGGTTATTTTTGCGAAGTGCCTATCTGTAGATTTTGGTCTCTAGCTCAGCCGGCACCTAGGGAAACCTACCAAACCTGTGCATTTCTGAAAACTAGAGACCTAGGGGAATCCGAGATGGCCTGACTTGTGGGGCTCGGACCAGGTTCCGTTACCCAGAATCCTTTGCAAACCTCAAATTTTGGCTAAAAAAACACATGTTCCTCACATTTCTGGGGCAGAAAGTTCTGGAATCTGAGAGGAGCCACAAATTTCCTTCCACCCAGCGTTCCCCCAAGTCTCCCGATAAAAATGATACCTCACTTGTGTGGGTAGGCCTAGCGCCCGCGACAGGAAACGCCCCAAAGCACAACATGGACACATCCAATTTTTTTAAAGAAAACAGAGGTTATTTTTGCGAAGTGCCTACCTGTAGATTTTGGCCTCTAGCTCAGCCGGCACCTAGGGAAACCTACCAAACCTGTGCATTTCTGAAAACTAGAGACATAGGGGAATCCAAGATGGGGTGACTTGTGGGGCTCGGACCAGGTTCTGTTACTCAGAATCCTTTGCAAACCTCAAAATTTGGCTAAAAAAACACATGTTCCTCACATTTCTTTGGCAGAAAGTTCTGGAATCTGAGAGGAGCCACAAATTTCCTTCCACCCAGCGTTCCCCCAAGTCTCCCGATAAAAATAATACCTCACTTGTGTAGGTAGGCCTAGCGCCCGCGACAGGAAACACCCCAAAGCGCAACGTGGACACATCCAATTTTTTGAAAGAAAACAGCGGTGATTTTTGCGAAGTGCCTACCTGTAGATTTTGGCCTCTAGCTCAGCCGGCACCTAGGGAAACCTACCAAACCTGTGCATTTCTGAAAACTAGAGACCTAGGGGAATCCAAGATGGCCTGACTTGTGGGGCTCGGACCAGGTTCTGTTACCCAGAATCCTTTGCAAACCTCAAAATTTGGCTAAAAAAACACATGTTCCTCACATTTCTGTGGCAGAAAGTTCTGGAATCTGAGAGGAGCCACAAATTTCCTTCCACCCAGCGTTCCCCCAAGTCTCCCGATAAAAATGATACCTCACTTGTGTGGGTAGGCCTAGCGCCCGCGACAGGAAACGCACCAAAGCGCAACGTGGACACATCCAATTTTTTTAAAGAAAACAGAGGTGATTTTTGCGAAGTGCCTACCTGTAGATTTTGGCCTCTAGCTCAGCCGGCACCTAGGGAAACCTACCAAACCTGTGCATTTCAGAAAACTAGAGACATAGGGGAATCCAAGATGGGGTGACTTGTGGGGCTCGGACCAGGTTCTGTTACACAGAATCCTTTGCAAACCTCAAAATTTGGCTAAAAAAACGCATGTTCATCACATTTCTGTGGCAGAAAGTTCTGGAATCTGAGAGGAGCCACAAATTTCCTTCCACCCAGCATTCCCCCAAGTCTCCCGATAACAATGATACCTCACTTGTGTGGGTAGGCCTAGCGCCCGCGACAGGAAACGCCCCAAAGCACAACATGGACACATCCAATTTTTTGAAAGAAAACAGAGGTGATTTTTGCGAAGTGCCTACCTGTAGATTTTGGCCTCTAGCTCAGCCGGCACCTAGGGAAACCTACCAAACCTGTGCATTTCTGAAAACTAGAGACCTAGGGGAATCCAAGATGGGGTGACTTGTGGGGCTCGGACCAGGTTCTGTTACCCAGAATCCTTTGCAAACCTCAAAATTTGGCTAAAAAAACACATGTTCCTCACATTTCTGTGGCAGAAAGTTCTGGAATCTGAGAGGAGCCATAAATTTCCTTCCACCCAGCGTTCCCCCAAGTGTCCCGATAAAAATAATACCTCACTTGAGTAGGTAGGCCTAGCGCCCGCGACAGGAAACGCTCCAAAGCCCAACGTGTACACATCCAATTCTTTTAAAGTAAACAGAGGTGATTTTTGCAAAGTGCCGACCTGTAGATTTTGGCCTATAGCTCAGCCGGCACCTAGGGAAACCTACCAAACCTGTGCATTTCTGAAAACTAGAGACATAGGGGAATCCAAGATGGGGTGACTTGTGGGACTCGGACCAGGTTCTGTTACCCAGAATCCTTTGCAAACCTCAAAATTTGGCTAAAAAAACACATGTTCCTGATATTTCTGTGGCATAAAGTTCTGGAATCTGAGAGGAGCCACAAATTTCCTTCCACCCAGCGTTCCCCCAAGTCTCCCGATACAAATGATACCTGACTTGTGTGGGTAGGCCTAGCGCCCGCGACAGGAAATGCCCCAAAGCGCAACGTGGACACATCCAATTTTTTGAAAGAAAACAGATATTAGTTTTTGCGAAGTGCCTACCTGTAGATTTTGGCCTTTAGCTCAGCCGGCACCTAGGGAAACCTACCAAACCTGTGCATTTCTGAAAACTAGAGACCTGGGGGAATCCAAGATGGCCTGACTTGTGGGGCTCAGACCAGGTTCCGTTACCCAGAATCCTTTGCAAACCTCAAAATTTGGCTAAAAAAACACATGTTCCTCACATTTCTGTGGCAGAAAGTTCTGGAATCTGAGAGGAGCCACAAATTTCCTTCCACCCAGCGATCCCCCAAGTCTCCCGATAAAAATGATACCTCACTTGTGTGGGTAGGCCTAGCGCCCGCGACAGGAAACGCCCCAAAGCACAACATGGACACATCCAATTTTTTGAAAGAAAACAGAGGTGATTTTTGCGAAGTGCCTACCTGTAGATTTTGGCCTCTAGCTCAGCCGGCACCTAGGGAAACCTACCAAACCTGTGCATTTCTGAAAACTAGAGACCTAGGGGATTCCAAGATAGGGTGACTTGTGGGGCTAGGACCAGGTTCTGTTACCCAGAATCCTTTGCAAACCTCAAAATTTGGCTAAAAAAACACATGTTCCTCACATTTCTGTGGCAGAAAGTTCTGGAATCTGAGAGGAGCCACAAATTTCCTTCCACCCAGCGTTCCCCCAAGTCTCCCGATAACAATGATACCTCACTTGTGTGGGTAGGCCTAGCGCCCGCGACAGGAAACCCCCCAAAGCTCAACGTGTACACATCCAATTTTTTGAAAGAAAACAGAGGTGATTTTTGCGAAGTGCCTACCTGTAGATTTTGGCCTCTAGCTCAGCCGGCACCTAGGGAAACCTACCAAACCTGTGCATTTCTGAAAACTAGAGACCTAGGGGAATCCAAGATGGCCTGACTTGTGGGGCTCGGACCAGGTTCCGTTACCCAGAATCCTTTGCAAACCTCAAAATTTGGCTAAAAAAACACATGTTCCTCACATTTCTGTGGCAGAAAGTTCTGGAATCTGAGAGGAGCCACAAATTTCCTTCCACCCAGCGTTCCCCCAAGTCTCCCGATAAAAATAATACCTCACTCGTGTAGGTAGGCCTAGCGCCCGCGACAGGAAACACCCCAAAGCGCAACGTGGACACATCCAATTTTTTAAAAGTAAACAGAGGTGATTTTTGCAAAGTGCCGACCTGTAGATTTTGGCCTATAGCTCAGCCGGCACCTAGGGAAACCTACCAAACCTGTGCATTTCTGAAAACTAGAGACATAGGGGAATCCAAGATGGGGTGACTTGTGGGGCTCGGACCAGGTTCTGTTACCCAGAATCCTTTGCAAACCTCAAAATTTGGCTAAAAAAACACATGTTCCTCATATTTCTGTGGCAGAAAGTTCTGGAATCTGAGAGGAGCCACAAATTTCCTTCCACCCAGCGTTCCCCCAAGTCTCCCGATAAAAATGATACCTCACTTGTGTGGGTAGGCCTAGCGCCCGCGACATGAAACGCCCCAAAGCGCAACGTGGACACATCCAATTTTTTTAAAGAAAACAGAGGTTATTTTTGCGAAGTGCCTACCTGTAGATTTTGGCCTCTAGCTCAGCCGGCACCTAGGGAAACCTACCAAACCTGTGCATTTCTGAAAACTAGAGACCTGGGGGAATCCAAGATGGCCTGACTTGTGGGGCTCGGACCAGGTTCCGTTACCCAGAATCCTTTGCAAACCTCAAAATTTGGCTAATAAAACACATGTTCCTCTCATTTCTGTGGCAGAAAGTTCTGGAATCTGAGAGGAGCCACAAATTTCTTTCCACCCAGCGTTCCCCCAAGTCTCCTGATAAAAATGATACCTCACTTGTGTGGGTAGGCCTAGCGCCCGCGACAGGAAACCCCCCAAAGCTCAACGTGTACACATCCAATTTTTTGAAAGAAAACAGAGGTGATTTTTGCGAAGTGCCTACCTGTAGATTTTGGCCTCTAGCTCAGCCGGCACCTAGGGAAACCTACCAAACCTGTGCATTTCTGAAAACTAGAGACCTATGGGGAATCCAAGATGGCCTGACTTGTGGGGCTCGGACCAGGTTCCGTTACCCAGAATCCTTTGCAAACCTCAAAATTTGGCTAAAAAAACACATGTTCCTCACATTTCTGTGGCAGAAAGTTCTGGAATCTGAGAGGAGCCACAAATTTCCTTCCACCCAGCGTTCCCCCAAGTCTCCCGATAAAAATGATACCTAACTCTTGTGGGTAGGCCTAGCGCCCGCGACAGGAAACGCCCCAAAGCACAACATGGACACATCCAATTTTTTGAAAGAAAACAGAGGTGATTTTTGCGAAGTGCCTACCTGTAGATTTTGGTCTCTAGCTCAGCCGGCACCTAGGGAAACCTACCAAACCTGTGCATTTCTGAAAACTAGAGACCTAGGGGAATCCAAGATGGCCTGACTTGGGGGCTCGGACCAGGTTCCGTTACCCAGAATCCTTTGCAAACCTCAAAATTTGGCTAAAAAAACACATATTCCTCACATTTCTGTGGCAGAAAGTTCTGGAATCTTAGAGGAGCCATAAATTTCCTTCCACCCAGCGTTCCCCCAAGTCTCCCGATAAAAATAATACCTCACTTGTGTAGGTAGGCCTAGCGCCCGCGACAGGAAACGCCCCAAAGCGCAAAGTGGACACATCCAATTTTTTGAAAGAAAACAGAGGTGATTTTTGCAAAGTGCCTACCTGTAGATTTTGGCCTATAGCTCAGCCGGCACCTGGGGAAACCTACCAAACCTGTGCATTTCTGAAAACTAGAGACCTAGGGGAATCAAAGATGGGGTGACTTGTGGGGCTCGGACCAGGTTCTGTTACCCAGAATCCTTTGTAAACCTCAAAATTTGGCTAAAAAAACACATGTTCCTCACATTTCTGTGGCAGAAAGTTCTGGAATCTGAGAGGAGCCTCAAATTTCCTTCCACCCAGAGTTCCCCCAAGTCTCCCGATAAAAATAATACCTCACTTGTGTAGGTAGGCCTAGCGCCCGCGACAGGAAACGCCCCAAAGCGCAACGTGGACACATCCAATTTTTTGAAAGAAAACAGAGGTGATTTTTGCAAAGTGCCTACCTGTAGATTTTGGCCTATAGCTCAGCCGGCTCCTAGGGAAACCTACCAAACCTGTGCATTTCTGAAAACTATAGACATAGGGGAATCCAAGATGGGGTGACTTGTGGGGCTCGGACCAGGTTCTGTTACCCAGAATCCTTTGCAAACCTCAAAATTTGGCTAAAAAAACACATGTTCCTCATATTTCTGTGGCAGAAATTTCTGGAATCTGAGAGGAGCCACAAATTTCCTTCCACCCAGCGTTCCCCCAAGTCTCCCGATAAAAATGATACCTCACTTGTGTGGGTAGGCCTAGCGCCTGCGACAGGAAACGCCCCAAAGCGCACCGTGGACAC
This sequence comes from Pleurodeles waltl, assembly GCF_031143425.1. Classification (NCBI taxonomy): domain Eukaryota; kingdom Metazoa; phylum Chordata; class Amphibia; order Caudata; family Salamandridae; genus Pleurodeles; species Pleurodeles waltl. The sequence goes on along the minus strand of NC_090439.1, from coordinate 839,577,147 downwards.
ATCCAATTTTTTGAAAGAAAACAGAGGTGATTTTTGCGAAGTGCCTACCTGTAGATTTTGGCCTCTAGCTCAGCCGGCACCTAGGGAAAAGTACCAAACCTGTGCATTTCTGAAAACTAGAGACCTAGTGGAATCCAAGATGGGGTGACTTGTGGGGCTCGGATCAGGTTCTGTTACCCAGAATCCTTTGCAAACCTCAAAATTTGGCAAAAAAAACACATGTTCCTCACATTTCTGTGGCAGAAGTTCTGGAATCTAAGAGGAGCCACAAATTTCCTTCCACACAGCGTTCCCCCAAGTCTCCCGATAAAAATGATACCTCACTTGTGTGGGTAGGCCTAGCGCCCGCGACAGGAAACGCCCCAAAGCACAACATGGACACATCCAATTTTTTGAAAGAAAACAGAGGTGATTTTTGCGAAGTGCCTACCTGTAGATTTTGGCCTCTAGCTCAGCCGGCACCTAGGGAAACCTACCAAACCTGTGCATTTCTGAAAACTAAAGACCTAGGGGAATCCAAGATGGGGTGACTTGTGGGGCTCGGACCAGGTTCTGTTACCCAGAATCCTTTGCAAACCTCAAAATTTGGCTTAAAAAAACACATGTTCCTCACATTTCTGTGGCAGAAGTTCTGGAATCTAAGAGGAGCCACAAATTTCCTTCCACACAGCGTTCCCCCAAGTCTCCCGATAAAAATGATACCTCACTTGTGTGGGTAGGCCTAGCGCCCGCGACAGGAAACGCCCCAAAGCACAACATGGACACATCCAATTTTTTGAAAGAAAACAGAGGTGATTTTTGCAAAGTGCCGACCTGTAGATTTTGGCCTATAGCTCAGCCGGCACCTAGGGAAACCTACCAAACCTGTGCATTTCTGAAAACTAGAGACATAGGGGAATCCAAGATGGGGTGACTTGTGGGACTCGGACCAGGTTCTGTTACCCAGAATCCTTTGCAAACCTCAAAATTTGGCTAAAAAAACACATGTTCCTGATATTTCTGTGGCAGAAAGTTCTGGAATCTGAGAGGAGCCACAAATTTCCTTCCACCCAGCGTTCCCCCAAGTCTCCCGATAAAAATGATACCTGACTTGTGTGGGTAGGCCTAGCGCCCGCGACAGGAAACGCCCCAAAGCGCAACGTGGACACATCCAATTTTTTTAAAGAAAACAGATATTAGTTTTTGCGAAGTGCCTACCTGTAGATTTTGGCCTTTAGCTCAGCCGGCACCTAGGGAAACCTACCAAACCTGTGCATTTCTGAAAACTAGAGACCTGGGGGAATCCAAGATGGCCTGACTTGTGGGGCTCAGACCAGGTTCCGTTACCTAGAATCCTTTGCAAACCTCAAAATTTGGCTAAAAAAACACATGTTCCTCACATTTCTGTGGCAGAAAGTTCTGGAATCTGAGAGGAGCCACAAATTTCCTTCCACCCAGCGTTCCCCCAAGTCTCCCGATACAAATGATACCTCACTTCTGTGGGTAGGCCTAGCGCCCGCGACAGGAAACGCCCCAAAGCACAACATGGACACATCCAATTTTTTGAAAGAAAACAGAGGTGATTTTTGCGAAGTGCCTACCTGTAGATTTTGGCCTCTAGCTCAGCCGGCACCTAGGGAAACCTACCAAACCTGTGCATTTCTGAAAACTAGAGACCTAGGGGAATCCAAGATGGCCTGACTTGTGGGGCTCAGACCAGGTTCCGTTACCCAGAATCCTTTGCAAACCTCAAAATTTGGCTAAAAAAACACATGTTCCTCACATTTCTGTGGCAGAAAGTTCTGGAATCTGAGAGGAGACACAAATTTCCTTCCACCCAGCGTTCCCCCAAGTCTCCCGATAACAATGATACCTCACTTGTGTGGGTAGGCCTAGCGCCCGCGACAGGAAACCCCCCAAAGCTCAACGTGTACACATCCAATTTTTTGAAAGAAAACAGAGGTGATTTTTGCGAAGTGCCTACCTGTAGATTTTGGCCTCTAGCTCAGCCTGCACCTAGGGAAACCTACCAAACCTGTGCATTTCTGAAAACTAGAGACCTAGGGGAATCCAAGATGGCCTGACTTGTGGGGCTCGGACGAGGTTCCGTTACCCAGAATCCTTTGCAAACCTCAAAATTTGGCTAAAAAAACACATGTTCCTCACATTTCTGTGGCAGAAAGTTCTGGAATCTGAGAGGAGCCACAAATTTCCTTCCACCCAGCGTTCCCCCAAGTCTCCCGATAAAAATAATACCTCACTCGTGTAGATAGGCCTAGCGCCCGCGACAGGAAACACCCCAAAGCGCAACGTGGACACATCCAATTTTTTAAAAGTAAACAGAGGTGATTTTTGCAAAGTGCCGACCTGTAGATTTTGGCCTATAGCTCAGCCGGCACCTAGGGAAACCTACCAAACCTGTGCATTTCTGAAAACTAGAGACATAGGGGAATTCAAGATGGGGTGACTTGTGGGGCTCGGACCAGGTTCTGTTACCCAGAATCCTTTGCAAACCTCAAAATTTGGCTAAAAAAACACATGTTCCTCATATTTCTGTGGCAGAAAGTTCTGGAATCTGAGAGGAGCCACAAATTTCCTTCCACCCAGCGTTCCCCCAAGTCTCCCGATAAAAATGATACCTCACTTGTGTGGGTAGGCCTAGCGCCCGCGACATGAAACGCCCCAAAGCTCAACGTGGACACATCCAATTTTTTTAAAGAAAACAGAGGTTATTTTTGCGAAGTGCCTACCTGTAGATTTTGGCCTCTAGCTCAGCCGGCACCTAGGGAAACCTACCAAACCTGTGCATTTCTGAAAACTAGAGACCTGGGGGAATCCAAGATGGCCTGACTTGTGGGGCTCGGACCAGGTTCCGTTACCCAGAATCCTTTGCAAACCTCAAAATTTGGCTAATAAAACACATATTCCTCACATTTCTGTGGCAGAAAGTTCTGGAATCTGAGAGGAGCCACAAATTTCTTTCCACCTAGCGTTCCCCCAAGTCTCCCGATAAAAATGATACCTCACTTGTGTGGGTAGGCCTAGCGCCCGCGACAGGAAAACCCCAAAGCTCAACGTGTACACATCCAATTTTTTGAAAGAAAACAGAGGTGATTTTTGCGAAGTGCCTACCTGTAGATTTTGGCCTCTAGCTCAGCCGGCACCTAGGGAAACCTACCAAACCTGTGCATTTCTGAAAACTAGAGACCTAGGGGAATCCAAGATGGCCTGACTTGTGGGGCTCGGACCAGGTTCCGTTACCCAGAATCCTTTGCAAACCTCAAAATTTGGCTAAAAAAACACATGTTCCTCACATTTCTGTGGCAGAAAGTTCTGGAATCTGAGAGGAGCCACAAATTTCCTTCCACCCAGCGTTCCCCCAAGTCTCCCGATAAAAATGATACCTAACTCTTGTGGGTAGGCCTAGCGCCCGCGACAGGAAACGCCCCAAAGCACAACATGGACACATCCAATTTTTTGAAAGAAAACAGAGCTGATTTTTGCGAAGTGCCTACCTGTAGATTTAGGCCTCTAGCTCAGCCGGCACCTAAGGAAACCTACCAAACTTGTGCATTTCTGAAAACTAGAGACCTCGGGGAATCAAAGATGGGGTGACTTGTGGGGCTCGGACCAGGTTCTGTTACCCAGAATCCTTTGTAAACCTCAAAATTTGGCTAAAAAAACACATGTTCCTCACATTTCTGTGGCAGAAAGTTCTGGAATCTGAGAGGAGCCTCAAATTTCCTTCCACCCAGAGTTCCCCCAAGTCTCCCGATAAAAATAATACCTCACTTGTGTAGGTAGGCCTAGCGCCCGCGACAGGAAACGCCCCAAAGCGCAACGTGGACACATCCAATTTTTTGAAAGAAAACAGAGGTGATTTTTGCAAAGTGCCTACCTGTAGATTTTGGCCTATAGCTCAGCCGGCTCCTAGGGAAACCTACCAAACCTGTGCATTTCTGAAAACTATAGACATAGGGGAATCCAAGATGGGGTGACTTGTGGGGCTCGGACCAGGTTCTGTTACCCAGAATCCTTTGCAAACCTCAAAATTTGGCTAAAAAAACACATGTTCCTCATATTTCTGTGGCAGAAAGTTCTGGAATCTGAGAGGAGCCACAAATTTCCTTCCACCCAGCGTTCCCCCAAGTCTCCCGATAAAAATGATACCTCACTTGTGTGGGTAGGCCTAGCGCCTGCGACAGGAAACGCCCCAAAGCGCACCGTGGACACATCCAATTTTTTGAAAGAAAACAGAGGTGATTTTTGCGAAGTGCCTACCTGTAGATTTTGGCCTCTAGCTCAGCCGGCACCTAGGGAAACCTACCAAACCTGTGCATTTCTGAAAACTAGAGACCTAGTGGAATCCAAGATGGGGTGACTTGTGGGGCTCGGATCAGGTTCTGTTACCCAGAATCCTTTGCAAACCTCAAAATTTGGCTAAAAAAACACATGTTCCTCACATTTCTGTGGCAGAAGTTCTGGAATCTAAGAGGAGCCACAAATTTCCTTCCACACAGCGTTCCCCCAAGTCTCCCGATAAAAATGATACCTCACTTGTGTGGGTAGGCCTAGCGCCCGCGACAGGAAACGCCCCAAAGCACAACATGGACACATCCAATTTTTTGAAAGAAAACAGAGGTGATTTTTGCGAAGTGCCTACCTGTAGATTTTGGCCTCTAGCTCAGCCGGCACCTAGGGAAACCTACCAAACCTGTGCATTTCTGAAAACTAAAGACCTAGGGGAATCCAAGATGGGGTGACTTGTGGGGCTCGGACCAGGTTCTGTTACCCAGAATCCTTTGCAAACCTCAAAATTTGGCTTAAAAAAACACATGTTCCTCACATTTCTGTGGCAGAAAGTTCTGGAATCTTAGAGGAGCCACAAATTTCCTTCCACCCAGCGTTCCCCCAAGTCTCCCGATAAAAATAATACCTCACTTGTGCAGGTAGGCCTAGCGCCCGCGACAGGAAACGCCCCAAAGCGCAAAGTGGACACATCCAATTTTTTGAAAGAAAACAGAGGTGATTTTTGCAAAGTGCCTCCCTGAAGATTTTGGCCTATAGCTCAGCCGGCACCTAGGGAAACCTACCAAACCTGTGCATTTCTGAAAACTAGAGACATAGGGGAATCCAAGATGGGGTGACTTGTGGGGCTTGGACCAGGTTCTGTTACCCAGAATCCTTTGCAAACCTCAAAATTTGGCTTAATAAACACATGTTCCTCACATTTCTGTGGCAGAAAGTTCTGGAATCTGAGAGGAGCCACAAATTTCCTTCCACCCAGCGTTCCCCCAAGTCTCCCGATAAAAATGATACCTCACTTGTGTGGGTAGGCCTAGCGCCCGCGACAGGAAACGCCCCAAAGCACAACATGGACACATCAAATTTTTTGAAAGAAAACAGAGGTGATTTTTGCGAAGTGCCTACCTGTAGATTTAGGCCTCTAGCTCAGCCGGCACCTAAGGAAACCTACCAAACTTGTGCATTTCTGAAAACTAGAGACCTAGGGGAATCAAAGATGGGGTGACTTGTGGGGCTCGGACCAGGTTCTGTTACCCAGAATCCTTTGCAAACCTCAAAATTTGGCTAAAAAAACACATGTTCCTCACATTTCTGTGGCAGAAAGTTCTGGAATATGAGAGGAGCCTCAAATTTCCTTCCACCCAGAGTTCCCCCAAGTCTCCCGATAAAAATAATACCTCACTTGTGTAGGTAGGCCTAGCGCCCGCGACAGGAAACGCCCCAAAGCGCAACGTGGACACATCCAATTTTTTGAAAGAAAACAGAGGTGATTTTTGCAAAGTGCCTACCTGTAGATTTTGGCCTATAGCTCAGCCGGCACCTAGGGAAACCTACCAAACCTGTGCATTTCTGAAAACTATAGACATAGGGGAATCCAAGATGGGGTGACTTGTGGGGCTCGGACCAGGTTCTGTTACCCAGAATCCTTTGCAATCCTCAAAATTTGGCTAAAAAAACACATGTTCCTCACATTTCTGTGGCAGAAGTTCTGGAATCTAAGAGGAGCCACAAATTTCCTTCCACCCAGCGTTCCCCCAAGTCTCCCGATAAAAATGATACCTCACTTGTGTGGGTAGGCCTAGCGCCCGCGACAGGAAACGCCCCAAAGCACAACATGGACACATCCAATTTTTTGAAAGAAAACAGAGGTGATTTTTGCGAAGTGCCTACCTGTAGATTTTGGCCTCTAGCTCAGCCGGCACCTAGGGAAACCTACCAAACCTGTGCATTTCTGAAAACTAAAGACCTAGGGGAATCCAAGATGGGGTGACTTGTGGGGCTCGGACCAGGTTCTGTTACCCAGAATCCTTTGCAAACCTCAAAATTTGGCTAAATAAACACATGTTCCTCACATTTCTGTGGCAGAAAGTTCTGGAATCTGAGAGGAGCCACAAATTTCCTTCCACCCAGCGTTCCCCCAAGTCTCCCGATAAAAATGATACCTCACTTGTGTGGGTAGGCCTAGCGCCCGCGACAGGAAATGCCCCAAAGCGCAACGTGGACACATCCAATTTTTTGAAAGTAAACAGAGGTGATTTTTGCGAAGTGCCTACCTGTAGATTTTGGCCTCTAGCTCAGCCGGCACCTAGGGAAACCTACCAAACCTGTGCATTTCTGAAAACTAGAGACCTAGGGGAATCCAAGATGGGGTGACTTGTGGGGCTCGGACCAGGTTCTGTTACCCAGAATCCTTTGCAAACCTCAAAATTTGGCTAATAAAACACATATTCCTCACATTTCTGTGGCAGAAAGTTCTGGAATCTGAGAGGAGCCACAAATTTCTTTCCACCCAGCGTTCCCCCAAGTCTCCCGATAAAAATGATACCTCACTTGTGTGGGTAGGCCTAGCGCCCGCGACAGGAAACCCCCCAAAGCTCAACGTGTACACATCCACTTTTTTAAAAGAAAACAGAGGTGATTTTTGCGAAGTGCCTACCTGTAGATTTTGGCCTCTAGCTCAGCCGGCACCTAGGGAAACCTACCAAACCTGTGCATTTCTGAAAACTAGAGACCTAGGGGAATCCAAGATGGCCTGACTTGTGGGGCTCGGACCAGGTTCCGTTACCCAGAATCCTTTGCAAACCTCAAAATTTGGCTAAAAAAACACATGTTCCTCACATTTCTGTGGCAGAAAGTTCTGGAATCTGAGAGGAGCCACAAATTTCCTTCCACCCAGCGTTCCCCCAAGTCTCCCGATAAAAATGATACCTAACTCTTGTGGGTAGGCCTAGCGCCCGCGACAGGAAACGCCCCAAAGCACAACATGGACACATCCAATTTTTTGAAAGAAAACAGAGGTGATTTTTGCGAAGTGCCTACCTGTAGATTTTGGTCTCTAGCTCAGCCGGCACCTAGGGAAACCTACCAAACCTGTGCATTTCTGAAAACTAGAGACCTAGGGGAATCCAAGATGGCCTGACTTGGGGGCTCGGACCAGGTTCTGTTACCCAGAATCCTTTGCAAACCTCAAAATTTGGCTAAAAAAACACATATTCCTCACATTTCTGTGGCAGAAAGTTCTGGAATCTTAGAGGAGCCATAAATTTCCTTCCACCCAGCGTTCCCCCAAGTCTCCCGATAAAAATAATACCTCACTTGTGTAGGTAGGCCTAGCGCCCGCGACAGGAAACGCCCCAAAGCGCAAAGTGGACACATCCAATTTTTTGAAAGAAAACAGAGGTGATTTTTGCAAAGTGCCTACCTGTAGATTTTGGCCTATAGCTCAGCCGGCACCTAGGGAAACCTACCAAACCTGTGCATTTCTGAAAACTAGAGACCTAGGGGAATCAAAGATGGGGTGACTTGTGGGGCTTGGACCAGGTTCTGTTACCCAGAATCCTTTGTAAACCTCAAAATTTGGCTAAAAGAACACATGTTCCTCACATTTCTGTGGCAGAAAGTTCTGGAATCTGAGAGGAGCCTCAAATTTCCTTCCACCCAGAGTTCCCCAAGTCTCCCGATAAAAATAATACCTCACTTGTGTAGGTAGGCCTAGCGCCCGCGACAGGAAACGCCCCAAAGCGCAACGTGGACACATCCAATTTTTTGAAAGAAAACAGAGGTGATTTTTGCAAAGTGCCTACCTGCAGATTTTGGCCTATAGCTCAGCCGGCTCCTAGGGAAACCTACCAAACCTGTGCATTTCTGAAAACTATAGACATAGGGGAATCCAAGATGGGGTGACTTGTGGGGCTCGGACCAGGTTCTGTTACCCAGAATCCTTTGCAAACCTCAAAATTTGGCTAAAAAAACACATGTTCCTCATATTTCTGTGGCAGAAATTTCTGGAATCTGAGAGGAGCCACAAATTTCCTTCCACCCAGCGTTCCCCCAAGTCTCCCGATAAAAATGATACCTCACTTGTGTGGGTAGGCCTAGCACCTGCGACAGGAAACGCCCCAAAGCGCACCGTGGACACATCCAATTTTTTGAAAGAAAACAGAGGTGATTTTTGCGAAGTGCCTACCTGTAGATTTTGGCCTCTAGCTCAGCCGGCACCTAGGGAAACCTACCAAACCTGTGCATTTCTGAAAACTAGAGACCTAGTGGAATCCAAGATGGGGTGACTTGTGGGGCTCGGATCAGGTTCTGTTACCCAGAATCCTTTGCAAACCTCAAAATTTGGCTAAAAAAACACATGTTCCTCACATTTCTGTGGCAGAAGTTCTGGAATCTAAGAGGAGCCACAAATTTCCTTCCACACAGCGTTCCCCCAAGTCTCCCGATAAAAATGATACCTCACTTGTGTGGGTAGGCCTAGCGCCCGCGACAGGAAACGCCCCAAAGCACAACATGGACACATCCAATTTTTTTAAAGAAAACACAGGTGATTTTTGCGAAGTGCCTACCTGTAGATTTTGGCCTCTAGCTCAGCCGGCACCTAGGGAAACCTACCAAACCTGTGCATTTCTGAAAACTAAAGACCTAGGGGAATCCAAGATGGGGTGACTTGTGGGGCTTGGACCAGGTTCTGTTACCCAGAATCCTTTGCAAACCTCAAAATTTGGCTTAAAAAAACACATGTTCCTCACATTTCTGTGGCAGAAGTTCTGGAATCTAAGAGGAGCCACAAATTTCCTTCCACACAGCGTTCCCCCAAGTCTCCCGATAAAAATGATACCTCACTTGTGTGGGTAGGCCTAGCGCCCGCGACAGGAAACGCCCCAAAGCACAACATGGACACATCCAATTTTTTGAAAGAAAACAGAGGTGATTTTTGCGAAGTGCCTACCTGTAGATTTTGGCCTATAGCTCAGCCGGCACCTAGGGAAACCTACCAAACCTGTGCATTTCTGAAAACTAGAGACATAGGGGAATCCAAGATGGGGTGACTTGTGGGACTCGGACCAGGTTCTGTTACCCAGAATCCTTTGCAAACCTCAAAATTTGGCTAAAAAAACACATGTTCCTGATATTTCTGTGGCAGAAAGTTCTGGAATCTGAGAGGAGCCACAAATTTCCTTCCACCCAGCGTTCCCCCAAGTCTCCCGATAAAAATGATACCTGACATGTGTGGGTAGGCCTAGCGCCCGCGACAGGAAACGCCCCAAAGCGCAACGTGGACACATCCAATTTTTTGAAAGAAAACAGATATTAGTTTTTGCGAAGTGCCTACCTGTAGATTTTGGCCTTTAGCTCAGCCGGCACCTAGGGAAACCTACCAAACCTGTGCATTTCTGAAAACTAGAGACCTGGGGGAATCCAAGATGGCCTGACTTGTGGGGCTCAGACCAGGTTCCGTTACCCAGAATCCTTTGCAAACCTCAAAATTTGGCTAAAAAAACACATGTTCCTCACATTTCTGTGGCAGAAAGTTCTGGAATCTGAGAGGAGCCACAAATTTCCTTCCACCCAGCGTCCCCCCAAGTCTCCCGATAAAAATGATACCTCACTTGTGTGGGTAGGCCTAGCGCCCGCGACAGGAAACGCCCCAAAGCACAACATGGACACATCCAATTTTTTGAAAGAAAACAGAGGTGATTTTTGCGAAGTGCCTACCTGTAGATTTTGGCCTCTAGCTCAGCCGGCACCTAGGGAAACCTATCAAACCTGTGCATTTCTGAAAACTAGAGACCTAGGGGATTCCAAGATAGGGTGACTTGTGGGGCTAGGACCAGGTTCTGTTACCCAGAATCCTTTGCAAACCTCAAAATTTGGCTAAAAAAACACATGTTCCTCACATTTCTGTGGCAGAAAGTTCTGGAATCTGAGAGGAGCCACAAATTTCCTTCCACCCAGCGTTCCCCCAAGTCTCCCGATAACAATGATACCTCACTTGTGTGGGTAGGCCTAGCGCCCGCGACAGGAAACCCCCCAAAGCTCAACGTGTACACATCCAATTTTTTGAAAGAAAACAGAGGTGATTTTTGCGAAGTGCCTACCTGTAGATTTTGGCCTCTAGCTCAGCCGGCACCTAGGGAAACCTACCAAACCTGTGCATTTCTGAAAACTAGAGACCTAGGGGAATCCAAGATGGCCTGACTTGTGGGGCTCGGACCAGGTTCCGTTACCCAGAATCCTTTGCAAACCTCAAAATTTGGCTAAAAAAACACATGTTCCTCACATTTCTGTGGCAGAAAGTTCTGGAATCTGAGAGGAGCCACAAATTTCCTTCCACCCAGCGTTCCCCCAAGTCTCCCGATAAAAATAATACCTCACTCGTGTAGGTAGGCCTAGCGCCCGCGACAGGAAACACCCCAAAGCGCAACGTGGACACATCCAATTTTTTAAAAGTAAACAGAAGTGATTTTTGCAAAGTGCCGACCTGTAGATTTTGGCCTATAGCTCAGCCGGCACCTAGGGAAACCTACCAAACCTGTGCATTTCTGAAAACTAGAGACATAGGGGAATCCAAGATGGGGTGACTTGTGGGGCTCGGACCAGGTTCTGTTACCCAGAATCCTTTGCAAACCTCAAAATTTGGCTAAAAAAACACATGTTCCTCATATTTCTGTGGCAGAAAGTTCTGGAATCTGAGAGGAGCCACAAATTTCCTTCCGCCCAGCGTTCCCCCAAGTCTCCCGATAAAAATGATACCTCACTTGTGTGGGTAGGCCTAGCGCCCGCGACATAAAACGCCCCAAAGCGCAACGTGGACACATCCAATTTTTTTAAAGAAAACAGAGGTTATTTTTGCGAAGTGCCTACCTGTAGATTTTGGCCTCTAGCTCAGCCGGCACCTAGGGAAACCTACCAAACCTGTGCATTTCTGAAAACTAGAGACCTGGGGGAATCCAAGATGGCCTGACTTGTGGGGCTCGGACCAGGTTCCGTTACCCAGAATCCTTTGCAAACCTCAAAATTTGGCTAATAAAACACATATTCCTCACATTTCTGTGGCAGAAAGTTCTGGAATCTGAGAGGAGCCACAAATTTCTTTCCACCCAGCGTTCCCCCAAGTCTCCCGATAAAAATGATACCTCACTTGTGTGGGTAGGCCTAGCGCCCGCGACAGGAAACCCCCCAAAGCTCAACGTGTACACATCCAATTTTTTGAAAGAAAACAGAGGTGATTTTTGCGAAGTGCCTACCTGTAGATTTTGGCCTCTAGCTCAGCCGGCACCTAGGGAAACCTACCAAACCTGTGCATTTCTGAAAACTAGAGACCTAGGGGAATCCAAGATGGCCTGACTTGTGGGGCTCGGACCAGGTTCCGTTACCCAGAATCCTTTGCAAACCTCAAAATTTGGCTAAAAAAACACATGTTCCTCACATTTCTGTGGCAGAAAGTTCTGGACTCTGAGAGAAGCCACAAATTTCCTTCCACCCAGCGTTCCCCCAAGTCTCCCGATAAAAATGATACCTAACTCTTGTGGGTAGGCCTAGCGCCCGCGACAGGAAACGCCCCAAAGCACAACATGGACACATCCAATTTTTTGAAAGAAAACAGAGGTGATTTTTGCGAAGTGCCTACCTGTAGATTTAGGCCTCTAGCTCAGCCGGCACCTAAGGAAACCTACCAAACTTGTGCATTTCTGAAAACTAGAGACCTAGGGGAATCAAAGATGGGGTGACTTGTGGGGCTCGGACCAGGTTCTGTTACCCAGAATCCTTTGTAAACCTCAAAATTTGGCTAAAAAAACACATGTTCCTCACATTTCTGTGGCAGAAAGTTCTGGAATCTGAGAGGAGCCTCAAATTTCCTTCCACCCAGAGTTCCCCCAAGTCTCCCGATAAAAATAATACCTCACTTGTGTAGGTAGGCCTAGCGCCCGCGACAGGAAACGCCCCAAAGCGCAACGTGGACACATCCAATTTTTTGAAAGAAAACAGAGGTGATTTTTGCAAAGTGCCTACCTGTAGATTTTGGCCTATAGCTCAGCCGGCTCCTAGGGAAACCTACCAAACCTGTGCATTTCTGAAAACTATAGACATAGGGGAATCCAAGATGGGGTGACTTGTGGGGCTCGGACCAGGTTCTGTTACCCAGAATCCTTTGCAAACCTCAAAATTTGTCTAAAAAAACACATGTTCCTCATATTTCTGTGGCAGAAAGTTCTGGAATCTGAGAGGAGCCACAAATTTCCTTCCACCCAGCGTTCCCCCAAGTCTCCCGATAAAAATGATACCTCACTTGTGTGGGTAGGCCTAGCGCCTGCGACAGGAAACGCCCCAAAGCGCACCGTGGACACATCCAATTTTTTGAAAGAAAACAGAGGTGATTTTTGCGAAGTGCCTACCTGTAGATTTTGGCCTCTAGCTCAGCCGGCACCTAGGGAAACCTACCAAACCTGTGCATTTCTGAAAACTAGAGACCTAGTGGAATCCAAGATGGGGTGACTTGTGGGGCTCGGATCAGGTTCTGTTACCCAGAATCCTTTGCAAACCTCAAAATTTGGCTAAAAAAACACATGTTCCTCACATTTCTGTGGCAGAAGTTCTGGAATCTAAGAGGAGCCACAAATTTCCTTCCACCCAGCGTTCCCCCAAGTCTCCCGATAAAAATAATACCTCACTTGTGTAGGTAGGCCTAGCGCCCGCGACAGGAAACGCCCCAAAGCGCAAAGTGGACACATCCAATTTTTTGAAAGAAAACAGAGGTGATTTTTGCAAAGTGCCTACCTGTAGATTTTGGCCTATAGCTCAGCCGGCACCTAGGGAAACCTACCAAACCTGTGCATTTCTGAAAACTATAGACATAGGGGAATCCAAGATGGGGTGACTTGTGGGGCTCGGACCAGGTTCTGTTACCCAGAATCCTTTGCAAACCTCAAAATTTGGCTAAAAAAACACATGTTCCTCACATTTCTGTGGCAGAAGTTCTGGAATCTAAGAGCAGCCACAAATTTCCTTCCACCCAGCGTTCCCCCAAGTCTCCCGATAAAAATGATACCTCACTTGTGTGGGTAGGCCTAGCGCCCGCGACAGGAAACGCCCCAAAGCACAACATGGACACATCCAATTTTTTGAAAGAAAACAGAGGTGATTTTTGCGAAGTGCCTACCTGTAGATTTTGGCCTCTAGCTCAGCCGGCACCTAGGGAAACCTACCAAACCTGTGCATTTCTGAAAACTAAAGACCTAGGGGAATCCAAGATGGGGTGACTTGTGGGGCTCGGACCAGGTTCTGTTACCCAGAATCCTTTGCAAACCTCAAAATTTGGCTTAAAAAAACATATGTTCCTCACATTTCTGTGGCCGAAAGTTCTGGAATCTTAGAGGAGCCACAAATTTCCTTCCACCCAGCGTTCCCCCAAGTCTCCCGATAAAAATAATACCTCACTTGTGTAGGTAGGCCTAGCGCCCGCGACAGGAAACGCCCCAAAGCGCAAAGTGGACACATCCAATTTTTTGAAAGAAAACAGAGGTGATTTTTGCAAAGTGCCTACCTGAAGATTTTGGCCTATAGCTCAGCCGGCACCTAGGGAAACCTACCAAACCTGTGCATTTCTGAAAACTAGAGACATAGGGGAATCCAAGATGGGGTGACTTGTGGGGCTCGGACCAGGTTCTGTTACCCAGAATCCTTTGCAAACCTCAAAATTTGGCTAAATAAACACATGTTCCTCACATTTCTGTGGCAGAATGTTCTGGAATCTGAGAGGAGCCACAAATTTCCTTCCACCCAGCGTTCCCCCAAGTCTCCCGATAAAAATGGTACCTCACTTGTGTGGGTAGGCCTAGCGCCCGCGACAGGAAATGCCCCAAAGCGCAACGTGGACACATCCAATTTTTTGAAAGTAAACAGAGGTGATTTTTGCGAAGTGCCTACCTGTAGATTTTGGCCTCTAGCTCAGCCGGCACCTAGGGAAACCTACCAAACCTGTGCATTTCTGAAAACTAGAGACCTAGGGGAATCCAAGATGGGGTGACTTGTGGGGCTCGGACCAGGTTCTGTTACCCAGAATCCTTTGCAAACCTCAAAATTTGGCTTAAAAAAACACATGTTCCTCACATTTCTGTGCAGAAAGTTCTGGAATCTTAGAGGAGCCACAAATTTCCTTTCACCCAGCGTTCCCCCAAGTCTCCCGATAAAAATGATACCTCACTTGTGTGGGTAGGCCTAGCGCCCGCGACAGGAAACGCCCCAAAGCACAACATGGACACATCCAATTTTTTTAAAGAAAACAGAGGTGATTTTTGCGAAGTGCCTACCTGTAGATTTTGGCCTCTAGCTCAGCCGGCACCTAGGGAAACCTACCAAACCTGTGCATTTCTGAAAAATAGAGACCTAGGGGATTCCAAGATAGGGTGACTTGTGGGGCTCGGACCAGGTTCTGTTACCCAGAATCCTTTGCAAACCTCAAAATTTGGCTAAAAAAACACATGTTCCTCACATTTCTGTGGCAGAAAGTTCTGGAATCTGAGAGGAGCCACAAATTTCCTTCCACCCAGCGTTCCCCCAAGTCTCCTGATAAAAATAATACCTCACTTGTGTAGGTAGGCCTAGCGCCCGCGACAGGAAACTCCCCAAAGCGCAACGTGGACACATCCAATTTTTTAAAAGTAAACAGAGGTGATTTTTGCAAAGTGCCGACCTGTAGATTTTGGCCTATAGCTCAGCCGGCACCTAGGGAAACCTACCAAACCTGTGCATTTCTGAAAACTAGAGACATAGGGGAATCCAAGATGGGGTGACTTGTGGGGCTCGGACCAGGTTCTGTTACCCAGAATCCTTTGCAAACCTCAAAATTTGGCTAAAAAAAACACATGTTCCTCATATTTCTGTGGCAGAAAGTTCTGGAATCTGAGAGGAGCCACAAATTTCCTTCCACCCAGCGTTCCCCCAAGTCTCCCGATAAAAATGATACCTCACTTTTGTGGGTAGGCCTAGCGCCCGCGACATGAAACGCCCCAAAGCGCAACGTGGACACATCCAATTTTTTTAAAGAAAACAGAGGTTATTTTTGCGAAGTGCCTACCTGTAGATTTTGGCCTCTAGCTCAGCCGGCACCTAGGGAAACCTACCAAACCTGTGCATTTCTGAAAACTAGAGACCTAGGGGAATTAAAGATGGCCTGACTTGTGGGGCTCGGACGAGGTTCTGTTACCCAGAATCCTTTGCAAACCTCAAAAGTTGGCTAAAAAAACACATGTTCATCATATTTCTGTGGCAGAAAGTTCTGGAATCTGAGAGGAGCCACAAATTTCCTTCTACCCAGCGTTCCCCCAAGTCTCCCGATAAAAATGATACCTCACTTGTGTGGGTAGGCCTAGCGCCCGCGACAAGAAACGCCCCACAGCGCAACGTGGACACATCCAATTTTTTTAAAGAAAACAGAGGTGATTTTTGCGAAGTGCCTACCTGTAGATTTTGGCCTCTAGCTCAGCCGGCACCTAGGGAAACCTACCAAACCTGTGCATTTCTGAAAACTAGAGACCTAGGGGAATCCAAGATGGCCTGACTTGTGGGGCTCGGACGAGGTTCTGTTACCCAGAATCCTTTGCAAACCTCAAAATTTGGCTAAAAAAACACATGTTCCTCACATTTCTGTGGCAGAAAGTTCTGGAATCTGAGAGGAGCCACAAATTTCCTTCCACCCAGCGTTCCCCCAACTCTCCCGATAAAAATAATACCTCACTTGTGTAGGTAGGCCTAGCGTCCGCGACAGGAAACACCCCAAAGCGCAACGTGGACACATCCAATTTTTTGAAAGAAAACAGAGGTGATTTTTGGGAAGTGCCTACCTGTAGATTTTGCCCTCTAGCTCAGCCGGCACCTAGGGAAACCTACCAAACCTGTGCATTTCTGAAAACTAGAGACCTAGGGGAATCCAAGATGGCCTGACTTGTGGGGCTCGGACCAGGTTCTGTTACCCAGAATCCTTTGCAAACCTCAAAATTTGGCTAAAAAAACACATGTTCCTCATATTTCTGTGGCAGAAAGTTCTGGAATCTGAGAGGAGCCACAAATTTCCTTCCACCCAGCGTTCCCCCAAGTCTCCCGATAAAAATGATACCTCACTTGTGTGGGTAGGCCTAGCGCCCGCGACAGGAAACGCCCCAAAGCGCAACGTGGACACATCCAATTTTTTTAAAGAAAACAGAGGTGATTTTTGCGAAGTGCCTA
Source organism: Pleurodeles waltl (assembly GCF_031143425.1). Lineage (NCBI taxonomy): Eukaryota > Metazoa > Chordata > Amphibia > Caudata > Salamandridae > Pleurodeles > Pleurodeles waltl. The sequence continues at coordinate 839,560,635 of NC_090439.1, read as the reverse complement.
CCTCTGGATTTTGGCCTCTAGCTCAGCCGGCACCTAGGGAAACCTACCAAACCTGTGCATTTCAGAAAACTAGAGACATAGGGGAATCCAAGATGGGGTGACTTGTGGGGCTCGGACCAGGTTCTGTTACAAAGAATCCTTTGCAAACCTCAAAATTTGGCTAAAAAAACGCATGTTCATCACATTTCTGTGGCAGAAAGTTCTGGAATCTGAGAGGAGCCACAAATTTCCTTCCACCCAGCATTCCCCCAAGTCTCCCTATAACAATGATACCTCACTTGTGTGGGTAGGCCTAGCGCCCGCGACAGGAAACGCCCCAAAGCACAACATGGACACATCCAATTTTTTGAAAGAAAACAGAGGTGATTTTTGCGAAGTGCCTACCTGTAGATTTTGGCCTCTAGCTCAGCCGGCACCTAGGGAAACCTACCAAACCTGTGCATTTCTGAAAACTAGAGACCTAGGGGAATCCAAGATGGGGTGACTTGTGGGGCTCGGACCAGGTTCTGTTACCCAGAATCCTTTGCAAACCTCAAAATTTGGCTAAAAAAACACATGTTCCTCACATTTCTGTGGCAGAAAGTTCTGGAATCTGAGAGGAGCCACAAATTTCCTTCCACCCAGCGTTCCCCCAAGTGTCCCGATAAAAATAATACCTCACTTGAGTAGGTAGGCCTAGCGCCCGCGACAGGAAACGCTCCAAAGCGCAACGTGGACACATCCAATTCTTTTAAAGTAAACAGAGGTGATTTTTGCAAAGTGCCGACCTGTAGATTTTGGCCTATAGCTCAGCCGGCACCTAGGGAAACCTACCAAACCTGTGCATTTCTGAAAACTAGAGACATAGGGGAATCCAAGATGGGGTGACTTGTGGGACTCGGACCAGGTTCTGTTACCCAGAATCCTTTGCAAACCTCAAAATTTGGCTAAAAAAACACATGTTCCTCATATTTCTGTGGCAGAAAGTTCTGGAATCTGAGAGGAGCCACAAATTTCCTTCCACCCAGCGTTCCCCCAAGTCTCCCGATAAAAATGATACCTGACTTGTGTGGGTAGGCCTAGCGCCCGCGACAGGAAACGCCCCAAAGCGCAACGTGGACACATCCAATTTTTTGAAAGAAAACAGATATTATTTTTGCGAAGTGCCTACCTGTAGATTTTGGCCTTTAGCTCAGCCGGCACCTAGGGAAACCTACCAAACCTGTGCATTTCTGAAAACTAGAGACCTGGGGGAATCCAAGATGGCCTGACTTGTGGGGCTCGGACCAGGTTCCGTTACCCAGAATCCTTTGCAAACCTCAAAATTTGGCTAAAAAAACACATGTTCCTCACATTTCTGTGGCAGAAAGTTCTGGAATCTGAGAGGAGCCACAAATTTCCATCCACCCAGCGTTCCCCCAAGTCTCCCGATAAAAATGATACCTCACTTGTGTGGGTAGGCCTAGCGCCCGCGACAGGAAACGCCCCAAAGCACAACATGGACACATCCAATTTTTTTAAAGAAAACAGAGGTGATTGTTGCGAAGTGCCTACCTGTAGATTTTGGCCTCTAGCTCAGCCGGCACCTAGGGAAACCTACCAAACCTGTGCATTTCTGAAAACTAGAGACCTAGGATATTCCAAGATAGGGTGACTTGTGGTGCTCGGACCAGGTTCTGTTACCCAGAATCCTTTGCAAACCTCAAAATTTGGCTAAAAAAACACATGTTCCTCACATTTCTGTGGCAGAAAGTTCTGGAATCTGAGAGGAGCCACAAATTTCCTTCCACCCAGCGTTCCCCCAAGTCTCCCGATAAAAATAATACCTCACTTGTGTAGGTAGGCCTAGCGCCCGCGACAGGAAACTCCCCAAAGCGCAACGTGGACACATCCAATTTTTTAAAAGTAAACAGAGGTGATTTTTGCAAAGTGCCGACCTGTAGATTTTGGCCTATAGCTCAGCCGGCACCTAGGGAAACCTACCAAACCTGTGCATTTCTGAAAACTAGAGACATAGGGGAATCCAAGATGGGGTGACTTGTGGGGCTCGGACCAGGTTCTGTTACCCAGAATCCTTTGCAAACCTCAAAATTTGGCTAAAAAAACACATGTTCCTCATATTTCTGTGGCAGAAAGTTCTGGTATCTGAGAGGAGCCACAAATTTCCTTCCACCCAGCGTTCCCCCAAGTCTCCCGATAAAAATGATACCTCACTTGTGTGGGTAGGCCTAGCGCCCGCGACATGAAACGCCCCAAAGCGCAACGTGGACACATCCAATTTTTTGAAAGAAAACAGAGGTTATTTTTGCGAAGTGCCTACCTGTAGATTTTGGCCTCTAGCTCAGCCGGCACCTAGGGAAACCTACCAAACCTGTGCATTTCTGAAAACTAGAGACCTAGGGGAATCCATGAATGGGTGACTTGTGGGGCTCTGACCAGGTTCTGTTACCCAGAATCCTTTGCAAACCTCAAAATTTGGCTAAAAAAACATATGTTCCTCACATTTCTGTGGCAGAAAGTTCTGGAATCTGAGAGGAGCCACAAATTTCCTTCCACCCAGCGTTCCCCCAAGTCTCCCGATAAAAATTATACCTCACTTGTGTAGGTAGGCCTAGCGCCCGCGACATGAAACGCCCCAAAGCGCAACGTGGACACATCCAATTTTTTGAAAGAAAACAGAGGTTATTTTTGCGAAGTGCCTACCTGTAGATTTTGGCCTCTAGCTCAGCCGGCACCTAGGGAAACCTACCAAACCTGTGCATTTCTGAAAACTAGAGACCTAGGGGAATCCAAGATGGCCTGACTTGTGGGGCTCGGACGAGGTTCTGTTACCCAGAATCCTTTGCAAACCTCAAAAGTTGGCTAAAAAAACACATGTTCCTCATATTTCTGTGGCAGAAAGTTCTGGAATCTGAGAGGAGCCACAAATTTCCTTCTACCCAGCGTTCCCCCAAGTCTCCCGATAAAAATGATACCTCACTTGTGTGGGTAGGCCTAGCGCCCGCGACAGGAAACGCCCCAAAGCGCAACGTGGACACATCCAATTTTTTTAAAGAAAACAGAGGTGATTTTTGCGAAGTGCCTACCTGTAGATTTTGGCCTCTAGCTCAGCCGGCACCTAGGGAAACCTCCAAACCTGTGCATTTCTGAAAACTAGAGACCTAGGGGAATCCAAGAATGGGTGACTTGTGGGGCTCTGACCAGGTTCTGTTACCCAGAATCCTTTGCAAACCTCAAAATTTGGCTAAAAAAACACATGTTCCTCACATTTCTGTGGCAGAAAGTTCTGGAATCTGAGAGGAGCCACAAATTTCCTTCCACCCAGCGTTCCCCCAAGTCTCCCGATAAAAATTATACCTCACTTGTGTAGGTAGGCCTAGCGCCCGCGACAGGAAACGCCCCAAAGCGCAACGTGGACACATCCAATTTTTTGAAAGAAAACAGAGGTGATTTTTGCAAAGTGCCTACCTGTAGATTTTGGCCTATAGCTCAGCCTGCACCTAGGGAAACCTACCAAACCTGTGCATTTCTGAAAACTAGAGACATAGGGGAATTCAAGATGGGGTGACTTGTGGGGCTCGGACCAGGTTCTGTTACCCAGAATCCTTTGCAAACCTCAAAATTTGGCTAAAAAAACACATGTTCCTCATATTTCTGTGGCAGAAAGTTCTGGAATCTGAGAGGAGCCACAAATTTCCTTCCACCCAGCGTTCCCCCAAGTCTCCCGATAAAAATGATACCTCACTTGTGTGGGTAGGCCTAGCGCCCGCGAGAGGAAACGCCCCAAAGCGCAACGTGGACACATCCAATTTTTTGAAAGAAAACAGAGGTGTTTTTTGCGAAGTGCCTACCTGTAGATTTTGGCCTCTAGCTCAGCCGGCACCTAGGGAAACCTACCAAACCTGTGCATTTCTGAAAACTAGAGACCTAGGGGAATCCAAGAATGGGTGACTTGTGGGGCTCTGACCAGGTTCTGTTACCCAGAATCCTTTGCAAACCTCAAAATTTGGCTAAAAAAACACATGTTCCTCACATTTCTGTGGCAGAAAGTTCTGGAATCTGAGAGGAGCCACAAATTTCCTTCCACCCAGCGTTCCCCCAAGTCTCCCGAAAAATGATACCTCACTTGTGTGGGTAGGCCTAGCGCCCGCGACAGGAAACACCCCAAAGCGCAACGTGGATACATCCAATTCTTTTAAAGTAAACAGAGGTGATTTTTGCAAAGTGCCGACCTGTAGATTTTGGCCTATAGCTCAGCCGGCACCTAGGGAAACCTACCAAACCTGTGCATTTCTGAAAACTAGAGACATAGGGGAATCCAAGATGGGGTGACTTGTGGGACTCGGACCAGGTTCTGTTACCCAGAATCCTTTGCAAACCTCAAAATTTGGCTAAAAAAACACATGTTCCTCATATTTCTGTGGCAGAAAGTTCTGGAATCTGAGAGGAGCCACAAATTTCCTTCCACCCAGCGTTCCCCCAAGTCTCCCGATAAAAATGATACCTGACTTGTGTGGGTAGGCCTAGCGCCCGCGACAGGAAACGCCCCAAAGCGCAACGTGGACACATCCAATTTTTTGAAAGAAAACAGATATTATTTTTGCGAAGTGCCTACCTGTAGATTTTGGCCTTTAGCTCAGCCGGCACCTAGGGAAACCTACGAAACCTGTGCATTTCTGAAAACTAGAGACCTGGGGGAATCCAAGATGGCCTGACTTGTGGGGCTCGGACCAGGTTCCGTTACCCAGAATCCTTTGCAAACCTCAAAATTTGGCTAAAAAAACACATGTTCCTCACATTTCTGTGGCAGAAAGTTCTGGAATCTGAGAGGAGCCACAAATTTCCATCCACCCAGCGTTCCCCCAAGTCTCCCGATAAAAATGATACCTCACTTGTGTGGGTAGGCCTAGCGCCCGCGACAGGAAACGCCCCAAAGCACAACATGGACACATCCAATTTTTTTAAAGAAAACAGAGGTGATTTTTGCGAAGTGCCTACCTGTAGATTTTGGCCTCTAGCTCAGCCGGCACCTAGGGAAACCTACCAAACCTGTGCATTTCTGAAAACTAGAGACCTAGGATATTCCAAGATAGGGTGACTTGTGGTGCTCGGACCAGGTTCTGTTACCCAGAATCCTTTGCAAACCTCAAAATTTGGCTAAAAAAACACATGTTCCTCACATTTCTGTGGCAGAAAGTTCTGGAATCTGAGAGGAGCCACAAATTTCCTTCCACCCAGCGTTCCCCCAAGTCTCCCGATAAAAATAATACCTCACTTGTGTAGGTAGGCCTAGCGCCCGCGACAGGAAACTCCCCAAAGCGCAACGTGGACATATCCAATTTTTTAAAAGTAAACAGAGGTGATTTTTGCAAAGTGCCGACCTGTAGATTTTGGCCTATAGCTCAGCCGGCACCTAGGGAAACCTACCAAACCTGTGCATTTCTGAAAACTAGAGACATAGGGGAATCCAAGATGGGGTGACTTGTGGGGCTCGGACCAGGTTCTGTTACCCAGAATCCTTTGCAAACCTCAAAATTTGGCTAAAAAAACACATGTTCCTCATATTTCTGTGGCAGAAAGTTCTGGAATCTGAGAGGAGCCACAAATTTCCTTCCACCCAGCGTTCCCCCAAGTCTCCCGATAAAAATGATACCTCACTTGTGTGGGTAGGCCTAGCGCCCGCGACATGAAACGCCCCAAAGCGCAACGTGGACACATCCAATTTTTTGAAAGAAAACAGAGGTTATTTTTGCGAAGTGCCTACCTGTAGATTTTGGCCTCTAGCTCAGCCGGCACCTAGGGAAACCTACCAAACCTGTGCATTTCTGAAAACTAGAGACCTAGGGGAATCCATGAATGGGTGACTTGTGGGGCTCTGACCAGGTTCTGTTACCCAGAATCCTTTGCAAACCTCAAAATTTGGCTAAAAAAACATATGTTCCTCACATTTCTGTGGCAGAAAGTTCTGGAATCTGAGAGGAGCCACAAATTTCCTTCCACCCAGCGTTCCCCCAAGTCTCCCGATAAAAATTATACCTCACTTGTGTAGGTAGGCCTAGCGCCCGCGACATGAAACGCCCCAAAGCGCAACGTGGACACATCCAATTTTTTTAAAGAAAACAGAGGTTATTTTTGCGAAGTGCCTACCTGTAGATTTTGGCCTCTAGCTCAGCCGGCACCTAGGGAAACCTACCAAACCTGTGCATTTCTGAAAACTAGAGACCTAGGGGAATCCAAGATGGCCTGACTTGTGGGGCTCGGACGAGGTTCTGTTACCCAGAATCCTTTGCAAACCTCAAAAGTTGGCTAAAAAAACACATGTTCCTCATATTTCTGTGGCAGAAAGTTCTGGAATCTGAGAGGAGCCACAAATTTCCTTCTACCCAGCGTTCCCCCAAGTCTCCCGATAAAAATGATACCTCACTTGTGTGGGTAGGCCTAGCGCCCGCGACAGGAAACGCCCCAAAGCGCAACGTGGACACATCCAATTTTTTTAAAGAAAACAGAGGTGATTTTTGCGAAGTGCCTACCTGTAGATTTTGGCCTCTAGCTCAGCCGGCACCTAGGGAAACCTACCAAACCTGTGCATTTCTGAAAACTAGAGACCTAGGGGAATCCAAGAATGGGTGACTTGTGGGGCTCTGACCAGGTTCTGTTACCCAGAATCCTTTGCAAACCTCAAAATTTGGCTAAAAAAACACATGTTCCTCACATTTCTGTGGCAGAAAGTTCTGGAATCTGAGAGGAGCCACAAATTTCCTTCCACCCAGCGTTCCCCCAAGTCTCCCGATAAAAATTATACCTCACTTGTGTAGGTAGGCCTAGCGCCCGCGACAGGAAACGCCCCAAAGCGCAACGTGGACACATCCAATTTTTTGAAAGAAAACAGAGGTGATTTTTGCAAAGTGCCTACCTGTAGATTTTGGCCTATAGCTCAGCCTGCACCTAGGGAAACCTACCAAACCTGTGCATTTCTGAAAACTAGAGACATAGGGGAATTCAAGATGGGGTGACTTGTGGGGCTCGGACCAGGTTCTGTTACCCAGAATCCTTTGCAAACCTCAAAATTTGGCTAAAAAAACACATGTTCCTCATATTTCTGTGGCAGAAAGTTCTGGAATCTGAGAGGAGCCACAAATTTCCTTCCACCCAGCGTTCCCCCAAGTCTCCCGATAAAAATGATACCTCACTTGTGTGGGTAGGCCTAGCGCCCGCGAGAGGAAACGCCCCAAAGCGCAACGTGGACACATCCAATTTTTTGAAAGAAAACAGAGGTGTTTTTTGCGAAGTGCCTACCTGTAGATTTTGGCCTCTAGCTCAGCCGGCACCTAGGGAAACCTACCAAACCTGTGCATTTCTGAAAACTAGAGACCTAGGGGAATCCAAGAATGGGTGACTTGTGGGGCTCTGACCAGGTTCTGTTACCCAGAATCCTTTGCAAACCTCAAAATTTGGCTAAAAAAACACATGTTCCTCACATTTCTGTGGCAGAAAGTTCTGGAATCTGAGAGGAGCCACAAATTTCCTTCCACCCAGCGTTCCCCCAAGTCTCCCGAAAAATGATACCTCACTTGTGTGGGTAGGCCTAGCGCCCGCGACAGGAAACACCCCAAAGCGCAACGTGGATACATCCAATTTTTTGAATGAAAATAGAGGTGATTTTTGCGAAGTGCCTACCTGTAGATTTTGGCCTCTAGCTCAGCCGGCACCTAGGGAAACCTACCAAACCTGTGCATTTCTGAAAACTAGAGACCTAGGGGAATCCAAGATGGGGTGACTTGTGGGGCTCGGACCAGGTTCTGTTACCCAGAATCCTTTGCAAACCTCAAAATTTGGCTAAAAAAACACATGTTCCTCACATTTCTGTGGCAGAAAGTTCTGGAATCTGAGAGGAGCCACAAATTTCCTTCCACCCAGCGTTCCCCCAAGTCTCCCGATAAAAATAATACCTCACTTGTGTAGGTAGGCCTAGCGCCCGCGACAGGAAACACCCCAAAGCGCAACGTGGACACATCCAATTTTTTGAAAGAAAACAGAGGTGATTTTTGCGAAGTGCCTACCTGTAGATTTTGGCCTCTAGCTCAGCCGGCACCTAGGGAAACCTACCAAACCTGTGCATTTCTGAAAACTAGAGACCTAGGGGAATCCAAGATGGCCTGACTTGTGGGGCTCGGACCAGGTTCTGTTACCCAGAATCCTTTGCAAACCTCAAAATTTGGCTAAAAAAACACATGTTCCTCATATTTCTGTGGCAGAAAGTTCTGGAATCTGAGAGGAGCCACAAATTTCCTTCCACCCAGCGTTCCCCCAAGTCTCCCGATAAAAATGATACCTCACTTGTGTGGGTAGGCCTAGCGCCCGCGACAGGAAACGCCCCAAAGCGCAACGTGGACACATCCAATTTTTTTAAAGAAAACAGAGGTGATTTTTGCGAAGTGCCTACCTCTGGATTTTGGCCTCTAGCTCAGCCGGCACCTAGGGAAACCTACCAAACCTGTGCATTTCAGAAAACTAGAGACATAGGGGAATCCAAGATGGGGTGACTTGTGGGGCTCGGACCAGGTTCTGTTACCCAGAATCCTTTGCAAACCTCAAAATTTGGCTAAAAAAACACATGTTCCTCATATTTCTGTGGCAGAAAGTTCTGGAATCTGAGAGGAGCCACAAATTTCCTTCCACCCAGCGTTCCCCCAAGTCTCCCGATAAAAATGATACCTGACTTGTGTGGGTAGGCCTAGCGCCCGCGACAGAAAACGCCCCAAAGCGCAACGTGGACACATCCAATTTTTTGAAAGTAAACAGAGGTGATTTTTGCGAAGTGCCTACCTGTAGATTTTGGCCTCTAGCTCAGCCGGCACCTAGGGAAACCTACCAAACATGTGCATTTCTGAAAACTAGAGACCTAGGGGATTCCAAGATAGGGTGACTTGTGGGGCTCGGACCAGGTTCTGTTACCCAGAATCCTTTGCAAACCTCAAAATTTGGCTAAAAAAACACATGTTCCTCACATTTCTGTGGCAGAAAGTTCTGGAATCTGAGAGGAGCCACAAATTTCCTTCCACCCAGCGTTCCCCCAAGTCTCCTGATAAAAATAATACCTCACTTGTGTAGGTAGGCCTAGCGCCCGCGACAGGAAACTCCCCAAAGCGCAACGTGGACACATCCAATTTTTTAAAAGTAAACAGAGGTGATTTTTGCAAAGTGCCGACCTGTAGATTTTGGCCTATAGCTCAGCCGGCACCTAGGGAAACCTACCAAACCTGTGCATTTCTGAAAACTAGAGACATAGGGGAATCCAAGATGGGGTGACTTGTGGGGCTCGGACCAGGTTCTGTTACCCAGAATCCTTTGCAAACCTCAAAATTTGGCTAAAAAAACACATGTTCCTCATATTTCTGTGGCAGAAAGTTCTGGAATCTGAGAGGAGCCACAAATTTCCTTCCACCCAGCGTTCCCCCAAGTCTCCCGATAAAAATGATACCTCACTTTTGTGGGTAGGCCTAGCGCCCGCGACATGAAACGCCCCAAAGCGCAACGTGGACACATCCAATTTTTTTAAAGAAAACAGAGGTTATTTTTGCGAAGTGCCTACCTGTAGATTTTGGCCTCTAGCTCAGCCGGCACCTAGGGAAACCTACCAAACCTGTGCATTTCTGAAAACTAGAGACCTAGGGGAATTAAAGATGGCCTGACTTGTGGGGCTCGGACGAGGTTCTGTTACCCAGAATCCTTTGCAAACCTCAAAAGTTGGCTAAAAAAACACATGTTCATCATATTTCTGTGGCAGAAAGTTCTGGAATCTGAGAGGAGCCACAAATTTCCTTCTACCCAGCGTTCCCCCAAGTCTCCCGATAAAAATGATACCTCACTTGTGTGGGTAGGCCTAGCGCCCGCGACAAGAAACGCCCCACAGCGCAACGTGGACACATCCAATTTTTTTAAAGAAAACAGAGGTGATTTTTGCGAAGTGCCTACCTGTAGATTTTGGCCTCTAGCTCAGCCGGCACCTAGGGAAACCTACCAAACCTGTGCATTTCTGAAAACTAGAGACCTAGGGGAATCCAAGATGGCCTGACTTGTGGGGCTCGGATGAGGTTCTGTTACCCAGAATCCTTTGCAAACCTCAAAATTTGGCTAAAAAAACACATGTTCCTCACATTTCTGTGGCAGAAAGTTCTGGAATCTGAGAGGAGCCACAAATTTCCTTCCACCCAGCGTTCCCCCAAGTCTCCAGATAAAAATGATACCTCACTTGTGTGGGTAGGCCTAGCGCCCGCGACAGGAAACGCCCCAAAGCGCAACGTGGACACATCCAATTTTTTTAAAGAAAACAGAGGTGATTTTTGCGAAGTGCCTACCTCTGGATTTTGGCCTCTAGCTCAGCCGGCACCTAGGGAAACCTACCAAACCTGTGCATTTCAGAAAACTAGAGACATAGGGGAATCCAAGATGGGGTGACTTGTGGGGCTCGGACCAGGTTCTGTTACCCAGAATCCTTTGCAAACCTCAAAATTTGGCTAAAAAAACACATGTTCCTCATATTTCTGTGGCAGAAAGTTCTGGAATCTGAGAGGAGCCACAAATTTCCTTCCACCCAGCGTTCCCCCAAGTCTCCCGATAAAAATGATACCTGACTTGTGTGGGTAGGCCTAGCGCCCGCGACAGAAAACGCCCCAAAGCGCAACGTGGACACATCCAATTTTTTGAAAGTAAACAGAGGTGATTTTTGCGAAGTGCCTACCTGTAGATTTTGGCCTCTAGCTCAGCCGGCACCTAGGGAAACCTACCAAACATGTGCATTTCTGAAAACTAGAGACCTAGGGGATTCCAAGATAGGGTGACTTGTGGGGCTCGGACCAGGTTCTGTTACCCAGAATCCTTTGCAAACCTCAAAATTTGGCTAAAAAAACACATGTTCCTCACATTTCTGTGGCAGAAAGTTCTGGAATCTGAGAGGAGCCACAAATTTCCTTCCACCCAGCGTTCCCCCAAGTCTCCTGATAAAAATAATACCTCACTTGTGTAGGTAGGCCTAGCGCCCGCGACAGGAAACTCCCCAAAGCGCAACGTGGACACATCCAATTTTTTAAAAGTAAACAGAGGTGATTTTTGCAAAGTGCCGACCTGTAGATTTTGGCCTATAGCTCAGCCGGCACCTAGGGAAACCTACCAAACCTGTGCATTTCTGAAAACTAGAGACATAGGGGAATCCAAGATGGGGTGACTTGTGGGGCTCGGACCAGGTTCTGTTACCCAGAATCCTTTGCAAACCTCAAAATTTGGCTAAAAAAACACATGTTCCTCATATTTCTGTGGCAGAAAGTTCTGGAATCTGAGAGGAGCCACAAATTTCCTTCCACCCAGCGTTCCCCCAAGTCTCCCGATAAAAATGATACCTCACTTTTGTGGGTAGGCCTAGCGCCCGCGACATGAAACGCCCCAAAGCGCAACGTGGACACATCCAATTTTTTTAAAGAAAACAGAGGTTATTTTTGCGAAGTGCCTACCTGTAGATTTTGGCCTCTAGCTCAGCCGGCACCTAGGGAAACCTACCAAACCTGTGCATTTCTGAAAACTAGAGACCTAGGGGAATTAAAGATGGCCTGACTTGTGGGGCTCGGACGAGGTTCTGTTACCCAGAATCCTTTGCAAACCTCAAAAGTTGGCTAAAAAAACACATGTTCATCATATTTCTGTGGCAGAAAGTTCTGGAATCTGAGAGGAGCCACAAATTTCCTTCTACCCAGCGTTCCCCCAAGTCTCCCGATAAAAATGATACCTCACTTGTGTGGGTAGGCCTAGCGCCCGCGACAAGAAACGCCCCACAGCGCAACGTGGACACATCCAATTTTTTTAAAGAAAACAGAGGTGATTTTTGCGAAGTGCCTACCTGTAGATTTTGGCCTCTAGCTCAGCCGGCACCTAGGGAAACCTACCAAACCTGTGCATTTCTGAAAACTAGAGACCTAGGGGAATCCAAGATGGCCTGACTTGTGGGGCTCGGATGAGGTTCTGTTACCCAGAATCCTTTGCAAACCTCAAAATTTGGCTAAAAAAACACATGTTCCTCACATTTCTGTGGCAGAAAGTTCTGGAATCTGAGAGGAGCCACAAATTTCCTTCCACCCAGCGTTCCCCCAACTCTCCCGATAAAAATAATACCTCACTTGTGTAGGTAGGCCTAGCGTCCGCGACAGGAAACACCCCAAAGCGCAACGTGGACACATCCAATTTTTTGAAAGAAAACAGAGGTGATTTTTGGGAAGTGCCTACCTGTAGATTTTGCCCTCTAGCTCAGCCGGCACCTAGGGAAACCTACCAAACCTGTGCATTTCTGAAAACTAGAGACCTAGGGGAATCCAAGATGGCCTGACTTGTGGGGCTCGGACCAGGTTCTGTTACCCAGAATCCTTTGCAAACCTCAAAATTTGGCTACAAAAACACATGTTCCTCATATTTCTGTGGCAGAAAGTTCTGGAATCTGAGAGGAGCCACAAATTTCCTTCCACCCAGCGTTCCCCCAAGTCTCCCGATAAAAATGATACCTCACTTGTGTGGGTAGGCCTAGCGCCCGCGACAGGAAACGCCCCAAAGCGCAACGTGGACACATCCAATTTTTTTAAAGAAAACAGAGGTGATTTTTGCGAAGTGCCTACCTCTGGATTTTGGCCTCTAGCTCAGCCGGCACCTAGGGAAACCTACCAAACCTGTGCATTTCAGAAAACTAGAGACATAGGGGAATCCAAGATGGGGTGACTTGTGGGGCTCGGACCAGGTTCTGTTACAAAGAATCCTTTGCAAACCTCAAAATTTGGCTAAAAAAACGCATGTTCATCACATTTCTGTGGCAGAAAGTTCTGGAATCTGAGAGGAGCCACAAATTTCCTTCCACCCAGCATTCCCCCAAGTCTCCCGATAACAATGATACCTCACTTGTGTGGGTAGGCCTAGCGCCCGCGACAGGAAACGCCCCAAAGCACAACATGGACACATCCAATTTTTTGAAAGAAAACAGAGGTGATTTTTGCGAAGTGCCTACCTGTAGATTTTGGCCTCTAGCTCAGCCGGCACCTAGGGAAACCTACCAAACCTGTGCATTTCTGAAAACTAGAGACCTAGGGGAATCCAAGATGGGGTGACTTGTGGGGCTCGGACCAGGTTCTGTTACCCAGAATCCTTTGCAAACCTCAAAATTTGGCTAAAAAAACACATGTTCCTCACATTTCTGTGGCAGAAAGTTCTGGAATCTGAGAGGAGCCACAAATTTCCTTCCACCCAGCGTTCCCCCAAGTGTCCCGATAAAAATAATACCTCACTTGAGTAGGTAGGCCTAGCGCCCGCGACAGGAAACGCTCCAAAGCGCAACGTGGACACATCCAATTCTTTTAAAGTAAACAGAGGTGATTTTTGCAAAGTGCCGACCTGTAGATTTTGGCCTATAGCTCAGCCGGCACCTAGGGAAACCTACCAAACCTGTGCATTTCTGAAAACTAGACACATAGGGGAATCCAAGATGGGGTGACTTGTGGGACTCGGACCAGGTTCTGTTACCCAGAATCCTTTGCAAACCTCAAAATTTGGCTAAAAAAACACATGTTCCTCATATTTCTGTGGCAGAAAGTTCTGGAATCTGAGAGGAGCCACAAATTTCCTTCCACCCAGCGTTCCCCCAAGTCTCCCGATAAAAATGATACCTGACTTGTGTGGGTAGGCCTAGCGCCCGCGACAGGAAACGCCCCAAAGCGCAACGTGGACACATCCAATTTTTTGAAAGAAAACAGATATTATTTTTGCGAAGTGCCTACCTGTAGATTTTGGCCTTTAGCTCAGCCGGCACCTAGGGAAACCTACCAAACCTGTGCATTTCTGAAAACTAGAGACCTGGGGGAATCCAAGATGGCCTGACTTGTGGGGCTCGGACCAGGTTCCGTTACCCAGAATCCTTTGCAAACCTCAAAATTTGGCTAAAAAAATACATGTTCCTCACATTTCTGTGGCAGAAAGTTCTGGAATCTGAGAGGAGCCACAAATTTCCTTCCACCCAGCGTTCCCCCAAGTCTCCCGATAAAAATGATACCTCACTTGTGTGGGTAGGCCTAGCGCCCGCGACAGGAAACGCCCCAAAGCACAACATGGACACATCCAATTTTTTTAAAGAAAACAGAGGTGATTTTTGCGAAGTGCCTACCTGTAGATTTTGGCCTCTAGCTCAGCCGGCACCTAGGGAAACCTACCAAACCTGTGCATTTCTGAAAACTAGAGACCTAGGATATTCCAAGATAGGGTGACTTGTGGTGCTCGGACCAGGTTCTGTTACCCAGAATCCTTTGCAAACCTCAAAATTTGGCTAAAAAAACACATGTTCCTCACATTTCTGTGGCAGAAAGTTCTGGAATCTGAGAGGAGCCACAAATTTCCTTCCACCCAGCGTTCCCCCAAGTCTCCCGATAAAAATAATACCTCACTTGTGTAGGTAGGCCTAGCGCCCGCGACAGGAAACTCCCCAAAGCGCAACGTGGACACATCCAATTTTTTAAAAGTAAACAGAGGTGATTTTTGCAAAGTGCCGACCTGTAGATTTTGGCCTATAGCTCAGCCGGCACCTAGGGAAACCTACCAAACCTGTGCATTTCTGAAAACTAGAGACATAGGGGAATCCAAGATGGGGTGACTTGTGGGGCTCGGACCAGGTTCTGTTACCCAGAATCCTTTGCAAACCTCAAAATTTGGCTAAAAAAACACATGTTCCTCATATTTCTGTGGCAGAAAGTTCTGGAATCTGAGAGGAGCCACAAATTTCCTTCCACCCAGCGTTCCCCCAAGTCTCCCGATAAAAATGATACCTCACTTGTGTGGGTAGGCCTAGCGCCCGCGACATGAAACGCCCCAAAGCGCAACGTGGACACATCCAATTTTTTGAAAGAAAACAGAGGTTATTTTTGCGAAGTGCCTACCTGTAGATTTTGGCCTCTAGCTCAGCCGGCACCTAGGGAAACCTACCAAACCTGTGCATTTCTGAAAACTAGAGACCTAGGGGAATCCATGAATGGGTGACTTGTGGGGCTCTGACCAGGTTCTGTTACCCAGAATCCTTTGCAAACCTCAAAATTTGGCTAAAAAAACACATGTTCCTCACATTTCTGTGGCAGAAAGTTCTGGAATCTGAGAGGAGCCACAAATTTCCTTCCACCCAGCGTTCCCCCAAGTCTCCCGATAAAAATTATACCTCACTTGTGTAGGTAGGCCTAGCGCCCGCGACATGAAACGCCCCAAAGCGCAACGTGGACACATCCAATTTTTTGAAAGAAAACAGAGGTTATTTTTGCGAAGTGCCTACCTGTAGATTTTGGCCTCTAGCTCAGCCGGCACCTAGGGAAACCTACCAAACCTGTGCATTTCTGAAAACTAGAGACCTAGGGGAATCCAAGATGGCCTGACTTGTGGGGCTCGGACGAGGTTCTGTTACCCAGAATCCTTTGCAAACCTCAAAAGTTGGCTAAAAAAACACATGTTCCTCATATTTCTGTGGCAGAAAGTTCTGGAATCTGAGAGGAGCCACAAATTTCCTTCTACCCAGCGTTCCCCCAAGTCTCCCGATAAAAATGATACCTCACTTGTGTGGGTAGGCCTAGCGCCCGCGACAGGAAACGCCCCAAAGCGCAACGTGGACACATCCAATTTTTTTAAAGAAAACAGAGGTGATTTTTGCGAAGTGCCTACCTGTAGATTTTGGCCTCTAGCTCAGCCGGCACCTAGGGAAACCTACCAAACCTGTGCATTTCTGAAAACTAGAGACCTAGGGGAATCCAAGAATGGGTGACTTGTGGGGCTCTGACCAGGTTCTGTTACCCAGAATCCTTTGCAAACCTCAAAATTTGGCTAAAAAAACACATGTTCCTCACATTTCTGTGGCAGAAAGTTCTGGAATCTGAGAGGAGCCACAAATTTCCTTCCACCCAGCGTTCCCCCAAGTCTCCCGATAAAAATTATACCTCACTTGTGTAGGTAGGCCTAGCGCCCGCGACAGGAAACGCCCCAAAGCGCAACGTGGACACATCCAATTTTTTGAAAGAAAACAGAGGTGATTTTTGCAAAGTGCCTACCTGTAGATTTTGGCCTATAGCTCAGCCTGCACCTAGGGAAACCTACCAAACCTGTGCATTTCTGAAAACTAGAGACATAGGGGAATTCAAGATGGGGTGACTTGTGGGGCTCGGACCAGGTTCTGTTACCCAGAATCCTTTGCAAACCTCAAAATTTGGCTAAAAAAACACATGTTCCTCATATTTCTGTGGCAGAAAGTTCTGGAATCTGAGAGGAGCCACAAATTTCCTTCCACCCAGCGTTCCCCCAAGTCTCCCGATAAAAATGATACCTCACTTGTGTGGGTAGGCCTAGCGCCCGCGAGAGGAAACGCCCCAAAGCGCAACGTGGACACATCCAATTTTTTGAAAGAAAACAGAGGTGTTTTTTGCGAAGTGCCTACCTGTAGATTTTGGCCTCTAGCTCAGCCGGCACCTAGGGAAACCTACCAAACCTGTGCATTTCTGAAAACTAGAGACCTAGGGGAATCCAAGAATGGGTGACTTGTGGGGCTCTGACCAGGTTCTGTTACCCAGAATCCTTTGCAAACCTCAAAATTTGGCTAAAAAAACACATGTTCCTCACATTTCTGTGGCAGAAAGTTCTGGAATCTGAGAGGAGCCACAAATTTCCTTCCACCCAGTGTTCCCCCAAGTCTCCCGAAAAATGATACCTCACTTGTGTGGGTAGGCCTAGCGCCCGCGACAGGAAACACCCCAAAGCGCAACGTGGATACATCCAATTTTTTGAATGAAAATAGAGGTGATTTTTGCGAAGTGCCTACCTGTAGATTTTGGCCTCTAGCTCAGCCGGCACCTAGGGAAACCTACCAAACCTGTGCATTTCTGAAAACTAGAGACCTAGGGGAATCCAAGATGGGGTGACTTGTGGGGCTCGGACCAGGTTCTGTTACCCAGAATCCTTTGCAAACCTCAAAATTTGGCTAAAAAAACACATGTTCCTCACATTTCTGTGGCAGAAAGTTCTGGAATCTGAGAGGAGCCACAAATTTCCTTCCACCCAGCGTTCCCCCAAGTCTCCCGATAAAAATAATACCTCACTTGTGTAGGTAGGCCTAGCGCCCGCGACAGGAAACACCCCAAAGCGCAACGTGGACACATCCAATTTTTTGAAAGAAAACAGAGGTGATTTTTGCGAAGTGCCTACCTGTAGATTTTGGCCTCTAGCTCAGCCGGCACCTAGGGAAACCTACCAAACCTGTGCATTTCTGATAACTAGAGACCTAGGGGAATCCAAGATGGCCTGACTTGTGGGGCTCGGACCAGGTTCTGTTACCCAGAATCCTTTGCAAACCTCAAAATTTGGCTAAAAAAACACATGTTCCTCATATTTCTGTGGCAGAAAGTTCTGGAATCTGAGAGGAGCCACAAATTTCCTTCCACCCAGCGTTCCCCCAAGTCTCCCGATAAAAATGATACCTCACTTGTGTGGGTAGGCCTAGCGCCCGCAACAGGAAACGCCCCAAAGCGCAACGTGGACACATCCAATTTTTTTAAAGAAAACAGAGGTGATTTTTGCGAAGTGCCTACCTCTGGATTTTGGCCTCTAGCTCAGCCGGCACCTAGGGAAACCTACCAAACCTGTGCATTTCAGAAAACTAGAGACCTAGGGGAATCCAAGATGGGGTGACTTGTGGGGCTCGGACCAGGTTCTGTTACCCAGAATCCTTTGCAAACCTCAAAATTTGGCTAAAAAAACACATGTTCCTCACATTTCTGTGGCAGAAAGTTCTGGAATCTGAGAGG
Source organism: Pleurodeles waltl (assembly GCF_031143425.1). Lineage (NCBI taxonomy): Eukaryota > Metazoa > Chordata > Amphibia > Caudata > Salamandridae > Pleurodeles > Pleurodeles waltl. The sequence goes on along the minus strand of NC_090439.1, from coordinate 839,542,807 downwards.
AGCAACAAATTTCCTTCCACCCAGCGTTCCCCCAAGTCTCCCGATAAAAATGATACCTGACTTGTGTGGGTAGGCCTAGCGCCCGCGACAGGAAACGCCCCAAAGCGCAACGTGGACACATCCAATTTTTTGAAAGAAAACAGATATTAGTTTTTGCGAAGTGCCTACCTGTAGATTTTGGCCTTTAGCTCAGCCGGCACCTAGGGAAACCTACCAAACCTGTGCATTTCTGAAAACTAGAGACCTGGGGGAATCCAAGATGGCCTGACTTGTGGGGCTCAGACCAGGTTCCGTTACCCAGAATCCTTTGCAAACTTCAAAATTTGGCTAAAAAAACACATGTTCCTCACATTTCTGTGGCAGAAAGTTCTGGAATCTGAGAGGAGCCACAAATTTCCTTCCACCCAGCGTTCCCCCAAGTCTCCCGATAAAAATGATACCTCACTTGTGTGGGTAGGCATAGCGCCCGCGACAGGAAACGCCCCAAAGCACAACATGGACACATCCAATTTTTTGAAAGAAAACAGAGGTGATTTTTGCGAAGTGCCTACCTGTAGATTTTGGCCTCTAGCTCAGCCGGCACCTAGGGAAACCTACCAAACCTGTGCATTTCTGAAAACTAGAGACCTAGGGGATTCCACGATAGGGTGACTTGTGGGGCTAGGACCAGGTTCTGTTACCCAGAATCCTTTGCAAACCTCAAAATTTGGCTAAAAAAACACATGTTCCTCACATTTCTGTGGCAGAAAGTTCTGGAATCTGAGAGGAGCCACAAATTTCCTTCCACCCAGCGTTCCCCCAAGTCTCCCGATAACAATGATACCTCACTTGTGTGGGTAGGCCTAGCGCCCGCGACAGGAAACCCCCCAAAGCTCAACGTGTACACATCCAATTTTTTGAAAGAAAACAGAGGTGATTTTTGCGAAGTGCCTACCTGTAGATTTTGGCCTCTAGCTCAGCCGGCACCTAGGGAAACCTACCAAACCTGTGCATTTCTGAAAACTAGAGACCTAGGGGAATCCAAGATGGCCTGACTTGTGGGGCTCGGACCAGGTTCCGTTACCCAGAATCCTTTGCAAACCTCAAAATTTGGCTAAAAAAACACATGTTCCTCACATTTCTGTGGCAGAAAGTTCTGGAATCTGAGAGGAGCCACAAATTTCCTTCCACCCAGCGTTCCCCCAAGTCTCCCGATAAAAATAATACCTCACTCGTGTAGGTAGGCCTAGCGCCCGCGACAGGAAACACCCCAAAGCGCAACGTGGACACATCCAATTTTTTAAAAGTAAACAGAGGTGATTTTTGCAAAGTGCCGACCTGTAGATTTTGGCCTATAGCTCAGCCGGCACCTAGGGAAACCTACCAAACCTGTGCATTTCTGAAAACTAGAGACATAGGGGAATCCAAGATGGGGTGACTTGTGGGGCTCGGACCAGGTTCTGTTACCCAGAATCCTTTGCAAACCTCAAAATTTGGCTAAAAAAACACATGTTCCTCACATTTCTGTGGCAGAAAGTTCTGGAATCTGAGAGGAGCCACAAATTTCCTTCCACCCAGCGTTCCCCCAAGTCTCCCGATAAAAATGATACCTCACTTTTGTGGGTAGGCCTAGCGCCCGCGACATGAAACGCCCCAAAGCGCAACGTGGACACATCCAATTTTTTGAAAGAAAACAGAGGTTATTTTTGCGAAGTGCCTACCTGTAGATTTTGGCCTCTAGCTCAGCCGGCACCTAGGGAAACCTACCAAACCTGTGCATTTCTGAAAACTAGAGACCTAGGGGAATTAAAGATGGCCTGACTTGTGGGGCTCGGACGAGGTTCTGTTACCCAGAATCCTTTGCAAACCTCAAAAGTTGGCTAAAAAAACACATGTTCATCATATTTCTGTGGCAGAAAGTTCTGGAATCTGAGAGGAGCCACAAATTTCCTTCTACCCAGCGTTCCCCCAAGTCTCCCGATAAAAATGATACCTCACTTGTGTGGGTAGGCCTAGCGCCCGCGACAAGAAACGCCCCACAGCGCAACGTGGACACATTCAATTTTTTTAAAGAAAACAGAGGTGATTTTTGCGAAGTGCCTACCTGTAGATTTTGGCCTCTAGCTCAGCCGGCACCTAGGGAAACCTACCAAACCTGTGCATTTCTGAAAACTAGAGACCTAGGGGAATCCAAGATGGCCTGACTTGTGGGGCTCGGACGAGGTTCTGTTACCCAGAAACCTTTGCAAACCTCAAAATTTGGCTAAAAAAACACATGTTCCTCACATTTCTGTGGCAGAAAGTTCTGGAATCTGAGAGGAGCCACAAATTTCCTTCCACCCAGCGTTCCCCCAACTCTCCCGATAAAAATAATACCTCACTTGTGTAGGTAGGCCTAGCGTCCGCGACAGGAAACACCCCAAAGCGCAACGTGGACACATCCAATTTTTTGAAAGAAAACAGAGGTGATTTTTGGGAAGTGCCTACCTGTAGATTTTGCCCTCTAGCTCAGCCGGCACCTAGGGAAACCTACCAAACCTGTGCATTTCTGAAAACTAGAGACCTAGGGGAATCCAAGATGGCCTGACTTGTGGGGCTCGGACCAGGTTCTGTTACCCAGAATCCTTTGCAAACCTCAAAATTTGGCTAAAAAAACACATGTTCCTCATATTTCTGTGGCAGAAAGTTCTGGAATCTGAGAGGAGCCACAAATTTCCTTCCACCCAGCGTTCCCCCAAGTCTCCCGATAAAAATGATACCTCACTTGTGTGGGTAGGCCTAGCGCCCGCGACAGGAAACGCCCCAAAGCGCAACGTGGACACATCCAATTTTTTTAAAGAAAACAGAGGTGATTTTTGCGAAGTGCCTACCTCTGGATTTTGGCCTCTAGCTCAGCCGGCACCTAGGGAAACCTACCAAACCTGTGCATTTCAGAAAACTAGAGACATAGGGGAATCCAAGATGGGGTGACTTGTGGGGCTCGGACCAGGTTCTGTTACAAAGAATCCTTTGCAAACCTCAAAATTTGGCTAAAAAAACGCATGTTCATCACATTTCTGTGGCAGAAAGTTCTGGAATCTGAGAGGAGCCACAAATTTCCTTCCACCCAGCATTCCCCCAAGTCTCCCGATAACAATGATACCTCACTTGTGTGGGTAGGCCTAGCGCCCGCGACAGGAAACTCCCCAAAGCACAACATGGACACATCCAATTTTTTGAAAGAAAACAGAGGTGATTTTTGCGAAGTGCCTACCTGTAGATTTTGGCCTCTAGCTCAGCCGGCACCTAGGGAAACCTACCAAACCTGTGCATTTCTGAAAACTAGAGACCTAGGGGAATCCAAGATGGGGTGACTTGTGGGGCTCGGACCAGGTTCTGTTACCCAGAATCCTTTGCAAACCTCAAAATTTGGCTAAAAAAACACATGTTCCTCACATTTCTGTGGCAGAAAGTTCTGGAATCTGAGAGGAGCCACAAATTTCCTTCCACCCAGCGTTCCCCCAAGTGTCCCGATAAAAATAATACCTCACTTGAGTAGGTAGGCCTAGCGCCCGCGACAGGAAACGCTCCAAAGCGCAACGTGGACACATCCAATTCTTTTAAAGTAAACAGAGGTGATTTTTGCAAAGTGCCGACCTGTAGATTTTGGCCTATAGCTCAGCCGGCACCTAGGGAAACCTACCAAACCTGTGCATTTCTGAAAACTAGAGACATAGGGGAATCCAAGATGGGGTGACTTGTGGGGCTCGGACCAGGTTCTGTTACCCAGAATCCTTTGCAAACCTCAAAATTTGGCTAAAAAAACACATGTTCCTCACATTTCTATGGCAGAAAGTTCTGGAATCTGAGAGGAGCCACAAATTTCCTTCCACCCAGCGTTCCCCCAAGTCTCCCGATAAAAATGATACCTCACTTTTGTGGGTAGGCCTAGCGCCCGCGACATGAAACGCCCCAAAGCGCAACGTGGACACATCCAATTTTTTGAAAGAAAACAGAGGTTATTTTTGCGAAGTGCCTACCTGTAGATTTTGGCCTCTAGCTCAGCCGGCACCTAGGGAAACCTACCAAACCTGTGCATTTCTGAAAACTAGAGACCTAGGGGAATTAAAGATGGCCTGACTTGTGGGGCTCGGACGAGGTTCTGTTACCCAGAATCCTTTGCAAACCTCAAAAGTTGGCTAAAAAAACACATGTTCATCATATTTCTGTGGCAGAAAGTTCTGGAATCTGAGAGGAGCCACAAATTTCCTTCTACCCAGCGTTCCCCCAAGTCTCCCGATAAAAATGATACCTCACTTGTGTGGGTAGGCCTAGCGCCCGCGACAAGAAACGCCCCACAGCGCAACGTGGACACATCCAATTTTTTTAAAGAAAACAGAGGTGATTTTTGCGAAGTGCCTACCTGTAGATTTTGGCCTCTAGCTCAGCCGGCACCTAGGGAAACCTACCAAACCTGTGCATTTCTGAAAACTAGAGACCTAGGGGAATCCAAGATGGCCTGACTTGTGGGGCTCGGACGAGGTTCTGTTACCCAGAATCCTTTGCAAACCTCAAAATTTGGCTAAAAAAACACATGTTCCTCACATTTCTGTGGCAGAAAGTTCTGGAATCTGAGAGGAGCCACAAATTTCCTTCCACCCAGCGTTCCCCCAACTCTCCCGATAAAAATAATACCTCACTTGTGTAGGTAGGCCTAGCGTCCGCGACAGGAAACACCCCAAAGCGCAACGTGGACACATCCAATTTTTTGAAAGAAAACAGAGGTGATTTTTGGGAAGTGCCTACCTGTAGATTTTGCCCTCTAGCTCAGCCGGCACCTAGGGAAACCTACCAAACCTGTGCATTTCTGAAAACTAGAGACCTAGGGGAATCCAAGATGGCCTGACTTGTGGGGCTCGGACCAGGTTCTGTTACCCAGAATCCTTTGCAAACTTCAAAATTTGGCTAAAAAAACACATGTTCCTCATATTTCTGTGGCAGAAAGTTCTGGAATCTGAGAGGAGCCACAAATTTCCTTCCACCCAGCGTTCCCCCAAGTCTCCCGATAAAAATGATACCTCACTTGTGTGGGTAGGCCTAGCGCCCGCGACAGGAAACACCCCAAAGCGCAACGTGGACACATCCAATTTTTTTAAAGAAAACAGAGGTGATTTTTGCGAAGTGCCTACCTCTGGATTTTGGCCTCTAGCTCAGCCGGCACCTAGGGAAACCTACCAAACCTGTGCATTTCAGAAAACTAGAGACATAGGGGAATCCAAGATGGGGTGACTTGTGGGGCTCGGACCAGGTTCTGTTACAAAGAATCCTTTGCAAACCTCAAAATTTGGCTAAAAAAAAATAAGTTCATCACATTTCTGTGGCAGAAAGTTCTGGAATCTGAGAGGAGCCACAAATTTCCTTCCACCCAGCATTCCCCCAAGTCTCCCGATAACAATGATACCTCACTTGTGTGGGTAGGCCTAGCGCCCGCGACAGGAAACGCCCCAAAGCACAACATGGACACATCCAATTTTTTTAAAGAAAACAGAGTTGATTTTTGCGAAGTGCCTACCTGTAGATTTTGGCCTCTAGCTCAGCCGGCACCTAGGGAAACCTACCAAACCTGTGCATTTCTGAAAACTAGAGACCTAGGGGAATCCAAGATGGGGTGACTTGTGGGGCTCGGACCAGGTTCTGTTACCCAGAATCCTTTGCAAACCTCAAAATTTGGCTAAAAAAACACATGTTCCTCACATTTCTGTGGCAGAAAGTTCTGGAATCTGAGAGGAGCCACAAATTTCCTTCCACCCAGCGTTCCCCCAAGTGTCCCGATAAAAATAATACCTCACTTGAGTAGGTAGGCCTAGCGCCCGCGACAGGAAACGCTCCAAAGCGCAACGTGGACACATCCAATTCTTTTAAAGTAAACAGAGGTGATTTTTGCAAAGTGCCGACCTGTAGATTTTGGCCTATAGCTCAGCCGGCACCTAGGGAAACCTACCAAACCTGTGCATTTCTGAAAACTAGAGACATAGGGGAATCCAAGATGGGGTGACTTGTGGGACTCGGACCAGGTTCTGTTACCCAGAATCCTTTGCAAACCTCAAAATTTGGCTAAAAAAACACATGTTCCTCATATTTCTGTGGCAGAAAGTTCTGGAATCTGAGAGGAGCCACAAATTTCCTTCCACCCAGCGTTCCCCCAAGTCTCCCGATAAAAATGATACCTGACTTGTGTGGGTAGGCCTAGCGCCCGCGACAGGAAACGCCCCAAAGCGCAACGTGGACACATCCAATTTTTTGAAAGAAAACAGATATTATTTTTGCGAAGTGCCTACCTGTAGATTTTGGCCTTTAGCTCAGCCGGCACCTAGGGAAACCTACCAAACCTGTGCATTTCTGAAAACTAGAGACCTGGGGGAATCCAAGATGGCCTGACTTGTGGGGCTCGGACCAGGTTCCGTTACCCAGAATCCTTTGCAAACCTCAAAATTTGGCTAAAAAAACACATGTTCCTCACATTTCTGTGGCAGAAAGTTCTGGAATCTGAGAGGAGCCACAAATTTCCTTCCACCCAGCGTTCCCCCAAGTCTCCCGATAAAAATGATACCTCACTTGTGTGGGTAGGCCTAGCGCCCGCGACAGGAAACGCCCCAAAGCACAACATGGACACATCCAATTTTTTTAAAGAAAACAGAGGTGATTTTTGCGAAGTGCCTACCTGTAGATTTTGGCCTCTAGCTCAGCCGGCACCTAGGGAAACCTACCAAACCTGTGCATTTCTGAAAACTAGAGACCTAGGATATTCCAAGATAGGGTGACTTTGTGGGGCTCGGACCAGGTTCTGTTACCCAGAATCCTTTGCAAACCTCAAAATTTGGCTAAAAAAACACATGTTCCTCACGTTTCTGTGGCAGAAAGTTCTGGAATCTGAGAGGAGCCACAAATTTCCTTCCACCCAGCGTTCCCCCAAGTCTCCCGATAAAAATAATACCTCACTTGTGTAGGTAGGCCTAGCGCCCGCGACAGGAAACTCCCCAAAGCGCAACGTGGACACATCCAATTTTTTAAAAGTAAACAGAGGTGATTTTTGCAAAGTGCCGACCTGTAGATTTTGGCCTATAGCTCAGCCGGCACCTAGGGAAACCTACCAAACCTGTGCATTTCTGAAAACTAGAGACATAGGGGAATCCAAGATGGGGTGACTTGTGGGGCTCGGACCAGGTTCTGTTACCCAGAATCCTTTGCAAACCTCAAAATTTGGCTAAAAAAACACATGTTCCTCATATTTCTGTGGCAGAAAGTTCTGGAATCTGAGAGGAGCCACAAATTTCCTTCCACCCAGCGTTCCCCCAAGTCTCCCGATAAAAATGATACCTCACTTGTGTGGGTAGGCCTAGCGCCCGCGACATGAAACGCCCCAAAGCGCAACGTGGACACATCCAATTTTTTGAAAGAAAACAGAGGTTATTTTTGCGAAGTGCCTACCTGTAGATTTTGGCCTCTAGCTCAGCCGGCACCTAGGGAAACCTACCAAACCTGTGCATTTCTGAAAACTAGAGACCTAGGGGAATCCATGAATGGGTGACTTGTGGGGCTCTGACCAGGTTCTGTTACCCAGAATCCTTTGCAAACCTCAAAATTTGGCTAAAAAAACACATGTTCCTCACATTTCTGTGGCAGAAAGTTCTGGAATCTGAGAGGAGCCACGAATTTCCTTCCACCCAGCGTTCCCCCAAGTCTCCCGATAAAAATTATACCTCACTTGTGTAGGTAGGCCTAGCGCCCGCGACATGAAACGCCCCAAAGCGCAACGTGGACACATCCAATTTTTTGAAAGAAAACAGAGGTTATTTTTGCGAAGTGCCTACCTGTAGATTTTGGCCTCTAGCTCAGCCGGCACCTAGGGAAACCTACCAAACCTGTGCATTTCTGAAAACTAGAGACCTAGGGGAATCCAAGATGGCCTGACTTGTGGGGCTCGGACGAGGTTCTGTTACCCAGAATCCTTTGCAAACCTCAAAAGTTGGCTAAAAAAACACTTGTTCCTCATATTTCTGTGGCAGAAAGTTCTGGAATCTGAGAGGAGCCACAAATTTCCTTCTACCCAGCGTTCCCCCAAGTCTCCCGATAAAAATGATACCTCACTTGTGTGGGTAGGCCTAGCGCCCGCGACAGGAAACGCCCCAAAGCGCAACGTGGACACATCCAATTTTTTTAAAGAAAACAGAGGTGATTTTTGCGAAGTGCCTACCTGTAGATTTTGGCCTCTAGCTCAGCCGGCACCTAGGGAAACCTACCAAACCTGTGCATTTCTGAAAACTAGAGACCTAGGGGAATCCAAGAATGGGTGACTTGTGGGGCTCTGACCAGGTTCTGTTACCCAGAATCCTTTGCAAACCTCAAAATTTGGCTAAAAAAACACATGTTCCTCACATTTCTGTGGCAGAAAGTTCTGGAATCTGAGAGGAGCCACAAATTTCCTTCCACCCAGCGTTCCCCCAAGTCTCCCGATAAAAATTATACCTCACTTGTGTAGGTAGGCCTAGCGCCCGCGACAGGAAACGCCCCAAAGCGCAACGTGGACACATCCAATTTTTTGAAAGAAAACAGAGGTGATTTTTGCAAAGTGCCTACCTGTAGATTTTGGCCTATAGCTCAGCCTGCACCTAGGGAAACCTACCAAACCTGTGCATTTCTGAAAACTAGAGACATAGGGGAATTCAAGATGGGGTGACTTGTGGGGCTCGGACCAGGTTCTGTTACCCAGAATCCTTTGCAAACCTCAAAATTTGGCTAAAAAAATACATGTTCCTCACATTTCTGTGGCAGAAAGTTCTGGAATCTGAGAGGAGCCACAAATTTCCTTCCACCCAGCGTTCCCCCAAGTCTCCCGATAAAAATAATACCTCACTTGTGTAGGTAGGCCTAGCGCCCGCGACAGGAAACTCCCCAAAGCGCAACGTGGACACATCCAATTTTTTAAAAGTAAACAGAGGTGATTTTTGCAAAGTGCCGACCTGTAGATTTTGGCCTATAGCTCAGCCGGCACCTAGGGAAACCTACCAAACCTGTGCATTTCTGAAAACTAGAGACATAGGGGAATCCAAGATGGGGTGACTTGTGGGGCTCGGACCAGGTTCTGTTACCCAGAATCCTTTGCAAACCTCAAAATTTGGCTAAAAAAACACATGTTCCTCATATTTCTGTGGCAGAAAGTTCTGGAATCTGAGAGGAGCCACAAATTTCCTTCCACCCAGCGTTCCCCCAAGTCTCCCGATAAAAATGATACCTCACTTGTGTGGGTAGGCCTAGCGCCCGCGACATGAAACGCCCCAAAGCGCAACGTGGACACATCCAATTTTTTGAAAGAAAACAGAGGTTATTTTTGCGAAGTGCCTACCTGTAGATTTTGGCCTCTAGCTCAGCCGGCACCTAGGGAAACCTACCAAACCTGTGCATTTCTGAAAACTAGAGACCTAGGGGAATCCATGAATGGGTGACTTGTGGGGCTCTGACCAGGTTCTGTTACCCAGAATCCTTTGCAAACCTCAAAATTTGGCTAAAAAAACACATGTTCCTCACATTTCTGTGGCAGAAAGTTCTGGAATCTGAGAGGAGCCACAAATTTCCTTCCACCCAGCGTTCCCCCAAGTCTCCCGATAAAAATTATACCTCACTTGTGTAGGTAGGCCTAGCGCCCGCGACATGAAACGCCCCAAAGCGCAACGTGGACACATCCAATTTTTTGAAAGAAAACAGAGGTTATTTTTGCGAAGTGCCTACCTGTAGATTTTGGCCTCTAGCTCAGCCGGCACCTAGGGAAACCTACCAAACCTGTGCATTTCTGAAAACTAGAGACCTAGGGGAATCCAAGATGGCCTGACTTGTGGGGCTCGGACGAGGTTCTGTTACCCAGAATCCTTTGCAAACCTCAAAAGTTGGCTAAAAAAACACATGTTCCTCATATTTCTGTGGCAGAAAGTTCTGGAATCTGAGAGGAGCCACAAATTTCCTTCTACCCAGCGTTCCCCCAAGTCTCCCGATAAAAATGATACCTCACTTGTGTGGGTAGGCCTAGCGCCCGCGACAGGAAACGCCCCAAAGCGCAACGTGGACACATCCAATTTTTTTAAAGAAAACAGAGGTGATTTTTGCGAAGTGCCTACCTGTAGATTTTGGCCTCTAGCTCAGCCGGCACCTAGGGAAACCTACCAAACCTGTGCATTTCTGAAAACTAGAGACCTAGGGGAATCCAAGAATGGGTGACTTGTGGGGCTCTGACCAGGTTCTGTTACCCAGAATCCTTTGCAAACCTCAAAATTTGGCTAAAAAAACACATGTTCCTCACATTTCTGTGGCAGAAAGTTCTGGAATCTGAGAGGAGCCACAAATTTCCTTCCACCCAGCGTTCCCCCAAGTCTCCCGATAAAAATTATACCTCACTTGTGTAGGTAGGCCTAGCGCCCGCGACAGGAAACGCCCCAAAGCGCAACGTGGACACATCCAATTTTTTGAAAGAAAACAGAGGTGATTTTTGCAAAGTGCCTACCTGTAGATTTTGGCCTATAGCTCAGCCTGCACCTAGGGAAACCTACCAAACCTGTGCATTTCTGAAAACTAGAGACATAGGGGAATTCAAGATGGGGTGACTTGTGGGGCTCGGACCAGGTTCTGTTACCCAGAATCCTTTGCAAACCTCAAAATTTGGCTAAAAAAACACATGTTCCTCATATTTCTGTGGCAGAAAGTTCTGGAATCTGAGAGGAGCCACAAATTTCCTTCCACCCAGCGTTCCCCCAAGTCTCCCGATAAAAATGATACCTCACTTGTGTGGGTAGGCCTAGCGCCCGCGAGAGGAAACGCCCCAAAGCGCAACGTGGACACATCCAATTTTTTGAAAGAAAACAGAGGTGTTTTTTGCGAAGTGCCTACCTGTAGATTTTGGCCTCTAGCTCAGCCGGCACCTAGGGAAACCTACCAAACCTGTGCATTTCTGAAAACTAGAGACCTAGGGGAATCCAAGAATGGGTGACTTGTGGGGCTCTGACCAGGTTCTGTTACCCAGAATCCTTTGCAAACCTCAAAATTTGGCTAAAAAAACACATGTTCCTCACATTTCTGTGGCAGAAAGTTCTGGAATCTGAGAGGAGCCACAAATTTCCTTCCACCCAGCGTTCCCCCAAGTCTCCCGAAAAATGATACCTCACTTGTGTGGGTAGGCCTAGCGCCCGCGACAGGAAACACCCCAAAGCGCAACGTGGATACATCCAATTTTTTGAATGAAAATAGAGGTGATTTTTGCGAAGTGCCTACCTGTAGATTTTGGCCTCTAGCTCAGCCGGCACCTAGGGAAACCTACCAAACCTGTGCATTTCTGAAAACTAGAGACCTAGGGGAATCCAAGATGGGGTGACTTGTGGGGCTCGGACCAGGTTCTGTTACCCAGAATCCTTTGCAAACCTCAAAATTTGGCTAAAAAAACACATGTTCCTCACATTTCTGTGGCAGAAAGTTCTGGAATCTGAGAGGAGCCACAAATTTCCTTCCACCCAGCGTTCCCCCAAGTCTCCCGATAAAAATAATACCTCACTTGTGTAGGTAGGCCTAGCGCCCGCGACAGGAAACACCCCAAAGCGCAACGTGGACACATCCAATTTTTTGAAAGAAAACAGAGGTGATTTTTGCGAAGTGCCTACCTGTAGATTTTGGCCTCTAGCTCAGCCGGCACCTAGGGAAACCTACCAAACCTGTGCATTTCTGAAAACTAGAGACCTAGGGGAATCCAAGATGGCCTGACTTGTGGGGCTCGGACCAGGTTCTGTTACCCAGAATCCTTTGCAAACCTCAAAATTTGGCTAAAAAAACACATGTTCCTCATATTTCTGTGGCAGAAAGTTCTGGAATCTGAGAGGAGCCACAAATTTCCTTCCACCCAGCGTTCCCCCAAGTCTCCCGATAAAAATTATACCTCACTTGTGTGGGTAGGCCTAGCGCCCGCGACAGGAAACGCCCCAAAGCGCAACGTGGACACATCCAATTTTTTTAAAGAAAACAGAGGTGATTTTTGCGAAGTGCCTACCTCTGGATTTTGGCCTCTAGCTCAGCCGGCACCTAGGGAAACCTACCAAACCTGTGCATTTCAGAAAACTAGAGACATAGGGGAATCCAAGATGGGGTGACTTGTGGGGCTCGGACCAGGTTCTGTTACAAAGAATCCTTTGCAAACCTCAAAATTTGGCTAAAAAAACGCATGTTCATCACATTTCTGTGGCAGAAAGTTCTGGAATCTGAGAGGAGCCACAAATTTCCTTCCACCCAGCATTCCCCCAAGTCTCCCGATAACAATGATACCTCACTTGTGTGGGTAGGCCTAGCGCCCGCGACAGGAAACGCCCCAAAGCACAACATGGACACATCCAATTTTTTGAAAGAAAACAGAGGTGATTTTTGCGAAGTGCCTACCTGTAGATTTTGGCCTCTAGCTCAGCCGGCACCTAGGGAAACCTACCAAACCTGTGCATTTCTGAAAACTAGAGACCTAGGGGAATCCAAGATGGGGTGACTTGTGGGGCTCGGACCAGGTTCTGTTACCCAGAATCCTTTGCAAACCTCAAAATTTGGCTAAAAAAACACATGTTCCTCACATTTCTGTGGCAGAAAGTTCTGGAATCTGAGAGGAGCCACAAATTTCCTTCCACCCAGCGTTCCCCCAAGTGTCCCGATAAAAATAATACCTCACTTGAGTAGGTAGGCCTAGCGCCCGCGACAGGAAACGCTCCAAAGCGCAACGTGGACACATCCAATTCTTTTAAAGTAAACAGAGGTGATTTTTGCAAAGTGCCGACCTGTAGATTTTGGCCTATAGCTCAGCCAGCACCTAGGGAAACCTACCAAACCTGTGCATTTCTGAAAACTAGAGACATAGGGGAATCCAAGATGGGGTGACTTGTGGGACTCGGACCAGGTTCTGTTACCCAGAATCCTTTGCAAACCTCAAAATTTGGCTAAAAAAACACATGTTCCTCATATTTCTGTGGCAGAAAGTTCTGGAATCTGAGAGGAGCCACAAATTTCCTTCAACCCAGCGTTCCCCCAAGTCTCCCGATAAAAATGATACCTGACTTGTGTGGGTAGGCCTAGCGCCCGCGACAGGAAACGCCCCAAAGCGCAACGTGGACACATCCAATTTTTTGAAAGAAAACAGATATTATTTTTGCGAAGTGCCTACCTGTAGATTTTGGCCTTTAGCTCAGCCGGCACCTAGGGAAACCTACCAAACCTGTGCATTTCTGAAAACTAGAGACCTGGGGGAATCCAAGATGGCCTGACTTGTGGGGCTCGGACCAGGTTCCGTTACCCAGAATCGTTTGCAAACCTCAAAATTTGGCTAAAAAAACACATGTTCCTCACATTTCTGTGGCAGAAAGTTCTGGAATCTGAGAGGAGCCACAAATTTCCTTCCACCCAGCGTTCCCCCAAGTCTCCCGATAAAAATGATACCTCACTTGTGTGGGTAGGCCTAGCGCCCGCGACAGGAAACGCCCCAAAGCACAACATGGACACATCCAATTTTTTTAAAGAAAACAGAGGTGATTTTTGCGAAGTGCCTACCTGTAGATTTTGGCCTCTAGCTCAGCCGACACCTAGGGAAACCTACCAAACCTGTGCATTTCTGAAAACTAGAGACCTAGGGGATTCCAAGATAGGGTGACTTGTGGGGCTCGGACCAGGTTCTGTTACCCAGAATCCTTTGCAAACCTCAAAATTTGGCTAAAAAAACACATGTTCCTCACATTTCTGTGGCAGAAAGTTCTGGAATCTGAGAGGAGCCACAAATTTCCTTCCACCCAGCGTTCCCCCAAGTCTCCCGATAAAAATAATACCTCACTTGTGTAGGTAGGCCTAGCGCCCGCGACAGGAAACTCCCCAAAGCGCAACGTGGACATATCCAATTTTTTAAAAGTAAACAGAGGTGATTTTTGCAAAGTGCCGACCTGTAGATTTTGGCCTATAGCTCAGCCGGCACCTAGGGAAACCTACCAAACCTGTGCATTTCTGAAAACTAGAGACATAGGGGAATCCAAGATGGGGTGACTTGTGGGGCTCGGACCAGGTTCTGTTACCCAGAATCCTTTGCAAACCTCAAAATTTGGCTAAAAAAACACATGTTCCTCATATTTCTGTGGCAGAAAGTTCTGGAATCTGAGAGGAGCCACAAATTTCCTTCCACCCAGCGTTCCCCCAAGTCTCCCGATAAAAATGATACCTCACTTGTGTGGGTAGGCCTAGCGCCCGCGACATGAAACGCCCCAAAGCGCAACGTGGACACATCCAATTTTTTTAAAGAAAACAGAGGTTATTTTTGCGAAGTGCCTACCTGTAGATTTTGGCCTCTAGCTCAGCCGGCACCTAGGGAAACCTACCAAACCTGTGCATTTCTGAAAACTAGAGACCTGGGGGAATCCAAGATGGCCTGACTTGTGGGGCTCGGACCAGGTTCCGTTACCCAGAATCCTTTGCAAACCTCAAAATTTGGCTAAAAAAACACATGTTCCTCACATTTCTGTGGCAGAAAGTTCTGGAATCTGAGAGGAGCCTCAAATTTCCTTCCACCCAGAGTTCCCCCAAGTCTCCCGATAAAAATAATACCTCACTTGTGCAGGTAGGCCTAGCGCCCGCGACAGGAAACGCCCCAAAGCGCAACGTGGACACATCCAATTTTTTGAAAGAAAACAGAGGTGATTTTTGCAAAGTGCCTACCTGTAGATTTTGGCCTATAGCTCAGCCGGCACCTAGGGAAACCTACCAAACCTGTGCATTTCTGAAAACTATAGACATAGGGGAATCCAAGATGGGGTGACTTGTGGGGCTCGGACCAGGTTCTGTTACCCAGAATCCTTTGCAAACCTCAAAATTTGGCTAAAAAAACACATGTTCCTCACATTTCTGTGGCAGAAGTTCTGGAATCTAAGAGGAGCCACAAATTTCCTTCCACCCAGCGTTCCCCCAAGTCTCCCGATAAAAATGATACCTCACTTGTGTGGGTAGGCCTAGCGCCCGCGACAGGAAACGCCCCAAAGCACAACATGGACACATCCAATTTTTTGAAAGAAAACAGAGGTGATTTTTGCGAAGTGCCTACCTGTAGATTTTGGCCTCTAGCTCAGCCGGCACCTAGGGAAACCTACCAAACCTGTGCATTTCTGAAAACTAAAGACCTAGGGGAATCCAAGATGGGGTGACTTGTGGGGCTCGGACCAGGTTCTGTTACCCAGAATCCTTTGCAAACCTCAAAATTTGGCTTAATAAACACATGTTCCTCACATTTCTGTGGCAGAAAGTTCTGGAATCTGAGAGGAGCCACAAATTTCCTTCCACCCAGCGTTCCCCCAAGTCTCCCGATAAAAATGATACCTCACTTGTGTGGGTAGGCCTAGCGCCCGCAACAGGAAACGCCTCAAAGCACAACATGGACACATCCAATTTTTTGAAAGAAAACAGAGGTGATTTTTGCGAAGTGCCTACCTGTAGATTTAGGCCTCTAGCTCAGCCGGCACCTAAGGAAACCTACCAAACTTGTGCATTTCTGAAAACTAGAGACCTAGGGGAATCAAAGATGGGGTGACTTGTGGGGCTCGGACCAGGTTCTTTTACCCAGAATCCTTTGCAAACCTCAAAATTTGGCTAAAAAAACACATGTTCCTCACATTTCTGTGGCAGAAAGTTCTGGAATCTGAGAGGAGCCTCAAATTTCCTTCCACCCAGAGTTCCCCCAAGTCTCCCGATAAAAATAATACCTCACTTGTGTAGGTAGGCCTAGCGCCCGCGACAGGAAACGCCCCAAAGCGCAACGTGGACACATCCAATTTTTTTAAAGAAAACAGAGGTGATTTTTGCAAAGTGCCTACCTGTAGATTTTGGCCTATAGCTCAGCCGGCACCTAGGGAAACCTACCAAACCTGTGCATTTCTGAAAACTATAGACATAGGGGAATCCAAGATGGGGTGACTTGTGGGGCTCGGACCAGGTTCTGTTACCCAGAATCCTTTGCAAACCTCAAAATTTGGCTAAAAAAACACATGTTCCTCACATTTCTGTGGCAGAAGTTCTGGAATCTAAGAGGAGCCACAAATTTCCTTCCACCCAGCGTTCCCCCAAGTCTCCCGATAAAAATGATACCTCACTTGTATGGGTAGGCCTAGCGCCCGCGACAGGAAACGCCCCAAAGCACAACATGGACACATCCAATTTTTTGAAAGAAAACAGAGGTGATTTTTGCAAAGTGCCTACCTGTAGATTTTGGCCTCTAGCTCAGCCGGCACCTAGGGAAACCTACCAAACCTGTGCATTTCTGAAAACTAAAGACCTAGGGGAATCCAAGATGGGGTGACTTGTGGGGCTCGGACCAGGTTCTGTTACCCAGAATCCTTTGCAAACCTCAAAATTTGGCTTAAAAAAACATATGTTCCTCAAATTTCTGTGGCAGAAAGTTCTGGAATCTTAGAGGAGCCACAAATTTCCTTCCACCCAGCGTTCCCCCAAGTCTCCCGATAAAAATAATACCTCACTTGTGTAGGTAGGCCTAGCGCCCGCGACTGGAAACGCCCCAAAGCGCAAAGTGGACACATCCAATTTTTTGAAAGAAAACAGAGGTGATTTTTGCAAAGTGCCTACCTGAAGATTTTGGCCTATAGCTCAGCCGGCACCTAGGGAAACCTACCAAACCTGTGCATTTCTGAAAACTAGAGACATAGGGGAATCCAAGATGGGGTGACTTGTGGGGCTCGGACCAGGTTCTGTTACCCAGAATCCTTTGCAAACCTCAAAATTTGGCTAAATAAACACATGTTCCTCACATTTCTGTGGCAGAAAGTTCTGGAATCTGAGAGGAGCCACAAATTTCCTTCCACCCAGCGTTCCCCCAAGTCTCCCGATAAAAATGATACCTCACTTGTGTGGGTAGGCCTAGCGCCCGCGACAGGAAATGCCCCAAAGCGCAACGTGGACACATCCGATTTTTTGAAAGTAAACAGAGGTGATTTTTGCGAAGTGCCTACCTGTAGATTTTGGCCTCTAGCTCAGCCGGCACCTAGGGAAACCTACCAAACCTGTGCATTTCTGAAAACTAGAGACCTAGGGGAATCCAAGATGGGGTGACTTGTGGGGCTCGGACCAGGTTCTGTTACCCAGAATCCTTTGCAAACCTCAAAATTTGGCTTAAAAAAACACATGTTCCTCACATTTCTGTGGCAGAAAGTTCTGGAATCTTAGAGGAGCCACAAATTTCCTTTCACCCAGCGTTCCCCCAAGTCTCCCGATAAAAGTGATACCTCACTTGTGTGGGTAGGCCTAGCGCCTGCGACAGGAAACGCCCCAAAGCGCAACGTGGACACATCCAATTTTTTTAAAGAAAACAGAGGTGATTTTTGCGAAGTGCCTACCTGTAGATTTTGGCCTCTAGCTCAGCCGGCACCTAGGGAAACCTACCAAACCTGTGCATTTCTGAAAACTAGAGACCTAGGGGAATCCAAGATGGGGTGACTTGTGGGGCTCGGACCAGGTTCTGTTACCCAGAATCCTTTGCAAACCTCAAAATTTGGCTAAAAAAACACATGTTCCTCACATTTCTGTGGCAGAAAGTTCTGGAATCTGAGAGGAGCCACAAATTTCCTTCCACCCAGCGTTCCCCCAAGTCTCCCGATAAAAATGATACCTCACTTGTGTGGGTAGGCCTAGCGCCCGCGACAGGAAACCCCCCAAAGCTCAACGTGGACACATTCAATTTTTTGAAAGAAAACAGAGGTGATTTTTGCGAAGTGCCTACCTGTAGATTTTGGCCTCTAGCTCAGCCGGCACCTAGGGAAACCTACCAAACCTGTGCATTTCTGAAAACTAGAGACCTAGGGGAATCCAAGATGGCCTGACTTGTGGGGCTCGGACCAGGTTCTGTTACCCAGAATCCTTTGCAAACCTCAAAATTTGGCTAAAAAAACACATGTTCCTCACATTTCTGTGGCAGAAAGTTCTGGAATCTGAGAGGAGCCACAAATTTCCTTCCACCCAGCGTTCCCCCAAGTGTCCCGATAAAAATAATACCTCACTTGAGTAGGTAGGCCTAGCGCCCGCGACAGGAAACGCTCCAAAGCGCAACGTGTACACATCCAATTCTTTTAAAGTAAACAGAGGTGATTTTTGCAAAGTGCCGACCTGTAGATTTTGGCCTATAGCTCAGCCGGCACCTAGGGAAACCTACCAAACCTGTGCATTTCTGAAAACTAGAGACATAGGGGAATCCAAGATGGGGTGACTTGTCGGACTCGGACCAGGTTCTGTTACCCAGAATCCTTTGCAAACCTCAAAATTTGGCTAAAAAAACACATGTTCCTCATATTTCTGTGGCAGAAAGTTCTGGAATCTGAGAGGAGCCACAAATTTCCTTCCATCCAGCGTTCCCCCAAGTCTCCCGATAAAAATGATACCTGACTTGTGTGGGTAGGCCTAGCGCCCGCGACAGGAAACGCCCCAAAGCGCAACGTGGACACATCCAATTTTTTGAAAGAAAACAGATATTATTTTTGCGAAGTGCCTACCTGTAGATTTTGGCCTTTAGCTCAGCCGGCACCTAGGGAAACCTACCAAACCTGTGCATTTCTGAAAACTAGAGACCTGGGGGAATCCAAGATGGCCTGACTTGTGGGGCTCGGACCAGGTTCCGTTACCCAGAATCCTTTGCAAACCTCAAAATTTGGCTAAAAAAACACATGTTCCTCACATTTCTGTGGCAGAAAGTTCTGGAATCTGAGAGGAGCCACAAATTTCCTTCCACCCAGCGTTCCCCCAAGTCTCCCGATAAAAATGATACCTCACTTGTGTGGGTAGGCCTAGCGCCCGCGACAGGAAACGCCCCAAAGCACAACATGGACACATCCAATTTTTTTAAAGAAAACAGAGGTGATTTTTGCGAAGTGCCTACCTGTAGATTTTGGCCTCTAGCTCAGCCGGCACCTAGGGAAACCTACCAAACCTGTGCATTTCTGAAAACTAGAGACCTAGGGGATTCCAAGATAGGGTGACTTGTGGGGCTCGGACCAGGTTCTGTTACCCAGAATCCTTTGCAAACCTCAAAATGTGGCTAAAAAAACACATGTTCCTCACATTTCTGTGGCAGAAAGTTCTGGAATCTGAGAGGAGCCACAAATTTCCTTCCACCCAGCGTTCCCCCAAGTCTCCCGATAAAAATAATACCTCACTTGTGTAGGTAGGCCTAGCGCCCGCGACAGGAAACGCCCCAAAGCGCAACGTGGACACATCCAATTTTTTTTAAGAAAACAGAGGTTATTTTTGCGAAGTGCCTACCTGTAGATTTTGGCCTGTAGCTCAGCCGGCACCTAGGGAAACCTACCAAACCTGTGCATTTCTGAAAACTAGAGACCTGGGGGAATCCAAGATGGCCTGACTTGTGGGGCTCGGACCAGGTTCCGTTACCCAGAATCCTTTGCAAACCTCAAAATTTGGCTAAAAAAACACATGTTCCTCACATTTCTGTGGCAGAAAGTTCTGGAATCTGAGAGGAGCCACAAATTTCCTTCCACCCAGCGTTCCCCCAAGTCTCCCGATAAAAATGATACCTCACTTGTGTGGGTAGGCCTAGCGTCCGCGACAGGAAACCCCCCAAAGCTCAACGTGGACACATCCAATTTTTTGAAAGAAAACAGAGGTGATTTTTGCGAAGTGCCTACCTGTAGATTTTGGCCTCTAGCTCAGCCGGCACCTAGGGAAACCTACCAAACCTGTGCATTTCCGAAAACTAGAGACCTAGGGGAATCCAAGATGGCCTGACTTGTGGGGCTCGGACCAGGTTCCGTTACCCAGAATCCTTTGCAAACCTCAAAATTTGGCTAAAAAAACACATGTTCCTCACATTTCTGTGGCAGAAAGTTCTGGAATCTGAGAGGAGCCACAAATTTCCTTCCACCCAGCGTTCCCCCAAGTCTCCCGATAAAAATGATACCTAACTCTTGTGGGTAGGCCTAGCGCCCGCGACAGGAAACGCCCCAAAGCAAAACATGGACACATCCAATTTTTTTAAAGAAAACAGAGGTGATTTTTGCGTAGTGCCTACCTGTAGATTTAGGCCTCTAGCTCAGCCGGCACCTAAGGAAACCTTCCAAACTTGTGCATTTCTGAAAACTAGAGACCTAGGGGAATCAAAGATGGGGTGACTTGTGGGGCTCGGACCAGGTTCTGTTACCCAGAATCCTTTGCAAACCTCAAAATTTGGCTAAAAAAACACATGTTCCTCACATTTCTGTGGCAGAAAGTTCTGGAATCTGAGAGGAGCCTCAAATTTCCTTCCACCCAGAGTTCCCCCAAGTCTCCCGATAAAAATAATACCTCACTTGTGTAGGTAGGCCTAGCGCCCGCGACAGGAAACGCCCCAAAGCGCAACGTGGACACATCCAATTTTTTGAAAGAAAACAGAGGTGATTTTTGCAAAGTGCCTACCTGTAGATTTTGGCCTATAGCTCAGCCGGCACCTAGGGAAACCTACCAAACCTGTGCATTTCTGAAAACTATAGACATAGGGGAATCCAAGATCGGGTGACTTGTGGGGCTCGGACCAGGTTCTGTTACCCAGAATCCTTTGCAAACCTCAAAATTTGGCTAAAAAAACACATGTTCCTCATATTTCTGTGGCAGAAAGTTCTGGAATCTGAGAGGAGCCACAAATTTCCTTCCACCCAGCGTTCCCCCAAGTCTCCCGATAAAAATGATATCTCACTTGTGTGGGTAGGCCTAGCGCCTGCGACAGGAAACGCCCCAAAGCGCACCGTGGACACATCCAATTTTTTTAAAGAAAACAGAGGTGATTTTTGCGAAGTGCCTACCTGTAGATTTTGGCCTCTAGCTCAGCCGGCACCTAGGGAAACCTACCAAACCTGTGCATTTCTGAAAACTAGAGACCTAGGGGAATCCAAGATGGGGTGACTTGTGGGGCTCGGACCAGGTTCTGTTACCCAGAATCCTTTGCAAACCTCAAAATTTGGCTAAAAAAACACATGTTCCTCACATTTCTGTGGCAGAAGTTCTGGAATCTCAGAGGAGCCACAAATTTCCTTCCACACAGCGTTCCCCCAAGTCTCCCGATAAAAATGATACCTCACTTGTGTGGGTAGGCCTAGCGCCCGCGACAGGAAACGCCCCAAAGCACAACATGGACACATCCAATTTTTTTAAAGAAAACAGAGGTGATTTTTGCGAAGTGCCTACCTGTAGATTTTGGCCTCTAGCTCAGCCGGCACCTAGGGAAACCTTCCAAACCTGTGCATTTCTGAAAACTAAAGACCTAGGGGAATCCAAGATGGGGTGACTTGTGGGGCTCGGATCAGGTTCTGTTACCCAGAATCCTTTGCAAACCTCAAAATTTGGCTTAAAAAAACACATGTTCCTCACATTTCTGTGGCAGAAAGTTCTGGAATCTTAGAGGAGCCACAAATTTCCTTCCACCCAGCGTTCCCCCAAGTCTCCCGATAAAAATAATACCTCACTTGTGTAGGTAGGCCTAGCGCCCGCGACAGGAAACGCCCCAAAGCGCAAAGTGGACACATCCAATTTTTTGAAAGAAAACAGAGGTGATTTTTGCAAAGTGCCTACCTGAAGATTTTGGCCTATAGCTCAGCCGGCACCTAGGGAAACCTACCAAACCTGTGCATTTCTGAAAACTAGAGACATAGGGGAATCCAAGATGGGGTGACTTGTGGGGCTTGGACCAGGTTCTGTTACCCAGAATCCTTTGCAAACCTCAAAATTTGGCTTAATAAACACATGTTCCTCACATTTCTGTGGCAGAAAGTTCTGGAATCTGAGAGGAGCCACAAATTTCCTTCCACCCAGCGTTCCCCCAAGTCTCCCGATAAAAATGATACCTCACTTGTGTGGGTAGGCCTAGCGCCCGCGACAGGAAACGCCTCAAAGCACAACATGGACACATCCAATTTTTTAAAAGAAAACAGAGGTGATTTTTGCGAAGTGCCTACCTGTAGATTTAGGCCTCTAGCTCAGCCGGCACCTAAGGAAACCTACCAAACTTGTGCATTTCTGAAAACTAGAGACCTAGGGGAATCAAAGATGGGGTGACTTGTGGGGCTCGGACCAGGTTCTTTTACCCAGAATCCTTTGCAAACCTCAAAATTTGGCTAAAAAAACACATGTTCCTCACATTTCTGTGGCAGAAAGTTCTGGAATCTTAGAGGAGCCACAAATTTCCTTCCACCCAGCGTTCCCCCAAGTCTCCCGATAAAAATAATACCTCACTTGTGTAGGTAGGCCTAGCGCCCGCGACAGGAAACGCCCCAAAGCGCAAAGTGGACACATCCAATTTTTTGAAAGAAAACAGAGGTGATTTTTGCAAAGTGCCTACCTGAAGATTTTGGCCTATAGCTCAGCCGGCACCTAGGGAAACCTACCAAACCTGTGCATTTCTGAAAACTAGAGACATAGGGGAATCCAAGATGGGGTGACTTGTGGGGCTTGGACCAGGTTCTGTTACCCAGAATCCTTTGCAAACCTCAAAATTTGGCTTAATAAACACATGTTCCTCACATTTCTGTGGCAGAAAGTTCTGGAATCTGAGAGGAGCCACAAATTTCCTTCCACCCAGCGTTCCCCCAAGTCTCCCGATAAAAATGATACCTCACTTGTGTGGGTAGGCCTAGCGCCCGCGACAGGAAACGCCTCAAAGCACAACATGGACACATCCAATTTTTTGAAAGAAAACAGAGGTGATTTTTGCGAAGTGCCTACCTGTAGATTTAGGCCTCTAGCTCAGCCGGCACCTAAGGAAACCTACCAAACTTGTGCATTTCTGAAAACTAGAGACCTAGGGGAATCAAAGATGGGGTGACTTGTGGGGCTCGGACCAGGTTCTTTTACCCAGAATCCTTTGCAAACCTCAAAATTTGGCTAAAAAAACACATGTTCCTCACATTTCTGTGGCAGAAAGTTCTGGAATCTGAGAGGAGCCTCAAATTTCCTTCCACCCAGAGTTCCCCCAAGTCTCCCGATAAAAATAATACC
Organism: Pleurodeles waltl; assembly: GCF_031143425.1. NCBI lineage: Eukaryota > Metazoa > Chordata > Amphibia > Caudata > Salamandridae > Pleurodeles > Pleurodeles waltl. Next base: position 839,519,770 of record NC_090439.1, on the reverse strand, counting down.
TCACTTGTGTAGGTAGGCCTAGCGCCCGCGACAGGAAACGCCCCAAAGCGCAACGTGGACACATCCAATTTTTTGAAAGAAAACAGAGGTGATTTTTGCAAAGTGCCTACCTGTAGATTTTGGCCTATAGCTCAGCCGGCACCTAGGGAAACCTACCAAACCTGTGCATTTCTGAAAACTATAGACATAGGGGAATCCAAGATGGGGTGACTTGTGGGGCTCGGACCAGGTTCTGTTACCCAGAATCCTTTGCAAACCTCAAAATTTGGCTAAAAAAACATATGTTCCTCAAATTTCTGTGGCAGAAGTTCTGGAATCTAAGAGGAGCCACAAATTTCCTTCCACCCAGCGTTCCCCCAAGTCTCCCGATAAAAATAATACCTCAATTGTGTAGGTAGGCCTAGCGCCCGCGACAGGAAACGCCCCAAAGCGCAAAGTGGACACATCCAATTTTTTTAAAGAAAACAGAGGTGATTTTTGCAAAGTGCCTACCTGAAGATTTTGGCCTATAGCTCAGCCGGCACCTAGGGAAACCTACCAAACCTGTGCATTTCTGAAAACTAGAGACATAGGGGAATCCAAGATGGGGTGACTTGTGGGGCTCGGACCAGGTTCTGTTACCCAGAATCCTTTGCAAACCTCAAAATTTGGCTAAATAAACACATGTTCCTCACATTTCTGTGGCAGAAAGTTCTGGAATCTGAGAGGAGCCACAAATTTCCTTCCACCCAGCGTTCCCCCAAGTCTCCCGATAAAAATGATACCTCACTTGTGTGGGTAGGCCTAGCGCCCGCGACAGGAAATGCCCCAAAGCGCAACGTGGACACATCCAATTTTTTGAAAGTAAACAGAGGTGATTTTTGCGAAGTGCCTACCTGTAGATTTTGGCCTCTAGCTCAGCCGGCACCTAGGGAAACCTACCAAACCTGTGCATTTCTGAAAACTAGAGACCTAGGGGAATCCAAGATGGGGTGACTTGTGGGGCTCAGACCAGGTTCTGTTACCCAGAATCCTTTGCAAACCTCAAAATTTGGCTAAAAAAACACATGTTCCTCACATTTCTGTGGCAGAAAGTTCTGGAATCTGAGAGGAGCCACAAATTTCCTTCCACCCAGCGTTCCCCCAAGTGTCGCGATAAAAATAATACCTCACTTGAGTAGGTAGGCCTAGCGCCCGCGACAGGAAACGCTCCAAAGCGCAACGTGTACACATCCAATTCTTTTAAAGTAAACAGAGGTGATTTTTGCAAAGTGCCGACCTGTAGATTTTGGCCTATAGCTCAGCCGGCACCTAGGGAAACCTACCAAACCTGTGCATTTCTGAAAACTAGAGACATAGGGGAATCCAAGATGGGGTGACTTGTGGGACTCGGACCAGGTTCTGTTACCCAGAATCCTTTGCAAACCTCAAAATTTGGCTAAAAAAACACATGTTCCTCATATTTCTGTGGCAGAAAGTTCTGGAATCTGAGAGGAGCCACAAATTTCCTTCCACCCAGCGTTCCCCCAAGTCTCCCGATAAAAATGATACCTGACTTGTGTGGGTAGGCCTAGCGCCCGCGACAGAAAACGCCCCAAAGCGCAACGTGGACACATCCAATTTTTTGAAAGTAAACAGAGGTGATTTTTGCGAAGTGCCTACCTGTAGATTTTGGCCTCTAGCTCAGCCGGCACCTAGGGAAACCTACCAAACCTGTGCATTTCTGAAAACTAGAGACCTAGGGGAATCCAAGATGGGGTGACTTGTGGGGCTCGGACCAGGTTCTGTTACCCAGAATCCTTTGCAAACCTCAAAATTTGGCTTAAAAAAACATATGTTCCTCAAATTTCTGTGGCAGAAAGTTCTGGAATCTTAGAGGAGCCACAAATTTCCTTCCACCCAGCGTTCCCCCAAGTCTCCCGATAAAAATAATACCTCACTTGTGTAGGTAGGCCTAGCGCCCGCGACAGGAAACGCCCCAAAGCGCAAAGTGGACACATCCAATTTTTTGAAAGAAAACAGAGGTGATTTTTGCAAAGTGCCTACCTGAAGATTTTGGCCTATAGCTCAGCCGGCACCTAGGGAAACCTACCAAACCTGTGCATTTCTGAAAACTAGAGACATAGGGCAATCCAAGATGGGGTGACTTGTGGGGCTCGGACCAGGTTCTGTTACCCAGAATCCTTTGCAAACCTCAAAATTTGGCTAAATAAACACATGTTCCTCACATTTCTGTGGCAGAAAGTTCTGGAATCTGAGAGGAGCCACAAATTTCCTTCCACCCAGCGTTCCCCCAAGTCTCCCGATAAAAATGATACCTCACTTGTGTGGGTAGGCCTAGCGCCCGCGACAGGAAATGCCCCAAAGCGCAACGTGGACACATCCGATTTTTTGAAAGTAAACAGAGGTGATTTTTGCGAAGTGCCTACCTGTAGATTTTGGCCTCTAGCTCAGCCGGCACCTAGGGAAACCTACCAAACCTGTGCATTTCTGAAAACTAGAGACCTAGGGGAATCCAAGATGGGGTGACTTGTGGGGCTCTGTTACCCAGAATCCTTTGCAAACCTCAAAATTTGGCTTAAAAAAACACATGTTCCTCACATTTCTGTGGCAGAAAGTTCTGGAATCTTAGAGGAGCCACAAATTTCCTTTCACCCAGCGTTCCCCCAAGTCTCCCGATAAAAGTGATACCTCACTTGTGTGGGTAGGCCTAGCGCCTGCGACAGGAAACGCCCCAAAGCGCAACGTGGACACATCCAATTTTTTGAAAGAAAACAGAGGTGATTTTTGCGAAGTGCCTACCTGTAGATTTTGGCCTCTAGCTCAGCCGGCACCTAGGGAAACCTACCAAACCTGTGCATTTCTGAAAACTAGAGACCTAGGGGAATCCAAGATGGGGTGACTTGTGGGGCTCGGACCAGGTTCTGTTACCCAGAATCCTTTGCAAACCTCAAAATTTGGCTAAAAAAACACATGTTCCTCACATTTCTGTGGCAGAAAGTTCTGGAATCTGAGAGGAGCCACAAATTTCCTTCCACCCAGCGTTCCCCCAAGTCTCCCGATAAAAATGATACCTCACTTGTGTGGGTAGGCCTAGCGCCCGCGACAGGAAACCCCCCAAAGCTCAACGTGGACACATTCAATTTTTTGAAAGAAAACAGAGGTGATTTTTGCGAAGTGCCTACCTGTAGATTTTGGCCTCTAGCTCAGCCGGCACCTAGGGAAACCTACCAAACCTGTGCATTTCTGAAAACTAGAGACCTAGGGGAATCCAAGATGGCCTGACTTGTGGGGCTCGGACCAGGTTCTGTTACCCAGAATCCTTTGCAAACCTCAAAATTTGGCTAAAAAAACACATGTTCCTCACATTTCTGTGGCAGAAAGTTCTGGAATCTGAGAGGAGCCACAAATTTCCTTCCACCCAGCGTTCCCCCAAGTGTCCCGATAAAAATAATACCTCACTTGAGTAGGTAGGCCTAGCGCCCGCGACAGGAAACGCTCCAAAGCGCAACGTGTACACATCCAATTCTTTTAAAGTAAACAGAGGTGATTTTTGCAAAGTGCCGACCTGTAGATTTTGGCCTACAGCTCAGCCGGCACCTAGGGAAACCTACCAAACCTGTGCATTTCTGAAAACTAGAGACATAGGGGAATCCAAGATGGGGTGACTTGTGGGACTCGGACCAGGTTCTGTTACCCAGAATCCTTTGCAAACCTCAAAATTTGGCTAAAAAAACACATGTTCCTCATATTTCTGTGGCAGAAAGTTCTGGAATCTGAGAGGAGCCACAAATTTCCTTCCACCCAGCGTTCCCCCAAGTCTCCCGATAAAAATGATACCTGACTTGTGTGGGTAGGCCTAGCGCCCGCGACAGGAAACGCCCCAAAGCGCAACGTGGACACATCCAATTTTTTGAAAGAAAACAGATATTATTTTTGCGAAGTGCCTACCTGTAGATTTTGGCCTTTAGCTCAGCCGGCACCTAGGGAAACCTACCAAACCTGTGCATTTCTGAAAACTAGAGACCTGGGGGAATCCAAGATGGCCTGACTTGTGGGGCTCGGACCAGGTTCCGTTACCCAGAATCCTTTGCAAACCTCAAAATTTGGCTAAAAAAACACATGTTCCTCACATTTCTGTGGCAGAAAGTTCTGGAATCTGAGAGGAGCCACAAATTTCCTTCCACCCAGCGTTCCCCCAAGTCTCCCGATAAAAATGATACCTCACTTGTGTGGGTAGGCCTAGCGCCCGCGACAGGAAACGCCCCAAAGCACAACATGGACACATCCAATTTTTTTAAAGAAAACAGAGGTGATTTTTGCGAAGTGCCTACCTGTAGATTTTGGCCTCTAGCTCAGCCGGCACCTAGGGAAACCTACCAAACCTGTGCATTTCTGAAAACTAGAGACCTAGGGGATTCCAAGATAGGGTGACTTGTGGGGCTCGGACCAGGTTCTGTTACCCAGAATCCTTTGCAAACCTCAAAATTTGGCTAAAAAAACACATGTTCCTCACATTTCTGTGGCAGAAAGTTCTGGAATCTGAGAGGAGCCACAAATTTCCTTCCACCCAGCGTTCCCCCAAGTCTCCCGATAAAAATAATACCTCACTTGTGTAGGTAGGCCTAGCGCCCGCGACAGGAAACGCCCCAAAGCGCAACGTGGACACATCCAATTTTTTAAAAGTAAACAGAGGTGATTTTTGCAAAGTGCCGACCTGTAGATTTTGGCCTATAGCTCAGCCGGCACCTAGGGAAACCTACCAAACCTGTGCATTTCTGAAAACTAGAGACATAGGGGAATCCAAGATGGGGTGACTTGTGGGGCTCGGACCAGGTTCTGTTACCCAGAATCCTTTGCAAACCTCAAAATTTGGCTAAAAAAACACATGTTCCTCATATTTCTGTGGCAGAAAGTTCTGGAATCTGAGAGGAGCCACAAATTTCCTTCCACCCAGCGTTCCCCCAAGTCTCCCGATAAAAATGATACCTCACTTGTGTGGGTAGGCCTAGCGCCCGCGACATGAAACGCCCCAAAGCGCAACGTGGACACATCCAATTTTTTGAAAGAAAACAGAGGTGATTTTTGCGAAGTGCCTACCTGTAGATTTTGGCCTCTAGCTCAGCCGGCACCTAGGGAAACCTTCCAAACCTGTGCATTTCTGAAAACTAAAGACCTAGGGGAATCCAAGATGGGGTGACTTGTGGGGCTCGGACCAGGTTCTGTTACCCAGAATCCTTTGCAAACCTCAAAATTTGGCTTAAAAAAACACATGTTCCTCACATTTCTGTGGCAGAAAGTTCTGGAATCTTAGAGGAGCCACAAATTTCCTTCCACCCAGCGTTCCCCCAAGTCTCCCGATAAAAATAATACCTCACTTGTGTAGGTAGGCCTAGCGCCCGTGACAGGAAACGCCCCAAAGCGCAAAGTGGACACATCCAATTTTTTGAAAGAAAACAGAGGTGATTTTTGCAAAGTGCCTACCTGAAGATTTTGGCCTATAGCTCAGCCGGCACCTAGGGAAACCTACCAAACCTGTGCATTTCTGAAAACTAGAGACATAGGGGAATCCAACATGGGGTGACTTGTGGGGCTTGGACCAGGTTCTGTTACCCAGAATCCTTTGCAAACCTCAAAATTTGGCTTAATAAACACATGTTCCTCACATTTCTGTGGCAGAAAGTTCTGGAATCTGAGAGGAGCCACAAATTTCCTTCCACCCAGCGTTCCCCCAAGTCTCCCGATAAAAATGATACCTCACTTGTGTGGGTAGGCCTAGCGCCCGCGACAGGAAACGCCTCAAAGCACAACATGGACACATCCAATTTTTTGAAAGAAAACAGAGGTGATTTTTGCGAAGTGCCTACCTGTAGATTTAGGCCTCTAGCTCAGCCGGCACCTAAGGAAACCTACCAAACTTGTGCATTTCTGAAAACTAGAGACCTAGGGGAATCAAAGATGGGGTGACTTGTGGGGCTCGGACCAGGTTCTTTTACCCAGAATCCTTTGCAAACCTCAAAATTTGGCTAAAAAAACACATGTTCCTCACATTTCTGTGGCAGAAAGTTCTGGAATCTGAGAGGAGCCTCAAATTTCCTTCCACCCAGAGTTCCCCCAAGTCTCCCGATAAAAATAATACCTCACTTGTGTAGGTAGGCCTAGCGCCCGCGACAGGAAACGCCCCAAAGCGCAACGTGGACACATCCAATTTTTTGAAAGAAAACAGAGGTGATTTTTGCAAAGTGCCTACCTGTAGATTTTGGCCTATAGCTCAGCCGGCACCTAGGGAAACCTACCAAACCTGTGCATTTCTGAAAACTATAGACATAGGGGAATCCAAGATGGGGTGACTTGTGGGGCTCGGACCAGGTTCTGTTACCCAGAATCCTTTGCAAACCTCAAAATTTGGCTAAAAAAACACATGTTCCTCACATTTCTGTGGCAGAAGTTCTGGAATCTAAGAGGAGCCACAAATTTCCTTCCACCCAGCGTTCCCCCAAGTCTCCCGATAAAAATGATACCTCACTTGTGTGGGTAGGCCTAGCGCCCGCGACAGGAAACGCCCCAAAGCACAACATGGACACATCCAATTTTTTGAAAGAAAACAGAGGTGATTTTTGCGAAGTGCCTACCTGTAGATTTTGGCCTCTAGCTCAGCCGGCACCTAGGGAAACCTACCAAACCTGTGCATTTCTGAAAACTAAAGACCTAGGGGAATCCAAGATGGGGTGACTTGTGGGGCTCGGACCAGGTTCTGTTACCCAGAATCCTTTGCAAACCTCAAAATTTGGCTTAATAAACACATGTTCCTCACATTTCTGTGGCAGAAAGTTCTGGAATCTGAGAGGAGCCACAAATTTCCTTCCACCCAGCGTTCCCCCAAGTCTCCCGATAAAAATGATACCTCACTTGTGTGGGTAGGCCTAGCGCCCGCGACAGGAAACGCCTCAAAGCACAACATGGACACATCCAATTTTTTGAAAGAAAACAGAGGTGATTTTTGCGAAGTGCCTACCTGTAGATTTAGGCCTCTAGCTCAGCCGGCACCTAAGGAAACCTACCAAACTTGTGCATTTCTGAAAACTAGAGACCTAGGGGAATCAAAGATGGGGTGACTTGTGGGGCTCGGACCAGGTTCTTTTACCCAGAATCCTTTGCAAACCTCAAAATTTGGCTAAAAAAACACATGTTCCTCACATTTCTGTGGCAGAAAGTTCTGGAATCTGAGAGGAGCCTCAAATTTCCTTCCACCCAGAGTTCCCCCAAGTCTCCCGATAAAAATAATACCTCACTTGTGTAGGTAGGCCTAGCGCCCGCGACAGGAAACGCCCCAAAGCGCAACGTGGACACATCCAATTTTTTGAAAGAAAACAGAGGTGATTTTTGCAAAGTGCCTACCTGTAGATTTTGGCCTATAGCTCAGCCGGCACCTAGGGAAACCTACCAAACCTGTGCATTTCTGAAAACTATAGACATAGGGGAATCCAAGATGGGGTGACTTGTGGGGCTCGGACCAGGTTCTGTTACCCAGAATCCTTTGCAAACCTCAAAATTTGGCTAAAAAAACACATGTTCCTCACATTTCTGTGGCAGAAGTTCTGGAATCTAAGAGGAGCCACAAATTTCCTTCCACCCAGCGTTCCCCCAAGTCTCCCGATAAAAATGATACCTCACTTGTATGGGTAGGCGTAGCGCCCGCGACAGGAAACGCCCCAAAGCACAACATGGACACATCCAATTTTTTGAAAGAAAACAGAGGTGATTTTTGCGAAGTGCCTACCTGTAGATTTTGGCCTCTAGCTCAGCCGGCACCTAGGGAAACCTACCAAACCTGTGCATTTCTGAAAACTAAAGACCTAGGGGAATCCAAGATGGGGTGACTTGTGGGGCTCGGACCAGGTTCTGTTACCCAGAATCCTTTGCAAACCTCAAAATTTGGCTTAAAAAAACATATGTTCCTCAAATTTCTGTGGCAGAAAGTTCTGGAATCTTAGAGGAGCCACAAATTTCCTTCCACCCAGCGTTCCCCCAAGTCTCCCGATAAAAATAATACCTCACTTGTGTAGGTAGGCCTAGCGCCCGCGACAGGAAACGCCCCAAAGCGCAAAGTGGACACATCCAATTTTTTGAAAGAAAACAGAGGTGATTTTTGCAAAGTGCCTACCTGAAGATTTTGGCCTATAGCTCAGCCGGCACCTAGGGAAACCTACCAAACCTGTGCATTTCTGAAAACTAGAGACATAGGGGAATCCAAGATGGGGTGACTTGTGGGGCTCGGACCAGGTTCTGTTACCCAGAATCCTTTGCAAACCTCAAAATTTGGCTAAATAAACACATGTTCCTCACATTTCTGTGGCAGAAAGTTCTGGAATCTGAGAGGAGCCACAAATTTCCTTCCACCCAGCGTTCCCCCAAGTCTCCCGATAAAAATGATACCTCACTTGTGTGGGTAGGCCTAGCGCCCGCGACAGGAAATGCCCCAAAGCGCAACGTGGACACATCCGATTTTTTGAAAGTAAACAGAGGTGATTTTTGCGAAGTGCCTACCTGTAGATTTTGGCCTCTAGCTCAGCCGGCACCTAGGGAAACCTACCAAACCTGTGCATTTCTGAAAACTAGAGACCTAGGGGAATCCAAGATGGGGTGACTTGTGGGGCTCGGACCAGGTTCTGTTACCCAGAATCCTTTGCAAACCTCAAAATTTGGCTTAAAAAAACACATGTTCCTCACATTTCTGTGGCAGAAAGTTCTGGAATCTTAGAGGAGCCACAAATTTCCTTTCACCCAGCGTTCCCCCAAGTCTCCCGATAAAAGTGATACCTCACTTGTGTGGGTAGGCCTAGCGCCTGCGACAGGAAACGCCCCAAAGCGCAACGTGGACACATCCAATTTTTTGAAAGAAAACAGAGGTGATTTTTGCGAAGTGCCTACCTGTAGATTTTGGCCTCTAGCTCAGCCGGCACCTAGGGAAACCTACCAAACCTGTGCATTTCTGAAAACTAGAGACCTAGGGGAATCCAAGATGGGGTGACTTGTGGGGCTCGGACCAGGTTCTGTTACCCAGAATCCTTTGCAAACCTCAAAATTTGGCTAAAAAAACACATGTTCCTCACATTTCTGTGGCAGAAAGTTCTGGAATCTGAGAGGAGCCACAAATTTCCTTCCACCCAGCGTTCCCCCAAGTCTCCCGATAAAAATGATACCTCACTTGTGTGGGTAGGCCTAGCGCCCGCGACAGGAAACCCCCCAAAGCTCAACGTGGACACATTCAATTTTTTGAAAGAAAACAGAGGTGATTTTTGCGAAGTGCCTACCTGTAGATTTTGGCCTCTAGCTCAGCCGGCACCTAGGGAAACTTACCAAACCTGTGCATTTCTGAAAACTAGAGACCTAGGGGAATCCAAGATGGCCTGACTTGTGGGGCTCGGACCAGGTTCTGTTACCCAGAATCCTTTGCAAACCTCAAAATTTGGCTAAAAAAACACATGTTCCTCACATTTCTGTGGCAGAAAGTTCTGGAATCTGAGAGGAGCCACAAATTTCCTTCCACCCAGCGTTCCCCCAAGTGTCCCGATAAAAATAATACCTCACTTGAGTAGGTAGGCCTAGCGCCCGCGACAGGAAACGCTCCAAAGCGCAACGTGTACACATCCAATTCTTTTAAAGTAAACAGAGGTGATTTTTGCAAAGTGCCGACCTGTAGATTTTGGCCTATAGCTCAGCCGGCACCTAGGGAAACCTACCAAACCTGTGCATTTCTGAAAACTAGAGACATAGGGGAATCCAAGATGGGGTGACTTGTGGGACTCGGACCAGGTTCTGTTACCCAGAATCCTTTGCAAACCTCAAAATTTGGCTAAAAAAACACATGTTCCTCATATTTCTGTGGCAGAAAGTTCTGGAATCTGAGAGGAGCCACAAATTTCCTTCCACCCAGCGTTCCCCCAAGTCTCCCGATAAAAATGATACCTGACTTGTGTGGGTAGGCCTAGCGCCCGCGACAGGAAACGCCCCAAAGCGCAACGTGGACACATCCAATTTTTTGAAAGAAAACAGATATTATTTTTGCGAAGTGCCTACCTGTAGATTTTGGCCTTTAGCTCAGCCGGCACCTAGGGAAACCTACCAAACCTGTGCATTTCTGAAAACTAGAGACCTGGGGGAATCCAAGATGGCCTGACTTGTGGGGCTCGGACCAGGTTCCGTTACCCAGAATCCTTTGCAAACCTCAAAATTTGGCTAAAAAAACACATGTTCCTCACATTTCTGTGGCAGAAAGTTCTGGAATCTGAGAGGAGCCACAAATTTCCTTCCACCCAGCGTTCCCCCAAGTCTCCCGATAAAAATGATACCTCACTTGTGTGGGTAGGCCTAGCGCCCGCGACAGGAAACGCCCCAAAGCACAACATGGACACATCCAATTTTTTTAAAGAAAACAAAGGTGATTTTTGCGAAGTGCCTACCTGTAGATTTTGGCCTCTAGCTCAGCCGGCACCTAGGGAAACCTACCAAACCTGTGCATTTCTGAAAACTAGAGACCTAGGGGATTCCAAGATAGGGTGACTTGTGGGGCTCGGACCAGGTTCTGTTACCCAGAATCCTTTGCAAACCTCAAAATTTGGCTAAAAAAACACATGTTCCTCACATTTCTGTGGCAGAAAGTTCTGGAATCTGAGAGGAGCCACAAATTTCCTTCCACCCAGCGTTCCCCCAAGTGTCCCGATAAAAATAATACCTCACTTGTGTAGGTAGGCCTAGCGCCCGCGACAGGAAACGCCCCAAAGCGCAACGTGGACACATCCAATTTTTAAAAAGTAAACAGAGGTGATTTTTGCAAAGTGCCGACCTGTAGATTTTGGCCTATAGCTCAGCCGGCACCTAGGGAAACCTACCAAACCTGTGCATTTCTGAAAACTAGAGACATAGGGGAATCCAAGATGGGGTGACTTGTGGGGCTCGGACCAGGTTCTGTTACCCAGAATCCTTTGCAAACCTCAAAATTTGGCTAAAAAAACACATGTTCCTCATATTTCTGTGGCAGAAAGTTCTGGAATCTGAGAGGAGCCACAAATTTCCTTCCACCCAGCGTTCCCCCAAGTCTCCCGATAAAAATGATACCTCACTTGTGTGGGTAGGCCTAGCGCCCGCGACATGAAACGCCCCAAAGCGCAACGTGGACACATCCAATTTTTTTTAAGAAAACAGAGGTTATTTTTGCGAAGTGCCTACCTGTAGATTTTGGCCTGTAGCTCAGCCGGCACCTAGGGAAACCTACCAAACCTGTGCATTTCTGAAAACTAGAGACCTGGGGGAATCCAAGATGGCCTGACTTGTGGGGCTCGGACCAGGGTCCGTTACCCAGAATCCTTTGCAAACCTCAAAATTTGGCTAAAAAAACACATGTTCCTCACATTTCTGTGGCAGAAAGTTCTGGAATCTGAGAGGAGCCACAAATTTCCTTCCACCCAGCGTTCCCCCAAGTCTCCCGATAAAAATGATACCTCACTTGTGTGGGTAGGCCTAGCGCCCGCGACAGGAAACCCCCCAAAGCTCAACGTGGACACATCCAATTTTTTGAAAGAAAACAGAGGTGATTTTTGCGAAGTGCCTACCTGTAGATTTTGGCCTCTAGCTCAGCCGGCACCTAGGGAAACCTACCAAACCTGTGCATTTCCGAAAACTAGAGACCTAGGGGAATCCAAGATGGCCTGACTTGTGGGGCTCGGACCAGGTTCCGTTACCCAGAATCCTTTGCAAACCTCAAAATTTGGCTAAAAAAACACATGTTCCTCACATTTCTGTGGCAGAAAGTTCTGGAATCTGAGAGGAGCCACAAATTTCCTTCCACCCAGCGTTCCCCCAAGTCTCCCGATAAAAATGATACCTAACTCTTGTGGGTAGGCCTAGCGCCCGCGACAGGAAACGCCCCAAAGCAAAACATGGACACATCCAATTTTTTTAAAGAAAACAGAGGTGATTTTTGCGAAGTGCCTACCTGTAGATTTAGGCCTCTAGCTCAGCCGGCACCTAAGGAAACCTTCCAAACTTGTGCATTTCTGAAAACTAGAGACCTAGGGGAATCAAAGATGGGGTGACTTGTGGGGCTCGGACCAGGTTCTGTTACCCAGAATCCTTTGCAAACCTCAAAATTTGGCTAAAAAAACACATGTTCCTCACATTTCTGTGGCAGAAAGTTCTGGAATCTGAGAGGAGCCTCAAATTTCCTTCCACCCAGAGTTCCCCCAAGTCTCCCGATAAAAATAATACCTCACTTGTGTAGGTAGGCCTAGCGCCCGCGACAGGAAACGCCCCAAAGCGCAACGTGGACACATCCAATTTTTTGAAAGAAAACAGAGGTGATTTTTGCAAAGTGCCTACCTGTAGATTTTGGCCTATAGCTCAGCCGGCACCTAGGGAATCCTACCAAACCTGTGCATTTCTGAAAACTATAGACATAGGGGAATCCAAGATCGGGTGACTTGTGGGGCTCGGACCAGGTTCTGTTACCCAGAATCCTTTGCAAACCTCAAAATTTGGCTAAAAAAACACATGTTCCTCATATTTCTGTGGCAGAAAGTTCTGGAATCTGAGAGGAGCCACAAATTTCCTTCCACCCAGCGTTCCCCCAAGTCTCCCGATAAAAATGATATCTCACTTGTGTGGGTAGGCCTAGCGCCTGCGACAGGAAACGCCCCAAAGCGCACCGTGGACACATCCAATTTTTTGAAAGAAAACAGAGGTGATTTTTGCGAAGTGCCTACCTGTAGATTTTGGCCTCTAGCTCAGCCGGCACCTAGGGAAACCTACCAAACCTGTGCATTTCTGAAAACTAGAGACCTAGGGGAATCCAAGATGGGGTGACTTGTGGGGCTCGGACCAGGTTCTGTTACCCAGAATCCTTTGCAAACCTCAAAATTTGGCTAAAAAAACACATGTTCCTCACATTTCTGTGGCAGAAGTTCTGGAATCTCAGAGGAGCCACAAATTTCCTTCCACACAGCGTTCCCCCAAGTCTCCCGATAAAAATGATACCTCACTTGTGTGGGTAGGCCTAGCGCCCGCGACAGGAAACGCCCCAAAGCACAACATGGACACATCCAATTTTTTTAAAGAAAACAGAGGTGATTTTTGCGAAGTGCCTACCTGTAGATTTTGGCCTCTAGCTCAGCCGGCACCTAGGGAAACCTTCCAAACCTGTGCATTTCTGAAAACTAAAGACCTAGGGGAATCCAAGATGGGGTGACTTGTGGGGCTCGGACCAGGTTCTGTTACCCAGAATCCTTTGCAAACCTCAAAATTTGGCTTAAAAAAACACATGTTCCTCACATTTCTGTGGCAGAAAGTTCTGGAATCTTAGAAGAGCCACAAATTTCCTTCCACCCAGCGTTCCCCCAAGTCTCCCCATAAAAATAATACCTCACTTGTGTAGGTAGGCCTAGCGCCCGCGACAGGAAACGCCCCAAAGCGCAAAGTGGACACATCCAATTTTTTGAAAGAAAACAGAGGTGATTTTTGCAAAGTGCCTACCTGAAGATTTTGGCCTATAGCTCAGCCGGCACCTAGGGAAACCTACCAAACCTGTGCATTTCTGAAAACTAGAGACATAGGGCAATCCAAGATGGGGTGACTTGTGGGGCTCGGACCAGGTTCTGTTACCCAGAATCCTTTGCAAACCTCAAAATTTGGCTTAATAAACACATGTTCCTCACATTTCTGTGGCAGAAAGTTCTGGAATCTGAGAGGAGCCACAAATTTCCTTCCACCCAGCGTTCCCCCAAGTCTCCCGATAAAAATGATACCTCACTTGTGTGGGTAGGCCTAGCGCCCGCGACAGGAAACGCCTCAAAGCACAACATGGACACATCCAATTTTTTGAAAGAAAACAGAGGTGATTTTTGCGAAGTGCCTACCTGTAGATTTAGGCCTCTAGCTCAGCCGGCACCTAAGGAAACCTACCAAACTTGTGCATTTCTGAAAACTAGAGACCTAGGGGAATCAAAGATGGGGTGACTTGTGTGGCTCGGACCAGGTTCTTTTACCCAGAATCCTTTGCAAACCTCAAAATTTGGCTAAAAAAACTCATGTTCCTCACATTTCTGTGGCAGAAAGTTCTGGAATCTGAGAGGAGCCTCAAATTTCCTTCCACCCAGAGTTCCCCCAAGTCTCCCGATAAAAATAATACCTCACTTGTGTAGGTAGGCCTAGCGCCCGCGACAGGAAACGCCCCAAAGTGCAACGTGGACACATCCAATTTTTTGAAAGAAAACAGAGGTGATTTTTGCAAAGTGCCTACCTGTAGATTTTGGCCTATAGCTCAGCCGGCACCTAGGGAAACCTACCAAACCTGTGCATTTCTGAAAACTATAGACATAGGGGAATCCAAGATGGGGTGACTTGTGGGGCTCGGACCAGGTTCTGTTACCCAGAATCCTTTGCAAACCTCAAAATTTGGCTAAAAAAACATATGTTCCTCAAATTTCTGTGGCAGAAGTTCTGGAATCTAAGAGGAGCCACAAATTTCCTTCCACCCAGCGTTCCCCCAAGTCTCCCGATAAAAATAATACCTCACTTGTGTAGGTAGGCCTAGCGCCCGCGACAGGAAACGCCCCAAAGCGCAAAGTGGACACATCCAATTTTTTGAAAGAAAACAGAGGTGATTTTTGCAAAGTGCCTACCTGAAGATTTTGGCCTATAGCTCAGCCGGCACCTAGGGAAACCTACCAAACCTGTGCATTTCTGAAAACTAGAGACATAGGGGAATCTAAGATGGGGTGACTTGTGGGGCTCGGACCAGGTTCTGTTACCCAGAATCCTTTGCAAACCTCAAAATTTGGCTAAATAAACACATGTTCCTCACATTTCTGTGGCAGAAAGTTCTGGAATCTGAGAGGAGCCACAAATTTCCTTCCACCCAGCGTTCCCCCAAGTCTCCCGATAAAAATGATACCTCACTTGTGTGGGTAGGCCTAGCGCCCGCGACAGGAAATGCCCCAAAGCGCAACGTGGACACATCCAATTTTTTGAAAGTAAACAGAGGTGATTTTTGCGAAGTGCCTACCTGTAGATTTTGGCCTCTAGCTCAGCCGGCACCTAGGGAAACCTACCAAACCTGTGCATTTCTGAAAACTAGAGACCTAGGGGAATCCAAGATGGGGTGACTTGTGGGGCTCGGACCAGGTTCTGTTACCCAGAATCCTTTGCAAACCTCAAAATTTGGCTAAAAAAACACATGTTCCTCACATTTCTGTGGCAGAAGTTCTGGAATCTCAGAGGAGCCACAAATTTCCTTCCACACAGCGTTCCCCCAAGTCTCCCGATAAAAATGATACCTCACTTGTGTGGGTAGGCCTAGCGCCCGCGACAGGAAACGCCCCAAAGCACAACATGGACACATCCAATTTTTTTAAAGAAAACAGAGGTGATTTTTGCGAAGTGCCTACCTGTAGATTTTGGCCTCTAGCTCAGCCGGCACCTAGGGAAACCTTCCAAACCTGTGCATTTCTGAAAACTAAAGACCTAGGGGAATCCAAGATGGGGTGACTTGTGGGGCTCGGACCAGGTTCTGTTACCCAGAATCCTTTGCAAACCTCAAAATTTGGCTTAAAAAAACACATGTTCCTCACATTTCTGTGGCAGAAAGTTCTGGAATCTTAGAAGAGCCACAAATTTCCTTCCACCCAGCGTTCCCCCAAGTCTCCCGATAAAAATAATACCTCACTTGTGTAGGTAGGCCTAGCGCCCGCGACAGGAAACGCCCCAAAGCGCAAAGTGGACACATCCAATTTTTTGAAAGAAAACAGAGGTGATTTTTGCAAAGTGCCTACCTGAAGATTTTGGCCTATAGCTCAGCCGGCACCTAGGGAAACCTACCAAACCTGTGCATTTCTGAAAACTAGAGACACAGGGCAATCCAAAATGGGGTGACTTGTGGGGCTCGGACCAGGTTCTGTTACCCAGAATCCTTTGCAAACCTCAAAATTTGGCTTAATAAACACATGTTCCTCACATTTCTGTGGCAGAAAGTTCTGGAATCTGAGAGGAGCCACAAATTTCCTTCCACCCAGCGTTCCCCCAAGTCTCCCGATAAAAATGATACCTCACTTGTGTGGGTAGGCCTAGCGCCCGCGACAGGAAACGCCTCAAAGCACAACATGGACACATCCAATTTTTTGAAAGAAAACAGAGGTGATTTTTGCGAAGTGCCTACCTGTAGATTTTGGCCTCTAGCTCAGCCGGCACCTAGGGAAACCTACCAAACCTGTGCATTTCTGAAAACTAGAGACCTAGGGGATTCCACGATAGGGTGACTTGTGGGGCTAGGACCAGGTTCTGTTACCCAGAATCCTTTGCAAACCTCAAAATTTGGCTTAAAAAAACACATGTTCCTCACATTTCTGTGGCAGAAAGTTCTGGAATCTTAGAAGAGCCACAAATTTCCTTCCACCCAGCGTTCCCCCAAGTCTCCCCATAAAAATAATACCTCACTTGTGTAGGTAGGCCTAGCGCCCGCGACAGGAAACGCCCCAAAGCGCAAAGTGGACACATCCAATTTTTTGAAAGAAAACAGAGGTGATTTTTGCAAAGTGCCTACCTGAAGATTTTGGCCTATAGCTCAGCCGGCACCTAGGGAAACCTACCAAACCTGTGCATTTCTGAAAACTAGAGACATAGGGCAATCCAAGATGGGGTGACTTGTGGGGCTCGGACCAGGTTCTGTTACCCAGAATCCTTTGCAAACCTCAAAATTTGGCTTAATAAACACATGTTCCTCACATTTCTGTGGCAGAAAGTTCTGGAATCTGAGAGGAGCCACAAATTTCCTTCCACCCAGCGTTCCCCCAAGTCTCCCGATAAAAATGATACCTCACTTGTGTGGGTAGGCCTAGCGCCCGCGACAGGAAACGCCTCAAAGCACAACATGGACACATCCAATTTTTTGAAAGAAAACAGAGGTGATTTTTGCGAAGTGCCTACCTGTAGATTTAGGCCTCTAGCTCAGCCGGCACCTAAGGAAACCTACCAAACTTGTGCATTTCTGAAAACTAGAGACCTAGGGGAATCAAAGATGGGGTGACTTGTGTGGCTCGGACCAGGTTCTTTTACCCAGAATCCTTTGCAAACCTCAAAATTTGGCTAAAAAAACTCATGTTCCTCACATTTCTGTGGCAGAAAGTTCTGGAATCTGAGAGGAGCCTCAAATTTCCTTCCACCCAGAGTTCCCCCAAGTCTCCCGATAAAAATAATACCTCACTTGTGTAGGTAGGCCTAGCGCCCGCGACAGGAAACGCCCCAAAGTGCAACGTGGACACATCCAATTTTTTGAAAGAAAACAGAGGTGATTTTTGCAAAGTGCCTACCTGTAGATTTTGGCCTATAGCTCAGCCGGCACCTAGGGAAACCTACCAAACCTGTGCATTTCTGAAAACTATAGACATAGGGGAATCCAAGATGGGGTGACTTGTGGGGCTCGGACCAGGTTCTGTTACCCAGAATCCTTTGCAAACCTCAAAATTTGGCTAAAAAAACATATGTTCCTCAAATTTCTGTGGCAGAAGTTCTGGAATCTAAGAGGAGCCACAAATTTCCTTCCACCCAGCGTTCCCCCAAGTCTCCCGATAAAAATAATACCTCACTTGTGTAGGTAGGCCTAGCGCCCGCGACAGGAAACGCCCCAAAGCGCAAAGTGGACACATCCAATTTTTTGAAAGAAAACAGAGGTGATTTTTGCAAAGTGCCTACCTGAAGATTTTGGCCTATAGCTCAGCCGGCACCTAGGGAAACCTACCAAACCTGTGCATTTCTGAAAACTAGAGACATAGGGGAATCCAAGATGGGGTGACTTGTGGGGCTCGGACCAGGTTCTGTTACCCAGAATCCTTTGCAAACCTCAAAATTTGGCTAAATAAACACATGTTCCTCACATTTCTGTGGCAGAAAGTTCTGGAATCTGAGAGGAGCCACAAATTTCCTTCCACCCAGCGTTCCCCCAAGTCTCCCGATAAAAATGATACCTCACTTGTGTGGGTAGGCCTAGCGCCCGCGACAGGAAATGCCCCAAAGCGCAACGTGGACACATCCAATTTTTTGAAAGTAAACAGAGGTGATTTTTGCGAAGTGCCTACCTGTAGATTTTGGCCTCTAGCTCAGCCGGCACCTAGGGAAACCTACCAAACCTGTGCATTTCTGAAAACTAGAGACCTAGGGGAATCCAAGATGGGGTGACTTGTGGGGCTCGGACCAGGTTCTGTTACCCAGAATCCTTTGCAAACCTCAAAATTTGGCTAAAAAAACACATGTTCCTCACATTTCTGTGGCAGAAAGTTCTGGAATCTGAGAGGAGCCACAAATTTCCTTCCACCCAGCGTTCCCCCAAGTGTCGCGATAAAAATAATACCTCACTTGAGTAGGTAGGCCTAGCGCCCGCGACAGGAAACGCTCCAAAGCGCAACGTGTACACATCCAATTCTTTTAAAGTAAACAGAGGTGATTTTTGCAAAGTGCCGACCTGTAGATTTTGGCCTATAGCTCAGCCGGCACCTAGGGAAACCTACCAAACCTGTGCATTTCTGAAAACTAGAGACATAGGGGAATCCAAGATGGGGTGACTTGTGGGACTCGGACCAGGTTCTGTTACCCAGAATCCTTTGCAAACCTCAAAATTTGGCTAAAAAAACACATGTTCCTCATATTTCTGTGGCAGAAAGTTCTGGAATCTGAGAGGAGCCACAAATTTCCTTCCACCCAGCGTTCCCCCAAGTCTCCCGATAAAAATGATACCTCACTTGTGTGGGTAGGCCTAGCGCCCGCGACAGGAAATGCCCCAAAGCGCAACGTGGACACATCCAATTTTTTGAAAGTAAACAGAGGTGATTTTTGCGAAGTGCCTACCTGTAGATTTTGGCCTCTAGCTCAGCCGGCACCTAGGGAAACCTACCAAACCTGTGCATTTCTGAAAACTAGAGACCTAGGGGAATCCAAGATGGGGTGACTTGTGGGGCTCGGACCAGGTTCTGTTACCCAGAATCCTTTGCAAACCTCAAAATTTGGCTAAAAAAACACATGTTCCTCACATTTCTGTGGCAGAAAGTTCTGGAATCTGAGAGGAGCCACAAATTTCCTTCCACCCAGCGTTCCCCCAAGTGTCGCGATAAAAATAATACCTCACTTGAGTAGGTAGGCCTAGCGCCCGCGACAGGAAACGCTCCAAAGCGCAACGTGTACACATCCAATTCTTTTAAAGTAAACAGAGGTGATTTTTGCAAAGTGCCGACCTGTAGATTTTGGCCTATAGCTCAGCCGGCACCTAGGGAAACCTACCAAACCTGTGCATTTCTGAAAACTAGAGACATAGGGGAATCCAAGATGGGGTGACTTGTGGGACTCGGACCAGGTTCTGTTACCCAGAATCCTTTGCAAACCTCAAAATTTGGCTAAAAAAACACATGTTCCTCATATTTCTGTGGCAGAAAGTTCTGGAATCTGAGAGGAGCCACAAATTTCCTTCCACCCAGCGTTCCCCCAAGTCTCCCGATAAAAATGATACCTGACTTGTGTGGGTAGGCCTAGCGCCCGCGACAGAAAACGCCCCAAAGCGCAACGTGGACACATCCAATTTTTTGAAAGAAAACAGATATTATTTTTGCGAAGTGCCTACCTGTAGATTTTGGCCTTTAGCTCAGCCGGCACCTAGGGAAACCTACCAAACCTGTGCATTTCTGAAAACTAGAGACCTGGGGGAATCCAAGATGGCCTGACTTGTGGGGCTCGGACCAGGTTCCGTTACCCAGAATCCTTTGCAAACCTCCAAATTTGGCTAAAAAAACACATGTTCCTCACATTTCTGTGGCAGAAAGTTCTGGAATCTGAGAGGAGCCACAAATTTCCTTCCACCCAGCGTTCCCCCAAGTCTCCCGATAAAAATGATACCTCACTTGTGTGGGTAGGCCTAGCGCCCGCGACATGAAACGCCCCAAAGCGCAACGTGGACACATCCAATTTTTTTTAAGAAAACAGAGGTTATTTTTGCGAAGTGCCTACCTGTAGATTTTGGCCTGTAGCTCAGCCGGCACCTAGGGAAACTTACCAAACCTGTGCATTTCTGAAAACTAGAGACCTGGGGGAATCCAAGATGGCCTGACTTGTGGGGCTCGGACCAGGTTCCGTTACCCAGAATCCTTTGCAAACCTCAAAATTTGGCTAAAAAAACACATGTTCCTCACATTTCTGTGGCAGAAAGTTCTGGAATCTGAGAGGAGCCACAAATTTCCTTCCACCCAGCGTTCCCCCAAGTCTCCCGATAAAAATGATACCTCACTTGTGTGGGTAGGCCTAGCGCCCGCGACAGGAAACCCCCCAAAGCTCAACGTGGACACATCCAATTTTTTGAAAGAAAACAGAGGTGATTTTTGCGAAGTGCCTACCTGTAGATTTTGGCCTCTAGCTCAGCCGGCACCTAGGGAAACCTACCAAACCTGTGCATTTCCGAAAACTAGAGACGTAGGGGAATCCAAGATGGCCTGACTTGTGGGGCTCGGACCAGGTTCCGTTACCCAGAATCCTTTGGAAACCTCAAAATTTGGCTAAAAAAACACATGTTCCTCACATTTCTGTGGCAGAAAGTTCTGGAATCTGAGAGGAGCCTCAAATTTCCTTCCACCCAGAGTTCCCCCAAGTCACCCGATAAAAATAATACCTCACTTGTGTAGGTAGGCCTAGCGCCTGCGACAGGAAACGCCCCAAAGCGCAACGTGGACACATCCAATTTTTTGAAAGAAAACAGAGGTGATTTTTGCAAAGTGCCTACCTGTAGATTTTGGCCTATAGCTCAGCCGGCACCTAGGGAAACCTACCAAACCTGTGCATTTCTGAAAACTATAGACATAGGGGAATCCAAGATCGGGTGACTTGTGGGGCTCGGACCAGGTTCTGTTACCCAGAATCCTTTGCAAACCTCAAAATTTGGCTAAAAAAACACATGTTCCTCATATTTCTGTGGCAGAAAGTTCTGGAATCTGAGAGGAGCCACAAATTTCCTTCCACCCAGCGTTCCCCCAAGTCTCCCGATAAAAATGATATCTCACTTGTGTGGGTAGGCCTAGCGCCTGCGACAGGAAACGCCCCAAAGCGCACCGTGGACACATCCAATTTTTTTAAAGAAAACAGAGGTGATTTTTGCGAAGTGCCTACCTGTAGATTTTGGCCTCTAGCTCAGCCTGCACCTAGGGAAACCTACCAAACCTGTGCATTTCTAAAAAACTAGAGACATAGGGGAATCCAAGATGGGGTGACTTGTGGGGCACGGACCAGGTTCTGTTACCCAGAATCCTTTACAAACCTCAAAATTTGGTTAAAAAAACACATGTTCCTCATATTTCTGTGGCAGAAAGTTCTGGAATCTGAGAGGAGCCACAAATTTCCTTCCACCCAGCGTTCCCCCAAGTCTCCCGATAAAAATGATACCTCACTTGTGTGGGTAGGCCTAGCGCCCGCGACAGGAAACACCCCAAAGCACAACGTGGATACATCCAATTTTTTTAAAGAAAATAGAGGTGATTTTTGCGAAGTGCCTACCTGTAGATTTTGGCCTCTAGCTCAGCCGGCACCTAGGGAAACCTACCAAACCTGTGAATTTCTGAAAACTAGAGACCTAGGGGAATCCAAGATGGGGTGACTTGTGGGGCTCGGACCAGGTTCTGTTACCCAGAATCCTTTGCAAACCTCAAAAATTTGGCTAAAAAAACACTTGTTCCTCATATTTCTGTGGCAGAAAGTTCTGGAATCTGAGAGGAGCCACGAATTTCCTTCCACCCAGCGTTCCCCCAAGTCTCCCGATAAAAATGATACCTCACTTGTGTGGGTAGGCCTAGCGCCCGCGACAGGAAACGCCCCAAAGCGCAACGTGGACACATCCAATTTTTTTAAAGAAAACAGAGGTGATTTTTGCAAAGTGCCTACCTGTAGATTTTGGCCTCTAGCTCAGCCGGCACCTAGGGAAACCTACCAAACCTGTGCATTTCTGAAAACTAGAGACCTAGGGGAATGCAAGATGGCCTGACTTGTGGGGCTCGGACCAGGTTCTGTTACCCGGAATCCTTTGCAAACCTCAAAATTTGGGTAAAAAAACGCATGTTCCTCACATTTCTGTGGCAGAAAGTTCTGGAATCTGAGAGGAGCCACAAATTTCCTTCCACCCAGAGTTCCCCCAAGTCTCCCGATAAAAATGATACCTCACTTGAGTGGGTAGGCCTAGCGCCCGCGACAGGAAACGCCCCAAAACGCAACGTGGACACATCCAATTTTTAGAAAGAAAACAGAGGTGTTTTTTGCGAAGTGCCTACCTGTAGATTTTGGCCTCTAGCTCAGCCGGCACCTAGGGAAACCTACCAAACCTGTGCATTTCTGAAAACTAGAGACCTAGGGGAATCCAAGAATGGGTGACTTGTGGGGCTCTGACCAGGTTCTGTTACCCAGAATCCTTTGCAAACCTCAAAATGTGGCTAAAAAAACACATGTTCCTCACATTTCTGTGGCAGAAAGTTCTGGAATCTGAGAGGAGCGACAAACTTCCTTCCACACAGCGTTTCCCCAAGTCTCCCGATAAAAATGATACCTCACTTGTGTGGGTAGGCGTAGCGCCAGCGACAAGAAATGCCCCAAAGCGCAACATGGACACATCCAATTTTTTGAAAGAAAACAGATCTGTTTTTTTGCAAAGTGCCTACCTGTAGATTTTGGCCTCTAGCTCAGCCGGCACCTAGGGAAACCTACCAAACCTGTGAGTTTCTGAAAACTAGAGACCTAGGGGAATCCAAGATGGGGTGACTTGTGGGGCTCAGAACAGGTTCTGTTACCCAGAATCCTTTGCAAACCTCAAAATTTGGCTAAAAAAACACATGTTCCTCACATTTCTGTGGCAGAAAGTTCTGGAATCTGAGAGGAGCCACAAATGTCCTTCCACCCAGCGTTCCCCCAAGTCTCCCGATACAAATGATACCTCACTTGTGTGGGTAGGACTAGCGCCCACGAGAGGAAATGGCCCAAAACACAACGTGGACACATCACATTTTTTCATAGAAAACAGTGCCTACCTGTGGATTTTGGCCTGTAGCTCAGCCGGCACCTGGGTAAAACCTAGCAAACCAGCGCATTTTTGAAAACTAGAAACCCAGGGGAATCCAAGATGGGGTGACTTGCTGGGCTCTGACCAGGTTATGTTACCCAGAATCCTTTGCAAACATCAAACTTTGGCCAAAAAAACACTTTTTCCTCTCATTTCGGTGACAGAAAGTTCTGGAATCTGAGAGGAGCCACAAATCTCCTTCCACCCAGCGTTCCACTAAGGCCCTCATTCTGACCTTGGCGGTCTTTTCGCAAGACCGCTGAGTTACCGCCGCGGTGAAGACCGCCGACCGCGGCGGTGTGCCGCTGTGCGCATTCTGACCGCTGGGAGCGTTCCGCCGGAAAACCGCCAGCAGCCACACTGGCGGTCGGCGGGAAAGTGGAGACTGGTCAACCTCCACCGCCACGCCAGCAGAACACCGCCCACAGAATTACGACCCACATTTCTGTGTGGCGGTCTTCTGTTGGCGGTCTTCTGTTGGCGGTCACGTCCCTATGGCTCCCGTCGCCTCCCGGAGGACCAATGCACAAGGTAAGTTGATCGTCCGTGAGGGGAGGGGGTGGGGGGGTGTTGTGTGATGTGGGCGTGCATGGGGGTGTGCGTGTGAGTGTGTAGAGGGGGTGTGTGAGTGCGTGTATGCGGGCGGGGGGTGCTGCTGTGTCTATGGGTAATGTGTGCTGTTCGGCAGGTGCGCATGTCGGCATGTATGTGTGCGGGTATGTGTCCCCGTTGTGTATGTGTGTGTAGGGGGTGTGTATATGTGCATGTTGGGGGTGTGTGCATGTCGCGGTACATGTATGTGCATGTCGGGGTGGGGGTGGGGAGGGGGTTCGTACCACCTCTGGGGGGTGGCAGGGGGGTGGAGGGTGTGGGGGGAGGACTCGGGTGGGTAGTGGGGGGTGGGGGAGACCCCTATCAGTGCCAGGGAAGGAATTCCCTGGCCCCGATAGTGCTTACCGCCATGGTTCGCACGGCGGTTCCCGCCCGCAAGAAACCGCGGCGTTAGGCAGGGTCATAATACCCTTGGCGGTCTTGGGACGACCGCCGGGCCGGAGTGCGCAAACTCCAGCCCCGCGGTCATGACCGCCGCGGCGGTCGGAGTGGAGAAGTAGCGGTCGGTCGCGGCGGGGACCGCCGCGGTCAGAATGCCATTTTTAATACCGCCGGTCTGTTCGCGGTCCGACCGCCGTCTCTCCGCCGACCGCCAGGGTCAGAATGAGGGCCTAAGTCTCTCGATAAAAATGGTACCTTACTTCTGTGGTTAGGCCTAGCGCCCACGAAAGGAAATGGCCCAAAACACAACGTGGACACAACATATTTTTTCACAGAAAACAGGTGTTTTTTGCAAAGTGAATACCTGTGGAGTTTGGCCTCTAGCTCAGCCGGCCCCAGGGGGGGCAGAAATGCCCTAAAATAAATTTGCCTACGGTGTCACTCCCCCTGCGGGACATTGGCGCCAAAAAACAAATCCCAGGTGCCTAGTGGTTTCTGCCCCCTTGGGGGCAGATTGACCTAAAATCGCCCAATCTGCCCCCAAGGGGGGCAGAAATGGTCTAAATACAATTTGCCCCCCAGAGCAGCGACCCTTGCCTGATGGGTCGCTACCCATCTCTAAAAAAACAAACAAACCAAAAAAAAAAAACACCCAAAAAAAATTTGCCCTGGCGCCTAGAGGTTAGGGGCAGAAATGGCCTAAAAGAAATTTGCCCCCCCAACCCCCCCCCCGGAGCGACCCTTTGCTTACGGGGTCGCTCCCCCTGCGTGAGATTGGCGCCAAAAAACAAATCCCCGGTGCCTAGTGGTTTCTCCCCCCTTGGGGGCAGATTGACCTAAAATCAGCCGATCTGCCCCCAAGGGGGGCAGAAATGGCCTAAATACAATTTGCCCCCCAGGGGAGCGACCCTTGTCTGATGGGTCGCTACCCATCTCTAAAAAATAAAAAAATAAAATAAAAAAAAACACAAAAAAAAAGATTTGCCCTGGCGCCTAGAGGTTGGGGGCAGAAATGGCCTAAAATAAATTTGCCCCCCCAGCCCCCCCCCGGGAGCGACCCTTGCCTACGGGGTTGCTCCCCCTGCGTGAGATTGGTGCCAAAAAACAAATCCCCGGTGCCTAGTGGTTTCTGCCCCCTTGGGGGCAGATTGACCTAAAATCAGCCAATCTGCCCCCAAGGGGGGCAGAAATGGCCTAAATACAATTTGCCCCCCAGGGGAGCGACCCTTGTCTGATGGGTTGCTTCCCATCTCTAAAAAAACAAACAAACAAAAAAAAAAAAACACAAAAAAAATGTGCCCTGGCGCCTAGAGGTTGGGGGCAGAAATGGCCTAAAATAAATTTGCCCCCCCAAACCCCCCCCCCGAGCGACCCTTGCCTACGGGGTAGCTCCCCCTGCGTGAGATTGGCGCCAAAAAACAAATCCCCGGTGCCTAGTGGTTTCTGCCCCCTTGGGGGCAGATTGACCTAAAATCAGCCAATCTGCCCCCAAGGGGGTCAGAAATGGTCTAAATACAATTTGCCCCCCAGAGCAGCGACCCTTGCCTGATGGGTCGCTACCCATCTCTAAAAAAACAAACAAACCAAAAAAAAAAAAGACAAAAAAAAAATTTGCACTGGCGCCTAGAGGTTGGGGGCAGAAATGGCCTAAAATAAATTTGCCCCCCCAAACTCCCCCGGGGGCGACCCTAGCCTACGGGGTCGCTCCCCCTGCGTGAGATTGGCGCCAAAAAACAAATCCCCGGTGCCTAGTGGTTTCTGCCCCCTTGGGGGCAGATTGACCTAAAATCAGCCAATCTGCCCCCAAGGGGGGCAGAAATGGCCTAAATACAATTTGCCCCCCAGGGGAGCGACCCTTGTCTGATGGGTTGCTTCCCATCTCTAAAAAAACAAACAAACAAAAAAAAAAAAAACACAACAAAAAAAATTTGCCCTGGCGCCTAGAGATTTCTGCCCCCAGGGGGGGGCAGAAATGGACTAAAATAAATTTGCCCCCCCAGGGAGCGACCCTTGCCTAAGGGGTCGCTCCCCTTGCGTGAAATTCACGCAAAGAAAAAACTCCCTGGTGTCTAGTGGTTTCTGCCCCCCCTTGGGGGCAGATTGGCCTCATCAAAATAGGCCAATCTGCCCCTAAGGGGGGCAGAAATGGCCTAAATATAATTTTCCCCCAAGGGGAGCGACCCTTGCCTAAGGGGTCGCTCCCCACCTAAAAAAAAAAAAAAAAACATAATTTTTTTATTTTTTATCCCTGGTGCCTAGAGGTTTCTGCCCCCCCTGGGGGCAGAAAAGGCCTTCCCGAAAAAATCCCCCCCCTGGGAGCGACCCTTGCCCAAGGGGTCGCTCCCTTATGTAAATTTCACACAAAAAAAAAAAAAACCCTGGTGTCTAGTGGGGTTTCAAAAGCCGGACTGCAAGCAATACGGCTTTTGAAACCCTGGGAGAGCCTTCAAAGGGAAGGAAATACATTTCCTTCCCTTTGAAGACCCTCCGGGCCTCCCCCACGTGATTGAAAGAGAAATGCTTAGCATTTCTCTTTCAATCGCGCTGAAGCTCTGCTTCCAGCGCGATGGGGGAGGCCCCTGTGACTAATCAGCGCGCGCTCGCGCGCTGACGTCCCAGGGGGAGGGGGGGTAAAGGTGGAAGAGGAAGGTCTTCCCCTTCCATCCCCGCCTTGGAGGGGAGGGGGGTTCACGGGGGGGCGCGCTAGCGCGCCCCCAAGTTCCCCTGTGCCTTGGACGAGGTGACCTCGTCCAAGGCACAGGGGAACTGTAGCCTTTGACGAGGTCACCTCGTCCAAGGCACAGAAGCGGTTAAAAGAATAACTTGGAAAGGGACACAACAGGGTTCCAGACATGTTTTTTGGACGTGTTTCTTCACCAAGACCCAGTCTCCAGGACTGAGGTCATGCCACTGCTCCTGAGGTGACAGGACTGTGTTAGAATCAGCCTGGTGAGACACAGGGGCACCACATCAGCCTGTCCCTTTCAATTATTGAAAATCATGTCATCTGTAATGTTTACAAGAGCATTTGTAGGCAACGCAGACAGCCTCATTGCTCAAAGCATGATAATCTCGTGGGGAGACAGTCCTGTCCTCTGATCAGGAATACTACAAAGACTCAACAATAGTAAAGGCAAAGCATCCAACCATTTTAGAGACCCTGACATACACACTTTGGCCAACATGGATTTGAACTCCACAATTCCAGACCTCTCAGGCTACAACTTCAGTGCAGTCCCTGTTCCACTTGTAATACCGCATACAACATTCTCTGGACCTCATTATTAAAATGAGTTCCTCGGTCCATTAAACTGAACCTGGGACTCAGTTCCGACCACAACAACTTAGCTATAGTGAGGCTGTCATTTCTTTATGCTCAAGTAGGCTTCAACCCAACATGAGAAAATGCATAAATCAGCAGGCCATATCTCAACCCTTTACACACAGGTGTCTTGATTAAGTCCAACTGCATCCTATTAAATGGTCCTCACAATCTACCTTAATGGCTCAGAGTCACTGGGTTTCTTTTCTCATTTGTTTGCTGACACAGAATACATCTGTGGCATAATCCTTCAGCCAACAATCTGAATTGGGGATTGAAGCAATTCTGTTGAAACAACCTGACCATGGCATTCCTTCCTACATCTGTGGGACCATGGAAATGCCTAGCCATTGGAGACAGCAGGCCATATCGTCCATTAAATATTTGGGACCCATGAGCACAGTACTGTGCAATCTCATCAGCAAGTCAGTTGCCAACTGTTACATAATCATCCCCACTCCTCTGTGCTGAACATCTTACAACTGCAATTTCTGTAGGCAACCACAATACCTTCAATAGTCTAATGACATCTTCCCCATTGCATATGGGAGGTACTGATGATGCCGTAAATACCCCCTGTGACCACAACTGTGTAATGGCATGGACCACACCAAAGCCGTACTGGCTGTCAGTAAAAATAGTTACCTTTAGCTGCTTAGAAACACAGCAAGCTCTTGTTAAGAGCAGTCAGTTCAGCCACATTTGCAGAGGTCATCCGTCAGAGCTGGAGGCTTCCAGTACCCCCATAACTATAGAAAATGTGTATGAAGCTCTTGGGATTCTCCCATTGTCTCTCAGGCAAGACCCATCCATAAACATTATGTAATCAGACTGTCAGTCTCTCATCTTGAATATCTTTTCTTGGTGCATAGCTCAGTGACATCAAGACAGTCAAGCTCTACTTCCCCATCATCATTTTGGTTTTCAGGTAATAGTAATAAAGTACCAGGATTCAGGGAAGCACACATCTTCAACATAATGCTGTCGGCTGCAAGTATAATCTGTTTATATTTTTGTGAATTGGCTTTTTGTCACGCGCTTAGTGAGTGTATGCATCAGCAATATTTCAACAGAATGGGGCACCATGACCATAAGAGAGTGCCCCATAACAATACTCTCACAACTTTCAATGGTGACCCCTACTGCCGATATAGTTTTAAGGCATATGGACAATCCTGGGGCTACAGGATCAAGGGTAGCAGAAAAACAAGCCATAGCTCTCAATGAAAATCTCCCCAGTGCACAAAAGTGTATAAGCTTTTGTGATCAGGCATTCCCAGTGCCTGGGCATGGCAGAGACTTTTTCACAGCACTAAGAGACAGTCAAGCTTGTGTATCAGCCTTTGCAAAGGCTTGGATACTAGGGAAAAGTGGATTTCACTGTCAGCAGTATCCCACCATTTCCAGAAAGATCCTGACTTCTCTTTGGCTGGTTGATGGATTCATTTTTAGACTTGCTGAAATTCTTTCAGGTGGCACCTTCCTCGCTCCATTCTCCAAGTGATGTCCGAGATATAGGACTTCTCTTTGACAATACTGCAACTTACTCGGGACACTTTAGCCCCCATCATGACATTGGCGATAAATCTTGCTTACCGCCATGCTGACGGCCGCCAACATACTGCCATGGTGGCAGATAACCGTTCAACATATTACGACACACACACATACACAATCTGCCAGCCATAAGGTCAGTGCTAAAGTGTCGGTCCCAACACCCATACCGTTACACCAATAGAACAACGCCCACCACATCATGACCCACGAATCACCACGGCGGACATTCAACAGTGGTAAACCATTAACGGTACACACCGCGGCGCTCAGAATGGACACCCAAGTACTAGACAACATTGGCCAATTCAAACAACACACACCTGACACCCATACACACACCACACACACCCATGCACACCTCTATAAAACCCACACCCACATTACTCACAACTCTTTACGAATACAAATCATTGCCACCAGCCAGACATCAAGACCACTGCGACAAATACATACACACCCATACATCCCTCACGCACTCTACTAAGCACACCCAATCACACCACCCAACACTCACACACATCACACAACACCCATGTCCCCACAAAGGCACCCCTGTTTCACAGATGAGGAGTTGCAGGTCATGGTGGAGGAAATAGTCAGGTTAGAGCTACAGCTGTTTGGAGCACAGGTACAGCAAATAATAATTGCAAGGTAGATGGAGCTATGGCAGAGAATCGTGGACAGGGTGAACGCTGTGGGACAGCATCCAAGAACAAGGGATGACATCAGGAAGAGGTGGAACGACCTGCGGGGAAGGTACGTTCCGTGGACACAAGGCACCAGCTCGCCATACAGAGGACTGGCGGTGGACCTCCACCTCCTACCCCACAGCTCACAGTATAGGAGGAGCAAGTCTTGGCATTACTGCATCCTGAGGGACTCACTGGAGTAGCCGTAGGATTGGACACTGGTAAGTCAACATTTAACACATATCACCCCCTATACCTGCATACCATCTCACACCCTCACTCCCATCACTCCACTCCATCTCACACACTGCACCAACGCAGATGACTAACCCCAATGCCAAGCCCTGTATGCCATACCAATGCATGGACAGCCCTCCCAGCCCGGCATGGACACCCATCACCAAAGCATGCACAGCATAGGGGAACTAACAATCCCACAATACATCACCATACACAATCAAAAGTGGCAGAGCAAAAGCAGCCATAGAGGGTAAGATAGGGATGTACAACATGTCACAGGCATGAAGCATAATACATCACTTACATCACCACAGGTGCCCCAGCCAATCTCATTGGAGAGGAGGTGCCATGACTATCCAGTCCCCCAACAGAAGATGACCACAGTGATGACAGTTACTCTAGACTCCAGGATCTGGATCAACAACCTGGCCCATCAGGGACCACTGGACAGTCGGTCACCCCACCCCACTCACAGTCCACCACAGAGCCTCCCCCATCAGTTACAAACACCACAGCACCCCCCCAGCATTCCCACACCTCTATCCCCAGGACACATCAATCAGCAGTGTGCCCACCTGTACAGAGACTCCCAGTCCATACCTCATACCCAAGACAATCAGAGACGTAGGGTCAGTGGCAGTGGGCAAACCGTTCAGGGGTACAGGGCAACAGGGACACTGGGAGGACAGGACCAGGGAACTGACTCTCCCAGAGGCACTCACCAATGTCCTGGGTACCTACCAACAATCCCAAGACACAATGGGGGTTATTACAACTTTGGAGGAGGTGTTAATCCGTCCCAAAAGTGCCGGTAAAGTGACGGATATACCACCAGCCGTATTACGAGTCCATTATATCCTTTGGAACTCGTAATACGGCTGGTGGTATATCCGTCACATTTGGGACGGATTAACACCTCCTCCAAAGTTGTAATAACCCCCAATGTGCCATATCCTGAACAACATGCAGGAGAGCAAGCGGCTGCAGGAGGAACACCATCAGGAGATCAGGGAGGACTTGCAGGCCCTCAACACCACCATGATCTCCAGAGCAGGGGTGCTGGCAGACATGGCCAACATCATGTGGGAATGTACAGCACAGCAGCAGGCCCCTGCCACTAGCCAATCTATTGACCAGCCCTCCACTTCCGTTGCAGCTAGTGGACCAGAGGTCCCTCCACAGGACCCACAGGCCACCACCCCTCCCCCTGCAGAAGGTGAACCATCCCGCAAACGTTCCCTGCGAACCAGACAGAAGCCAGAGACACTTGCCAAGACCAAGACCACCGCCAGGAAATTAGACTCTCCTGATTGTCCCCCTTGGGTCCCACCCTGTCACCTTTTCCACCTTGAACTGACACTGCTCCCCTTCCTATGGCCCATTGGACACTGGACCTGTGCTAAAAAATGACTGGAACAATACCCTTACTTTTCTCCACCATCACCCCATTCCACTGCACTTTACGCTCAATTATATAGCACTACAATAAACACCCTTGAACACAATTTGAGTAACACTGTTTTATGTGTCTTAAATGCGCATTTGTGGGAACAGTCACATTGAGTGCAAATGATCTGAACACTGTGATAGCTAACAAATAATGACCTGGAACAGTCTGTAGTGATCACATCAGGACAATGTTGTCATATCACCAACATCTGGAAAATGAGAAGCCATAGGTGACAATAAGTTGAGATGTAAAGGAAGTGAATCCCATCATGCCACAGGCACACAGATAAATCAATAGTCAGAGTAATGGTCAGTTCCACTGTCGCACCTGTGTGTCATTGGAAGTATTGTTATTTAACTGATGTTCAGTTGTCCTTATCTCATCCTCTGCCTCCTCATCCTCATGTTCCTCAGGGTCCACTGCTACCACAGGGGCATCTCCAGTTCCCTTCTCCTGCAGAAAAGGCACATGTCATCTGAGGGCCAGGTTGTGCAACATGCAGCATGCCACTATTATCTGGCAGACCTTTCCGGGTGAGTAGCACAGGGATCCACCTGTCAGATGGAGGCAACTGAACCTGGCATTCAGGAGGCCAAAGGTCCGCTTGATTGTTCTTCTGGTTCCCCCATATGCGTTATAACGGTCCTCAGCCCCTGTCCTGGCATTCCTCACAGGGGTCAGCAGCCACGATAGGTTTGGGCAGCCAGAGTCACCTGCAAGAATTTAGGGACAACATTTAGCCTTACACAATCCTATGGGGAGAACACCTGAGGGTATACACTGACATACAGTGGGTGGGGGATCTGACTCACCTATTAGCCACACCCTGTGCCTCTGTAGTTGGGCCATCACATATGGGATGATGCTATTTTTCAGGACGAAGGTGTCATGCACTGACCCAGGATACTTGGCAGTGACTTGGGAGATGTACTGGTCCGAAAGGCAAACCATTTGCACATTCAGTAAGTGGAAACTCTTACGATTCCTGAACACCTGTTCAATCTGGCAGGGGGGGACTAATGCAATATGTGTACCTTCAATCGCAACAATTATATTGGGTATATGGCCCATTGCATGGAATCCTGCCTTCACAGTGGCCAAATCCTCCCCTGGGGGAAAGCAATGTAGCTGCACATGTGTTTCACCAGGACAGACAAGACCCTTGCCAGCACAATAGAAAACATTGGCTGTGACATTACAACTGCCAAGCCCACTGTGACTTGGAAAAAACCTGTTGCTGGGAAATAAAGCACTGATAGCACTTGCACAAGATGGGAGATCCCAGAGGGATGATGGATAGCTGATATCAGGTAAGGCTCCAATTAGGCACAAAGCTCTGTGATTGTGGCCCCGTCCATTCTATAGGTGAGTATAATGTGCCCTCCAGTGTAGAAAAGTCCTCAAGGCGTCTGTAAATAGGGGTTCCTCTTCACCTCCCATTCAACCGCAGCGGTAGGTATCTAAGGGTCACAAGAGTGAATAGGCTGTCACAATCTGAACAATGGAACCACAACCTCAGTGTACATGTTGCATTTATGTGATGGGACAGTGGTAATGACAGGTATGTGCAAATCTAGGCAGTGACTCAGTAAAGGTTAATCTGATGGTTGTCTTTCTCCATGACATGGTGACCACCTGTCCTGTATGTAGGGACAGGTATAAGTGAGGTAACTCCGCCGACGTTGGGCGTCGTGGGCGTAAGGCAGCCATGCACCGCCATGCAATTCCTCATTGGATAATATGGGGCTGTATGGAGTACAGTGGCCAATGTGGATCTGTGCCAGCGGCGACGGTGTACACCGCCACAGACGCGACCACCATTTTCTATCTCAATCCTCACTTGTTTCCTGACCTTCAACAGGAGAACACCTACACTGTGTGTTCTGCTGTGACCTGTGTCTGGAACCTACCATGGCCCGTGTGACCAGGGAAAGGGCCCCTGCCTTCACTGAGGAGGAGTTGGAGTGATTGGTGGATGGGGACCTACCTCAGTAAGCACTGCTGTATGGGCCTCCAGACTAACAGGTGAGTACATCTTGGGCACGATACATGTGGTAAGGATGCCTGGAGGTATGTATGCAAGCATCGTGTCATGGCGGGGTCATGCGCCAGCAAATGTGTGTCTCAATGGTGAAGGAAACGGAATTAATGGGCCATATGTGTGACTGGCTGGATTGTATGTGTAATGATGTCCTCCCATCTGTATTGCCTCTGCAGGTCAGCGCCCATCAAAAGAAGGGATTATGGTGTGCCATCGTCAGGGACGTGCGGACCCTGGGGTCTATGGCAGGCAGAGCACCCACTGTTGGAAACAGTGGGAAGACTTGAGACACTAGGCACAGAAGACCGCGGATGTCCAGCTGGGGATGGCCTCCCAACAAGGAAGGGGTGCCCGTCAGAACCTGACCCCCCCTGTTGGCACGCATACTACGGTGGCCTGTCCAGAGCTGGATGGATGCTTGAGGGCATCACAGCAGCTGCAAGGGGGTGAGTACAGTGGGCCTTACTACAATAATTGGTAGGTGGCATGGGATTCGGGTGGTGGGTGTCAGCTAGTGGGTGCCCCTTAATGCCAGACCAGACATTGCAGCATGACCCAGCTCAAAGGTAATGGTTGAAAGGGAAAAGAAGGTAACCTAGCTGGGTTGCATTCCATGTCAGACAGGGCTTAGTGGGTCCCAGGATGAAAATGAGACATGGTCATATAGTAGGAAAAAACTGAAGCTTATTCAGAAATGATGAAACCATCCTTAATCATACCGAGTGTCAGTTCTAAATAGCGGCTTCACATATTGTTGATTTACTCAAGGGAGCGGTCACATAACATACAAATCATGGCCTAGGAATAATACATGAAATCTATATTGACATTGGTATAACAACCGGCTAGGAGAAATCAAGTAGGTTATTGTGTATGCATAAAAGAAAGCAAAATATTTTGTTGAAATATTTATAGTTTGAACATAATAAGTACGTTGGACTTTCAAACGAACACGATAATTACAAAGAAAACATTTTTTGGTGCCGCACTACGAATTCTGAATAAATATAGGAGCCTGAAGGATCAAAGCATACCCCTTTTAAGATGTCCTCGCTTTTGTAAATCCAGGATGGTTACAGTTTAAGATGGCCGCCACGCGTGGGCAAAGGAAGGTATAAACCCCTTTCCAGAAGGCCGTTGCAATTAATTTTTTTCTACACCATCACAAGGCAGTATTATAAGTACTGCGACAATAATAGAAGTACTTTCGAATATTTACACCTTCATGAAAAGAATTAGTAAGTCGTTTTTATAGCGCAGTGGCTATTTCTATAGAAGACGATTTTTCTTGAAGCCGTGCCGGTTGTAGTTACGATGGCCGCCATACATGGTCAAAGGATGGTATAAATCCCTTTCCAAAATGGATGTCTTTCCAAAATGGAGCACATGTTGCCTTTATGAAACAGCAAGGCAACATGCGCTCATAATACACTCTGGGCAGCATTGTTAACACCGCGGTTGCTGAAAGAAGTACATGGGAATAACTGCATCTTTATGAAAAGGACTTGTAAGTAATTTTTATAATGTACAAAAGACAGTTATAATGTAATTTACTTTGTATACAGATGTTTATCACTACATATATTGCATCTAAATTACAGATTAGAAAAACCAACGTTTTGGCGCCAGTCAAGGGTACAAAAAGTACAGGTACTTATTAGAGCTATATCCTGAAGGATAACTTGATTTGCTTCAAAAAAGTTTTTTAGACAAGTCTGATTAATTTGTTGAGATCACATTATAAGTTCACAGGATAAAACACACAACTAATGGGCTGCACTCATTTTGTAATTTTATAAATTTAGGCCCTCATTACAACCCTGGCGGTCGGTGTTAAAGCGGCAGTAATACCGCAAACAGTCTGGCGGAGAAAAAAATGGGATTACGACCATGGCGGAAACCACCAACATAGACAGCCACTTCAACACTCCAGCCGCCACGGCGGTACAAACAAACAGCGTGGCAGACACCGCCAACAGACAGGCGGAAGACAATGTACCGCCCACCCTATCACAACAGGCCTATCCGCCACCTTTTCTGTGGCGGAACCAACGCGAACAAAAACACAGCTGAAACAGTACACAGAAGGGAAAACACTCTCCTGTCCACACCCCCGAGGAACCAGGACGCCATGGAGCCCGAATTGCAGATAATGCCGATGATGGTCTTCCTGCTCCTCTATCAGGAGCTCCAACGACGGCGGCGACGACCACGGTGAGTACTGCACATACAACACAGGGGAGGGGGGAGGGAAAAGAGAGTGACACACACACACGCAACACACAATACCCCCACCCACAACACCATACACACAAATACATGCTGCAACATTGCATATACATCCCCCCACCCCCTGGAAGAACGCAAGGACAAAAGGAAATTATTTGAACGAATGTAATCATGTGAAATATCATTATCAAAATTCAAAATCCAGTGTATACAATTATGTACACCACATACACAAATCCGGATAGTGCACCAATCATTGTCTGTGGACCACTTGGCCCAAAATGCATGGGCGAGGCCCACACATGATACCTGACTCCAAACGGAGAGAACACTGGAGAGGCATCAGATAGAAAATATACAGGCACCTCAGAGGTAGGTGAAGGGGGGCACCTCAGCCTGATGAACGCACAATGCAACTGCTCCATGAGGGGGCTCCATGCCCAAAGCTTGGTCCTGGGGAGTGCAAAGCCACAGTCTCTCAAGTCTTTCCAGTGGGTGATTTGCCCACTGCTTTATCCTGGGTAGTGCAAAGCCAAAGTCTAGTCCTTCCAGTCGGTGCTTTGCCCACTGCTTTATCCTGGGGAGTGCAAAGCCACAGTCTCTCAAGTCTTTCCAGTGGGTAGTTTGCCCACTGCTTTATCCTGGGGAGTACAAAGCCACAGTCTTTCCAGTGGGTGGTTTGCCCACGGCTTTATCCTGGGGAGTGCACAGCCACAGTCTCTCAAGTGGATAACAGTCTCCACTGGTTCTGGAGGGGGCTTTGTGCCCAGAGTGCTTCATCCTGCCAAGGACTAAGGTAGTGGATGTATCTCTCCACTGGTTCTGGAGGGGGCATGGTACCCAGAGTGCTTCATCCTGCCAAGGACTGAGGTAGTGGATGTCATTCTCCACTGGTTCTGGTGGGGGCTTTGTGCCCAGAGTCCTTAATCCTACCAAGGACTGAGGTAGTGGATGTCATTCTCCACTGGTTCTGGAGTGGGCTTTGTGCCCAGAGTGCTTCATCCTGCCAAGGACTAAGGTAGTGGATGTATCTCTCCACTGGTTCTGGAGGGGTCATGGTGCCCAGAGTGCATCATCCAGCCAAGGACTGAGGTAGTGGATGTCATTCTCCACTGGTTCTGAAGGGGGCTTTGTGCAAAGAGTGCTTCGTCCTGCCAAGGACTGAGGTGGTGGATGTATCTCTCCACTGGTTCTGGAGGGGGCCTGGTGCCCAGAGTGCTTCATCCTGTCAAGGACTGAGGTACTGGATGTCATTCTCCACTGGTTCTGGAGGGGGCATGGTGCCCACAGTGCTCCACGTGCAGTGTGGCCGGAATAATACACTCTCCTAGGTGTGTGTGCCACAAGATTGCCGAGGTACAGGTAGCATGATACGCCATGGAGGCAGAGACATACCCCACACTGCTGCGGCTTCGCATTCCATATGCAGGTGACAACTGTGATGACAGTGATGCTTCATGGAAGCTGCCCAGGGTCCTTGAACTCACCACCAGCCTCGGAAAACTGACCTCTGGGGATGGTAGCCATGTCTGCAGTAGTGCCATTGTCTGAGGACGTCGCGGGGCCGCTGGCGGTGCTTGCAGCGGTGTCAGTCGTGGCGATGCTTGCGGCGGGGTCAGTCGTGGCGGTGCTTGCGGCAGGGTCTGTGGCGGTGGTGCTGGCTGAGGGGTCTGTGGCTGCGGTGCTGGCGCCAGGGTCTGTGGCAGCGGTGCTGGCTGCGGGGTCTGTGGGGGCGGTGCTGGCGGCAGGGTCGGTGGCGGCGGTGCTGGCGGCGGGGTCTGTAGCGGCGGACCATGTGTCAGCACCAGCTGAGTGAAAAAGCAGCATGTCTCCTGCAGCCTCGGACGGCTGCCCACTGGGGAAGAGGCTGGGGACTGTTGCAGCAGCTGTAGACGTGCTGGAGGCGGTGCAGGTAGCGGTGCTGGTGGTGGTGCAGGTGGCGGTGCAGGTGGCGGTGTTCTCCACCGTACAGGTTGGCATGGACGTGGACAGAAGGTGTGACACTGGTCCCTCAGTCGGTGCCACCATGCCCTCTCCTGACCTGCCCTTCAGTTTTTGGCCCTTCCCCACCTTTGATGGTGGCGCAGTTGTCTTGCCACTATCCCCTTTCGTTTTCACTGACCCCTTGGTGGCAGGTGTTTTCGGCTTCTCCCTCCAGGATGTGGGCACCTTTTTAACCTTGGCAGGTGGCGGAATGTCCTTGCCCTTGCTCCGTGGCACACTGGAAGCCCTGATGGTTGGCGCACTCCATGACGCCGCAGTTGCTGGCACCACTGTGCATGGGGATGTGGTGGCTGAGGTGCTGGGCTGGGACCTGGCAAGCCTGGCCCTAGGGGAAGG
This sequence comes from Pleurodeles waltl, assembly GCF_031143425.1. Taxonomy (NCBI): domain Eukaryota; kingdom Metazoa; phylum Chordata; class Amphibia; order Caudata; family Salamandridae; genus Pleurodeles; species Pleurodeles waltl. The sequence continues at coordinate 839,481,811 of NC_090439.1, read as the reverse complement.
ACGGGGGGAGGTGTAGGGAAGAGGTCAATGTTAGCCAGGAAACGTTTTTTAGACACACTGGGATGGGTAGATGGAGGGGGTTTGGGAGTGGAGGAAGAGGTAGTGGTTGTAGGAGGCTGCTGAATTTGGATGAAGGTGCATGGGCTGCAGGCTGATGTGAGGTGGATGGCTGTTTGGTGCGTGTGTGCCTGCGTTTGTGTACTTTGGGAGGAGGGCTCACTGACACACTGGGAGAGGACACTGGGGATGTGTGAATGGTAGTGGGGGTGGTGAGTGCACGTGAGCGGTGTGTGGTGATGGGCGTGCTGGTGATGGAGGTAGTGGCTGAGCATGTAGTGCATGCAGATGTGAGTGGAGATGAGACTAGGAGGGAGGAGGGAGACGTGGAGGAGGGGGACACAGTGGGGGAAGTGGATGTTGGTATGTGTGCATGGGTATGATGCTTGTGTGAGCGCCTGTGGGATGTGTGGTGCTTATGTTTGCCTGAGCCACTCTTGTGTGTTGATGTGTGTGCATGCTGGTCTGATGGTGTGCTTGGGATAGGCTGAGGTACTGGGGATTGGGTCTGGGTGGAGGAGGTTGGAGGGGGAGGCTGGACACAGGGTCAATGGCTGCCATCAGTGCTGAGGCCAGAGCCTGAAATGCTCTCTGTTGGGCTGCCTGGCCAGAATGAATGCCCTCCAGGTATGCATTTGTTTGTTGCAAATGCCTCTCAACACCCTGGATGGCATTCAGAATGGTAGACTGCTCAACAGTGAGGGATCTCAGGAGGTCAATAGCCTCCTCACTGAGGGCAGCAGGGCTGACTGTGGCAGGGCCTGAGGTGCCTGGGGCGAAGGAGATGCCCACCCTCCTGGGTGAGCAGGCACAGGACACCCGGTAAGGGGCTGCTAGGAGGGTGGTGCTGGTAGGGGGTGGCGGCTGTACCTGTTGATGTGGTGGGCACAGAGTGGCCCGCCACTGCAACGGAGCTCCCATCAGAGGAGGAGTCGCTGTCGCTGCTCTCTGCTCCTATGCCCATAGTGGAGCTCCCCTCGCCCTCTGTCCCACTGGTGGGTTCAGACTCCGTTGTTTTGCCCTCCAGGGCAAAGTGGGATGCAGCTCCCTCCTGCTCCAGTGCCAATGCTCCTCCGCCTGATGATGCTATTGCACACAAGAACAGGAAGACCACAAAAAGGGGGGGGGGGAGACAGGAGAAAGACATGTTCAGTGCATGCAACACCACTACCGTTGGCGGACACAACAGACACAGCAGCCCTCTGCACTACGCCATGCACTTATAGTTCCTAGATTAATCACATGCCCATGGGGTACAAGGCCTAAGCCCGATTGCTGCACACCTGGAAGTCACAGGAGCCTGACTAGGTATAGATGGCACTAACCACTAGTGGGGTTGGGGTGCCACATAGCCTGCCTCACAAAGGACCTTGCCTACCAAGCTCGCCCTGGCCTAGGGGAACCCACTGCCCACCTCCACCACCCAGACAACTTGTAATGTGCGCAGTGTCAGCTGAATGAGAGTGTACTCACCCCCTTGTGGCTGCTGTGATGCTCTCAAGTGCCCATCCAACTCCGGATACGCCACCGCCAGGATCTGGAACATCAGGGGGGTCATGGTGCGACGGGCACCCCTCCCACGTTGGGAGGCCATCCCCAGCTGGGCCTCCGCTGCCTTCTTGCTCCAGCGGCGCAGGTCCTCCCATCTTTTCCGGCAGTGGGAGCTCCGTCTGTGGTGGACCCCCAGGGTGGGGACGTCCTTGGCGATGGCACGCCAAATAGCCTTCTTCTGGTGGGCGCTGACCTAGAGGAAATTATTTACCCTTCCGGACCGTCATACTCATTGGCCCCAGTTCCCACCCTTGCCCTGACGCACATGCACTCACCGTCCGCACATGCAGGCCTCAGCACCCCCCATGTATCTTCCATCCATACCACTCTAAACAGGCATTGCCCATGCAGCATGCTCACAGTGTACTCACCTGTTTGTCTGGAGGACCGTACAGTTGTGTGTACTGGGGGAGGACACCATCCACTAGTTTCTCCAACTCCTCCGTAGTGAAGGCAGGGGCCCTTTCCCCAGACACATGAGCCATCATCGCTTCCAGACACAGGTCACAGCAGCACTTGCAGTGTAGGTCCTCACCTGTTGAAGGTCAGGTATCAAGTGAGTGAACAGACAGACAATGGCAGTCACGTTTGTGGCAGTGCGTACCGTCACCGCTGGAGTACATCGTCATTTGCTTCTCGGACCCATAGGGTCCAATGTTAACCAATACAGAATTGCGCCGCGGTCTCCGACCGCCCACCGTGACGGTGCACAATGCCAGCGCAGTTACCTCATATCCCCTTGTCCCACCTTACAGGTCAGGCAGCCGCCATTTCAGGGGGCCACATGCGTCACACCAATGTAGGCCTTGAGTACACAGTTACAGGCACATTGCAGATTAATAAATGTGTGCAAATTACATTTTGTGATTCCTCAGTGTTGGCTGACGCTCTGCTCGCTGTTCTCCTCCAAAGGGCACGTCTGCTGTGGCAGGTGATGAGATGGCGACATCCTCCGGTGTACAGACCGCTGATGGACCTGTCGACAATGGAAGAGAGACACATCATAGTCATCTACAGACTTGATCGTGCAACAATCCAGGAACTGTCTGCCCAGTTGGAGCCAGACTTGATGTCAGGTATCCGCCATCCCACAGGGATACCCCCTCTAGTGCAGGTCCTGTCAGTTCTCCATTTCCTTGCAAGTGGTTCCTTTCAAACAACAGTGGCCATTGCATCAGGGATGTCCCAGCCAATGTTCTCTAACATGTTGTCCAGAATGTTGTCTGCCCTGCTGAAACACATGTGCAGCTACATCGTGATCCCTTGGGTGGAGGATTTGCCCACAGTGAAAGTTGACTTCTATGCCCTGGGACATATCCCCAACATCATTGGTGCCATTGATAGGACACATGTGGCCTTGGTACCCCCACGCAGGAGTGAACAGGTGTACAGAAACCGGAAGAGCTACCATTCTATGAATGTGCAGATGGTGTGTTTGGCAGACCAGTACATCTCCCATGTGAATGCCAAGTTTCTTGGCTCAGTGCATGACGCTTACATTTTGAGTAATAGCAGCATCCCTTATGTGATGGGGCAACTCCAGAGGCACAGTGTGTGGCTTATTGGTAAGGACAAGGACCCTCTACAGTGTGAATAGGTGTCTGGGTATGGGGTTGTCCCTAAGGGTTAGTGTTTGTCTAACAGTTGTCCCTCGATATTTGCAGGTGACTCTGGTTACCCCAACCTGTCATGGCTACTGACCCCAGTGAGTAATCCAGGACAAGGGCAGAGGAACGGTTCAATGAGGCATATGGGCGAACTAGGAGGGTGATTGAACGAACCTTCAACCTCCTGAAGGCCAGATTCAGGTGCCTCCATATGACAGGTGGTTCTCTCTACTGCTCACCAAAGAAGGTCTGCCAGATCATCGTGGCCTGCTGTATGCTGCACAACCTGGCTTTGCGATGCCAGATGCCTTTTCTGCAGGAGGATGGGCCAGATGGTGGTCTTGTGGCAGTTGTGGAGCCTATGGACAGTGAAGAAGAGGAGGCAGAAGAAGAGGATATCGACAACAGAAACAACATAATCATGCAATACTTCCAGTGAGACACAGGTAAGATGTCACTGCCTCCCATATCTCATACTATTATTGGAGCTAGCATAAGTCTGTCATTTTCACTCAGCCTATGGATCCTGACTTGTCACTTTGGCTTTCCATTTCACAGATGTGGGTCCCACTTTCTGCCCTCTGATATACTTCCTCCAGGCCTACAGCTGTGTTACATCGGTATGTGCACAAGTAAATTGACATTGCTATATTCCATGGTTATTGCAATTACACGTTTGTGAAAGCACAGACTGACTCCAGATTGTTTTGTGATTGAAGTGTGTTTATTTCTGTGCAAATAAGTGGAGGGGGTTGTAAAATGGGCAGGGTGGATGGTGGAGGAATGTCCATGGCAGAGTCCAGTCTATTTGTTTCACCGGTGCATTGTTCAAAGGGGCATAGGAAGTGGAGCAATGGCAGTTGAATGGTGGACAGGGTGATGAAGTGGGACAGAAGGGTGACATTCAGGGGGGTCTCATTTCCTGGCGGGGGTCTTGGCAATGTTCTCTGTCTTGTTCCTGGATCTCAGGGACCGTATGCGGGGTGGTTCTCCATCTGCAGTGGGTGGGGTGCTGGTGTCGTGTTCCTGTGGCGGGGCCTCCTGTCCACTTGCGCCGGCTGAGGTGGAGGGCTGTTCATCATCCAGGCTAGTGTCAGGGGCCCCTTGTTGTGCCACAGTGTCCCTCCTGGTGTTGAGAAGGTCTTGCAGCACCCCTGCAAATGTGGCCAGGGTGTTGTTAATAGACTTCAGGTCCTCCCTGATCCCCAGGTAGTGTTCCTCCTGCAGCCGCTGGGTCTCCTGAAAGTTGGCCAGTACCGTTGCCATCGTCTCCTGGGAATGATGGTAAGCTCCCATGATGTTGGAGAGGGCCTCGTGGAGAGTGGGTTCCCTGGGCCTGTCCTCCCCCTGTCGCACAGCAGTCCTCCCAGCTTCCCTGTTTTCCTGAGCCTCTGTCCCCTGAACTGTGTGCCCACTGCCACTGCCCCCAGGTCCCTGATTTTCTTGGGTTGGTGGGTTTGCCTGGGTTCCCTGTAGTGCTGGACACACTGCTGATTGACGTGTCCTGGGGACAGAGGGATGGGCCCTCTGGGTGGGTGCTGTGGTGGTGTTTCCTGAGGGGGGAGGCTCTGTGGTGGCTTGTGCCAGTGTCAGGGGAACCGACTGTCCCGAGGTCCCTGATGGGCCGGGCTGGTCATATTGATCCAGTTGTGCAGAGCTGCTGTATTCACTGTGGGTCTATTCTGTGGGGGGACTGGATATGTCTGGTACCTCATGTCGGGTGACGTTGGGTAGGGATCCTGCAATGGTGTAACGGCATGATTATTGCATCTGTGTGTGCCATTGTGTGCAATGGGTGAGTGTGCCTATACTCCAGTGCTTGCATTCTTGGCTTGGTCCTTGTGTGATATTTGGTTTGGGGTCTGTGTGGGTATCTGTAGTGGACATGCTTTGGTGATGGGTGTCCATGCTTTGGTGTTGCATGCATGGCTTGGTATTGGGATGGGTGGGTTGTGATAGTGGGGCATATGTGAAGTGTTGGAGTGATGTGGTGAGGGTGGGAGTATGTGATGGCATGCAGGTAGGGTGGGGGGGATAAGGTAGTAAAGAGTTGACTTACCAGAGTCCAGTCTCCTGCTACTCCTGCGAGGCCCTCAGGATGCAGTATTGCCAAGACCTGCTCCTCCCATGTTGTTAGTTGTGGGGGAGGAGGTAGGGGTCCACCGCCAGTCTTCTGTACAGCAATCTGGTGTCTGGAGACCACGGAACGCACCTTCCCCCGTAGGTCGTTCCACCTCTTCCTGATGTCATCCCTAGTTCTTGGATGCTGTCCCACTGCGTTGAACCTGTTGACAATTCTGTGCCATAGCTCCATCTTCATTGCAATGGAGGTGTGCTTCACCTGTGATCCGAATAGCTGTGGCTCTACCCGGACGATTTCCTCCACCATGACTCTGAGCTCCTCCTCAGAGAACCTGGGGTGTCGTAGAGGTGCCATGATGTGTAAGGTGGTGTGTGTTGTGATGTGTGAGGGGATGTGTTGGTGTGTGTTTGAAGTGCGTGGATGTTGTGAAAGTGATGGTGTTGTGTGTCTGTGGATGCTGGTGTTGTTTATGGTAGTGTCTCTCTCTGGTGTGGTTTCAGAATTCTGGTAGTAAGGGTTTGTGGGTGACGTGCGTGTGTGCTTTATATTGGATTGGGTGTGTGGGTGTGGTGTGTGTATGTGTGTCAGGTGTGTGTATTTTGATTTGTCCAATGTGGTTGTGTTTTGTAAATGTGTGTGTATTTTGAGCGTGGCGGTGTGTACCGCCAATGGAATACCGCGGTTGAAAGACCGCTGTGCTGATTCGTGGGTCATGATAGTGTGGGCGTATTCCTGTTGGCGTGACGGTGTCGGTTTTGTTATCGGCAGTTTATCACTGACCTTTGGTGTGGCGGACTTGTGTGGGTGTCTGTATTATGGCGGATTCCGAGCTGTGGGTCGTAATAGCTGTAGCAGAATTCCGCGGCCGCAGAGGTATGTTGGCGGTCTTCTGCACGGCGGCAAGCAGCATTTACCGCCAGGTTTGTGATGAGGGCCTTAGTTGTTAATACATAGCATGCTAACCACTGAGATCGAAACAAGATTTCACGGTGAAGGGAGTTAAAAAAGTCTTTCACCAAAGAAAACTCTTTATTTTTTCTTGGTTTTAGTTAAATAAGGCACACTGTTTATATATTTATTAGGTTTTTAATCTCTCCTTTGGTCCTGAAGAGACCCAAAAAGGGAAAGGAACTAAACGTGTCTACCTCGGTCTGTGTAGAGGGGTTGCAGAGAAAAGAAAGTTGACCTATAAGGACTTAGGAAAGACATCTCGGTATGCTTAAGGTTGACAAACAAAGAAGAGTAGAGATGTGACAGCAACCACCTCTTTCATGTGGATCTATGTTATTTACAATGGAGTTGACCACAATAGACATAATTGAGGAGATGGAAAAAAAAACCTTGTGCATAAAGTGATTTTCAAAAGTTTGTTGATATTTTATAAAATCTGGTGTAAAGTAAAGTAGTATTTGTTTTTGTAATAGACATAAATGTATTTGTTGTTTCTTGGAGTTGGTTAAGTAAATATGAATGAAGTTAGGATGTAATTAAATTACATGTCCAATGATTGATTGATGGTTTTATCGTTTCTGAATAAACTTTAGATGTTTTCCTACTATATATGACCATGTCTCATTTTCATTGTGGATTCTTTACCCAGGTTTAGTAGGGTTCTTTGGGTAACACCCCTCTTTTAGACAAAGGTTAGTGGGTCCCAGGAGGCGAGCAGTTGGCAGTGTTTGGCCCTCATCTTGCTGTGGCATCTAGTCAAATCAATGGCAGTGCAATGCATTGTACTCAATCCTGATCCCTGTGTGTGACAGTGTTGTGTATGCCAACAGTAGTGTTGGTGCAGTAATTGACCCTATGTTCTCTTTCTCTCTCTCCCCTTTATCTTCTGTCATCCTGTCCAGGTGTGCATTAGCATCATCTGGCAGAGGAGCAGGGGCACCGGCGACAGAGGGAGCTGCATCCCACGGGACCCATGAGGCAGAGTCCACCAATGCTGAGGGAACCAGTGGGATAGAGGGCGAAGGGAGCACCACGGTGGAAACAGACAACGCAGACTCAGATACCTCCTCTGATGGAAGCTCCCTGGTGGTGGTGGACACATCTTTGACCACCCCAGCTGCAGGTATACCCTCCACCCCATACCAGCACCCCCCTTCCAGTAGCCCCTCAGCAAGTTGCCCGTGCCTGCTCACCCAAGAGGGTGGGCATCTCCTTCCCACCAGGCACCATAGGCCCTGCCCCGGTCAGCCCTGTTGCCCTGAGTGAGGAGGCTATTGACCTCCTGAGATCCATCTCTGTAGGGCAGCCAACCATTGTGAATGCCATCCAGGGGCTGGCATCCCAGATGCAGGAATGAAATGCATTGCTGGAGGGCATCCACGGTGGATTGGTGGCCCAACAGAGATTGATTCAGGCTCTGGCTTCTTCTTTGATGGCAGCCATTGTCCCTGTCCCTACCGTCCCCCCTCCAACTACCACTTCCCAGTCCCAGTCTTCTCAACCCCAACCGATCCCATACACACATACAGATGAGCATGCACACAAGACAACACACAAGAGAAGCACAGTCAAACACAGGCACCGCACTTCAACACACAAGCATTAACGCAAACACCAGACAGTTGCAGACACAACCACATCCACAGCCTCCACTGTCTCCCCCTCCTCCTCCTTCTCCACCTCCCTCACAGTCACGTCCACACGCACACCTGCATGCAATGCTTCAACAGCCACCACCAGCATCACCACACCAAGCAGCACACACACCTCACTAGCAGACACCTCCACAAAATCCATACACGCATCCCCTGTGTGCTCTCCAACCATGTCTGTCCCCCCTAAAGCTCACAAACGCAAGCACTCAGACACCCAACAGCCATCCACCTCACATCAGCACACTGCCCATGCACCTGCACCCAAGTCCAGCAGATGTACTCCTCCAACAACCACTCCCTCAACCTACACCCCATCCCTCCTCCCTCTTCCTGCTCCACCGTCCCTAAAAAGCTTTTCCTTGCCAACCTTGACCTCTTCCCTTTCCCTCCCCATCCCCCGTCCTGCCTGTAAGAGCAGAGTCTCAACGACCCAGCCCAGCACCTCAGCCAATCAGTCCACACGGTCAGTGGAGACACCTTCTAGTCGTGGAGGCAAGACAGTGATGGTTCCCACTACACCAGCCAGGAAGAGTAAGGATCCCACAGCCACTGCTATGAAGGGGAAGAAGCCCTTGACTCCTGCCATGAAGGGGAAGAAGCCTTCGACTCCTGCCATGAAGGGGAAGGAGCCTGTATCTCCTGCTATGAAGGTGAAGAAGCCCTCAACGTCTGTCATAAAGGGGAAGAAGCCCTCGACTCCAGCAGTAGTCACACAGCCCTCACCTCCATCTGAGGCAGTGCAGCCACTCCTCCTGCAGAGGATGCACCTTCACCCGCTGAGACAGTGCGGCCCTCACCTCCAGCAGAGGCTGCCCAGGAGGCACCTTCACCTTTTGACTCAGTGCAGCCCTCACCTCCAGCACAGGCTGGCAGGATGACACCACCACCAGTGGTCACGGAGCCCTCATCTCTAGCTGAGGCAGTGCAGCCCACTCCTCCTGTACAGTCTGCACCTTCACCCGCTGAGATAGTGCAGCCCAAACCTCCAGCAGAGCCTGCCCAGGAGGCACCTTCACTTGCTGATGTCGTGCAGCCATCACCTCTAGATGGGACAGTACAGCCCTCACCTCCAGCATAGGCTGACCAGGAGGCACCTTCACCTGCTGACATAGTGCAGTCCTCACCTCCAGATGAGACAGTGCAGCCCTCACCTCCAGCAGAGGAGTCCTTTGACTGCTGTACAAGGAGCCCCCTCCAGAACCAGCGTGAAAGTCACCCTCCTGAGAGACTGTGGCCTTGCACTCCTCAGCACAGAGAAATGGGCATAGAGCCCCCTTCAGAACCAGTGGGAAAGTCACCTACCTGAGATACTGTGGCCATGCATTCCCCAGCATAGAGAAATGGGCATGGAGCCCCCTCCAGAACCAGTGGGAAAGTCACCCACCTGAGAGACTGTGGCTTTGCACTCCCCAGCACAGAGAAATGGGCATGAAGCCCCCTCCACAACCAGTGGGAATGTCACCCACCTGAGAGACCGTGGCTTTGCACTCCCTAGCACAGAGAAATTGGCATGGAGCGCCCTCCAGAACCAGTGGGAAAGTTCCCAATTTCGGCTGAGGTGCCCCCCACCCTCCATCCCACGATGATGCCCCCGCAGAGTTCTGTGCAGTTCATGTCAGGAGACAAGTTGGGCCTTGGATTGTGCCCTGTGGCTAAATGGGCCCTTTGAACTTTGGCATTGGCCCTTTGTGGACAATTGTACATATCATGTTCATGTGGTGGTGTTTCCCTTGCTAATACATTTTCAGTATTTACAAAATCTGGTCCATTTTTTATTGTGCCATGTGTCATGTATGGATTGGTTTATGTGTGCAGCTGGTTGTGTGTTTGGTGTGTGTGTCTGGTGTGTGTTGTGGGTGTGTGTGTCACTCTTGTTTTCCTCCCTCCCTCCCTTGCGTGCAAGGTGGCCGTCATCATCGTCATCGTCTTCGTCTGCGTTCCAGGTGGAGCATGGTGTAGAAGAGCATCGGGAAGACATGCAGTTCCGGTTCCATGGCGGCTGTAGAGTCCTCTCTGTACTTGTTGGTGAGTCTTTCATTTTCTGTGTTCTTTTTCCGCCAGGCTTTTGATGGTGTTGTCATCGCCCCAGAAATCCTGGTGGTTTCCTGTGTCATAATATGGTGGGTGGTACTTTGTCTTCTGCCTGGCTGTTGATGGCGACCGCCGTGGTGCGTGGTGTTAACGCCCTGGCTGACTGTGTGGTACAATGGCTGTCTATGGGAGTTCTCACCGCCAAGGTCATAATTTAGCGGTAATTACAGCCGGCCTGTTTGCGGTATTTCCTCCACTTTATCACTCACCACCAATGTCATAATGAGGGCCTTTATGTCCATTCTCAGCTAAGTGGTTCAACAATTCAATGGTGTCTTATTTACAGGCTTCTTGGGTATTCAACACCACTAACAGGTCATCAATGGACTGAACCAGGACTGAGTTGCAGGGCATTACCCAGGACTCAAGGTTCTTTTTAAGGACTTGATTAAAGATTGAAGGGCTCTATTTACATACCTTTGTTACTCAGCACCATGCCAAAACACGTTTTTTTTTTAACTGGAAAGCAAAAAGGTACTGACTGTCCACATGCAGGGGAATAAATAAGAAAGCTTGGCACATATCAGTCACTTTTCCTCACACAAAATCTGAAACAGTATCACAGTTGGATGCGGTACATTGGACAACAAGGGACAACAATGTTAATAATCTTTGTAAGGTCCTGAATTATGGAATACTTATCTCTAGGTTTCCTCAGACCCATGATAGGTGAGTCACAGGGACTCCCCATAATTTCTTTCAGAATGCCTTATTGTATCATTGACTCAATCACCAGTGTAATGCGAGCTATCATTTCAGTCGTTAGATTGTAATGTGTAGCTCATAGCTATTCAGTGTTTGGTGTGACATTTTTGCGCACAGGCTCAGTTTCCTTTATGAGACCTATGTCCTTCCCTGAAAAAGTCCCAGACTTCAGATTTCATTGTATCCTTAAGATCCAGTGGCAAATCACCAGTTGTCATCAAAGGTTTCAATCCAATGTCTAGAACTTGATTCGCCAATGTGAAATTAACATAATTATTATGGATTTGAAACTCTATCCCCTTTGGAGTGCAATTCATATTGCACAACATTTCACATCCTAAACGATTCACAGGGCTAGGGTCACACAGTAAAAATTGATTTATTTCTACAAACGACCCTATTATTACAGCCCCGTCTTGTGGTACAGTGTTAGACATCTGTTTATTTGCAACTTCTAAGTCTTGGTTCTTTTTTCCAAGAGAGGTAGATTTGGAACTTCTGCCAGTGTCGATCAAAAATGATACAGGTTGGCCATTCACTGCACCTTCTACAAATGAACCACTCTGGTCTCCATCTAAGACTGTACAAAGTACACAATATAACTCCCCCTTCAGGCACTGTCATTATGACAGGTCATAGCTATAGTCCTCAAGTAAGTCAAACATAGGAAACTGCTGGAATTGATTTGGTTTTGGAAGGAATTCTGATTAGAATGTGGGTAGCATTAAATGTAGGACCATTTATAGTTTTCTGTAGCAGTGGGGCTTGAGTTTCTGGTGCCTGGGGCACAATAGGACCCTGCATCCTTGACCTTGGCACATTCTGGGGTTGTAGATGATTGCCTATCTGCATTTGCTTAAATCCTGGACTTTGAACCTGGTTATCATCAATTTCCCTTTTGGGGTTGAAGCAACACTCCCGCTTACAGTGCCACAATTTGTTACAATAATGTCAAGGATTCATTTTCTTTAAAGTTGCCACATCAATCCCAATAATCAGGTCAATATGAACACCACAACCTCTAACTTGTGGGACACCATTTCCACCCTGTATCATTTACCCTCCTTGGTGATACACACCACCTTGCACACCACCAGCATTTCCTGCATATGTTTAACTCTGACTTCACCTTTGTGCTCCCTTCATCTTGGCTAGGATATACTTTTCCTTGATTCTCTTCTGTTTTGTGACTAATTCATCATCGCAATACTTTGCAAATCTCAAAATCTTGTCAATCAACTTATTTTGCCAACAAATCAAATGTTATTGAATAATCATGCTAATCCCAGGCCTCAATCCTGTCACAAATTGAGACACAAAGCTTCTTTGGTTTTGATATTTTCCATCCCACTATGCTATTTTAATACCTGCAACTACCTCTCTTAAAAACCATGCACAGTTTATTTAGGCTCTTGAATAATTCTGTCAATCTTAACCCTGTCAATGTCATTTGCTGGTACCTTTTCTTTCAAAAATGTTATCACCTACTGATACCTTTTCACACCAAGGGAGACGGAGCATGAGATGTTGGATTTTTTTTAGGCTTCTGCCTTGGTCACTGTATAGTCACCTTGCACTCAGACCATACGTACCTCAGTACAAAAAGTTTCCAAAGGGTAGCCAATTCCACCCTCAGTACCTGTGAAATCTTTGCAAATTGATCAAATTGGATGTACCACAACCTTGAAGTTTCTCTCAACTTAGAGAAACTATTTATAAAATCAGCAACATCATCTCTACTCCAAGGTGCGTGGATGTAGCCTCCATGTGCACTTCCCTCAAAGGGAAATTTCAAGTTTCCTCCTTATACAGGAAAGAAGGAGGTGGTTTGCCTTTGTTCTCTGTGATAGACATCACCTTTAACTTCTTCTGATCTTTCTTTTTAGCCCACCCACCTTCCCACTTATCTAACCCACTCCATGTCAGTATACTACCAATCAGTCCTTTATTTGCATCTTCATCCCTAATATACTCATACTGGTTATATTATTCTCATCAAAAGCTCTTCTGTAAGGATGTTGTCCTATTTAAATCTATATTATACACTTGGACTAATTCAGGAAGCTTAAAATGAGCTTGTCTTGCGGGCCTAGTGATATCCTTGCACATGTATATGTCAGTTTTCTTGATAAGTATCTAAGTGGGAAAGGTTGAGATTTCCTAAAATCATCTCTTTCAATTCTAATTTTAATCTGCCACATCCACTACAGTCTCTCTCCTCAGAGATTGGATTTACCTGCTTAGTTTTTAGCCTTCACACCCTCACGCAGACTCATTGAAAAACCTAAACAAGTCACTAAGTCAGCACCATTTTGCAATGCAGAGGTGCTGGACATCACCCTTCCTCTAAGGCTATTCCTTGAAATGCACTGGGTGAATTCCAAATGCATATCTGAGAAAAGAACAAAATATTCTTCAAGTGTTTTGTTTTTCGCTTTCAGTTAACTGTATATAAAGTAATGACGAAACTTTAAATGAAAAATACTGCTAGTTAAGCTAATTGGATGGAAATACATTATTTTACTAAATAAATTTATTTGGGCCAATGTGACCACTGCACATGTGGGGAATAGTGACTTGTGTATTGATAGTGCTACGTGGTCCCAGCCTGGTGCAAAAAGCACTGGGAATATGCAAGTCATTATTTTAAAATTGTAATATACACATAATGATATGGTGTTTTAAGAAAAAAACAAGTGCTTTCAATGTATACATTTTAACAAAGGGTAAACTATACTAACTGCAAACATTTTAAGCCTCGATAAAATAGGGATGCTCTTTTTAGTTCTGGCCAATTTGCTTTTGTAACTAGACCATTGAAAATCATTGCATACCTTATTAGATCCTTTTTTCCTTGCTTAAGGTGCAACTGTTCTGAGTCCACTGGCCAAACAAATGTATGTTTATAAAAAAATAATCATATCCTATTTGAAGACCTGGAATCTTTAAGGGGCTGGGTCATCTCACTTCACAAGGGAATCAATCATGAAGCTGCAGGCCCACCTAAATAGGAGAGGATAAATGCCACCTTAAACTGTTGGTTAGATAAGTGTATTGGCTGACACATAAAGTGCAAATGGCATTGGGTCATAAAGGTTGAAAACTTGGTAGAAAATCCCATAAACTTTTCTGGAGGTGGTAGAAGTACAGCCATGGGGAGGTAATTTCATAAACCACAGGACTGCTTCTGGTATATGATGAAACTGGTATGGTTGGGGCTACATTTGCTTGAGGCCCTAGAAAGGTTGCTGACATTGGCAGCGGTCTAGCTCGTGGTTCAAGTGGAGTGGGTATCTTCATAGATTGTCTCCCTCTCTTCCCTTTGTAACCATTTCCTGTAAGTAATTTACCCTTTGACCTCATTCCTTTGTTGTTCCTTGAGAATGGTTTAAGACTCTCTTTATGTCCTTACTATCCTCTTGTAAAGCAGTGATCAACTTCGCTAAATCACCTAGAGTAACCATCTTTGGATTGATGTTGCATGGTCACGTCTCTTTTCTTGGATTTATTATCACGTCAGACCTAGGTTTTAACCTGTGCCTGTTTTCCTGGGAGCGACCTGTATCAGCCAAGCTACTTATCCTACCTCCCTACAACCTCGCTAGAGTAGCCCTGAATTACAAGCACAAAGGACAGCACTAGAGAAGTGTGGGGAAAGGGGTAAGAAAACAAGAAGGGAGAAGAGTAAGTAGTGCTGAGCACCAATGTCTATGGATGCAGGGTGAGGATATAAACTGAAACCTGCTGGTGTGTATCTTACTTCCCTAAAAATTGTTTGTGCAGTGTGTTATATCTATTATCCCACCTTGCAACTCTCCTTCCCAGTGTTTACTTCAGTATGTCTGGGTTGAGTATTCTGTTATTTTCTGGATGAGATACAAAGTAAGAATTAAAGAATGGTGATTGCCTAGCTCATTAAAAATGATTCTCCCTCCTAATTACTGTTCAATCTCTGATACCTGTTCTCCATTCATGGGGTAAGTATGATCGCTCCTGTGTTATGTCACACATTATGACTTAGGCAGTTCCTGTACTGCTTTCAAGATGTAATATGATATGTCCCTGCATTAAGAGCATATCTTGTGTTGCACAACTGTTCCTTACCCCGCTTGGTTTCCTCAGTAACACACATTGTCATAAGTCTTTAACCTTGTGTTTTTCTTTCTCCACAGGTCACCTGGACTCCTTGGTCCCTTTTTAAAAACCAATCAGGTAAGCTAAGAATTCTTTGCTTAGCAAGAGAAGCCTGCAAATAGAGATTCTCTTGCTCAGCAAAGGAGGCTTGCCTGTGCCCTAATTTAAAGAAGCATTCATGAGTTTTGGCTATTCCTTTAGTCACCAATGATATCCTCCACAGCGAAGATGGCACCTGCAGACAAAAACAGCTAAGTCACGCTGGGTAGTGTCTAAGGTAAGCACAATTTTCAGTTCAAGGGGGCTTTGACATGGAGCTCTTGCCAAGGCTTTCGGATAATGAGAACAGTGGCAGATTGGGTGTGGCCTTTTATAGTATTGCCAAACCCAAAAAGGCACCTGGTCACATGCCCACAGTGTATCCTCGTGAGACTTTGTGAGTTTCGGAAGCCAGTTGAGTCTGATGTGAGGAGACTGATGGGGGGTCCAACCTATACTTAGTTCAGGAAATCTTTAACTCTGCGTGTGTGTGCATGTGTGTACGCACACTGGGGGGAGTGTGTGTGTGTGTGTGTGTGTTTGTGTGTGTGTGTGTGAGAGACGAGTGTATGGGTCACCCCATGAGGATATCAGCTTGATTCCTAACACTGAGTGTCCCAGAAACAGAAGTGCTTGATTGCACAACAAACGCTAAAGCTTCTTTCTCAAAAATGCTAATCTTTCCACTGTTTGCAATGTTCTTCACACATGGCATAATGTTATGTGCCCCATGACTAAATTCAAATACATTTTCCATAGCACTAGCTTCTATTGTACAGTCAAACTCTGCATCAATAAAGAATAAAGGTAAGCCAGGAACATCAACAATGTTTTTTTTTAACATCTCTAAAATGTACCTAAGATCAAAATAGGATTTCAAATTCTTCTTGTTCTTCATTAAAGCTTTGAATGGGTTCATTCAAAATTTAAAATGGAAAGCCTTTTGACAAATCTTGCATAAGGGTTGCTGTCAAATCTGGCTCATCAGAGGACCTGTATGCTGTTTCCATTGTTCAGGCCTTCTCTTCCAGTACCTGCTCACAGACCACATCAGTTCTGAAAAGTGAATGTCACAACTCATTTGCAAAATTAAAGCAACCTGGTCTTGAATAAAAATCACTGCTCAGCCATCTTGCTCTCAACCTTGTATAAAATCACTGACAAAATTGTGGATAAACATTTGTCAACATGCCTAGAAAATGGAGATCTTTTAGCTTGTGATGGCTTGGTTAATTACTTGGGAAACACACATAGAGTACATCGACCCTTGAGTTGAAAAGCTTTTGTGAGGTTGATGTGGCTGGATTTAATCATTTATCCTACTAAAGCCCGTTTGCTACATTTGACATGGTTAAGCATCATACCCTACATTTTCTTTTACTTATTCAGGTGTATATTTCCTGGTGAGTTGAAGCCTGGTTTACGTCCTTTCTATTTGACTTCTCTTTTAATCATTGAGCCTACCACCCTGGTGATCTAGGAGCTTCAAGAGCTTCTAAGAGCTTCAAGATTAATCGAGTAGTCTCTTGTCCCGAATTCTCTTTATATTGTCCGCACAACCTTTTTATTACATCCAGCTTTAAGTCTGTAGTCAGCACTGAAGACATGCAGCTGATTATCTACATTTACCCCTTGGTGGCTGCTCAGCATCTCCTCCTTTGTAACTGCCTCTTGCGCAGGCAGGGTGTAAAACCACTCATTTGTTTAAGCTCAGCCACAACAAAACCAATTTGCAACTCATGGGCAACAAAAGCTCAGAGGTTTTAGCTTCTGAAGTTGGGTACCCCGCACATCCCCCCCAAGTTAAATTTCTTGGAGTCAACTTGGATGAAGATCTTGTTTTTGTTTTATTTTGAAAGGCTCAGTACATCTCTGTCAACTTCCCCTGCTTTGGCTGACCGAAGTCTCCTGGGAGGGTGCTGCTATTAGTGGCAAATAATCTATGTCCACAGTTGCTCTCTGATTGCGTACTCTCACAACCAACAATTTCAACATCTTGTACTTTGGACTATAAGACTATGCTGTTAACAACTGTGGAGCATCCTGGACCTGGCCGTGTGCAATCCCTTCTCGCTAGAGCAATTCTAACATGTTTCCAATACACAGAGACAGCTCCACTGATTAACGTGGCTCAAAATGTTTCAGTGTATAACCTTTTTCACTAAGCATAGTAATGGCGGTCAGTAATTTTACACACATGACCACACATATCCATTCACAACACTCATTACCAAATATTCAAACCATACATGTATGCACACACCAAACATTCATTTAAAAAAAAAACACACACACTCACTTACTGACAGCTCAGCGTCTGAGATCCCAAGGCAGTTGAGACTGCAGCCTTTCCTCAATGGTTCACCTTAGGTCAGCCAATGAGGGAAGGCAGCAGTCCCTCTTATCACAGAGTGGGATGGGGTCACTGAGACTGCTGACCCACACCTCAGTCTGTAACAATGTTTCACTGATTGAAACTTGGCCCTAGGCACTTTAGGGCTTAAAACTGAAGCACCCTGGTTGGAGTCAATGGGTGACATTAACCCTTGTCATGGAGGGGGAGAGCCTTGAGGACCTTTGCTGAGCTGAGGACGTCACACCCCAAGGAGCTGTGACATCCTCAGCCCAGCAAAGTTCAGCTCAGGCAGCAAGGAGCCTGCACAAATAGCCCATATCTAGCTCCTGGCTGCATGACTTGAAAATGAAGAGTTTTTGTCAGGCTGACCATTGATCATTCTGACTAGAAGGGGCAGGGGAACACCAACCATTGTTTTTTTAATGATTGGAGGGCTGAAGGAAGCAAAGTAGCTGCCCAGTAACATATTAAAAAAACACATTAAGAGGGGTCATTGCAAGTTTGGCAGTCTCAGGACTGCCATGATGGCGGTGGTACCTCCAACAGGCTGGCGGAGAAGACTGCCATATTATGACCATGGCGGTCTTCCCAACAAAATACAGCCAAAGCTCCGCTAGCACCCCCAGAGCGGTCAAGACACCAGGAATAATGGTAGCCACCTTCAAACCGTTGGAGACCATGTTGCCGCCAGGCAGATTACGAGGCTGCACACTGCCAAGGTTTCTGCTGTGGTCGCACCACCACGGAAACCCTGGCGGAAATCACAACTATAAAAGGAGACACTCAATCAATCAATCAATCTAGGATTTGTATAGCACTGCTAATCACTCATAGGGTCTCAAGGCACTCTAAGTGGGTGTGCTGTTCAGTCGAAGAACCATGCCTTGAGGTCCTTCCTGAACTGCTTGAATGATGCGGTCTGCCTGAGCTTGAGAGGTAGTGTGTTCCATGTCTGGGTTGCTAGGTAGGAGAAAGATCTTCCTCCTGCTGTACTTTTCTGGATCTTGGGGATGGTTGCAAGGACGAGCTAGGAGGAACAGAGACGTCTGTTGGGTAAGTAGAGGGTGATGCGGTGGTTAAGGTCTGCTGGTCCTGTGTTGTGCAGTGCCTTGTAGGTGTGGATCAGGAGTTTGTATGTGATGCGTTTGTTGACTGGGAGCCAGTGAAGGTGTCTGAGATGGGAGGAGATGCGGCTGTGTCGGGGGAGGTCCAGGACGAGTCTGGCTGCTTCATTCTGGACTCTTTGTAGTCCAGAATGCCCACATAGAGTGCAATGCAATAGTCCAGTTTGCTGGTGATGAGTTTGTGAGTGACTGTCTTCCTCTTGTTGGGGGGAATCCATTTGAAAATCTTTGCAGGAGTCAGAGGGTGTGGAAGCATGACAAAGAGACTGCGTTGATTTGGTGGGTCATTGATAGAGAGGAGTCCAGGATGATGCACAGGTTGCATGCATGGTCAGTAGGGGTGGGTGGGGGGTCATTACCCAATGCGGTGGGCCCCCAGGAGTCATTACAGGCAGAAGGGGTAGAGCCAATCACGAGGATCTCTGTCTTGTCCGAGTTGAGCTTGAGGCAGCTGGCTTCCATCCAGGAAGCAACTGCTCTTATCCCGTTGTGGAAATTCCTCTTGGTTTGAGCAGAGTCCTCGGACAGGGATCAGTTTGATGTCGTCGACATAGGAAACTATGTTTAGCAAGTGTTGTTTGGTGACCTTGGCCAGCCATGTAGACAATGAAAGCGTCGGGCTGAGTGAAGATCCTTTGGGCACTCGACAGCAAGTGTCTTTAGATTCTGACATGAATGGCGGTAGTCTGACCCTCTGTGTTCTTCTGTTGAGGAAGGATCTGATCCAATTCAGGGCTTTGTCTCAGATGCCGGCGTCATGCAGTCTGTTGCATATGGTGGAGTGGGAGACGGTGTTAAATGTGGTGGAGAGGTTGAGGAGGATGATTGCGACCGTGCCTCTCCGGTCCAGTACGATGTGTATGTCGTCAGTGGCTGCTAAGAGTGCAGTTTGGGTGCTGTGGTTGCTTCTGAATCTGGACTGGGATGGGTCTAGGATACAGTGTGTCTCGAGGAATTCGATGAGCTGCTGGTTGACGTCTTTCTCCTTTACCTTGGCTGGGAAAGGGCACAGAGAGATCGGTCTGTAGTTCTTTCGCTCCCATGGGTTGGTGGTGGGTTTCTTGAGTAGCGGGCTGATTTCAGCATGTTTCCAGTCTGAGGGAAATGTGGCGGTCTCAAAGAATCTATTGATGGTTCAGCAGCGCTCTGGTGCTATGGTGCCACTGGCCAGGAGGTCAGACGAGTTGCCCTTTCACAGAACTGTGGCCACCATTGAGAAGGGGAGGGAGGCAGGGGGTCTGGTCAGCTGTGAAGCAGGAGGGCAGGAAAAGCACTTCGCAGGGGTAGTGAGTGGACACTTACCTCCAGGAAGCCATACTCGTCCGGAGCCACCATTGAACCAGAAAGACACATCTTCCTGCTACTCCTGCTCGCCCAATGGCTTTGGAACTAGTGAGGACGATGACAACACCAATCGTGAGTACACACACTTACCTGTCACTGCTGTGAAACATCGAAGTATTTACGCACACAAAACATACACACTTGGAATGACTAGAGAGGGTGACACACACACCTTATTTCACACTGACATGCACACTCACACACTAACACATACACACATGCACATACAGCTACATACACCATGCCCATCTCTCACACACACACAAGCAAAAACACGCACAACACCCAGATACACAGAAGCAGCACACTCACACACAACACCACCAAATGTCACGAACGCTGCGTAAGGACCGTCACCACCACCAAAGGCAGCAATGTTAACCAATTGCAAGTTGCATGGCGGTTGCGACCGCCTAGTGCCATTATGACTTTTGCTGGCAGACTCAGGTCACTTCCACCTGTCCAGTAGGTGGGTATGGCTTTTTGGGTGGTAAGGGCATTTTTAGGTTTTAGGGTGGGTATGGGTTTTTGGGTGGTAAGGGCATTTTTAGGTTTTAGGGTGGGTATGGGTTTTGGGGTGGTAAGGGCATTTTTAGGTTTTAGTGTGGGCATGGATTTTGGGGTGGAAAGGGCATTTTTAGATTTTAGGGTGAGTATGGATTTTGGGGAGGTAAGGGCATTTTTAGGTTTTAGGGCGGTTATGGGTTTTGGGGTGGTAAGGGTATTTTTAGGTTTTAGGGTGGGTATGGCTTTGGGGTGGTAAAGAAATTTTTAGGTTTTAGGGTGGGTATGGGTTTTGGGGTGGTAAAGGCATTTTTAGGTTTTAGGGTGGGCATGGGTTTTGGGGTGGTAAGGTCCTTTTTAGGTTTTAGTGTGGGCATGGATTTTGGGGTGGAAAGGGCATTTTTAGGTTTTAGGGTGGGTATGTTTTTTGGGGTGGTAAAGGCATTTTTAGGTTTTAGGCTAGCTATGGGTTTTGGAGTGGTGAGGGCATTTTTAGGTTTTGGGGTGGGTATGGGTTTTGGGGTGGTAAGGGCATTTTCAGATTTTAGGGTGGGTATGTGTTTTGGAGTGGTAAAGGCATTTTTAGGGTTTAGGGTGAGCATGGGTTTTGGGGTGGTAAGGGTAATTTTAGGTTTTAGGGTTTTAGAGGGGTATGGGTTTTTGGATGGTAAGGAAATTTTTTGGGTTTTAGGGTGGGTATGGGATTTGGGGTGGTAAGGAGTGTTTAGGTTTTAGGGTGGGTATGGGATTTGAGGTGGTAAGGTAATATTTAGGGTTTAGGGTACGTAGGGTTTTTGGGTGGAAAGGTGTGTTTGTGTGTGTATGTATATATCTATACACACACACACATATATAGAAATATATATGTATATATATTTACAAATACACACACACACATATAGTATATATATTGTTGTACTTACCTCTACATTTTACCATGCATATGCCTTTACTACGAAATGTTTGTGGTAAAATCATTTTGTGGTAAGTGCATGTGTTGTAATGACCATGCATAGTACTTTCTGCGTTGTAAAGGCATGCGTTGTAAGTGCATGCGTTGTTCCATCATCCATCCATCCAGTATAGTAGGTCAGGTGCCTGCCATTTTGTGCACATTTCTTCGATGGGTGTGCTTACTTATCTTCTTCATACACCTATTCCACCCCAAAAGCAGTATTCACGTATGTAATGCCATCATGTATGTGCAACATATTGGTCAGATATTCACTTAATGACGTGATTAGGGAGTATATATGGTGACAACTATGTATAGCGACTCTGAGGTAGATATAGGTAGTTTACAGTAGTCATGTGTGAATAGTGTAGGACAGCTAAGTGTTACACACTTGTACACTTACATTAGTCCCATTAATACATCCCAATTTTCATGTAAGCCAATGTGCAGCAATGAGAAATAAATCAGTGAATATCTATGGGCTGTACTGCATAAGTCAGAAGTTCTATGCATCCTCTATATAAGTTAGGTGTCTGGTAATATGCAATTTGTAATAGATGTGTGAATACAGCATTACTCTTAGTATACTCCCTTCTCTCATCATAGTAATGCTGCCATGCGGAGAGTGAGACACTCACCAGTGAACAGTCCACTAGTAGACTGGAAAGCATGGAGGACAGCCATGTCATATAGGCATATAATCTGAATCATTTGACCATCATGGAACTTTGTATCCAATTGGAACCAGATCTGATGCCTGCAATTCGCAATCCCTATGGCATACCTCCCATTGTTCAAGTCTTGTCAGTGGTACACATCCTGGTCACAGGGTCCTATCAGAATACAGTGGCTTTAACAGCTGGGATGTCTCAGCCCATGTTCAGTCTTGTGTTGAAGGATGTACTGTCTGCATTGTTGAAACACCTGGACAGCTACATCAGGTTTCCTCACCGAGAGGATTTGGCCTATGTGAAAGCAGAGTTTTATGATATAAGACACATTCTTCATGTGGAAGGAGCCACTGATGGCACCCATGTATCCCTGGCCCGTCCCAGTGCCAATGAACAGGTGTATAGGAACAGGAAGAACTACCACTCAATCAACGTACAGATTGTGTGTCTGGCAGACCAGTACATCTCACAAGTCAAAGCCAAGTTTCCTGGATCTGTGCATGATTCCTACATCATGCGGAACAGCAATGTCCCACATCTGATGGCACGACTGCAAACAGAGAGGGCCTGGCTGCTTGGTAAGCTAGTATTGTTGTGTGTGTCTGTGAGTTATGCCTCCTGTCATTACAATCTACCTAGTCCCACATACAACATTGGGGTTGTTCCCCTTTCTGTACGCAGGTGACTCTGGCTATCCAAATTGTCCTTGGCTGTTGACACCAGTGAGGTACCCAGCCACACCAGGGGAACTGCGTTACAATGAAGCCCAAAGGAGGACAAGGAATATAATTGAGCATACAATTGGGCTCCTGACTGCAAGATTCAGGTGCCTGGACCTAACTGGGGAAGCCCTCCTCTACTCGCCCCAAAAGGTATGCCAAATTACTGTTGCCTGCTGAATGTTCCACAATCTAGCCCTGAGAAGTCAGATATCATTGATAGCATATGAGGGGGAGGCTTCTGGTCCTGTGGC
Source organism: Pleurodeles waltl (assembly GCF_031143425.1). Lineage (NCBI taxonomy): Eukaryota > Metazoa > Chordata > Amphibia > Caudata > Salamandridae > Pleurodeles > Pleurodeles waltl. The sequence goes on along the minus strand of NC_090439.1, from coordinate 839,459,011 downwards.
TGGAGATGGAGACATGGCAATTGATGAAGAGGCTGAAGAATAAGGAGGTGTTGACGCTAGGGCAAATCTCATCAATCAGTACTTCAGCTGACATACAGGTATGTGAAGTGGAGCATATGATGTGTTGAATGAGCAGAACTTGTAGTAGATGGCTGCCTTTACACCTCTCTTGTAGCTTTATCAGTGGTGGTGTCATGTGCTCCAATGCCTATGTGTGAGTTCTGGATGCATACTGATAGTCAGTAAAGTGTACAGTACAATATGTTCACCTATTTCATGTATAGTTACATCAGATCTTGACATTTACTTTTGTAATGGTCCAATCAGTATTGAGGTATGTTACCTGCTTTCTCATATCTTCTTTTCCTGCCACTCACTCACATAGCCATGTGCTGTTTGGCTCTGCAGCCTATGCTTGAGCTATTCATTTTCAATGGGCACTGGTATTTGCTGACAGACATGATAGTAGAACCAGCAAGGTAGCTGATAATATGCATGTAGTTACAGTATGTTGTATCTTGTTAGTACTTCATTCACACAAGTGGGGTTGTGACTGCTTCATCCCTTCCTTGTACCAGTGGGGGCGGGGGGTGATGTGCAATGGTGTATTATATGTCAGTTGTAGTAAATGGCCCATGTGTGCTGTTAGCATCATGCCCTGTGGCTTCACAAGGGGTGGAGTACATAGTGATGAATTTGGGACCTAGCTGTGCTTGTATACTGATGTTGCTGTTCAAGCTGCAAGTCACTGTGTACTGACAAAGATGAGTGACAACCCTACAGTTATGGGGACCTATTTTAGGGTATGGTTTAAATACTGTGTTCCTCAGTGATGTTCTTTGTGTGTTCCATGGGATAAGTGCATATATTGCTATGATATGGTAATGTGAAGATCCTGTCCCTGGTGATGTATAGTTCCTGTCAGGGTGACCCTGCTTGGTAGGTAGTCTACCACAGCCATGGCTAATATTACCTGTAAGTGTGCTTAGTATGCCACCATGCCTTCCATCCTAATGGTATTCTCTGTAATGCTCTATTTGAAGATTGGAATAGTGACTATAACCTGGTGTTACTCTGGATTTCACACTTACATCTGGCCTGTGACATTTCTGTAATACTGTGTCTCCTACTGAGGTTGCCTCCCTCTGATGTCCATTACACGGGCTGTTCGATGCTGGAGGGCATGCCCAGATCACAGTTGGCAAGCATGACAATTGTTGATGTTGTTTTAAAGACACATAAACAGTATCTGTGTTAAATGGTGATTTATTGTTCATTTAATAATAGTGATGGCCAAAACAAAGTGCATAGATTAACATAAAGGTGATGCGTGAGGTCATGCTAGGTAGATTCATCAGGGTAGCTGCTACAGCAGTTGGTTGCACAGGTCCAGTGTCCATGGGAAGATGGAGTTCTGTCTCAGAACAGTCAACAGGGTGTATCTGTGGCACACAAGGCAGACAAATCAGGAGAGGTTCACTTCCTGGCAGTTGGTTTGGTCTTAGCATCTGCTCCAACCGGATGTCTAGATGGATGTCCACATTTGCGGGGTGTTCTTCAGCTACAGAGGGAGGGGTGTCTGAGGTCTGTGGCTTCCCTGGCAGGCCCTCATTCTACTAGCTGTTGCAGATGTAGATAGGCCAGTGGTTGGCTGTGATTTGGATGCCCCAGGGGTGGAGTGGTTGATGTGGGCAGGGTAAGTCTGACACTCGTTAACTGACCAGGTGTCCCAGATGGGCCAGGTTGGTCATCACTGTCAAGACATCCTGGCATGTTGTCCATACAAGGGCCGTCATCCTGAGGGGCACTGGCAGTCTCTGGTATTCTCTATATAGTGCCTATGGCACTATGAAGTGAGACACAGGGTACAGGTTAGATTGTGTGCTTGGTGACAACTCTGTGAGATGCAGACAGTGGCTTAGCTAGATTCCCTGCAATGACATTGACAGCTGCTGCACAGTATACCTTTGTTGCACATTCTACTCAGTGACTAGGTTTCCATTGTCCATGTTGGGAGCTGTCAGACAAGTTTGGTACAGTTCGCACTGCAAATGGGTTCTGGTTTAGTCTGATATTTGACATGACTGTTCAGCTCTGTTACCTTGTGAACGGTCAGGCTTGCTAAATGCCACACATGATAGCTGCACAATGGACAATGGTGTCCTAGTGGGAACACAGTATGTGGGTATGCAAAGGTAATATTCCAGTATCTGTATGTTGTGAATGTGCATCGACTCTGCCATGTTACTTTCCTACCCATATGAGTCCATTTCTGGGTTTAGATATTGGATCTGTGGCCATTTGGAATGGTCGCTGAGCTGTAGCTGTACTTTGCTTTGGATACAATTGTGTGTGTGCCATTGCATTGGTGTCATTGCCATATACTGATTCGCACTGGTACAATCTAGATGGTTTTGCTAGTACTTTATTTGCACATGCATTACATGTGATATGTTGTGCACATTCCAGGTTTTCCCAATGATGGTTTAGTGCATTCTGGGTGTTGTAGTGATGTAATTGGCCAGTAGTTTATGTGCCATTGTCAATGGCTGTGAGGGCATTTGGGGTGAGTGGAATTGTGGCATGCAGGAGATGGGCATTTAGTGAATAGGTGGGAGAGATAGAAGACATTTAGTTATATGGGGAGAATTTAGGTCGTGAAGAGGCATGCAAGACAGGACAAATGTATGACATGACTGTAGTGGGTACTTACCACAAATCCAGTACCCCTGGTATTTCAGTCAGACACTCCGAATGCAATATGTCCAAGACCTTCTCCTCCCAAGATCTGAAATGTGGGGGAGAAAGCGGGGGTCCACCACCAGTCTTCTGCACAGCAATTTGGTGGCGTGATGCCATGGAACGTGCCTTCCCCCGTCGGTCGTTCCACCTCTTCTTGATCTCATCCCTTGTTTGGGGATGGCTTCCCACTGAATTGACCCTGTCGACTATCCTTTGCCACAACTCAATTTTCCTGGCAGTGGATGTTTGTTGGACCTGTGCTCCAAACAGTTGTGGCTTTACCCTGACAATTTCATCCACCATGACCCTCAACTCATCATCAGTGAATCGTGGGTGTTTTTGTGGGGACATGGTAGTGGTTGTATAGATTTTGTGTGGGAGTGTTGTGAGTGTTAGGGTACAGTGTTGTGTACTTGGCTAGGTGTGTGTGCTGCGTTATGAGGGTGAGATGGTTTCCGCAGGTTGTGTGTGCTAATGATGTGTGAATTGTGTTGGTTGTGCAGTTGTGTGGTGTTTGATGAGTGAGATGTGTAGGTGTGCCTATTGTGTGAAGGTGCTTTCTCTCTCAATTTCCCTGCTCTCGGTGTATGTGAATGGCATTTTTGTTGCAAAGAATTGTGGTTTGTATTGGGGATGATATATAGTGCAGGTAGTAGGTGTGCCAGATGTATGGATGTGTGTCAGGTGTGGGGTATTCAAACTATCCAATGTGGTGTTGTGTTCTGACAGTAGTGAGTTTTGACTGCAGCGGTTCATACCACCAATGGTTTTCCACTATGAAATAACAGCTGTGGTGATTTGTGGCTCTTAATCTGGTGGGTGGAATTTTGTCAGGCTGGCAGTGCTGGTGGTGGGACTACCTCTTTCCCGCCCTCCAGTGTCCTGGCAGTGTCAGAAAGTTGGCAGTTTTTTGGCAGTGTTTACAGTGTGACTCCTAATATGGCAGTCAGATTACCACCAACATGACGGTCTTTTGGAGGCCGCCTTAGCAGCAGTCTTCAAGAAAGCCCACCAAAGTTGTGATGAGGCCCTGTCTCCTTGGTCATTGAATCCATGATCCCAGAAGAGCTTATCATATTTTTTTCAAGCGCTTGGAGCTTGAACTGTATGCTCTTGAAATGGAGTACAGCGATCCCTTGTGGTCGGGGCAATGGCTGCGCTTTGTGGCCTGAGAAATGTTAGACAAAAATGTTTATTTTATTTTTAAAGTGCTTTAGTAAATATTTTTAGACAATCAATATTAATAACAATTGCAAACAGTGAATTTATGCAACATACATTTGATTATGATTATTTTTATTATAATTATTGGTGACTTTTTTCCGAAAGCCAATAGGCCTCCTTTATATTTGTTGGTGTGCAGACTCCTTGCTAAAGCGAATAGGCCCAGCCACTTTTTGTATGTTGGTTTTCTGAGCCTTTGACAAAGCAAGTAGGTCTGCCTAAAATGACACCTTGATATTGTTGCATGGCATAGGCATCTGTGCACGCGATGGCAGAATCAGCTCACACGGGTATAGGGCAAAGGGCATGGCTGCAAGCCAGGTCCTGCTCCTAACCCCATTCAACGCACAGCAATGGACATCTTACTTTACATTTAAAAAAATGGAAATTCACTAAACAGAAAGGATAAAGGGAAGATTTAGTTAGGTGAAAGTGTCAGTTAAAACATCAAGTTTTAAATAAAATAAAAAAAACAATGGAATTTACCATTTAGTTAGCTCATGTAACTATAACTCGTACCATAAAGTACCTATAACTTGCTCCCTTGCCATGCACAGCTAGTTACCTCACATACTACATCTTTCATGACACTTTCTATGTTGTTAATATTAGTGCAACACATATATAAATTATGATGTTAAAATTTTAAATAATTATTGATTAGTTTGTTAATTCTAATAATATTCTTAAATTTAAAAAGTACATTTAGGTGCAGAAGACTTCACGTGCTCATTGGAGTGGGTGGAGACATCTAGTCTACTGCTAGATAGAACTCTCCTCTCAGAAATGGTGAAAGCCAAAAATGTGGCGAATTAGACATATGTGTAGGAGTAGCTCTACACATGAGCATGTAGATTTACCTTTGTGAATCGGGTCCTCCATGTTCCCCCTCCTGCCACTGGCTCTCAGACAAGGAACTGCTTCTCCACATCATCCCATCACCTAATAACCAACTGGCTGCCATCTCTTTTTGAAAACATCCCTCCCTTTCCCACCCTACATTTAAATAGCCTTTACACTCATGCCTCACCCCTGCATGGCTACTTCCATTTTGAACCTCAGTACTGCCCTCAACCCCAACGTGTGTATCCCTTGCATTCCCCGTCTGCATATCAATACCCTCTTTTTTCCCAGATTGCAATTTTCCTTTCATTCTCAACCCCTCTCTCATTGTGCATAGCACTTTCACTCCCATCTGTAGCCACTCACTGCCTGGACCCTGTCCTGTACTTTGCTGTAATAGATGTTGTGTTGGGCCTGATTTAGATGTTGGTGGAAATGGTCCCGCGGTCAAGTTTTTGACTGAAAACCCATCCGCCACCATGATGGTCCACCCGCCTTATTTAGATGTTGGTGGTTCTATAGACGAAAGCCTGCATTCGAACTGCCATCTCTGTCAAGATACACCGCCCACAGAGGTGGCGGGAAAGGAAAAAGTGGCAGCTGGCAGGAACCCAGCCACCCATCCCACCGTGCAGATTTGGATGTGCCTTAAAGCCAATCAAAAGATGGAAGTTTGACCTCCACTTCTGAGTTGGCAGTTTGGGGGTGGAAAGGGGTGAAAACACACTTTTCTTCTTAATCCCACCTCTGTTTTTGACTGGACATGAGTGGACCAAACCTACCATCGCTGCTGCCACTGACCCACAGAGAAAACACGACCCATCCATTGCTGGACTCAAAGGTATGGACACCGCATTGCCAGGGTACGTTGGGAGGGCACTGCACAGCAGGTCAGGACCACTGCAGGCACATACAAGTCACAGTCGTTTTTTAAAATGACTGTGACATCCATATGTCGGGGAGACAATTGTGCCACATATGGCTGGGGACACACTTGCACAACACACATATTGCACGGATGTCATTTGGTGTCATTATTCATTGTCAAATGAATGCCGGCACCACAATGATGGTACAATCACACTTGACAACTGTGTCCATGTGTGGACATTGCAAGGAGACATGTAGTGGTAGGTTTGTGCTATCTGTTGTGTATGTGAGTCAGTACATGTATGTGTATGTGTGTGTGTGTGTGTGTGTGTGTGTGTGGATTGGCTAGTTGAGGCAGAGGGAGATGGAGTGGGTGAATTGGTTGTGTCTGTATTTATGTCACTTGCATGTGAGATCGATGTTGTGTATGTTGTGTTGCCATGTGACACATTCAGGTGAATGTTGTTGTTCTATGGTGGACATTGATGTGATGTGTGTATTTGTGCTTGTGAGTGAGTTTGTACATGTAGATGAGTGTGTAGTTGTGTTGGTTGTTGTGTTGTGTCATGTGAGGGTGCAGTGTCAATGTTGTGTGTGTTGTGTTATGGATGTATGTCAATGTGTGTTTTTGGCATGTATGGGTTGTGTTGTGTTTGACTGGTAATGGAATATTGTGTGTATGTGGTGTGTTGTTTAGTGCAGGGGGACATGGTGGCTAAGATACTGTGTGTGAGTGTCACCTAACATCTATTCCATAGCCCCTGCCATTGAATGAAGTCCATTTGGTCCCGCCGCCGTCTCTCTCTGTCAGTAATCTGTCACCAGTCTACTGCTTTCAGAGCTGCAATATCTAAATATGACAGCTGGAACTGTTGACTTGACGGTGTTCTTGGGTCTGCCGCTGAAACTGCTTGGCAGTAACACCGTCAATATCTAAATCCGGCCGTAAGTTCTTTTAGTCCCCATCCACCACCTGGGTACACTTATAAAAGTCCCAATGACCTCAGGGGAAGCCCTTACAGCAGTGTTTCCCAAACGTTTTAGAACCACAACTCACTTTTTAGAGTAACAAACCTTTCAGGACCATTATATCTTTAATAGACATGAGGAGGGTGATTTCCGAATGTAACTTCATCATCATGTGGTAGCCTTTTGTCATTTACAGATAGCACATTTTGAATTGAAATGGCCACTAACTTTGTACAGACGTACAACTTTATTAATAAAAGTATATAGCATACAGCACTCAAATGAAAATGTGTGGAAATGGGTTTTCTGTGAATACTTATCATTTATGCATCACCAATTAATGTGGCTGCATTTGTTTTGAGTCTATAAAAAATTCTGTTTGCAGCACACTTCTGAATTACCAAAAAACGTACTTAGTTTTTGTTTTAACTGCTGAATGTATGCAGTTTATTTTCATGTGTTTACATTTTGTTGTGTGTTGAACAGAGAGTGACTAATCTGTGATATCAGGCCCAGCATGCCAGATGCATTATGCTGATCGTTCCACACCCCCGATACTCAACCAAGCGAGTTCAACACAGCACTCATTTTGGAGGAATACCAAGTGGAATGGAGCAATGGGACAAAATAAGAAAATTGCCAACTGTCAATTGTATGACAGCTACCTATCATCCTTCAGGCTCCTCTGTCATCTGCCTCATAGTGTGCGAAAGCCTGAACAAAAACAAGAACACATATTTAGCTCCCCCCCAGAAAACCCTTTACACCATTAGATCTACAGTTTGAATTGTTTGCTTTCTCCCTCTCAATCTAGACTCAATATACCTGTTAATTTGAATGATAATCCTTTAAAGACTTTAAACTTGTCTCTGGATTTGGCACAAGTTCCAATGTTTTCCTAATGTTTCTCTCTGATTAGCACAGATTGTGTGATTTCCTGAATAACAATTAAGTACCTTGTAAATAATTAGATATCTTACATTTGTGTTCACCAAGTTATTTTACTGATGCTAAATCATGAGTCGGTTGTCTCAAATTCCTTACTTGCATGAGAGCATGAAGGAGGTAAACATTAAGTGTACATAGCTTTCTCTTGTCTCTTTAATCTTTTGTAGATCATTGAGAACTCTCTCTAGGATGTGCAAGGTTCACAGAGGAAGATTTCCTTGCTGTGCAGGTAAGCTGGGTCAGTGAGAGAAACACCGGGATGCCTTCAATGGAACTCCGATTGTCCAGCAAAGAACGTGGTCCAATGGAGTGGTTGTTAAGCCCCCCTGAAATCAGTGATGGCTGCCACCATCACATAGCTGTTTCCAGACTCTTTTGGCTTGTTATAGGACAATATGGCTTGTACTAGATGGAGTGCCATGCACTGTAAAGGTCTATTTGCTGGAACATTACAGAACCTTCTGGTTTGTTCCTGAACACTCAAGCGTGTTCCAGAATCTTCAGGATTGCTCAAGATAGAATGCAATGTACTTTCAAAGTCTGTTTATAAGTGATTAGTTGACAACCAACAGTCTTAAATTATTCTTTTTTTTTTTATGTTCAATTACAGTTTCAACACTTTTGGCTTCCCTGCCCTTAAAGCTTTGGGAAACATTGTTTTGCATCTTCACAGATGTACCCAAAAAGACCAAACCCCTGGAATGTTCTATGAAACACCTGACTCTGTAAAGGGGTGGCCATGATACCCTGTGAGTGCCTAATGCACCGTTTTGGAAACACTGCCTTAGACACTCACAGTGTCAGCATAGGCCAACAGCAGGGACCCATCCAGGTCCAATTTCTTCTGGTCAACTGGGCACTTCCATGTAAAGGCCCTAATAGCTTGTTGTGTTTTGAACAACAGGTCAGCTTCATGATCCCTGGAGCCCATGGCATTGTCCTAAATACAAGAGAGAGCAGGTTCAGTCTTTCAGGGCTCCTCTCAGAAGATACAGTCATCGTCTGATCTTCTATATGTCCAGTAAGTGTTCTCAAGTGTGTGTATGGAGGTGCCAGATTTATGCTTGACTCTAGCTAATTGATGGGAGTGACTCCTGGGCATGCAGTGACCAATATGGTAAAAGATCCTGGGGCCAACTGTCCCCATTTTAGGCATTTGCAAGATTTTGAGAGTCTTCACCCACATCAAACTTAGACTCTGCAGGGGTTAAAGGCTTGTGTGGGGCATGTACTATGGTAATCAGAGTGCCCTCTCACATCTAAAATTGAAATCCAGTTTGAAGAAGCCACTGTATTAACAATAAACCCAGATACAAATGTCTTGTAGGACAAAAGCAGAGTCCATCAGCAACTACACCAGGGATCCACAAGAGTTGTCTTGGCATTCTATTCTATCCCCTGGAAAGTATTCCCTTAGGAATTATTTTGGTGGCCTTTAGAGAAGTCCTTAGTTTTAAGTTTTTATCTCTCTTCCTTCTTCTGTTGGGAACACTGACAACCTTTGTGGGTGTCCTCCCAGATTCCTTTTTGGACACTCTGGTGCTAGTTCAGAGGTCTGCCTCCTCAGCAAGCTTCCTGGGCTCAGTCAGCTTACTGTCAACTACATGCTGACGCAACTCATAAAACAAATACTCAGCATCTGCTCTCTCAGGATTAAATTGTACAACCCAACATAATCACTGACTTTGCTGCCCCACACCCAGCCATTCAGTGTCTTACTGGAGTAATCAGTGACCCCAGATTGGTTGGGAAGCTTGTTACTGCCCCTGAATCTTTGGCGACATTTCTCAGGGTTCAGTCCAAATTTGGCAATCAAATGGTTTTCATGGGAGTGTACTTGTTCTGGTCCCCAACCTCTAATGTCAGAAGTGTGTTCCTCCCAAGGGTAGGCATGTGTTTTCATAGATCCCCCGTGCTCTTCAGGAACTTCATGTGCCCTCAGTGCACCTTCATAACCAGAAAACAACTTGTCAATGTCATCACCCACCATATAACTGGGCACCAAATCCTTGGGTACACAAACCTTCTTGTCTCCATCCGGTACTATACGTATAATGCCACCCTCACTGCTGGACTCAGACTGCCTAGCCTTGAGGTCCAACTCCTTTAAACTCAGTTCATGATCCAGAAATAACTTATTTTCTGCCAAGACTCTCTCAGCCTTCCTCTCCTCTGCCTCCATATTTAATCTTGCCAACTGCAGCCTGAATTCTCTCTCCTCTCTACTTTCCTCTGCGGTCAGGCCATGACTGGAGACGCTGCTTCCTGGTCTCACAGGAGGAACAAAGTGAGGGGTGTCATCCCCTACTGCTGTTGACAGCTCCTGGGAAGAGCCCTTCTCAGGCTCCCCCAACTCGTCATTCTCTTGGATGTGGGACTCTGCCCAGGCCCTCAGCTCCTTTTGAAATTCTCCCTTCTTGATAGTTCCACAGGCAGGTACCCCCATATCCTTGCAAAAACCCTTCAGCTGGGGGGCTGTGTAATCCTCCAGTTTAGCCAAGTCAAACTCCACAGCTCCACTTGTGGATACAGCTAGAGACATTGGCCCTCATTACAACATTGGCAGTAAAAGGCGCTTACCGCCGTGCAGAAGACCGCCAAAACACCGCTGCGGCCGCAGAATTCCGCCACAGCTATTATGACCCACATCTCGGAATCCGCCGAAATTCAGACACCAGGAAGAGGTGGAACGACCTACGGGGGAAGGTGCGTTCAGTGGTCTCCAGGCACAACATCGCGGTACAGCGGACTGGCGGCGGACCCCCACCTCCTCCCCCACAACTAACAACATGGGAGGAACAAGTCTTGACCATCATGCATCCAGAGGGCCTCGGAGGAGTCGGTGGAGGAATGGACACTGGTAAGTTAAATCTCAACTATTATATCCCCCACCCTACCTGCATGCCATCACACACCCCCACCCTCACCCCCTCCCCTATCACTCCAACTCCTCACTAATGTACTCATAACACAAACCACCCATCCCAACACCAAGCCCCGCATGCAAAAACAAAGCATGGTCAGCCCTCACCAAAGCATGCTCACTGCACATACCCATACCAACCCCTTAACCATCATCATACAAACCCACACACTGGAATGCTTGCACTGGGGTACACAAACACCCACCCACTGCACACCATTACTCACACACATGCACTAATCATGCTCTTATATTCCTGCAGGACCACTACGGAACGTCACCACACCGGAGGGTCCAGACATCTCCACTCCACCCACAGAAGAGGCCCACAGTGACGACAGCAGCTCTGCTCTACTGGATCCTGATGACCAGCCCGGACCATCGTGGGCCTTGGGACAGTCGGTTCCCCTTGCACAGGCACAGCCCAACACTGACCTTCCACCCTCTGGTAACACCAGCACAGCACCCACCCAGCGGGCCCATACCTCCCTACCCAGGACACGTCAATCAGCGGTGTGTCCACTACTACAGGGAACCCAGGATAACCCACCACCCCAACAACAACAGGGACCTGGGGGCAGTGGTAGTGGGCACACGGTCCAGTGGACGGAAGCACAGGAACACAGGGGAACTGGGAGGGCTGCTGTGCGACAGGGGGCGGACAGGCCAACAGATCCCACTCTCCACGAGGCCCTCTCCTCCATCATGGGAGCATACCACCACTCCCAGGAGATGATGGCGACGGTCCTGGCCAAGTTTCAGGAGACCCAGCTCCTGCAGGAGGAACAGTATATGGGCTTCAGGGAGGAACTCAGAACCATCAGCCCTGGGCACCATCGTAGGGGTGCTGAAGGAGATACTCAACACCAGGAGGGACACCGTGGCACTCCAAGGGGCCCCTGACACTAGCCAGGACGATGAACTGCCCACCACTTCCGCCGGTGCTAGTGGACAGGAGGCACCACCACAGGACCACCACACCAGCACCCCACCCCCTGCAGAGGGAGAACCACCCCGCAAGCGGTCCCTGAGATCCAGGAACAGGACAGAGCAAGATGGCAAGACCCCCGCCAGGAAATGAGACCACCCTTATTGTCCTCCCACTGTTCCACTTTGTTACCCTGTCCTGATTGGAACTGCCCCATCTCCACTTCCTATGCCTATATGGGCAGTGCACCTGTGTGACAAATGGACTGGACTCTGCCATGGACATTCCTCCACCGTCCCCCATCACCATATTACTACCCCCCTCCATTTTTGAGCACTGAAATAAACACCCTTGAACCACAAAACAATCTGGAGTCAGTCTGTGATTTGGTAAATGTGTATAATCAATGACAGTGTCAACATGCTGTCCAATTTTATAGCTAACATACCTATGTCACACACCACAAGTCCTTGAAAGATGCAAGCAGATGACACACGTTGCTAACCACACCTGTGAAACCGTAATGGAAAGGTACAACTCAGTGACCAAATACTGCTATGAACTGACAGACAGGATAGAGGTAGAAGTGTGAAAGTGAATGTAATGGTAAAAAGAAAACTGTTCTCACCTGTGTGTCACTGGAAATATTGCCGTATGACTGACTCCCTGTTGTCTATGTCTTCTTCCTCAGCGTCCTCCTCATTACTGTCCACAGGCTCCACAGCTGCCACAACACTGCCATCTGGACCATCCTCCTGCAGAAAAGGCACCTGGCGTTGCAAAGCAAGATTGTGAAGCATCTAGCAGGCGATGATGATCTGGCACACCTTCCTTGGTGAGTAGAATAGGGAACCACCTGTCATATGCAGGCACCTGAACCTGGCCTTCAGGAGACCAGTGCGTTCGATCACCCTCCTAGTTCGCCCATGGGCCTCATTGTAGCGTTCCTCTGCCCTTGTACTGGGATTCCTCACTGGGGTCAATAGCCAGGACAGGTTGGGGTAAGCAGAGTCCCCCAACAGCCACACCCGGTGCCTCTGGAGTTGACCCATCATATAAGGGATGCTGCTATTGCGCAGGATGTAGGCGTCATGCACTGAGCCAGGGAGCATAGCATTTACCTGGGAGATGTACTGGTCTGCCAAACATTCCATCTGTACATTCATCGAATGATAACTCTTCCGGTTCCTGTACACCTGTTCACTCCTGTGGGGGGGGACCAGAGCTACATGGGTCCCATCAATAGCACCTATGATGTTGGGGATATGTCCAAGGGCATAGAAGTCACCTTTCACTGTTGGCAAATCCTCCACCTGAGGGAAAACGATGTAGCTCCTTACGTGTTTCAGCAGGGCAGACAACACTCTGGACAACACGTTTGAAAACATAGGCTGGGACATCCCTGATGCCATGGTCACTGTTGTCTGAAATGATCCACTTGCAAGGAAATGGAGCACTGACAGCACCTGCACTTGAGGGGGGATTCCTGTGGGATGGCGGATTGGTGACATCAGGTCTGGCTCCAACTGGGTACATAGTTCCTGGATTGTGGCACGGTCAAAACTGTAGGTGATGAGTAAATGTCGCTCCTCCATTGTCAACAGGTCCACCAGCGGTTGGTACACCGGAGGATTACGCCATCTTCTCAAATGTCCAAGCTGACGGTGCTTAGGAAGGACAACAGCGACCACAGAGTCAACAAAATCCCAGGTATGTATCCACAGATACACAGAACACAACACCAAAGACAAAAATGATTCCTGTATGTGTGTTGAGTGTAGGCCCAGGTATGTGTGATGCAGTTGCAAATTAAGCCATGTGGACCCCTGAAATGGCGGCTGCCTGACCTCTAAAGTGGGACAGTCGGATGTGAGGTAACTGCGCTGGCGTTGTACACCGTCGCGGTAGGCGGTCGTAGACCGCGGCGCAATGCTGCATTGGTTAACATTGGACCCTATGGGTCCCAGGAGCCAATGATGAAGTGCGCCGGCGGTGATGATACGCACCGCCGCGGACGTCACTGCCGCGGACGTGACCGCCATTTTCTATCTGTTCAATCACTGGATTCCTGATCTTTGACAGGAGAGGACCTACACTGCAAGTGCTGCTGTGACCTCGGTCTGGAAGAGACAATGGCTGCTGCGTCTGGGGAACGGGCCCCTGCCTTCACTGCTCAGGAGTTGGAGAAGCTCGTGGACGGGGTCCTCCCCCGGTACACGCTACTCTACGGTCCTCCAGACCAACAGGTAAGTACACAGAGAGCACGTTGTATGGGCTATGCCTGGGTGGAGAGGGCTAGTTGTAAGAGGGAAGGGGGCAGAGTGCAGTCAACATGAATGAGTGTGAATGCATGTGCCACATGGCAAGGGCAGGGATGGGGGCCACTCACTTCGACGGTGCAGTTGGTAATGACTTCTCTTCTTCCCCTGTACATGTCATGTAGGTCAGCGCCCACCAGAAGAAGGACATTTGGCGTGCCATCGCCAAGGACGTCCAGACCCTGGGGGTCCACCAGAGACGGGACACCCACTGCCGTAAAAGATGGGAGGACATTCGCCGCTGGAGCAAGAAGACGGCGGAGGCTCAGCTGGGGATGGCCTCCCAAAGTGGGAGGGGTGCCCGTCGCCCCATGACCCACCTGATGTTCCGGATCTTGGCGGTGGCCTACCCTGAGTTGGATGGGCGCTTGAGGGCATCACAGCAGACACAAGGGGGTGAGTACACTATCATTCTGGGGACTTTGCGCGCAGTTGAGGGGTCTAGGTGTGGGAGGAGGGCTGTGGTTTCCCTTGGCCAGGGCGACTTCCATAGGCTAGGCCCCTCCGTAATGCAGGCCATGTGGCACTCCACCCCACCGCAGTAGAGTGCCAAGTACAGGTATACATGCCCCTGTGGCTTCCATGTGTGCAGATGTCCACCATAGCCATGTAGGCCATATCCCAGGAATTGCATCTGTAGTGGTCAGGAGCACGGCGTAAGGCAGGGGGCTCCTGTGTCTGTATTGTCCGCCAACGGTAGTGGTATGCCATGCACTCAACCTGTCTTTCTTCTGTCCCCCCCCCTTTTTCTGCTCTCCCTGTTCTTTTGTGCATCAGCATCATCAGGCGGAGGTACAGTGGCACCGGAGCACGAGGGAGCTGCATCCCACATGGCCACGGAGGGCCACACCACGGACTCAGAATGCACCAGTGGGACGGAGGGCGAGGGGAGCTTCACGTCTGGCACCGGATCACCAACCAGCGACACGCACTCGTCCGCCGATGGGAGCTCCCTTGTGGTGGCGGCACCATCTGTGCCCCACACTTCTACAGGTACAGCCGCCACCTCCCCTAACAGCACCGCCCTCCCAGCAGCCCCTCAGCGTTCGCCCCGTGCCCGCTCACCCAGGAGGGTGGGCATCACCTTCACCCCAGGCACCTCAGGCCCTGCCCCTGTCACCCCTGCTTCCCTCAGTGAGGAGGCCATTGACCTCCTCAGGTCACTCACTGTTGGGCAGTCTACCATTGTGAATGCCATCCAGGGTGTAGAAAGGGAGTTGCAACACGGTAATGCATTCCTGGAGGGCATTCATCCTGGTCAGGCTGCCCTTCATCGAACCCTGCAATCTTTGGCCTCAGCACTGATGGCAGCCATTGTCCCTGTGTCTAGCCTCCCCCCTCCAACTTTGTCCACCCAGACCCAGTCCCCTGTACCCCAGCCTATCCCAAGCACACCAACAGACAAGCATGCACACACCTCAACACACAAAAGTAGCTCAGGCAAACATAGGCACCACACATCCCACAGGCACTCACACAAGCATCAGACACATACAGACACAGCAACATCCACTGCCTCCACTGTGTCCCCCTCCACATTGTCTCCCTCCTCCCTCCCAGTGTCGTCTACACTCTCACCTGCATGCACTACATCTACAGGCACTAGGACTCGCACCAGAACACCCAGCACCACACCCCGCTCACCTACACTCACCACACCCACTCCCATTTACACGTCCCCTGTGTCCTCTCCCAGTGTGTCTGTGACGCCCCCTCCCAAAGTACACAAACGCGGGCATCCACACACCCAACATCCATCCACCTCATGACAGCCTCCAGTACCTGCACCTGCACCCAAAACACCTAAAGTGACACCTCCTACAACCACCTCCTCTTCCTCCACTCCCAGACCCCCTCCAGCGACCCATCCCAGTGTTCGTCATAAACTCTCCCTCAGCAACGTTGACCTCTTTGCCCCCATCCCCACCCCTCCAATTCATAAGTCCCGTAGTAGCGCCTCAGCCAAAAAGACTCCAGTACCAGTGGTGCGTGTTACAGGTGTGTGGAGTGCACCGGCCACCAGGGCAGGCAGTGTGACACAGAGCCAAAGCACTGCCAGTCCACCGCCTGTAAAGCATCTAAAGTTGGAAAGTGGCCGACGGGACAGGGTGAAGACTCCGGTCGGCAAAACTGCTCACAAGGGTCCAAGGGAGATTGCAGAGTCAGCTGTGACTCCTCCAAAGGTGGTGAAGGGCCGGAGGAAGTCTGCACAGTCTGGTGAGAGCAGCACGGCGGAGAAGGGCGCCATCCTCCGCGGCGGCCGGGACGCCACCGTCAGCACCGTCGTCACTGGTCAGGAGACCACCGCCGGAGTCATTGCCCAGGAGGGCACAAGTATCATCACTGGTCAGGAGTCCACCGCCGAAGTCATTGCCCAGGAGGTCACAAGTATTGTCACTGGTCAGGAGACCACCGCCGGAGTCATTGCCCAGGAGGGCACAAGTATCATCACTGGTCAGGAGACCACCGCCAGAGTCAGTGCCCAGGGGGGCCCCGGCTGCCACAGCCCCGCTGGAAAATGAGGGACCGTCATGCCACACACCAATGCACAGGTCAGAGCCCACCATGGCAAAGCACCGTTGAACAAGGGAATCACCGCCATGGTGAAGACCGCTGAGCAGGGCACAGCACCACGGAACAGGGCAGAGAACCGCTGAACAGCTGAACATATCAGAGCCCGCCATGGCAAAGCACCACTGAACAAGGGAATCACTGCCATGGTGAAGACCGCTGAACCGGGCACAGCACCGCTGAACAGATCAGAGACCGCCATGGCAAAGCACCGCTGAACAAGGAAACACCGCCACATCAAGCATCGTTATCCCATGTACAGCTGGGACTGTGACGGTACAGGAACCGTCACGGGGAGCTAAATGCAGTGTGGGCACCATTACCCCTCCAGAACCAGTGGAGACTGTTATCCACTTGAGAGACTGTGGCTTTGCACTCCCCAGGATTGTTCAGTGACCAAACCACCCACTGTAGGGACTTGAGAGACTGTGGCTTTACACTTCCCAGGATTGTTCAGTGGCCAGACCACCCACTGGAGACACTTTAGAGACTGTGGCTTTGCACTCCCCAGGATGGTACAGTGGGCAACCCACCCACTGTAGAGACTTGAGAGACTGTGGCTTTGCACTCCCAGGATGGTACAGTGGGCAAGCCACCCACTGTAGAGACTTGAGAGACTGTGGCTTTGCACTCCCCAGGATGGTACAGTGGGCAAACCACCCACTGTAGGGACTTGAGAGACTGTGGCTTTGCACTCCCCAGGATTGTTCAGTGGGCAACCCACCCACTGTATAGACTTGAGAGACTGTGGCTTTGCACTCTCCAGGATACATCAATGGGCATGGAGCCCTGTCGTGGATCTGGCGTGGTGCTGTAATCCGGCTGAGGTGCCCCCCTCTTCCTTTCCCCCTGAGGTGCCTGTTGTATTTCGATCTGATGCTCCAGCAGTGTTCTCTCCATTTGTGGACAGGTATCTCTTGTGGGCCTCGCCCATGCATTTTTGGACCAGTGGTGCACGGACATTGATATGTGCATACCTGCACTGCTTCTCGTAATGTATATACTTTTGAATGTGTATATATATATATATATATATATATGTATATATTTGGTAACTGTATTTTGATACATTACAATTTTTCGACTGATTTCCTTTGGTCTTTGCATTCTTCCGGGGGGGTTGTGGGTTGTTACTGTGATGTTTTGACATGCATAGCTGTGTGTGTTATAATGTGCGAGGGTGGGGGTGTTTCATGTGTGTCCCCCTGACTTTTGCCTCCCCCTCCCCTATGTCGTAGGTGCAGTACTCACCGTTGTCTTCGCCGCCGCCGTTGCTGGTGTTCATAAATGAGCAGGAAGACAAGGGCAGGTAGGATTTGTAATTCCGGCTCCATGGTGTCCTCTTCCTCGTGGAGTGTGTAGAAGGTGAGCGTTTTCCCATTGCAAAAGCTGTTTCCGCCGTGTTTTTATCCATGGTGAATCCGTCCCGGAAAAGGTGACGGATTGGCGGGTTGTGATACTGTGGGCGGTACATTGTCTTCCGCCTGTCTGTTGGCGGTGACCGCCCCGCTGTTTGTCTGTACCGCCGTGGCGGTCGGAGTGTTAAAGTGGCTGTCTATGTTGGCGGTTTCCGCCACGGTCATGATTCCCTTTTTTTGTCCGCCGGCCTGTTTGCAGTATTACCGCTGCTTTAACACCGTCCGCCAGGGTTGTAATGACCCCCATTATGTATAGGATTTAAAAGATGCAAAGTACAGAAATTTGCAGAATAAGAAAAAAAATCTACTTGACCTTTAACTGTGGGTTGGTAGTGTACACGTAGCTAGAATATGGCACTGCAGAAACACAAATCCTATCCCACCATTGCCACCAATGTTAGAAATGTAGTCTCTAGTTGGCAGAGGTACACACCCTTGTCCAACCAGGGACCACAGTCCTAGTCAGGGTAGGTCACAACTCAACCTAAATTATCCTGTGCTCACCCTCTGGTAGCTTGACACAGAGCAAACAAGCTTAACTTAAAAGGCAACGTGTAAAGTATTTGTGAGATAACTCATACAGTAACACAGTGAAAATGCCACAAAAATACACCCAAATAGGTTTATAAAAATAAGTAATATTCATCTGAATAAAATAAGGTAAAAACTACAAAAATCTAATGTGAACAAGTAAAGTTAGGAAATTTGAAAGATTAAATCCCACTAAAGAGATTGGAAACTGGGGCTATCAGGGCATAATTGATGGAGTTGTTCCCAATAAGCCAACGCCACAGGCATCGATCACAGAGTTGCAAGGACCCCTGAGCACAATACCTTTGAAAATGAAGAAACAAAGATGTTGCACGGAGTCAAAGAGGTGATACGTCGCTGGAGTAGGTACGGAGTCAGTCCCTTATGGCGTCTGGAGAGAGGAGACATCAGTTTTGCAGTGTGAGGCAGGAGAGCCAAGGCGTTGGTTCCGTCCGGTTGCAGGGGGAGCTGGTGCGGCGTCGATGGTGACACATGTTGTTTCCTTGTGACCCGACAGGGTCGATGGATCCAGTCAGTCAAGACATGGTGTGTTGGTTTCACACTGTTGCAATCAGACTGTGGGAGATCAGTGGAGTCATGGCGATGTCAGACTTATGTTGCAGGCTGCAGTTGATGTGTGCAGCAAGGACCACAGAGCCGGAGCAGGCAGCGGTGTGGCATCAGGCAGTGGCGGCAGTGCTGGAGTTGCTGAAGTCAGTTCTAGAGTCACTGAAGTCGGTGAACTAGCTAGAAGCTAGTAGGTGAAGTTTTTGTTGGCTCTGAGACTTCAGAACAGGAGGCAAGCTCAATATAAGCCCTTGGAGAGCACTTTTTAAGGAAGGCAGAATTCATCCGGCAAAGTCAGAGACCAGGAGGCAGCAGGGCAACAAACAGGGCTGCAGTTATTCTCAACAAAACAATCCAGATGAGTCCTTTGGGCGGCAAGACAGTTCCTCTGACAGGCTTCAGGTGAAGATCCAGAAGTGTCTGATTTGGTGGGGTCAGAGACCCAGTTTATATACCTAAAATGCCTTTGAAGTGGGGGAAACTTAAAAGAATGGTTTTGAAGTGCACAAGTTCCCCTTTCAGCCCAGTCCAGTCTGCCAGGATCCGTGTGGGGGTTAGCAGTCCTTTGTGTGAGGGCAAGCTACTGGCCTTTAAATGTAAGGTAGAGCTCCTCCACCCTTCCTGTCCAGTGAGACCCATTCACTATGCAGATGAATGCAGATGTGACTGAGTGTCATGTGTTTATGGCTGTCTGGGTGGAATACACAAGGGTGTTGTGTAGCAATTTTAGTTATTGCTCCATGCACGTTATTTTAGTAAAACCAGGCCTGCAGCTGAGCACTTTAACCTAGATATATTTTATTCAGCTTAGTTTATTATTTTAACAATAGCCAGATTTGCTGTCTTGATTTATTTCTCTCTAAGACATTTTGTTCACTCTGTGCTTCCCTCAAGGTTGCAGTAAGATAGGTTGCCAGTAAATGTGGTAACGTTTTGTGTCTGGTATTTATAGAAAAATACACATCCTTATATTGGGACTGTAGGAGGCTGGCCTGGCTTGTAGTGGGTACCAGAGGTACTTACACCTTTTGCCAGGTCCATTTATCCCTTATTAGTGTAGAAGAGGTGTTTCTAACAGCTAAGGCTGATAGAAGATAGCTATGGCAAAGCAGCTTAGGCTGAACTAGGAGACATTTAAAGCTCCTACTATACCACTGGTGTCATATGCACAATATCATAAGAAAACACAATACACAGATATACTAAAAATAAAGGTACTTTATTTTTATGACAATATGCCAAAAGTATCTCAGTGAGTACCCTCAGTATGAGGATGAGAAATATACACAAGATATATGTACACAAACCAAAATTATGCAAGTAATAGCAAAAGGAAGTAATGCAAGCAATGTAAAGTTACAGTAGATTGCAATAGGAGCACATAGGTATAGGGGCAACACAAACCATAAACTCCAAAAGTGGAATGCGAACCACGAATGGACCCCAAACCTATGTGAGCTTGTAGAGGGTCGCTGGGACTGTAAGAAAACAGTGAGGGTTTAGAAAAATAGCCCACCCCAAGACCCTGAAAGGTAGGTGTAAAGTGCACCTACAACCCCCAGAGAGCACAGAAGTCGTGATAGGGGGATTCTGCAAGGACAACCAACACCAGCAATGCAACAACAGTGGATTTCCGGACCTGAGTACCTGTAAGACAAGGGGACCAAGTCCAAGAGTCGCGACAGTGTCGAGAGTGGGCAGGAGCACAGGAAATGCCAGCTGAGGGTGCAAGGAAGCTGCCACTGGATGGAAGAAGCTTGGTGTTTTGCAAGAACAAAGAGGACTAGGAACTTCCCCTTTGGAGGATGGATGTCCCACATCATGAAGAAGCTTGCAGAGGTGTTCCCACGCAGAAAGACCACAAACAAGCCTTGCTAGCTGCAAGAGTCATGGTTAGGGTTTTTGGATGCTGTTGTGTTCCAGGAGGGACCAGGATGTTGACACTTAGATGAGGAGACAGAGGGGGTGCCCAGCAAGTCAGGGAGCCCTCACAGAAGCAGGCAGCACCCGCAGAAGTGCTTGAACAGGCACTTGGAAGAAGAGTGAACCGGAGTCCACGCGAAGTCACAAAAGGGAGTCCCACGACGCAGGAGGACAACTCAGAAGGTTGTGCACTGCAGGTTAGAGTGTCAGGGACCCAGGCTTGGCTGTGCACGAAGGAAATCCTGGAAGAGTGCACAGGAGCCGGAGCAGCAAATCACATGGTACCCAGCAATGCAGTCTAGCGTGGGGAGGCAAGGACTTACCTCCACCAAACCTGGACTGAGGAGTCACTGGACTGTGGGAGTCACTTGGACAGAGTTTCTGAGTTCCAGAAACCACGCTCATCGTGCTCAGAGGGGACCCAGAGGACTAGTGATGCAGTCTTTTGTTGCCTGCGGTTGCAGGGGGAAGATTCCGTCGACCCACGGAAGATTTCTTCAGAGCTCCTGGTGCAAGAAGGAGGCAGGCTACCCCCAGAGCATGCACCACCTGGAAACAGTCGAGAAAGCCGGCAGGATGAAGCGATACAAGGTTGCTAGTAGTCGTCTTGCTACTTTGTTGCAGGCGGTTTTGCAGGCATCCTGAGCAGTCAGCGGTCAATCCTTTGGCAGAGAGTAAAGAGGAAGATGCAGACGAACTCTGGTGAGCTCTTGCATTCGTTATATGGTGAGATCCCCAAAGCAGAGACCCTAAATAGCCAGAAAAGGAGGTTTGGCTACCTAGGAATGAGGATTGGCTACTAAGAGAGGTAAGAGCCTATCAGAAGGAGCCTCTGACGTCACCTGCTGGCACTGGCGACTCAGAGCAGTCCAGTGTGCCACAAACACCTCTGTTTCCAAGATGGCAGAGGTCTGGGACACACTGGAGGAGCTCTGGGCTCCTCCCCTGGGAGGTGCAGGTCAGGGGAGTGGTCACTCCCCTTTCCTTTGTCCAGTTTCACGCCAGAGCAGGGCTGGGGGATCCCTGAACCGGTGTAGACTGGCTTATGCAGAGATGGGCACCACCTGTGCCCATCAAAGCATTTCCAGAGGCTGGGGGAGGCTACTCCTCCCCAGCCTTCGCACCTATTTCCAAAGGGAGAGGGTGTAACACCCTCTCTCTGAGGAAATCATTTGTTCTGCCTTCCTGGGCCAGGGCTGCCTGGACCACAGGGGGGCAGAAACCTGTCTGAGGGGTTGGCAGCAGTAGCAGCTGCAGTGCAAACCCTGAAAAGGCAGTTTGGCAGTACCCGGGTTCTGTGCTAGAGACCCGGGGGATCATGGAATTGTCCCCCCAATGCCAGAATGGCATTGGGGGGACAATTCCTTGATCTTAGACATGTTACATGGCCATGTTCGGAGTTACTATTGTGACGTTATACATAGGTAGTGACCTATGTATAGTGCACACGTGTAATGGTGTCCCGGCACTCACAAAGTCCGGGGAATTTGCCCTGAACGGTGTGGGGGCACCTTGGCTAGTGCCAGGGTGCCCACACACTAAGTAACTTTGCACCCAACCTTCACCAGGTAAAGGTTAGACATTGACCCAAGGGTAGGTTGCTCCCCCTGCCGCTGCAGCTCCTCCAGCTCCTCCAGGTTCCTGAGTTCCTGAGACCCACCTCACAGTAAGTATCCCCCACCTCCCTGCCCCTCGCCCTGTCCCGCGCTACTCATCCTCTCTCCTGCTCCTGCTTCTTTTCTTCTTTTCTTCTTCTCTGTTCTTCCTCCTCGCTCCTCCTCTGTAATCTTCTTCTGTACTCTTCTTTTCCCCGTCTGCTCTCTTCTTCTGGGTGCTTCTCTGCCTCTCCTGTTCGCCTCTCTTCTTCTTCATCTTTTTCTGTGGTCTTCTGCCTGTCTTCTGCCTTCTGTTCTTCGTATCTTCATCTGTGATCTTCTGTTCTTCTGTTCTTCTGTTCTTCTGTTCTTCCGGTCTTCTGTTCTCCTGTTCTTCTGTTCTTCCGGTCTTCTGTTCTCCTGTTCTTCTGTTCTTCCGGTCTTCTGTTCTCCTGTTCTTCTGTTCTTCCGGTCTTCTGTTCTCCTGTTCTTCTGTTCTTCCGGTCTTCTGTTCTTCTGTTCTTCCGGTCTTCTGTTCTTCTGTCTTCTGTCTTCTATCTTCTGTCTTCGGCTCCTCTGCCTCCTCCGTCTTCTTCTCCCCACGCCTGCCCTCCTGCTCCTGCCTCATCCCCCTCCCTCACTCGCCTCCCCCTCTCTATCACCCTTACCTACCCCGCTCGCTATCTACCTCCCTCACTCCTCCTATCTACCTATCTCTCTATCTCTCTATCTCACTATCTAACTCCCTCACTCTCCACCTCCTCCTATCTCCCTATCTATCTGTCTCTCTATCTATCTATTTCTCTATCTATCTACTTTCTCTATCTATTTCCCTATCTCTCCCCCCCTTCCCGCCACCCCCTCTATTACCTATCTTCCTATTCTCTCACTCTACCTCTCACCCTCACCCACCTCTACAACCCCCCTCCCCTATCTTCACAACCCTACTCCTGTCTCTCTCCCTAATCTCCTAAACCTCCTAACACTCACCCCCCTCCACCCTTAAACCCCCCTCCCCAGCTCATCTCATTCTACCTGTCCCCCCCTCGCGCTTTCCCGCCGCGACCTCCTGCACGCCCCGCCCCCAGCTCCCATTCGACCCCAGCTGACCCCTCCCCCCTACCTCATATGGCGCACGCTGCGCGACAGTGGTAGCGACCCTTGACCCAAGGGTAGGTCGCTCCCCCTGCCACTGCAGCTCCTCCAGCTCCTCCAGCTCCTCCAGGTTCCTGAGTTCCTGAGACCCACCTCACAGTAAGTACCCCCCACCTCCCTGCCCCTCGCCCTGCCCCGCGCTACTCACCCTCTCTCCTGCTCCTGCTTCTTTTCTTCTTTTCTTCTTCTCTGTTCTTCCTCCTCGCTCCTCCTCTGTAATCTTCTTCTGTACTCTTCTTTTCCCCGTCTGCTCTCTTCTTCTGGGTGCTTCTCTGCCTCTCCTGTTCGCCTCTCTTCTTCTTCATCTTCTTCTGTGGTCTTCTGCCTGTCTTCTGCCTTCTCTTCTTCGTATCTTCATCTGTGATCTTCTGTTCTTCTGTTCTTCTGTTCTTCTGTTCTTCCGGTCTTCTGTTCTCCTGTTCTTCTGTTCTTCCGGTCTTCTGTTCTCCTGTTCTTCTGTTCTTCCAGTCTTCTGTTCTCCTGTTCTCCTGTTCTTCCGGTCTTCTGTTCTCCTGTTCTTCTGGTCTTCTGTTCTTCTGTTCTTCTGTTCTTCCGGTCTTCTGTTCTTCTGTCTTCTGTCTTCTATCTTCTGTCTTCGGCTCCTCTGCCTCCTCTGTCTTCTTCTCCCTGCGCCTGCCCTCCTGCTCCTGACTCATCCCCCTCCCTCACTCGCCTCCCCCTCTCTATCACCCCTACCTACCCCGCTCGCTATCTACCTCCCTTACTCCTCCTATCTACCTATCTCTCTATCTCTCTATCTCACTATCTAACTCCCTCACTCTCCACCTCCTCCTATTTCTCTATCTATTTCTCTATCTATCTACTTTCTCTATCTATTTCTCTATCTCTCCCCCCCTTCCCGCCACCCCCTCTATTACCTATCTTCCTATCCTCTCACTCTACCTCTCACCCTCACCCACCTCTACAACCCCCCCTCCCCTATCTTCACAACCCTCTCCTATCTCTCTCCCTAATCTCCTAAACCTCCTAACACTCACCCCCCTCCACCCTTAAACCCCCCTCCCCCTTCTCTTCTGACTCTACCTGTCCCCCCCTCCCTCGCGCTTTCCCGCCGCGACCTCCTGCACACCCCCGCCCCCCAGCTCCCATTCGACCCCAGCTGACCCCTCCCCCCCCTCCTACCTAATATGGCGGCCGCTGCGCGACAGTGGTAGCGGCCCTTGACCCAAGGGTAGGTTGCTCCCCCTGCCGCTGCAGCTCCTCCAGCTCCTCCAGGTTCCTGAGTTCCTGAGACCCACCTCACAGTAAGTATCCCCCACCTCCCTGCCCCTCGCCCTGCCCCGCGCTACTCACCCTCTCTCCTGTTCCTGCTTCTTTTCTTCTTTTCTTCTTCTCTGTTCTTCCTCCTCGCTCCTCCTCTGTAATCTTCTTCTGTACTCTTCTTTTCCCCGTCTGCTCTCTTCTTCTGGGTGCTTCTCTGCCTCTCCTGTTCGCCTCTCTTCTTCTTCATCTTCTTCTGTGGTCTTCTGCCTGTCTTCTGCCTTCTCTTCTTCGTATCTTCATCTGTGATCCTCTGTTCTTCTGTTCTTCTGTTCTTCTGTTCTTCCGGTCTTCTGTTCTCCTGTTCTTCTGTTCTTCCGGTCTTCTGTTCTCCTGTTCTTCTGTTCTTCCGGTCTTCTGTTCTCCTGTTCTCCTGTTCTTCCGGTCTTCTGTTCTCCTGTTCTTCTGTTCTTCCGGTCTTCTGTTCTTCTGTTCTTCCGGTCTTCTGTTCTTCTGTCTTCTGTCTTCTATCTTCTGTCTTCGGCTCCCCTGCCTCCTCTGTCTTCTTCTCCCCGCGCCTGCCCTCCTGCTCCTGCCTCATCCCCCTCCCTCACTCGCCTCCCCCTCTCTATCACCCCTACCTACCCCGCTCGCTATCTACCTCCCTCACTCCTCCTATCTACCTATCTCTCTATCTCTCTATCACACTATCTAACTCCCTCACTCTCCACCTCCTCCTATTTCTCTATCTATCTATTTCTCTATCTATCTATTTCTCTATCTATCTACTTTCTCTATCTATTTCTCTATCTCTCCCCCCCCTTCCCGCCACCCCCTCTATTACCTAGCTTCCTATCCTCTCACTCTACCTCTCACCCTCACCCACCTCTACAACCCCCCCTCCCCTATCTTCACAACCCTACTCCTATCTCTCTCCCTAATCTCCTAAACCTCCTAACACTCACCCCCCTCCACCCTTAAACCCCCATCCCCCTGCTCTTCTCACTCTACCTGTCCCCCCCTCCCTCGCGCTTTCCCGGCGCGACCTCCTCCACGCCCGCCCCCCAGCTCCCATTCGACCCCAGCTGACCCCTCCCCCCCTCCTACCTCATATGGCGGCCGCTGCGCGACAGTGGTAGCGACCCTTGACCCAAGGGTAGGTCGCTCCCCCTGCCGCTGCAGCTCCTCCAGCTCCTCCAGGTTCCTGAGACCCACCTCACAGTAAGTACCCCCCACCTCCCTGCCCCTCGCCCTGCCCCGCGCTACTCACCCTCTCTCCTGTTCCTGCTTCTTTTCTTCTTTTCTTCTTCTCTGTTCTTCCTCCTCGCTCCTCCTCTGTAATCTTCTTCTGTACTCTTCTTTTCCCCGTCTGCTCTCTTCTTCTGGGTGCTTCTCTGCCTCTCCTGTTCGCCTCTCTTCTTCTTCATCTTCTTCTGTAGTCTTCTGCCTGTCTTCTGCCTTCTGTTCTTCGTATCTTCATCTGTGATCTTCTGTTCTTCTGTTCTTCTGTTCTTCTGTTCTTCTGTTCTTCTGTTCTTCCGGTCTTCTGTTCTCCTGTTCTTCTGTTCTTCCGGTCTTCTGTTCTCCTGTTCTTCTGTTCGTCCGCTCTTCTGTTTTCCTGTTCTTCTGTTCTTCCGGTCTTCTGTTCTCCTGTTCTTCTGTTCTTCCGTTCTTCTGTTCTTCTGTTCTTCTGTTCTTCTGTTCTTCTGTTCTTCCGGTCTTCTGTTCTTCTGTTCTTCCGGTTTTCTGTTCTTCTGTCTTCCGTCTTCTATCTTCTGTCTTCGACTCCTCTGCCTCCGCCGTCTTCTTCTCCCCGCGCCTGCCCTCCTGCTCCTGCCTCATCCCTCTCCCTCACTCGCCTCCCCCTCTCTATCACCCCTACCTACCCCGCTCGCTATCTACCTCCCTCACTCCTCCTATCTACCTATCTCTCTATCTCTCTATCTCACTATCTAACTCCCTCACTCTCCACCTCCTCCTATCTCCCTATCTATCTATTTCTCTATCTATCTTTCTCTATCTATCTATTTCTCTATCTATCTACTTTCTCTATCTATTTCTCTATCTCTCCCCTCCTTCCTGCCACCCCCTCTATTACCTATCTTCCTATCCTCTCACTCTACCTCTCACCCTCACCCACCTCTACAACCCCCCCTCCCCTATCTTCACAACCCTACTCCTATCTCTCTCCCTAATCTCCTAAACCTCCTAACACTCACCCCCCTACACCCTTAAACCCCCCTCCCCCTGCTCTTCTCACTCTACCTGTCCCCCCCCTCCCTCGCGCTTTCCCGCCGCAACTTCCTGCACGCCCCGCCCCCCAGCTCCCATTCGACCCCAGCTGACCCCTCCCCCCCTCCTACCTCATATGGCGGCTGCTGCGCGACAGTGGTAGCGACCCTTGACCCAAGGGTAGGTCGCTCCCCCTGCCGCTGCAGCTCCTCCAGCTCCTCCAGGTTCCTGAGTTCCTGAGACCCACCTCACAGTAAGTACCCCCCACCTCCCTGCCCCTCGCCCTGCCCCACGCTACTCACCCTCTGTCCTGCTCCTGCTTCTTTTCTTCTTTTCTTCTTCTCTGTTCTTCCTCCTCGCTCCTCCTCTGTAATCTTCTTCTGTACTCTTCTTTTCCCCGTCTGCTCTCTTCTTCTGGGTGCTTCTCTGCCTCTCCTGTTCGCCTCTCTTCTTCTTCATCTTCTTCTGTGGTCTTCTGCCTGTCTTCTGCCTTCTGTTCTTCGTATCTTCATCTGTGATCTTCTCTTCTTCTGTTCTTCTGTTCTTCTGTTCTTCCGGTCTTCTGTTCTCCTGTTCTTCTGTTCTTCCGGTCTTCTGTTCTCCTGTTCTTCTGTTCTTCCGGTCTTCTGTTCTCCTGTTCTTCTGTTCTTCCGGTCTTCTGTTCTTCTGTTCTTCCGGTCTTCTGTTCTTCTGTCTTCTGTCTTCTATCCTCTGTCTTCAGCTCCTCTGCCTCCTCCGTCTTCTTCTCCCCGCGCCTGCCCTCCTGCTCCTACCTCATTCCCCTCCCTCACTCGCCTCCCCCTCTTTATCACCCCTACCTACCCCGCTCGCTATCTACCTCCCTCACTCCTCCTATCTACCTATCTCTCTATCTCTCTATCTCACTATCTAACTCCCTCACTCTCCACCTCCTCCTATCTCCCTATCTATCTATTTCTCTATCTATCTATTTCTCTATCTATCTATTTCTCTATCTATCTACTTTCTCTATCTATTTCTCTATCTCTCCCCCCTTCCCGCCACCCCCTCTATTACCTATCTTCCTATCCTCTCACTCTACCTCTCACCCTCACCCACCTCTACAACCCCCCTCACCTATCTTCACAACCCTACTCCTATCTCTCTCCCTAATCTCCTAAACCTCCTAACACTCACCCCCCTCCACCCTTAAACCCCCATCCCCCAGCTCTTTTCACTCTACCTGTCCCCCCCCTCCCTCGCACTTTCCCGCCGCGACCTCCTGCACGCCTCCGCCCCCAGCTCCCATTCGACCCCAGCTGACCCCTCCCCCCTCTCCTACCTCATATGGCGGCCGCTGTGCGACCGCGCCGCTGGCGCGCCGGATGCGCACCAGAGGCAAGCCCGTCTGCGCCCGTCCGCACCTGGCCCGCGCCCAGCGCCACGACCCCTGGTCCCCAGCTCTCCCAAGCCCCGCTGATCTGCTACGACCCCACCACCCTCCACGCCCTCAACCCCGGGCGCTCCAACACCTGCTTCCAAGCTCACCCCAAACGCACCCATG
This sequence comes from Pleurodeles waltl, assembly GCF_031143425.1. NCBI lineage: Eukaryota > Metazoa > Chordata > Amphibia > Caudata > Salamandridae > Pleurodeles > Pleurodeles waltl. The sequence continues at coordinate 839,430,511 of NC_090439.1, read as the reverse complement.
GACCCTTCGCCTGCAACTCCTGCAAACGCATCTTCCACCACGCAACTACCATGACCAGAAGCCCACGCGCCATCAACCACCTCAAGTGCATCCTGGTCAACGCTCGTTCCGTCCACAAGCACGCCCTTGAACTCTGGGACCTCCTGGACTCCACAGCACCGGACGTCGCCTTCATCACGGAGACCTGGATGAACGCCTCCTCTGCTCCAGACATCGCCACCGCCATCCCCGAAGGCTACAAGATCTCCAGAAAAGACCGCACCAACCAAGTAGGAGGAGGTATCAGCGTCACCACCTCCACCGAAGACACCCCTTTCGCCACTGAACACCTGCATTTTCAGATTTGCACCGACCCCAGGACCACCCTCAGAGGATCCCTTGTCTACCGTCCTCCCGGACCGCGCGCCCTTTTCAGCGACGCCATCGCCGACTTCATCTCCCCGCACGCCCTCGCCGGACTACATCCTCCTAGGCGACCTCAAACTTCCATCTGGAACAAAACAACAACCCCAACACCACCACCCTGCTCGACAACCTCGCCAACCTCGGCCTCAAGCAACTGGTGAACACCGCCACCCACATCGCCAGACACACGCTTGACCCCATCTTCTCCGCCAGCAAACACGTCTTCTTCAGCCACACCTTCGCTCTACACTGGACCGACCATAGCTGTGTACATTTCACATTCCGACGCGAGACCCGCCACCTCCGCACTCAACCCATCCCTCGTCGACAGTGGAACAAAATCCCCGAAGAGCAACTCTTCTCCGCACTCGCCGCCAACCAACCCACCCTCACCACCGACCCCAACGACGCAGCCCTCAGCCTCACGAACTGGATCTCCAACTGAGCAGACAACCTTGCTCCCCTCAAACGCACGCATCGACAGGCCAACACCATAAAAACCTCTCTGGTTCTCTGACACCCTCAAAAAATCGAAGAAAACTTGTCGCGCACTCGAGAAGGCCTGGCGCAAGGACCACACCGCTGACAATATGACCGCCCTCAAGAACGCTACCCGCGAACACCACCACCTGATCCGCGCTGCCAAAAGGAACTTTTTTACCGACAGACTGGACAAAATCAGCCACAACAGCAGAGAACTTTTTAGCATCGTCAAGGAGTTCTCCAACCCCAACGCCAACGCCGTCATGCCCTCACAAGATCTGTGCAACTCCCTCGCCATCTTCTTCCATCGCAAGATCAGCGACCTCCATGACAGCTTCGGACACCAGACCCAACCAAGCATCACCGAACCCACACCTCCGACCATCACCCTCAACGACTGGACCCACATCAACACCGAAGAAACCAAAACCACCATGAACTCGATCCACTCCGGCGCTCCATCGGACCCCTGCCCTCACTTCATCTTCAATAAAGCCGACGACATCATCGCCCGCACCTCCAGGCCATCATCAACTCCTCTTTTTCTTCTGCTACCTTCCCCGAATGCTGGAAACACGCCGAAGTCAACGCATTACTAAAGAAACCTACGGCTGACCTGAGCGACCTGAAAAACTTCCGCCCCATCTCGCTCCTCCCCTTCCCCGCCAAGGTAATAGAGAAGGCCGTCAACAAACAGCTGACCACCTTCCTGGAAGACAACAACCTGCTCGACCCTTCACAAACCGGATTCCGAACCAACCACAGCACTGAAACCGCCCTCATCTCAGTCACAGATGACATCAGAACCCTGATGGACAACGGTGAAACAGTCGCCCTCATCCTCCTCGACCTCTCGGCTGCCTTCGACACCGTCTGTCACCGCACCCTAATCACCCGCCTCCGCTCCACCGGGATCCAAGGCCAGGCCCTGGACTGGATCGCCTCCTTCCTCTCAATCCGATCCCAAAGAGTCTACCTCCCTCCGTTTCGCTCAGACCCCACCGAGATCATCTGCGGCGTACCTCAAGGCTCATCACTCAGCCCGACACTCTTCAATGTCTACATGAGCCCCCTCGCCGACATCGTACGCAAGCACGACATCATCATCACCTCCTACGCCGACGACACCCAACTTATACTCTCCCTCACCAAGGACCCTGCCAGCGCCAAGACCAACCTACAAGAGGGCATGAAGGACGTCGCAGATTGGATGAGGCTCAGCCGCCTAAAGCTGAACTCTGACAAAACGGAAGTCCTCATCCTCGGCAACACCCCGTCCGCTTGGGACGACTCCTGGTGGCCCACGGCCCTCGGCACCGCACCGACCCCCGCAAACCACGCCCGCAACCTCGGCTTCATCTTGGACCCTCTTCTCACCATGACCAAGCAAGTCAACGCCGTGTCCTCCGCCTACTTCCTCTCCCTCCGCATGCTCCGCAAGATCTTCCGCTGGATCCCCGCCGACACTAGAAAAACCGTGACCCACGCCCTCGTCACGAGCCGCCTGGACTACGGCAACACCCTCTATGCTGGGACCACCGCCAAGCTCCAAAAACGCCTGCAACGTATTCAAAACGCCTCGGCCCGTCTCATCCTCGAGGTACCCCGCAACAGCCACATCTCCGCACACCGTTGACACCTGCATTGGCTCCCAGTCAGCAAAAGGATCACCTTCCGACTTCTCACCCACGCACACAAAGCCCTCCACAACAAGGGACCGGATTACCTCAACTGTCGCCTCAGCTTCTACGCCCCACCCGTCTCCTCCGTTCCTCGGGCCTCGCGCTCGCTGCCGTCCCTCGCATCCGCCGCTCGACGGCGGGTGGGAGGTCCTTCTCCTTCCTAGCAGCCAAGACCTGGAACTCCCTCCCCACCAGCCTCAGGACCACCCAGGACCACTCCGCATTCCGGAGACTCCTAAAAACCTGGCTCTTCGAGCAGCAGTAACCCCCCACCCCTTTTTTTTTCCCCCTAGCGCCTTGAGACCCGCACAGGTGAGTAGCGCGCTTTATAAATATTAATGATTTGATTTGATTTGCTAGGTGACTTATAAGTTACTTAAGTGCAGTGGTAAATGGCTGTGAAATAACGTGGACGTTATTTCACTCAGGCTGCACTGGCAGGCCTGTGTAAGAATTGTCAGAGCTCCCTATGGGTGGCAAAAGAAATGCTGCAGCCCATAGGGATCTCCTTGAACCCCAATACCCTGGGTATCTCATTACCATATACTAGGGAATTATATGGGTGTACCAGTATGCCAATGTGAATTGGTAAATTTAGTCACTAGCCCGTTAGTGACAAATTTGGAAAGCAGAGAGAGCATAACCACTGAAGTTCTCGTTAGAAGAGCCTCAGTGAGACAGTTAGGCATCACACAGGGAACACATACATATAGGCCACAAACTTATGAGCACTGGGGTCCTGGCTAGTAGGGTCCCAGTGACACATAACAAACATACTGACAACATAGGGTTTTCACTATGAGCACTGGGCCCTGGCTAGCAGGATCCCATTGAGACAGTGAAAACACCCTGAAATATACTCGCAAACAGGCCAAAAGTGGGGGTAAGAAGGCTAGAAAGAGGCTACTTTCTCACAGGGACATCAGCTGTTTTACTATAAAAACAGTTCCCTGTCCCATACACGTTAGAGGGAGAATCCAGCCAGATGACCACGACTGTATGCTGATTGATGAACACTTCGCTACAGCTGCTTATGCAGACTTCAGGTCTTTGCTCAGGTATCGGGGATGATGTCTTCCCAGGAGAATCTGAAAAGCAGAATTAGAGCTTAGCATGCTGTGCTCTAATATAGCCTATGTAGGAATTAGTCTATTGACTCTAGTGACAACATGATAGCGTTATTTCTATGCTTCACTTCCTTGTCACAATTTTAATCCTGTCATGCTTTATCGTCCTGGTTATTGCAGTACATGCTTTAGTATCTAACAAATGGGGTAATATTATACTTCTTTTTCTAGCACAGAGTTAGGTAAACCACAACGTTCGCTGTGCTAGTTAGCACTGGCAGGTCACAAAATGTTTTGTTTTGCCCACGTACAACGACCTATAAGCAAAATCTGTCACACTTAAGAGTACAATTCATACATATATGTCGACGTGCAACTCTTTTTAGGTTCAAAGCACCAAAATAATCCTATATGCAAAGTACGATATTAATAGTGCTTAATAGTACAAGAACGTCAAAATGAAATATAGTTAGTTTTGAATACCGTATACAAGATATAGTGTAAAGCAGCGGCATGCACATTAGATAGCCAGGAAGATGAGCTTGTATTAAATCAGATGGCAATTCATTTTCATAAACTGTTCATAATTTATTTTCGGTGATGGCGCTGTAGAGGAATAATAAGACCTAAACAGCACTCCCAATAAGCCTGATCTGCACTGTAATGTAAGAAAGATCCAAACAGCTTTGCAAGAACAACTAAATGTGTAGTGCATCTGTTCTTAGGAAATAGTATGCTAGGACATCTGCCATATAGGCTATATCCCATGGGTGGCAGTGGGTGAGGTGGCTTTTATTTCACAGGTGTAGTAAACCAATTTTTCAGGTATGGTATGTCAGGGAGTGCTAAGAGATTTCCCAGGGGAAGTGAAAGTGAAATTAAAATTATAGTAACTCAGCTGGAAAAATTAAGTTATGAGAGGCTTACAGAGCTCATCTTTGCAAGGGGGCCATAACTCACAGTTAGTTATTATTCAAATACACGTCGCATTTCTTTTAAATAAGCCAAAGTAATTTTTCTAAATTATATTTAAAATCAGTGGCTAAAGTCATGCTTTGGAAGAAAAAAATGATAGTTTTGAGATTTGAATTTAACGTGCACATGCACATAAATCGAGAGGTAATTTCTCCCTCACATAAATATTCTGCATCTTTTTTCACTGTATACTGTAGGAGTGAAAATGATTGATTGCGCTTTTTTGTGCTGAAGACACTGACAAGGAAATAAACCGAGTCCATAATGTACTAGATTATTTCACAGGACACTTTTCGCGCAAAACATACAAAGGACCCGTTTCAGGGATTATACTATGTCTCCAAAGAGGCACAGTAGCTGGAACATTCCGTGCCTTCCTAATCCAAAAATGTAGTAACCATGCCCTTTTATCCCCCTATTTGAGGTCTGAACATACACAATCAAGATGCAGAAGAATCACACATGTGGGTGGAAAGCGTCAACGTTATCGTGACTCTTCATTGAACCCACTTTGGTAATGACTAAAGTGAATGACTTCACGTTGAGGGTGGTTGAGCAGGACACTTGCATTCCCCCCCAGCCCATCCGAGCACACATTGTCTGTGACTGCCTGGACTGCCCAAACTTAAAAAGTGCAAAACGCACTACTCATTCTTGGAACAGGCCTGCTGTGAGCAGAGTTCCTGTTGTTGATAGAGGATGAGACATTTTTTTATGGATGAAGAGAACGTCTGTAAGACTTGTTTAACGAATGTAAGAAAGAAAAGTGGAGATACGCTGCATTGAAGAACAAGAAAATGTTTGTATTCTCCATCGTTAAACTATTGTTGTGCACTATTTCCTTATTGATGTGATCACACGATTCCATGGCTTTAAATAAATGCAATTATCCGAATATCAGAAAGGGGTGCAGTTGAATTTTTGAAAGTGCACCTATTGCTGTGTACGGTTTTGAGAAGAGGCCGTTTCATCTTGTACACTGCTATTCGGAACTCCTGAGAGAAAACAAGCATCGGCAAAGCCAGTACAAATGGGGTTAATTTGCTAACTCATGCAAACACAGACATGCACAAATAAGCATTTGTTCAAGTGTTTGTGCGCAAGTTTTAGCACATTGAAGCCTGAAACTGTGCAACATGATATAGAAAGAAGCAAAGGACTATATTGAACAGTCCCTTGCCGGTAGACCTTCAATTCCCATAGAAATAAAAAAATAACGGTAACAAAAGCAAGGGAGTCTCCCCTGCCATACATTTAAAAAAGGAAAAGAATCCTACCCCTGCAGTAGTGATGAGAAGCTGCCGGGAGCTTCAACATTCAACAGCATTTCTTTGGGGCATTTTTCGGTCGCCGCCTCAGACGTGGCCGCCATTTTTCCTCCAGAGTCGGTGGCACGTTTCAGGTCCGCCATCTTTGGAGAGTCAGCGGTCTAGTTGTTCATACTAAAAACTTATAAAATGCCTGATGCTGCGATCATGCAACGGACGCGCGCAGCGGGCACGCCTAAGGCAAACCCATCTGCGCCCGTCTGGGCCCAGGGGCCAGCCCCCTTGGTCCGTCCAGGAGTACGGGCTGTACCTATACTTCAGAGGCTCTTAGGAACTTTAGACTATGTTTGCCTGACACCTGCCAGGTGTGCCCCGACTTGAGGGACAATACGTGGTCTTGCCCCTCTTGTAAATGGGCCCCTCAGTACATGGGATCCACGGTTCTCACTGATATTAACTCTCATATGACTTTTTTGCTTGTAAACTGCCGCTCATTACCAGCACATAAGTTGCACATTAATCTTTTGCTGAGTGATATTGTTCCTGCTGCCCTGTTCCTTACTGAGAGGTGGCTACATGAAGGGTCTGGACCAGATATAGCTCTGGCCCAACCCCCAGGGTACCTGATAGCAAGGACCGACAGAACCACCTCAAGAGATGGAGGAATTGCGATCATATACAAGCATGAATTTAAGCTTAGCTCTTGCCCCCTACAGTTAACGGGCTGCGAAAGTATGTTCTTTTCTCTGATTCTGAACCTCACTTTTACTCTCACAGGAGTGCTGCTCTATCGTACTCCGGGTTCTTCCGATATTTTTTAAAACACCTTCCCTGACCAACTAGCCGATGTAATATGTAATAAACCTAATCATAACGATTTTAGGTAACTTCAATATTCAAATAGATAATTCGGACTTGATAGCGACTAGACGCCTTTTGGCAGACATGGAAGCTCTCAGTCTAAGCCAACTAGTTAAAGGCCCGACCCATGACAAGGGGCATACTATTGATCTAGTTTTCAGTAACTTGACAGTGCTTTGCTCCATGCCCGCTCTTCCTCTGACTTGGTCCGATCATCTACTAATCCTGCTAAAATTAGGTATCTCCTTTGGAAAAGGCCCCGCCCAGCCCACAGCTCGGCGAGTTAGGCGGTGGCACAGTCTTAATCCTGATGAATGGATTAAGCTCCTAGACAGCTGGAAATTGACTTATTTCAAAGCCAATCAGATAGAAACTGAACCTTTCAATGATTGGATCACCAACTGTCTTGACCCTCTTGTTCCCTACAAGACCATAACCGGGCACTCGCGGAAAGTTGAGGCCCAGTGGTTCACCCCTCATCTGTCAACACTTAAAAGGAAGTGTAGATGTCTGGAGAGAAAGTGGAGGAAATCTTTAAACCCGGCTGCAAGGGAAGAATATAGGCAATCTATCAGGCACTACCACGCAGATATAAGACTAGCACAAGGTTCATATTACTCCGGTAGAATTGAACAGGCCTCATGCTCCCCTAAAGAGGTTTTCCAGGTGCTTAAAGAAATTCTCCATTCCCCAATAGCGTCTGACCCAATTGAAGCCTCTGAAAAACATAGCAATAATCTAGCCAGGTTCTTTCAACAGAATATCAATGCCATCTATTTAAATTTCCCAAAGGACAAGGCCAAGCTACAATCCCCCAAAAAAGTACAGCCACTCTAGCACATTTTTCCCCCCTATCTCAGGAACAGGCTGCTTCCTTTCTCACCGCATTAAAGTCAGGTTCCCCTTTGGATCCAGCTCCTCCTCATCTATTAGCTCTTGGAGCTCCAGTTACTGTCCCTGTTCTGACTGAATTGTTGAACTCCTCCCTGCTGAGAGGCTGTGTTCCGGATCAATGGAAACATGCAATAGTTAAGCCCCTGTTAAAAAAAAAAAAAATCTAGAGGCCAAGGATCTTAAAAATTATAGGCCCATATCTCTACTTCCTTCATGTCTAAAATATTGGACAAATATAGTAACTCCCAAATATCCACTTTTCTGGAAGAGAATAATAATTTACATCCCACCCAGATGGGCTTTAGGCCTCTTAATAGTACAGAATCGGCATTGATAGCGATGACGGAGGAGGCCAGAAAGCACACGGATCAGGGCCATATGACAGCTGTCATACTTCTTGACCTGAGTGCTGCCTTTGATACAGTAGATCATCATCTTCTGATTCAAAGGATAAAGGCAACCGGAATCAAAGGTCCCGCACTCAACTGGCTCACCTCATTTCTTGAGGATAGATCATTTCAGGTCTTGGACGGTTCTCAACTCTCTGATCAGTATAAACTGAGCTGTGGGGTCCCACAGGGCTCATCGCTTAGTCCCACCCTATTCAATATATATATGGCCCCCTTGGCAGAACTAGTGGAGTCCTTTGGATTGTCATTGGTCTCCTATGCAGATGATTCTTAGCTGGTGGTCTCTTTCTCCAAGAGGGAAGGATCAGATGGATCTGTATTGCCTTCATGTTTACAGGCAATATCTAGTTGGATGACCAACAGTATGCTCCAACTTAATGGGGACAAAACAGAAATAATGATCCTCGGCCACCATTCTAATCCTGGCAATAATTATTTGACCACTTCCCCATAGGAGTTTCTGCCACCTCCTAAGAATTATATTAAAAGTTTGGGAATCTGGCTAGACCCCCATCTTACCCTGGAACATCATGCCAAGAAAATTTCTGCTGCCTGTTTTGGGTCATTAAGACTTTTGAGAATACTCCCCCCTTTGGCAAAAAGACTTACTGTACAAGCAATCATTCTGTCTCGACTCGACAATGGCAATAGTTTATTTCTTGGCTCTCCTAAATATGTGGTCAACAAATTGCAGGTGGCTCAGAATGCGGCAGCACGTCTTCTGCTTGACATTCCAAGGCACACTTCAGTTAAACGGGCTCTGTCCGCACTCCACTGGCTTCCGGTGAAACAGAGTGTGAATTTTAAGACCCTTTGTATCATTCATAAATCATTACATAATAGAGGACCGCATTTGTTAAAAACTTTGGTGACCCTTTACAAACCCGCCAGAGCCCTCAGATCTGCATCTACAGCCTTAGCTGTACTTCCCACAGTCAAGAAAGCTAGATGGGGCGGCGCTATGTTGGAATATCGGGGAGCCAAATTATGGAACCCCCTCCCCCTTAATATTCAACTAATTAGCCACAAACTGAATTTTCGAAAAGCAATCAAAAACTGCCTTTTTAAACTCTAGTTCCCATCTCTGGCTCCTGTTGTTGTCCTGTAGCGCTGCAAGGCCTCTGGGCAGTCTGGCACTTTACAAGTTCAAATAACGTAACATAACATAACATGGGAAAGAGGGACTGTGAGAGAAAGCAAAAAGAGGGAGGGAGCAGGTACAGGAATGAGGAGCCAAAGGACAGGGGAAGAGCAAAAGGTTGGTACTGGGCAATGAGAGGGAGGGACCAATGAGCTAAGGGAAGAAGCTAACATCAAGGGACTGTTGCAAAGGATTTATGCCAAAATGTTGAGTTTTTCATGTCCACTTAAAAATATAAAATCTATATTTTTATGTAATCAAGGTACATAGATGCCAAGTTATGAATAGTACATCTATAATTCTATTGTGGATTTGGTATATTGATGTGTTATTGTAGCAAGTTCACCTTTTCTGCATGATCATGCCTGATGTTTTCATCTTTTTTCTTGGCCCAATTGTTTGCTGCTATTAGTCCCCTTTGCCTTTCACACTGTTAAGCAGTACTACTGTGCTTGAACTCTTTACTTAAATTGGTACTGGTAAAATTGGTTTTACCCTGTTAATCCATTGAACTTTCTTGTAGAACCATTGCAGATGGTGCAAAAAATGAACCAATGACATAGAGGTTATACGACATATGCAGACTGTAGTGTGTAATTACATCACCCACATATAGGACAAAAAAATGTCAACCTGGAGCACCACAGCACTAGCTAGTCTGTGGTTCAAATGCACTGCAGTGATACATGCCAGGGAAAAGAGTGACTTTCCAATGTGGTAAAAGGCTATTTTATCAAAACTGTGTGAAATTTAAATGACGTCACTTTCATTTGTGTAATTGTGGGGAATTTTGCTTGTTATGTGAAATTGCCACAATCATGCCACATCACGTAATTATGCCAGATAAATCTGGAACCTCAGCCCCCACCTCCTCAGAATATTGATGGCCCTTCTGTGAGAAGAAAACCCCCTCAAGTATTCCTGACTCCTGCTGACAATCAAGTACTTGAACTGATCCCCAAAGATCAAGTGGTTGCCCTTCTGTTTATCTGCTTCAGGGAGCCAAGAGGACCCAGCTGACCACAGAGGACTGAAACCCTGCAGGAGTCCTGGCGGGAAAGAGTCCTTGTACCCAAAGGCCTTTCCTGGGGACTGAATGGCTACAAGACTGATCAAAAGAAACTTTCTCAGCAGTTGAAGTCTAAGCTGAAAGGTAAAATCTTTGACTGGGATGGCCTGTTCGGTGTATCCGGCCTCTGATCCAACTCGGGCAGCCTAAAATTGCACTTAGGTCGACCCAACCACGAACATTTGTCTTACAGTGATGCCTTACAATTGTTATATGTGCTTTTGTACTAAAACCTAAATAACAGTTCCCATTAAACACCTGTAAGGCTCTTGGTGTATGTTTGCACATAAATTGTTATTTCCCTAATTATATTTGGACATTTTATTGTGTTGTTTCAATGACTTTAAAATTGTTGGTACTGCTTGAACTTAATATGCTCTGGGAATTATTTGCTGCTTGTTAAATCTCTGCTAGGGATTCGGCAGAGATTCTCTCAGACAGGTGTTTTGACTAATCAGATGTGTCTAATAAAATGGTAGTGGTCACCCCCTCATAAATTAATATCCTAATTTCTGACAGTTGTCTTCATAGTTCTGTACTTGGTATTTTATAAAAGGAAAATCCTGATATTGTGGTACAAACCCACAAAAAGGCTTAAACAGTGAATGTGAGTGTGGCAACAAGGAGCTAGAACACTGGTGAAAGAGGGGAAGTAAGAAAGAGCAACAAGATTAGGGATGAGAGGAAATGGAAAGAGAAAGCTGCAAACAATGTGATGACAACAGAAGAAGTAGGTAGATGTAAAATAGTTCCTCATACTTTGCTTTATTAGAAGCTTAAGGACACACCCAAACAGCCAACCACATTAGAAAAATTCTCAACTGGCCAGAGGCAAGACATGATTGACTAGTCTCAAGATAATGGTGGAAAATTCCATTGGTTAAGGAGGGCAGATCTACATCCCTCTCATGCACATATGTAGTAGAACTGTTAGACAGCTGCCCTGTCAACTTGAGAATACAAAAGTAATGTCCTAGAGCAAGTACTTTAGCTGTATTTGCTCATGCTCTAATAATCATATCTAATTGGGATTGCAGTGAAAAAGTAAACCCAATATGAGTAAGGACAGAATTTGACAAAAAAAGAGCTGTATTGGATATGGTGGTGTGAATGACCATTGGGTATGTAACATTAACCTTTCTCAAGGGTCGCAAATGTCCTTATCATGATCCCCTCATTGGACAAATCATGGATACAACTAATTTACAAGTTTAAGGCATGATATATATGAAGTTTGTTCTACAATTTAAACAAATGCTAAGGGTAATTTTTCTCTCTTTTTTGCACTGCAAATCTCTGCTTGCATTTTTTTTAACAAAAGGGCACACACAATTCCCATATTTAAATAACTCAAGGTACAGCTCTAACGAATTGTCCTTGCCCTAGTGACATCATGAAATATTCACAACATCAAATATATTAAGCACTATTGCTGACATTTTTTTAAAGTGCATATTAAATATCCTATGTCCGTTCACTTCAGATATATTTGTCCTGATTCACAATGATAAACTTACACTTTTGTATAAGTTTATATTTGTTTTGAATCCGCAACGTCTGATTTAATAGTGAGTTTATGACAGCAGAGAACCCAAAGTCCAAAAAGAGAAATATGCACACAAAAAGATATAAATATCATATTTGTTTTTGTGAGGAGTTCTCCACCCTGACTGCAGAGTCTCTGCAGTTATAATTGGAGATTGAGAAGTCTAAAACAAAAGTAAAGTTACACAAGTGTAAGTTTACCTTTGTGAATCGGGCACATTGACTGTACATTTGTGGTCACCCAAAGCATCAAGAAAGACAGAAAGGGCGTGGTAACTAGGAACAACTACCTAGAGTGAGGGAGTGTTTTTGAATCTTCAAATTAAAGTCACAAATTAATTGCTTTAGTCTAGATGATGGACTGCATACGTTTCTACGAGTATAAAGTTGTTGCATATAATTTAACTCATTTGCTTTACATATCTATTCAGTAGTTAGTCTACATTTTGGCATCATATGGTAAGACACCTGATCTTTGCATGTTTACTTTCAGGGCTTAACTTTATGATAGGTTAGTAAACAAACAGTCACTATGTGTAAATTTGTAATCTTTAATCAATCATGTTGCCTCAAATTATTTGTTTTGGTAATTATCTTTTAACTGCCCTCAGGGCAGTCAATGACAATTGAATTTCTGGAAATAAAACTGTAATAATTCCTTGACTTGTAACAGTTTGAATTAGGTCCACAACAATATACAGTATGTTATTGTTTTTATAGCTGCTCAGCGATGATGCCTCACACACCAAGAAAACCTCTTCTTTCTTGTTTAATCCATGGGTTTTAATCTTTGTTCATGACAGTATATATATATTTATATATATATATACACAAATATTCATATTATATATATATATATATATATATATATATATATATATATATATATATATATATATATGTATATTTTATTTTTTTATTTCTGTAATTGGATTTCTGTAATTGGATTTTCTGAATTTTTTATTAACCTCGAGGAGTCAATGATATGTGAATGTATATATGAATGTAAATGGAAAACAAAAACTTTTTGGACTGGCATAGTTTGTCAGACCCATCAATTGCCACATTTCACAATAGAAATGCTTTTTACAGCTTCTTAGGCACTGGTTTGGATGCAGCTTTTTACACTTAAACACGTCTCTTGGATATTTAACCCTCTGGATTAAAATGTTATGACAGTTATGTTATTAAATATCATTTTTATTCCTACAACTGATATTCTTATGCTTTCTGTAGACAATTTGTACCCTGTACCATGGGTATATTCTCAAAATAAATTTTTACCTATTACAACTTTGCACTCTATTGTTCTAGAATTTTCAATTGGATCATATTCCAAGACTGATCACTAATACAAGATAGCAAAAATACCAGCCATGGAACAAAATACTGAGCCATTAGGTGGCACTTCAAATACAGCCTCCACTCTTCATATCCTCTTAAAATGGCTTGTAAAGCCTACTTCCAACATATGTCTTGCCTTTTTAACATTAGACTGCAAAAGCCCTACCCAGAAAGCTTTGGCTTAGAATGCTGAACAAGCAACTAGTACATCACGGATGGCGCCTACAATTGATAGAACCTTACTATTATGGTGCGTACACATATGCAAATTAGAACACCTACACGACTGGAGTTCTCATGCTCTCACCATTTTACAAAAATAAGCTTTTTTACTCCATACCTTTAGTCTCTAATCGGAGCTATCTGAAACAGAAACTATTTGCAATTTCCTTTTTTTTTTACTTTCTGTGCTTAGCTCAGATGCATCTTATTTATTAATTTCTTATGTTTAACTTCTTAAACATTGATCAGAAGTTGGTATTTTTTGTTCATCCATTGTGCTATCTGAAACAACAAACTATTCGTAATTTCTTTTTTTTTTTTTTTTTTGTTGAAACAATGTCCAAACAGGCTTCATTATATTATTCCTTTTAGAAACGTGACTTGTGTTAAATCAAGAGCAAGGAAAGATGCTGCCATTTTGTGGTTAGTTTGACACACTCACATAGTAAGTCATGGTAATTGTCATGTCTTAGTTGGATGAGTGCCCCCAAGTAACCTGTCAGTCAGTCAGTTGCTGCCCTTGTTCAAGAGAGATATCAGTATTTTCTGTTTCAATAACTTATCTGACAGTTGTTAAAACTCCTATGCAATGTCCTCAAAACACGGGATTGCTAGAGTCTGATCTAAGCAGTAAATCACCATATCTTCAGCATAATCTGTTACTTTAACATATGTCACCTTTTTCATGACTGATGCAATGTCTGCCGAGAGTCACAAGGCATGCGCTTATTTAGTAACGGTTTCATGTATAAAGTGTATATAAAAAACAAGGGTCTACAGCCAATGTAAATTGAGTCCACCTGAACTCATGATGGCACTTGAAGATTGACACAGAACTTGTACCTATTTATAAACTCTAGTTACATTCCCATTTTCTTCAAACTCTTAAACCGACACCCCATGAAATATAGGTATTTTCTGCTTTTCAAAGCTCTGTAGCCATTAGTTCTTGAAGCTCATCTGCTCAATCTAACAAGTATGTTGCCAGACTGATTTAGAGTGTTGTTTCTTTCCCTTTCAGAAGCCCATGCTTCCACAATGTTTAAGAAAAATACTAATCCTGCTATTGTGCCATGAGGAAAAAAGATTGTTTTTGAAGTCAAGACATAAAAATCCTGACAAGGCTGCATAATATTATTCTGACATCTGGTCAGGCTTGCAGCATTATCTTTGGATGTTAAATTCCTGGTCTTTCAATTTTCATCAATTGAAAATTATCTCTTTAAATAAGCCCTTAACTGCTAAATTCAAACTGGAAGACTCATGCTAGCCCAAAAAAACTGCTATGTTTTTTTCTCCCTCGTATAACTCTGCACAGAATTCTGAATAGTGCAGGAAAGTATTCTATTATTGCATTTGCATAGAGCTTAATATTCCTATGTGGAGTGCTGATTTATTTATTCACATAGGTTGCATGCTATACCATGTGGGTGTGTGGTTAAAAGCAGGGTGTCTTTGCTTTGAGTCTATGTGGGAAGTGCTTACATGTTGTGCCTTATGATCAATGAGGTACAGTTATCCTGTTATGGGACGCATCAGTTGGCAGTGTGATGGGTGAGGAGGTATGAGATAGATGCTAATTTTTCATAATTTGTGGAATGCTAGCAGCTTCAGTTAGCTCAGCAGGGACCTTTATTGCATTTGTAATTTTTCATTTATGTTCTCAGTCTGATCTTCTATGTTGGCTGTGGCAGAAGAACATCCAGTCTGAGATCCTATAGAACTACGGAAGGTAATATGTGTGGAGAAAGAATGAGGAGGAAGCCAAAACATTCCTGGATAGACTGCATTACAGATCTTCTTTATATGATTTCCATTATGAAACATCAAATAAGATTTGCCAAGATGTACTTTGTTATACTCATCGTTTTTGTCATTATGTGATGTTGGCACTCCTACTATGTGACTGTTTGGAACCTTCAGGGAGGCTTTGTCAGGGTGACCAGTAATGCATGGCATATCTCTCTAGTCTTCACAGGTCTACCTGGTTAGCATTGCATGATTAGTTAGTTGAGGATGTGCAGGGAAATGAGTTAACTTCACTGGACTGATTGTGTAATTATTTACATACAGACCCTTTAAGCAGTCACTGAGAATCAATGCTGGCAGTTTAAGAGTGAAGCGGTAGCCACCTTCTTTATGGCACCACGAGTAACTTCGCCAATATGATTGCCATGCCTCCAGCTTTTTCTGGTGTGGGTATTTACAGTTAATATGCTCTTCATCCTCCCATTGTCCTGAGGAAGCCCAGGCTTTACAGGGGCCAAAACATGTCAACAATGTTTCTGGAGGAGTTGTTTTGAAGTGTGAATTAATTTAACAGTGGATTGGGATTTATATTGAAGAACTCGAGGTCATGAATGTCCTCAGTACATGATCCCTTGTTGAACCACCTCCTTCGTAGGCTTTTTTTCTAAATAGAGACTCACAGCCATTATATAAAAAAAACAGTTTGGAAGCTTGAAGACTGTTACACTTTATATGACCACAAACCTGTTTTTCCTAATTTTCTATGTTGTATGTCTTAATATATGTGATGTGAGATGTGTATGATGACTTGAAATTTAATGTAATGATCTCCTAAGTTTGAGGTGGAAGAGACTCTGCTATTCAAATGGATTATAAAATGTCCATGGTTTCTGGCTTCCAACAGATGCTTTACATAACTTGACAAGTGTCTAATTATTTAAAAAATCTTTAGAAAATGAGGCACTTCCCTCAGTTTAAAACAAATGATTAGGAACTGCCAATGGCTATGAGGGGACTGGTTCTACTCTACAACCATCCACAGTCCCTTGCTCTGGGCCCCCACCCAGGAAATTAAATTTCACCTGGAACACCTGGCCTAACAGACCTGCATGAACATTCCCAATCTGCAGAAAGTTTCCCAAAGCATGTTTCGAACATGTGCTTCTTGTGTGAATCCAGCACATTGGAGCTGGACTATCCAACTTGCTTGCATCTACCCTTGCTGATCTGTGCCAGCTACCCTCTCCAGCACTTCCCAGTGTTCATGGGAGCTTCCAGACATATGACAACTGGCAGATTTGAGGCTGCATGACTCAGGCAAAGCTTTGGGAAGATGTTGCCTATCAGCATATACATTAATATAATGAAAATCAAAATGTTTTGGAATCGGACTAGAGTCACCTTCTCCTGCTTGAGGGGACTGAATCTGTGGTTAACACTATGTTTGATGAGCTAATGATGTTGGTGGATGGAGCCACTGTATTTCTTACCTTTGATGAAACCATCCTTTGTTTTAAGGGCTTGTATAAACTATGCTATTTCAAAATCCTCTCCTCTTTAAGATCTTCCTTTTATCTAAAGAGGATATAGATTGTTTCTCTGGTTGCTTTGACACCATTGATGAGTGAATGAGCTATAATAGCTTGGAGTTCATTTCCACAAAAATGCAGATGATGGAGGTGAGTTGTTTGAGTCTTTCTGACTTATGGATATCTGGCCAAAGGAGGTTGGCCTTCCCAGGCTGTTTCTTTACCTGTATGCAACCACCATGAAAGATATGGAGGTCATAAACAGGAAAAAAGTGATGTCCCTCCATTCTAAGGAAAACGTTCTAGGAGTGGGTTGGACATTGTTTTTCCTGCTCATGACTGCCATAGCTGTCGTTGTGGTCACAAAGGGTAAATACAGAACATGACAGCATGGTAGGAATATTGCTTTTTGTTTCTGGAAAGTAATTCCCACTTTGGGACAAGTATGAAATGATGATGAACCAATCTTTGACATTTTCTTTGAATATGTTCTTGCCTTGCCAACTAAAGCATTTTAGGCAAAACACACACACACACCCCTACCTACCGGGGAACATGCCAGGCAGGCCTCTGGGCCTCCACCTTCCCAGCCGTATGAATACCTGCCAGCAAAATAAAACTGTTAACCTTAGTGTGTCTGCAGAGTTCTCTTCCCCTAGAACACAAGTTAAGAATTTGGCAGGCAGTGAAAAGAGGATTGTCGTGTGCGATCCACTGAAACATATTATGATCTTTGGTAGAATCCAATTTTCACCTATTTCTATAAAATGCCCAGAAATGATATTCATGAACTAGTGGTATGACCCCTAAATATCAAAGATGAAGGGTCAGATATAGAGTTAGGTTGGTGGATTTCTCCATCAAAGACCTATATCCCATACGTGCTTTTTGAAGTGCATTAGATCCTATGGCACTTGTAACACAGCAGATTACATAAAGTACCTACTGCCGTACGTGATTAGGATATTGCAAATCACTGAGGAGATCCATAACCATATAGAGGAAGGAAGGCGGAGTTCCTTTACAAGGTTATGGAACCCCAAGTTGACTTGCAATATTTTTATCATGTATACCATGATATGATATGGTTATATAGTATATGATCATACCATCACCTTTCCCATAAGCCATTTAAAACCTGGCACATAGCTCTTTCATATAAAAGACAGAACATGTGTGCAAGCATGAAAAATAAAAATAAAAACTTTAGTGCAAAATTAAACACATCGAAAACCTGTTAATTATTTAATGCAAACATTGTAAAAACATGCAGAAAGATTCTAGCTTGTCTCTAACAATCTAAGGAGTGCAAAAATATACGTGTTCTCTCTGCTTGTCATTGCAAGCTAAAAAATAGTGCAGTAGAAAGAAAATCAAAGTTCAATTTTACTTGCTTTAAACAGCTGCTTCAATTATGCTGTGTGATCTGACCTGCCTTTCACCTCAGCTGCTGGCCCTGGCAGCAGGCATTATGATGTCAGAACTAGACTGTAATAACTTATAATGCAGAGTTCCAGCCAAATTCCACCAACCGCCAAGCAGCGGAGTTTTTTTTTTTTGCATGAAGGTAGATAACAGTAAGTTGGGAAGCGCAAACAAGATTTGTCATCACCTAGGGCAATTTCAAATCGCTAGGAGGGCACCTGTTTAGGTTTCTTCAATGTAGGTGGTTGCGACCATTGGTGGTCAGAAAGCTTCCACTTGAGTAGAAAATCCACTTGAGCAGCAGAAAAATCAGCTTGAGAAACTGCACACTGCATGGTGCGGTTTCCATTGATTTGTAGGGTAGAACAAACTTCCTGCACTAAATCACAGCACGAGCAACATGACATGCCTATTTCTGCCTGTTAGTGGAATTCTGTGGAAGCTCTGCGAGTTCCACCGAGGCCATCTTTTCTTCATAACTGATGACTGGGTGCATCACATGTCACAAAATATAAAGAAAATCAAGACTGCCATTTATGTAGAGATTACAGAATCCCATGTATTATAAGTACATTATATCCTGTGGCACTTAATATCACGGAAGGGATATCTGTCATGTTTGTGATGGAGTAACGTGTCCGCTGAATTCTAAATCAGGCCCAAAATCTGTTATTTATAAAATGTATAACATTAATAAAAAAAATATAATGAATTTAAAATTTGAACACATCTTAAAAGTTATGAAATTCATAAATCATATGCCAGACCTGTAATAAGCAGAGACATTGATCAAAGTTTACTAAATCTCTGAAATTCAAACTGTGTGGTTTCACATAATTGTCACAACTTGAATGCTTCTTACCACTAAAATCAGCCAGTCTCTGGTCTCCACTTGGTTTCTTGCTTGTTCTGGATTGACCAAGGTAGGGGGGATCCTTTCCAGTAGCCACCGTTCTGCTGGTAATGAAACACCAAACAGGCCATAACTTCCAGAAGGAGTCCCCGAGGAAAAAAAAAACAACGTGGGAAAAACGTCAGAATCAGGACTCCTGGAAAAAGAAGAACAAAAGCACAAAAAATAACTGGAACAAACTGCAGGCGGAAAAAGAACAGGAGGAATCCAAAATCACAGGATACAGGAGCGATGAGCACAACCACGAAGGAAGTGTTTGGAATGCAAGGAACAGAAAACCAACTTGTGCTTATATACTGAAAAACAGTGACATATAGGAAATATTGAAGACACCATCTAGGATTGGGAAAGATCACATTCAGGTGAATGGAAAAATAGCCATAGTATAGAAAGGTAAAGAATAAGGCATGCAGGGAAAGGAACACAGACTCTTGGGAAGAAGAAACTTGGCTAAGGCAAGTAAAAAAAAAGGACAAAAAAGAAGAAAAGAGGAAAACAGCAAGAACAGGTAAGCAACTAAACAGGGCAAGAGCAAGGGCAGAGTAAACAGTGCCCAATGGGAAAGTTTTGCCAAAATGTGGACCGCGGCCGAAACAGCAGTCCGAAACGCTGACCGCCGATCTGACCGTGGCCTGTAAGTGAGAACATATTCCTTTCCGGGGTGGAATTCTTAAGAGAAATACATCTTCATTGGCTTATTTCCGTTCCTTCACTACATCCTACAGCACATTTAAGTACAGATAGCTTCTTTATCAGATTAAATTCTAGTATGTGAATGAAAAGGAGCACAGGAAATGTGAAGGGAGAAAGGTCGACTCAAATTCTAAAAGTGTGTGCACATAGAAAATGGCACACAGGAAGCATTTTTAAATGCTTAATAGTAAAAAAGTACTGGTGTGAAAACTTTTTGTTAATCACAAACTCTCTTAAGTCCAAAAGGACATTCACCTACTGTTCATTGAGGCGTCATCATATATGTCCATACCATTGTCTTAAATTTGTACTCCCAATTTTGCTTTCCTTTGCTAGCTAACTGTATTATACCTATCACAACTCCATTCACCCTTTCCACCACAGTGTTTCCTCTGGGTTGATATAATGCTGTAAATATCTGTTCAATACCAGTTAATCTAATTAAAGATTTCATTTCCTCTGACTTAATTTGCACTCCATTCTCAGTAAAAATAGATGCAGGAAATCCACCTCTTAAACCTCTTCAAGAAATGCGATCACTGTGGTTGTGTCCACCTTACTCCCAAGATCACTTTCCCCTACCCAGAATTGATTAAATGTTGTCATTAACTAAAAAAGCAAAGTGGTTTTCAACAATAAATCTGTCTGTAGCGTACCATCAAGTGGTACTGGATCCTAGAGCATGGATAATATAATGTTTTGCACACCTTTCAGCTGTTACCAATTCAGACATGTGCTGTTTGTATTGGCATCAGCCGTAGCAGTTTTCCAGATATTGATGTCATAGTTGTTTGGGCATCTACCAGAAGTTACATTTTTCCAAGACAACATATTGGTAATGGGAAAAAGTAAAAGACATCACAATGAGACTTAGAAAAGTGTTGACCATCCTTGAAGAAAAAGGATTGCCAGCAGAAAGTACCAAGTGCATGTTTGCAGAGAGGCAAATTACATATTTAGGTCATCAGATCAGTGAAAAAGGAATAATACCACAGAAAAAACTAGTTGAGGATATGATGAATGCACCATCCCCGAAATCCAAGGATGAACTCAGATCATTCCTAGGGCTAGCTGAGTTTTATGCAAAATTTGTTAAAAACGTTTCACAGAAAACTCTTGATATGAGACTGTTGTTAAGAAAAACAACTAACTATCTGTGGAGTGATGAATGTCAGAAATCATTTGAAGAAATCAAACAAGCCATTAGCAATGCTCCAGTGCTACAAGGTTTTGATCTCTCTGCAGACACATTTGTAGATATGGATGCCAGATTTGTATCAACTCAAAAGTCTGAACAGGGTAAGGAAGTTGTGGTGTGTTAGAAATGGGGTCTCTAATTGGCAGTGGTTTGCACCCTGTGAAAGTGGGGACCCTCACTGTAGTCAGGGTAAGGGAGCCAGACAGCTAAGATAACACCTTATCTCAGAGACAATGTGTAATGTATTTGTACACACCCACAGTAACACAGTGAAAACACCACAAAAGAACTCCACACCAGTTTAGAAAAATAGCCAATATTTATCTGAGTAAAACAAGACCACAACAACAAACATCTAACATATATAAGCAAAGATATGAATTGTTAGAGATTAAATCTCAGTAACTCCTTAGAAACACAATAGCTCTAACTGGGGCTGTCACAACATCTTGAAGGAGTCATTCCCAATAGTCCAACGCCACTGGCGAGGGAGTGCGGCTGGTCACGGAGTCACACAGACCTCAAACACAGTACCAATTGAAAATTATAAAACAAAGATATTGCACAGAGTGGGGGTGGTGAGATGTTGCTGGAGCTAGTGTGGCATCAGTTACTTATTGCTACTGGGGATGTGAGGTATTGGTTCCTTACTATTGGAGGCGAGGTGATGCGGCGTTGGTGGCAAGGCATTGGTTCCTTATGATCCAGCTGGAATCAATGAATCCAGCAAGCGCCGACTTTGCGGTGTCGCAGTCACACCCATTGGCGAGTCAGGGCTCTCAGCAAGAAAGCCCAGGTGCTGCCAGATGAAGTCTTTGAGGTCCCTGAGACTTCTAATAGGATTCAAGCTCAGTCGAAGCCCTTGGAGAACTTTTGAAAGAAGGATGAAAAAAGAAAAATCCAGTCCTTTCACTCCCAGGACAGAAAGAAGCAAGCAGCAGGCCAGCAAAGAAAAGCAACAGGCAGAGTGGCAGTCCCTCCTACGGCATTGAGCTCTTCTTCTTGGCAGAATGTCCTCAGTCCAGAAGGGACTAAAGTTGTGGTCTCGGAGGCCCAACACATATACTCATATCTGCCTTTGAAGTAGGCAAACTTCAAAGGAAAGTCTTTGAAGTGCACATGACCTTGCCTTTCCTGCTGTGGCCCCAGACACACTCCAGGGTTTGGAGACTGCATTGTGTAAGGACAAGCACAGCCCTAGTCAGGTGCAAGTGTCAGCAACTACCACCACTCTATCCCAGGAAGACCCGTCAGGAAATGCAGGACACACCTCAGCTTCCCATGACTGTCTAGATGTGAACTCACAAACAGCCCAACTGTCACCTTGACCCAGATGTGCATTCCACAGACAGGCAGAGACATACAATGTTTAAGCAAGTAAATGCCCATTTTCTTAAAGTGGCATTTTTAAACTTACAATTTAATCGTAGACCCCAAACCCGAAATCTCTATCTGCTCCTCATGGGAAAGTACACTTAAAAGATATTTGAAGGCGATTCCGACTGTTAGCCTATGGATGAGATAGTCCTTGCAATAGTGAAAAACAAATTTAGCAGTATTTCACTGTCAGGACATGTAAAACACACCAGTACATTTCCTACCTTTTAAATACACTGCACCCCGCCCATGGGGCTGCCTTGGGCCTATCTTAGAGATAGCTTACATGTAATAAAAGGGAATATTTGAGTCTGGTAAGTGGGTGCACTTGCCAGGTCGAAATGGCAGTCAAAGCTCCACACACAGACACTGCAGTAGCAGGTCTGAGACATGTTTACAGGGCTACTCCTGTGGGTGGCACAATCAGTGCTGCAAATCACTATCAGCATTTTATTTACAGGCCCTGGGCACACATGGTGCACTATACTAGGGACTCACTAGCAAATCAAATATGTCATCATGGATAAATCTATCACCAATACAAATGTGACAGAGAGCACTCGCACTTTAGCACTGGTCAGTAGTGGAAAAGGGTCCAGAGTCCTGAAGCCAGCAAAAATGAAATTCAGCACAAGATCAAAAAAGACAGGAAAAACCCTGCAGAAAGGGCTATTTCCTACATGGTGGCATTTGCTTCTCGTTCTTTTCCAAGCATGGAGGAAAAATACTCTGTGATTGAAGGAGAGACATTAGCATACATGGGGGCACTAGAACACTTTTGGAAGTTAATTTGGGCAAGGAAGTTCACACTATAATCAGACCATAAACCTTTAACAAAATTGTTAACCATGGAGGGATTATCTAGAGCATCAGCGAGAATTACTAGAATATCCATGAGACTGGAAGATTTTGTGTACGAAGTACAGAAAGTACCAGGGATCAAGAACATGACTGCTAATTTCCAAAGTAGACTGTCACTACCTCTCAGAGAAATCTATCAAGATCATTGGAGAGAATAGTGTGCAGCAGGCAGTTTTACAGATAAAGAAAATGACAGTTTACAACAAGAGAAGTGGTTAGATGCATACAATAAAGATGAAGTGTTAAAGGTTGTAAAGACAAATTTCTGAATGGTTGGAGTGATTCACATAGAGGTGAGTGGATTGAAGAGCTGACAGTTTTTTAGGAGGTACGTGATGAATTAAGTCTGGATTAAGTGTTTATTTGTAGAGGGGGAATAATTATTCCTCCTACAGGTATTTGAGAAAAGGTTATTTTTATTGGCTATGAAGGGCATCAGAGAATTTCATGCACCAAATGCAATATACAAATGGTATATCGGTGGTCCAAGATTGAAACAGAAGTTGAGAGAATTGTCAGGGCATCTTTGAATTGTGAGAATGAAGACAAATCCCAGAAGACTGTTAATGCTCCCATGTCCTCTTTAAATCTTTAAGATGCCCTAACCTGTGTTGGGATGAAATAGCAATTGCTATTATAGGATCAATTACATGGAATGATGGTTCAAGCAAGTACATTATGGTTCTTGTGGATATGTTCTCTAGATGGATTGAAGTGGAAGTGATGAGTAAGGTGGACACAACCACAGTGATCACATTTTTAAAGAGGTGTTTTTGAGAGTAGGCTTTTCTGCATCCATTATGACTGATAATGGAGTGCAGTTTAAAGTGGAGGAAATTAAAACTTTTATTAGATTAGCAGGTATAGAACAGAACTTTAAGAGTATTATATCATCCCAGGGTAAATGCTGTGGTGGAAAGGGTGAATAGAGTTGTGAAAGAAATCATACAGTAAGCTAGCAAAGGAGAGAAAAATTGAGAGTACGAATTGAAGAGGATGACATGGACATATAGGATGACGCCGCATGGAGCATTAGGTGACAGTCCTATTGGACTTCTGAGAGGCCGTGTACCTCACTCCAGACTTAATTCAGGGTGGATGATAAGATGTAAGAAAGTGGAATGGAATGTCAAGAAAATAGAAAACTGTATACTATCTTCCCAAGAAAAGAACAAATATTATTTTGATACCAAGAATGGTGTGAGAGAGGTATATTTAAAAAAGGTCAGTAGGCAGAGTGAAAGCAGCTAAGAAAGTAGCCAAGGGAGAAAGTAAAATCAGCAATCTTAAAGAGTTGGTAAGAGTCATGAGGAATACCTTGGAAATTGATGATGGCAGTATTTGTCACAAGTCGGCATCCCCTTGCAAATGTTGGCAAAAGGAAAGAATATGACAATGAAGAAGTTGAGTACAAGAATGGACACAACAGATACTGGTGGTTGGAGTTATCACAATGTATTGAGCAGGATGGAAGCAGCAGAGCTGTGAATGAAAAAATTCTGCCAGAAATGGCTGAAAGAAGTGAAATGAGTCAATGGGAAACGGGTGAAGAGAAGAAAGATGGTGATAGTGGTAAGACCAGTATGTTTGGAGGAGTCATTAGTTTACCAAACATTTTGGAGAATTTTGTAGGTGAATAAAGTTTGTGTTATAGAGCACTGCATTTACTCTGATTAACTCTTCTGCTTCCTCATTGTTTTATAGAGCCTAATGTCAGGCCATTACAAGTTAATTGTGACACAGAGTACCCAGTTACATATTAATCATTCAGCCAGTTCTGGCTATCTATTCCTACGTCTCTCTCGTTGTGTTAAATGATTCAACCATTGGCCTTATGATTTGACAATTGGCCTTATTCAAAATTTTGAATTTAACACCAAATTGCCTTATTAATTCGGCTCGCATTTGACCTGCTGTGCTTGTCATGGTTGACATTTTATCTCTTTGTATTTTTAGCTTAGTTCTTAGTTGGATTTGAGACTTTTAGCTCAGAGCATTTTAGTTTGGACTCATACACCCTGACTAGCGGGTTAGCATCCTTGTTTTGGCAATGGGGAGTGAGTGGTGAATTCATTTTAGTTCTTATTGGGACACAGTAGTTTAGCTTAGTTTAGCTTGGCCTTTGGCTTGCAGGCCTTTGCCTCATCACCTAGTTACCTTTTACCTATTTAGCTTGCTCTGTTTTATTTAATTTATTCGATTATTTCCTCTAGCTAGCTGCCATTGGTTATATTTCATAAAAATGCTTTGATTTGCATTATTAGTACCACTCTGAGAAGGCGTCATAATCAGTGTCATGATCAGTGATGTACGTAGGTATTGTCATCATGTCTCTTTCTCACTCACGTGTGATAGGAACATAATATGCACTTGTTGGGGATTGTTTATGTATTTGCCACCACAAGCTTGCCTCCTTATCAGTTGTTTAGGAACATACCTGCATCAGGGATCATACATAATCTGTATAAATACATCTCACACGGACAAGGTCATTAGAGGGGTTCCTTCCAGATGCCATTTGTGCTGCACGTCATCTTGCTACAGAACTCAACCTTGTGTCACCACGGAGTCTGACATAGAGACCTCTTTCCAAGGTAACGAGGGAAGGGGGCGTGTCTCAGGGACATGGTACTGGCAGATTAGGTTTATTATACCTAGCTTTCGTTAGGTTAGAGATTAGGTTCTCATTGGTGGGAATTTTATATCTCATGTTTATTGTAAGATGGTGGGGGTTTTATATTCACAACTCTCATCTTCACAATTCTGCTTCTTTTACTGTTCATTATCCTAATCATTGTAGAACATGTATTTTATTGTAGGTTGTAGTCCTTTCAATAAACCTATTGAAAACTCTCCTGCATCTCCTTCATTTGCCTTTGTGTGTATGAGACTTGTTGCTAATGAGAGAAAAGGGTAGCTTCCGTTCTACCATGACTTCCCTGAGAGATCTTATCTAAAGTCCATGTGTAAGACTGCCAGAAATCACCTTTGCTGTTTGAGTTTTGGTGAGGTACTGCTTGTGAGCCGGGAAGGTTAGGTCGACAGTTGCATCTTGCTGTAGGAGTGACTCAGTCACCTACAAACAAACATGCTGTCTTTCCTTAACCAGTAGTCTCGCTTAGGAACGCGAGTCCAACTACAACACTGTACTACAGGTAGGTTAAGCTTCTAAATGCTTTGTAGTTACTTCGTGCCTCCTTATATTGCACACCAATTGGTTGGCTCCACAAGAGCTTTAGACATGACCTCAGGGCCCTCCCCCTCTTTATTAGACTCGGGCATCATGGAGAGTATTCTGTTTCCCTGGGAATGAACCATGGTTATTTTTGATCAGTTATAAGCTATCTCTTCACCTCACGTCGAGCTGGCCACATAATTGCAAGCACAGTACTCTGACAATGTGAGCACGCAACACTGCATGGTTTGTCTTTGAGGGCACTTGTGGTGGCTTTTACTTTTGATCCTAATTAAGCCATTTACTCATTTGGGACCACGTTACGCCATGATGCCTCTTCTTAGAACACAGAACTGTTTTCCAGCATGTCCTCACCATGAGGGTATCATGGTTGTTCATTAGCATATGAGCCTTTAGTATATTATTATCTTGTTAGAAATAACAAATCAAAAGTTCAACTGTATCTGACCAAGCTGTATACAAAGTACAAGGAGCTATGCAAAAAGTCAAAGCAATTCCAGCATTAAAATACACCCATAAACATAGAATGTTCAGGGACTTCAACAATTACATCAAAAGACAAAAACATTTAGGGCCAGATGTATCAAGCGATTTTGCATTCGCAAACGGTGCGAATTGCAAAATTTGGTCGTTTGCGAATGCAAAAATGCCTTTCAGAATGTATGAAAGGCATTCGCAGTGCAATTTTAAGGAATAGCTAAAATAGCGATTCCTTAAAATTGCGACCCCATTTAGAGAATCGCAAATTGCGATTCTCTAAATAGGAAATCACAAATAAGGAATCCTCATTTGCGATTTCTTAAGCACATGCATCAAGCATTTCCTAACTGCGAATTGGGCATTTAGGAAATGCAATTACCACGAACAAAAGTTTGGTGGTAACCATGTGAAAATTTTAAAAATGCATTTTAGATGCATTTTTAAAATTGACATGTAGCGCACACATGCCCCTAAGGCATGTGTGTGCTTCACATGTCCGTAAAAATATTTTTGGGGTGCAGCAGAGGGGGCCTTAGGCCCCCAGCACCCTGGGATTTGCATTTCCTAAATTGCTAATTCCTAACTGGAATTCGCAATTTAGGAAATGCAAAACCATTTGCAGCAGGCCCATACGTGCAAATGGAGTTGGATTCTCTATTTGCGATTCGGTAATAGCATTTGCGAATTTTAAGAAATTGCTATTACCGAATCGCAAAAATCATACATACCATTTTGCATTTCTTAAATAGCGATTTCTTAAAATTTGCTATTTAAGAAATGCTATTTGGTTTTTTGATACATCTGGCCCTTAGTTTCTTTTTTTATTTTTTTTAAACAAATTTTCATTGGAATTTTCAAGACCCATATACAAAAATGCATACAATAGTAAATGTACACTGTACAAAATTATGTTTGAATCGTACATGGAAGATAATCTAAATAGTCATTTTTGTTATATATACTATCATAAGGAATCAAAAAGTAAACATGAGAAAGAATTAACAGACAATATTTGCAGGCTTCTCAGTTGTCAGGAAGTGTGTGGACAAGCAGAAGGCTGGCCTCTGAAAACTGTCAAGGAGGATTATCAGAGCTGAGAGGATGTTGTACATAGGTTGTTTACAAACACAAAAGAGTATTGTCAGGACTTTGGTATGAGAATAATGCATGTTGCATGCAAGACAAGCCTTTTTGTATGTAAGCATGGCTGCCTATAACAGTAGAGAATGCTTGTAGTATGTGTAAGGCCTGACAAAATGAACTGCTTGAATGGTAACTATACAAGTGTGTGCTCACTTACCAGGCTAGAAAGTCATGTTTTCGAATGCCTTAAGATTAACAAGACTTGGAAATAAAACTTTCCGCTTCTCTGGTGCACATGTTCTAATCACAGAAGGTGATCATACAGAGTTCTGATTTTGAAGGAAGAAAGGAAGAGTAGCATTAGCTTTCGTATGCTTTGGCAAAGGGACATTGGTCCTCATTATGAACACAGCGGTAAACACCATCGGCTGCCGTGGCGACGGTGAACAGAAGACCGCCATTGGCGGTGAACAGAAACCTGCCATATAAAGATGCAAAAGTCCCCACCACCAGTCACCATCTAGAGTTTGTCGGCGGAAATGCAGGACCTCCGACCCCGCCACCACCGAGCACACAAACCCCCACCCTCCAAATAATGATGCACAAATCACCGCAGCGGTCAGTGGAAGTCGAACGACCATTGACAGTACAGACCGCCACGGCCAGCAATGGGACCCAACAGTAAGAACTGTACACATTGGCAAGTCTGAAACCCAAACACCTGACACACATCCACAACACTATAAAACACTCACAAACACACCCCACAATCCTTTGCAATGAAGTTCGTGCAACTGATACAGAGAACTCCAGAAGCTGACATGGAACACCACAATACACAATACATACACCCAACCACACAACAGCACCCTCACCTAAATCCATACAACACACCACTCACAACACACACCATGGCACCCCCCAAACATCCACGCTTCACAGAAAGGGAGCTAAGGACCATGGTGGATGAGATACTGAAGGTCGAGACACAATTATTCGGGGCACATGTCCATCACACACCCATTGCCAGGAAGATGGAGTTATGGCAGACAATAGTGAACAAAGTCAATGAAGTGGGACACCATCCATGCACAAGGGATGACATCCGCAAGAGATGGAACGACCTGCACAGGAAGGTGAGGTCAATGGTATCACGGCACAACATTGTACTCCAGAAGACTGGGGGAGGACCTCCACCAACACCACCGACTACACTGATTGGGAGGAAAAGGTACTGGCCATCCTGCATCCTGAGGGCCTCACTGGACTAACTGGAGGAATGGACTCAGGTAAGTCGTTGGCCACCATAGCAGGTGTGCTGCTGCACCTTGTCCCAACCCAGCCTGAGACCCCCACAGATCAGGAACCCCTACTACAGGCCAAGATACAGACCGGCCAACAACATCAACAGCAGCAACTGGACTTGTGCCGCCATCTCAGGACACACAGGAGACCTGCATGTCAACCCATCCAGGCCAACACTATGCTCCCAAACAGTCCCACAGGCCCAGATATGGCACAAGAGCACCTGCCAAGACCAAGGCCCTCTCATAGAAGTGACTCTGACAAGAACTGTTCTCCAAGTGTGCCACTGAACCACCATCCACACCGTGTAATAACAACCCCAAAAACTGTAAATAATAGATGACATACCACCACTGAGAACAAACGCTGCAACCATGTAGCCAATATGGACATCCACCAGTGGCCCACTCCCATCACTGTAAACTGCACGATGTCATCCCTGCACAAAATAAAACACCTGTTCACCAATGTCAATGTCCCCTGTCATTATGTTGAAACCAATGGAAGTGGGGATGCAACAGTCTTTGAAATCATTTATTCCTATCTGAGTTGCAGGAATTGCACCCCACGCATAACATGTGGTTGTGCCAACAGAATTGTCAAACAATTTGTCCACAATGTTACATGTCCCATGCAACCCTGGTCACAGTGACAATGTCTATAGACCCAACACCCCCAAAGAGGAGAAGGCATACTGACAGTATGCTGCACAGACAGCAACATCATCGAATAGTCCCACATATTTATTGGAAATAAGGTTGTATCAGTTGGGTCCTGGAACGTACATCTTCCCCACCCTCATCATCACCATCACTCTCATCCCCTCCCTGAGTAAGCTGGTCTGGATATACAACACCCACCTCCTCCAAGAGGGGAATAGATTTCCTCACAGACATGTTGTGCGGCATTCAGCACCCCACCACTATTCTACACACCTTTTCAGGCTCATAGGCTAGGGATCCCCCAGAGATATGGAGGCAACGGAATCTAGCCTTCAGGAGACCTATTGTGCGCTCCATCACCCTCATAGTACGTCCATGGGCCTCTTTGTAATTCCTCTCTGCATCTGTCCTAGGATTCTTCACTGGTGTCAGGAGCCAACACATGTTGGGGTAGCCAGAATCAGCTGCAAAAGGGGGCAAAACAGGACTGTCACTGACAACCCTCAGTGGCAGACAGCTTTGCTGTCTGCTATGTGCCAAACAGTGTCAGACACACATACCTATGATTCATCCTCTGTCTCCTTGAAGTTGTTCCATCTTGTGCAGCACACTACTGTTCCTCAGCACAAAGGAACCAAGGACTGATCCAGGGAACATGGCATTCAAATGTGAGATGTACTGGTTTGCAGTACACACCAATTGAATGTTCATGGAGTGAAAGTTCTTCCTGTTTCTGTACACCTGATCACTGACTCTTGGGGGGATGAGAGCTATGTGGGTGCCATTGATGGCACCTATCACATGGGGAATGTTGGCACAGGCATAGAAGTCTGACTTTGGGGAAACGTCACATATGACTGCAGGTGTCGTACAAATGCATTTAGGAATTCTGTACAGTATAATGCTAAACATGGGCGGTGAATAACCTGCACCCAGGCCCACAGTCACCTGAAATGAGCCCATGGCCGGGAAATGGAGTGCAGAGAGCATCTGCACTTCAGTTGGGATGGCATGCTGATTCCGATTAGGCGGTCTCAGTGCTGGATCCAGTACTGCACAAAGTTCATGAATAATAGAATGGTTGAGTCTGTAATTGATAATGCTGTGATGCTCCACCATGGTCCTCAAATCAACAAGTAGTCTGGACACCGATGGGGCCCTCCCTCACCACAAGGGTCTGTACTTAGGAGAGTTGAGAACACATGTGAGGACATCTGCCCACAATGTTTCCTATTCAGCACTGCTGGCATACAAATCGGCGACACATATGCATAGTAGGTGTGAAACTGGAGTAACATGTCCTCAATGTTACATCAGGACTTTTGTGGTGAGTAAATGTATATTTTTTAATGCCTATGGAGGTTGGGGACAATAGGGCCTGCATGGGGCCTATGAGTATTTAATACCTGCGTAGTAAAGGCCAAAATATCTGCTCCCTGTGATCCAGAAATGTTGTAGTGGAAGTGACCTCATACTGCTAGAAGTTGACGTAATAGCGTAAGGCAGTGTTCACTGCCATGCAACATTGTTGTCAATAGGGGTTCTTAGTGTATCTTGATCACCGCCGGCGGTGACGGTGCACACCGATGTGGTGTGTATGCTAACTCGTCACCCCAACTTCACTTGACTCCTGGATTTCGTGCATGCAGGTACTCCACTGTGTGTGCTTTTGTGTCCTGCCTCTGGTCATGGAAATGGCATGTGTGGCAGGGGAAAGGGCCCCGGTCTTTACCAGCGAGGAATTGGAGAAGCTCGTGGATGGGGTCCTGCCCTTGTACGCCAAGCTCTACGGTCGACCAGAGGTACAGATGAGTAGGTGGATTGGGGAACATAGATGTGTGTAATGGTGGTAGATGGCTGTAAACATGTGTGCATGTTTGACACTGTACAGTCCTTAGTTCCTGACATGCTGCATGTGTGTGTACTGTTATGCTGTTGTAAATGTCTGTCCCATAGTGGACGTATAGCCAGCTGTATGTAATGGCCATTGCCTGACCTCTGTGTTCCTTTTTCTGTGTGTCCCATATGGGTCAGCACCCATCAGAAGAGGGTACTGTGGCAGGCCAGGAAGTTGCAGACCCTGGGGGTCTACAACCGGTGAAGCACCCATTGCAGGAAGCGGTGGAAGGACCTGCGGTGCTGGGTGAGAAAGATCTGCGAGGCCCAGCTGGGGAAGTCCTCTCAACGAGGAAGGGGTGCCTGTTGGGCACTGATCCCCCTTATGTGACGCATTCTGGTGGTTGCATATCCAGACTTGGGCATTTGAAGGCTGCACAGCAGACATAAGCGGGTGAGTACGTGAACCATTGTATCCATTCCCTCCTTGATGGATGTGTGAGTGTGCTGTGGTATGTATGCTGTCTAGTGGCAGGGACTCTGACTGATGTCCTTTTACATAATGGCCCCCGTGGGGAGTAGGGTTGTAAGGATCAGGTCTGCAGTACTTCAGGTCCTTCAGTGCTGTAGGGAATGGCTGTAGAGCAGGGTTGTGGCCACTAGTCAGGGGCATAGCCATGTGTATAGCGGTAGGTGCTGCCTGGTGGAATATTTGCAGGGTGGGTGTATGTGTGACCACTTATGTACCTCCATTTAGCTATTTACAATTGCCTCTCCTGTTTTGTCTCCCCATCCCTGTTCTCTTGTGTTGTCTGTGCACATCAGCATCATCTGGCAAGGGAGCTGAGGCTCCGCAAGTGGGGATGAAGCGACCCATGGTTCCACAGAGGCAGAGTCGTCCGACTCCAAGGAGACCAGTGGGTTGGAGGGCGAGGGGAGTACCACAGGGAGGCAACTACCACTGGAGGTAGTGACTCTGATACCTCCTCTGATGGGAACTCCCTGGTGGTGGCGGACCCTAGTGGGCCCACCCATTCTGTGTCATCTTCCGCCACCCCCATACCATCACCGCCCTCCTAATTGCTCCCCACTGAGTTGCCCGTGCCTGCTCACCCAGAAGGGTGGGTGTCTCCTTTGCCCCAGACACCTCCTCCCCTGCCCCAGTCAGCCCCGCTGCCCTCACGGAATGGCTATTGATCTCCTGATAACCATCTCTGTGGGGCAGACAACCATCGTCAAGGCCATCCGGGGGCTAGCCTCAGAGGTGCAGCAGACCAATAGCTACCTGGATGGCATCCAAGGTGCTGTGTCTGACCTACAGAGATCTTTTCAGGCTCTGGCCTCCTCTTTGACGGCAGCCAGTGTCCCTGGTCATTCCGTCCCCCCTCCAACCACCTCTACCCCTTCCACCACCCCACTCCATTCACCCATCCCAAGTACACATTCTGACATGCAGGCACACCTCAATACACAAGAAGCACACTTCAAAACACAAGCACCACACTTCCCACCACAGGCATACAGACAGCCAACATACACAGGCACACACACCAACATCCACTTCCCCCAGTGTGTCTGCATCTTCCGCCTCCCTGTCTGTTCCCACGACATGCACTCACAAGCACTGCACCCTCATTCAGTGTTGCTGACTCTAGTCTTGCAGTCACCACAAAATCAGTCATCAATTCATGCTCCCCAGACACCACACCTGCACTCACCAGAACGACTTTAGTTGACACGTGCAGCACCTCACTAAACTTGCAAACACCCATACAACATCCATGTACACTGACAGCCTGTCTTGTCCACCCCCCTCCTCCCAAAACACTCAAATGCACCAAAACACCCACCCAACACACATCCACCACACCTCATCATACTGTACAGCCACCTGCACCCACGTCACACACACCTACACCTGTCACAACCACTCCCTCTACCTCCACTCCCACGCCTTCCTCTAGGTCCACCCTGATTGACCCTAAAAAACGTTTCCTATCCTGTGTTGACCTACTCGAACCCACTGGCCCAACCCGTCTCATCCCTAAACGTGCACACCTCCTTGCCCTGTCCACTCCTCCTACCTCACAGCCCTACCATCCACCCTTCCCATTCCTGTGTTACCTTCCCTGTGAGCAAGAGACCCTGTGCTGGCCCTGGAACATCTGCCGCACCCCAGGCCAATTCCGCTCCACCAGGTTCAAGGTCCAGACCCAAGCCCCCTCCACCTCCAAAACGTAAAGACAAGCCCCGCCAGTTGTAAGTCCCCACCCTCACCAACTCCTGCCCCTGTTCCCTGAGGTGCCTGGATGCCCCATTGTTGCCCCTATGAGGTGGAGTATCTTTACAATTGTGGGAGTCAAGTTGGGGCCATTTTGGCCCATCGGACTACACACTATGGACTGGCCATTGGCCTTATGTTGCACTTCTTTTACTCATTCAGCTGAATGAAAATTTGTGTGGCCAGTGTTGTTTTTGGCACACTCAGGATCCGTGGTTCATCGTTTCTTTGGTTGGGGGTGTTGGGCACAAGTGTGTACTTTGGGCAGGTTTGATTTCCCTTGTGTCAGGTAAGTACCTCTTGCTGTGGGGTGTATGGCTTGTGCCGTTGTGAAGGGTTGTGGGTGCGTTGCGGGGTTGGTGGAGTGGGTGGGTATGTAACTGTGCCCTTTATTCCCTTGTTTAGTAGGTTGTGGTACTTACCGTCATCGTCTTCATCGGCAGTCTTGGTCGTGGAGGTATATGGCAAGGAGCAGGGCGGGCATGATTTGCAACTCTCTATCCATTTCTGCTTCGGCATGTTGTGTGTTTCCTTTTATTTGATTCATTTCCATCTGGCTTTGCGTGGCTGTGGTTCCCGCCCCGGAGCTGGCGGCGGTCTAGTGCTTCATTATTTGATGGGCAGGTAGGGCCTTTCCGTCGGCCTGTGGGCCGGCTCTGCCGTCATTGTCGGCCCTCCTCTGCTAGCGGTGAGTGGTTTTCAGGCTGCCTGTTTTTAAGGACGTTCATAATTTGGCGGTCCAGACTGGCAGACTGTTGGTGGTTGTTACAGCCACTGCAGCCGGAGTGGTGTTTACTGCCGTGTTCATAACGAGGGCCATTGTTTGCAGTTATTTGTAGCAAAGCCAGAGCTAAGTACGATTGAACTCTCCTTGTTCAATAAAACATCATTGATGGTAAACGTGCAGAGGTGGGGTTAGACACATGGACCAGTAGCTATGGAAAGTTACTAAGGGGCTGAATTCTGACCCAATGTCATGATAGGTTATGCAGAAAACTTGTACATGCTTTGCTTAATTTAGATTTGGTAAATAAATAGTCATATAAGTTAGACATTTGACAATATCTGCACACATTATGTAGGGAAGGGGTTAGGAGGTGAGGAATGTGAAATTAAATATGGTTGTGGCTGATCTAAAATTTCCATTAATCTGCGAATTATCTGCTGAGTTGTTTATAATATTTATGATCATGCAAATATACATGATTTGCAGACAATTACTGCAAAATAAACAAACATATTATAGTAAAATACCAACCAATGTGTGTCTGTACTGTTTTTGTGTACAAGGCTGCATTAATCATCACTTGCTCATGAGAGATTCTCTGATAGGTTTGTCTGACTCCTAACCCTTCCGATCTAATTGAACATTAATCAAATCTGATTTATAGAGCTCAGCTAATCACCTGTAAGGTTAACCAGGCATGAGAGCAAGCTGAAAACTTCATTTGAACAGCCATGTCCTGAGTCCTTTCCTGAATTCAAGAAGAGAAGATAAGGTCCGCAGGTGAAGGGGGGGTCATTCCAGGATTTTCCCATAAGGTAGGAGAAGGAGTGTCCTCCACTGTTGCTCTTGCAAATGCGGGTGTTGTGCATGAGGGAGAGGGAGGTGGAACACAGGGTTTTGGAGGGTTGGTGGAAGTTGAGGTGGTGGTGAATTTATGCATGTCCATGTTTGTGAGGGGCTTTGTGTGTGTGGATCACCATCTTAAATTGACATCTCTTTTGAATGAGGAGCCAGGGGTGCTTCTTGAGGTGTGGGTGATAAGGGTCCATTTGGGAGGTCGAGGATGAGTCTGGCGACTGGGTTCTGAATGGTGTGCAGTCTCTTCAGGTGACGCATGGTGATTCCTACGTAGAGCTTGTTGCCATTGTTCAGCCTGCTGGTGACTAGGGCCTGGATGACAGTTTGTCTGACATCAGTGGGGAGATATTTGAAAATCTTACAGAGCATGCGAAGAGTAAGGAAGCAGATGGATGAAACTGTATTGATCTGATTTTTCATGGTGCGCTGGCTGCCCAGGATGATGCTGAGGTTGTGTGCATGGTTTGTCGGGTGGGTGCTGGTCTAAGTTTTGAAGACAAGCAGAAGTCGTTACAAGTGGAGGTGTTGTTCCCAAAGATCAGCACTTCAGTTTTGTCTGTAATGAGTTTTAGGCAGTTATTCATCCAGTTGGCGATGCCCACCATGGACCTGCAGAAGTTGGCCTTTGTGGTGGAGGAGTCATCTGGTAGTGAGAGGATCAGCTCGGTGTCATCTGCACAGGATATGATGTTCATTCTGTGGGATCTGATGATGTTGGTCAATGGAGTCATGTATATATGGCTGAGGGACAAGCCTTGAGAGACACTGCAAATGATGTCCTTTGGAGGTAGGCAAATTTTCTGTATTCTTCCAAGAAGGAACGAAGTGATACACTTGAGGGTGCTTCCATGTATTCCAATATGATATAGCCTCTTGAAAAGGGTGGGATACAGTGTTGAATGCTGCTGAGAAGTCGAGGAGGATCAGGGAGGCAGGGAATGGGTGGGTGGGTGTGTAACTGTGCCCTTTATTCCCTTACTTAGTAGGTTGTGGTACTTACCATCGTCGTCTTTGTCGACAACCTCGGTCGTGGAGGTATACAGTATAACAAGGAGCTGGGTGGGCATGATTTGCAACTCTCTATCCATTTCTGCTTAGACATGTTGTGTGTGCCTCCGGTGAGTGTTTCCTTTTATTTGATTAATTTCCGCCTGGCTTTGCGTGGGGGTGGTTCCCGCTCCGGAACTGACGGCGGTCTAGTGCTTCATTATTTGATAGGCAGGTAGGGCCTTTCCGTCGGCCTGTGGGTGGGCTCTGCTGTTGTTGCCAGCACTCCTCTTCTGGCGGCAAGTGGTTTTCAAGCTGCCTGTTTTTATTGAGGTTCATAATTTGGCGGTCCAGAATGCCAGACTGTTAGCGGTTGTTACTGCCACCGCCGCCGGTGCGGGGTTTACTGCCGTGTTCATAATGAGGGCCATTGTTTGCAGTTATTTGTAGCAAAGCCGGAGCTAAGCACGATTGAACTCTCCTCGTTCAATAAAACATCATTGATGGTAAACGTGCAGAGGTGGGGTTAGACACATGGACCAGTAGCTATGAACCCATGTTGGTCAATGGGGTCATGTATATGTTGAACATTGTGTGGCTGAGGGACAAGCCTTGAGTGACACTGCAGATGATGTCCTTTGGAGGTAGGCAAATTTTCTGTATTCTTCCAAGAAGGAAGGAGGTGATAAACTTGAGGGTGTTTCCATGTATTCCAATATGATATAGCCTCTTGAAAGGGGTGGGGTGGGGTGGGATACAGTGTTGAATGCTGCTGAGAAGTCAAGAAGGATCAGGGAGGCATTTCTCCCAGTTAAGGAGGATTATGATGTTGTCAGTGGCAGTGAAAAAGGCGTGTTCAGTGCTGTGTTGGTGCAGATTCAAATTGGGAGGAGTTCAGAAGGTAGTTGATTTACAGGTGTTGCATGAGTTTGTGGTTGAGGGCCTTTTCAAGGACTTTGGAGGGGGGACCAGCGAGATGGGGTGGTAGTTCTTGAAATCATTGGGGTCTGCTGAAGGTTTCTTGAGGAAAGTTTTGACTTTTGACTTCTGCGTGTTTCCATACTTTCGGGAAGGATGCTGTGGTTAGGATGAGTTGAAGATGGTGGCAAGCTTACTGCCGATTATCCGCTGATTAGCATAATTCACTAGAGAAAAGAGACACCTGACTTTTCCCCCTTTTTTTGACAAAAAGGCAATTCTTTTTGGGGCAATGGAGAGCTACCAAGTATGACCTTATTATTAATGGTGTGAACACAACATTAATGTATATAGAAACATACCAATTACCCATGTATTGAGAAGACAAAAGGCCAAATAATCCATGCTGCGATGCAGGACAAACTGTTGCCGTGTAGGCTTTAATTATTCTAATGAGACTACTGGATTTGAGCGGCAGAATCACCCTTGGTGTGGAGGACTGAGTCTAACCCACTACAGGTGACACCTGTTGGCCTAATCCGGGTTTTGCTCCAGCTAAGTAGCAGTACCCCATCTCTACCCTACAGCAGGGATGATTGGGCAGCCGAGTGCATGACACAATTGATTCCTCAGGGAAATCGTGGTCACTCAGACCTCATCCATTTCTCTCAGTTACACGAGTCTCACATATACAAGGACAAGCAAAGGCAGAATATATTTCAATAAGGTTTTTAATGAAGCAACTGCATTTTAGACACTAAAGCATTTGTACTGCAATAACGAGGACGATAAAGCATGACAGGATTAAAATTGTGACAAGGCGAGTGAAGCATAGAAATAACACTACCATATTATCTCTAGATTCAATAGACTAATTCCGACCTAGGCTATATTAGAGCACAGGCTCTAGTTCTGCCCTTCAGGTTCCCCTGGGAAGACATCATTCCCCATACCTGAACAAAGGCCTGAAGTCTGCATAAGCAGCTGTAGCGAAGCGTTCAGCAATCAGCATACAGTTGTGGTCATCTGGCTGGAATCTCCCACTAATGTGTATGGACAGGGAAGTGTTTTTATAATAAAACAACTGATGTTCTGAGAAAATATTCCTACGTAAGGATGTGTATGTTTCTATGAATACCTGAGACAAAGGGTTACCATGTTTTACCGGCAACCTATCTCACTGCAGCCTTGAGAGAAGCACAGAGTGCTTGTTTAAGAATACAGTACTGGCCTAAGCAAAGAACAGCTAGATAGAGAGAAATAAAACAAGACCGCAAATGTTGCTATTGTTAAAATGATAAACAAAGCTGAATAAAATCTATCTAGGTCAAAGTGCACAGTGGCAGGCCTAGTGTGCTAAAAGAACGTGCATGGAGCTATAACTAAAATGGCTACACAACACTGTGATCCTACAACCTCACTGAGGACCTTATGATGAACCTTTAAACTATATTTTTCAATTGTAAAGCTATTCCTATGAAGTTCAGGGAGCATGATTGAAAGTTGGTCATAAATTGGATAGTGCGTCTTTAATGATATATCAAGTGTCCAGGGGTCGCACCTGTAGAAAGTCTATTGATAAAAGAGACAGTGGATCAGAATTTGTTACCTTACTAGGAGCAAGCTCTTTTACCAGCATGTGTCTACTTGCTCATTAACGCTCCCCATATTTAGTCAAATATTTCTAGCTGATAATTGATGGTGTACATGACTCGCACACGAGGCAACCTGTAGTTAGTCAGTCAACTATTCTTTTAATATGGGTACAGACACTGACTTCCAATGTTGCATGACACAAAGCTTGGTGACTAATTGCGATTAGTCAGACTTATAACAATCACTGTGACCTACACAATAGCCAAGGAAGATGGTGGATGTATAGGTGTGTCATCAGAGTTTGACACCTGTGTCCATACGCTGGTGTAATTTAATTGTAATATCGGACAGTGCCATAAGGTATACGGTATGGTTCATCTTGATTATCTACAATGCCAACAATCAGAATACAAAAGTAGCCCTAACTTTTGTAATTTAAAAGGAGATGGTACTAATCCTGAAGTATTTTAAATATGTGAACTTCAATATCACCTCCCTTAGGAAGTTATAATGAACAATAAGCAGCATGGAGCATTTTTTATGTGACACAATGAATTCTGCCAATACAGTGTACATGTAGTTTCTGTCAATGTAAAACATTTTTTTCAATTAACAAATTATTGACCTGACACTACACACTTGAAACATCACTACTTTATAAGATATTTTCTAATTGGTGATTCTATAAAAAGGAAAAGAGGGGGTCCATACCACTTCCCTCGGCAATATGACAGTTGTTGCCAAGAGAAGTATCTCAGACTCATGCTAAGAGCACAGAATGTTTTAAATATCCCATTGTCTCATGAGTGCAACTGTTGGTTACTTTTCTCACTTAAGTTGTTTCTGTGAATCATAGACTAGTCGGGATATCTTAAATGCATGATATGGATGCAGTTATATGTAGATGCGAGCTTCCCTTCAACTTCCTGTGTGCATAATTCTTGTTCCAAACATGACTCCACTCAGTGGCTTATCTATATGCTGTGGTAACATGTTAGGTGTCCATACTGTGTCTATGTTCTGTGTGCAATTTAGCATGTCACTTTATAATGTTTCTCACAGGTGTGAGAAGGGTTCATAGCCCAGAAGATAGTACACCGGTTGTGAACATTTGTGCATTACTAGTAACAATGCAAGCCTCTAGACCTTGTGCAGGCATGTTGTCTGAATGGTTTCAACCTCTGGCATGATCCTTACCATATGAATGTTTTCAACTTATTGTCTCTCTCTATCATTAAGGATTTCTGAAATAGTAAAAGCAATATCCTAAGCATCTAAAAGGTGGAGTCCTACTATCATCCTAATTATCTGGACTCTGCCCCACAGGTTTAACTGTGTCCATCGTGCATAGTCATTCTATGTTTGGATTCTAAGAGTTGTTGATCATGTCCTCTAAACTTCTTTTTATAAAGATACCTATGCCACCTGAGACCCAATATACACAATATCCACAGAGGCTGGGTTGGTGGTGGATCTAATTTTAGGTAGAATTTCACATTTGACCAATTCATTAATTTACAGAGAATAGGGAGAAAGAATCCATTAATACATTAATGCCATCAGAAAATTCCTAGTATCAATGGGGTGATATCAGGATTTCATTGTTTGTCAGTGTATGTAATTCTCTGGAGGACAGTATCACCACTGAATGAAGTTCTAACATCAATAGAATCAAGAGTGGTGGTAGCAGACAACCTTCTTGTTTACCCCTTCTCACTACAGATGATTTGGAGAGGATTCCTCCCCAATTAATTTGGGTAGTCAGAGTTTCATACTACCTATTGACTTTTGACATAAAGTGCAGTCTGAGACCCTTGCATTTTGAGAGATGGTGTCCCACTCAATGCAGTAGATGGCCTTCTCTGTATCGAGTGACAGTGCAATGCAATCACTCGGCTGGTCTTGGGCTGACCATAATAGGTGTCATAGCATCTACATATGATTCCTAGAGGAAGTGCCTGGTGTGAAATCTACCTGATACTCAGTTATTAAGGATGAGATTAGTCTACATATTCTAGTAGCTGAGATCTTAGACAATAGCTTAATGTCACTATTAAAAATTAAGCACCAGCTATCACATTCAAAGGCATCTTTCCCCTATTTTGGTATTAATGAGAATGCTAATTTCTTAGAGATATGCACAAGGGTTCCAATAACCTCGGGCTCCTTGTAAACAACAAGCAGCACTGGTGCTTAGCATAGAACACCTGTTTTATCAGATTATCCAGGAAAACCTTCTCCAGGACATTTAGGAGCAAAGGGGGTCAACAGCAGGCCCAGTACCCCATCTCAGGTTATTTTACCCACCAAAGTGACTCTTTTCCTGGTGAAAGAGATAGGAGATAAAATGTTCTTAAAAAATCCTTTTCTCCAGTCTTTATATCAGCTGCGTCAGAGTTGTACAGACTTTCATCGAAAGATGAAAAGGTATCAGCTACAACTATGGAGTGAGTAAGAAGTGCTGAAGGCGACCACTACGGACATATGAGACTGGATTTGTTTCAGTTGTGAAATTCATACCCTCTTTGCCTTTTCATTCTACTAATA
This sequence comes from Pleurodeles waltl, assembly GCF_031143425.1. Classification (NCBI taxonomy): domain Eukaryota; kingdom Metazoa; phylum Chordata; class Amphibia; order Caudata; family Salamandridae; genus Pleurodeles; species Pleurodeles waltl. The sequence goes on along the minus strand of NC_090439.1, from coordinate 839,388,924 downwards.
CAAAGATGTGTTTGGCTTCGGCTGTGAAGAAAATCTTAAGTAAGAATTTTCCAATATATAATTAGTTCAGCAGCGCAGGAGACGAATGTGCATGTATTGCAATGCCAAAGTATTTATTGTTTGCTCTAATCTACCCTGTTTGTATCTAGCCTCTTGCTTATCTATAGTGGAATTCTGCATCATCAGGCCACTCCATGAGGTTATCTTGTTGTCCAAAGCAATTTTACCGCGGTGGCCAGTGTATTGTTTTCCTCCTAGAAGAGTTTGTTAGTTTAAAGAAATGTTGGTAGATAATGTTTCAACACATTTCACACCACACCACACATTTAAACTAAACAAACTATGATTAAATAGATTAACACTACGAGAATGCTCTAAAAGGATTTTGATTCTTGAAGTGTAGGTTGGTAAATGGAACACTATAACGTTGATAAAGAAAGGCATGATTTTAACGAGGTGCCACTCATAATCTGGTGATATTAAGACACATGGGGCCTCATTACGAGGCTGGCGGTCATGATACCCCCAGCCTCCTTGTGGTGATCCTACTGCTGCAGAGCCGGCGGTGAGGACCGCCACATTACAAGTTGTGGGCTTGGCAGATGAGAAGCCACAACAACCCTGCCTGGCTCACCGGTGTGGTCGCACCACCGCGGCCAGCGGGGAGTAACTCCAAGCCGGTGGCAGGCCTCAGTCTGCCGTCCGGATTTAAAGGCTGCTAACCGCCAGGCTGTCTGTGGCAGTCACCCCACCATGAAAACCCTGGTGGTCACGCACCCAGCGACAGGAATCTGCATTTCTGTCTCCGGCACACACATGCACACATCCCCCCACACATGCACACATCCCCCCCCATCCATACACTCACAAACACCCCCACCCCTTCACGCACCCATGCATTCACATACACACCCATTCAGCATACGCATACATGCAGACACCCCCACTCACTCACATTCATCAACACAGTCACCCCTACTCACTCACATTTATCCACACAGACACCCCCATACACACGCACATATACACACACACATTCACATTCACTCGCATACACGTACGCATATACCACCCCCCTCCGCAGACACGCACACAGGCACGCACACATATGGGCACCCTGTCCCCTTTTCGGACGCCCACTTACCTTTGTTGAGGAGGACATACGGGAGGGGTTGGGTCGTGGCAGTCTTGCATTGCCAGCACCACTACACCAGCAGGACTCTGCCAAGCAGGACTATGGCGGGCAGAGTCCTGCTGGTGTGGCAGTGCAGGCGATGCACCTTCCTCTGCACCGCAGACCACCATCATGAATGCTTGCGACTTTCCACCACAAAGATGGTGAACGGCTGCCAGCACTCATAGGATGGCGGTCTGCAGACCACCAGCACTGGAGGTCTGGTGGCGGGTTTGGCTTTGGCAGTCAGAGAAATTGACAGCCAATATCAAAATGAGGGCCATATTCTATTTATCACATCATAAATTGTATTGAGTGCTCATGGGCGTGGAAAGTCGATAGTAGTTTCCTAGATAACACCTTTACCACCTTAGAATGGGAGAGACCATGAAATTTGAAAGAACTTTAAAGAAGTCTTGGATTTGGGGATAGTTCAAGTTTTATCACAAACCTTTCTGCCAACTAACATCCAGTGCATCTGGAGTGCTAAACATTGCACAGCAAGTAACAAAAGATTTCACACAAAATGCAAAGGAAACATATTATGAACAAGGTCTAAGAAATGGAAACCTGCACAGGAGTTAGAAACCATTCCATTAAATTGAATAAAAAGCAAAACATATCTACCAGTGTATCTGGAACTGGGACTGCCAAAAAGGGAGAAGCAAAATCCGATTTCTCATATCCTGTCAACAGGAGACTGTTATTTGTCTTATTTTAGACCTACAGGCTTCCAGTGATCAAATTTCTGATTCCTCAGTTCATATCAACATGTCACCTCAGGCCAATGGGGTGTGTGAAGATTTTTATTGAGAACGTGAAAATGAATAAGGAACTCCTATAGATCGCCTCCTCCACATTCTACAATGATACAGTCCTTTGTAGCACTTCATTCAGTGGTGTTTATTTTTGCTAACCTTTTCAAGTTACATAACCTTTCAAATCCATAACATATTCCATGTCTTATTCACACCATTGGTTTATTTCACACCATCTCTAAAGGCAATTTGCCACTTTGGACTATTTGTGATGATATCTCTCATACCTTCTATTTTCTTGGACAATATTCTAATTTGCTGCTTCCCTCCAATGCCCTTATTATGAGTTCCCTGAGCAACTACAAGTTTTCTAATGTCTCCAGGTGTGGAATTACTGGGTCCTCAAATTCCGGATTCAATGAATCCAGGCCTGGACCAGACCTGGAGGCATGTCAGGAGTTATGGGACCTGTGAGCAGTTGCTACGCCCATCTGCCATCCACCCTCATACTTCAGTAAGGGGAGCAGAAAAAGCACTCCCCTGGTTCAAGTAAAAGAAGTTCTGAATCTCCCCCATCTATCCACCTATGGACATGTACTGTTTCCTTCCAAAACATTTACCCCCTGCTTCACACAGGGGCTAAATGTATATGGATTTCATTCCATTATCTACCCTCTAACAATGTTGTGTTGGCTCTCATTATAACATTGAGATTGCTGGATTCAGGCGGCAGAACCACAGGGTGGACTGAGTCCACTCCCACAGCATGTGACAACTCACACCCTTCCAACCAACTAGCAGTACCTCACCAGTACCCAAGAGTAGAAGTAGAAGTGATTTGTGGCAGCTGTGCACATGACATTCTGATTTCTCAGGAAAATTGTGATGGAACAGATCTTGCCCTTTTCTCTCAGTTACATTTCTCTCACACATGCAAAGGCAAACAGAAGAAGGACTTGGTTTAATGAATTTTATTGAATCAACTGGATCCTAGATAAAAAGGCATGTGCTACAATAATAAGGATAAAGAAACATAATAATAGCAGTGCAGTGGCAATGAAAGTGAAACATGAGAAAAGTCCCAACATAGGGGGTGATTCTGAGACTGGCGGGCGGCGGAGGCCGCCCGCCAGTCTTCCCCCGACAAAATACCGCTCCGCGGTCGCAAGACCGCTGAGGGTATTTTGAGATTTGCCCTGGGCTGGTGGGCGGCCGCCAAAAGGCCGCCCGCCAGCCCAGGGCAAATCTACCTTCCCACGAGGACGCCGGCTCCGAATGGAGCCGGCGTAGTGGGAAGGTGCGACGGGTGCAGTTGCACCCGTCGCGTATTTCAGTGTCTGCTTTGCAGACACTGAAATACTTTGTGGGGCCCTCTTACGGGGGCCCCTGCAGTGCCCATGCCATTGGCATGGGCACTGCAGGGGCCCCCAGGGGCCCCACGGCACCCCCTACCACCATCCTGTTCCTGGCGGGAGACCCGCCAGGAACAGGATGGCGGTAGGGGGTGTCAGAATCCCCATGGCGGCGGAGCGCGCTCCGCCGCCATGGAGGATTCTCCCGAGCAGCGGAAAGTCGGCGGGAGACCGCCGACTTTCCGTTTCTGACCGCGGCTGAACCGCCGCGGTCAGAATGCTCGACGGAGCACCGCCAGCCTGTTGGCGGTGCTCCCGTGGTCGGGTCAGAATGACCCCCATAGTGTCACAATGCGAAGTGTCAGAATTCCTGCTTACACCACTAAGGTTCTACAAAGAGCCCAGCAGTGTTAGCCCTAATCTGCCCAACAGGACCGCTGGGAAGACATCATCGCCCATACCTGAATATGGTACTTGTGAAGAGGACTGTTGGTCTACCGAAAGTCTTCTCCCATGTAGCCGGAAAAGATGTTTAGTCTCAGCAGACAGCTGCAATGAAGCGACATTATGCTGTGGCGATATTTGGCTGGAATTTCCCTCTAATGTACATGGGGCAGAGAGATGTTTTATAGGTAAACATCTAGTTGTCGGAGTCTGGCCCTATATGTAGTGTGCAAAGCTAGTCACACTATGCAGGGGATCCAGGCAACCACACACTGGTTTACAAAGGGAAACACTAGACCACCTACTGCTCTAATTTTTATGCTACCTTGGTGGAACAGTTAGGCTAATCTTGGAGAAGGACAAAGCATTTGTTGTACTCACAGTATCAATAAATTGAGGCACACACTCGAAAGAATAACTCAACACCAATTTACAAAAATACTTCTGATTTGCTTGACATTTTAAAGACCAAGATCATCAAAATTGGGTAAGTATTTTTAAGCTATGAATTCTTAAAGTTTTATTAAAATTAATCCTTTTGTGCGTAATTACACACCATAGGAATAAATGGAGGAATACTTTCAAAATTCACATTAAATCAGGTAATTCATTTACCAACATCTCCTTTTGCAGGTAGGGCGAGGTCGTTGTTGGATACCCTGGACCAGCTGGAGAAGTTTGGGCGACTCCCGGTTCAGCTGCAGAAAGTCAATGGAGCTGGTGCCAGTCCACTGCGGGGGACCACTTTGAAAAGCATGGCACAGTTGGACTTAAAGGTAGGTCCGGTGGGTCCTCTTGGAGTGTGGAGGTCGCAAGGGGTGTTGGACCCTTAGGGAACAGCTCGAACTTTGGTGCAGGCCACATGGGGTGGCCAGGTGAAGAGCAAGTCAGTGAGCCAGGAGCTATGTTACTTTGAGGGTCGGTTGCAGGTCAACAGGGGTAGTCTGGTGGGAGGTCCAGGTGGTTCCTGAAGTCCTCTGACTGGGGCTTCCTCCTGGTCCTTTTTCAGTCAAGAGTGGGCGATGTGAGGTGACCGGTACCTGGGGCTATTGTACAGTCTGGCCACTGGAGGTCGCACACTGGTAGGTTTTGACCTCACGGTCTGACAGGTGAAGTTTGGTACAGCTGTGGCAGCTAGTTTCTTGGTCAGCAGCCCATCAGTGAAGTGGTCTTTACTGGGTCTTTGGTTCCTTGAGGTTGTAAAGTGATGCCTTTACTCTGAAGGGAGATCTTTGGTGATTTTTGAAGAGTAGAGGTCCTTTGGTGGTTTGTATGGTCTGTCCAAGATCCAAGCAACCCCTCTGCGGCAATTGTCGAGTCCTGGGTGCAGAAGCCAAGGTTTAGCACATTTTCTTGGTGCAGCAGGACTTCAGTTCTTGAACTTTGAGTCTTCTTTGTTGCCAGTCTTCTTTTGTCCGTGCAATCTGATTTCTTGGTCTTGGGACTATATTTAGTGGGCATTTTAGTGGGATCCTATTGGTGACCAATGGGTCGTCTACCTTAGGGTGCTTCACCCACTAAATAACCATTTCCTATGGGCAAAGGTCACTTCCCTGCACCTAGTTGGCGATTTTCCTTCCATGGAAGATGGAGGAAAATAAAATCGAGGGGTCACCTCGCATGCACCACCTTATGGGTGGTGCAAGCCAGGACTGACCACTCCTCCTGTGCTTTTCTGGTTTCCTGCCATTGCGCCTGACAAAAGTGGGGGTTTGCACGGGGCAGCCATCTGCTGCTAGCAGCGGGCCTGGGTGTTGAGTTTCAAGGGTGGTAAGCCCTTTGAAGGTCACTAGCAGGGAAATGCACATTCCTGAGGGAGGGGGTGTTGGCACCTCCATCCAGGAAGGGCTTTGTTCTGAATCCCAGAGAGCAGAATCTCTCACCCCAGGGATTCATACACTTGTCTGGTGGTGGCAGGATGGTTGTCACCGGCCAGCAACTATGCCAGGGTAGTTAGCTTTTGCAGGGGGCACCTCTAAGGTATCCCCTGGGTACATTTTACTTTAAATCTGATGCTGCTACCAGCTTGGATTTATCTTTCTGAGTTGTTTGAAACCAAACAACTCACATTTCAGAGTGGCCATCATGTAGCTGGGAAACTCATATTGACCAATGTCAAGCACATGCACTTAAAATAGCTGCACTGGTCACTCACTATGTCCCAGGTTTGGCAAGGATACAGTGGGGGCATATTGCTTATGCAGCTATGCCCTCTCATACAATGTAGTTCACCCTGCCTTAGGGCTGGAAGGCCTGCCAGAGGGGTGTCTTACCTATACTGCATGCAGTGGGTAGTGGACAGGGCACACAGGCAGTGTGCCATGTCGAGTTTGTCTTTTGAGATTGCATCAGGACACTCAGCCTGTAATGGCAGTGCTACATGCATCTGAATGCATGGCCCTAGAGGGTGGCACAATTAGTGCTGCTGCCCTCAGGGTACTACCCTTAGAACCCCATGTTTTGGGTACTGAAGTACCATTTACGAGGGACTTATAGTGGCAGCTGAAGGTGTCTCCAATTGTATCAATGCATCACAACAGCTTTGAGGAAAGAGATCTGGCCCAGGGAACCTGGTTAGCAGGGCTCCTGGGCACTAAGAACTTTGAGACGACATCCTTTACCAGGCAAAAAGTGGAGGCTAACCATGCAAAATGAGGCCTTTTTATCACACTGATGTTCTAAGAAAACTGCCCTAATGTAACAACATGCATGTCTCCATGAAATGACATGGAATGTGATGTTCTACTTTGTACCAACAACATTATTGTGTACGGCCTTGAGCAAGCACAGAGTGAAGATCTCATACGAAGAAATTAAAACAGTTTCTAGGCTAAAAGTGTAATAGATGATAGAATAACAAATATCCCCGCAGAATGAAGCTTCTGCTAAAAGAATAAAATCAATCTTTTTCTGGGCTAAAGGCACGAGCTTCAGGCCTATGGCTAAAATATCATGCTCATAAAATGATGCTTAAATAATCTAACAACAAGGATGAAAATGTGGAATTGGACCAAAATTCCCCAGTCCACGTATTATTCCCATTCTAGGGGAAAATACTTGTAATCGCAGTTAGCTAACTGAGAGATAGTGGCCAGAATTATTATCAGAATCATTAATTGTAGCTCTAGAGTCACCCTGCAAAATTAAAGTGGAATTCTTCGTGAGGGACTCTAAAGTCAGAATATAGATTAAGCAAAAATGATGACCTGACTTGCTTCCTCGCCATGCACAGTTATCTCATCAGAATGACTACTAATATTACATTATAATATTAATGATGTTATCAAATTTGTCATGAGAGTAATATCTGGGGTAACTGCAAAGGTGCAAGTTATAGTTACCTTAAGGTACGAGTTACATTTACTTAGATAACCATAATTATAGCTGCTGGATTTCAATGGTTTTGTGGGTGTAAATTCAGAACCAACTGTAGTGTCCCCATAAACATTGTTTTAAAAAAAAAATTAATTTCTATGTTTTTTTATTGCATTTCCTAAATATAGTGATCCTAGAACCTTTGTTTTTTCAGGGAAATTCTATTTTTTTAATGTTAAGTAACTTTTATTACTTTATGGAAATCAAACCACTGTCGCGCATGGCCTTTGTCCATGAGCAACTGGGGTTGGCTGCCGGGCCTGTCATCACCCAACCCATCGTTGCGCCTTGTGACCCTGCATCATGCACAGCGTTTGCCCATGTCTAATGGGTTAGGTCTCAGCAGTAGTTGACAAGAAGGAACCCAGTCATCACAGTCACTACATGAGATATTGCGCTCAAAAAGGCAAGGATGCAAACACCTCCATCAAGAATTACATAAAACTTTTCAAGGTGGAAATGCAGAGAAAACATGCATGCTTTGCCTTGATTGTGCGCACAAAGTTAGGCTGATTAGTACTTTACACAAGTGGAGCATCAACGTGGACACATGCTTTGTTTGTATCTCTAAGTGCTGGCCTCTGTGGTTTAATTTCTGTAAAATGAGTATTGTGTCAGAATTAATCCTGCCATGCATATTTATCCCGGAAGAGGTCACCGTTTTGTGCAAAATGTCTACTCAACTGGAATACTGAATTACTCCAAAAGGTTTTGGGGGACCCCGGGGGGAGCCTCAAGACCCCTCTCGTCCCAGCCAGCTCCTGACTCCTGACTCCTGCGAGAGCCGGCATTGCTCCCTCGAGCAATGTTTTAATCATTGTCATGACATAGACCACATGAATAGTACTGCATGTAATCCTTTGTTCTATCGTTATCTGTCTCCCTTTGGGATCATTGACATATTGACATTTTTTCCAATCCTACATGCTTTACAGTTGAGGCACTTGAGAAATCCTTTATTTTTGTGTCTCTAGCCATGTGGCAGATTGCCTACAAAGTTACTTCTAACCAGTTTGTCTTTAAGTGACGAAGACTTCCTATATGTATTACTGTAAGTAGTTATCAACTTTACTACATCTGGGTTATCCGACGTCAATGGTAATTTAACTGTCAAAATATCTGTACGTGATAAACTGTTGGCTATGGTTGCTCCCTGCTCAGTAAATATCTTCCATATGGTGAATTCATTCGTACCAAAAGGAATTGCTCCTTAGAAACGGATGTGGATCTTCAGTTTGAAGAGGTTAAAAAAAGATTCTATAGATGAGGATATCCAGCAAGATTTATTGAGCAGGTGTACCCATTGTATCTGTTAGGCATCCAGTCCAAGCTCCTTAAAACAGCCTCATAAAAGACATCCACTTTGTTACCTGGTTTTAAAACTGGACAAAATCTGGACGTAATCTTGAATGTACTATATTCATGATCATTGGTATCAAAACCCAGATGTATTATTTGTGACTCTGATAAATCATCATCATCTAAGCTATGTATAAGGTCAAACATTGTTTTGATATCTTTCTTCTGTTCTATATTTAACTGGCGTGCCATGTCACTGCTGGCCGTTCTTCTGCTGGAAGTTTTTGCTGTTGTCTGGCAAAGTATTTAGCAAGCTTTACTTTTCTTATAAACTTGTAGATGTCAATTTTTGTTTGCACCATGTTATGATGTTGTTGAGGACAAAAGGATAATCCTTTGTTCAATACTGTTAAATCCATGTTTGTCAATGGTTGATCAGATAGATTACCCACCAAATTGGTCTCCATACTTGATGGTTCTACTTCTTCTGCCTGTTGCATAGAGGATATGCTCGTTTTCCTACACCCTCTCCTACTTCTTTTTCTATTCTTCCAGAGCCTTTTGATGTTGCATGGCCTCCGCCCAAATTATGTCCTCGGCCCCTTGTTTTTTTCATGTTTGCTGGTCCAAATACATTAGTATTTCTTCCAATATTGTGATGTTTTAATCTGTTTCCTTGCATGCATATTTGTGTCGAAAGAGCTCTTGGAATTAACAAGGAAACAGAGCACACTTTTGGGGAACAAATTGTGAAGATTCGTCATATGGTGGCAAAGATATAGATATGTACTGCACTCTGTTTCTTCTGAAAATAAACAGTGTTTAATCCATGCCAACAAACACCTACGCGTTTCAACTCCGAAGAGTCTTGTTCACAGTTGGTGAGTCCTTCATCAATATTTATTAAATAATAGATTGTAGTCAGCTCATAATGAAGCATTCTGGGACATGTAATTTGATTTAAGAAAAGTAAAAATGGAGATTCAAGACAGTTAAGATTCAATACCAGAGTGAATTATCCATATCTAGTAGGTGAAAACATGTACAGTTTCAATAGCAGAGTCTTTTGTACTATGCAATCTAATTAAACAAAAGCGCAATACAATCTGTGATCAAAAGAAGGAAGGTTTGCATTGTCCGTAAAAACATGAATAAGCCACTTATATGTGTTTTGTATACATCATTCACATCATTTGAGCATTCTTTTCTACAACCATGAGTGAAAGGAAAATTATGGCTAAATGCTATCTTTCCTTCTTTATTCCATTGATTCCATTGTCCAATTGTTAGTATTATATGTGTATATACACTAATATAATCACCTACCAATTGCTCATGGTAAAAGATATATAGTTATTATAGATGAACATGATGCTCCTCTTTGGTATTGAGTCCTTCTGGGATCTTAGTATGTAATCTAATGATGTACCTACTTTCCAGTCTACGCAGTAGTAGAGTCTGATCCCCTCCTCGTTCATTTAAAGATACATGTGCCAAGCTATAATATCAAAGGGATTGCCACTCTCCACATTGTGATACAGTTAAATGTTTGGCAACAGCATAGCTTCCATCTCTATGTTCCACTGCCCGTATATGTTCCAATATATTTTTTTTACTGGACAGGTTGTACTTCCAAAGTATTTCAGGCCACACTTGTGTTCGATGACATAGACCACATGAATAGTACTGCATGCAATCCTTTGTCCTATCGTTATCTGTCTCCCTTTGGGATCATTGACATATTGAAATTTTTTCCAATCCTACATGCTTTACAGTTGAGGCACTTGAGAAATCCTTTATTTTTGTGTCTCTAGCCATGTGGCAGATTGCCTACAAAGTTACTTCTAACCAGTTTGTCTTTAAGTGACGAAGACTTCCTATATGTATTACTGTAAGTAGTTATCAACTTTACTACATCTGGGTTATCCAACGTCAATGGTAATTTAACTGTCAAAATATCTGTACGTGATAAACTGTTGGCTATGGTTGCTCCCTGCTCAGTAAATCTTGCTGGATATCCTCGCCTATAGAATCTTTTTTTAACCTCTTCAAACTGAAGATCCACATCAGTTTCTGAGTAGCAATTCCTTTTGGTAAGAATATTCCATATGGTGAATTCATTCGTACCAAAAGGAATTGCTCCTTAGAAACTGATGTGGATCTTCAGTTTGAAGAGGTTAAAAAAAGATTCTATAGATGAGGATATCCAGCAAGATTTATTGAGCAGGTGTACCCATTGTATCTGTTAGGCATCCAGTCCAAGCTCCTTAAAACAGCCTCATAAAAGACATCCACTTTGTTACCTGGTTTTAAAACTGGACAAAATCTGGACGTAATCTTGAATGTACTATATTCATGATCATTGGTATCAAAACCCAGATGTATTATTTGTGACTCTGATAAATCATCATCATCTAAGCTATGTATAAGGTCAAACATTGTTTTGATATCTTTCTTCTGTTCTATATTTAACTGGCGTGCCATGTCACTGCTGGCCGTTCTTCTGCTGGAAGTTTTTGCTGTTGTATGGCAAAGTATTTAGCAAGCTTTACTTTTCTTATAAACTTGTAGATGTCAATTTTTGTTTGCACCATGTTATGATGTTGTTGAGGACAAAAGGATAATCCTTTGTTCAATACTGTTAAATCCATGTTTGTCAATGGTTGATCAGATAGATTACCCACCAAATTGGTCTCCGTACTTGATGGTTCTACTTCTTCTGCCTGTTGCATAGAGGATATGCTCGTTTTCCTACACCCTCTCCTACTTCTTTTTCTATTCTTCCAGAGCCTTTTGATGTTGCATGGCCTCCGCCCAAATTATGTCCTCGGCCCCTTGTTTTTTTTATGTTTGCTGGTCCAAATACATTAGTATTTCTTCCAATATTGTGATTTTTGTTGATTCATCTCTGATATTTTCCCCTTCACTTGCATCCGTATCCGATTTGCTGATACTTTCTGACACCATGGGGAACCTGATCCTAGATTCTGCACTGTATTGTGTTTTCAATGCATCAAAACGTCTTGCAAAAGTGTATAGTGTGCCATTTTGACAATCCTGTTCATCTCTAAGGAATTTACATTGTTTCCTGCTTTCAATATCCAAATCATGTTTTTCTAACTTTAGTTCAATTTTTTACCTCAATTTTTCACACTCATCCTTATGGGCAGGTGTTGATATTTTTTCTTCAGTTTCTTGCATATTGTTTATAAGTTCTTCCACACTTTGTTTTGCATATTTGATCAAATCAGCATCATGGGGGTGATTCTGACCTCGGCGGTAAAATGCCCTTACCGCCGGTCAGAAGACCGCCATAACACCGCCGCGGCCAACCGCCACGGTCATTCTGACCCATAACGGCCAAACCTCCAAAAATCCGTCCTCCACTGCAGCCCGCCACATCGGCGGGCAGCGATAAACTGGAGATGACCAAACCTCCACCGTCACGCCAACAGAAATACGCCCATGCCATTACGACCCACGAATCCACACGGCGGTCATTCAAACGCGGTATTCCATTGGCGGTACACACCGCCGCGGTCAGAATACACACACATCACCAAAACACAGCCACATTGGACAATTTGAAAAACACACACCTGATACACATACACACACCACTCCCACACAATCAACCAACTATAAAACACACACCCACATCACCCACAAACCCCTGCGACCCCAAATACTGAGAGAAGGAGAGAGAGACACAGCAGACAATCCAAAGCAAGACACACTGAGGCACACTACACCATCACACACACCACATAGTAGCACAAAGCACCACTCACCAACACACTCCTCATCACATACACCACCCCACACCTCACCCACACCACCCCATGGCACCCCAAAGGCATCCACGCTTTTCGGACCAAGAACTCCGGGTCATGGTGGAGGAAATCCTAAGAGTGGAACCCCAGCTCTTCGGCTCGCAGGTGCAGCACACCAGTATAGCCAGGAAGGCGGAGCTATGGCAGCGGATCGTGGACAGGGTCAACGCGGTGGGACAGCATCCCAGGAATAGGGAGGACATCCGCAAAAGATGGAACGACCTACGGGGGAAGGTCCGGTCGATGGACTCGAGGCACAACATCGCGGTCCAGAAGACTGGCGGCGGACCCCCACCCACCCCTCCCGAATTTACATCGTGGGAGCAAGAGGTCTTGACCATCCTGCATCCTCAGGGCCTCGCAGGAGTAGCCAGAGGAATGGACTCTGGTAAGTCCCATCTCAACTACTATATCCCCCACACCCCACCAGCATGCCAACCCACACCCCCACCCTCACCCCCAACCCCCCAGCACACATCCTTCCTGACAATGTCTCACCAGCACAACCCACCCATCCCAACACCAACTCCTGCATGCCAACACAAACCATGGGCACCCATCACCTAAGCATGACCACTGCACTAACCCCCCCCCCCCACTAAATACCCTCACAACACCTCCCTCCAGGGAATGCCTGCACTGGGGGACAAGGGCACCCACAACACGCATGCTATTGCACACACAGAAACAATAACCAAACTCTCTTACCCCATGCAGGACCCGAACGACAACACACCAGCCAGGAGGGTCCAGAAGTGTCCATCCCACCACCGGAACAGGCCCACACTGAGGATAGCAGCTCTGTCGACAGTGAACCTGATGACCAGCCCGGACCATCGGGGACCTCTGGGCAGTCGGTTCCCCTCACCCAGACACAGGCCACACCAGACCCGACCCCCTCTGCCGACACCAGCACAGCTCCCACCCAGCGGGCCCATGCCTCTGTCTCTAGGACAGCTCAATCAGCGGTGTGTCTGCCACTACAGGGCACCCAGGCTAACCCGACATCCCAACAACAACAGGGACCTGGGGGCAGTGGGAGCGGGCACACCGGCCAGGGGACAGAGGCCGGGGGAAACCGGGCAGCTCGGAGGGCTGCTGTGCAACAGGGGGGGGAGGAGAGGCCCAGGGAACCCACTCTCCAAGAGGCCCTCACCACCCTCATGGGGGCCTACCACCACTCCCAAGAAACGATGGCGACGGTACTGGCCAGGTTCACTGAGATCCAGGCACAGCAGGAGGAACGCTACATGGGCTTCAGGGAGGAGCTGAGAATCATCGGGACCGCAATGGGGACCATCGTCCTGGCCCTCCACAGGATAGAGGACGCGTTGCGGGACCATGGTGCACCACACAGGGCCCCTGTCACTAGGCCGGACCAGGAACAGCCTACCACCTCTGCCGGCGCTAGTGGACAGGAGGTCCCAACACCTCGACAGCCCCCCAGAACCCCACCTCCTGCTGAAGAACAACCACCCCGTAAGAGGAGCCTGAGACCAAAGAAAAAGACAGAGTAGGATGTCAAGACCCCCGCCAGCAGGACATACCCCCTCAAGTCTTCCCACTGTCCCACATTGCCACCCTGTCCAACCATGAACTGCCTATGCTCCATCCTTCCACAGGCAAAAGAACAATGCACCTGTGAGACTGAGAACTGGACTCTGCCATGGATATTCCTCCACCCCCACCCATCACCCTTAGAATCACATGTACCGGTATCTAGCACTGTAAATAAATCACATTTTGCACACAAACCTGTTTTGAGTCATGCTGTATTATTAACAAAGGGATAACATATTACTGTTCAATTTCTGTTCTGTCAATTAGTCATGACAACATACCAATGTCAATACGCTGTATTTCATGGGCGAACCAAGCAGAAGTCAGGTACTGAGTCAGACAGCACTGAGAAGGGAAGGGAAAGGCATAAATTAATAAAAAACATCTGTGGGGAACTACAGAAAGTATAGATGCAGGAGGCTAGAAGCAATTGTGAAATGGCGTGGGTGATTCTTACCTGGGTGTTATTGGAAATACTGTTGTATCACTCTGTCCCTATTGTCTGTGTCGTCCTCAGAGTCTTCCTCCTCTTCACTCTCCACAGGCTCCACGGCTTCTACAACACCACCATCTGGACCATCCTCCTGCAGGAAAGGCACCTGGCGTCGCAAAGCCAGGTTGTGAAGCATACAGCACGCCACGATGATATGGCACACCTTCTTTGGTGAGTACATTAGGGATCCACCAGTCATATGCAGGCACCTAAACCTGGCCTTCAGGAGGCCAAAGGTTCGCTCAATCACCCTCCTTGTACGCCCATGGGCCTCATTGTAGCGTTCCTCTGCCCTTGTCCGGGGATTCCTTACTGGGGTCAGTAGCCACGGCAGGTTGGGGTAACCAGAGTCACCTATTAGCCACACACGTTGTCTCTGTAGCTGCTCCATCACATAGGGGATGCTGCTATTTCGCATCACATTCGCGTCATGCACTGACCCTGGGAACTTGGCATTTACATGGGAGATGTACTGGTCAGCCAAACAGACCACCTGGACATTCATCGAATGATAATTCTTTCTGTTTCGGTACACCTGCTCGTCGTCTTTTGGGGGTACCAAAGCCACATGGGTCCCATCAATGGCACCAATGATGTTGGGGATATGTCCAAGGGCATAGAAATCACCCTTCACTGTGGGCAAGTCACCCTCCTCGGGGAAAATGATGTAGCTCCGCATGAGTTTCATCAGGGCAGACAACACTCTGCTCAAAATCTTAGAAAACATAGGCTGAGACATTCCAGATGACATGGCCACTGTGGTCTGGAATGACCCACTGGCCAAAAAATGGAGGACTGACAAAACCTGCACCAGAGGGGGAATCCCTGTGGGTTGGCGGATGGGGGACATCAGGGCTGGCTCCAGCTGGGCACACAGTTCATGGATAGTGGCACGGTCAAGTCGGTATCGAAGGATTATATGGCGTTCTTCCATTGTCGACAGGTCCACCAGCGGTCGGTACACGCGAGGATTCCTCCTTCTCATCCCAAGTCCCAGCGGACAGTGCCTAGGAAGGACAACATGGAGCACAGAGTCAGCCAAACCACAGGTACGTACAGACAGCTTGCACAGTTAAAGAATGGCAATGGGTTGAAAGGCGTGTATGTGTGGCAATGCAAGGCCTAGGCCTGTGTGTCGCAGTCAAAATTAAGCCATGTGGGCCCTTGAAATGGCGGCTGCCTGACCTGTGAAGTGGGACAATGGGATGTGAGGTCACTGCGCTGGCGGGGCACACCGTGGCGGTAGGCGGTCGAAGACCGCGGCGCAAAGCCGCATTGGTTAACATTGAAGCCTATGGGTTTCAGGAGCCAATAACGAAGTGCGCCGGCGGTCGCGGTACGCACCGCCGCGGTACGCACCGCCGCGGACGTGACCGCCATTTTCTATCTGCTTAATCACTCGAGACCTGATCATCCACAGGAGAGGACCTATACTGCAAGTGCTGCTGTGACCTCGGTCTGGAAGATACAATGGCTGCTGTGACTGGGGAAAGGGCCCCTGCCTTCACGTCTGAAGAATTGGACAAGCTCGTGGATGGGGTCCTCCCCCAGTATGCGCTACTCTACGGTCCTCCAGACCAACAAGTGAGTACCCCGGATGCTAATGGAATGGGCTATGCCTGTGTGGATTGGGGTGGATGTAAGTTGGTGGGGTGGGGTGGGGGGCGAATGAGGAGTGCAATGCCCGACAGATGAGAGCATGTGCCATATGGCAAAGTGGGTGGGAGGGGGCCAATTACATCTAACATGCAGGCCATTGATGATTTCCTCCTTTCCACCCTGTACATGTCTAATAGGTCAGCGCCCATCAGAAGATCGATATTTGGCGTGCCATCGCCAAGGAAGTCCGGACCTTGGGGGTCCACAACAGACGGGGCACCCACTGCCGCAAGAGGTGGGAGGACATCCGCCGCGGAACAAGGAAGACCGCAGAAACACTGCTGGGGATGGCCTCCCAACCTAGGAGGGGTGCCAGTCGCACCATGACCCCCCTGATGTCCCGGATCCTGGCGGTGGCCTACCCTGAATTGGATGGGCGCTTTAAGACATCACAGCAGACACAAGGGGGTGAGTATCAGCACATTCTCCTATCTTTCTGCGCAGTGGAGGCGTTTGGGTGGGGGAGGAGGGCTGTGGGTGACATTAGGCCAGGGCGCTTTCTGTAGTGTAGTCCTCTCCCTTAGGCATGGCCCTGTGCCCCCGGCCCCCACCTCTGTAGGGTGACAAGTACAGCCATTGAAGGTCCAGCATCTCCCATGTGCGCGTTTGACGTCTCTTGGCCTGTTGTCTTAGTCAGTAGTACTGAGTAGTGTACCCCGAATGCGCGGCTTAGTGCATTAGGCACCTGTGTCTGTCCTCTCCGCCAACGGTGTTGACATTGCATGCACTCAACCTGGTCTTCTTTTTTCTCCCCCCACCCTTTCTCTTCATCTTCTTGTGCATGTGTGCATTAGCATCATCAGGCGGAGGAGATATGGCATCGGAGCACGAGGGAGCTGCAGGACACAAGGCGCCGGTGGGCCCAGGAACAGACACCGAGGGCACCAGTGATCCGGAGGGCGAGGGGAGCACCACGACGGGGACCGCTGGTGAGAGCAGCGAAAGCGACACGTCCTCGGATGGGAGCTCCCTAGGGGTGGCGGCAACATCCGTGCCCCCCGCCTCTACAGGTACAGCCGCCACCCAGCGCACCAGCCCCGCCCTCCCAGCAGCCCCTCAGTCTTCGCTCCGTGCCGCTTCGCCCAGGAAGGCGCGCGTCTCCTTCGCCCCAGGCACCTCAGCCCCTGCCCCTGTTGCCCCTGCTGCCCTCAGTGCGGAGCTCATTGACCTGGTAAGGACGCTCATTGTTGGGCAGACGACCCTTCTGAATGCCATCCAGGGTGTGCAAAGGGAGGTGCAACAGAGCAATGCGTACCTGGAGGGCATTCATTCGGGTCAGGCTGCCCATCAACGAGCGTTCACTGCTCTGGCCTCAGCACTGACGGCAGCCATTGTCCCTGTTTCCAGCCTCTCTCTTCTGACTGCCTCCAGCCTGTCTCTGTCTCCTGTTCCTCAGCCTATCCCATCCACACCATCAGACCAGCCTGCACACACCTCAACACCCAAGAGCAGCTCATCCAAACACAAGCACCACAGATCCCGCAAACACTCACCCGAGCAACACCCAGATGCAGACATGCCAACAGCCACTGCCACCCCTGTGTCCCCCTCCTCCTCGTCTCCCTCCTCCCTCCCTGTGACGTCTACACTCACACCTGCATGCACCCCAACATCAGCCAGTGCTTCCATCACCACCTCACCCTCCAGTACAGTCCACACTCGTGCAGTCACCACCCCCACTGCCATGTACACGTCCCCTGTGTCCTCTCCCACTGTGTCTGTCACCCCCTCTTCCAAGACACACAAACGCAGGCAGGCAGCCACCCACCCAACAGCCATCCACCTCACGACAGCCTACAGCACCAGCACCTTCACCCAATGACAGCACACCTGACTCTCCTACAACCACCTCCTCTACCTCCATCTCCACTTCTCCTACCCTTTACCTTGGCCCTAAAAAACTTTTCCTGGCTAACCTTAACCTCTTTCCCCCCGATGACCTCCCCCATCCATCTTCAAAGAGTCCCAAGAGCACCGCAGCCACCACCAGCCCAGCTTCGGGTGTCACTGTTGTGCCTGGGTTCTGGAGCCCACCCTTTGCCAGCAGTGACACATCGAGCTGCAGCAAGGACACGTCCAGTCCCCCCCCCGGCAAGAGGACCCGCAAAACCAAGGACCGCCGTGCGAGGACCGACAGGGCTGCCCCCAAGGAGCAATGTGCGGCCACTTCACCACCCACACCATCTGGGGGAGGCAAGGGCCCGAGAGCCCCATCAAAGGAGCAGAAGGGCAGCAGGAGCGCGGAGAAGGTGGACCCCACATGCCACATCCCAGCTGGGAAGGAGGACACTAAGGAGGCCAGGAGTCCGTCCCCGAAGGGTCCAGATACGTCACGGTCCGAGGGCGACTGAACAGGGAGTCCAGGCCAGGTCTGGCTCCCTTGACCTGCTGGATAGGCACCACTGAACAGGGCCCGCGGTGCAGAAGAGCACCGCTGAACAGGGCCCCGCCGTGGAGATAGGCACCGCTGAACAGGGCCCGCGGTGCAGAAGAGCACCGCTGAACAGGGCCCCGCCGTGGAGATAGGCACCGCTGAACAGGGCCCGCGGTGCAGAAGAGCACCGCTGAACAGGGCCCCGCCGTGGAGATAGGCACCGCTGAACAGGGCCCGCGGTGCAGAAGAGCACCGCTGAACAGGGCCCCGCCGTGGAGATAGGCACCACTGAACAGGGCCCCGCCGTCTCAAGCACCGCTCCGCTGGGCCCCGCCATCTCAAGCACCGCTCCGCTGGGCCCCGCCGTCTCAAGCACCGCTCCGCTGGGCCCTTCCTCTCAAGCACCGCTCCGCTGGGCCCCGCCGTCTCAAGCACCGCTCCGCTGGGCCCTTCCTCTCAAGCACCGCTCCGCTGGGCCCCGCCGTCTCAAGCACCGCTGAACAGGGCCCCGCCGTCTCAAGCACCGCTCCGCTGGGCCCTTCCTCTCAAGCACCGCTCCGCTGGGCCCTTCCTGTCAAGCACCGCTCCGCTGGGCCCTTCCTCTCAAGCACCGCTCCGCTGGGCCCCGCCGTCTCAAGCACCGCTCCGCTGGGCCCCGCCGTCTCAAGCACCGCTCCGCTGGGCCCTTCCTCTCAAGCACCGCTCCGCTGGGCCCTTCCTCTCAAGCACCGCTCCGCTGGGCCCCGCTGTCTCAAGCACCGCTCCGCTGGGCCCTTCCTCTCAAGCACCGCTCCGCTGGGCCCTTCCTCTCAAGCACCGCTCCGCTGGGCCCCGCCGTCTCAAGCACCGCTGAACAGGGCCCCGCCGTCTCAAGCACCGCTCCGCTGGGCCCTTCCTCTCAAGCACCGCTCCGCTGGGCCCCGCCGTCTCAAGCACCGCTGAACAGGGCCCCGCCGTCTCAAGCACCGCTCCGCTGGGCCCTTCCTCTCAAGCACCGCTCCGCTGGGCCCTTCCTCTCAAGCACCGCTCCGCTGGGCCCCGCCGTCTCAAGCACCGCTCCGCTGGGCCCCGCCGTCTCAAGCACCGCTCCGCTGGGCCCTTCCTCTCAAGCACCGCTCCGCTGGGCCCTTCCTCTCAAGCACCGCTCCGCTGGGCCCCGCCGTCTCAAGCACCGCTCCGCTGGGCCCTTCCTCTCAAGCACCGCTCCGCTGGGCCCTTCCTCTCAAGCACCGCTCCGCTGGGCCCCGCCGTCTCAAGCACCGCTGAACAGGGCCCCGCCATCTCAAGCACCGCTCTGCTGGGCCCTTCCTCTCAAGCACCGCTCCGCTGGGCCCTTCCTCTCAAGCACCGCTCCGCTTGGCCCTTCCTCTCAAGCACCGCTCCGCTGGGCCCTTCCTCTCAAGCACCGCTCCGCTGGGCCCCGCCGTCTCAAGCACCGCTCCGCTGGGCCCTTCCTCTCAAGCACCGCTCCGCTGGGCCCTTCCTCTCAAGCACCGCTCCGCTGGGCCCCGCCGTCTCAAGCACCGCTGAACAGGGCCCCGCCGTCTCAAGCACCGCTCCGCTGGGCCCTTCCTCTCAAGCAACGCTCCGCTGGGCCCTTCCTCTCAAGCACCGCTCCGCTGGGCCCTTCCTCTCAAGCACCGCTCCGCTGGGCCCCGCCGTCTCAAGCACCGCTGAACAGGGCACCGCCGTCTCAAGCACCGTTGATGGTTCATTGTGCCCACCATGCCTCCTCCTTGACCAGTGGAGACTGTCATCCACATGATGGACTGTGGCTTTGCACTCCCCAGGATGGTCCAGTGGGCAATCCACCCACTGCAGAGACTTGAGAGACTGTGGCTTTGCACTCCCCAGGATGGCACAGTGGGCAGCCCACCCACTGTAGAGACATTGAGAGACTGTGGCTTTGCACTCCCCAGGTTGGTCCAGTGGGCAGCCCACCCACTGTAGAGACATTGAGAGACTGTGGCTTTGCACTCCCCAGGTTGGTCCAGTGGGCAGCCCACCCACTGTAGAGACATTGAGAGACTGTGGCTTTGCACTCCCCAGGATTGAACAGTGGGCATGGTGGCTCCTCGTGGATCTGGCGTCGTGGACTCATGTGGCTGCGGTGCCCCCCCCTTCCATTCCCCCTGAGGTGCCTGTAGTTTTTACATCTGATGCCCCTGCAGTGTTCTCTCCAAAGGACTCAGGTCTCCTGTGTGGGCTTTGCCCTTGTTTCTCAAGACTTTGGCCCACGGACATGCTGAATTCCTAGGATGTGCAGGACTTGGTACTTCAGTTATACACTGATGTGTATGTCATTTGTTTTGTTGTGGATATCTTTCATGGTTGTACGCTAATTTTCTGGAGCTTTTTGGTACATAAATATTTATTCCAAATATGATTATGTCCTAGCATTTTTCAGGGGTGTTTGGGTGGTGTCACTGTGACTTGGTGCTCTGCATTGGTGAGTACATGATTGGGGGGGGGGGGGGGCGCATATGTGTGTGCCCGTAACCTTTCGTCCTCCCCCTTCCGTGTGTCGTAGGTGCAGTACTCACCGTTGTCGTCTGCGCCGGACTTCGTACTCGTGGTAGATGAGAAGGTAGACGAGAGCAGGTATGATGTTCAATTCGGGTTCCATGCTGTCCTCCGTCCTCGTGGAGTGCGTAGAGGTGAGCGTTTTCCCGTTCGTAGTCTGTTTCCGCCGTGTTTTTATCGGCGGTGCTCCCGCCCCGGAAAAGGTGGCGGATTGGTGAGTTATGATAGTGTGGGCGGTACATTGTCTGCCGCCTGCCTGTTGGCGGTGACCGCCGCGCTGTTTGTCTGTACCGCCGCGGCGGTCGGAGTGTTAAGTTGGCGGGCTGTGTTGGCGGTTCCCGCCAGGGTCAGAATTCCATTTTTTGGACCGCCAGCCTGTTGGCGGGTTGGCCGCCACTTTAACACCGACCGCCAGGGTTAGAATCACCCCCCATGTTTTTAGAACACATCAAATTATGTTCACTCCATTCCATGAGCATTTGTGATGGTCATCAGGATGATTTGGCATGGTGAGGATACATAGCCCAAAAGGTACCCTTCGTACCTCGATATATTTTTCCAAGGTGATTATTTCTCAACTCCTTGTTATTTCCCTACAATGAGGGTTTTCTCAACTCTTTGTAATTTCCAAAATGGGTACCAGTGGAAACCAGCATTATTATTATTAAGTGGGTGCCCTGGTTCCCATCCAGGGTACCCAAAGCTCCAATTTTTGTTGAGGGAAGCTGGATTTTTTTTTAAATGTAGGCCGGTGTCCCTGTGCTCACCCAGCGCACCCATAATGTTAGCCTGTTGGGGGATAAAGAGTGAGCCCTAGGGCTCTTCGGCCCCAGCCAACTCCACTGGGAGGAGCTACAATGTTTTAAAAAGAAGTTGGTGCCTAGATGCCCACCTGGGGCACCCAAAATGCAGGAGTTGTTAGTGGCTGTGAGGGGAGCCCCAAAGCCCCTGCCAGCCCAGCTGGCTCCCCAGCTAACATCATATTGAGTTCTGTCGGAAGCTGGCACTTTTCTTTTTCTCCAGGCTGGGCAGGAACAGAATTTTGTAACTGCTCCTTCCGGGTGGGAGCAAAGTGGAGGTCTCTGCCTGGGAGAGGGCTTGCAGGGTATGCTTGCACTCTCCTGGGCATGAAACCACAGTGTCCAGGGGTTGGCCTCTCTAACACACTGTTCAGTGTCAGACCCAGGGGATAGGGTCCATAGGCCTGATACCAGCACTGGAAGGTGAATTACATGCCTCTCCGCCTCTCCTCAAAGAATTTGACCCCAGGGATGGGTTAACCACATCCCAAGATTGGCTCAGGTAGAGGGTCTGAATGCCCCCTCCCCTTTATTTAATATGACTATGGCCCTGGGAGATGTGGCTTGTGGGGCCTCTTTGAGACACAGGGAGGGGAGACACACACTCTTTTCCCTTTCATTAATATGTCGGGCCCCAGGAATGAGGTTCTCAAGCTGTAATCAGCTTGGGGAGGAGTGCCCCACACATGCTGCCTCCCCAAATAATTAAAAGGCTCATCCCTGGGGTCATAATATTTTTTTTTTAAAAGGGGTCTGCTATCCTAGAGGAGTACTGTGAGAATGCTGCAAAAAAAGCTGTGTTTTTTTTTTTGCTTTGGCCCACAAAGGCTAGGTGGGAAGCATATGCCTACCATGATCGCCTTATATCAATTTTTCAAAATCATTTTCAGAACAGGAAGTTAAGTTCCCAGAGTCCTGCAATAGGTGCCATAACATTTTTGTTCATGTTGTAACCATCCAGAGTGCTCGCTCCCACAGGAGCCTCACTCCAACTAGAGTGAGGAGGGCCCAAGGGGGAAAAAGCCCTATATGCCAATCAGAAAGCTGTATTTTTTTAAGATGACCTCACGAGAGTCTCCAAACCCAACAGTCCAGATATAGAAATATATTTATGGGCCCCGCTTCCTTTCAGCCCCAGCTTAACAGATCACCCTGATACTTTCCAGGAAAGAACTGAAGTGAACATTTTTTTGGAAACGTTTCCTGGGGATTTGATGTACAAAAGCTGTTAGAAAACTAAAAAATGCCCTTCCTATGGAAATGCAGTCCTAACTATAAATACCCACACATATGTTATGTTTGGTGAATAATGCATTTTGAATACCACAATGTAAAATAATGCACTGGAATAAATCTATGCTAAAAGCACGTGTTGTCACAACTGATATTTCCTTCAGTTTAGACAATGAATGCTGGGGTACCAGTGGTTTTAAATTTAAGAAGTAAGTGTTTATATTCTCAGCATTTCTTTGATACCAGTCATCTCAAAATACCTAAAATGTAAATTAATTGTTAACTTTGAAGGACCTTGCTTTGATTGCCTGTTACAGAACTCTTTCGTCAATTGAGAACTCACAAGGTTTTCTGAAACAGTGTAAATGGAGGCAAATATTATTATGTCTAGGTGAATCAGCCACAGTGGGCTCATTGAATAGTTAGATTCCATGTAAACCCACTGAGAAAGTGTTTCCTTATGGGACCTGCCATGACCTTCAAGGAGCCTTTTCTTTCCGAATCTCAAAAAGTCTTACATTCAGCTTGCTTGACTTTTTCTCCTTATCTTCCTATTTGTTTTTAAGATCCTTTAATTCTTTATTTAAAGTTGCTACCTTTGCTTGTGTTCCTTGTTGATGATTTTCAGTGTTAGAAATATGCTTCCCAGCTGAGTTAACCTGTCGGTACTACCTGAGGCTTCAAGTCGATAGGGTAATATTTTGTCTTAAAAATTGATGCTGCTTTATCTTAAGTAGACTTTATAGATAATTTTTCCTTTAGGATAATGCTCATTAACTGTACAAGCGGATTAACAGCCCAAATAATATAGAGGTGAAGGGAGAAAGGAGAGTGTCTGTTTCTTGTATCTGACCTTGGAGACTATGAGAATGTATCCCAATCACATCATCCTTTACTGAAAATGTCACAACTGGCACTGAAGGTGTAATATCCAAAGTGAATTGTGTATCTATTAAATACTGTTTTGAGGCTCTAGCAGTTTCACAGCTGAAATCTGTGTCTATTATATTGCTTACTTGTGGACACTTTTGAAGTCTCTCTCTTTCTAATGACCTGAAATTGCTGTCAGGTGATGGATCCTTGATAGGGGTGTGAGAAATGTGTGTAATTTCATTTTGGAAAATGTCAGCAACATTACCTTAAATGACTTCAAATGCAAAGCTATCATTTATTGCTATATTTTAACGCAAAATGCTTTCTCATATCAGTTTTTGACATGGGAACACATTGTGTGCTAAAAAAAGCAAATAAACAAAAGTACCATCAACAACTGCTTTCGGTTGTTTGCATGCATTTGCAAGAAATATTTACAATGAATGGTGTATAGTAAGACAAACTTGAATAATTGCATAAATTTGTGTAATAAGCATAATGTGAAATTCCCAAATTCGCCTAAACTACGTCAGCATAATTAAAATTTTGCCAAAGCCTAATTCTTAACAAGACAGTCAGTTTTTGGTTCCTCTGATGTGTTATGGTTTTCTCTCACTTTCCTATGTAGCCCTGTTACCTCCTAGCTATTATTTTGTACTGAATCCTTTCTGGCTGTTTGGACTTGACTCCTTGTAAGACAGTATGATACTGAGAGTCAAACGTGGGATATGGGGGGGAGAACTGGGTGTAGTAATCCCAGGAAAAATGGAGATCCTCATCTTCAGGGATGAACACTCCCCCTGGAGTGACACATGGTGGCCCTTCTCCCTCAGTCCCCACCCACTCCTATCAACAATGCACACAATCTTGAAATCATCCTGGACACCTAACTGACCATGGAGGAACAGATCAATGCCATCTCCTCTGGCTGCTTCCACATCCTTCGTATGCTCTGCATGATTTTCAAGTGGATCCCCATCTCCACCAGAAAATAGGTTACCCAGGCCCTTATCTCCAGTCGACTTGACTATGGAAATGCATTATACGCAGGAACCACTAAACAGATCATGAGCTGCCTCCAAACCATCCAGAACACAGTGGCAAGACTTGTCCTCAACCTCTCCAGAAGAACCAGCATCACCACTCACCTCAGGTCCCTCCACTGGCTCCGCGTCCAGCAGAGATGTCTCTTCAAGCTCCTCATTCACGGGTCCAAAGCCCTCTACAATGCTTGCCTGGCTTACGCCAACAACCGCCTCTCTTTTCACCAACTGACCTCCGCTCGGCCTCCCATCCCCGGGCCCATGTTTCCCCACATTTGCTGCGAGCACTACGGAGGGCATTCTTTCTTCCACCTCGCCACCAGATCCTGGAACACCCTCTCCCTTCATCTGCCCACTGCGCCTTCCCTGATGGACTTCAGAAAACAGCTCAAAATCTGACTCTTCAACCACCAACTACAGCCTGATGAGACCAGCAGCACACATCCCCAGCACCTGGAGACCCCTCGGGGAGAAAAGCTTGGCTTGCACTCTACAAGAACCCTGACTGATTGATTGATTGATTGATTCCAGCTTTTCATAATTCCTTGCTGGCCGAATAGCATGGCTAGTGTCTATTATTGTTGGTTATCAAGAAATCTGATATTGCTGTTGCATCTGCTGTAAGCTTGATTTTCTTGTTCTCTCTTCGGCTGATCCTCTTATGACAGTATCCTGCCCCTGGCGGTATCATTCAGATCTGCTAGGTCTGCTCTGTTATTCTCATTGTCTTTAATAACTCTGTGCTCCAGATTGTCTTTTTTCACCTAGTAATTGAAAACATCACTTAACACTTCTTTAGAGTCCTTTTTGAAGATTATTATCTGAAACCACTTCAAGTGGTTCATATCAATCATAGTTATGTTTTGTTTCAGATGTGATGTGGATTTTGCTTGTCAGAATTCCTTATTCTATTCTATATTTATATGTGGTCCCTCTGAGGTTGATTGTTTTAGGAAATTGCTGTATTTTGAATGGTATTATCCCAAATGTTTTCCTTTTGTAGTTGAATCCGTTTTTGTTGGTGATAGCACTCTGCATGCTTTGCTCCTGCTAACCAGTGGCAGAGTGCTTGTGCTTTCCCTTTTAAACTTGATAAAATGGCATATGTCTAAGTGACACTTTTAATTTACGTGAAAGTCCCTTTTATATGGTACACTGTGTACCATATAAAAGCATGCCTGCTACTAGTGGGCTGCAGCACTCATTGTGTCACCCACTAAAGCTGCAGTATGAACATGCCTACAGATCTTCCATTGCAACCTGGATGGGCAGCTTCAACCTAGCAAAATAAATCTTTTTTCAGACCTAAACCTTTGTGATTAAAACTCTAAATCACCCCTAAGGTAGGCCCTCGATGCCCACAGGGCAAGGTGCAGGCATTTGAAAAGTAGGACAGTGAAAAACCTCCAAAGTCATTTTCACTGATGCAAGGCTGACTCTCCCCTACAGAAACAATGGGTTACATAATACCAATGTTGAAAGCTTAATTGCGGGTTCGAGGCAGGTAGAAAAATGATTCAATGACTGGTAGTAATAGTAATTTAATATCCAACTGAATGGTAAATATGGATTATATATTACTATTTTGAAAATGTAACTTTTAGAAAATTGTAATTTTCCTGTCTCAGCCAAATGCATTGATTGTTGTGAGATGTGGATTGCTCCTAGATAGCAGACAAAAGGCTTGGTTGTGGAGAGGTGTTTTTCATCCTTGATCAGGATGGTCTGGGGGTGTGCCCAGCTTCTTCCTGAGCTTCAAAGAGTGCCTAGACTGCCACTGGCAGATGTATCTTGCACCTTGCTCCACCTCCTTTTTTTCTTCCTAGTCTGCTTGGATCCAAATGCAGTGGGAGGGTGGAGCTGCCACAGAACTGGTTTGGAGTGCTCACAGCGATGGTTTACTAATTATCAGAGCTACACTTCTTGGTGGGCACAAGTAGCTCTGAAAAGGGAAGAAGGGTCCTTCCATGTTAGATTAAGGTAGAGGAGGGCACTGTGGGATAGCTTACAGTAAAACACAAAGGAAATTCTGCACAATTGGGCAAGATCACCCCTGGGGACATCTACCGCAAAGGTTAGGGAGAAGGCATGAATTTCCCTCATCCACAGGTTGACAATGGACATAAAAACAGCATCCCCAGGACTCCTCGCAGAACACTCCTGGACCTGTGAAGAATCATAAGGACTTCCTGCTTGCTTTGAACCCAGGGCTCAAGAAGTGGCTCCAGGGGTCAGTTGGCTGACCTCCTCCCTGAGTTACAAGGACACAACAAGTTTCCAGAGAAAATCCTGCAAATGCCAAGCTGACCAGCTCCACCGCACCTGTCCTGGACCCTACTGCTGGCCTTTACTGGAGTGAGTCTTGACCCACACGTGCTGTCTCCATGGTCCTGGACCCCACGGCTGGGATCAAAGTGTGCTTCTCCTAAAGTATCCTGAAACCTGGGACTTAAAAAAGTTTTTACAACTTTCTACTCTGAGAACCGATGGAGGATAGGGATGAACCTGCCAAGCCAATCCAAAGAAGGTGTATCACCGTTGGGCCAAAATTTCTATTTGCTCCATCTATGTTATTCTCTGCAGCAACAACTACTATCCAGAAGGATTTTGCAAAGAATGTATCCAGCCTTTAGATCCCCCTTGAGCTTCAGCCTGGAGCCATGCCCCGATGGCAGTATATGAGAACCAAAAAAGTGACTAAGTCAGAAGGTAGGAATCTTCACAGGGCAAAAGTGCAAAATGTGTTCAGCCAGCGAGATTCCTTCTCTGGTCATGAAAATCAGATTTTCTCCTGCTCTGAACTTTTGAACCTAAAGTCAACAGCTCCACACAGACCTCGTCCAGTGGCTATCTGACAACTTGGAGTCCTATTTGACCACAGCTGCTGACTGAATACTGCATTAATACTTTGTAAATTGCCTCACAGTTAAACTTGACTGTTTTGGAGAAAAGCTTTTGCTACTGAATTTATCAGGTTGATCACCTTAATTTCTGATAGGTTACATCTATAATTCTCATAACCCATAAGATTATTTGGGCTGTTTTTAATGTCTTCTTCTCAGTCTCAATATATTTAATATAAATAGAGACTTATTTCAAGCACAAGATATGTTAGATTTTTTTTGAGAATGTTGTTAAACTGGGTACAGAGCTATATGAGAAGACCACAGTGAAATTGATCTGCAATGAGTGTTTCAAGGTGAATTCTCAAGGTCTTGTGTTTAATATTTACGTGCAAAGATTATTTTGAATGTGTTAGGCCCAGCATTAACCAGACATTACAATGAAGCTGTAATTTGGTCGAGGGTCATGTTGCATGGTTATACTACAAGGACCAGGCAGGATGTGAAACGTGAAGCATACATAGAAAGTCAGTATGTATCCAAAGACGTTGGCATCAGCAACGGGGATTTAAACTGATATGTCAAGTTACGAATAGAGCATGTGTGAAAACATGAATGGTGTTCTAGTAGAGGCATAACAGAAGTTTTCCATCGCAAGTCAATAGTTATGGGCTTACACATTGGCCCATGGTGAGAAGAAGCAAGATCAACATTGTCTAATAGGGAAGTGCTACAATGTGAAACACTTAATAATCAGAAGTCAGACTGAACCTGTGAAATTTCAGTATTTAAACACGGGTGCAATCCGATGAAACATAGCTATGCTAGGTAATGAACATGTTGAAGAATGTTATAAATGCAAGTACAATAGTGAGGTTCACAGAAGCAACCTAATGTGATGCATGAAAATAGAAAGGACTCACAGAAATGGCCTTGGAGTTAATGCCAAAGAAACAGCAACATCGAATAAAGGAATCGCACAGGCAAACATAAATGCAACAGGATCAGACACTTGCTACATTTTAAATAGAAAATGCAATCATTAAAGTAGACTCATCGACGTGTCTGGTGGCTCGAGTAAGACTGTCTAGAGGCTCACTCAACGTTTTTTTACCAACGTCCATACAGCTGGGATAGTCAGAGAGTATTTTAATCATCACAGTTATAGCAAAGGAGGTGAGTGGAATGGATGCATGATCAGCACATCATCTTTAACATTGCTGGCTACCCTGTAAAGCCTCACGAAGAAGAGATGAAGGCACAGCAAACACAAATGCAAATATCTGGGGTGGTATGTATTTTATTCTCATGTTATCAAATTGGTTTACTTAATGCATGATTCCATTGAAAAATTTGTGCCTGCTCTTTTTGCATATTTAGTGTCTCATGTTAAGGTTGATAATTAATCTGGAAAAGCTTTCATTGGCGCTAATGCCGGCACTTGCTAAACATACTTACCTAAACCTTTGGGGAAACCTGTGCGAATTGTCGAAAAGCAAATAGTCATTTCTACTTTACATAACCATAAAACTTCATTTACTTTCAAACCAAGCTGTGTATGTTTCGCAAACGTTCATTTTACAATACACCTTTTTCTTGCTTCAAGGCAAACTTTTTTAGATTCAAACCTTACGGCTTGAACCACGTCTCAGGAGAATGTATTTACTGTATATTTCGATTCTTCAGTTTGTAGTTGCATGGATGGATCGAAAGGGAACCGCAAATATTTGTCATCTATATTTGGAAACCATTGAGAGCATTTTGTTGGCCTGTCCAAAATGTAGTCGAGTTTTTATCAGAAATATAAGAAGTGACACAATTCTAATAATAATTGAGTATATTTATAAGTAAATAAAATACGGCTGGGAGTATATCACAGTTCGGTAACTGAAGCCACACTCAACTCAGCTCTTACAAACAGTTTTTATACTCTTGGTGGACACCTAAGTTCCACCTACTTCAAAAAATTTACAATTAACAAAGACCATAATTCTTTCAACGCTATCTGACTGCTTGTTACAAAAATACAGCTATAACAGATATAACGCATGTATATCTTCCTACATAGACAGTGTCCTTCGATCCTACCCTTTGAACTCTATCAATATGTCTTGCCCACACATCTACCAGACTTTGACATTTTATGGTCTGTCTCCCACTCCTTGCCAGCCTTGAAACACAAACATCTAGTGCTGTGTCTCCCTTTCAGCCTGTCATGATTACCCCTTTTCCTAACCCTGGTATCAGAAAGTGACTCAGACTTTCCTCTGTGTATGCGTCCTTCTAAATGATCTATGGTATGTGAAGTTTGACTGTGACTACTTTTACCCTGCACCTGGCCTCTCTCCTCATTCTCTTTTCTGTCCCTGCATCCCTACTTGACCATTTTATTCAAACCGAGGCCTGGACTTTTCACGTATAATATACACTTCTGCACATTTGTTTTCCATGTCATGTATTGACCAGAGTAGACCTTCTGTCATTTTCTTGAGGCCTATTACATTCCCCCAACTAGTTGAATTTTCAACTACTTTCCTACCCAGTGTACCTATCTCGGTGCATGCTTTCTGCTTCTCCTTCCACACTTTGCTAACTACCCTATTGGTAAACATCGCTCCCAGCTTCTGACTACCAGTTTTACAACACTCTACAATGACCTCAATAAGACAATATGTCAATAGGATCATCACAAGAATTGGAAGAAGTCCTTTAAGCAATTCAGGTAACTAGGACGGCATCCATGAAAACAACCCTGGAAACCACTCGTTGGTGGCACCCCCCTCTTCTACCATTTTCTTCTGCAGTTTGTGAAAAGTCTGTATAGCCTCTGTTATTGTCCCATTGTCTGCAGCGTTAGCTGGCACATATGTACAGCGCACCGTACCGATCTTCCCACAAACCCCACCCTCCATTGCCGTCATCACGTCTAACACATATCTATGTTGCATAAGCATCACTCGCACTGCCTGATTGCATTGAAACCATCTTCCGTTGCATTGATGGCTTCATCAGTTCCCAACAGGTTACTTGCAACCAACGAGCAGTGGCTTTAGCCTGAATTAATGAGAGGATGCTTCCAAAAAACAACTGGGCATCATTGAACAATCGATATTCTTGTGGAACATCTGCCCATGTTGCAGTGCCAAAGTATTCAGCAGCTCTTCTCCTCCTCTGATGGTGTAACAAAGTCGTTGGACGGCTCATGGGATGACTGTATATCTTTGAAACATCCACTCCTGGAATCACTAAGGAGGGGGTGTGCACAGTAACTAAGGAACAGAGACCATTCCATTGTGCAGGAAGTCGCGTATATAGCCATTCTCCGCACTGCCAATAATAGTTCATTAAACTGGAGGTACCCCAATACATATCATCATTATATCTTGTGGTGCAATTGACATGTGTCCCTACTGAGACTGTTCCGTTTCCCTTAAAACATAAGGAGAAAACACAAGGTGTTCGACCCACTCGAAGAGTTGAAGGCGTTTCTACCCAGTTTAAACTTTGTATATTCTCATCCCATATAGCCTGACAATACTGTTGTATGTTAATGTTATTTCCACTCCCTCTCCCTAAGGAGAGACCTCTACATCCAAATACTGCCCCATGGTGCCATTGACCTATACCATGCCATGGACATATACTGAACCATTTACCATAAGATAAGGTCTCTCCTGACAGTCACAGGGTCTGGGTGTGGCTGCGTAATCCTTTCAAAGAAGAGTAGATTGTGATACCACTAGGAATCCTAGTCCTAGTATTCTAGCCTTCCACCTATCCCCTTTGTACCTTAAAGCTCCTGTCCTCGCCACTGCTTCTATTTTTATTTCTATTTCCTCAAGGTCAGTCAGAATATTCCTTATGTCAGCTAACCCTTTCTCATATTGTTTGATGTTTACTAAAAATGTTCCCTGTTGCACTTGTGAAGATTGCATCCGTGCCCTCATTCTACATAGGGAAAGATGGAGAAGACACTGTGTAACATTAGAAGATACTTCTTTAGATGAATGTAATCTATCTGAATAACTGGCATGTGGAATTAAAGAACATACTAAACACGACTCATTAGTACTTTGCATACCTACTTCTGTCATATGCTGATACCACATCTTGTCTGACAACCTATGGTGTTTAACATGAAATATATTCTTATATTCATATGTCTCTCTTTTCAAACGCACAATATTTAAACATGATACTATACATGAACTACAATACAATTTCAAACCTGCAGTAAATATAAAAAAAACATACACAAACAAATAATAAAACAATCCCAAAAAGTCTGTTAGCTGAGCTAACATGGTGCTCCGCTCTTTGAAAAAGAACAATGTTATTTCTCCTTTGGTTCGCTCTCCTCCAAAAGTTCCTGTACCAATGACGATGTTTGACGCAAAGCAGGAGCTAGTTGAATGTCCGACAAATGCATCTATGGTTTCCTGCCCTCCACTTTTACTGCATTGGGGGTGCTCTGGGGGACCAGATAAAGCCCCTCAAACTTGTTGTCTTTCCATCGCCTCACAAAGTTTCGTACATAAATGTGTTGACCCACAGGAAATGGACTAATCTGCTGGGCTGCGGTGGGGCACTTCTGCTGTTATGTCGCCTGTTTAGAGAAGAACTTAGCAGATTTCAACAACTGAGACAACAGATCCACTCATTTCCTCCCCCAAAACTTCATCAGTTTGATGAGCATCTGTCTTTTGCCTAGCTATCATTAAAGGAGTCGGCATAGGACGTCCTGTCACTATCTGATGTGGTGTCAGGTGATGATCACTTCCTGGCTGAGTTCTAAGAGCATACAAAGCTTTTGGAAGGCAGTAAAACCAGTTCTCATGCAATGTAGCACACAGTTTACTTATTTTGCTTTTTAACAGGCCGTTAAGGCATTCCTCTATACCATTAATTTGGGGATGATAGACAGATGTAAATTTATGCTTTATCCCCAGAGAGGTGCGAATATGTAGAAAAAGGGCGTTAACAAAATGGCTGCCATTATCTGAGCAGATCGTTTCTGCAATTCCCCATCTAGGTATTACTTCTTGTATCAAACAATTTGCTGCTGCTTTAGCATCATTATGTACACATGGTTCTGCCTCAATCCACCATGAAAAAGGACAGACCACGACTATCAAGTACCTGTAATTGTTACATCTGTTGATTATGTCAACAAAATCTAAATGTAGATTTTTAAATTGACCTGTTGGGCGGGGGATTGTTGATGTAATAACTTTTAATGTAGGTCTTGGGCGGTATTGTTGGCATACTGCACATTCAGCAAAATACATTGTAATCATCTCCGATTATTGTGGGGTAAACCAATCTGCCTGCAACGTAGCTAGAAAATATTCTTTAGACGTGTGCGCAGGGAGATGCAGTTGTTCCAGTATTGTATACAACAAAACTTGTGAAATTACAGTACTTTCCTTTCTATAGATGAAATCTGTTGGTGATTGTATACATCCTCGCAGTTCCCACAATTCCCTTTCATGTAGTGGGGCCTTGATCCTGCAACT
Organism: Pleurodeles waltl; assembly: GCF_031143425.1. Lineage (NCBI taxonomy): Eukaryota > Metazoa > Chordata > Amphibia > Caudata > Salamandridae > Pleurodeles > Pleurodeles waltl. The sequence goes on along the minus strand of NC_090439.1, from coordinate 839,355,772 downwards.
CTCGGAAATATAATTGTGCTGTCTCAGTGTACGGGGTGGTAATTCAATATCATTCTGTTGTCTGCTTATCATCTCCAATGTGGTCTCTTCTGATTCAATATAATTTGGAAATGTTTTAGCTGCCTCCTTGGCTGCCCAGTTTGCCAGAGCATTACCCCTGGAGACAAGGTCTTGCTTATTTGTATGTGCCACACATTTTATAACCGCCACATTAGATAGTAACGTTTAAGCATGCATCAGTTTTGCCAATAAATCTTTGTGCATCACTGGAGACCCATCAGATTTCAAAAGTCCTCTCCTCTCCCACATATGGAAAACCCAAATGCACAGTAGTTGTAACATATGCTTCAATAATAGCCACTAATTCCGCAGCTTGCGCTGACAAATGAGTGGGTAATGGTACTTGACTCACTATCTGCAATGTGTCAGACGACCCCTGCTGTTCAGCTCTTACAACTGCTGCTCCTGAATGTCTAATCCCTGTTTGCTGGTCTATGAAAGAGGATCCATCCACAAAGAGCAGCACGCTCCCCGGAATTGGATCTTCTCCCACCTTACTCTCTTCTTCTGGCACATAATTGGCACAGTCCTGTACCTGTTCGTCATCAGTAACTGGGTGCACCAAGAATGTCGCTGGATTTACAGTATGGCATCTAACCACCTGCAATCATACTAATGAAAGTATTACTTTGTACCCAGACACTCTTTGAGTGGTGAGAGTACTTTTGCCTCTTTGCAAGGTAGCAAATACTGCATGCTCTATGTACAGTGTTAAAGGTGATCCCATCACAATAGTAGTGCTCTTCTGAACTGCAAATGCTGCTGCAGCCAGGGCCTGCTCACATGGATAGTGGCCCTTCATGATAGGATCTAGCAGCCCACTGTAGTAAGCAATTGGCTTATGTCCCATAGATGTTTTCTGAGTCAGTACTACGGTCATAGTCATTCCATTACAATGTCAAAACAGGTAGAATTGTTTCTTGTAATCAGGTGTACCTAACACTGGAGCATTCATAATTGCTTTCCTTAGCTACAGGAATGCTATCTCTCCTTCATCTGTCCAATGGATTTTGTTTGCAGTCACATGCCACTCCTTTAATGCAATGAGAAGTGGTGCTGTCAATGTAGCATAATCAAACACCCACTGCCTCACATAATTACAGAGTCCTAAAAAATGCTGCATCTGTTTGGTAGTGGTGGGCTTCGGCATATTCTTTATGCTTTTTATTCTGTCAGCTGTCACATTTCTCCCATTTTTAGATGTCAATTGTCCCAAATAATGAACCTCTTTCTGCACATAGTGCAACTTATTTTTATGCACCTTGTACCCTTTCTCTGCAAGTGTGCAGAGGAGGCCATTGGTATCGTCTCTACATATATTTTCAGTGGCACTACGAAACAATATGTCATCCACATACTGTAAAAGCATACTTTTACAATGAATGTTTGCTAAGTCCTTTTTAACTGTCTGATTAAAAATACTTGGGGACTCGCAAAAACCATGAGGAAGCATACTATGACAATATTGTGTATCTTTAAATGTAAATCCGGTCAAATATTGATCAATATGGAATGGAATACTGAAAAACGCATTTTTCAAATCGATTACAGAGAAAAAAGTGGCATGTTTAGGAATATTTGTCAATACAACTGACGGATCGGGTACTACAGGGAACTCCAGAATGACAATATCATTCAGAAAGCGTACATCCTGAATCATTCTCCAAGTTCTCCCTTTGGCCTTTCATATCAGGAAAATTGGCGTGTTACATGGTGTCAATCTTTCATAAATCACTCCTTGCTCAAGTAATGCCTGAATTGTAGGTAGAATACCTTCCTCTGCTTTTTTGAACAGAGGGTACTGGCGTATCCTGGGCAATATGGCTCCAGCTTTCAATGTACTTTTAACAGGCTCAGCTCCTTTAATCAATCCCACATCATGGGGTCCTTGTGTCCATAACACCTCTGGTACCTTAGTCAAATCTCTTTCTTTTATCGTTGCCTCTGGCACATGTTTTGACACTGTCCTATACTGCACCTGCATTCTGAAAGAAATGTCCATTTCAAACATAACTGTTCCTATTAAAGGTTGTCCACTGAACAATTCCTCATCTGAAATATCTCTTAATTTGACCCCGGGATCTGTGAACACTATTGATGCCCACATTTCCTGTTCTTTGTCAAATGCAACGAGCACTGCATATGTTGGCCTTAGTTGAAGAACTGATATGTTCAGTACCATTTCCCGTTCTGTCATTGGGTCTATGGGGTTGCATGGTCTAAATACAAATTATTTTAGTAACTGCACTGTTTTCCCCTGCAGCGCTGGTGTATGCACTATCAGAGTGTATATGCCCCTCAAAAAAGCCTCTGTGTTTACTGGTACTGCTCTGACCTGCTGTCTAGATTCTTCACATGCTATGAGAGACAATATCCTACCCGGCGTAATGCCAGGTGTATAACACACCATCGATCAATCTTCCAAAAATTAGATGTTCATATTCAATTTGCTCATTAGATCTCTCCCCAGAAGGTTAACAGGTGACTCAGGGGAATATAGCAATGGCCCATCAATTTGTGCCTCACCCACAGTGATATTTACAGAATTAGTAAAAGGAACCCGTCTGACAGTCCTAGAAAACCCTTGTGTGTCCATTGAGTTGCACAAGAGTGGTAATGTTCACTTCATTTATGCAAGATTTGGTGGCCCCAGTGTCAATTAAAAACTGATAGGGGCGACCTTCTATGGCTACCCTCACAGTGGGTTCCTCATCTGATCTGTGGGTTACTGATAGTATTAGACACATAGTTGTTGCCTGTGGGCTTTGTCATTGGACATAACTAGATGTCAGTGCTCCACTAAATACTTGGGGAGGTGTGTAAAAGGGGTTACCTCCTTGCACCACTGCTCCTCCTACCTGCCCTTGCGCCTGTCCACCCATGGTATTACTGCCAACCTGGGGCCCATGTTGCTGCAGTGGCCCCTGAGGTGCCATCCATTGAGCTTGAGGGGTCTGGGGGCACTCTTGTCTCATATATTGTTGTGGTCTCCATTGCATCTGCGGTGGCCTCGCAACTTGTCCTTGTGAGGTGGGCCACCCCTGCATACATTCATATATCCTTTTAATTCTGCATTCCCTTACAAAATGACCTGACATGCCACAATAATAAAATGGCTGACCCCCTCACTATCTTCTTGCCTTCTCCCCTGCATTGCTCCTTGTTCTTCTGCCAGACCAACTTGTCTTCTAACTGTTTCACTCACTACCTGTCCTCCTGGTACTTGCCCTTGCACTGGCGTTACGACAGTCGTTGATGGTGCTATCACAACTACTCCTTCTGTACTGGGTTTCTTAAGTTTTTGTTGCACTAACTTAGCAGTGGCTCTCTCTGCCTGCTCCGTTCTCTCTTGATCTTTCTCTAGTTTACATTTAAAATAATATAATATGTGAGCCTGTATTTCTGGACATGGTTTAGCCTCAATTCCCACTACTCCATCTAGATTTACTTGTATCTCCGTGGGAAGGCCTCTCTTCAGCACATCATAAAATAAAAGTGCATTTCCTCCTGTATTCTCCTAAATACATCCTACCTCCTGTATCCATTGTTCTATCATTCTCAGAATAAACTCTGCAATGTCCTCAGATGGCTTAATACTTTCTGCCATGAGAGCTCTGATATCTGGCCTATCTGGATATGTCTGCCACAGCTCATCCCAAACATGCTGGCGGACATTACTAAAGGAAGATCTATCAAACTGTGTATTTGTCATCGTAACTTGAGGAAGTCCTTCTCTCGTAAATATAGTATTTACCTCATCTCCTGCCCAAGAACTCAACAAACTCTTGACATCGCCCAAAGCAAGGATCACTCCAGCAGTACATTTTTCAAAACTTCCTATCCATTTTCCTGCACCTTCAGACAGTTGGGGTACTGCTCTCTTTAAATTTTCTTTGTCCATCTGTGGCCAAGGCATGTATGTTGGTGTCTGTTCTCCCTTAAAAATGAGAGGCAGTTGAGTGATAGGAGGGGAGCCTGTTAACCTACGACTTAACCTTGGGTCTGGCCTGTTACTGTGTATCACTTCAGTCGCTTTTTCTTCGACATACATGTCCCAAACGGAAAGACACTCTTACATATATGGAAAATCCCAACCCGGGGCATCCTGTCCCTGTCGTATACAGTCTTCTGCTATAGCAAAATCATAGTGTTGGTGAGACACCTGTTGGGCCATGGTTTTCTCCCCTCTTTTTCAGTCCATTCTGCTAATTCATCTGAAAAGGGTTGGCAAAAATACATGCCCTCCTCCCGTTCTATCGTCTCAATAGGTGACAACCTCAATTTGGTTGTTTTTAGAATTTACTTTCTCTTTATTTCTCCCGAGTCTCGCGCTATTAATTGTAGCCTTGGTATAGGATCGGGTTGAAAGTTATACAGGCTTCTATCTCTTCCTGCGGCACCTGTTTCCCTTCTTGTTTATTCTATCTATCATATTGTGCCCTTTCTACATTTTCTTTCTTCTCTCTTTCTCTCAACATCCACTCTCCTGCTGCCTCTCTCAATGTACTCGCAGATGTAGCTTGAGAATAATCTGCCCAGTAGTCCATTGCCCTCGAAGAGGGTCAACATTCTCAAATCTTCTGCCCGTTCTCCACTGCATTGCACCCTAGGTATTGCTCCTTCCTTTTCTTTCTGTTCATGCCCAAGGAGCTGTTGGGACTAGGCTAGGCATTCTCTCCGCCTCCTTCACCTCTGTCTCACCTTCCTCACATTCGACCCGTACTCGATCCTGATATCCGGTAGAGACTATACGGTGGGAGTCCCTCTGGAGTCCCTTCTGTGGATATCTCTTGTGTTTGTGTCACTGTCGTTTCTAACATTGTCGATTTTATATTTGTCTTTGTATCGCAGAAAACCCGCCATAACAACTAAATAGCTTCCCTCTTCTTTCTCTTTTTCTTCTGATATTTGATTAAGTCAATGTATGTTCAACTATGTCCTCATCAAATGTCCCTTCCATAGGCCAGGCTGAGCATGGTCTTTGGTATCTCTATACCATTGCTTACAATATTTCTGTATTTTCTTCTTGTCAGATGAAAATGTTTTTATCATATGTTCGAGGGGAGCATCCATGATTTTCCCCAGGACATACGCTTCCCATATGTCTATATGTTCTTTATTAGCGCCCACTCCTTACGTCCTCTCTCTACTTTGTATGTGTTCTTTGTCAACTTCGCTAACCTATAGCACTTCTTCTCTCTCAATGTCAAGTGTGGGTGCATTTATAGGGGACAAAATTGATTGTTACCTAACACAATATAGGTTACAACCTATTATGAATGAGAATTATCAGCAGTGGCATTTGGGGACACAATATCTATTTCTTCATTTAAGACCCCAGACTGATACAAATCTGTGAAAAATACGTCTAGGAGGGCTTCTAACACAATTATTTCCTGTGTTATTAAGAGAAACCAAGGAGTGTCACACGGACATGGGGGTTGGCCGTGAGCCCATTGAAATGTAAAAACTAAATCGAGGGTATCTAATTCCTGCCACAGGGAATTATCAATCTCACTCATGAGGATTTTTTATTTACCTCCACTAATCTTGATATCATCTCATTTTAATCCTCGGGTTTTATTTGCACTGACATTTCCCCACTTCCAGGACACTTCAAGTTTTTCTATAGGGATATAAAAAAAATATGACAAAGATCTCACACTGTTTCAGCCCGCCAGCCCTGCTGTAAATCGTTAATGGAGCCGGCGGGTTTCAGGCCGCACAGGCGATATGAAGGCCGAATGATGAGGCCACCTGACAAATTCATAATGAGGGCCTCACTTTGTGTCCAATTTCAAATGCAAATTTTGCAAAAGTGGGTAAACTTACATTATGAAATAATAAGATACTCATACAGGAGACTATATTCGGCAACTGTACTATGACCCTATTTATCAGGCATGAATAAAGTGCATGTACAGTTAATTAAGAGTAGCAGACAAATCACATTAAAGGAACCACCCACCCTAAAAAAAAAACAGATATCCCTGTTTGACAAGTATCCTAAACATATGAAGTATTCACAGATGTAGACATTACAGTGGACTGAGCTAACATTTTAATATAAAAAGATTACTTGTGCAAAAGATGCAGGTTCAATTGCAAGTAAAGGCAGTGAATGTAGTCTTTTTGTTGTTTTAGTAAAGGATCGATGATCATGTGTTTAATGACCCTAAGACCTGCCGATGAAGTCCCTGAAAGCCTGAGTCTATTCTGTACTGAGAAGACAAATGTTGTCAGCAAGATATTTAGACACGTATTGTCGGGGTCAAACAAAGCAGTGATGGCCTGCCTGTGGGTGCGAACTCCCAGGTATTCCATTCATGTTTTAACATGATTTTACGTTCAGCCAGCAAAGTGGGACAGAGGCAGACAACATGTTTGAGCTATTCCTCGCACTGCCCACAGCCCCTACAGATTGTACTGTCCTGGGGTCGACGCCAGCTGGTAAGATGTTTAAAAAATGGGCACTCTCCCAGCCTCAATGCCATATATCTTGCCTTTGGTTAATTAAAGTATGTACAGGTGAGGGCAAGGAGTTTCTGGTTAGTAGGTGTTAGTTACAGCCCACCAATGCTTGTGTTTGGCAAATGCAGCCCTGTCAGAATGGATTGACCAGGTGCAGACACTTTTTTTGATGCCCAGTTTCAATACTAGTTGGCTCGGATTACTGTGCTAGAAATCTTTCATATCTAGAAGCTGCTGACAGTCCTCTAGGTACTGATGATGTACTCAACTTGTGCCACTAGAACTCATTTCAGCCCATAGCAGACCTTCTAGGTAGTCGCCCCTGGCCGTACACAGCTTTTGGCACAGGTTAAGATAAGCACCAGCACTTATGGCCTGCTGGTCTAGCAAGCCTAGTTCTAACCTGATCAGAGCAGTGGATGAAGACCGTAGTAAATGTGAGTAGTTTGTGAAAATGGCAAACCTATATTTAGGAATAAAACCTACTTTCTGAAAAAGGAGAATCTGGCATTTCATGGTACAAATATATTTTGCATAGAAATGCAAAGATTTACTTTGTTGAAATTGAGTTTATTTATTTATGGGTTACGAATTCTCTATTTGCTCTGGTAAAACATGGGTGTTCTTTAATATCATGGTTTCACAAGCCCCCATTGATTCATTTGCTCACACTCATGCTACCCTGGCCTATGGGTTAACCGTGGTAAGTCATTGGATGACTTTCAACTTTCTTAAACTGAACAAAACAGAGCAACTCCAGTAGGCCAGAAATGATGTTCATGCCCCACCTCAACTTCTCCCTGGCCCATCAAACTTGGTTCAGAACGTAGGCATCTAAATTGATTCATACCACTCTCTGTGAGGCCTGATATCCAAACCAGCCACCTCCTGTATCAGGGCGACCAAGTGCCAGAGGACAATTTTACTGTACTTGGTCTGTAAACTTCAGTAGTTATGATTGTGATTCAGCCTTTGCGTCGAAACACTGTCTAGCTTGTCTATCAGAGAATCGACACATTAATCTAGAACTGGTCCGAAATGCCATCCCAGACATTGTCCATATTTGCCCTACCACAGAGGTCTTCACTGCTCCCAATCAGAAAGCGAGTGATATTTAGGGCTTTGGCAGAAACATTGAAGACACTGCACAACGTCTCCCCTCCTTTCCTGGCCTCTAGGCTCCAACTGTACAAGCCCCTCTGGGCCTCACACAGAGTCATTTGGGGATACGGCCTTCTCAGTTGTGGCTGTCAAAGAATGCAATAAACTTTCCTTTAAGCTGCACCCTTCGTCCTCTTTAAAAGCTTTTGGAGAAATAAAGGAAAATTTTTGCTTTTCAACCAATAAACCCAATAGTCTGTTTCCTTGACTGTTTATGGTTATGTCATTACCGTCTCCAGTAACATGGATGTCTGGTATGTCTGCGCTTCACAACTATCGCTAACAAAACAATTCAAATTTGGAGAAATGCATGCATTTTATTGAACTTTTTTGTGCTAATGATTCAGGGAAAATAATTGCACCTGACAAATATAGCTAATATTGATAAATACAGCTAATACTGCTATATATGAGGGCTAATTCATGCTGAGGTTAGGATGCTTTCTATGATTTTTAGTCACTTGGCACCAAAGAGGTTTACTTCTGTTACCATTCTTTCTTTTGCAGAAGAATTTCCTAATTTATACTGCTAAAACTATTGTGATATCATTACTACTGATTCTGGATGCTTGTGTTTGTAACATTGGTATACCCTGTCTTATCCTGTATACCCTATGCAGTTGAGAAGTAGTTTTGTCTATACACCTAAAGGATTTCCCTATTCCAGCTGCAATATGCCCATGACTGTGAGATGTGTGTAATATCTGATTGTGTTCACCCTGCCCCTTCCAAGTAGAATATCCTTTTTTATTGCATGTCTTAAAAAAGTACTTGGAAGGTACAGAATAAGTGAAAAACAATAGACAGGAACCTTTCAGTAAGGGTCAGATTGTACACACACAAAACCATGGAAATTCAGCTGTTATAGTTAGACTTATTTCAAGTAACTATACCTTGTGTCCTAACGTAACTATGAGTTGACCCTACACGCAGTTCTCTCTTTAACAATTTTACTGCAAATGTTACACTGATGATATCAGTGATGTCATGAGTGATGTAATATTTCAGTTAATTAGCGGTGCGTGGTGATGGCGTGAGTTACAGTTGCCTTAAGGCATGAATTATAGTTGCTTGAAATAACTCTAACATCTACATTTCTATGGTTCTGTGTGTGTACAATCTGAACCTAACTATAACATCCCAGTAACCTTAGTTTTTTAGTCAATTTCTAAGTCTGTTTTAATTCAATTTCCTAACTATAACGTCCATGTTACTTTTGTTTTTGTCAGTGAATTTCTAGGCTTTTAAAATAAATTAAGTAAGATGCCCATTGCAATGCTTGGTGGCGGGCCATTGTAATGCTTGGTGGCGGTGGACAGAGTACTGTCTCCCTTATTTCTTTATTCACTGCAGTATCCTCAGTAGAAAATTCTTTCAGTTTTCCACTTCAATTCCATCAAGATGGCCTTCAGATGTGGCACACTTTTGCATAAATAAAAAATAAAAAAAATGTTAGAAATCTAGTTGCTCATTAGAATTGTGTAAGCTGCTGATCACTAGGGAGTTAACTGGCAGTTTGCTGCTGGTGTTGAAAGTGAATGTTTCAGTCTGCATTTCAGAATGTTTTCATAAAAGAGAAGATAAAGATATTTGAGAACTCACTTAAAACATGTGCTAATTTTTCTTTCTAAATCACAAATCATAATTTCTATGATAACATGAACCCCCTCATTTTGTTTCTTTCTAAATTAAATGCTTTAAGTTTTACCAGCTTGGTTCAATCAAGATGGCTTTAGCTGTGCCACACCTTTCTGATAAGACTGTTAGCGCTCTAGTTGTTATTCAGATCACTCTGTGATGTTGCTGTGGAACACAAGGGCAGCAACTGGCAGGCTGCTCTTGTTGGAAGTACAACAGGAAGACATTTTAGAACTCACTTAAAACGTGTCCTAATTTTGCTTTCTACAGCACTATAACAAATTAACTCCCTCATTTTGTTCCTTTCTAATTGAAATGTTTTTAGTATTACCAGTTTTATTCAACCAAGATGGCTCCAGGTGTGCTCTCTAGTTGCTCTTTGGAACACTCTGGCAGGCTACAGTAGAACACAGGGGAATCAACTGACAGGCTGCTCCTGTTGGAAGTGCAGATTGTACTCTGAATGTCAGACTTCATTCTCATATGGTTGAGAAAGATAGTGTACATTTACATAAAATATGCTCTCATGTTAGCTTCTGGAGCACCTTCCATCACCTCTATGGGTAAATCATGAGAAAACAGATTTCCCTCAAACATGATTCATGAAATCCCAGCAGGGTAAAATCACCACAAATTCCTAAAATTAATATGGTACCATCAACATATGATTTATATTGTAACTAAAATTTGTTATCACCCTTTATACGATCTCCTTTTTGTGTCCCTCAAAACCTACCATTCACTACAATGCATTTCAATGGGGTGATATCATGTCCCAAGTTGGCTGCAGGCACTTCCTGGTTGAAGTTCTGACAGCCAATCAGATCTCATCCTGAGATCAGTGCTTAGGCTCTGCCCAGATATACAAATGTGGTTTTCTTTAAATATTTCAAAAACTATTGAACGGATTTACACCAAGTAGAAAAAAGGGTGCTTTCTACACTAAGAGCTACCTTTCTGTCAACTCTGGTGTAATTCCGTCAAGCAGTTCAGGCTGTAGTTGTGTTCAAAATCCCCAATGGAAATTAAACTGGAGTGAACATGTTTTGGGATCCCCCTTTTTTCTCAGCCCCTGTTTGAGGGATAACCCCAAAACTTTCCAGACAGCAGCGGAAGTGAGCATCAATATTTTTGGAAAATTTTGTGAAGATTCATCAACGGGCGCCAAAGATGTAGGCAAGTCAAAAAATGCTTTTTCAATAAAAACTAGGTCCTAACTATAAGTACCTAGTGGTGACTGCCACCGCAGGGCCTGGCCCGTGCATTCCATTATACACCAATTTGGATTTTCTTTAATTTCTCTAAAACTACTTAACAGATTTACACCAAATCACCAAAAGGGCACTTTCTGGACCACGCCCTAGCTTTCTGCTAAATTATAATTCCATCCAGTGGTTTCTGTTGCTGTTCAAAATCCCTATGGGAAAATGAACGGGGAAAAAAGTGTTCTGAAACCACCCCTTTTTCTTGGCCTCCACTTGATGTATCACCCTGAAATTTTCCAGGCAGATCTGAAGTGAGTGTTTTTCTTGGAAATTTTGTGAAGATTCATCAAACGTGTCAAAGGTATTAGCACAACAAAAGTGCTTTTTATATAGAGAACAAAAAAAGCTCTGTTTATGGGAATAATGGTCCTAACTTAAAAAAACAAAAAACTGAGATTTTTTTGTTTTGTCAATAACTTTGGTGCTATTTGACGAATCTTCACCAAATTTTCAAAATGTATACTTTGGTCAGTGCAGTTGCCGTCTTTAAAGTTTTGGGATGATCTGTCAGGCGGTGGCTGAGAAAAAGGGGGGTTCCGAAACACTTTTACTGCATTCTACATCAGTGGGATTTTACAGTCTGGACCACTGAACGGAATTACACCAAATTTGGCAGAAAGCCTACTCTTGGTCAAGAAAGCATGCTTTTATGATTTGGTGTAAATCCCTTCAGTAGGTATTAGAGTATAAAATATATAGCTATGTAGGGATGCAGATTCTCCATGGATCCAACTGTCCCTGTGCTCATATCTGATTGGCTACCAACACTTCAACAAGGAAGTGTTGGCAGCCATCTTGGGACTCAGCTTTGAGTCCCACAAATAAAGTGGAAAAAGAGAAAAGGGGCCAGGGTAACTATAATTATTTCAGCTCTTCAGCTGATTTATATGAAATTGTGTGAGAAAAAATTGCTTTTGCAAACATTTCTAAAGATTTTTGGAAGAGGGTGACCATCATCGCCAATCGAGAGGATACGTTTTGCTTGGGTGTCTACAGTGGATTGGACAAGTTTATTACTGCCTCTGCAGAATCTCTGGATATTTAGCCAATTTATGTGTCAATTCACATTTAAAGGGCAAACTTGGCCTTATTTTTAAATGGGGGAACCAGCCCAGGACCCTCCTTCTGTTTGCTTTAGTCACACAAAATACATGTATTTATCCCCTATCAGTTTTTAAAAGTTCAGCAGTCACTACTGCTGTCATATTTTGTCTCTTATCAATCTAAAGTTGTGGAGTTAATATGGCCAGGAAAAGGAAGTAACAACTTGGCTGTAGGTTTCCTACAGACACAAGAGAATTTGGGGATTCTATGATATTTTCTTAACAATGTTTCTTTGTGTGGTGCTACCCAGTCTATTTATACTTGTACAAGTATAAGCTTTCAAACATTTGAATTCTCTTGAAGCCTAATCATCTTAATGTTGGTGCTATATTGAGAAGTGGAATTATTTTTATGTGGCATACTGTTCAGTCTGAAATCAATCATCGTCATATGAGGACCTTAATAAAATAGCCATGTTCTCATGTTTCTTTATAATGGCTTTCACTTTTCCTTTTAAAACAATGACAAGGTCATTCTGGCTGCCTCTGAAGCCCTTACTGAATGTTTATAATTGAACTCAGACATCCATATCTCCTACTGTCACTTTAGTAACGTCCTCACCTAAGACCAAGCTTACTAGTGTAAAGTTACCACAAGCAACTTTTCACACTTAGGGCCTGATTACAAGTTGGGCGGTCGAACTAACTCCAATACAGTGGTGGTGATGTGGCCATCAAGGCTGCCTGTATTACGACCTTTGAGTACAAGGAACAGGATGCAGCAGGCTTAAAGAATACGCATTAATCCCGATATATACCCAGTGAAAAACTGTGATTTTTTTAAAACGCTGGTGTGCAACTCAACCCTAGCCCCTGCTGCAAAGAAGAGCCAAAAGGGGCAATTAAGGCCCAAACAATGCTAATAAATGTAGGGGGTGCACCACTCCACAACATGCAGCGACCACAGTAGGCCAAGTAAGTCCAATAACTGTAAAAATTATACTGATACGAAGTTTTTCTCAGTCGTCTTCAGACAGTGTTTTAATTCTGAAGTCACATGGAATACAAAAGGAAAGAGCAGCCTACGCTATTCACCCAATACAAATGGGCTTCCTCAGGGCTGCAAATTAACATATAATCATATGAAAAGTAGAAATGAAAATAAGAAGAAAATATAACAATACCAATATGTCACAAAAGTACATGTGATATTTATACAAAGTGCTATTTTGCGTATTAATAAATATTAGATTCATGTAAAACAAGTAGTGACATCTTACGTAGTGAGAAGAGACAGCAAAAAGGGATCAAAAATGACATTGTGAATTCTATATAGGTTAGTGGAAATTCTGTGCATAGAACGTGCTAAAACGCATTGATCGTGAAAAAATGAGTAAACAGAGAATTTCAAGAATAGAGAGTACCTCCGCCAAGGAAAAGAATCATATAGATGCAAAGGGTAATAAATGGTGATAAAAATGTAGGTAAATCAGAACACACGTACCAAGAATGTCTTCCCGATGGAGCAAAAGTATTAGTACAAAGTGTAACTAACACAAGGCATATGTTAAGCCTGGTGAAAGAACAAATCGAAAAAAAAAATTGGGAGGAATATTACTTATATATTCATTATATTAAAGATAATGAATACTAAAAATGATGTAAGTAGGTCAAAAAAAGAAGAAATGTACCAAGATAATATTCCCGATGAAGCAGCAGTGGTTGTCCACTGTGTAGCTAACAGAAGGCATATAGTGAGCCTAGTAGAGATGAAAAAAACAAAAAGAAAAAACGAAGTAATAGTTTACTTAATATGTAGTAAAAAAGGACAAAAAATGCTCGTAAAGTGAAAAAATCAAGATAATTGGGACGATAAATAACTCCCAACAGTGAAGTAACACGAATATTTAAACCGGCAACGTGTTGCCCTTACCTGTATAATATCGAAAAAAATACTTGAAACAAGTAGTCGAGAGGCCGGAGATCACGTAAATGAGTAAAGCGTAGTCGGGCCCGGCCGTGTGCCGCCCGTAGCGCTGCTCGTGTGTGCGCTAATCGAAGTAAAAAGCGGTTTATAAAAAAAGGCATATATAGATGCTGAAAACCAGGAGCTTCCGCCATCTCATGGTAATTGATTATAGAAAAAGGCGACAGACTGCAATTAGCAGTCCTCATTTCCGGGTACAATGGCTGCATAGTAAAGAAAAAAAAGGGGACTGCGCTTCAGCGGCCATCTTGAAAGATGCAAGATGGTAATAGAAGTCGATTGTAATTAAAACTTAATTATTGTCCCCAAATAGCGAGGAAGTAGTTGAAAAAATGTGAGACAGCAAAAAATTAAATAAAATAAAATAAAAAATGAGGGAAGAATGAAACCAAAGAATATGCATGTGAAAGAAAGAAGGAGTTAGGAAGAGTTGATTTCACTCTGTGAGAACGTGATGAAAAGAAACACATAAGTAAATAGATAAATAAAAAATAAGAAATAACACAGGGTGAGGAAAAAAATATAAAAATAAGCATAACAATAAATTTAAAAAAGGGAAATTATAATACGAAAATCAAATTAAAAAAATATAAAATAAGAGAAACATGTAAGAATTAATTGGAAATGTGACCATAAAGGCTAAGTGTACAACCGACCATCAAGTGGTAACATGTAATACAAAGGGAAAGAAGTTTTCTGTGGAGGCCTATGCTAAGACCAAAAACATATATCCTATATACAATTTGAACAAAGAGTGATTTGTTGTACAAAAAATGGAAAAGTTTCAAAGGTATAACAAAGGTAAAGTACATTGAAAGGACTTCCGTAACGTCTAGGAAAGTGCCTTTTTATAAATGCTAACTGCCACAGAAAGTAGTTAGTGAAGACAAAGAGTTTGTTACGGAGGTCAATGTTTAGACCACATGAACTTAGTTTGCACAAATTATAGACGAAAACTGATTTGTTGTGAGAAAATAAACAACTGCATATTGAAATATGTATCCATCCACAGAACTGCAGGGATTCACAAAGAAACAATGTTAACAAACAAATGGTGTTGTGTGAAAAATAGTCATTGAGAAGTACATAAGAAGAAATTAACGGATGCTGTGATCCCATAGAAATATCATACATATAGTTTAAACATTGAGCAGTTGGTTATACATGGAACATGCTTAAATCAGTGCTAAGTACAAATGACCCTCATAAAAAGTAATGGAATTCATGATCTGTGTTGTGCCCCAATTCTACTGCTCGTAATCGGCATATCCAAGCTGCCTCCTTTTTGCGTAGTTATAATTCTCTGTTCCCTCCCGTGGGATGTTGTGGGATGTGATCAATTCCAAGAAACCAAATCGAACCATCGTGAGGGTGAACCGATGTGATGTGTGATGACAGTGGATATCTCCTGTCATTATTACTGATGGCACGCACATGTTCCTGCATTCTTAGTTTGAGAGATCTAATAGTGCTGCCTACATATATTTTCTTACACGAACACCCTAAGACTGGACTAGAATCCACCTCCCCTCAAACAAGTGAACCAGGAGGTGACCTGACTATAGTTAATTTATCTGACCGTCATCTGACCAAAACAGAATGCAATCTACTGAGCAAGGGTCTTGGATTCTGTCCTACACAGACTAATGACCAGGTTGAGACCTTTATCGATCTGTTTAAATTTACCCGTCAACTCAAATTGAAGAACTATTTTTCGTCCTATCATGGAGGGATATCAAATGCTGATATCCCCACATCTCAGTCCACGGGTCACACAAGTGTGAGCACTGATACACTAGCTGAATCAGTATCAGACCTATATGATATACAACTTCTGATGTCCTTACAGGATGATGGTGGAACTAGTATTGAGGACATCAGAACTGACTTAGAAATTAAGGAGGATCTTAATACTACCAGTGGCCTCAGACTACGGCCTAAATTTATTCCTTCTAATACACACAGCAACATTGACCTTTTTTCGATGAAGGTCTCTTCTGATCTATCTAAATATCTCAGCACTTTCAAAAGCAATTGGCAGTATAAGGAT
This sequence comes from Pleurodeles waltl, assembly GCF_031143425.1. Classification (NCBI taxonomy): domain Eukaryota; kingdom Metazoa; phylum Chordata; class Amphibia; order Caudata; family Salamandridae; genus Pleurodeles; species Pleurodeles waltl. The sequence continues at coordinate 839,340,097 of NC_090439.1, read as the reverse complement.
AACTTGTCCTTTCTAGAACGCAAAGCCCTTATCGGCCTCAAAAATGATCAATCCATTGTAATTCGTGAGGCCGACAAAGGCGGGAACGTAGTCGTAATGAACAAGTGTGACTATATGCAAGAAATAGACAGACAGCTGGCTGATACTGCATGCTATAAATGTCTCACTGGTAATCCGATTCATGCACTGACAGAGTATATCAACAACAAACTGTGGGGTTGGCACGAACTGGGTTTACTTTCTGATCACGAATACAAATATCTATTAGTAAAATACCCAAGATATTTCTGCATATATATCCTTCCGAAAATACATATAGCAGGTACATTCCCTCCAGGGAGACCCATAATATCAGGGATTGATTCCCCCACAGAGAAACTTTCAGAATTTGCGGATCTCTTTTTACAAAAATTTGTTTCCAATTTACCTTCATTTATCCAGGATAGTAAAGACATCCTTAACAAATTTGAGGACTTTCCATGGACTGATGAGCTTCTGTTCGTCACCATGGACGTGAATAGTCTTTATACGTGTATTCAAAAATCGTTTGGCATATTGGCAGTTACTTCTTATCTTAATACTCGCACTGCCGATCACTTTTCCCACAACCAGATGCTTATAGAAATGATTGATATAATTTTATCATGGAATTATTTCCTACATAACACCAAATGGTTCCAACAAATACAGGGGACGGCGATGGGTTCTAAATTTGCCCCGTCCTACGCCTGTCTTTTTATGGGATGGTTTGAGAAAATTCATGCTTGGGGTAAACATGCCTCCCCCTGGACTGAATTCATTGTATTTTGGGGGAGGTACATTGATGATATCATTCTAATATGGAATGGGTCTATTGAACACCTTACTCAGTATCATGCCTTCCTCAATGATAACCCCTACAATGTCAAACTTAGTCTTCAATATAGCAAGGTTTCTATTAACTTTCTGGACATAAGATTCTTTCATACAAAATAACTCCGTACAAAGTGTTCTGTATAGAAAATCCACGTCTTGCAATAGCCTCCTTCACGCGACTAGTGCACATCCATCCTCCGTAATTAATAATATCCCCTTTGGCGAGATGATACGTGTACGACGTAACTGTAGTACTGATGACAAGTTTCGGGAACACATCAGACTTGTCAAACAGAGATTCACCAACAGAGGTTACGACCCCGTAACCCTCTCTAAAGCAGAACAACGCATTAGGAACACACCAAGAAAGGATATGTTGACCTACATACCTCGCAACAACAAATTAAGCAATGAACACTTGTCCTTTGTTACTAGATATACAGTTCACAGTCAGGGTATTTACAAAATACTCAAACGACATTGGCACTTGTTAATTGGTTTACCTGGACTTAGAGGACTTCTTCTTATAACTCCCAAGCTCACTTATCGAAGAGGAATGACCCTTAGGGACCATCTGTGTCCCAGCTATGTTTCTGAACCTAATACAACTACATGGCTCCCCAAAAAACCCTGTGGTTTTTATACTTTTCGTGAATGCAACATGTGTGCGTTTGGACTGGACCAAACCAAAACATTTTGTTACAATAATACTGGGAGATATACTATCAAAAGTTTCATTAACTGTAACAGTAAATTTGTTATTTATGTCTTAGGGTGTTTGTGTAAGAAAATATATGTAGGCAGCACTATTAGATCTCTCAAACTAAGAATGCAGGAACATGTGCGTGCCATCAGGAATAATGACAGTAGATATCCACTGTCATCACACATCACGTCGGTTCACCCTCATGATGGTTCGATTTGGTTTCTTGGAATTGATCACATCCCACAACATCCCAGGGGAGGGAACAGAGAATTACAACTACGCAAAAAGGAGGCAGCTTGGATATGCCGATTACGAGCAGTAGAATTGGGGCACAACAAAGATCATGAATTCCATTACTTTTTATGAGGGTCATTTGTTCTTAGTACTGATTTAAGCATGTTCCATGTTTAACCAACTGCTCAATGTTTAAACTATATGTATGATATTTCTATGGGATCACAGCATCCGTTAATTTCCTCTTATGTACTTCTCAATGACTATTTTTCACACAACACCATTTGTTTGTTAACATTGTTTCTTTGTGAATCCCTGCAGTTCTGTGGATGGATACATATTTCAATATGCAGTTGTTTATTTTCTCACAACAAATCAGTTTTCGTCTATAATTTGTGCAAACTAAGTTCATGTGGTCTAAACATTGACCTCCGTAACAAACTCTTTGTCTTCACTAACTACTTTCTGTGGCATTTAGCGTTTATAAAAAGGCATTTTCCTAGACGTTACGGAAGTCCTTTCAATGTACTTTACCTTTGTTATACCTTTGAAACTTTTCCATTTTTTGTACAACAAATCACTCTTTGTTCAAATTGTATATAGGATATATGTTTTTGGTCTTAGCATAGGCCTCCACAGAAAACGTCTTTTCCTTTGTATTACATGTTACCACTTGATGGTCGGTTGTACACTTAGCCTTTATGGTCACATTTCCAATTTATTCTTACATGTTTCTCTTATTTTATATTTTTTTTATTTGATTTTCGTATTATAATTTCCCTTTTTTTAATTTATTTTTATGTTTATTTTTATATTTTTTTCCTCACCCTGTGTTATTTCTTATTTTTTATTTATCTATTTACTTATGTGTTTCTTTTCATCACGTTCTCACAGAGGGAAATCAACTCTTCCTAACTCCTTCTTTCTTTCACATGCATATTCTTTGGATTCGTTCTTCCCTCATTTTTTATTTTATTTTATTTTATTTTTTGCTGTCTCACATTTTTTCAACTACTTCCTCGCTATTTGGGGACAATAATTACGTTTTAATTACAATCGACTTCTATTACCATCTTGCATCTTTCAAGATGGCCGCTGAAGCGCAGTCCTCTTTTTTTTCTTTACTATGCAGCCATTGTACCCGGAAATGAGGACTGCTAATTGCAGTCTGTCGTCTTTTTCTATAATCAATTACCATGAGATGGCGGAAGCTCCTGGTTTTCGGCATCTATATATGCCTTTCTTTATAAACCGCTTTTTACTTCGATTAGCGCACACAGGAGCAGCGCTACGGGCGGCACATGGCAGGGCCCGACTACGCTTTACTGACATCGGTCTCATTTACGTGATCTCCGGCCTCTCGACTACTTGTTTCCAGTACTTTTTTCGATATTATACAGGTAAGGGCAACACGTTGCCGGTTTAAATATTTGTGTTACTTTACTATTGGGAGTTATTTATTGTCCCAATTTTCTTGATTTTTTCACTTTACGAGCATTTTTTGTCCCTTTTTACTACATATTAAGTAAACTATTACTTCGTTTTTTCTTTTTGTTTTTTTCATCTCTACTAGGCTCACTATATGCCTTCTGTTAGCTACACAGTGGACAACCACTGCTGCTTCATCTGGAATATTATCTTGGTACGTTTCTTCTTTTTTTGACCTACTTACATCATTTTTAGTATTCATTATCTTTAATATAATGAATATATAAGTAATATTCCTCCCAATTTTTTTTTTCGATTTGTTCTTTCACCAGGCTTAACATATGCCTTGTGTTAGATACACTTTGTACTAATACTTTTGCTTCATCGGGAAGACATTCTTGGTACGTGTGTTCTGATTTACCTACATTTTTATCACCATTTATTACCCTTTGCATCTATATGATTCTTTTCCTTGGCGGAGGTACTCTCTGTTCTTAAAATTCTCTGTTTACTCATTTTTTCACGATCAATGCGTTTTAGCATGTTCTATGCACGGAATTTCCACTAACCTATATAGAATTCACAATGTAATTTTTGATCCCTTTTTGCCGTCTCTTCTCACTACATACGATGTCACTACTTGTTTTACATGAATCTAATATTTATTAATACGCAAAATAGCACTTTGTATAAATACACCATGTGCTTTTGTGACATATTGGTATTGTTATATTTTTTTCTTATTTTCATTTCTACTTTTCTTATGATTATATGTTAATTTGCAGCCCTGAGGAAGCCCATTTGTATTGGGCAAAACGCGTTGGCTGCTCTTTCCTTTTGTATTCCATGTGACGTTAGAAATAAAACACCGTCTGAAGACGACTGAGAGAAACTTCATATCAGTATCATTTTTACAGTTATTGGACTTACTTGGCCTACTGTGGCCGCTGCATGTTGTGGAGTGGTGCACCCCCTATATTTATTTGTATTACGACCTTTCTGCCAGTCAATCCGGTGGAAACAGTGTGGTGGCTTTAGCCTTGGCTCTCTCGGGGAGCTAAGGCCAATGCTGCCGCACACAGCACCCTCGAAATACACACTGTCTGCCATAGCAGATAGTACGCATTCCGAGGGTGCTGACAGGGGGACCCCCAAGTCTGCCTTTCCATCAACCTTTTCACAGCGGGGATCCCTCCATGGAAAGGGTTGCGGAAAGGAAAGTTGTGATCAGCACGGTGGTGCTGAAAACGGCATCACCGTGGCAGACCACGACTTTGACCATCACCAACCCATCTGGATCCCTGATCGTGGTGGAGGCGGCAGTCTACTGGTGGCCCCATCACCAGGATCGTAATTTGTAATATGTTGTAGCTTTGTTTTACAGTTCATTTTTTTTTATTTGAGTAAGGTTGCTTTTAGCAGTGATTTTTTATTTGTTTTTATCAATGTGCTTTTATTCTAGGAATACGAAGAACAAGCTGCTTGTTTAGTTAGCCTTTGCATAGCATGCAAACAGTGATATCTGTACAAGGCGAAAGAAAGCAGTACACAATATGCTAGTTTGTCCTGCCCCTTCAGGAGACCGCTTTCACCACCTAGGTATGACATTGCATTGGAACTGTACTTCCAACACAATATGATTTATTGTATAAACAGTGCACTAACCTAGAAGGGCCAGGGGGGATTCCGGCCATGACTATCCTGGGATGCATTCTGTGCAACATGCAGCTTGGCTCGTGCTGATCTACCAGCCTCCATAGAGGATTGTGATATACACCACAAGCCGCCTCCAAACACTGTCTTCTGTTTTGAGTTGGGGCTAATTCCTTAGATAGGGCCAGGCAGAAAGGTTAATCCCGCTATGCTCTCAATGTAGAAATAGGGTTAGGTAGGAACCTCTAGAACTTATAGAACAAGATCTAGAGGTTTCTACCTAACCATTTACATCTTGGTTGGATTGTTTATCCTCTTTACCATGTTTGTAATGCTGATTACTTTGCTTTGTTTCATCTGCCTATTTATCGCAGCTCACTCTTTATATGCGATTGTTTCAATAAATGTTTTGGAAAATGTACCTTATATCTTTTTTGTCTAACCTTGACTTGCATGAGTAACAACATGAAAGGGGTAAGATTTGTTTCCATGGCTCCCCTGGGAAGTCAGAGTGTCATGTTCAGGTTGCCATAGTCACCATTTCCCCAGTGGCTTGAGGGTTTGGGTGAGGCACTGTGAACTACCCAGGAGTTAAGTCGACAGTCACCCATGGTGTGGATAGACTCAGACTCCCACACTTTGCTGGTCTGCCATCCTAATCACTTAGGCCCTTATTATGACATTGGCAGCACATGCTGCCATCCGCCACGGTGACGGCCGCCAACATACCGTCGCTGTGGCTACTGACCGTCCATCGAATTATGACCGTAGCCGGAATTCCGCCAGAAGGCTGGTGGAATTCCGGCAATGGTCATGGCGTTAGACTGCGGTAAGGTGGTGCTGCTGCCAGCAGCAGCACCACACCAGCAAAACACTGCTTACTTTTTTTATGTTCCATGGTACGGCCTAGTGGTGGTTTGCTGGCGGCCCTGCACCTGGCAGCAGCGCTACATCCCGTCTCCTGCCGGAGGACCCCATGCAAGCAGGTAAGTCGGGTTCTCTGACAGGAGAGGGGGGATTGGTGGTGTTGTGTCCTTGTGTCGGAGTGTGTGTGACTGTGTTTGAATGCGTGCATGAGAGTGTAATGTGTGTGTGCATGAGTAGGTGTGTGTGTCTACGTACATGTTGTGTTGTGTGAGTGAGTGTGTGCCTGGATGTATGTTCGTAAGTGTTAGTGTGAGTGTGTATGAATGTATGCATGCGTGGGTGATTGTGTGCATGTGTGTGTGTAGGGGTGTGTATGTATGTGCGTATATGTGTGTATATGGGGGGGGTCGGGAGTGGGAGGGGGAGAGTGCAGGAGGACTCCGGGGAAGGGGTGGAGGAGGGAGAGAGACCCCTATCAGTGCCAGGGAAGAAGTTCCCTGCTACTGATAGGGCCTACATCCATGGTTTCCATGGCGGTACAGAAACAACGGAAGCCATGGGGGTGGGTGGTGTCAAAATGCCATGGGCGGCCTAGTGACAACCGCTGGGCTGGAGACTGTAGTCTCCAGCCCGGTGGTCATTACCGCCGTGGCGATCAGTGTGTTAACTTGGCAGTTTGGCTTTCGCCAAACCGCCAATGTCAAAATAATGGAGGTATGTACCGCCAGCCTGTTGGCTGTACTACCTCCACTATTACACCGACCCCGGGGTCATATTTACCCCTTAGTCCTATTATCTGAGTAGGAACCACATAACAGAGATTTCCAATCTTAGGTTTGAAAATTGCATTTTGTAGTAAATAAGTCATATTACTGTAGTGCTACTTTACATCCTTCAAAATGCAGCTTGTAAATTGAACCGTGTGTGTTATACAGAGCATAGAGTGAACGAAATTCAGTAAACATAAGAATATATGAAAAAGAATGACATTTGTAATGACTGGATCTGATAAAAAGACATTGGAAGAGTGGTAAATGACTAAATATCACTCTGCAATTCTTTTATGAATATTGAGAACTTCAGCATTATATTCATGGCCTAGAAATTTTAACAAAGTTCCAAGACTGTTGTGGGAATGTTTCTAACTGCATATGAAAGTAACTTAATCTTAGTTAGGGAAGCACATCATCTGTTGTGGAGGAAATAATGTTGACATTTACTTTTCAGATAAACTGGTGTAATTAGTTTTCATTCAAGTACATTTATATCTCCCCTTCCCTTGCTGTAATAACACCACTGAATATTATTAATGCTTTTGTTAACACTGTTTTAATGCTTCATTTTACCAAAAAGACATCAACGCACAGTAAAATTGAATGAAAGGAAAGTTCTGAGACAATCGCTCATTAAAAGAGGGCATTGATGTGAAGAAAGCCTCCTGTTTGAACCGGCAAGGACAAGATGTTACTTGCGCTCAGAAAAAAAGCGCAGCTTCCGAAACACACAATTTGGGCGCATGAAGCCAGCATTAAAAAGCACACACACACAACTTAATGCTTCTTCGGCAGACACAGAGACTATCCTGAAGTATCTGGACAGAGTCTGTAATGCTAAGCCTTCCAACCTTCATGAGATAGCTTCTCATAATGACATTTGCTATGTTTCGTGGATGGAGAAGCCTTTTATTTACATTTGTTGCAGGCTTCAGCTAGTGTTATGTCTGAGCAAAGATATTTTTGTGCTTGTGTACTGCAGATCTAAACTTTCCTCCATATCAAGTGTGATGCCTGCAGACGTTTCTGTTTTTTATCCTACAGCATGTTGCATTGTGGCACCTGTAGGTTACTTTTTAACAAGGCTAAAGTCACACATATATTTGTGACCTTGTATGAGCAATTTGTCTTCATCTCCATGCCTCTAGATGATCATGGATTCAGTGATGGAAAGTATCCTTCTGATATATTATTCTGTGGATTTTGCACCATGGTTAGCTGCTGGGCGTCCATCCCCCAACCATCCCTCCCCTAATATCGCCCCAGTGCTATTTGGGGTAGTTTGCTCTTAGCGCTCTATAATTCTTTTTCCACATTGGGGTATACACCGGCAATTTGTGTCCTTTTTTCCAAACTTCAGGGGATTCTAAAAGTACCTAAGGTTTGTCGATTCCCCTGGAGGGGACAGAGAAAATAACCAAAAATATAGCTACATTTAGAGTTTTTGGGTAAAAACAGGAAAAAAAAGCTCTGGATAAAAGTGTCTGTTTTTTTCGAAAAATGCCATCAATGAATGGTTTGCTTTGATAAAGTCACATCTTTCCAGCTTCCAAGAACATGCAGAGTGGGATAAAAAACACACATTTCTTTACCACTGATTTGGTATTTTTCAAGTAGGTACCCCATTTTTCCTATTTCTTGTGCTCTAAATCTACTTTCAGTTTGTGATGCAAACCAATGTGAAACCCTTGTGTGATCCAGAAAAGCTATAGATTTCTGAAAAGTAGACACACTTCCAAATTCAGTAAAGGACCATATGTGTAGATCTCTCAAGGTTTTCCCAAATAAACTAACCGTTGACAAAAGTAAATACTGAAAATGAGTAGGGAAAACCGGCCATTTGTTGCAACATTTCCACCTGTAACTTCTTGTCACAATTGCTGAGTTAGAAAAGCAGTATATGATTTTGTCTGATAGGCCCTTCTTGTGGTGGGGATATATAAGGTGCCCAGGTACCCAGAGCCATCAACTGAGCTGCACTATACAATGGGTTTTGATTGTGTACGGAGTGTAGACCAATTCATACTGTGTAATATGTAGAGTGAATAAAGGGCACCAAGCAAACCTATGTATTTATGAAATCAGCGTAAGATGTGAAGTTTAGAAACAGTAGTTGTTTGTACATCTCTGAACTTGTGGGTACCTCTACTAGCATTTGATTTGGAGAGTATTTTTCAAAATGTCTTCTTTATTACGCACTAGCTTACATTTGGAAGGCATAAATGCAGATAAATCCAATAGACAGTAACAAATATCATACTATTCTATGCTCCCAATGTCTTCCGATAAAAATGGTACCACACTTGTGTGAGTAGGCCGAGCGCCTGTGCCAGAAAACCTCTCAAAACACAACATGGATACAACACATTTTTCCCCTCAAAACTGAACTTTTCTTTGCAAAGTAGTTAGCTGTGGATTTTGTGCTTTATCTCATCCAGCACCTAGGGAAATCTAACAAACCTGTACATTTTTGAAAACTAAATGTGTAAAGGAATCCAAAATCGGGTTAATTGCATGGCTCTCACCAGGGTGACAAACATTGACTAAAAAAAAAAAAATCCTCATATTTGTGAGCTGAAAAGTTCTGGAATCAATGGGGTACCACAAACTTCCTTTCACTCAGCATTCCGCTAAGTCATCTGAAAGAAATGGTATCTCATTGTGTGGGTAGGCCTAGTGCCTGTGACAGGAAATCACCCAAAATGCAACCTGGATACATCACATTTATCCACTTGATATTGACCTGTTTTTTTGCAAAGTGGATAGCTGTGGATTGTGGGCCCAAGCTTAGCTGGCACCTATGGAAATCAAGCAAGCCTGTGCATTTTTGAAAACTAACCACCAAGGGTAATCCAGGATCTGGTGACTTGCATGACTCTCTCCAAGTTGTTTACCTAGAATCCCTTTCAAACCCCAAAATCTGACTGAAAAAAATATTTTTCCTTGCATTTCTGTGATGAAAAGTTCTAGAATCACAACATCCTTCTACCCATCATTCCCCTAAGTCTTCTGAAAGAAATGGAACTTCATTTGTGTGGGTAGGCCTACTGTCTGTGACAGGAAATAGCCAAAAAGCTAACATGTATACATCACAATTCTCTACTCAAAACTGACCCATTTTTGTAATGTGGGTAGCTGTGGACTTTGGGCCCTAGCTCAGCCAGCACCTCGGGAAAACTACCAAACCTATACATTTCTTAAAACTAGACACCTAGGTAAATCCAGGACGAGGTGACTTTCATGGCTCTCATCAGGTTGTTTTACCCAGAATCCCTTGCACACCTCAAACTTTGACTAAAAAAACACATTTTCCCTGCATTACTGTGATGGAGAATTCTGGAATCTGTGGGGAGCCGCAAACTTCTTTCCCCCTAACATTCCCTTAAGTCTTCCAAAAACATTGTATCTCACTTTCCGACAGGAAACAGCCCAGAACACAACATATATACATCATATTTTCCCACTCAAAATTGACCAGTTGTTTGCAAAGTTGGTAGCTGTGGATTTCGGGCCTTAGTTCGGCCAGCACCTAAGAAACAGCAAACTTGCACATTTTTTAAAATTAGCCAACTTGTGTGGATTCTATGAGGTTCTTTTTACCTACAATTCCATGCAACCCTTTTTCTTTGCCTGAAAGCATACATTTTTCTTACATTTCTATGGTGGAAACTTCTGGAATCGTCAGGAATCCATAGCATTCTTATCACCCAGTATTACTGCACTTGTGCTGATAAAAACCTTGCCCTAATTGTGTCGCTTGATCTAGTGCTCGCAGCAGAAATGGATCAACCAAGGTCAATGTGAGCTCCAATGTGGGAACTCCTATTGACGTCAGTTTGATCCGGGATATAGGTGTAGGAATTTAGTGGATTTCTGCCAATTCTGGAACTTTCCATCACATGAATATGAGGAAAATGTATGATTTAAGGCAGAGTTTGAGGTTTACGCTGCAGTGCAGGTAAAAAAAAAAAGAAAAAACTTGCAGGATTCACTCATGGCACCCCACCCTGTCTACTTATTAAAAATGTCTGTGGTTTGTAGGTTTCCATGGGCGGCAGCAGAGCATGACCTCAAATACTGCAGCTACCCCTATTGCTGATTTCTCCATATAGCTCTTTAGAGCCTTTTGTGTGAAGGTCTCCTGGCCACCCACATAAGGGAGGCACCATTTTTATCAAGAGACTTGTGGGAATGCTGTGTGGTAGGTAAATCTGTATCTCCCCACAGATCTGAGAGGTTTTCCTCACAAAAATGTGAGCAAAATATGTGTTTTTAGTCAAAATGTAAAGTTTGCAGAGGATTGTGGGTAAGACACTCTTGTGGGATGCTTGCAAAGAACACCACCACGGTCTTCTCCAGATGTCTAGTTTTCAGAACTGTCTGTTTCTGGTAAGTTTTTCCAGATGACAAGCTACCCAAGCTCAAATATTTCAGCCGTTCAACATTGAAAGTGGGACGATATTGAGAGTTCACCATGCTTTCCTGGCCCATGTGTAAAAATAACACCCAAAAGAATCAAATGTCCCCTCTCTTGCCATGGGGATGGAATGGTTTGGTCCATGGGGGAGTAGAAAGACTGTTGAGGTTTTAGGGGGGGTGAGGGTTGGCCTGATGTTACCATGGGAATGACCCACCCATTATTTTAACAAAAATATATATTTCTGCTATATAGTGGACATTCTGCCCCCCTGGGGGTATATTGGGGGCAATTACCCAATCTGCCCCCTGGGGGCAGAAATACTGTTGCCCCATTTACTTGGCATGGAGGCATGGCCATGTCGATGCTAGGGAGCCCCCACTGCTATATTTAAAAAAAGAACGGGTGTCTGTTGGGCTTTCTGACCCCTGAAGGGACTGCACAGATCTGCAGTAATTACCCCAATCTGCCCCCATGGGGTAGAAGGGCTGTTGTCCTCTTTAGTTGGGGTGAGGGCATAGCCATGCTCATCGTGGGCAGCACTCACCCCTATATTTAGAAAAATAAACTTTCCCTGAAGTGTAGAGGGTTTCTGCCCCTGTGGCAGTTCAGAGGTCATTGCTCCCATCACTATAATTTTTGGAGGTGGGGGCATGGCCATGTCCATAATGAGCAGCACCCACCCACCATAATTATTTACAAAACAATCCTGGTGTCTGATGGGCTTTCTGCCCCCTGGGAGCAGATTGTGGATGAATACCCCCATCAGCTCTGCAGGGTGGCAGAAAGACTATGGTCCTCATTACAACCCTGGCGGTCAGTGGTAAAGCGGCGGTAAGACCGTCAACAGGCCAGAGGAAAAAAAAATGGAATCACAACCATGGCGGAAACCGCCAACATAGACAGCCACTTTAACACTCTGACCGCCACGGCGGTAGAAACAAACACTGCGACGGTCACCGCCAACAGACAGGCGGAAGACAATGTACCGCCCACACTATTATGAGAGGCCAATCAGCCACCTTTTCCAGGGCGGAACCAACGCGAACAAAAACACGTCGGAAACAGGACTTGGAAGGGAAAACACTAAACTCTCCATACCCCACAAGGAACCAGGACGCCATGGAGCCAGAACTCCAAATACTCCCTGCGATGGTATTCCTGCACCTCTATGAGGAGCACGAAAGACGGCGGCGACGACCAAGGTGAGTTCTGCACCTACAACACAGGGGAGGGGGAGGAAAAAGAGAGTGACACACACATGCAACACGCAAAACCCCCATCCCCCCCACCCACAACAACATACACACAAATACATGCTGCAACATTACATTTACACCTCCCACCACCCCCTGGAAGAACACAAGGACAAAAGGAAATGAGTTGAACGAGTGTAATAAATAAAAATCCATTAGTCAAAACTTTAAATACAGCATATACAATTATGTACACCAACTACACAAGTCCAGATAGCGCACCATTCATAGTCCGTGGACCACTGGGCCCAAAAAGTATGGGCGAGGCCCACACTCGATACCAGACTTCAAACGGAGAGAACACTGCAGGGGCATCAGACCGAAATGAAACAGGCACCTCAGGGGGAAGGGAAGGGAGGGCATCTCAGCCGGATAAGTGCACGACGCCAGCTCCACAAGGGGTCTCCATGCCCATTGCTGTATCCTGCGGAGTGCAAAGCCACAGTCTCACAAGTCTTTACAGTGGGTGGTTTGCCCACTGCTGTGTCCTGGGGAATGCAAAGCCACAGTCTTGCAAGTCTTTACAGTGGGTGGTTTGCCCACTGCTCTATCCTGGGGAGTGCAAAGCCACAGTCTCACAAGTCTTTTCAGTGGGTGGTTTGCCCACTGCTCTATCCTGGGGAGTGAAAAGCCACAGTCTCACAAGCCTTTACAGTGGGTGGGTTGCCCACTGCTGTATCCTGGGGAGTGCAAAGCCACAGTCTCACAAGTATTTACAGTGGGTGGTTTGCCCACTGCTTTTTTCCTGGGGAGTGCCAAGCCACAGTCTCTCAAGTTGATGCCTTTCTCCACTGGTTCTGGAGTGCCCAGAGAGCTTCATCCTGCCAAGGACTGAAGTAGTGGATGTGAAACTTCACTGGTTCTGGAGGGGGCTTTGTGCCCAGAGTTCTTCATCCTTCCAAGGACTGAGGTAGTGAATGCCTTTCTCCACTGGTTCTGGAGGGGGCTTTGTGCCCAGAGTGCTTTATCCTGCCAAGGACTGAGGTAGTGGATGTATCTCTCCACTGGTTCTGGAGGGGGCTTTGTGCCCAGAGTGCTTCATCCTGCCAAGGACTGAGGTAATGGATGTGATACTCCACTGACGGTGGCGCAACATGCAAGCTGCCCAGACTCCTGGAACTGACCACCAGCCTCGTACGACTGACCACTGGGGATGGCAGCCACGTCTACGTTGGTGCCACTTGCTCAGGATGTTGCTGGGCTGCTGGTGGTGCTGGCGGAGGTGTCAGTGGCATCGGTGCTGGCAGCGGTGTCAGTGGCATTGGTGCTGGCGGCGGTCTCAGTGGATCGTTGCTGGTGGCGGGCTCTGTGGCATCGGTGCTGGTGGCGGGCTCTGTGGCATCGGTGCTGGTGGCGGTCTTTGTAGCGGCGGTGCTTGTGCCAGTTTTTGTGGCGGCGGTGCTAGTGCCAGTCTTTGTGGCGGTGGTGCTGGTGGTGGGCTCAGTGACTGCGGTGCTGGTGGCGGGCTCAGTGACTGCGGTGCTGGTGGCGGGCTCAGTGACTACAGTGCTGGTGGCGGTGCAGGTGGTGGTGCAGGTGGCGCTGCTGGTGGCAATCTTGTCCGCCGTGCAGGTTGGCATCGACGTGGACCTGCCCTTGATTTTCTGACCCTTCCCCACCTTGGATGGTGGTGCAGCTGTCTTTCCACTATCCACTTTTGATTTGCCTGAGCCTTTGGTGGCAGGTGTTTTCATCTTCTCCCTCCGGGATGTGGGCAACTTTTTGACTTTTGGAGGTGGCGGAATGTCCTTGACCTCGGGATGGCTGTTGGGTGGGTGTGTGGCTGCGTTTGTGTACTTTGAGAGGAGGGCTCACAGAAACACTGGGAGAGGATACAGGGGATGTGTGAATGGTAATGGGAGTGGTGAGTGCACGTGAGCGGTGTGTGGTGATGGGCGTGCTGGTGATGGAGGTAGTGGCTGAAGATGTAGTGCATGCAGGTGTGAGTGGAGACGGGACAGGGAGGGAGGAGGGAGACGTGGAGGAGGGGGACACAGTGGAGGCAGTGGATGTTGGTATGTCTGCATGGGTATGATGCTTGAGTGAGTGCCTGTGGGATATATGGTGCTTATGTTTGCCTGAGCCACTCTTGTGTGTTGAGGTGTGTGCATGCTGGTCTGATGGTGTGCTTGGGATAGGCTGAGGTACAAGGGATTGGGTCTGGGTGGAGGAGGTCGGATGGGGGAGGCTCGACACAGGGACAATGGCTGCCATCAGTGCTGAGGCCAGAGCCTGAAATGCTCTCTGTTGGGCTGTCTGGCCAGAATGAATGCCCTCCAGGTATGCATTTGTTTGTTGCAAATGCCTCTTTACACCCTGGATGGCATTCAGAATGGTAGACTGCCCAACAGTGAGGGATCTCAGGAGGTCAATAGCCTCCTCACTGAGGGCAGCAGGGCTGACTGGGGCAGGGCCTGAGGTGCCTGGGGCGAAGGAGATGCCCACCCTCCTGGGTGAGCAGCCATGGGACACATGCTGAGGGGCTGCTGGGAGGGCGGTGCTGGTAGGGGGGGGTGGCGGCTGTACCTGTTGATGCAGAGGTGCCTGCCACCACAAGGGAGCCACAGTGCCTCAGTGTCCCTCCTGGTGCCCACAAGGTCCTTCAGCACCCCTACAATGGTGACCAGCGTGGTGTTGATGGACTTAAGTTCCTCCTTGATCCCCAGATACTGTTCCTCCTGCAGCCGCTGGGTCTCCTGAAACTTGGCCAGTACTGTTGCCATCATCTCCTGGGAATGATGGTACGCTCCCATGATGTTGGAGAGGGCCTCGTGGGGAGTGGGTTCTCTGGGCCTGTCCTCCCCCGTCGCACAGCTGTCCTCCCAGTTCCCATGTTATCCTGTGCCTCTGTCCCCTGAAACGTGTGCCCACTGCCACTGCCCCCAGGTCCCTGATTTTCCTGGGTTGGTGGGTTTGCCTGGGTTCCCTGTAGTGGTGGACACACTGCTGCTTAACGTGTTTGGGGACAGAGGGATGGACCCGCTGTGTGGGTGCTGTGCTGGTGTTTCCTGAGGGGGGAGGCTCTGTGGTGGCATGTGCCAGTGTGAGGGGAACCAACTGTCATGAGGTCCCAGATGGGCCGGGCTGGTCATCTTGATCCAGTTGGACAGAGCTGCTGTCATCACTGTGGGCTTCTTCTGTGGGGGGAGTGGACATGTCTGGAACCTCCTGTCCGGTGACGTTGGGTAGGGGTCCTGCAGGGGTGTAAAGGCATGATTGTTGCATCTGTGTGTGCCATCGTGTGCAATGGGTGGGTGACCCTGTACTCCAGTGCTTGCATTCTTGTCTAGGACCTTGTGTGATACTTGGTTTGGGGTCTGTGTGGGTATCTGTAGTGGGCATGCTTTGGTGATGGGTATCCATGCTTTGTTGTTGCATGCAGGGCTTGGTATTGGGATGTGTGGGTTGTGATAGTGGGGCATATGTGAGGTGTTGGAGTGATGGGGGTGAGGGTGCAGGTGGGGTATGTGATATCATGCAGGTAGGGTGGGGGATTTAATAATTAAGATTTGACTTACTAGAGTCCATTCCTCCTGCTACTCCTGCGAGGCCCTCAGGATGCAGTATAGCCAAGACCTGCTCCTCCCATGTTATTAGTTATGGGGGAGGACGTGGGGGTCCGCTTCCAGTCCTCTGAACTGCAATCTGGTGTCTTGAGACCACGGAACGCACCTTCCCCCGTAGGTTGTTCCACCTCTTCCTGATGTCATCCCATGTTCTTGGGTGCTGTCCCACTGCGTTGACCCTGTCTACGATTCTGCGCCATAGCTCCATCTTCCTTGCTATGGAGGTGTGCTGCACCTGTGATCCGAATAGCTGTGGCTCCACCCGGACGATTTCCTCCGCCATGACCCTGAGTTCCTCCTCAGAGAACCTTGGGTGTCTTTGCAATGCCATGATGTGGTGTGGGTGATGTGTAGGGTGGTGTGTGTTGTGATGTGTGAGAGGATGCGTTTCTGTGTGTTGTCTGAGGTGCGTGGATGTTGTGTGAGTGATGATGGTGTGTGCCTGTGTATGCTAGTATTGTTGATAGTGGTGTCTCTCTCTCTGCTTCTTTCTCAATTTTTGTCATAGGGGTTTGTGGGTGATGTGGGTGTGTGTTTTATATTGTATTGGGTGTGTGGGAGTTGTGTGTGTATGTGTATCAGGTGTGTGTATTTTGAATAGTCCAATTTGGTTGTGTTTTGCAAATGTGTGTATTTTGATTGCAGCGGTGTGTACCGCCAATGGAACACCGTGGTTGAAAGAGCGCCACGTGGGTCGTGATAGTGTTGGCGTGACATGTTGGTTTTGTTATCACCAGTTTATTACTGACCTTTGGTGTGGCGGACTTGTGCGGGTGTCTGGATTTTGGCAGATTCCGGTCTGTGGGTCGTGATAGCTGTAGCAGATTCCGCCACCGTAGTGGTGTGTTGGCGGTCTTCTGCACGCCGGTAAGCAGCATTTACCGCCAATGTTGTAATGAGGGCCTATCTGTCTTATTGGGGTGAGGGCATGGCTCTGCCCATGGTGGGCAGCCAACACCTTTAGATATTTAAAAGAAAATACATTACATGGTGTCTACTGGGCTTTCTACCCACCAGGAGGGCAGATTGGTGGTAATTTCCCTCAGCTGCCCTCCAGGGTGGGGAGAAAGACTGTCATAATAGTTTTAGGGGTGCGGGCATGGCCATGCCCATAAAAGGCAGCCCTCACCCCTATTATTATTCTAAAATAAAATACCTGGTGCCTAGTGGGCTTTCTGCCCCAGGGGTGGAAGATAACACCATCTGCCCCCCTGCCAGAGGGCAGAAAGACTGATCTGTTCTTTGGGTGGGGAGAGCACAAGCTATTGCCCAAGGGGCTGCTCCTCCAAAATCCCTGGTGCCAGACGGGGATTCTTTCTTAAGAATCACTCACTGCTGGTCCCCAAGAAGGGATCCACTGTGGACAAAAATCAATTGAAAGTTAAGATTGTCCCCTTTCCAGAAATACCTGTTCCATCCCAATGTGTACTTGGGGACTGAGATATGCCCCGAGCACTGATGCTATGAAAGTAAAACAAGCCCAGAGGCTCATTTTACTTTCGCTTTAGTGTAATGACATCAGCCCACTCTGCGTGCTGATTGTCACTTCTAGGGGTGGGTGAAAAATTCCGTTCAGCATGCTGAGTTTCACTCCACTTGGACCAGAGTTCCGGCAACATGCTGCCAACCTCCGAAAGGCAGAGTATTTTCTCACTCGTGGTTGTCAGTGTTAAGTTGCTGAGCACTACGAGGAATTTGCATCCACTGGTGCAATTTTCAGGGGATAGAATGCAATTTTCAATGGCTTGATTTCTCAACGCAGGCGATCATTGCAGATCACAACTGTGTGCTTTGAGAATGCTACCACTCAAGTTGAAAATCTACTTGAGCAGCAGAAAGAAGCAGTGCCCCCGGCATGCCACTTGGTGCAGCTCACACTGATTTCACAGTGTGGAACAAGCTGTGCTAAAATTAAGCAACATGCCTAGATTCTGCCCCTTTAGAGAACTCCACGGAATCTTACAAAGGCCCTCATTATGACATTGGCGGTAAAAACACTGTGGCGACAGCTGCCAAAATATCGCCATTGCGGCTACCAGCCATCCACCGTATTATGACCACAGCCGGATTTCCACCACAAGAAGAGCAGAAATCCGGCTGTGGCCATACCGTCAGATGGCGGTAAGGTGAGGTGGCGCTGCTGCCAGCAGCAGCGCCACACGAGTAGACTGCCGCCAGCCATATTATGAGAAATAATACGGCCTGGCGGTATTCTGCTGACAGAGGACCCCCTTGATCCAGGTAAGTCGGGTCTCTGACAGGGGTGGTGGTGGTGTTGTGTTGTGTTTGTGTGTGGGGTGAATGTTTGTGTGTGTGTGAATGCAGGTGTGTGTTGCGTGTTGAATGCGTGTGTGCATGTATGGAGGTGTGAGTGCGTGTACGTTGTGTGATGTCAATGCGTGTCTCAGTGTATGTTTGGAAGTGTGTGCGGATGTGTGTGTGTGAATGGATGTATGCATGCGTGGATACATGGGGGAATGGGTGTGTGTCTGTGAAGGGGGCGTGAATCTAGGAGGTGTGGGGGGCTGTGGGGAGGTAGGGGGGTTAGGGGGTGACTGGGGGGAATACGGAAAGACCCCTATCAAACACAGGGAAGGAATTCTGTTGGTCATTGGCCGACACTGGCCCCCCTGGTGCTCAGCATGAGAGGGAGTCCTTTATTTCTTTTTGTTTGATCAGACTGCTCAGAAAGAGTTTCTCCAGCAGTCTGATCATTCTTTTGTGTTTAGTACAATGACGATCAGCATGCAGGGAGCACTGACGTCACTGTAGTAAGTGAAAGTAAAACAAGCAGATGGGCTTGTTTTACTTTCACTGAATCAGTGCTCGAGGGGATTTCTCAGCCAGGAGAGGTATTGTCAGAAAGGGGATAATCTCCCCTTTCCACAGGTGCCTCTGCCCAGTAGATGCCTGCTTGGGGATTGCCACAGGAGGGCGATCTCCAAGCAGGGACACACCCACTAGCCACCAGGGATGGGGGAGGAGCCCCTTGGGCTTGTGTTCCCCCGGCTATATTTTTTAATTAAGTCTTTCTGCCCTCTGGAGGGCAGTTTGGGGAAATAGCATCCTGGGAGGGCAGAAAGCCTGCTTAGCACCACAGATTATCTATTTTAGTAATGTTTGGGGTTGGGGGCTGCCCAGGATGGGCACAACAATGCTCCCATCCCCCCAAAAATGTCACAGTCTTTCTGTCCCCCTGGGGGCAGATGGGGGTATTATCTAGCCCTCTAGACACCAGGGAATTATTTTTTTAAACAAGGAATGGGGGCTGCCCACCATGGGCATGGCCATTCCCCCACCCCAAATAAATGGGTACAGAAGTCTTTCTGCCCCCCCTGGGGAGCTAATGGGGAAATAGCCACCTATCTCCCCCTGGGGGCAGAAAGCTCACCGATCAGCACAGATTATTTATCTTAGTAAAGTCTAGGGCTAGGGGCTGCCCAGAATAGACAAGGCAGTGCCCCACCCTTGAAAAATTGGGCACAGCTTTTCTCCCCCCCCCCCCCCCATGGGGGAGGTGGGGTAATTACCTCTGATCTGCCCACTAAAAGCCACACGTTTTTTTATTTTAAAAAGAGGGATGGAGGCTGCCCACCATGGGCATGGCCATGCCCTTCCACCCCAAATAAATGGGGGGACACTCTTTCTGGCCGTTAAGTGGCAGATGGGATAATTACTCTATCTGCCCCCTGAAGGGGCAGAAAGCCACTAGACACCAGGGATTTTTGTTTTAAGGCGGGGTAGGGGCTGGCCACTATGGGCATGGCCATGCCCCCACCTCAAATAAATAGGAACACATTCCAGGGGACAGAAAGCCCACTAGATGCCAGTGAATAAAAAAATAGAGGGGTGGGGGCTGCCCACCACTATAGGCAGGGTTATGCTCCCACCTGCATGGTTATGCTCCCTCAGCACCTTGAGACTCTCAGGGGTGACTAGCTGTGCTTTACAAATACTGATTGATTGATTGACCCCAATTGAAGGGGGCAACAGTCTTTCTGCTCCTTCTGTAGACTAAAGCACTTCATCCCAATGGCAAGCAAGAGGACATTTAAGACTTTTGGGTGTTTATTTTACATATTGGCCAGAAGAGCTTGGCTAACTCTCACTATTGTCCCATTGTATTGGTGAACAGCTGCACTATGGGCTTGAGTAGACTGCCCTCTGGAAAACTCAAACAGACACAGACAGTTCTGGAAACTAGACATCTAAGGGAGCCCAAGATGGTGTGCTTCACATGCACCCCCACAACATTTACTTACTCACAGGGTCCTTCTAACCTCAAAAATGACCAGAAATACACCTTTTTCTCACATTTCTGTGAGGAAAACTTCTGAAATATGTGGGGAGCCACACATTTCCTACCATACAACACTTTTAAAAAGTAGACAACCAGAGGATTTCAGGGTAGTGTGTATTTCTGTGAATTCCATGAGGTTTTCTAACCCACAATGCTGTACAAACCTCAACTTTGCCTGAAGTCACTAGAAGTCCCCAAGCAAGGGCTCCCAGTGTTCTTGTTTGATCTCTTCCTGTCGTGGACACTAGACCCAGCCACGCAGGTGGGAGAATGTTTTTATCAGCACGGCTGGCACAAAGCTGGGTGGTGTGGACTTTGTGAATTCCTGTGTATTCCAGAAGTTTCCCTCACAGAAATGTACAGCAAATGAGTAACTTCAGGCAAAGCGTGATGAATATGGGGCATTGTGAGTACAAATAAAAAACCTAATGGGATCCATGTAATTCACCCTATTCTGTATTCTCCTAGGCGTCTAGTTTTTGAAAATGAACAGGTTTGCCAGCTTTCCCTTGGTGCCGGCTGACTTGAGGCCCCAAATTCACAGCTAGACACATTGCCAAAATGGGCCAGTTTTGAGTGGAAAAAATATGGATGTGTTTATTTTGAAAAAATATGAGGAAAATGTTTTTTAGTTCAGGTTTGAGGCCTGAAAGGGATTCTGGATAACAAAACCTGGTGAGAGCCATGGAAGTCACCCCATCCTGGATTTTCCGAGGTGTTTAGTTTTAAAAAATGTATAGATTTTTCAGGTTTCCCTAGGTGCTGGCTAAGCTAGGGCCCAAAATCCACAGCTACCCACTTTACAGTTCTGAGTGTAAAAATGTGATGTGTCAGTGTTGCATTCTGGGCCATTTCCTATCGCTGGCACTTAGCCTACCCGCACGAGTGAGGTACCATTTTTATCAGAAGATTTATAGAAATACAGGGGAGAAGGATATTTGTGATTCCCTGCAGATTCCAGAGCTTTCCATCACAGAAATATGATTACAATGTATTTATTTAGTAAAGGTTTCAAGGTTTAAGGTTTGAAAGGATTCTGGGTAACACACCTTGGAGAAAGCCACACAAGCCTTCCCATCCAGAATTCCCCTAGGTGCATAGTTTAAATTTTTTTACAGGTTTTCTAGGTTTCCTTAGGTGCCGACTGAGCAAAGGGTCCAAGATCCATAGCTACCCTCTTTGCTAAATACTGGTCAGTTTTGAGTGGAAAAATGTCATGTGTCCATGTTGCATTTTAGGTTGTTTCCTGTCACAAGCACTTGCAAGGTGCCATTTTTATCAGAAGACTTAGGGGAACACAGAATAGTAGAGCAAGTGTTATTACCAATTGTATTTCTCTACATTTGCACCTTCCAAATGCAAGATAGTGTGTAAAAAAAAAAAAGTCATTCTGGGAAATGCCCTCTGATTTGCATGCTAGTATGGGCACCCTATTTTTCATTATTTATATTTTACCATATGAATTGCTCTATCTTTGATAGGCAATGAAAAACCGTTGGCCCTGGGTACCTTGAGTTCTTGGAAAACTGACAAACCCTATAAATCCCCACAGCCAGAAGGGTCTTGTAGATGAAATGGTATATTTCTTTTGTAAATCAGCCATGATGAAGTGCCTTTTTCCCCTATTACTTTTCAATGTGTTTTTTATTTCAACACTGAGAGCCTGATTACGAGTGCAGCAGTCCTGGGACCGGTGCACCTTTGGTGGCGGTCCGACAGCTGCATCCTCAGTAGTCTGACTGCAAGATTTGGAGGATGGTGGTCATACTGCCACAAGACTGCTGCAACTGCCAGGATCAAAGATCCTGTGGTTGTGCAGTGCAGAAAGCCTTGGTCAGTCACGGCGGTGCCGATGTCGGCACTGCCATGCTGATCACGACTTGCCTTTCCAAGGACCTTTTCATGGCAGGGACACTTCCATGAAAAGGTCAGCAGAAAGCCAGAGAAAGGCCACGGGGGGCCCCTACACTTCCCATGCCCATGTCATGGTCAGTGCAGTGGCCCCCCGTCAACACAGTTGGAATACACACTGTCTGCAATGGCAACAGTGAGCATTCCAGCTTTGCTGGTGGCACAGATAGTGCACCAGAATTGGTCTCAGCTCTCCCTTAGAGCCAAAGCCAATGCCGCTGCACAGACTGCACTGTCTAGCCCAGCTGGAACATCCTAGTATGGTGGGCGGGAGGCCGCTGACTTGATGACATCCTCCTGACTGCTGTATTGGTGGTCGATGGTTGGACCATTAAAATCGTAATCGGCCCTCAGTTTCTTTAGGGAAGCCTTGAAGGATCTACACAATTGACTATTTGCTGAATTCAGAATTTTGTCTAGTTTTAAGAAATGTATAGCTGTCTGGGATCCACAGTGGGCTTCACACCTGTTTCCACCACAAACTAGAAGGATGGTGAAACACAAAAATTAGTAACATGAGCAATCTTTCAGTAAATTGCTATAACTGTGATAAAAAAATGTGGTTTTCTGAATCAAGTTTGCTTGATCTTGATAGCTGTGAAGTTGGTGATTTTAGCACTGCAGATCTTTTGTTAATACCATTTGCAGGAAACAACAGACACTATCTTCTGCAGCACTTTGTTGGAATTTTCCCAAAAACAACACAATTTGTCTATATTTTGGATAATTTCTCAGTCTTATCCAGGGCAATCCATTAACCCTGTCTAGCTTTACAATCCCCTGGATGTTAAAAAAAATATGCAAATTTGGCATGGATAGCTTATATGGACAAAAGTTATTGTGACTTAAGCACAAACTACCCCAAATATCTGAAAAAGGGGTGAGTGGGGGGGCATTAGGAGGCCCAGCAGCTAATTGGTTAAACCATGCAAAGTGAAACAAGGAGTTAAAGAAAACCTTTATTTATAATGGAACGGAACCATAATGAAACAATGTACAATAAAGTATACTAGGATCTTAAAATGACAATATTAATACAGCTTTCTTACTTTAAGACCATGCTGCTATGCCAATTGCTTTGTATTTATCATGAATTTGCTTTGTATTTATCATATAATAAAACATCTGCCTACGCTAGTCAGTCTCACTCCAAAATATCACTGAGCTTTAGCAGGCTATAGGGGCTGCTGAATAGTTAAGCCCAGGTGAATTTGGACAACTGAGAGCTTTGAAAACAAAACTCTAATATTCTAAAGTGAGGCAAGGATAAAGGATGGATGGATCGAATATGTAACGAATATGGTGTTGCCCCGCACATAGGTAAGAATGTTGTTAATATGGCTGACACCAGACTTGTTTTATTTATTGTACTTAGGTTCAATGTTTTGTAGAGCATACTGTTACCCTTGCCTTCATTAACCCCTTTGCTGCCAGGCCTTTTCCCCTCCTGTGCCGAGCCTTTTTTTGGCTATTTGGGGCAGTTTGCACTTAGGCCCTCATAACGTTTTGTCCACATAAGCTGTCCACGCCAAATGTGCGTCCTTTTTTTCCCAACATCCTAGTGATTCTAGGGGTACCCAGAGTTTGTGGGTTCCCTTGAAGGAGACCAAACAATTAGACCAAAATACAGCCAAAATTTCGTTTTTTCAAAAAACATTGAAAAAAAGGGCTGCACAAGAAAGCTTGTGGTTTTTTCCCTGAAAATGGCATCAACAAAGGGTTTGGGGTGCTAAAATCACCATCTGCCCAACTTTCAGGAACAGGCAGACTTGAATCAGAAAACCACATTTTTTAACACAGTTTTGGCATTTTACTGGGACATACCCCATTTTTACTATTTTTTTGTGCATTCAGCCTCCTTCCAGTTAGTGACAGAAATGGTTGTGAAACCAATTCTGGATGCCAGAAAGCTAAACATTTCTGAAAAGTAATGTCATATTTTCAAAAGCAAAATACTGTTATGTCTGCTAGACTCTTCTGGTTGCGGGGATATATAGGGCTTGTAAGTTCATCTAGAACGCTAGGTACCCAGAGCCAATAAAGGAGTTGCACCTTGCAACGGGTTTCCTTGTATACTGGGCATACAGCAATTCATTTGGTGAAATATAAAAATTGAGAAATAGGTATCAAGAAAACCTTTGTATTTCCAAAATGGGCACAAGATAAAGGCCCTCATTCCGACCCTGGCGGTCATAGACCGCCAGGGCTGCGGGTGACGGAAGCACCGCCAACAGGCTGGCGGTGCTGCCGCGGTCAGAAAAACGGGTCCGGTGGTTTCCCGCCGGATTTCCCCCGGTTGCCCAAATCCGCCATGGCGGCGCTGCAAGCAGCACCGCCATGGGGATTCCGGCCCCCTTCCCGCCACCCTGTTTCTGGCGGTTTTTACCGCCAGGAACAGGATGGCGGGAACGGGTGTCCTGGGGCCCCTGGGGGCCCCTGCACTGCCCATGCCAATGGCATGGGCAGTGCAGGGGCCCCCTAACAGGGCCCCAGCCTGCTTTTCACTGTCTGCCTAGCAGACAGTGAAAAGCGCGACAGGTGCTACTGCACCCGTCGCACACCTGCAACACCGCCGGCTCCATTCGGAGCCGGCTTCAGTGTTGCAGGCCCCTTTCCCGCTGGGCCGGCGGGCGTGAACTTGGCTAGCGCCCGCCGGCCCAGCAGGAAAGTTGAAATGGCCCCAGCGGTCTTTTGACCGCAGAGCGGCCATATGGCGGTTACCACATGGCAGGCGGCTACCGCCGCCCGCCGCGGTTAGAATGAGGGCCAAGGTGTTGAGAAGCAGTGGTTATTCGCATATCTCTGAATTTGGGGGTGCCCATACTAGCATGTGAATTACAGGGCATTTACCAAATAGATGTCTTTTTATACACTGTCTTACATTTGGATGGAAAAAATGTAGAGAAAGACAAGGGGCAATAACACTTGTTTTGTTATTCTGTGTTCCCCAAAGTCTCCCGATAAAAATGATACCTCTCTTGCATGGGCAGGCCTAATGCTTGCGACAGGAAACGCAACATGGACACATCACATTTTTACATTGAAATTTGACGTGTTCTTTGCAAAGTGCCTAGCTGTAGATTTTGGCCTCTAGCTCAGTTGGCACCTAGGGAAACCTACCAAACCTACGCATTTTTGAAAACTATACACCTAGGGGAATCCAAAATGGGGTGACTTGTGGGGCTCTCACCAGGTTCTGTTACCCAGAATCCTTTGCAAACCTCAAAATTTGGCAAAAAAAAACACTTTTTCCTCTCATTTCGGTGACAGAAAGTTCTGTAATCTGAGAGGAGCCACAAATTTCCTTCCACCTAGCGTTTCCCAAAGTCTACTGATAAAAATGGTACCTCACTTGTGTGGGTAGACCTAGCGCCCGCAACAGAAAATACCCCAAAACACAACGTGGACACAGCACATTTTCCCAAAGAAAACAGAGCTGTTTTTTGCAAAGTGCCTAGGTGTGGTATTTGGCCTCTAGCTCAGCCGGCACCTGGGGAAACCTACTAAACCTATGCATTTCTGAAAACTATACACCTAGGGGAGTCCAAGATGGGGTGACTTGTGGGGCTCTCATCAGGTTCTGTTACCCAGAATCCTTTGCCAACCTCAAAATTTGGTTAAAAAAAAACACTTTTTCCTCTTATTTCGATGACAGAAAGTTCTGGAATCTAAGAGGAGCCACACATTTTCTTCCACCCAGTATTCCCCCAATTCTCCCAATGAAAATGGTACCTCACTTGTGCGGGTAGGCCTACTGCCCGCGACAGAAATTGCCCCAAAACACAACATGGACACATCACATTTTCCAGAAGAAAACAGGCCTGTTTTTGCAAAGTGCCTAGCTGTGGATTTTGGCCTCTAACTCAGCCGGCACCTTGGAAGACCTCCTAAACCTGCGCATTTTTTAAAACTAGACACCTAGGGGAATTCAAATGGGGTGACTGTTACCCAGAATCCTTTGCAAACCTCAAAATTTGGCAAAAAAACACTTTTTTCCTCTCATTTTGGTGACAGAAAGTTCTGTAATCTGAGAGGAGCCACAAATTTCCTGCTACCCAGTGTTTCCCCAAGTCTCCCGATAAAAATGGTACATCACTTGTGTGGGTAGGCCTAGCGCCCACAACAGGAAATGCCCCAAAACACAACGTGGACACATCACATTTTCCCAAAGAAACAGAGCTGTTTTTTGCAAAGTGCCTAGCTGTGGAATTTGGCCTCTAGCCTCTAGCCCAGCCGGCACCTTGGGAAACCTAACAAACCTATGCATTTCTGAAAACTATACACCTAGGGGATTCCAAGATGGGGTGATTTGTGGGGCTCTCACCAGGTTATGTTACCCAAAATCCTTTGCAAACCTCAAAATTTGGTTTAAAAAAAACACTTTTTCCTCTCATTTTGATGACAGAAAGTTCTGGAATCTGAGAGGAGCCACAAATAATTTCCTTCTACCCAGTGTTCCCCCAAGTCTCCTGATAAAAATGGTACCTCATATTTGTGGGTAGTCCTACTGCCCGCAAAAGGAAATCCCCCAAAATACTATCTGGACACATCAAAATGATCAAATACAAAACTACCCAGACATTTCTGAAAACTAGACACACGAGGGAGCCCAGGGAGGTGTGACTTGCGTCGATCCCCCAATGTTTTCTTACCCAGAATCCTCAGCAAACCTAAAAATTAGCTAAAAAAATCACATTTGTCCCACATTTCTGTGTGGGATTACCGCACCGGGACAAATTTCCTACCACCCAACGTTAACCTCAGTCTCCCAGTAAAAATTATACCTCACTTGTGTAGGTGGGCTAAGTGCTTGTGACAGGGAAGAGCCAAAAACATGTTGAAATTGAGGGGGAACCAAAGAGAGTCCAAAAGGGAAGTTTGAAAAAAAAAAAATTTAGGCTGACAAGTGCAGCAGAATTTTTATCGGTATAGATGAGACAATGCTGGATGGTAGGAATTTTGGGGATTCCTGCAGATTTTGGAAGGTTCCATCACAAAAATGTGGGAAAAATGTGTGATTTCCAGGAAAGTTGGAGGTTTGCAGGGCATTGTGGGTAAGAAAATGGTGCAGGTGTATGTGAAGCACACCACCCTGGAATCACCCAGATGTGTCTAGGTCTTGTGGAGTTTTCTACATGGCAGCGTCTCAAAGTCCATAAAGTGCAGCCTTCACCATTCCAAGTGGGACGATTTTGAGAGTTAGCCAAGCTCTCATGGCCCAAATGTAAAACCAAAACCCAAAATAATCCAATGTCTTCTTGCTTGCCATGGGATAAGATGTTTTAGTGTGTGGGGGGAAAGCTGAAAGACTGTTACCGCCGTCAGTTGGGGTGGGGGCATAACCATGCCCATACTGGTTGGTAGCCACAACCCCACTATTTTTTTTTTAATTCCCTGGCATCTCATAGACTTTCTGCCTCCCGGGGTGTGGATCGGGGTAATTGCCCCCATGCCCACTGGTGGGCAGAACAACTTTGGCCCCATTTCTTTGGGGTGGGAGTATGGCCATACCCCCACCCTCTTATTTTGAAAAACAAATCTTCCCTGGTCTCTGGTGGGCTTATTGCCTTCCTTTGGTGCAGATGGGCCTTCCAAAAATAGGCCAATCTGCCTCCAAGGGGGACAGATATGGCCAAAAGTAATGTGCCCCAATGAGGAGTGACCCTTGCCCAAGGGGCTGCCCCCAAACATATCACTCACATACCAATCCCTGGTGCCTAAGAGGTTGCTGCCCAGGCCGGCCTAATAAAAATAGGCTGATCTGCCCCCAAGGAGGGCAGAAATGGCCTAAAATAAATCCCCCCCCCCACAGGAACGACTCTTGCCTAAAGGGTTGCTGCCTTTGCGGTAAATTGACACAAAAAATAAAGATCCCTGGTGTCTAGTGGTTTCTGCCCCCCTTGGGGGAAGATTGGCCGAAGAAAAAGTGACCGATCTGCCCCTCGGGGGGCAGAAATTGTCTAAATACAATTTGCCCCCCAGGGGAGAGACCCTTCCGTGGAGAGAAACTCCTTGAGTTCTCCTCATGACTAATCCACACTCAATGTCTGCACTTCAAGAATGTCAGCCTTGATGTTGCAAGGGTGGAGTATTTTTCTAAAGTGAGGAAAGAAACATTTGCCTTTAAGGGTGGTACAGAGATCTTACTTTCCATTGGTGTCATATATGAGTCCCTTTCAGGATGAACTTGAGCCAAGCATGTAATGCTATGTTGTTCTTTTTTCTTTGCCTGTTGGCTGAGTGTGCTTGTCTTTTTCCCATGTGGATCTGTTATTTCTTGTGTGTTAGGGTGAGTCCATTGGGACTGCATTAACCAGGTTTGTTGTTGATCTTTATTTTTGCAGTTATATAGGAGTTGGATAACTCCATGTTTGTTTGTGACTCCTCGCATGATTTTGTGCTCCGCGATGTGGGGCTAACATGCTGCCTCATCCTCATTTTGGCCAATCTTTTTGAAAATGTCAAGAACAAAGGGATGAGGGCTATTCATATGCCCCAGTGTTAATGTTAACATTGATTTTGAAAAGGGAAGACTAGATTTCAATAATTTGTCTTGGTTTGACCTTTTTCTCCTCTTCCAGGTTTGCATTGTGGAACAGATCTGAGTCTTCCAGATCTCATGCTTGAATTTTTTCCACATGCCTGGAGACCACTCCGGTTTTGCAGTCTATGGCCCTCATTATGACATTGGCGGTAAGTGCCACTTACAACCATGCTGACTGCAGCCAACATACCGCGACCGTGGCGGTATACTGCTACCCGTATTATGACCCACACATAGAAATTAGCCACTATACAGACACACACAAGTCCGCCAGCCCAAAGGTCAGTGATGAACTTGCAGTACTAAAACCCACTCCGTTACGGCAACAGAACTACGTCCACACCATTATGACCCACGAATCACCACGGCAGACATTCAACCGCAGTATACCATTGTCAGTACATACCGCTGCCCTCAAAATACACACAAACTAACAAAACAACACCACATTGGACAATTCAAACTACACACACCTGACACACATACAGACCCCACACACCACTATAAAACACACAGCCACATTACCCACAACCCTTTATGACTCAAAAAAATTGGCAGAAGAGAGAGAGCCCCACCAAGAGTACCAACAGAACCAGAGCCACAGAACACTATCACCCATACACCATCCACGCACCTCACAGCACACACCTCAACACATCACCCCACACACCCTCACACACACCACACAGCCTACACCCATGGCACAATAAAGACACCCCAGATTCTCTGAGGATGAGATAAGGGTCGTGATGGAGGAAATCATCTGGGTAGAGCCACAGATATTCAGATCGCAGGTGCAGCAGACATCCATTGCAAGGAAGATGGAGCTATGGTAGAGAATAGTGGACAGGGTCAATGCCGTAGGACAGCACCCAAGAACAAGGGATGACATGAGGAAGAGGTGGAACGACCTACGGGGGAAGGTGCGTTCCATGGTTGCAAGGTACCAGATAGCTGTACAGAGGACTGGTGGTGGACCCCCACCTCCAACCGCACAACTAACAACCTGGGAGGAGCAAGTCTTGACAATACTGCATCCTGAGGGCCTGGCAGGAGTAGCAGGAGGACTGGACTCTGGTAAGTCAAATCTTTACTACTCTCCCCTACCTGCAAGCCACCACAAACTCCCACACCTACCCTCACCCCAACACTCCACCACCTCCCATATAACGCACCATCACAACCCACACATCCCAATACCAAGCCCTGCATGCAACACCAATGCATGGACACCTATCACAGACCTGCATGGACAACCATCACCACTGCATGCACACTAGAGACAATCACTTAGCCAACCAAATAACAACTCCCACAAGGCAAAGCTGCCATGGTAATAACAACCATAGAGGGCAACATACCCATGTGCAAGATGTCACACGCAGAAACAATAACACTGCATTTACATCCCCACAGGACCCCCACACAACGCCACCAGAGAGGAGGTGCCAGCAACATCCAGTCCCCCCACAGAAGAGGCCCACGGTGATGATAGCAGCTCTGCACGCCTGGATCTGGATGACCAACATGGCCCATCAGGGATCTCTGCATAGTCGGTTACCCAGGCACAGTCCCATCCCACCACAGAGCCTCCCCCCTCAGGAAACACCAGAACAGCACCCACCCAGCAGGCCCATACCACTGTCCCCAGGACACGTCAATCAGCAGTGTGTCCACCACTACAGGGATCCCAGGCAACCCCACAAACACAGATCGATTAGGGACCTGGGGTCAGTGTCAGTGGGCACACCGTTCAGGGGACAGAGACACAGGACAACAGGGAAGCTGTGAGTACTGCTGTGCAACAGGGGGAGGACAGGCCAGGGAACCGACTCTCCAGGAGGCACTCACCAACATCCTGGGAGCATACCACCATTCCCAGGAGACCATGGGCCAGATACTGACCAAGTTGCAGGAGACCCAGTGACTGCAGGAGGGACAGTACCTGGGGATCAGGGAGGACCTGAGGGACATCAACGCCACCCCGGTCACCATTGCAGGGGTGTTGACAGACATGGCCAACACCATGAGGGAGGCAGTGGCACACCAACTGGTCCCTGAACAGCCCTCCACCTCCGCTGACACTAGTGGACAGGAGGCCCCGCCACAGAAACAACAGGCCACCAGCACCCCACCCCTGCAGAAGGTGAACCACCCCACAAACGGCCCCTGCGATCCAGGCAGAAGCCAGAGAACATTGCCAAGACCCCCACCAGGAAATAAGACTCTCCTGATTGTCACCCTTGTGTCCCACTCAGTCACCCTGTCCACCTTGAACTGCCATGGCTCTACTTCCCATGCCCCATTGAACAATGCACCTGTGATACCAATAGACTGGACTCTATCCTTCACCCAAGCCCATTGCACATCCCCATTTACTTTTCAGCACTGAAATAAACACCCTTTGAAAAATACAAGTATGGAGTATGTCAAATGATTTAAGGATGTAGTCGTTTAACAAACTGTAGACATTGCAAATAGAGTGTACAGTTATGTATACATAGGTATGACCTGTAATGCACCAGGAGCCACAGTAGGGTACAAATATCTGCAAATAGACATGCCAAAGCGTACAATAAGTGGCCATAGTAGTGGGAACAGCAGCCAGCCAGAGACAATTCACTACACAAAACAGCAAGGGAAGGTGAGGTTACAGTGTCTTAACTGTGTTTCACTGGAAGTACTGTTGTATCATAGTTGTTCTGTTGTCCACATCCTCATCCTTCTCTTCATCACTGTCCACAGGCTGCACTGCTGCCACACGCCCATCCCCAGCCTCATCCTCCTGCAGAAAAGGCACCTGGCGTCTCAAGGCTAGGTTGTGCAACATGCTACATGCAACAATGATCTGGCAGACATTCTTGGGTGAGTAGCACAGGGATCCACCCGTCAGATGGCGGCGCCCGAACCTGGCTTTAAGGACACCAAAGGTGCACTCAATAATCCTCCTTGTTCGCCCTTGTGCCTCATTATAACGTTCCTCTGCCCTTGTCCTGGCATTCCTCACTGGGCTCAGTAGCCATGAGAGGTTGGGGTAACCAGAGTCACCTGCAAATATCGAGGGATACCTGTTATCCAGACACTCACTCTTAGGGCCAACCCTACACTCATATACCAACATACACTGGGTGGGGACCATGGGCTTACCTATCAGCCACACCGGGTGCCTCTGGAGTTGAGCTATCACATGTGGGATGCTGAAATTCCTCAAGATATAGGCATCACGCACAGAGCCAGGATACTTTGCATTGACATGGGAGATGTACTGGTCCGCCAGGCACACTAGCTGCACATTCATCGAGTGAAAGCTCTTTCGATTTCTGTACACCTGTTCATTTCTCCGGTAGGGGGTACAAAGGCAATATGTGTACCATCAATAGCACTAATGATGTTGGGAATATGTACCATTGCATAGAAGTCAGCCTTCACTGTGGCCAAATCCTCCACCTGGGGGAAAATGATGTAACTGCACATGAGTTTCATTAGGGCAAACAACACTCTGGTCAGCACTTTTGAGAACATCCCTGCTGCATGGCCACTGTCACTTGGAAGGAGCCACTTGCCAAGAAATGGAGTACTGATAGGACTTGCACAAGAGGGGGGATCCCAGTGGGGTGACGGATAGCTGAGATCAGGTCTGGCTCCAATTGGGCACACAGCTCTTGGATTGTGGCCCTAGCAAGTCTGTAGGTGAGGATGATGTGCCTGTCCTCCAGGGGTCCTATTTATCCTCAGCAGTTGTACTCTAGGGTGAAAAATGGTGAGCAGCTGGTCTTACATGTCCTCAGAGTAAAAGGCCTTGCATGTTGTGACAGAAACAGTATGTTAACGTGTAGTCCCGGAAATGTGCCTATGTCTGCTGTGACGCAGTTAGGTGCCATGACCTGCTCCCCCCTGAAATGGCGGCCGCCTGACCTGTGTAGAGAGACAAGTGGAAATTAGGTAATTCTGCTGACGTTCTGCGCCGTTGCAGGAGGCGGTCGAGGACCGCCGTGCAACTCCTCATTGGTTATCATTGGGCCCTATGGGTTCCAATAGCCAATGGTGATGTACGCTGGCGGTGACGGTACGCACCGCCGTGGATGTGACTGCCATTTTCTATCTGTTCACTCACTTGCTACCTGACATTCAAAAGGAGAGGACCTACACTGCAAGTGCTGCTGTGGCCTGTGTCTGGAAGCGACCATGGCTTGAGCCTCAGGGGAAAGGGCCCCAGCCTTCACTTCGGAGGAGTTGGAGAGACTAGTTTATGGGGTCCTACCCCAGTACCGTTTACTTTATGGTCCTCCAGACCAACTGGTGAGTACACTGTGAGCACGATGCATGGGGCATGAGTGCTGTGTGTGTAAGCCTCATGTAAGGGGGTGGTGGCTGAGGGGTCCTGGGCAGAGTCCCGATTGTGTGGTGGTCAATGTATATGCGTAAGGGGACGGGAGGGATATAGTGGGACATGAGTGTAACAAGCTGGACGGTATGGCTGATACCTGTTTCTATGTATCTTTCTCTGCAGGTCAGCGCCCATCAGAAAAAGGGTATTTGGCGTGCCATCGCCAAGGACGTGCAGACCCTGGGGGTCTACGGTAGGCGGAGCACCCACTGTCGCAAACGGTGGGAGGACCTGCGCTGCTGGGCAAGGAAGAAGGCAGAGGCCCAGCTGGGGATGGCCTCCCAACGATAAAGGGGTGCCCATCCAACCCTGACCCCCCTGTTGTTCCACAAACTGGCGGTGGCCTATCCTGAGTTGGATGGGCACTTGAAGGCATCACAGCAGCCCCAAGGGGATGAGTACAGTTTCCAATTCAGCAAATTACGCATGTTGGGGTGTTATCTGGCTGGGGCATGTGGGCCTGTAGGTGCCCCTAGGCCAGGAGGAACATGGCAGGGTAGGTTCCATGTTGGGCAGGGTCTGATGCACTCCAATCCTAAACATGCTAGTGGGCATCTACTACTGGGCAGGGTCCTGTGAGTTTCAGGTGTGCTGCTATTGGCATTAGGCATTATACTTCATGGCCTGGTGATTAGCATTGTAACTGGTAGCGCATGGCCAAGTGCATAGGGCTGTTCCCTGTGTGTTGCGTACCACCAGCTAGCAAAGGCAAGGAGGCACCACCAGCTGGCAAAGGCAATGAGGCACTACCAGCTGGCAAAGCCAAGGAGGCACCACCAGCTGGCAAAAGCAAAAAGGGCCCCCCTGCTGCCAAGGGCAAGAAGGGACTACCTGCTGCCAAGGGCAATGACAAAAGCACAGACGCCGCAGGCAGGATGGATATGGGGCCTGGTGCTAGAGCAGCATCTGAGCACATAACACCAACCATGGCACTTCAGCCTTCTTAGGCTGCAGGGGAAGGGCTGGAGCCTCCCCCCACCACTGGCAGCACCGCCGTCAGCACCACCGCCAGCATCACCACCTGCACCGCCACCTTCACCGCCACCAGCACCACTGCCAGCAGCAGCAGCCCCAGTGGGCAGCCGTCCGAGGCTGCAGGGGAAGGGCTGGAGCCTCCCCCCACCACTGGCAGCACCTCCACCAGCACTGCCACCAATGAGCAGCTGTCACAGCCGGTGGGCAGTGTGTAATCATGCCTCCATGGGCTGTAGTGAGCCATGGCCCCTGCAAATCCTGTAGGTGTAACACCCAGGTGAGAGACTGTGACCTTGCACTCCCTAAGATCTGCATCAAAGGGCACAATGCCCCCTCCAGAACCCTCCAGAATCAGTGGAAGAAGCCGTTCACTCACCCCCTCCTTGCCAGGATGAAGCACACTGGGCACAATGCCCCCCCCAGAACCAGTGGAAGAAGGCATCCACTCACCCCCTCCTTGCCAGGATGCAGCACACTGGGCACAAAGCCCCCTCCAGAACCCGTGGAAGAAGCCATCCACTCACCCCCTCCTTGCCAGGATGAAGCACACTGGACACAGTGCCCCCTCCAGAACCAGTGGAGAAGCCATCCACTTGAGAGACTGTGGCTTTGCACTCTCCAGGACCAAGCAGTGGGCAAACCACCCACTAGAGAGACCTTGGCTTTGCACTCCCCAGGACCAAGCAGTGGGCACACCACCCACTAGAGAGACTCTGGCTTTGCACTCCCCAGGACCAAGCAATAGGCAAACCACCCACTTACGAGACTGTGGCTGCACTCCCCAGGAGCAAGCAGTGGGCAAACCACCCATTTGAGAGACTGTGGCTTTGAACTCCCCAGGACCAAGCAGTGGGCAAACCACCCACTAGAGAGACTGTGGCTTTGCACTCCCCAGGACCAAGCAGTGGGCAAACCACCCACTACAGAGACTGTGGCTTTGCACTCCCCAGGACAGAGTGATGGGCATGTGGCCCCCTCCAGGAGCAGTGGCGTTGTACCATCTTCCGGCTGAGGTGCCCACCCTTTCCCCGTCCCCCTGAGGTGCCTGTGTATTTTTGACCTGGTGGCCCATCAGTGTTCTCTCCGTATTGAGGCAGTAGTCAAGTGGGGCCTTGGCCTATGTGAGATGGCCCTGTGGCCCACGGACATTATGGACTGGGCAGTGTCCCTCCATTTGTATATATATGTAGATACTGTTTCGTACTTTGAGGACGTATTTCTAGAACTTTATATTATTACAATCACTTTTATCACATGCATGGGTAACACCTGTAGTTCGGGCTCCATGGCATCGTGGTTCTTCCTTGAGTGTCCAGAGGTGAGTCGTTTCTCTTCTGTGTACTGTTTACGCCGTGCTTTTGATGGCATTGGTACCGCCCCGGAAAAGGTGGCAGATTGGTGTCTCGTAATACAGTGGGCGGAACCTTGTCTTCCGATTGGCTGTTGACGGTTACCGCCATGACAGTCGGTGTGTTAAAGTGGCTGTTTGTGTTGGCGCTTTCCGCTGTGGTCATAATTCCATTTTTTTTTCCGCTGGCATGTTGGCAGTATTACTGCCACTTTATCACTGACCGCCAGGGTTGTAATGAGGGCCTATGTGTGCTCTGAGCAGACCTAATTGTGTTGACGTCCTTATTGTCCCTCACAGTTCTTGTTGCCCTTTGCAGTTCCTCGCAGTCTCTCACCTCAATACTACAGCAGCAGCGATAGCTTCCTGTCAGGTTGCAACTAATTTTGTTTCCTGAAGGGTAACATATAGGGACAAGGGGTGAAGAGGGTGAGGTGGAGTGAGGGTGTGTGTGAAGGAGAGGGGAGCATGCAAGCTGCTCTCTGGTGCAGTGCCTAAAGTCTCGCACTACATACCACCACCACCCCTTGCTGGTCCACTCCCTCCATCTTTGTTTTTAGGTCATTAGGCTTCTTGTCTGGCCTAAGGACTTGTTGCTCCAGGTATTCAAGGTGCCCACTGCACTTGTTGCCCAGGGGAAGGATCAACCACATGGCAGAGAGCTGGTTCATTGGTGCAAAAAATCAAAAGTCACAACGTTTTATGTATTACCCAAAATATATCAAAGAAATTCAACATCCACCATGGAGACCTACTGTGTCCGGCATTGGTAATCTCTCTGAAAATATACATGTATATGGTCACTACTTATCTGAGGTGGTAAAAAACGTTTCTTCCTGATTAAAGAAAATTGCTGATTTTCTGAGAAAAAGCAATGGAGTTGAAATTGCCTATTTCTTCAAGTCCAGATCTGCTAGCTTTTCTGATCATTTGCGACTTGTACTTACAATGACAGATTATGTTCTTTTACATAAGTATTTCTCCTTTGATGGCAAGTTCATTTTATAGGAGTGTAGAACTACTATGGGAAGCAAATTTGCACAATCCTACTCCAGTATAATGATGGGCTGGTGGGGAGAGGACTATACCTGGAAAACACCTGGCTATGATGTCTCACAACATCTGTCTCTGCTGTGATTTATAGATGATTTCTTTGTTATTTGGAAAAGGGATCAGGGTACTGTTTGTGAATAATTATTAATGAGAATCCAAATAAGCCAGACTGTGAATCTCAGTCACTCATAAATCAACTGCTGCAAATCTTTTACACTCTAGCTCTTGTGGTCCGACTCCACTATTAACAGACATTGGCAAACCCATATATTTGCTTTGTTGGAGTGGCGTGGAGTGGCCCTGAGTTCAGTGGAGTGAAATTGAGTAGAGTGGAGTAACATTGAGTGGAGTGGCACTGAGTGGAGTGGCATGGAGTGCCGTGGAGTGGTCTTGAGTGGATTGGGGTGGTGTGGCATTGAGTGAAGTGTAGTGGCATTGAGTGGATTAGTATTGTGGAGTGGACTGAAGTGGCATTGAGTGTAGCAGAGTGAGAATGAGTGGAGCAGAGTTAATTGTGCTGAGTGGAGTGGCACTGAGTGGAGTGAACTGGCATTGAGCAGAGTGAAGTGGAATTGAGTGAAGTGAAGTGGCTTTGAATGGAGAAAAGTGACACTGAGTGGAGTGAAATGGTATTGAGTGGATTGGCATGGAGCAGAGTGGCATTGAATGGAGTTGAGTGGCATTGATTGGAGTGGCACTGAATGAAGTGGATTTAGGTGGAGTGTTGTGGTTTTGAGTGGAGTGGTGTGGCATTGAGTGGAATAGTTTGGTATTGAGTGAAGTGAAGTGGCATTGGGAGGAGTTGACTGGCATTGTGTGGAGTCGAGTGGCATTCAGTGGAGTAGCATTCAGTGGAGTGGAGTCAAATGGCATTCATTAGAGTGGCTTACAGTGGCGTGGAGAAGCATTAAGTGGAGTGGCACTGAGTGGTGTGGAGTGGTGTGGAGTGGTGTGGAATGAAGTAGAATGGCATTGAGTGGAGTGGCATTGAGTGATGTGGCACAGAATGTCATTGTGTCAAAGACTCACTGGCTATTTCCCACAAGAGTGAACAGGATCCGCGCTGCTGATTCCCAACTTCCCCACTAGGCTTAAGTCGTCCATCAACATTTAGATGATAAAGGCAACTGGATCAGAATTGGGGAAAGGGGAGTGGCAGAGACAAAAGACATGACTTCGGATTCTGGAACCTTCTGCGACTGCTTTAATCATGGACACACTGGGCTCTGCTCTCTAAATGGCGAGAGTTTTATGATTAGTGTTTTAACGCACTAAGGCCCCAATCTAACCTTGTGTATAAGAGTTATACCTTGTTCCTCCCCTTTCCTGGCTACTTGTATATCTTTAAAGGTGTCAAATAGCTAGGACAGAATGAACCGGAAAAGCCATATATTTATATATATATATATATATATATATATATATATATATATATATATATATATATATACAAATATATATATATATATATATATATATATATATATATATATATATATAGAGAGAGAGAGAGTATTTTGAGTGGGAAAAAAATCAAAATCACCGCTCTGACCCAGTCTCCCATTTGGGAATAGAGTAGATCAGGTTCATGAAATGGTAGCTCATGAACAAAATCAAACACATATGGCATAAGTATAATTTAACGAAGGAAGAGGGAGAAGCATTAATTTAACAACAGGCTGATAAGGCAATAACCATTAGACCTGCATACAAAGGTAGTATTATTGTAGTGCTTAACTAAAAGGATTATGAAAAGGAAGCATATGGCCAACTGCCAGATCAATCATGCTACAAAGCTTTAACTCAGAATTCAATTCAAAGTAATAAAGGGCAAATTCAGGACATTTTGGAGCAAAGTTTTGAATTAGATTTAATTGATGAAGATGAAATTAAATACATGGGTGTGAAACATCTGGTAATAACTATATATTTCTTGCCACAGGTACATAAAAATGAACAGAATCCACCTGGGAGACTAATGGCATCAGCAAAGGGGTCCCTCTTGGAACCTGTGTCGAATTATGTGAACCAATGTTTAGCCCCTATGGTTAAAGACTTAAGTTCCTTTCTCAAGGATACTGGAGATCTTTTACAGCACTTGCAAAATTTCCCATGGTAGGAATCACTCACTATATAGCAACATTGAGCATGAAATTGGAATTGAAGCATGTAGATACTTTTCGATAAAAAAAGAACATCCAATTCTTCCAACACAATAATATATTACTAACAATTGTCAAATTATGTCTGAAAATCAATATTTTTCTTTTTAATAAGCAACTATATCAATAAATAAAGAGGACAGCCATAGGTTTTTCCTTTTCTCCAAATTTTGCAAACTTGACCACGGGGTGGTGGGAGCAACCCGATGCCTTGGCATCGGAAAATGATAACTTTGTGAGTAAAATCATAATGTGGCTTTGGATCATTGATGATCTGTTCAACATTTGGGATGGGACAGAAATGGAATTTGAATAGTTTTTTTCAAATTTTAAACCACAGCTCAGTAAACCTTCGATTTACCCATGAAATGACTTCCATGAGAGTGAACTTCTTGGATAATGAAATCTACATTCACAAAGGTTTGGTTCAGACCACTCTACATAGAAAAGGTATGACAACTAACTCATTATAACATGGCAATAGCTTCCACCAGCTAAGTATAAAATGGAATATTCCATATGGAGAATTCATTAAAATTAAAATAAATTGTTCGGAAGAAGAGGAAGAGAGGAGACATATAAAAACAACTGTGAAGTGTTTTAAAAACACAGAATATCCGAAAAAGGCCATACAAACAGGCCTGTGGCAAGCAAAAGAAAAACAATGATTCGGACTAATAAAATAAAAACAAAAAGAAGTGAGACAATCTCTGGCTATGTTTTTTCAACAAAAAATCATCTGAAGTTCAGGCTAACAATCGTCATAACAATGAATTGACAACCAGCCTTGAAAAAAGTGTGCATTCAGTATGTATAAACATACAACATGTACAATGTCCCAATTTTCTGGACCACTAATTGTTATATCTGGTTTAAATCTGACTTGGTTGTAACAGCCAAACTTGTGGGAGCTGGTGGAGAAGTAATGATCCAAAGACAGATAAGTCTCACTAGCACTCGCTACCAAGCACGGTTTCTGCCTTAATGTTTGAATCTTATTTCTTTTGTTTCAGATTGCAGGAATGCGAAAGAAGCACAAATGCGGCAAGTTCAGAAGATGGGTACTGTTGAAGAACCACGGTCAAGAATGCTACAGCATCAGAAAGGCAAGAGCGTTCCTACGGCAACGTGTGGAAAGAATGGAACAACAAACATTGTTTCTGGTCTCTCACGCATCTAAATAGATTCCCTATCCAAAATGGTTGAAGTCTTGAGATCCAAAACAGGACTTTGGCTTGTACACGGTGATTGCAGATTGCTGAACCAGCAGGCATAACATTACATTCCTCCAGGCCTCCTCCCACTAGTTTTGGTTTCAAGGGGTATTTTTGGTAGAAAACTTGGAGGAATAGTTGCATGCACATGACCAGGTGGTTCCCAGGTTCTCTCCTCAGGTCCGCAACCTTTCCAATTAATAAGATAATACAATCTGTTCCTTTATTAATCTAGAATAGCCTTGATTTCGAATTCTGGAGGAGGTAGTAAGTCATAGTAAGCAAAGGTAACTGTAACTGCTGATTTTCACTGATTTTGTGCACATAAAATGCGAGCCTAACTATAACATCTCTGTAACCTTTGCTTTTCTCTTTGAATTTCTAAGTTTTTTTTAATATTGTTTCCTAACAATAATATACTGGTAGCCTTTGGTTTCTTTAAGTTAATTTCTAAGGCTTTTTGAATTTCATTTCCTAACTGTAACCACTATCATTTGACAGTAAGTGTATGAGTGAGTGTATAATTGTCTTAGCAGGTCTGTGAGTGGGTGCAAGAGTGTCTGAGTGGGCATGTGAGTGTCTGAGTAGGTCTGTAAGTTGGTGCTTGAGTCTTTGAGTACATCTGTGAGGGAGTGCATGAGTTTCTGAGTGAGTCTGTGAGTGAATGCGTGAGCCTGAGTGGGTCTTTCAGTGGGTGCATGAATGTCTGAGTGGGTCTGTGAGTGGGTCCGTGAGCGTCTAGGAGGGTCTCTGAGTGGGTGCATGAGTGTCTAAGTGGGTCTATGAGTAGGTACATGAGTGTCTAAGTGTGTCTGTGAGTGGGTGCATGAGTGTTTGAGTAAGTATCTGAGTGCATCTGTGAGTGGGTGTGTGAGTGTCTATGTGGGTGTGTCAGTAGCTGCATGAGTGACTCAACCATAAAGAAACTTCACCTGCCCATTTATCCAACAAGAGTCCACAGTTTTGCACAAAATGTCTACCAAACTGAAGAACCTTCTACCTTGTTGGGTAAATGTCCAGTGTGTTTTCAGCACTACAGCTGTGTAATGGACCATGAGGAAATGCCTCCAGTTACCTTGTGTGCGTTTAGAAATGTGATTGTTTCTCATGCGTCTCTCTAGAATTCTGTGGTAACATTATTCGTCATCTAGAGAGGCCAAGGTACTTTTGCTTTCTATATGACAAAGGTGCTTCTTTGTTTTGTGGAGATGTGCTCATATACCACGGCATCAAGAATGCACCATAAAAATCTGTGGGAAACACACAGGAGCAGACTATGACGGTGGGCAGTGAAGCCTGCCCAATTATTAATAGGGGAGGATGGCCACAACTGCCCAACCCCAAACTGCGCATGGCCTTTGTCCTTTCCAGAAGTGGAGCACCTGCTATGTTTATATCTGTAAGTGCTTCCTCTTGAGGTTTAATTTCTGTGGAAAGAACATCTAGGCCAGAACAGCCTGGGCTTTTAATACATTTTTTGGGTGGTAGGGGTACTGTGCAATCCTTGGCCAATTTCGGCTATGGGGACCCCCTCCCCCGGGGCCCGGCCTTTTATAATTTATTTTTATGCTTTGGGAGGGAGGGAGGTCACTCAGCCCCCCTCCCTGGCTGATTTCGGCCCCATGGAT
The DNA here is from genome assembly GCF_031143425.1 of Pleurodeles waltl. Classification (NCBI taxonomy): domain Eukaryota; kingdom Metazoa; phylum Chordata; class Amphibia; order Caudata; family Salamandridae; genus Pleurodeles; species Pleurodeles waltl. The sequence continues at coordinate 839,298,820 of NC_090439.1, read as the reverse complement.
CCCATTCCTCAGGGCCCACCAAAGTTTATTCGGGGAGGGGAGATGCAAAGCCCCCTTCCCAGTGCCAATCTGGGTCCTGGGGAACCCATCCCCCTGGGGCCTGGCCATGTGTCCCAGGGTGCCCTGGTCCTAGCCAAGGCCCGCTCGGTCCCAGCCAGCTCCTTGCCTCATTCAGGAGCCGCCATTACTATTCCACACAGGGAGCTGCTGAAAATGCTCCCTGTATGCAAGAGCACTTTGGCAACTCTTGCCCGCTGCAGCTGGAGATTGTTCTTACTTGGAAGGAACTATCAAAGTTAAACCCAGCTGTTTCACAGCTTGTTCCTGCAGAAAGCGGACTTTGTTTGATTTTGCTTGATGGGAGCTGTCAGCTCTCAACAAGCAAAATCAAACAGCTATGTCCTGAGGGTGGGCACCCCTGGACATGGCAGGAGTCAGCCCTTCAGAGTAGTGGTCCACAGGGCCATCGCTGGCTCCTCAAGGGGGGCTGCACTGCCCCCCCCCCAACATTAATAGGCCTGAAAAAGGTTATAGTGTCCAGGCCTTGGGGGTCCGAAACTGCCCCCCTTCATTGTTTTATTAAAGCCCCATGGGTGGTGGTTCCCGGGGCTGCATGGGGGTCGGGCAGCCCCCCATGTTAAATTTGATTAAAGCCCTAGGGAGGTGGCAGTCCTCAGGGCTGAGGGGGACGTCACTGCCCTCATGCATAGTTTGTGTTTAGTGCCCCAGGGAGGTGGTGGTCTCTGAGGTAGCAGGGGGGGCTTCGCAGCCACCTGCATCATTGTTTCAAGCCAGAGGGAATAACCAGGGCAGTAGGGGGGGCACACAGCCCCCCATTAAATTTAATTCAAGTCCTGGGGAGGTGGTGGTCCCTGGGGCTCTGTGGGAGCCACGTGGCCCCCGCACACTTTGGGGGTCATTCTGACCTCGGCGGTAAAAGGCGCTTACCGCCGGTCAGAAGACCGCCATAACACTGCCGCGGTCGTGGTAAACCGCCACGGTCATTCTGACCCGCAACTGGCAAACCGCCAAAAACCCGACAACAACAAAAGTCCGCCACACCAAAGGTCAGCGGGAAACTGGCGATGACCAAACCTCCACCGTCACGCCAACAGAAATACGCCCATACCATTCCGACCCACAAATCCCCGCAGCGGTCTTTCAACCGCGGTATTCCATTGGCGGTACACACCGCTGCGGTCAAAATACACACACCTTTACAAAACACTACCACATTGGACAAATCAATATACACACACCTGAGACACATACACACACCACCCCCACACACCCAATTAAATATAAAACACACACCCACATCACCCACAAACCCTTACGACCACAATTGCGAATGAAGGACAGAGAGAGAGAGAGCACAGCATAGAGTAGACCATCACACAGAGGCAAATCACAACATCACCCACACAATTTCCACGCACAAAACACCATACACCACCACACTCACCACACTCTACAACACATACACCACCCCTCACCTCATCCACACCACCCCATGGCACCCCAAAGACACCCAAGGTTCACTGACGCAGAACTCAGGGTCATGGTGGAGGAAATAGTTTGTGTAGAGCCCCAGCTCTTCGGGGCACAGGTGCAGCACACCACCATTGCCAGGAAGATGGAGCTATGGCAAAGAATAGTGGACAGGGTCAACGCTGTGGGACAGCATCCACGCAATCGGGACGACATCAGGAAGCGGTGGAACGACCTACGGGGGAAGGTGCGTTCCATGGTATCAAGGCACAACATTGCGGTGCAGAAGACTGGCGGCAGGCCCCCACCTACTCCCCCAGAATTCACAGCATGGGAGGAGGAAGTCTTGCACATCCTGCATCCTGAGGGCCTCGCAGGAGTAGGCGGAGGAATGGACTCTGGTAAGTCAAATCTCCACTACTTCATTCCCCCCACCCCACCTGCATGCCAAATCATACCCCCACCCTCACCCCCACCCCCATCACACCAACTCCTTGCAAATGGCTCACCATCACATCCCACCCATCCCAAAACCTAGCCCTGCATGCGTCCCCAAAGCATGGACACCCATCCCCAAAGCATGCCCACTGCACACACCCATCACCCCCACAAGCCACCGTCACAAAAGCCCCCACAAGGAAATGCCAGCACTGGGGGTCACGGCCACCCACCCATTACACGAAATGCCACACACAGAAGCAATAACCATACTCTTATACGCCTGCAGGACCCGAACGCCACCACACCGCCACGGAGGGTCCAGAGATGTCCATCCCACCCCCAGAAGAGGCCCCCAGTGATGACAGCAGCTCTGTCTCCCTGGACCCAGATGACCAGCCCGGCCCATCGGGGACCTCGGGACAGTCGGTTCCCCACAGACAGCCACAGGCTACACCAGACCCAACCCCCTCTGGGAACACCAGCACAGCTCCCACCCAGCGGGCCCATGCCTCTGTCTCCAGGACACGTCAATCAGCAGTGTGTCCACCACTACAGGGCACCCAGGTTGACCCACCACCCCAACAACAACAGGGACCTGGGGGCAGTGGTAGTGGGCACACCGTCCAGGGGACAGAGGCCCAGGGAAACAGGGGAACTGGGAGGGCTGCTGAGCGACAGGGGGGGACAGGCCCAGGGAACCGACTCTCCAAGAGGCCCTCTCCTCCATCATGGGAGCATACCACCGCTCCCAGGAGACGATGGCTACGGTACTGGCCAAGTTTCAGGAGACCGAGTGGCTGCAGAAGGAACAGTATTTGGGGTTCAGGGAGGAACTCAAATCCATCGATTCCACCCTGGGCACCATTGTAGGGGTGCTGAAGGAACTCGTGAACACCAGGAGGGACACTGTGGCACAACAAGAGGCCCCTGACACTAGCCTGGACAATGAACTGCCCACCACCTCCGCCGGCGCTAGTGGAGAGGAGGCACTGCCACAGGACCACGACACCAGCACCCCACCCCCTGCAGATGGAGAACCACCCCGGAAGCGGTCCCTGAGATCCAGGACAAAGACAGAGAAAAATGCCAAGACCCCCGCCAAGAAATGAGACCACCCTGATTGTTATCCTTCTGTCCCACTTTGTCACCCTGTCCATACTTAAACTGCCCTAGCTCCACTTCCTAAGCCCCTTTGGACAATGCACCTGTGAGACTAATGGACTGGGCTCTGCCATGGACATTCCTCCACCATCACCCCTGACCATTTTACAACCACCTCCACTATTTAGCACTTAAATAAACACCCTTAAATCACAAAACAATCTGGAGTCAGTCTGTGCCTTCGAAAATGTGCATTAGCAATAACTGTGGCAAAATGCTATATCCAATGTAATGTCAACATACCTATGTCACACAGCTCTAGTCCATGCGGAAACAAAGCAGGGGTCACACAGTGGGACCCACATCTGTGAATTCGAAAGGGAAAGTGACAACTGAGTGTCCATACTCTGGGTGAGAATGACAGACAGATGAGAGGTAGAAGAATTAAATCAGATGTAGCAGGCAGTGTTGTCTTCTTACCTGTGTCTCACTGGAAGTATTGCTGGATCACCCTGTTCCTGTTGTCTATGTCCTCTGCTTCTGCTTCCTCATCTTCACTGTCCACAGGCTCCACAGCTGCAACAACACCTCCATCTGGACCATCCTCCTGCAGAAAAGGCACCTGTTGTCGCAAAGCCAAGTTGTGAAGCATACAGCAGGCCACGATGATCTGGCACACCTTCTTTGGTGAGTAGAATAGGGAACCACCTGTCTTATGGAGGCACCGGAACCTGGCCTTCAGGAGGCCGAAGATCCTCTCTATAATCCTCCTAGTCCGCCCATGGGCCTCATTGTAGCGTTCCTCTGCCCTTGTCCTGGGATTCCTCACTGGGGTCAGTAGCCATGACAGGTTGGGGTAACCAGAGTCACCTGCAAATGGCGAGGGACAACTGTTAGACACACACAAACTCGAAGGGACATCCCCATACCCAGACACCTCGTCACACTGTATTGGGTCCATGTCCTCACCTAATAGCCACACACAGTGCCTCTGGAGTTGCCCCATCACATAAGGGATGCTGCTATTCTGCAGAATGTAAGCATCATGCACTGAGCCAGGAAATTTAGCATTTACATGGGAGATGTACTGGTCGGCCAAACACACCATCTGCACATTCATAGAATGGTAACTCTTCCGGTTTCTGTACACCTGTTCACTCCTGTGTGGGGGGAACAAGGCCACATGTGTCCCATCAATGGCACCAATGATGTTGGGGATATGTCCCAGGGCATAGAAGTCACCTTTCACTGTAGGCAAATCCTCCACCTGAGGGAACACGATGTAGCTGCGCATGTGTTTCAGCAGGGCAGACAACACTCTGTACGCACCGCCACGGACGTCACCGCCATTTTCTCTCTGTTCAATCACTTGATACCTGATCTTCGACAGGAGAGAACCTACACTGCAAGTGCTGCTGTGACCTCAGTCTGGAAGAGACAATGGCTTGTGTGTCTGGGGAAAGGGCCCCTGCCTTCAGCACGGAGGAGTTGGAGAAACCAGTGGATGGGGTCCTCCCCCAGTACACGCTACTCTACGGTCCTCCAGGCAAACAGGTGAGTACACTGTGAGCATGCTGTATGGGCAATGCCTGTTTGGAGTGGTGTTGATGAAAGATGGGGGGGAGAATATAGGCTGGGACATCCCTGATGCTATGGCCACTGTTGTTTGAAAAGACCCACTTGCTAGGAAATGGAGTACCGACAGCACCTGCACTAGAAGGGGGATTCCTGTGGGATGGCGGATAGCTGACATCAGGTCTGGCTCCAACTGGGCACACAGTTCCAGGATTGTGGTATGATCAAGTCTGTAGATGACAATGACATGTCGCTCCTCCATTGTCGACAGGTCAACCAGCTATCTGTACAACTGAGGATACCGCCATCTCCTCACCTGCCCCAGCGGACGTGCTCTATGGAGCAGAGCAGCAAGCAGAGAGTCAACCAACACTGAGGTAGGTAAACACAACTTAATAGGAAAATGTTTGAAAATCAACATATGGCTGTATTAGTGTTTAAGCAAGGCCTAGATATGTGTGACGCAGTCAAAATTAATGCCATGTGGCCCCCTGAAATGGCGGCTGTCTGACCTGTAATGTGGGACCAGGGGATATGAGGTAACTGTGCTGGCGTTGTACACCATCACGGTAGGCGGTCGAAGACCGCGGCGCAATCCTGCATTGGTTAACATTGGACCCTATGGATCCCAGGAGCCAATGACGATGTATGCCGGCGGTGGCGGTACGCACCGCCACGGACGTCACCGCCATTTTCTCTCTGTTCAATCACTTGATACCTGATCTTCGACAGGAGAGAACCTACACTGCAAGTGCTGCTGTGACCTCAGTCTGGAAGAGACAATGGCTTGTGTGTCTGGGGAAAGGGCCCCTGCCTTCAGCACGGAGGAGTTGGAGAAACCAGTGGATGGGGTCCTCCCCCAGTACACGCTACTCTACGGTCCTCCAGGCAAACAGGTGAGTACACTGTGAGCATGCTGTATGGGCAATGCCTGTTTGGAGTGGTGTTGATGAAAGATGGGGGGGAGAATGAGGCGTGCATGATACGACGGTGAGTGCATGTGCGTCATGGCAAGGGTAGGGATGCGGGCCAATGACTGTGACGGTGCGGACGGTTATATCTTCGCCTTTTCCCCTGTACTATTCCTGTAGGTCAGTGCACACCAGAAGAAGGATATTTGGCGTGCCATCGCCAAGGAAGTCCGGACCCTGAGGGTCCACCACAGACGGAGCACCCACTGCCGTAAAAGATGGGAGGACATTCGCCCCTGGAGCAAGAAGACGGCGGTGGCCCAGCTGGGGATGGTCTCCCAACGTGGGAGGGGTGACCGTCACACCATGACCCCCCTGATGTTCCGAATCCTGGCGGTGGCCTATCCGGAGTTGGATGTGCGCTTGAGGGCATCACAGCAGCCACAAGGGGGTGAGTACACTCTCATTCTGCTGATTCAGCGCGCATTGTAGGTGTCTGGGTGGGGGAGGTGGGCTGTGAGTTCCCCTAGGCCAGGGCGAGTTTAGTAGGCTAGGTCCCTTCTTAAGGCAGGCCCTGTGGCACCCCACCCCACCTGTGTTCAGAGCCAACTACACCTAGTCAGGCTCCTGTGAATCCATGTGTGCAGCAATCGGGCATAAGCCTTGTAACCCATGTCCCTGTGATTAATTAGGGAACTCTAAGTGCACGGCGTAGTGCAGGGGGCTTCTGTGTCTGTAGTGTCCGCCAACGGTAGCGTTATTGGATGCACTCAACATGTCTTTCTTCTGTCTTTCCCTCCTTTTTGTGGTCTCCCTGTTCTTGTGTGTATTAGCATCATCAGGCGGAGGAGCAGTCCCACTGGAGCAGGAGGGAAATGCATCCCACATGGCCCTGGAGGGCGTCACAACGGAGTCAGAAGCCACCAGTGGGACAGAGGGCGAGGGGAGCTCCACAGCGGGGACAGGAGCTGAGACCAGCGACACCAACTCCTCCTCTGATGGGAGCTCCCTTGCAGTGGGGGCCCCTCTGTGCCCCCCGCATCTACAGGTACAGCCGCCACCCCACCTCCCAGCACCGCCCTCCCAGCAGCCCCTCAGTGTGTGCCCCGATGCCCACCCAGGAGGGTGGGCATCTCCTTCGCCCCAGGCACCTCAGCCCTGCCCCAGTCAGCCCCTCTACCCTCAGCGAGGAGGCCATCGACCACCTCAAGGTCCCTCACTGTTGGGCAGTCTACCATTTTGAATGCCATCCAGGGTGTTGAGAGGCAGTTGCGACAGACCAATGCATACCTGGAGGGCATTCATTCTGGTCAGGCAGCCCAACAGCGAGCTTTTCAGACTCTGGCCTCAGCACTGATGGCAGCCATGACCCTGTCTCTAGCCTCCCTCCTCCAACTTCCTCCACCCAGACCCAAACCCCTGTACCTGAGCCTATCCCAAGCACACCATCAGACCAGCATGCACACACCTCAACACACAAGGGAAGCTCAGGCAAATATAAGCACCACACATCCCACAGGCAAGCATCATACCCATGCAGACATACCAACAGCCACTGCCTCCACTGTGTCCCCCTCCTCCTTGTCTCCCTCCTCCCTCCCAGTCTCGTCTCCACTCACACCTGCATGAACGACATCATCAGCCACTACCTCCATCACCAGCACACCCAGCCCCCACACCCCGCTCACGTGCACTCACCACCCCCACTACCATCCCCACATCCCCTGTGTCCTCTCCCAGTGTGTCTGTGAGCCCACCTCCCAAGGGACACAAACGCAGGCACACACCCACCCAACAGCCCTCCACCTCACGACAGCCTCCAGCCCATGCACCTTCACCCAAAGTCACCAAACGTACACCTCCGACAACCACTACCTCTTCCTCCACTCCCAAACCCCCTCCATCTACCCGTCCCAGTGTGTCCAAAAACCTTTTCCTGTCCAACCTTGACCTCTTCCCCTCACCTCCCCCTGGAGTGCACCAGGCAGCAGGGCAGCCAGTGTGCCAAGGAGCCAGACCACGGACAGTCCCCTACCTCAAAATCACAAAAAGTTGGCCAGTGCCTGGCGGAAGAGAAGCAAAACATCTTCCACCAAAGCCTCTCCCAGGGGTACAGTTGGGAGTGTGAAGACAGCAGCGCCACCATCCAAGGTGGGGAAAGGGCACAGTAAAACAGGCAAGTCTGCGAAAACCTGCACGGCAGACAAGACCACCACCAGCACCGCTGAACAGGGCACCGCTGCCACCAGCACCACTGAACAGGACACCGCCGCAACAAGCACAGCTGCCAAGGACACCGCCGCCACCAGCACTGCGGAACAGGACACCACCGTAACAAGCACCGCTGCCAAGGACACCGCTGCCACCAGCACCACTGAACAGGACACCGCCGCAACAACCACCGCTGCCAAGGACACCGCACCACCAGCACCACTGAACAGGACACCGTCACCACCAGCACCGTTGAACAGGACACCGCCGCAACAAGCACCGCAGGCCAGTGAGCGCCAAAGCTTCCGACACTACTGAGGCCGCCATGAGCAGGATGAAGCACTCTGGGCACAAAGCTCCCTCCAGAACCAGTGGAGTATCACATCCACTACCTCTGTCCTTGGCAGGATGAAGCACTCTGGGCACAAGGCCCCCTCCAGAACCAGTGGAGTATCACATCCACTACCTCTGTCCTTGGCAGGATGAAGCACTCTGGGCACAAACCCCCCCTACAGAACCAGTGGAGATTGACATCCACTTGAGAGACTGTGGCTTTGCACTCCCCAGGATGCAGCAGTCGGCAAACCACCCACTGGAGAGACTTGAGAGACTGTGGCTTTGCACTCCCCAGGATAAAGCAGTGGGCAAACCCCACACTGGAGAGACTTGAGAGACTGTGACTTTGCACTCCCAGGATAAAGCAGTGGGCAAACCACCCACTGGAGAGACTTGAGAGACTGTGGCTTTGCACTCCCAGGATAATGCAGTGGGCAAACCACCCAGTGGAGAGACTTGAGAGACTGTGACTTTGCACTCCCCAGGATGCAGCAGTGAGCAAACCACCCACTGGAGAGACTTGAGAGACTGTGGCTTTGCACTCCCCAGGATGCAGCAGTGGGCAAACCACCCACTGGAGAGACTTGAGAGACTGTGGCTTTGCACTCCCTAGGATAAAGCAGTGGGCATGGAGCCCCCTCGTGGATCTGGCGTCGTGCACTCACCCGGCTGAAGTGCCCCTCCTTCCCCTCCCCCGAGGTGCCTGTTGTATTTCTATCTGATGCCCCAGCAGTGTTTTCTCCATTTTGATCGGGTATTGAGTGTGGGCCTCGCCCATGCATTTTGGGCCCAGTGGTCCACGGACTATGATGGTGGAATACCTTGGACTTGTGTTCTTGGTGTATATATTTGTTTATAGTGTAAATATATATATGTATATATTTTTGATTACTGTATTTGAATAGATTACAAACATTCAACTAATTTCCTTTTGTCCCTACATTCTTCCAGGGGGGGTTGGGGGTTGTCAATGTAATGTATCAACATGTACTTGTGTGTGTGTTGTAGTGGATGAGGGTGGGGTGGGAGTGTTGCGTTTTGCGTGTGTGTGTCACTCTTTTTTCCCTCCCCCCTCCCCTGTGTAGTAGGTGCAGTACTCACCGTGGTCTTCGCCACCGTCTTTGTTGTTCCTGGTAGAGAAGCAGGAAGATAAAGGCTGGGAGTATCTGGAGCTCGGGTTCCATGGAGTCCTGATTCCTCGTGGGGTGTGTAGAGGTGAGCATTTTCCCTTCCAAGTCCTTTTTCAGCCGTGTTTTTGTTCGTGGTGAATCCGCCCCAGAAAAGGTGGCAGATTGGCCTGTTGTAATACAGTGGGCGGAACCTTGTCTTCCGCCTGTCCGTTGGCGGTTACCGCCGTGGTGTTTGTTTGTACCGCCTTGGCGGTCGGAGTGTTAAAGTGGCTGTCTATGTTGGCGGTTTCCGCCACGGTCGTGATTCACATTTTTTTACCAACCCGCCTGTTGGCGGTTTTACCGCTGCTTTAACACCGACCGCCAGGGTTGTAATGACCACCATAGTTCACATTCACAATCAACCAGAAGAGATGTTTACCCATGCATGCAAAGCACCACACAACGAAGGACCAGCATGATCTGCCTCGTTCTTCCTCACAGACACCCCCCAGATCTGCCAAGGAAACAGATGAGAATGCTCCTTCTGTCACCTAGTGGTCGAAGCTTGAAATGACCTTCCCCGGCCCTCGGGACTGCCTCACCACTATGACAAAGCAGGAAAGGACTCAAGACTTGACTCAAATGAGCAGATCACTACGTAGCAGGTAGCAGCTTCAGCCCCTTGAGACCATCATGGGTGATTTGCCGTGCTGTACAAATCCCTGACTGATGGATTGATTGATTGATTGATGATTGATAGAGAAGTGTTGTCTAAAGTAGAAAAACATTCGATGTATTGTTGCATTTGATATCATAAGAAAGTTGTGTTATTTATGATCTTGTGGGCCTCTCGTGAGACACTTGCAAGACACATGGGAAAGGAAAGACATCCCAAGGAAATGCCGTGATTGGTTCATATACATGTCTTTATTTGGCAAAGAAAGATTCCTTCTTTGTTGAATCATTTGCTTATTGGGTTGTGTGGAGATGGGGCCACTCACCTGAAAAGCAGGATGTCTGCAGGGGTGATGGAAAGCCCTCAGTCCTCCTGGAACACCTCTCGGCACTTCCTGGTGGACACAGAAACCACGGCAGGTGTCCCAAAAGGAAAGGGGAGTGGAAGAGAAAGAGACAAACACTGCCACGTCTTGCCTGTCCAGCCAGGCACCCTGTATCTTCGGGGGGCAGGTCTTTGTTGACAGAGTGATAGTAGAGTTAGTGCACTCAACTTCCTTGAAACTGAATCTCTCTTTCTGATATAGGCACAGGAGCGGTAGAAGAACACCAGGATGCTCCAGCACTGCATTATCAAAAACCCAAACTGAGTACCATAACAATGAGTACTACAACACTAGGGCTGGCTTCACAGAGATTCAATTTCACACTACAATTAGAACTGTGGATGCACTTATCATGCACAAGAAAGACAAACAAGGGCATTAATTATATCACATATAACTTTCCTGCATGCATAGGGTTAAACTAAAGGGAACACAAATCCAAGAAATGCAAATATCCACTCTGGGTTCAAACAGTTAGGGTGGCACAGTTTGGTTTGGTTTCACTCTTGAGTCCTGAAGGTGCAACAGGTGTAGCAAATTGTAGTGCAGTGACAGAAACATTCCAAGAGAGAATCATCATTAAGTGAACTGTGACTGAGGTTGCCCCGGCAGTTGGAGGAAAACAGCAACCTACATTGACCCGCTGAGGTTGGACTAATTGTTGTAGGAGGTCTACGCTCCATGACGGCACGTTCTACAGGATTGTCTAGCGGTAGACCTGGTGGGACAGTCTGGATGTTCCCCTATTGGGTGCCTACCTGGATCCATTAAGCATGGCATAGCCCACAGGATAATGTGTCAAAGCTGCACCCCCTTGACGTTGTGTGGCTTGCAGCCCCATGTTGAGGGGTACAGTGTTGTAGTTACAGAACCCAGGTTTAGATGCTAGAATTTGCAAATTGAAGTTTGTATGTGATTGTAACAGAGTGACTAGCTGCATCTCTCTCCTATTGGTACACTCGTTATTGAGCACCTGACAGGCCCGACCATAGACAGGTATGGGGAGAATGAAAGTGAAGATCGAGGCCCGACACTCTTGGGTGCCCTCTGGCTCCCCACCATCGGAGGGCTCCTCGAGCTCTGTATCAATGTCCTTTGTTCCGCCCACTGGCAATGCACTGCCCCAGGACAAGTTGGATCTTATCCTGCAGCAAACATGCAAGTCCTGACTCACCATTGAGCAGCAGATGAGAGCACTGACCACCGACATGTTATTCCTCAAAGATGAACACCACAAATTAGCAGACAGGATCAAGACAAGTGAAACAACGCTCTGTTTTGGAACCCGTCAATGAAGTTCATGCCATGAAAATCAGCAATTTAGATTGGCAGGTGGAGCTGCCTCAGGAGCGGGCAGAAAATGCTGAAGGCCGTGCTCGCAGAAACAATATTCATATCTTGGGTCTATCGGAGGGGTCAGTGGGCCAATCGCCGACACAAAATATAAAAATCTGGCTCCGAACAGTGGTAGTGCCGGATGGCCTATCTAATTTATTTGTGGTCGAGAGAGCCCATTGGGTTTTGACTAAAAAAACAAACCCTGGAGCGCCTTCCAGACCCGTAGTACCCGAAATCTTGAATTATAAAGACTGCGATGTACTGCTTTGGGCTGCCTGGGAGAAGTCGCCAATTCTAGTAAATAAAGTAAAGGTCTCACTGTTGCCAGACTACACATTGTTGTTTTAGCAGGGGCGTGCTTCTTTCCAGGCTGTTAAGCGAGACCTGAGAAAGGCCGGTCTCACCTTTGCTTTGATGTTCCCGGCAAGACTCCAAATTCAACATGACAAGAGGGATATATTCTTTGACTCTCCAGAAGCAACACAAGATTGGCTCGAACAGACCTTCCCGAATCTTAAAAGGCATAGAGATCGGAGCTGGAATCCCCCACAGCTCCAGAGGACGCGCTGTTGCTCTCATTCTTGATCAGCTGCCAATCCAGGAAGGGCTTGTGGCCTTGCGCCCTCTTCACAGCAAGCCCTGATGGGCTGTATGGAGACAGCCTCACAGCTGCGTACTCATGCTACCCATGCTAATCAGGATGGCTCCAGCACGTCACAAGATGGGGGTTCTGACTCCATGGATAGCATGGCCCTCTTTCCATCTATCACTCCTCAGCTGGCTCTGGATCTTTGACTCCTGGATGGACCCTGGCTAAGTACTGTTACATGTCCCAAACTGACTCCACTTATCCTATTCTAATTACAGATGTTCCCCTTTAACAGGACACAGAGGGAGTGTGCTAGTAGCCCGGTAACCAATAGAAGTTCAGCACTTATCCCTAAGATTAAATGTTTCCCATATTATTGGGCGGTATGGGCGGGTGCTCACTGTATTGATTGGTCTGGGGCCTCGGCCGGTGCTGCTTTTCGTGAAATAAAGCTTGCAAACGTCAGTGCTGGCTTATGACCCCAGCATGTGCTTAGGCACTACTTGTTCGTTGTATAAGATGTTATTGTTCTATATCAAGTTTGGTCAAACGGCCACATGGCGCTGGACAGGGACTCGGGCTATTATATGTTTAATGCAAGAATCAGTTGGACAAAGTATATCATACATTGCCGTCTAATGTGACCTCCTACAGAATCCTGATCTGGAATGTAAGAGGTTTGGGCACGTTGCACAAGAGGCATAGAATATTAGCGCAATTGCATGGGAGACAGGTGCAGATAGTCTTTTTGCAGGAGACACATCTACTGACACCTAAAGCGCAAAAGCTACAGAAGAGGTGGAGGGGTCAATTCTTTCACATGTCTTACTCGTCTATGCCCTGGGAGATGCAATATGGCTTAGGGAGTTCCCTTCATGGCACAAGAGGTGCACATACATACACAGGGCAGATATGTTCTCATCGAAGGGCACATTGAATGGGGCACCTTTAGTACTGGACTGTTTATATGCACCCAATACAGAACAGGAGGCCTACTGGACACACCTAACAATGGTCCTTACTGACTGGCAGCAGTGCCCATGGGTTTTGGGGGGATTTCAATGCAATACTAGATATGTCACTTGATCGCTCCCAACCTCCTTTAGCTGGCACGGCAGCAATACATCATGCGGCGTCCCTACAGTAATGGGTGTCCGGTTGGTCACTAGTGGATGCCTTGTGTGCCTGAAATGTAGGACTACGGGAATACTCCTTTTACTCTTACCCACACAGGCTACATACATTCATTGATAGATTCTTATGCTCCCTGCGACTCCTGACTGATGTAGTTCATATTACCTACCTTGCGAAGACAATAGAGTTCACATTGCAGTGGGGTAAAATACCGACACCTATACCCACATGGAGGCTGCAACCTACCTATTACGAAGATAATTCCTTTAGGGAATTGTTGGCACAAACTATAAATAATTATTATGCTGAAAACACGGGGACAACTACATTGCTACTACACGAGTGGGAGACTTTGAAGGTAGTGATATGTCGTGCCTCTATTGGCACTTTGATAGGTGCTAGAAATTAAGCTTTGGTGGCTCTTACGAAAGTGGAAAATAAAATGTCCTATACAGAACAGGCGGCGGCCAGGAGGGAAGGTGGATGTAGCGGTACTGCAAGAGGTGAGAGTGGCACATGCAGAAGGACTGGAACGTTTGAGATTAATAGACTATAATACCCATGTCCAATGGACACACACTGAAGCTGACAGATCTGGCGCATTACTAGCTCGCCTTATACGCCCCCCTATTCCCTGACCCCAATACTTGGCATATGCTCTGAAACTCAAGGCTTGGTCTCCTCACAGCTAGACATTAACAATGCTTTATGAGACTTCTATGCTTACCTCTACACAGCCCCTGCTGCCCCACCTGCTGCGACAATGACAACGTACCTGGATAGGACAAGCTTGTCCAAATTACCGCCATTAGGTCGGGACACACTGGGTGCTGATCTCACTGTGGGGGAGATTAGGGGAGCAATTAAGGAGATGGCCAGCAATAAAAGTCTGATGTACTTCCTGTTGAGTTCTACGACACTTATATACACAAGTTGGCCCCCCAGTTAGAACAATTGTCTGTAGAGTCACTACGGGTGGAATACTTATCCCCACAATGTGACAGGCCATTGTTACATCATTGTTGAAACCTGGCAAGTCTCCCCTTGAGTTGGCCTCTTACAGACCACTGTCCCTCTTGAATACGGAGTATAAAATCCTGAGTAAAATTCTGGTGAGATGTCTGCTCCCTCACCTGCCACAGCTATTACAAATAGATCAAAGTGGCTTTATGCCGCAGCGCAACACCTCATTGAATATTCGTCCTCTATTTCATGTAATGGACAGCACCTGTGGTCAGTACCCATACGCTGGCTCCTTATCTTTAGATATACGCCACACATTTGACACATTGTGCTGGGATTTTATGCTTGCCACACTTGCCTATTATGGGATACCGGATTCCTATATTAAATGTGTATGACTGCTATACTCCCTAGCTATGGCGACGGCAAAAACAGGGGCGTGCATCTCAGCACCATACAACATTTCTCGGGAGACAAGTCAGGGCTGTCCATTATCGCCGGTATTATTTGTCTTAATAATTGAACACCTGACGCAGATACTGCGGCAAGGTGCACCGGAATGGGGTATTCCAATTAAAGGGGTGACACAAGCTACTTCACTATATACGACAATATGACTTTGTACTTCAGAGATTTTCATCGGGATCTGACCGTTGTGGCTGACAGACTGTCCGAGGTCAGACAGCTGTCTGGCCCTCAGGTCAGTGCTACCTCTCTGTAGCTGGCAGACGTGCACTGACAAAGATGGTCCTCCTCCCTAGACTCCTCTATTATTTTGTTAATTTATTAGTGGGGGTTACGGCCTGGGTGTTCCACCTATTAAACACTTTACTGACTGAATTAGCATGGGGAATGGGACGTCGCAGGGTTAGCCTGACAAAATTGCAATTACCAGTGCAGCGTGGAGATATGGGAGTCCTGAATCTCAAAGCGTACTGCATTGCTGTCCAACTGCAATGGAAAGCAAACTGGCTAGCAGGAGAAAACTTGCATGAGGCAGGCTTTACGCCAGCCCAGGTGCAAAATGGGCAACTGCATAGGTTGTTGTGCCCAAATAAGCTGGCCCCTCATAACGCTCCTATATTACTACAGGTGGCCATGGTGTATTGGTGAATGGCATTGCGTTATTCACACATACCCATTCCTTATGCCCCGAATGTACTGCTAAGGGGTATCCCCCTGCCTATGGAAACTCAGTCAGAGCAGGGGTTGGAACCTGGGAGCAATTAGAAACCATGACGTTGTTGAAGATGTTCGCTGGTAGGACGCTAATGTCACATTTAGACTTTATACATTTGCATGGATGACCTGACACCCTCTTTCTCATACATGCAGGACTGACTCATTACATTCAACAATATTGGGCTCCAGAGGGTATACAACCATCTACATTTGAATTTTTTAGTGCATCACACACAATGAGTCATGGCAGCCATTTAATTTGTTGGCTGTACAGAGGCCTAAGGGTCCACTTGGGGATACCTTTACATGCTCTCCGCATACAATGAGAGACAGACCTAGATTGCACACTAACTGATACCGAATGGAACATCTTGCTTCAAGCCCCTAAAATTGTATTGAGAAATTCAAGATTTAAGTTTATAAAATTTTCAGTATTTCATAGGGTGTACGTCACCCTGGAAAAACTAAACAAAATGTTCCCTGGTGCTGAAGCGGACTGCCCTCGCAGTGAAAAGGGAGACTCTGATCTATAGCACACGCTGTGGAGGTGCCCTAGGTTCACGCTATACTGGACAGAGATTACTGTTGGCTAAACACGGCATTACACGTCTCTGGAAGTCACCAGTTCCTCCTCTGGTCTTGCAGATGGCTCTCTCCCTCGCCCTCTCCCCAATGTGAGACACTGTATAGGCTCAGTATATATGGAACAACACAAGACAGCCTTTATATCCACTTAACATATAATTCCACAGAACCTCACTTGGTATAATAACCTTGACACCCTGTAGCCCTTATACACTGGTTTCTGTGTGTGGACTCAGAGACCATATAATAAATGATGATGGACTGATCCTGCTAGTTGTTTGTTTGGAGAGAGGGGGAGGGCGTAGTGGGAGTTTATACCACAGTTGCAGGAATTAGATATGCAAGAGACAACTTGCCCATTCGTGGCCTTTTCCTATGGTATTGTATACTGTACCCCTGTGAATGTCATTGTTTCATGAGATAATGTGCACCTGCTACTGTTCAATAAATGCAATAAAGTTTTGTGAAAAGAAAATGAAATGTGGAGGGTTAGATAAGTGGGAAGGTAGATGGGAAAAGAAAAGAGATCAGAAGAAAGTGAAAACAGATGTGCCTTCCGACAGGAGCAAGCTAAGGGTAATATGAAAATGCTTCTTATGTGAGAAATACCAGATAGAGGTTATGTTCATGTACCTTGGAGTAGGAGTGATATTTTGTCATTCACAAATGTTTCCCCAAAATTGAGAGAGACACCAGTGGAATGGTACAAGCAGGAAGAACAGTTTGTGAAACTTTTGAAATGCCTGTGGGAACATTTTAATGCACTGTTTGACATTGTGGTTCCAAGTGACTTGTGGACTGAGGTTATTGTTGATTGGCACGATAGTGAACCTCGAAGAGATCCAAAAACAGGTGCGCCATCTGAAGAGGTGATGAAAAAGTGTTACTAGATAATTGGCTTTCAAAAAGACAAGTTGTCTCCGAAAGACATTGATTGGATGAGAATTGACAGAACAATCCAGGAATCAAAGGAGTTGATTCATTCAAATTATGAGAGATTGTTGCAGGTTTTCAAGCATTACAGTGGTACAAAAAGCATAGGAGTTAAAGATATGGATCACTTCATGTTCAGATCTGTGCAAGGATTGAAACCAGAAATACGTGAAATGATTCAGCAGCATTTGATTTTTTGCCCGAACAAACCAGTAGATGAAATCCTGTGTTACACAAAGTACTGAAGTGATGAATTGGATTTGAAGTAGAAAAAGCTGAAAGAGAATGTCATTGTCATGCAGTTGAAAGCTGCACAGAAAGCTAGCCCATGTCCTCAAATTTTGGTGAATGCTGGAGGTATACAAGGAATGCAACAGCAGGGGACAAATATTTTCCAATCTAGAACAAGAGGACATGGTTGTCAGGGAGATCAGATTAGTGTTGTTGATGTCCAGACTTTGAAAAGGACAAGTCCATGCCATATGTGCAGAAATATAGGACATTGGAGGAGGGAATGTCCCCTTAATAATCTGAATACTCAAGTACAAAGTAATGGAGCTTTTAACATACAAGGTAATAATCAGGTCCAAATACAGAGAGTTGAAAGTCACCCAAGTGCAGAATGTGAATGTGTCCCAAGGACAGCAGATGTAGATATCACAAGTTCCGATGGCTCAACAGCATATAAATGTTCCCCAGAGGTTGCAAATATGGATCTAAATCAGTTGGCATCACAATTTCCATTAATGAATTTGAGTGACAAGTATTTTCCAGAAATTCTTTAAGTGGATTGTTCAGATGATTACGTTTGCATGTTAGAAGTATATCAAGGTGGTCCCAATGCAAATGCTGATGTAATGGGTCACTATGGTGGTCATTACAACACTGGAGGTCGGTGTTAAAGCGTTGGTAAGACCGCCAAAAGGCCGGCAGTAAAAAAATTGCAATTACGACCGGGGCGGAAACCGCCAACAATGACAGCCACTTTAACACTCCGACCGCCACGGCGGTACAAACACACAGCGCGGCGGTCACCGCCAACAGACAGGCGGGAGACAATGTACCGCCCACACTATTATGACAGGCCAAACCGCCCCTTTTTCCGGGGCGGATTCACCCCGGATAAAAACACGGCGGAAACAGGAATCCCGAAGGAAAAACGCTCACTTCTACACACCCCACGAGGAACGAGGACGCCATGGATCTGGAACTCCAAATTCTACCTGCAATAGTTTTCGTGCTCCTCGCCGGCGGCGAAGACCACGGTGAGTACTGCACCTACGACACAGGGGAGGAGGGATGCAAAAAACAGGGACATACACACGCAACACCCCACCCTCAGCCACTACAACACACACACTAATGCATATTAATACATCACAGTTACACCCCGCAAACCCCCCAGAAGAATGCAAAGACAATAGAAAATGAGTGTAACCATTGTAATATATTAAAAGCAAGTAGGCAGAAACATATATATACACCATGTACAAAATATATACCAAGCATAGTAGTCCAGGTAGTGCTCTAAGAAAGTCCGTGGAACACTGGGACCACACGGTATGGGCGAGGCCCACACAAGATCCCCGACCATGACGGAGAGAACACTGCAGGGGCATCAGAGAGCAACTAAACAGGCACCTCAGGGGGAGGGAAAGGGAGGCACCTCAGCCGCTTGAGTGCACGACGCCAAATCCACGAGGGGGCCACATGCCCACTGTTCCATCCTGGGGTGTGCAAAGCCACAGTCTCTCAAGTCTCCACAGTGGGTGGTTTGCCCACTGTTCAATCCTGGGGAGTGCAAAGCCACAGTCTCACAAGTCTCTACAGTGGGTGGTTTGCCCACTGTTCAATCCTGGGGAGTGCAAAGCCACAGTCTCTCAAGTCTCTACAGTGGGTGATTTGCCCACTGCCATATCCTAGGGAGTGCAAAGCCACAGTCTCTCAAGTGGATAACAGTCTCCACTGGTTCTGGAGGGGGCATGGTGCCCAGAGTGCTTCATCCTGCTAAGGACAGAGGTAGTGGATGACAGTCTCCACTGGTTCTGGAGGGGACATGGTGCCCAGAGTGCTTCATCCTGCTAAGGACAGAGGTAGTGGATGACAGTCTCCACTTGTTCTGGAGGGGGCTTTGTGCCCAGAGTGCATCATTCACCCCGTGACGGACTCAGTTGCGTCAGTGCCCTTGCCGCTCATGGGCCAGCGGTGCTTGAGACAGCGGTGCCCTGTTCAGCGGTGTTTGAGTTGACAGTGCCCTCTTCAGTGGTGTTTGAGACGGCGGTGCCCTGTTCAGCGGTGCTTGAGATGGCGGTGCCCTGTGCAGCAGTGCTTGAGATGTCGGTGCCCTGTGCAGCGGTGCTTAAGATGGCGGTGCACTGTTCAGCGGTGCTTGAGATGGCGGTGCCCTGTGCAGCGGTGCCTGAGACGGCAGTGCCCTGTTCAGCGGTTCTTGAGATGGCGGTGCCCTATTCAGCGGTGCTTGAGACGGCGGTGTCCTGTGCAGCGGTGCTTGAGATGGCGGTGCCCTGTTCAGCGGTGCTTGAGGCGGCAGTCTCCATTGCAGGGACTCAGTTGCTGGCTGTCCTTCATGGCCCAGCGGGGCTTTTGCTGGCGGTTTTTCATGGCCCAGTGGGGCTTTTGCTGGCGGTCCTTCATGGCCCAGCGGGGCTTTTGCTGGTGGTGCCTCATGGCCAAGCGGGGCTTGTGCTGGCGGTGGCCTCCTGGGCAGGTGGGCTGGTGCTGGCAGGCCCCTCCTGGGCAGGTGGGCTTGTGCTGGCGGTCCTATCCTGGGCAGCTGGGCTTCTGCTGGCGGTCCTGTCCTGGGCAGCTGGGCTTGTGCTGGGGGTCCTTTCCTGGGCAGCCGGGCTTGTGTTGGCGGTCCTGTCCTGGGCAGCTGGGCTTCTGCTGGCCGTCCTGTCCTCGGCAGCTGGGCTTGTGCTGGCGGTCCTGTCCTGGGCAGCTGGGCTTGTGCTGGAGGTGGCCTCCTGGGCAGCGGGGATGATGGCAGTCTTCTCCGCTGTGCTGCTCTTCCCAGACTTGCCGGGTTTCTTGTGGCCCTTCCCCACCTTGGAATGTGTCACAGCTGACTCCACACTCCCACTGGGACCCCTGGGAGCGGCTTTGGTTGCTGGAGTCTTCCCCCTCTCCCGCCGGGCACTGGCCAACTTCTGATGCTTCACAGGAGGGGGACTGTCTGTGCTGTGGCTCCATGCCACACTGGCTGCCCTAGTGGCCGGTGCACTTCAGATTCCGGTGACTACAGGCACCACTGGTCCCAGAGATGTTGTGGCTGAGGTGCTAGTTCGGGACCTAGGAGACGGACGGGGTGGGGGAGGTGTGGGAAAGAGGTCAAGTTTGGACAGGAAAAGTTTTTTGGACACACTGGGACGGGTATCTGGAGGGGGTTTGGGAGTGGAGGAAGAGGTGGTGGTTGTAGGAGGTGTACGTTTGCTGACTTTGGGTGAAGGTGCATGCGCTGGAGGCTGTCGTGAGGTGGATGGCTGTTGGGTGGGTGTGTGCCTGCGTTTGTGTATCTTGGGAGGGGGCGTCACAGACACACTGGGAGAGGACACAGGGGACGTGTGAATTGTAGTGGGGGTGGTGACTGCACGTGAGCGGGGTGTGGTGGTGGGTGTGCTGGAGAGGGACATAGTGGCTGTAGAGCTAGTGCATGCAGGTGTGAGTGTAGATGAGACTGGGAGGGAGGAGGGAGATGAGGAGGAGGGGGACACAGTGGAGGCAGTGGATGTTGGTGTGTCTGCATGTGTGTGAAGCTTGCGTGAGTGCCTGTGGGATGTGTGGTGCTTATGTTTGCCTGAGCTTCCCTTGTGTGTTGATGTGTGTGCATGCTGGTCTGTAGGTGTGCTTGGGATAGGCTGAGGTACAGGGGATTGGGTCGGGTGGAGGAAGTTGGAGGGGGGAGGCTAGACACAGGGACAGTGGCTGCCATCAGTGCTGAAGCCAGAGTCTGAAAAGCTCGCTGAAAGGCCGCCTGACCAGAATGAATGCCCTCCAGGAATGCATTTGTTTGTTGCAACTGCCTTTCTACACCCTGGATGGCATTCAAAATGGTAGACTGCCCAACAGTGAGTGACCTGAGGAGGTCAATGGCCTCCTCACTGAGGACAGCAGCGGTGACTGGGGCAGGGCCTGAGGTGCCTGGGGTGAAGGTGATGCCCACCATCCCGGGTGAGCGGGCACGGGGCGAAGGCTGAGGGGCTGCTGGGAGGGCGGTTCTGGAAGGGGGGGTGGTGGCTGTACCTGTAGATGGGGGTGGCACAGATGTTGCCGCCACCACAAGGGAGCTCCCATCAGAGCAGGAGTCCGTGTCACTGGTTTCAGCCCCTGTCCCTGCCGTGGAGCTCCCCTCGCCCTCCGTCCCACTGGTGAAGTCCGCCTGATGATGCTAATGCACACAAGAACAGGGAGACCACAAAAAGGGGGGGGACAACAGAAGAAAGACATGTTGAGTGCATGCATTACCACAACCGTTGGCGGACACGACAGACACAGAAGCCCCCTGCACTAAACCGCGCTCTTGGGCTCCACTGTTCAATTCCTGGGAAATGGCCTACAAGGCTATGGACGACATCTGCACACATAGATGACACAGGGGCATGACTAGGTGTACTTGGCACTCTACAGAAGTGGGGTGGGGTGGGGTGGGGTGCCACATGGCCTGCTTTACGGAGGGGCCTTGCCTACGGCACTCGCCCTGGCGTAGGGAAACCCACACCCCACCTCCCCCACTCAGACACCTCCACTGCTCGCAAAGTCAGCAAAATGAGAGTGTACTCACCCCCTTGTGGCTGCTGTGATGCCCTCAAGTGCCCATCCGACTGCGGGTAGGCCACCGGCAAGATCCTGAACATCAGGGGGGTCATGGTGCGAGGGGCACCCCTCCCACGTTTGGAGGCCATCCCCAGCTGAGCCTCCGCCGTCTTCTTTCTCCAGCAGCGAATGTCCTCCCATCTTTTCCGGCAGTGGGTGCTCCGTCTGTGGTAGACCCCCAGGGTCCGGATGTCCTTGGCGATGGCATGCCAAATATGTTTTTTCTGGTGTGCGCTGACCTACATGAAATGTACAGGGGAAAAAGAGAAGTTATTACCAACTGCACCATCAAACTGATTGGCCCCCATCCCTACACTTGCCATGTGGCACATGCATTCACTGTCTTTCATGCATGCAGCACTCTCCCCCCTTCCTTCTACATCCAGCCCTCTCCACACAGGCACATCCCATACTACATGCTCCCCGTGTACTTACCTGTTTGTCTGGAGGACCGTAGAGTAGCGTCTACTGGGGGAGGACCCCATCCACGAGTTTTTCCAACTCCTCCTATGTGAAGGCAGGGGCCCTTTCCCCAGACACTCGAGCCATTGTCTCTTCCAGACCGAGGTCACAGAAGCACTTGCAGTGTAGGTCCTCTCCTGTCGAAGATCAGGTATCGAGTGATTGAACAGATAGAAAATGGCGGTCACGTACGCGGCGGTGCGTACCGTCACCGCCGCCATACATCGTCATTGGCTCCTGGGACCAATAGGGTCCAATGTTAACCAATGCAGCATTGCGCAGCGGTCTTCGACCGCCTACCGCAACGGTGTACAACGCCAGCGCAGTTACCTCTATTCCCATTGTCCCACTTTAGAGGTCAGGCAGCCGCCATTTCAGGGGGCCACATGGCTTCATTTTCAACTGTGCCACACATACCTAGGCCTAGACTCAACACACATACAGGCCACCTTTTGTGTATGAATGGTGTTCTGTGTAAACTGTGGGTACGTACCTCTGAGTTGTTTGACTCTGTGCTTGCTGTTGTCCTTCATAGGCACTGTCCGCTGGGACATGTGAGGAGATGGCGGCATCCTCCAGTTTACCGACCGTTGGTGGACCTGTTGACAATGGAGGAGCGACATGTGATTATCACATACAGGCTTGACCGTGCCACAATCCAGGAACTGTGTACCCAGTTGGAGCCAGGCCTGATGTCAGCTATCCGCCATCCCACAGGAATCCCCCCTCAAGTGCAGGTGCTGTCAGTACTCCATTTCCTTGCAAGTGGGTCATTTCAAACAACAGTGGCCATAGCATCAGGGATGTCCCAGCCTATGTTTTCCAACGTATTGTCCAGAGTGTTGTCTGCCCTTCTGAAACACATGCGGAGCTACATCGTTTTTCCTCCGGTGGAGGATTTGCCTACAGTGGAAGGTGATTTCTATGCCCTGGGACACATCCCCAACATCATAGGTGCCATTGATGGGACCCATGTGGCTTTGGTCCCCCCCCCACAGGAGTGAACAGGTGTACAGAAACTGGAAGAGTTATAATTCGATGAATGTACAGATGGTATGTTTGGCAGACCAGTACATCTCCCATGTGAATGCCATCTTCCCTGGCTCAGAGCATGACGCCTACATCCTGCGGAATAGCAGCATCCCTTATGTGATGGGTCAACTCCAGAGGCACCGTGTGTGGCTATTAGGTGAGCACCTGGAAGCAAGACAGTGGGAATGGTTGTCTGGGTCTGGGGATATCCCTCCAGGTTAGTGCGTGTCTAACAGTGTCCCTCGCCATTTGCAGGTGACTCTGGTTACCCCAACCTGTCATGGCTACTGACCCCAGGACAAGGGCAGAGGAATGCTACAATGAGGCCCATGGGCGAAGTAGGAGGGTGATCGAGCGGACCTTTGGCCTCCTGAAGGCCAGGTTCCGGTGCCTCCGTAGGACAGGTGGATCCCTATTCTACTCACCAAAGAAGGTGTGCCAGATCATCGTGGCCTGCTGTATGCTTCACAACTTGGCTTTGTGACGACAGGTGCCTTTTCTGCAGGAGGATGGTCTACATGGCGGGGTTGTGGCAGCAGTGGAGCCTGTGGACAGTGAAGACGAGGAAGCAGAGGAAGAAGACATGAACAACAGGGACTCAGTGATCCAGCAATATTTCCAGTGAGACACAGGTAAGAGTACAGACCTGCCTACTACATGTACTTTAGCACTACTACCTCTCTACTGTCTGTCGTTTTCACCCAGTGTATGGTCACTGAGTTGTCACTTTCCCTTACGATTTCACAGATGTGGGTCCCACTGTGTGACATCTACTTAGATTCCTCATGGACTAGAGCTGTGTGACATAGGTATGTTGACATTACAATTGAAAGAGCATTTTGTCACTGTAATTGCTAATACACTATTTCAAAATCACAGACAGACTCCAGATTGTTTTGTGCTTTAAGTGTGTTTATTTAAGTGCTCAATTTTGGAAGGGGTAGTGAAATGGTGAGGGGTGATGGCGGAGGAATGTCCATGGCAGAGTCCAGTCTATTAGTCTCACAGGTGCATTGCCCATATGGGCATAGGATGTAGAGCTGGGGCAGTTTAAGTATGGACAGGGTGACAAAGTGGGACAGCAGGATGACAATCAGGGTGGTCTCATTTCTTGGCGGGGGTCTTGGCATTGTGCTCTGTCTTGTTCCTGGATCTCAGGGACCTTTGCGGGGTGGTTCTCCCTCTGCAGGGGGTGGGGTGCTGGTGTGATGGTCCTGTGGCGGGGCGTCCTGTCCATTAGCGCCGGCAGAGGTGGTGGGC
Organism: Pleurodeles waltl; assembly: GCF_031143425.1. Taxonomy (NCBI): domain Eukaryota; kingdom Metazoa; phylum Chordata; class Amphibia; order Caudata; family Salamandridae; genus Pleurodeles; species Pleurodeles waltl. Next base: position 839,274,273 of record NC_090439.1, on the reverse strand, counting down.
AGTTCATCGTCTATGCTAGTGTCAGGGGCCCCTTGTAGTTCCACAGTGCCCCTCCTGGTGTTCACAAGTTCCTTCAGCACCCCTACGATGGTGCCCAGGGTGGAGCTGATGGTTCTGAGTTCCTCCCTGAAGCCCATATACTGTTCCTCCTGCAGGTGCTGGGTCTCCTGAAACTTGGCCAGTACCGTTGCCATCGTCTCCTGGGAGTGATGGTAGGCTCCCATGATGGAGGAGAGGGCCTTGTGCAGAGTGGGTTCCCTTGGCCTGTCCACCCCCTGTCGCACAGCAACCCTCCCAGTTCCCCTGTGTTCCTGGGCCTCCGTCCCCTGGACTGTGTGCCTACTGCCACTGCCCCCAGGTCCCTGTTGTTGTTGGGGTGGCAGGTTAGCCTGGGTTCTCTGTAGTGGTGGACACACAGCTGATTGACTGTCCTGGGGACGGAGGTATGGGCCCGCTGGGTGGGTGCTGTGCTGGTGTTTCCAGAGGGGGGAAGGTCTGTGGTGGCCTGTGACTGGGTGAGGGGAACTGACTGTCCTGAGATCCCCGATGGGCCGGGCTGGTCATCTAGATCCAGTTGGACATAGCTGCTGTCATCACTGTGGGCCTCTTCTGTTGGTGGTGAGGACATATGTGGACCCTCCTGTCCGGTGACATTGGGTAGGGGTCCTGCAGGGGTATAAAAGGATGGTTATTACATCTGTGTGTGGCATGGTGTGCAATGGGTGGGCGACCGTGTACCCCAGTGCTTGCATTCCTGTGTGGGACCTTGTGTGATGATGGTTTAGGGGGTTGTATGGGTATGTGCAGTGGGCATGTTTTAGTGATGGGTGTCCATGCTTTGTTGTTGCATTCAGGGCTTGGTGTTGGGATGGGTGGTTTGTGATGCTGGGACTTATGTGAGGAGTTGGAGTGCTGGGGGTGAGGGTGGGGGTATGTAATGGCATGCAGGAGTCAATTCCTCCACCTACTCCTGTGAGGCCCTCAGGATGCAGAATCGCCAAGACCTGCTCCTCCCATGTTGTTAGTTGTGGGTGAGGAGGTGGGGGTCCGCCGCCAGTCCGCTGAACTGCCAGGTGGTGTCTTGAGACCACGGAATGTACCTTCCCCCGTAGGACGTTCCACCTCTTCCTGATGTCCTCCCAATTTCTTGGGTGCTGTCCCACTGCGTTGACCCTGTCCACTATTCTTCGCCATAGCTCCATCTTCCTTGCTATTGAGGTGTGCTGTGTTGTGTGCCTGTGGATGCTGTTGTTCTTGCTGGTGCTGTCTCTCTCTGGCCTTCTTTCGGAATTTTGGGAAGTAGGGGTTTGTGGGTGATGTGGGTGTGTTTTATATTGTAATGGGTGTGTGGGAGTGGTGTGTGTATGTGTATCAGGTGTGTGTATTTCGAATTGTCCAATGTGGCTGTGTTTTGTAAAAGTGTGTGTATTTTAAGCGCGGCGGTGTGTACCGCCAATGGAATACCGCGGTTGAAAGACCGCCACGTGGATTCGTGTGTTGTGATAGTGTGGGCGTTTTTCTGTTGGCGTGACGGTGGAGGTTGTGTTTTCGCCAATTTATCACTGACCTTTGGTGTGGCGGACTTGTGTGGGTGTCTGAATTTTGGCGGATTCCAAAATGTAGGTCATAATAGCTGTGGCGGAATTCCGCGGATGCGGCGGTGTGTTGGCGGTCTTCTGCACGGCGGTAGGTGGCTTTTACCGCCAATGTTGTAATGAGGGCCTATGTGTCATTTCTGGTTGACACTGGGGCTCCACGCTCCACTGTCAGAACAGAATAGTACTGATTTTTCCCCTTTCAGGATGGAAAATACAAGGGAATATAGGAGTCACAAATAAGCAACTGTCCAACCAGGTAACCAAATCTGTCAGGGTATTCTAAAAGAGATTATGGGAAGTCCATGTAACTCACCTATGATGGGACTTGGAAGCCCAATGGAAAATACTGCATAGTCCAAGACCTTAAAAAGGTGAGAGAAATAGGTGCACAAAAGACAAAAGGATGATGGATGGAGTGCTGAACAATGCAAACACTCACCCCCAGTCACAGATCTGGGATTAACTCATCGTTCTTTTGCACACCATGCCACCTCAGTTTGGACCCAACCATATGCAAATCAGTCTTGACCCATGTTGTCCTGTAGTACCGAATTCAGCAGTGATTTTATTTCAAATTCCTGGTGAAGCAGAATGGTTCACCATTCTTGACCTTTACCAAGCTTTTTTCTCCATACTGTGGCATGAGGAGAGTCAGTTTCTCTTTGTGTTTTGGTTTGACAGTTGTGTTTTGGCACGGTGTCGAGTTCCACCAGAGTATACTGAGAGTCCAGCAATTTTTAACCAGATCTGGAAAAAGAATCCGGAGACACTTAAAATGCCCTATCATTCAGTCATAGTCCATATGTTGATGACCTACTTGAAGCATCAAACATGCAAGAAACCTGAAGAAGAGACACAATTGGTCTCTTGAAGTATTTAAGATAGAATGGACATTAAGGACCTCATTACAGCCCTGGCAGTCGCTGATAAAGTGGCGGTAATACCACCAACAGGCTCACAATAAATACCGCCAAATTATGACCATGGTGGAAAGAGCTCAGACAGACAGCCACTTTAACATACCAAACGCCAGGGCGGAATCGACAGGCACCACGGCGGAAGCCACCTAAAGCCAGGTGGAAGTCAATGTTCTGCCCAGCGTATTAAAACAACCCAATCCTCCACCTTTTCCAGGGTAGTACCAATGATATCAAAAGCCTGGCAAAAACACTGCACAGAAGGGAAACGACTCACCTTTGAAGACTCAGGGAAGAACCACGCCGCCATGGAGCCTGAACTGCATACATTCCCAATGCTGTTCTACGTCCTGCTACACCATGAAAACCAATGAAGGCAAAAACGACCACGGTGAGTACAGCCACCTAGCACACAGGGGAGGGGGGAGGAAAAAGAGAGCGACACACACATGCAACACGCAACACCCCCACCCCCAACACCATACAAACAATGAGATGCAGTAACCTAACATATACACCCCGTACACCTCAGGAATAATTCAAGGACAGCACAAATAGATAAAGGGAGTGTAATAAGATAAATGCATTCAACCTAAAAGTATATACATATTTACAAATCAAGGGACAATGCCCAGTAATCAATGCTCGTGGGCCGGAGGGCCACATCACAAAGTCCAAAGCCCCGCTTGTCTCCTGCACCAACACGGAGAAAACACTGCAGGGGCATCAGTTCGAAAATAGGCAGACACCTAAGCGGGACGGGGAATGGGAGGGGCACCTCAAGTGGCATATGGAACAACACCACTGGTCCTGGAGGGGGCAACATGCCCTGTGCGCTGTCCTGGAGAGTGCAAGGCCACAGTTTCTCAAGTGGGTGACTTGCCCACTGGATCTGGAGGGGCAAACATGCCTTGTGTGCTGTCCTGGGGAGTGCAAGGCCACAGTCTCTCAAGTGGGTGATTTTCCCACTGGCTCTGGAGGGGTTAACATGCCCTGTTCTTCATTCTGAGGAGGCTGGGGTAGGTGGGTGTCTTACCCACTGGTTCTGGAGGGGGCATCGTGCCTCGTGCTCTTCATCCTAGGGAGGATGGGGTGAGTGGATGGCTTCTCCACTGGTTCTGGAGGGGGCATCGTGCCCTGTGATGCAGGTCTTAGGGAGTGCAAGGACACAGTCTCTCAGGTGGGTGTCAATCCCTCAGGATTTGCATTGGCAGCCTGCAAAACAGCTCATGGACGCAGGACTACACACTGTCGGCTGGCAGTTACTGCTGCTCAGTGGTGGTGATAGTGATGTTGCCGCTGGTTGTGGGTGGAAGCTCCTGCCCATCCCCTGCAGCCTCGGAAGGCTGCCAACTGGTGCTGCTGCTGCTGGTGGTTGTGGGGGGAAGCTCCTACCCATCCTCTGCAGCCTCGGATGGCTGCCCACTGCTAGTGGTGGTGCTGGTGCTGCTGCTGGTGGTTGTGAGGGGAAGCTCCCGCCCATTCCCTGCAGCCGCTGGTGGTGGTGGTGCTGATGCTGCTGGTGATATTTGTGGGGGGAAGCTCCTGCCCATCCCCTGCAGCCTCGGACGGCTGCACCACCATGGTTGGTGGATGGGGCTCTGACTGAGTCCCAGCACCAGGCCCCTTGTCCTTTCTGCCTGCGGGTGCAGGCCCTTTGCCCTTCCTGGCAGCAGCTGGGGATTGCTCCTTGCTCCTTTTGGCAGCAGCTGGGGATGCCTCCTTGCTCCTCTTGGCAGCAGCGGGAGATGGCTCCATGCTCCTCTTGGCAGCAGCTGGGGGTAGCACTTTTACCTTCACTGCCTGCTGTGTTTGGGTGCAGGTGCATGGACTGGATGCTGTTGTGAAGTGGATGGCTGTTGGGTGTCTGAGTGCTTGCGTTTGTGTACTTTGGGAGGAGGGGGCACAGACACAGTGGGACATGTGCATGGATGTTGGAGTGGTGACTGCCAGTAAGGTGTGTGATCTGATAGGTGTACTGGTGATGGGGGTAGTGGATGAGGATGTAGTGCATGCAGGTGTGAGTGTAGATGGAACTGGGAGGGAGGTAGAGGACGAGGTGTAGGGAGACACAGTGGAGACAGTGGATTTTGGTATGTCTGCATCTGGATGGTGTTTTTGTGAGTGCCTGTGGGATGAAGTGTGGCGCTTGTGTTTGCCTGTGCCACTCGTGTGTGTTGTCTTGTGTGCATGCTCGTCTGCCTGTGTGCTTAGGATAGGTTGGGTTCCCTCCTGGGTGAGCAGGCACGGGCTACTTGCCGAGGGGCTGCTGGGAGTGCCATGTTGGTATGGGGGTGGCAGCTGTACCTGTAGATGGGGATGTGTCCGCCACCACCAGGGAGCTTCCATTGGAAGAGGTATCCGTGTCCGAACTATCCCTTCCAGTCTCTGCTGTGGTGCTCCCCTCACCCTCCGTCCCACTGGTGCCCTCACTGTCGGTGGACTCTGCCTCCTGTGGGATGCAGCTCCCTCCGTCACCGGTGCTTCTGCTCCACCGCCAGATGATGCTAATACACATAAGGACAGGGTGACAAAACAAGAAAAGGGGGAGAGAGACAAAGGATACACTTGGTCAATAGCTGCACCAACACTACAGTTGGCGTACACAGCACCCTCACCCACAGGGAAGAGACCTAAGTACTATGCATGGCACTACCAGTAACAATGCTAGTCACCAGGGCATGAGGAGGGACACATACCGCCCACTGCAGCATCCTGGGACCCACACAGCCCTGCCCAGTAGTGGATGCCTACTAGCTAGGTTGGAGGAATATCACATCAGAACCCTGCCCAACATGGAACCCACGCTGCAATGTCAGGCCTGGGCTACTGGCACCCACAGGGCACACATCCCCACCTGGATACCACCCCACCAGACGTAAGTAGTAATGATGGGCACTGAACTCACTCCCTTGTGGCTGCTGTGATGCCCAAAATGCGACCATCCAGCTCAGGAGAAGCCACTGCCAGTATGCTGACCATCAGGGGTGTCAGGGTTCAATGGGCACCCCTTCCTTGTTGGGAGGCCATCCCCAGCTGGGCCTCTGCCATCTTCCATCCCCAGCGTCTCAGGTCCTCCCACCGTTTCTGACAGTGGGTACTCTGCCTGCCGTAGACCCCCAGTGTCCGCACGTCTTGGCGATGGCATGCCAGATACCGTTCTTTTGATGGGCGCTGATCTGCAAAGGAAATAAACATAGGGAAAGGTATTAGTCAGACCGTCCTTCCTGTTACATTCATGGCCCACCATATCCCTTTCCATTCCACTTACACACAGACATGGCCCAGCATACATGCTGCACGCTGCCCAGGGCCCAACCACCAACCCCCCCAACACAAGTCCTTCAAACACAGCACTCCATGTTTTCATGCCCCATGCATGGTGCTCACAGTGTACTCACCTGTTGTTCTGGAGGCCCATACAGCAGTCGGTACTGGGGTAGGGCCCCATCATCCAGTTGCTCCAACTCCACCGAGGTAAAGGCAGGGGCCCTTTCCCCATTCACACGAGCCATGTTAGGTTCCAGACACAGGTCACAGCAGCACATGCAGTGTAGGTCCTCTCCTGTTGAAGGTCAGGTAGCAAGTGAGTGTACAGCTAGAAAATGGCAGTGATGTCCGTTGCGGTGCATACCGTCACCACCGGTGTACATCACCATTGGCCACTGTACCCTATAGGGCCCAATGATAACCAATGAGGAGTTGCATGGCGGTTATCGACCGCCTCCCACAACGGCACACAATGTCAGCGGACTTACCTCACTTCCACCTGAACCTCCATACACGACAGGCGGATGCCATTTCAGGGTGGGGGCAGGCCATGGATCCTAACTGCGTCACAGTTCACAATTGTACATTCAGAAAATATGCCAATAATAAAGTATGAAAATCACATGATGAATTGAACTGTAGTGGTTACAATGTACAGATAATGACCGGCTCCTCACTCTTTTGCGCCCTGGATTGCAACTGCTAAGGAAGAATAGGAGATGGAGACATCTCCCCGTGTACAGACCCATGGTAGACTTGGCAACAATGGAGGACAGGCACATCATCCTAACCTACAGAATTGACAGGGCCACAACCACAGAGCTGTGTACCCAACTGGAGCCTGACCAGATATCTGCTCTCCGTCTTCCCACTGGGATCCTCCCTCTTGTGCAAGTCCCATCTGTGATCCATTTCTTGGCAACTGGTTCTTTCCAAGTGACAGTGGGCTTGGCAGCAGGAATGTCAAAGCCAAGGCTGTGGTGGTGTTTCCTGAGGGGGGAGGCTCTGTGGTGGTCTGAGACTGTGCCTGGGTAACCGACTGTCCGAAGGTCCCTGATGGGCCAGGTTGGTCATCCAGATCCAGGCGAGCAGAGTCACTGTCTTCACTGTGGGCATTTTCGGTGGGGGGACATATTGTGCATGGGTGGGTTGCCCTCTATGGTTGTTTCTGCCCTGCCAGCTTTGCCTTGTGTGAGTTGTTATTTGGTGGGTTAGCTGTTTCCCTCAAGTGTGTATTCTTTAGTGACATGTGTCCATGCAGGTCTGTGAGTGGTGTCCATGCATTGGTAGTGCATGCAGGGCTTGGCATTGGGATGAGTGGGTTGTGATGCTGGGGTGTGTGGGAGGTGGTAGAGTGATGGGAGGGAGGATGAGGGTGGGGGTATGTGATGGCATGCAGGTAGGGGGGTGATAGTAGTATAGAGTTGACATTCCAGAGTCCAGTCCTCCTCCTACTCCTGCCAGGCCCTCAGGGTGCATGATTGCCAAGACTTGCTCCTCTCATGTTGTTAGTTGTGGGGGAGGAGGCGGGGGTCCACCGTCAGTCCTCTGTACTGCAAGCTGGTGTCTTGCTGCAATGAAACACAACTTCCCCTGTAGGTTATTCCACCTCTTCCTGATGTCATCCCTGGTTCTTGGGTACTGTCCATGATGTTGACACTGTCCACAATCCTCCACCATAGCTCCATCTTTCTAGCAATGGATAACTGCTGCACCTGTGTTCCAAATAGCTGCGGCTCTACCTGGATGATTTCCTCCACCATGACCCTTAGCTCCTCCTCAGAGAATCTGGGGTGTTGTTGTGGTGCCATGGGTGTAGTGTGAGTGGTGTGTTTGGGGGTGTTGAGGGTGATGTGTGGGGTGTGTGTTGTGAGGTGTGTGGGTGGTGTATAGGTGATGGTGGTATGTGGCTCTGGTTGTGTGTGTGCTCTTGCTGTCCCTCTCTGTTGGCAATTTTTTGTGTTCGTAAAGGGTTGTGGGTAGTGTGGGTGTGTGTTTTATAGTGGTGTGGGTGTGGTATGAGTATGGGTGTCAGATGTGCATAGTTTGAATTGTCCAATGTGGTGTTGTTTTGTTTGAGTGTGTGTATTTTGAGCGTGGCGTTATGTACCGCCAATGGTTTACCGCTGTTGAATGTCCGCTGTGGTGATTTGTGGGTAATAATGTTGTGGCCGTTGTTTTGTTGGCGTAACGGTGTGGGTTTTGATACCGCCAGTTTATCACTTGCCTTTGCTGTGGCAGACTTGTGTCTGTGGCTGTTTAGTGACGGAGTGGTATGTGTGTGTCATAACATGATAAGCCGATATCCGTCGCGGCAGCAGTATCTTGGCGCAGTCAGCATTGCGGTAAGTGGGATTTACCACCAATGTCACAATGAGGGCCTATATTCCCATACTCCTATATTGTGTTGTGTGTCATATGCACTATCGTCTAGGGATTGACTCACAAAGGACAGTGTTGGTAGTCCCAACACTGCCTATCATGAACTTGTCAACATGTTTCTCACTGTGCTAGTTATACGGATCTAAGGGCCATATTTTTACTTTTTGATGCAAAACTGCACTAATGCAGTTTTGTGTCAAAAAATGTATTGCAGGTTAACGCCATTTCTTAGCGCCGCCCATGCGTCAAATGTATACTTTGACGCACGGTGGCGCTAAGCACGGGTTAGATTCATTTTTTTTAAGCTAACCATTGCACCACGTCATAAAACAAAACAACGTTAATGCAGGGAAAATGACTCAAATCTGGTTTGCGAGGTCGCAAACCAGATATGCGCCATTTTCCACCTCATTAGCATCAAAAAGCAGTGCAAACACAGCAAACAGTGCTAAGGAGCCCCAAAATGGATCCCAGAAGCCGGGAGAGACCCCAGGGAGACCCCAATCTACCAGAAACCAGCCAAGAAGACACAGACAAGACCCAGGGGAGAGACAAGAAGAAAAGGAATTGTTGTTTCAATGCAGAGGAGCAAGAAATACTGGTCATAGAGGTGACGGAGCACCAGCATCAACTTTTCATCACCTCAAAATTGCCAATTGCGAGGGGAGAGGCAATTTGGTAACAAATTGTTGACAAGATAAACAGTGTGGCAGAGGTCCGGAGAACTGTCTCGGGGTGCAAGAAACGCTGGCATAACTGCAAGCACAGGATAAAGGAAAAAATGGCAAGGAACAGGAAGGCAGCACTGCAGACTGGAGGTGGGAGTCCAGCACCACAGGAGGCCCTGTACGAGATGGAGGAGATGGTGGCAGCCGTCATCCCAGAGGAGACCGTCACAGGAATCGCAGGACGGGATAGACTACCAGGAAACAACACATATGCAGGGTAATTTGCATGGGGGACTAAAATGCCTAAATGTTAATTGCAAGCAGGGGGAGGTACATACCTACTACACAATGCATTTCAGCCATAGAAATCAGGCAGTGGAAAGGGCACAGGTGCATGGCACGGGTGAATAGGCTGTGCAGGGGCATCCAGGGGCACAGCACAACACCAACAACCTTTGCATGGGGTACTCCGCCATGCCAAGGCTGCTGGAAATGCTGTAGCAGACCAGGAGGGTAGGGTAGAACTTTAAAATGGGCAGCTGTCACAGGACAGCTGGTATTGTCAGAACTTGAACCAGGGGACAATGCCCAGTCTCAGGCCATTTCCTCAAGCGTCATTTACCATTGACAACTGTTGCCACTAGCACCTGTGCTGTGTGTGCTGGTCAATTAGGAAATAGCAGTTAAGTGCCCATTGAACAAACACACATAAAATAGAGGGTTCAGGATGACTACGTGATCAATCCCCTTCAATTCCTAACAAAGTGTAAATCCTGTCAAATTCTCATGTCTATAGACGCAATAAACATCATGTATAGTTAATTACATTATGAAGTACACAGCAGTAATGTCATACCCATGCTGCCCATTCCAGGCCCTACCCCGTGTCTGTGTTACAATAGCTGCAATGCCACCTTGCAACATCTCAACTGTCATACTGCTAAGACAACAGCATTGAGGGGGAGGACATATGTGTCTAGCTAGTGAAACACACCCGCACAGTCATAAGAGGAAATGGAACACTTCCAAGCCCATCAGTGCAATACAATGTGGCAAACGTTGGCAATCATCAACATGAGACACTACCAATGCTAACACCTGTATCGTGTTATGCCAATGCAATACATGGTATGTGCTAGGTCTTAGCAAAGTTTTGGTGCATGTCAAGCATCATAGACTGGATCAGTCCCTTTTTTTTATGTGTTGCGCAAGTGGCATCAGAACACCAACAGGCATTGCAAGGCCTCACCATGCTAATGGAAGTAGAGGGAGGGTTGAGTAGGACAAGAAGGTGGCAAGACACAATTTGGACTGAACCCACACCTAGAGGATGTGACACAGACAATTCCCCAAACTGCCCACACTACCTGTGACATGCAGATGGGGCACAGGTCTGTGAGAATGCTAATATTGATGACAGGAACAATGAACAGGAACCAGGATTACAATGTTCCACTAATAGGAAGTCAGTGACATCACATTACAACTGCCACAACACAAACAAACTAATTGTACAATATTACATTGCAGAGGATGATGTCTCTCCTGTCGATATGCCTATCCTGGATTACCCTGATGACATGGATGACCAGCTGACAACCATTAGCCAGGAAACCCTCAAATATGTCCTGGGAACCCTCCAGGCCCCAACTTCAGTCACAAGGAGGAGCATAGATGTAGCAGCCATCACAGAGCACCCACCCACCACCCCAATAGTACGACCTGCCAGCTCAAACACATCTGAGGACTCTGATGACACTGGGACCACCTTTTAGAGGACAATTGTGGGAGTATAGCAGGAGCTGGCCAAGGAGGTGCGGGTTGGGATGCAAAATATGGCTGCCAACCTTGAGGGGATGCACATGTGCACGATGACATCTGCAGAACAGTCAGCAGCCATACGAGTCCAACAATCCCTACTGCAAGGACTACAACAGTGTGTGAGGGACTTCATCACTGCAGTTAGGGAGTAGCCACAACACCTGGCATCCCAAACATTTCACTTCATGCATGACTACAATCAATACCCCCTCACGGCCGACCTGGCTGCCTACCACAGGGATGTTGCTGCTATACTCAATAACCATCAACTCCTCCTTGCTGCAGTTATGCCCTTAATAGTTCCACAGTTGGCAGCTACCGGGAATTCAGAGTCCACTTCTCCAAACACTGAAGTGTGTGTTGCCCCCTCAAACCCACCACCACCAAAGGCAGAGGAGACTACACACACATCAAGAGGTGAAGACGTGGAACAGATCACCTTTACCCGTATGAGTACCCGGTAGCACCAGTCCATGCCACATGAGCAGTGATTTTCCTATGTCCTGAGTTTGATACCATGCCAGTCTTGCTACATTTAGTAACATGCACTGTTCTCCAACACACTGTTTATCTTACCACTATGGACTGCAATTGTCTAGCACTACCTAATTGGCAATGCATGTTCCTCTGCACTGAATGACACTCCATCACAGCATGTCCAATGACATGTCCCCCACCATTGCACTTGTGTTGTGTCACAATAGAATGTGTCACACAAGTGGACTTACAATCCTGGACTATGTAAATATTGCACTACAGCACTTTAAAATAAACAGCACCTACAAAACCACTTTGTCTATGTGTAATGTGACACATCAACTTTGCAGGAGTTTTGTAATGCATGTAACATGTCAAAGGCCACAGAACGTCAATACAATAGTGTAGAAAGAATGTGGGCTGATATCTATGCATAAGGGTCTGGATTTTATCATCATCTGTGCTGCTTGTGGCTTATTTCCGAAGTTAAAGCATCAGTATAATGCTGTGTAGAAAATTTATATGCCAGACCCAAAGTATCTACAAGATGAAACTCAATGCTGCCCATATCCCCTACAAGACAATAATTGTGTATGTGACATATGACTCTAAACTTAAATCCCACACCATACAGCAGGAATGGATGTGTATGAGTGTTTGGACAATAACATCACCAGGGAGTACAATAAGAAAACTCATAGGTGTGATTTATGTACACTGAACTTCATAAGATTATCACACCACTCAAATTATCAGAGTTCACATGAACATCAGGATTCAGGCAGACATCCCACAGTGCCCAAGATTCCAACACAGGACTCAAACGATGACAGCTTTAAAATCACACCTACCCTTACAATACATTGGGAATCATAGTCACCTTGAGTGGTGGGTTTGATGGATGGCAGATGCATAGAGAAGTAGCTTTGTTATAGCTGCAAATGTGACAGCTTATTTGGAAGTGTGAATAATCATGTCAAGAATGGTATGTGGATGCAGGATGGAACACAAAGGCAAACACAAATTTCACACTGTACACTCATGCAAAGGCCCTGATCCCCAAGCATATGACACATACTGTAAAGGAGTACATAAAACTTTATTATATATGTATGAAAGGAAACATAAACTATGTCAAACACCTATACTAACCTAACCTATCCTAACTATATATTACCCACAACTGGCCCTAACTACCCTAAGCTAAACTTACTTACTACATGTAACTAAACAATCTACACATCAGCCCCCTAGCCCCCTTATATGACGGGACACGTGTAGGACAACATATACTAACCTAAAAACATACTAACTAATCCTAAACAAATATATATTTTTTGTATTTTTTTTAAATATTTTTTTTAATGTAATAATATAACTCCCCCAACCCACTTATCCTAACTAAACTAACAACCTACTCTAACCTATCACTAAACCCCCTAAACCCACTAAAAAACAGTATGAGGAACAATGAACTCAAAGGTTTGCCCGCCTCAGTATTTTTTAATCGACCTCAGTCTCCTGCTGTTGCGGACCAACTCTTGCTGGAGACTGTCCATGCTCCTCATCATCCGTTGCATGTCACGTTGGAGGTAGCGCAATGCTGCCATGTCCATAACACCTGCTGTGGTGATCTGTGTTGCACTCGATGTTGTAGGTGCTTGTGCAGTGGTTGGAGGTGGTGGTACAGTTGGTGCTGTCATTGGGCCTTGTGCTGCTAAGGTTGAGGGTCCACTGTGGCTGCAGTTGGTGTGGTGGCGGCTGTTGTGACCAATGCTGGCCCCCTTGGCAAAAAGCCCTCCACACATCTGTGGCTCTTTCGTGACAACACCACCTTCCTCTCATGCAGTACCCAGCCTTTACATCGAGAATGTGTCTGTACCGCACTTCCCGCCTCTGAAACTCACTAATTTCTTGTGCATTCATGTGAGCAGCTGTAAAAAAGAGACAGGCAAACATTAGTGTCATCATTGTGTGATACATGTACAGATGTTAATCTAACACTTCCTCACACATAGCACATGCAGTCCAAATCACAGTAAAAATGTCCCTGAGGAATGACATGCCAACGCAGCCTACCCATCAACTATCTAACAGCACAGCAATGCACAACAAGGTGTGTACTTAATTTACTGATCTGTGCATATATGTAGTGCTATTGGTCACATAACAAATGCTGCAAGTACTCAACGTGTGCCAGGCCAACTGATCCCTATCTTCTGGATCAACCTCAAGGTACACAAGACCTGTGATGTGTATATGGAAATGGCAGGAAGGTATGCAGTTGGTAATCATAAGGGGTCATTGTAGTTTGGCACACATGAATGCTTGAATTACATGTCTGTCATCTACACTGTGACCATTACACCTAGCTGCATATATTTTCTCCCCTAGCCCTGTGCCTCAGGGGGGATGGGCATGCAATACATATTTTCAACCATCAAGGACAACCATGAAGCTTTGTCCAGCTGTACATGGATTTAGTCAGTGTGACACAGGTATGGAGGCCTGTCAACTAGGAGTGAGCCAACCATTGGAAAATCACGTCTACATTCATGTTTCCATTTGTGGACAACCATCAACATCAGATCTCACTGACGCATTTCCTAAATCAACCACGTTGATGCATGCACACATCTGGCCTTGACCTGCATGCACGCCTATAACATATCACTTAAGTGCCATGCAAATGGAGTACAACATGTGGGGCTGGGGGACAGTCACCGATAGAGTCCTACATGTTCATTACATTACAGGCATGCACAACTTTGTGTGTAAAATTGATGCATCACTTTTTTGTCTAAATTAGGGTATGACTTACTGACTAAATTATGACACTGGCCACCTTCAAATCAATTGTGGGCATACATGTGGCTACAAATCACCTTGTTCATCTGCCCATGCCTATTGCACAGCACTAGACTCCCAATATATGACTCTCTGCCAACGAATGTCTAACTCTTCCATGGAACACTATATCAACCTCCTGTCAAGTCACATATCAGATCACGTGCCAGCTCATCATATCTTGCAATGAGTCCAACCCACAGGAGTCAATCACACAACAGCTGCAAACACAACACAAAACAAACATTTTCACACTTACTGGATACGTCTAGGTCCTCGAATTGAGCCACTTTAGCTATGGTGTAGGGGGCTGGTCCACCTGTAAAACATAGAAGGGTGATATATGCTCAATGTCAGATCACTGTACAAACGTGGGAACACCAAATCACTGTGTGTGACATTTTATATGATAGATCTGCACATCAGGCATGTAGACACCCCAACAGACATACCACTGCAAACATGCATTGACACTGCCACTCCAGTGAGTGATAGACACACATATGCACACATGCACTGGCCCTAAAAATCATGTGGTGCCAAACATGACTACACAATTTTGTGGATAATACATTCCAGATGGTACTCCATTTCATCATTTGTAATTGGGAGACACATGCAATGCCACATTCCTGGTGCACTGCAATACCAGTGACTCAGGTATTGTGGATTGTGCATCAAGGGACAATGAGTAACTGTGTGATGGACATGTGGGTTGATTCGCTTTCAGGAATTATTATGCTTTAGGTGGTCCATAATAGGTGTGCCAGTGTTGTATGTAGGTTACATATGCCACATTGGCAGTGTCCCCTAAGTCCTATATGCCCCCATGACAACATGAGGGCAGGGATCCTGAGTGTTAATTGATGACAATGTAACGCTAAACATGTATTGGCCACTTTTCTGTTCCAAAACAGCAAAATAATGCATGCTGACAGTGTCTTAGTTGGTCAGCGTTGACAGACTGCATGGGCACAGGTGTAGTCATTGCACCTGAAATGTGTCACTCAGGGCCATGTATACCTATATCAGGTATTGTGAATCACACATTGCAAGATTCAGCAACTTGCAATTAGCAAGTTGGGTGATCAGAGGTAGTACACCCAAAATTACACTGTTTGCTAATGAAAAATGGGGTAGCAAATGTCCTACTTCTTCAATCATGATGAGGTAGGTCTCTAGTTGAAAACACCTTGGGAATGGCGGCACTCACAGGAATGCTGGCCTGCTGAGCTCAGGCCATCATGTCTGTGACTGCCTTCATACTGAGAAGTTTACATTTATAGAACTGCTGCAATATTTCAGCAGGGGTGTACAGAAAGTAATTTAACAACCTACTTCTTCACTAAAATAGTATTATGGAAGCAGTCAGTGGTCCCTTACACAACATCATGATCAAAAATAGTTTGTGACTAAGCATTCACAAAGAGTAGGGATCCCATGCTGACCCTTTCACTTTCGTAAATGGGTTTGCACCAATGTGACACAGATGGTAACTGCAATAGCTCAGTCCCAACAATTGTGCCCAAACAAATAATGTTGCAGGGCCCTGCTACTCAATGATAGGATTTCAACGCCTAACCCGAAATACCGCTAGATGACCCTGTTTTGTGATAATGCAAACTGGCAAGATAATGGCCCATTTGGGTTTGGCCATGTGAACTATTATTTGTCCTGACATAAACATACAGATACAGTGAACTTAGGCCCAGATGTCAATTTATTTAGTGTCACATTTGGTTCATTTGTTGATGCAACAGCTGCACAAATTAGCAAAATAAATTTTTATGTTACAAGTGTACGCTACTTTTGCATCCAGAAATGACGCAAATGCAGAGCAAACAAAGTAGAAATATGGGCCTAAGATAATAGTGAAGGTTATGAAGAGCTTTGTATGTGTGGCCCTGAATACTGTTCTGACATGGTTCAACAAAACTGTGGACTGCATCGTTACCATGTATTACCATGTGTAATACATCCCATTTATGGTATACTTATAGTTTGTTCAACCTGCATTCCACATGTCCACAAACATTGCATGCAGCATGTCACAACGTCTGCTACTGTCACTCCAGAGCATTATACTGTACACATTAGTCAATTTGGTACTCACCAACAGGGCCACCAACCACCACACCCAGGTGGTCCAGCAGTGCGTGCTCTCGGGCCACCAGGTCAGCCCAGCGATGCTTCAGCTGGTGCTTCCTCCGTTGTGTATTGAAAATCCGCCTCAGGTGGAACAGCACCTTTGTCCACCACAGCCGGCTTGCTTCCATGTGATACCCCTGTATCACACGGCCCCCCAGCCTCCAACATCATGGGGAGGAAGTGGCACACCAGCCACACAAATGCCCCTAGCTCTTCCTCACCCATCCATCCCAGCCGTAGCCTTCCAGACATCACACAAAACAGTATTTCAAAAGTAAAGAGGGAAAAACAGGGAAAGGAGGTAGAAAAAGGAAACTTATCTAACCCAAAACGACCCCAACTAATCCTACCCTCAAACAGACTTCCAACAGTACAAGTACAAATCTTACTACAATTAAAGACACAAAAACACTTACACAGGATACAAAATACACTTACTAAACACCAAATTGCAAAATATAGACCACATAGGAGACTAAGGGGGTGATTCTGACCGCGGCGGACGGCGGTCGCCGCCCGCCACGCGGTTCCCGCCGAAAGACTGCTCCGCGGTCAAAAGACCGCGGCGGTCATTCTGGCTTTCCCACTGGGCTGGCGGGCGACCGCCGAAAGTCCGCCCGCCAGCCCAGCGGGAAACACCCTTCCCACGAGGACGCCGGCTCAGAATTGAGCCGGCGGTGTGGGAAGGTGCGACGGGTGCAGTTGCACCCGTCACGAATTTCAGTGTCTGCTAGGCAGACACTGAAATTCTTTTTGGGGCCCTCTTACGGGGCCCCTGCAGTGCCCATGCCATTGGCTGAACCGCCGCGGTCAGAATGCCAAGCGGTGCACCGCCAGCCTGTTGGCGGTGCTATCGCCGACCTCCGCCATGGCGGTAATTACCGCCAGGGTCAGAATGACCCCCTAAATCACAAAATCAACAGAGAAACAATCCAAAACACAGCCACACAATCTAGAAAAATCACAGATTGCAAAGTGAAAGTGATAGTACACCCACTGTACCGTTTCTGTAAACAGGATATCCTATTACATCACTTCATGTCTCATTTGCAGCCCGTTTTTTGTCTTGCGTGTTAATGTTTGATGCTTACGTAGTTTGCGTAAAAATTATTTTACGCATATGCGTCAAAATCCCACGTATTCATGAATCAATACATTTTCAGTGGATATCCGCATTCCTGGGGTGCGCTGGTGGAATTAACGCTAGGGACCCATTGATGTGTAATGTGCATTTGCGTCATTTGTTGATGCCTTTGCATCAATATTTCTGAATCAAACTGTGTTTGCATCATTTTTCAAATTTTAACATGCATGCAGCCTATAACTAGACAAAGATAGGATGGTATGACCTGAAGTGTATGTTCTAGTGTTTGGGCACATGTGGCAGACCATACTACTGCGGCCCATAATACTCATATTGTTGTGCAGGATTAACTCTTAATTGACACAACAGCAGCACAAACTTTGGAAATTGAAATGCATTTTTAAAGTCTGGGCAGATGTTACATCAATAGAGGATAGCAAGGCTACGCTACAAAAAAATCATTCATGGGTGTGTGTTTTGTGTGTGAATTGACTGTTAAAATTATTTCTGTGCCTCTGTGGGAATGGCAGGCAATACATTTGGCTTAATGTTCATGTATGAATGTGTTACAAATGGGTATCACCATCAGATGCGAATCAATGAGGTACATCAGTCATGATATGTGTTTATAATATCTATTGCCTCTTATGCTGTGTGTACTTGCTTGACTTTGGGGACAATATATTTCCCATGACAAACGATACATAAGAAAGATCGAGGATGGCTGATGAGGGCTATGTAAGATATGTTACCCCTCACATCTCATGAAATGTTGGCTACCACTTCATGGTCACTTGTCTGTATACTACCCGTGAGTCAGGAATTTGAACACGGTAGGTAGGTACAGTGTTTGTGACGCAGAGCCTCAAATCCAATCATAACATTCTTATGTACACCACAGTTTGACTAATGTAAATGACCTATGTTCCTCCTGTGGCTGTGGTTGACCAGAAGCCCAGGCTGCATGTGTTCACATATTTCCAGTGGTTCATTGCACAAAAGTGTCCTGTTCAAGTGTATGGCCATGTGTACCCTGTGTCAGTATTGGCCTCCATGGTGTAATGGTTACATGCAGGTCTGGTCAGGAGTCTGTGGAGTCAACCCATGAATTAACCGAGTATCCTTTAAAGCAGATTTTACCTAAAGCCAAAGATCAGCTAACGGCATACAAGGGGATAGGGCAGCTATGGTACAGCAGAAATATCAGAAGGGTGACGACAGAGCAACCTTGTTGTGGTTAAATACATTATGGATCAGTAATAGATGAACAGGCAGGTTTCATCACTTCATTTGTACACAGGGTAGGGCTCTGAACTTCCCACAGCAATAGGGAACATCAGTGCCTCTGTGGAGCTTAATCTCACAGCTTGTCACCACGCAAGCCCCATCAAAAAGTGGCGGGAGAAGTGAATCTGTGTCTGGACCGTCAGGGCACAGACATGTATTGTCCTTACATACACATTAGCAGCCCTTGTTTGTTGGGCTGGAGGCACAGTACCAAATCCAGGCATACAGCCATAGCACACTGTCACTGTTTGACACTAATGAATATGTGCACAACCAGACAAAGGATGGGGGCTGGATTCCCCCCCTGGAAAACATGTATCAGTAAAAAAAATAGATAAGAAAACAAATTAAACTATTCTACACAGTTGAGGACTGATCGTAGACTTACCAGAAACAATACCCCAGGAGGAAACGGAGGGAATGGAAACCAACTATGAGGCAAATGTAGCCACAGGGAACATCTCTGGTTAACGCAAAGACTGGCTATCAGGATGCAGACTCTGTCAGAAACAAACATGAACAAGGCAGAAAAACAGTGAGCAGAGTCTGACTGGAACAAGAAGGAACAACACTGTGGAAATAAAGAGCTGTTTCAGGTATACTCAGCACTGTAACACAATCCAACAAGGGCTCTGACACACAAATGAATTGTACTCCAATGCACAACAAGGAGCTTTAGGAAATGGTAGCTTCTAATCAGTTCCAGGCAGCAGCATGGGCAGGGCAGAGTCAAATGGCTGGGCTGCATGAGAGTGCTCACAGGTGTGTGCAGCTTCAGTCTCTCACAAATCCTAGAGTTGATAATCCAGTATGAGGGGCCAACCGGACATTTCACATGGGAAGCAATGGACAGCAGATTACAGGTCTTACCGACTACCAGGCAGTGCATTATGGGACCTGAAGTCCATGCAGGCTGATGAAGTAGAACTATGGCATGGCATGACATACTAAAAAGGGAAGCACACAAGAGTCAGAATGGGAGTCTGGGTGAGTGTAGATGATGATTCCCAGGGTACAGATAGTCCATTTACAGCTCCCCCAGAGAAGGGTGGGCAGAGATTTAAATATGGCAGTGGCAGGATTTATTACCTGGGATGGACTGCGCAGGGCATGTCGTGTGAGCATTGCTTGTCATACTTGGGAGACTCGTGCTATCCATTTTCAGTTTGATGCACTTCTTGTCACACATGCTCCTTGCAGAGATAGCTGATGTCACACTTACTGCTGTCAAGGGTCTGGTCATACATTCCTTTTACCAACTGAATTTCACATCCACTGCCTCGTGTATGATGCACTTTTTTACCTTATGATTGATGGTGTAATAGTTGGGTGTCATATGCTACAATGGACTATGTTGGCAACATGGATGTGTCTCATAACTGTAGTCCTATGAAATTGCCCTTCAAATGTGAAATAGACAGGATGTATTTCATAAAAATTGTGTGTGATGTTTGCTGTACATTCATACCCATCAAATGTGATGTTGCATCTGAAGTGTGCAAATTTGTCTTTCTGCAGTGCGACCTGAGGTAATACTCTGAATATGATTCAGAGAGATCATGTGATGTATAAATAATTACCCAGAGCATGATTGAGTGATAAAGTGAGCTGTTCAATTCCATATCGTTACAAAGTGGTGATAGTGACTATTGTTAGAAATAAATAGTACTATATGTTGTCTGTGACGCATTCCTGCAACTGTGTTAGGATGTTCCCCCTCCTTTTCCTGGACAGCATCCTCCTCCCCCTCCTCTTCAGTCAGTTGTTGTTCAGGTTCATATAGGGGAATGTTCCTCCTAACACAAATGTTGTGCAGGATGGCACAGGTCAAAATGATCTTGCAGACCATTTCTGGGGTATATAGGAGGCTGCCTCCGGTGATGTCCAGGCACCTGAATCTGGACTTCAGGATGCCAAAAGTCTGTTCAACTATGATGCGTGTCCTCCGATGTGCCTCACTATAGGCACGCTCTGCTGCTGTGCTTGGGTTGGCAAATGGGGTCATGATCCATGGCTGGATCCCATAACTCTGATCAGCTGAAAGAGAAAATAAGGATAAGTATTTTGTTGTAGCTTGCACCAGGAATGTCATTTTGCATGGTAGTTGTTATCTTGTGTCGTCTGTGGCTCATATGTGTTTGTGGTATTGTGTGGGGTCCTGGGCTTCTGTGAGGTTCTTTCTTGCTTTGGGTTGTTTGACTAGCAAAACTTGTGTTTGGCTAATTGACCTGATATTTCTGGTATATTTTAAAACTTACAGTTCTGTGTGTCTCTCCCATGCGTTATGTAGTGAGCAAGATGTTTTTGTGTGCATTCACTGGAGGTGACATGATACTTTCACACACACAATAGATTCCACTGTGGTGGTAAAATGATTACACCACATGGCCTGGACATCCCATCCAATTAGACATACGTAATTGCAGATGAAATGCAACAGTGAGGCCCTTTGATTTGGCTGGGTGACAATGAACAACACATTTTCATAAGTTGGCAGCACTGAGGTGTTCAGTATTGACAATGCACAATTATCCCATGTCTGACTAGTTCTTTGCAAACCTGTTTCTGTACCCTCACCCAGTTGGCTCATGTGCAACCGTGCACCTACACTGCTGAAATTGCTCCAGGTGAGCTGGCTAACTTGGTTGTGGAGGTGGATGTTTTTGTGTAGGAAGGGCCATCTCCCTGTACATCTGTTATGCAGATGGGGAATTGTCTCCTTCAGTATGTGTAGCAGTGTGCATTTTGCATTAGTGTCACATCAACATGCTTTCATTGCACAGTCCACTTCCTTATTGCTAGCTGCCAATGTCACTCAAGGAGTGATGTGGGATATTGGTACTGCTTCAATAATTCCATGTCACCTTCAGTTGAGTCAGCATCATCTTGCCATGTGTTTCATGGTATTTGACCTGCAGCAACACACATTGCACACCCTTACACAGTAGATATTGCTTAGAAGGGTGTGGGATTGACTATGTGGCCTTATGTGATATTGAATGGTTAACCTTCCAAGTTGTATTGCCAGTTAAGGCCATGTCATTGTCACTGTGTGGTTTTAAATTGGTCCCTTGTGGCTCTAGAGTGGTATCTATTGTTATTGGCAGCCGTCATTTGCCCATAGATATGAATCCCATTAGGTCAGGATATCAAACATAACTACCAGTGTCACACCTCAGTTTCTTCTTGCCCAGGTGTCAATGTAGTGGTGTATGTCTTGTGTCTCCTACAGGGTTGCTGTGCGGTGTGTATATAACTAGGTTTCTGGACTTACCAACAAGAAGGCCATTGCCACATCGTCCATCCTGGAAGTGCCAATTGTTGGTGCTGTGGGGGAAGATGAAGGAATCATGTACACTCCCAGGATACTTTGCCTTGATGTTGGTGAACAATCCCTGGTGATCAACAATGGCCTGCACATTGATGGAGTGGGTGTGCTTTCTTTTGCGGTATAGATGCTCAGTAGCAGCAGGTGGCACAATCCGGACATGTGTGCAGTCAATGGCGCCAAGCACATGCGGGATGCCATTCATTTGGTAAAACTCCTGTTTGGTCTCCTGCTGCTTCTCCTGTGTGTTGGGGAAGCTGATGTGGTGGGGTTTAAGGGAAATGATGGCATCAAGTACCTTGGGAAGGAAGGCAGCGAATGAGGGCTGTGAGACCGTGGCAACCAGGGCACCAGTAGTTTGAAATGAGCCACTTGCCAGCATGTGCAGGACAGCTAGCAGCTTGGTATCCATTGGAATGTTGTGGGGTGTCTGCAGGCTGGCTCTTAACTGTGGCTCAATTTGGCCCAGCAGCTGCTGTTTGGCTTGCCAGTTGAGTCTGTACCTCTGGATGATATCCTGTTCCCTGAGGCCCAGGAGGGTTGTCCTGGTCCTGAATAGCCTCTCCTGCCTTCTGCGTTGCCTTAGGGGTCCATGTTGGTGTGGTGGTAGCTTCTGCTGTTGATCCCGTGCCTTGACTCTTCTGGCATGCTGCATTAGTAGCACCTCCATGTCATCCTTCTTGAGCAATGAAGTTGCCTGTCCTGACCCAGGCATTAAAATTTGACGCAAATCGGGACTTGTGTCATTTTCCGGATCCGCTTCGCAGCCGTGCATCATTTATTTCCGGTTGGATAAATATGGAGCACGGGTGTTTGAGTCATTTTTTGGACGGGAACGCCTACCTTGCATCTCATTGACGCAAGGCGGTTTCACGCATCCAGAAAATGATGCAAACTCTGAAATTTTGGCGCTAGACGGGTCTAGCATCAAAATATAAATATGATGTTAAGTTTGCGTTGGATTAGCGTAAAACAAATGACGCTAATCCGGCACAATGGGAGTATATATATGAGCCTAAGTGTGATTCATCAGAACCTAGAAAAAGGAGACATACCTAATCATCACTGACATATTGGACTAATACCGTGTGATATGAAGATGATATATAATGTAGAGCAGGAACCATCTTCGAATTAAAAGGGCTTACGTGGTCCAATGAAGCTATTAATTTGGAAGAGGACCGGCGTTCACTGTAGCACCTACCCCAGCTCCGCACTCCCCGAGAAAACATGTCCACAACAAATTACAATTTGAGACATCCAAATCGTGTAGGCAATTCCTCATTCCACAGCAGCTCTGATCATTCAGGACCAAATAACTTCCATTCAAAAGTATATGAAATGCTGATTGAATCAAAGGGACATGTGTACCCTTGAGAAAGCATGGCAAGTTCGCGACCCCCGCATTCCAGAAACTGTGAGGTGATACCTGTTTGCAAATCATTAAATGACTACCAGTAGTCTCACATTCGCTTCTGCTCAAAAATACCTCTGTTTCGCCGTTCAGACATTTGAACTCATAAGGCAACTCCGACTCTTCTTTAATATAGCTATCTCCTAGCTGCTTTTCCCTGCCCACAGCAAATGAAAGGTGGAAATTGGCGGATTTATGACACCATGTACGAGCCATACTGTTGATGGTGACTCTGCGACAGTGGAATGCAGCATTTCTAACTTTTCTGTATTGAACATAGTGCAAATTGCACCGTTTTTAGCCATTATCTGTTGATCCCAGGACAAATTAAAAGCAGCAAACAAGTCACTACTGTTAATGTCCATGGGACGCTGCCATTTTTCAGATTCTGCAGTGTCCAACCCAACTGTATGATGGAAGGCAGCTGACTTTCTGCATGTTGTAAAAAAGACGTGTCATTCTGAATTATATCTGAAGACACAGAGTATTCAACAGCTAAAGACTTTTACATATTTTCCTTATCTATATGCCTTAAATGTGCAGCTGCTTCCATTTGAGAAGGCTTCAATATTTCATTCTATATGGTATACAGGAATCGTTTGGAGAGTCATTTTCATGGACCTACCAAGAAATCTTGGAAGTCTACTTCCTCTGATTGGAGACGAAGGTGTTCTTCAGCTACTGCTAAGGTGTTAGTGTGTAACCATTGTTGGCACAGTTTACCCACACTGTATGTAGTAACTATAAACGGATGTTGACCCGAGACATAGTGAGGTTCCAGCCGGCTGATCTTGAAACCCCCCTGAGGAATGAACAAAACATGCCTGACACCCATTTGTGTCTATTGGCTAAAATATCCACCCGCTGGGACTTGAAAGTGGAATTAAAGGTACTATTCTGAACCAAAGCATTTAGTTCTTTCTCTGTGACATTTAGGAACATTTGCCAATTGGTGAATTTGGCTGGTGTGGGGATACTGATCGCATTCATTTCTTTTATTTTAGCTAACCGTATGCAGGATGTTTGTTGAACTGTGTCATTTAGAAATATAATAATTCGGACAGGAATAAGGCATGCTCTAAACAAAGCTTCCCTACCCTGAATTTGCCAATCTTGTGTTCCCCATACACTTTTCATGTCTACAGTGCTTTTCCAGTATTCATAACCTACATCAGAATGTTGGGAAACAAGGAATATGAATAGATTAATTTGTTGTCAGTTAGCAAAATGTTCTTAATTTTCCAAATAATATGTCTCTGCATTTGTAGTTTCATGCCCACAAAAGTATGCAAAATTGTTTACATATGTTTTAGGGCACACACAGGTGGTGTTGAACAAGGTTCCCACTGTGTGTAATTAATTACTGATCTATGTCTATTTGCTCGATGCAGAAAGTAATGGCCCCTAATAATTATAACAGAACATTTCCCCATAATTTACTGTGTTCATGTACACGTCATCACTTTCAGAAACAGTGATCCTCCATCACAGCAAGCAAAGAAACTTTAACATCCCAGTCATCAGAAACAACACCAGGTGTAATTACATTAATCATTGATTTTTTGAATACATAAGGAATTTGGATAACCTCAGTAGGCTCATATACATCAAAATGAACTTTATCCCAAACAATACCATCTAGAATTGGTACTGCTGAAATGTTCACAAGGGACAAATTTCTTCGGACCTGATGTGAGGTGAGATATGTTGTAAAAACTTCACCCACTGGCTTGGCAGAAGAGTGTTCAGGAAGAAATTACCATTTATCAAGAATAAGAAAACAGTCACAAAACCAATCCATAACAGAAAGGCAAGCAATGTCAGAAATATTTACAGATAATACCATGGATAAACCAAATAGTCATTTTGAAGCCCTATGCACAGCTTACGTGAGTTTGAACGAGCTTCAGTTGCAGGTGCAGATGAAGTTGAAGAAGAGTTATCAAGGTCGATGAAGTAACCAGAAGCAGTCTCTGCGACCACTGGAACTGATGCATTACTGGTGGGTGGAAGTGGTAGCAGGAATTAGGAGAAGCTCATTCTCCGCCCTCCCCATGCTCGAGGAGGCATTAGTAGCATTGTTGTACATGCTGGTATATTCAGAAGTGTTCCTTCTTCTTTGAAGATGTATGTCCTGTTGAGTAGTGACAGGGGACTGAGCCTATCCAAGAGACCTCTGGGTCTGCTGTGCAGGATCGGCTTCATGGTGCAACTTTATGTTGTTGATGGAGACAAATCTGTTCCCTTTGAAACCTGGCAGCGGTGGTAGAATGACAGTTCTGGTGCCTTGAATTCCCCGGACTAGAACTGGTGCTCTGTAGGATGGGTCAAATTCGTTCTTCCCAGCAATCTTCTCACGAACCAAATGTTAAGGACTGCTTTAGCCCATGATTCCTCCTCTCTGCAACAGAATTACCCTCGGGATGATATGGGGAAGAGTAATGAAGTTTAACACTCATCGGCCTCATGGTGTCCCTGAATGCCCTAGAGGCAATAGCAGGGCCTTGGTCCAAGTGGCATGCTGCAATCACATATCCAAGTGGCATGCTGCAACCTCATATGTACTGATAAAGACCAGAAAATCTTTTATAACAGTTTGAGCATCAGCAGACCACTGTGGCCCTTTCAACAGAAATCTAGAACAAGAATCAACAGTGACTAAGATGTCTTTGTATGCACCATCAGGTTGCAAGGGACCACAATGGCCCAGGTACACACATTGTAGTGGCCTATTGGCCACTAAGAGGGATGTCTGTGGTGGGTGTTTGATGTTTGAGACATTTACTTGCTGGCAAATGTCACAACAAAGGATATATTGCTTGGTCTGTTTGCATAGACACGGCCACCAGAAACGTTTCTGTAAGAGTGATATTGTGGTTGCGACACCAGCATGAGCAGATGCAACAACTCCCTCATGCGCTGCTTTGATGAGATCTAATCTCTGGTCTTGGTTGGGGATCACTTGATCTCCCACCTCAGGAATTGTCACAAAGGCAACATTCTGAGCAATGATACAGTAGAAACATTTGGTAGGATATCCTTTTGGAAGAGGCTTGCCTCCAGCCAAAGCTTTCATGACAGCCTGAATTTCATTATCCAATCTCATATGGGTATGAGTCATTGCAGCAACAGAAGCCGTAGCTACTGCTGATGTGGCTGCTTCATCAGTTAAAGTGTTTCCAATACCATGTACTCCTATACGTTGTTGGCTCAGTGTATGTACTACATGAGTATCTTGTAGCTTATCCTGAAGATCAGCCACCCTCCCCACAGAGTTCTGTGTTTTATGGTGTTCCTCTTTGAGCCTCTGAACCCGTTCAACTGCCAATGACTGGGATAATTATTGTAGGACTGGACACAGTAGTAAGAATCACAGACAATCAATGTGAGGTGTCCTGGATCTGTATGTTCCAGTGCCAAGATAAGAGCTTTAAGCTCAGCCGACTGAGCGGTGCAGTGCCCCAGGGTCTCTGTGTAGGTTTGGTGATGGTGAAAGCCACCATCCTTCAACATCAGCTCACACCTGCGCAATTGTCTGAGAATTGATGTTTTGTACCTACAATTGGTTGTACTGAACCATCAGTGTACATGACAGTTTGATAGCTGTCAAGTGGCAAGATGTTAAGAGGTGAGGGGTACTCATGTTCATATTGGAGAATGAAGCCAAACCGCCAAGGTACTACACCGACTGCCACGGCGGTAATGACTGCCGGGCTAGAGACTTCAATCTCCAGCCCAGCGGCCGTCACTTGCCCGCCTGTGGGATTATGATCCCACCTACCGCCATAGTTTTCGTGGCATCCTTACCGGCACGAAAACCATGGTGGTAGGCACTATCAGTGACAGGGAATCCCTTCCCTGTCACTGATAGGGGTCTTCCCCCCTACCCCTCCCCAGGTTCCCCCCTCCCCATTTCCTCTCCAAAGCCCCCTTCATACACGCCCCTCCCTTCACACATGCATACACACACCCATTTCAACATTCATCCGAGCATGCATACATCCATTCACACACACATCTGCACACGCTTACATATATAAACGCACACACACATTCACACAACTCAACAGACACTGAACTCACACCCCCAAACATGCACACACATACAAAATGCAACACACACCCACATCCACGCACGCACAGACATACACACACACCCCCAAACACACACACAACACCCCCCTCCCCTGACGGAGCACCTGACTTACCTGTATTCAGGGGGTCCTCCGGCAGGAGACAGGACGGGGTGCTGCTGCCAGCAGTACCGTCAGCCAGCAGAACACCGCCAGGCCGTATTATTTTCATAATACGGCTGGCTGCGGTCTACTGGGGTGGCGCTGCTGCTGGCAGCAGCTCCACCTTATCGCCATCCGCCGGCATGGCCACAGCCGGATTTTCGCCATCCTTCTGGTGGAAATCTGGCTGTGGTCATAATCTGGTGGACGGCTGGTAGCCACAGCAACAGTCTTTTGGCAGCTGTCACTGCTGCAGTGGGTGGTTTTTACCACCAGGTTCATAATGACCCACTTAGTTGTGAAGGTTCCACTGTTGAGCGCCCACCACAGATACCCCTCTTAGTTTCAAACAAGCCTATGCATTTTTTATACCCGGACCACTGTGGTCCCTTAAATTCAGATTGTGCATACAAATACAATCTACTTGCTGTAGATTCTTGCTCCAGATTCCTTTGGGTGCGGCCATAATGATTAGCTGATGGTCACACTCTTATTGTTGGTTTGCAAGTCTTTATTGGGACATACAGTATGCAGTAGATGCATTCCATGTGGACCAGGGCCCTGCCTTTAAATTAGTCAGGGATACCAGGGGAACTCTGGGAGTAGCTGTGCACTTTTTCTTCCTCCTTTCATCCCAACGGAAATTTGATAGTGAAGAGAAAAAAAACAAGATTTAAAGCAATCCTTAACAGTTAGAGTATTAGGTTCAGGAAGTACTTAGATCCATCACCTGTACAGGGTCCAGAGAGCATTAAACAATCTGCCTAGAAGACCTTTGGGAGTATGTATAACCCAGATCTTAATGGTCCCACCACAGTGGCAGAGGAATCTCCCTTTGACATAAAGGAATGTCCCACTGCCTGCAGGAACAATAACACTTCTGAGATAAGCATTCTTCGATGCATGCTGCCACTTTGGAAATGAGGGATACACCAGCATCTACAGGCATTGTTACCAAGGTTGGGGATTGAGTTCGAGAAAAGATTGTGATGAAAAATGAATTTGACTCTTGTTCCAGTTCTTGTAATTCGAGGTTCAAGAATTGTGATTTTACCTCCGTTCGCTGGTTGTAAAGACAAGCACATTGCCTTCACTGATCAAGTCAAATTGCATCATGTGGCCGATCCTACACATTAGACCAAGAGGATTCCTGGGTAGTTCCCTACCCCTCTCAGTACCTTAAAGGAAATACCTCTTCAAGCTTTAAGGAAGCTGAAATTGTTTCCCCTAGGCTGGGGAGGTCAGAGAATAAACTTTTGTTGATTCCTATTGCAGCTACAAGACTTAAGTCTACAATCCTCTACTACTTCTGAAAGCAATGTAATTGTTTATGATGAACCACCTTTGGAAGCATCTAACAGTTGTCTTTTACATGCAGAGGCTCATGTCTACACACAGGCTGCTTTAGGGTACTTTGTTGACATTGACAATTTCTCTTCAGATTCAACTACTGTCCTACTACTGTCCTCTTTAAGGTATATGAAAGCTCTTTCATTGACTTAAAAAACTTATCTGCTCTGTTTATGGTCCTATTTGTGGATTATACTCATCCAGCTTGATTCTTTTTGTGGATTGTATTTGGTTTCTTCTTTCTTATAAATAGGCATTATCTTACTGAACGCTCTGCTGTTGGATTGGTAGATGAGATATTGAAGTCACACTTGTCTTTCCACAAAGCGCCAACCTATTTTTCCCCAGCCAACATTGCTGCTGTTCCAGTTCCTGGTGGGATAGTTTGGGATAAGTTTCCATATGATATATTTGGTTCTATAGAGACTATTCAAATTCTGAATTTTTTAAAGATTTCTATGGGACATATCATTACACCTGGTCTTGCATCTGATGAGTGGGATGTGAAAACAGTTGAGTTAATGCTTTCTGACCTAGAATATTATACTATATTTGAAAGTGAAGAAATGAGAGTGAACTCAAATAATTATGGCGAAATATTTTGTTACCATCATTATGCACACCATTAGGTACATAGAGCTAGTACTCCACCTACAGTACTTAATTACATGCAATGGGAACATTGTTCAACTCCACCAGCAGGCAGTTCTAAAACATATTCGGATAAGTTCACATACTTTTCTGGTTATGACACTATTGATCCTTTATCATATTATTTCAAATTACCAGCAACAAAAACAAGAAAAAAATATGCTGACTGCTTGACTGCTACTTAATTGATTTATTCAAATTCATGTCTTTCCCAACTAGCCATCAAGGGCTATGAGTATTGGAAAGAAAGAAGTGATTTAAAATCAGGTCGGAGAACAAAAGATTGGTAAGTACAGGGTATGGTTGCCTTATTTAAAGCCTGTCTGACTCTGTTACAGATTATTTTTCTTAATGACACTGTTCATCAAACAACTTGCATAGGTCTAGCAAAGGATAAAGACATGAATGTGCCCAGTATCCCTTCACCTGCAAAATTTGAGAACTGTAAAAGTTTGGTAAATTACACAGATCAGCTCAATGGTATGGTCAGTAACGGTACATTTAACTCTACACTTTCAGGTCCCAGTGGGTGGTTATTGTGGCCAGCTAACACAAACGGTTGTCATGTATGTTTCATAAACTCTACACAGTTTTTAAGCAAGGAGACTGGACCTTTGTTATATCAAGACACAACATGCAGGGATTGTCACCACACACAGCGTGAGCAAGTTATATCAGCAATGGTTGCAACATTCCAATATGACACCTGTAAAGGCACATCTCTCTCTACTCTGTGAGGACATGGATTGGCAAGATTTCTTGTTTCCTATATCACCACACCCCAAAACATTATTGTGTGTAATAAGCAATGAAATATGAAAGCTTTCACAAATGGAAGCTGCTGCTCGTTTAAGGCAAAGAGATCAGGCAAACGTACAGAAAGCATCAGCTGTTGTTGATAATGAGATGAATATGTTGTCCACTTGCATTTACACACTTAACATTATTGTGTCATATGCAATATACATATATTATATTGTTTTTACAACCTGGATAGAGTCAGCTTAGGTCCATCATGCAGCTAAGTTGGACTTTACAGGTTTTAAAAGCGAAGCTTGTGCCCTGTAAGCACATGAACTCAAAAGAGTTAGTCTCACCATTCAGTCTAACATGTAAACAGCAGATGATGGCAAAGAACGCTGCAACATACACAGTACTTAATATAGAAAAGTTAGAAAATTTGCATTTTACAGTGGTTGAAACACCATCGGCAATATGGTTAGTGCATGGACTAATCTCCCTGCCATTATCCACATTTCAGTTCACTTCATGTTTGAAACATTTCCAGTAGGTAGGTTTGAAGCTTGAGGGGAGGGTTCTATGCATGAGGTGTGGGATCTACCCTTCAATTATAAATGTATGAGTGGGGAAAAGGAAATATTTCTCAGTGATAGTGATTGTGAAACTTTTGTAAGTCACTCAATGATTTATAAACAGATGACATTGCATGCATATGTAACACGTCTGGGGCTAACTTAGCTTGTTACTTGAAGGGAGTTCCCATCCCCTTGATTCGTCCAGCGTTTCATTTACTTTTGAATGGAAGTTACTTAATGTTGCGTTATCACGACTGCTGTGGGATGAGAGCAGGTGTCCAGTATGTGATTTTGGTTTCTTAAATAGTGACCTCCTGTAGTAATGTACTATTTCCCCTCACGCATGAAATAGGGTAGCAAGTTTGTGGCAAGTTTGTGGCCTTCCATTTCTACTTTTAATGTTAACTTCGAAAAGAAGATCTGACTAAAAGCAATATTGTTTCAAAAAGATGTGGCTCTTATCTACACGTAAAAACATTTGAATTGCGGATGGCGAGGTCATCCGCCGAGATACAGTCGCTTTTAAATACCTACTTTTTGAGGCACTTCAGTGAACTTGTGAGCTGCATTTTTAATGCTTGCAACACAGCGTATGTTGTGCACTTTTTTAAGGCAACAGAGTCTGGTTTTGTCAGCCCTTTTCACACTGTTTTTGAAGTAATACCATCCTTTAGACACTTCCTGTTTGCAAGTGTTTTTGGAGGCATACTGCTTGTAATGGCATTAATGGGTGATATTTTGCAACTAATATTCGTGCTCTGCAATGGATGTTCCATTTTGGAGCCAGATGGTGGTGAAACGACCTATTTTACAGCTGTGTCATGAACGCATGATAGAGCACTTTAGAAGAACTGTATTGGAGGAACCATATAACAACTGGTCTTGGCCTTTTTGACCAGTATGGTTCTGCTGTGTTCAGCCTGTGTTCCACTGTCTTTTGTGCCCTTTTTGAGCCTGCACTGAATGTGTGTCTTGCAAAGCAATTGCTATTATCTATGGACATTTATCTTGAGCCTTTTGCAGTTGAGGGTTCATTTCTGGAGGTGTCCCCTGAGACTGTGGTTGCATCAAGATGCTTTTTATGATCCATCCTACATGGATATGGATGCTACATCTCCAATTATATTTGTCTGACTCTACAACTACTGGCATTGTACAGGATGCTACTTCTCTTGGCAAAGCCTCAGGCTTTGGTTCATGTCTGTTCTTTTGATCAGTTCACTGAGGTTTATTGGTCTGTCACCTGCAGATGTTGGATCCTCCTTAGACTCCCTTTCCACCAATGTGTTGGATGACATCATGGCTGCCTCCGATGCATTTTACATTCTGCCTTTGCTTTAAACATTCTGACTATTTTTCATTGCCTCCTTTTTATTGTTTACTCTGCTTGTTGGGTTGAACATTTTATCACTTTTATTATTATTTTAGATGGGTTTTTAGAATCTGTCTTTCATAACTGGAAAGGGGGGGTGAGGACCTCTAGGAATCTGGTTGGTCACCCCTGTTTCATTTTAGTAAGGCTGCTGTTAACAATGTTTGTGTTGCCCGTCAGGAGATAGTGTCTATCACCTAGAACCAGAATTGCATCAGAACTATAATTCCAACATTGAATGGTTTTATTATACGGACTGCATTGACCCAGAGAGGGCAGAGGGTCACGACTATCCTGGGTAGCAAGCTGTGTGACATGCAGCTTGACTGGTGCCTAAACATATATGTACATGCAGCAGAACAGTTACGGTTCTTGAAGAACAAACTGCTACTTTAAGTCAGCATTAGATTCCTGTAATCATTTTATAGCTATAGCTATTAGCTATCAAAGGTTTTATTAAAAAACAATTTAACAACATAAACAATAAAAACATTAATGAACTACAACAACTGTAAAAACAACAAACTTTCCAAATTATTATTTTCTTGCTGGTTTTCTGTCATCAGAATGTCATCATCAGTTTCAGATGAACAGCCAGGTGCTCTTCATACAACCCCGTCACCTCGACCTCCAAGGAGTCCTTGGTGTGGCAATGTTTTAAATGAGGTAAGGTGGGATTACGGTATCTGCTAAATACGTAATATGCAGAATACGCAAAAAGGAGTTCTGCAGGGGCAGCAGGAATAAGCAAAACAACATGAGTACCACAGGGATGTGGCTAGATTTGAAGGCTATGCATCCTCAATGCCTTACTCGGACTGAGTTTGTCATGCTGCAGAGCTTGAGAACTCCTCAGGCGCTTCCACATCTATTGAACCTGGTGACATTGTGCCTGCCCAGGTAATCAATGCTCAAGCATTTAACAACTCTCTGTATATAAATAAAGCACTTGATTTCCTGTTTAACCTCTTCCGTGTGAGCGCCGGCCACTGGCCGTTGCCCGCACCACCTCCCTGGTGCAGGTCATGACCAGTGGTCGACACCAGGGAGGAGGATTTTTTTTATTTAACTACCCCTTTGGAGACACGGAAGAGCTTCCGTGTCTCCCCAGTCCCCCGGCTGCCCCTTTGTGACATCAGTGCACCGTGATGCACGCTGACGTCACAATTTGTTTTCCCCACCAGAGCAGGAAGCAGAGGTAAGGCCGCTTCCTGCTCCAGTGGGGAAAACAGGCCCAAACGGGCCTCCCCACCATTCAGGAAAGCCTTGTTTGAAAGGGGAGATTCTCTTCCTGAAACGGATTCTTGGCCCTGGATCCCAGCTATGCGATCCAGGGCCAGGGAAACCCCACTGGACACCAAATAATTTACTTAGGGGGGCTGCCTCCCCAGGGGCATATTTATTAAAAATAATGGTTAGTTTACCCCTGGGAGGGGTGCAATCGCGCCACCCCAGGGGTTCAAAAATAGTGCAAAAATTGGTTTTTTTATGCAACTGACGGGGGCGTCTGTGAGCAGGGCTGTCCCCCTGTGGGGCCAATTTTGTAGTAGCTGTATGGTTTCTCTGGGGGCCACGATCGCCCCCCCCCCAGGGAAACCTTGCAGCTATTATAAATTATATATATATCTATATATAGATTAGATATATATCTAGTGAGATCACTTTTGTCAATGCGTGTGTGGTTTCCCTGGGGGCTGCGATCAGCCCCTAGGGAAATCACACCCACATATAAAAGTGATCTCTTTATACATATATATGTACTCGCCTCCAGTTGCAGCTTGCGTCTTCAAAGCAATGCACATACTCCAACTGACACGTTTCAACTGTGGCTTTTAGGCAGCAATAAAATTCAAGCTAACTCTTGTGATCATGTTTCTGCTAGAAAAGGATCTAGCTTTAGTCTAGTGGCAGTTTTGATGCCTGAAAGTAACACAGAAGGTTTATCTGCCTACTGCAAAGATCAAATCTATGTATTATGTGAATAGCTGAGTGGAATAGTAAAACCAGCCATTAGCTGCTTAATGATTCTGGGTAACAGAACCTGGTGAAAGCGCCACAAGTTACCCCATCCTGGGTTCCCTTGGGTGCCTAGCTTTAAAAAATGCACAGGTTTGGTAGGTTTTCCTAGGTGCTCGCTGAGCTAGAGACCAAAATGTGCAGCTAGGCAATTTGCAAACAAATGCTTTGCTTTCTTTGGGAAAATGTGATGTGTACATGTTGTGTTTTGGGGCAAATCCTGTTGCGGGCACTAGGCTACCCACAAAAGTGAGATACCATTTTTATTGGGAAACTTAGAGGAATGCTAGGTGGAAGGACATTTGTGGCTCCGCTCAGATTCCAGAAAGTTCTATCACCGAAATGTGAGGAAAAAGTGTTTTTTTGCCAAATAATGAGGTTTGCAAAGGATTCTGGGTAACGGAACCTGGTGAGACCCCACAAATCTCCCCATCCTGAATTCCCCTAGGTGTCTAGTTTTTAAAAACGCATAGGTTTGGTAGGTTTCCCTAGGTGCCGCCTGAGCTAAAATGCCAAAATCCACAGCTAGGCACTTTCCAAACGACACGTCAGATTTCAATGTAAAAATGTGATGTGTCCATGTTGCGTTTTCTGTCACTGACATTAGGCTTACCCACACAAGTGAGGTACCATTTGTATTGGGAGACTTAGGGGAACACAGAATACAAGAACAAGTGTTATTGTCCCTTATTTTTCTCTACATCTTTTCCTTCCAAATGAAAGACAGTGTGTAAAAATCTGAGAACACATGCCGTTTTACTGCTCAAAAAGCCATGTCTTTAGGTGCTTTCTGAAAGTTGGGAGGTCCTGGGTCTTGCGTAGGTTGTTGGGGAGGGAGTTGCAGGTCTTGGAGGCGAGGTAGGAGAAGGATCTGCCTCCGGAGGTGGTGCGTTGGATGCGGGGGACTGTGGCGAGGGCGAGGTGAGCAGAGCGGAGGAGTCGAGTGGGTGCGTGGAAGTTCACTCATTCGTTGAGGTAGGCTGGTCCAGTGTTGTGGAGAGATTTGTGGTCGTGGATGAGGATTTTGAAGACAATCCTTTTTCTGATGGGCAGCCAGTGAAGGGTTCTGAGGTGAGCAGAGATGTGTTCGTGGCGTGGGAGGTTGAGGAGGAGGCGTGCATCTGCGTTCTGGATACGCTGGAGTTTCTGCTGAAGCTTGGCTGTGGTACCAGTGAAGAGGATGTTTCCGTAGTCTAATCTGCTGCTGATGAGTGCATGGGTGATGGTTTTTCTGGTTTCTATGGGAATCCATTTGAAGGTCTTCCGTAGCATGCAAAGGGTGTTGAAACAGGAGGATGATATGGTGTTGATTTGCTGGGCCATGGAGAGAGATGAGTCTAAGATGATGCCGAGGTTGTGTGCGTGGGTGGAGGGTGTTGGGGGTGGTCCGAGGA
This sequence comes from Pleurodeles waltl, assembly GCF_031143425.1. Lineage (NCBI taxonomy): Eukaryota > Metazoa > Chordata > Amphibia > Caudata > Salamandridae > Pleurodeles > Pleurodeles waltl. The sequence goes on along the minus strand of NC_090439.1, from coordinate 839,238,698 downwards.
CGGTGAGCCACCAGGAGTCGTCCCATATTGTTTTGTTGGGGCCGAAGATGATGATTTCTGTATTGTGGAGTTGAGTTTGAGGTTGATTGCAGTCATCCACATGGCGTTGTAGAGGAGTCCGGCGTGGAGGTTTGTCTTGGCAGTGGAAGGGTTCCTGGTGAGGGAGATGAGGAGCTGGGTGTCTTTTGCGTACGAGATGACGGTGATTCCGTGGGGGCGGAGGATGTTGGCAAGCGGGGCCATGTAAATGTTGAATAGGGTAGGGCTGAGGGAGGACCCTTGGGGGACCCCGCAGATGATCTTGGTTGCTGGGGACTGAAAGGAAGGGAGGCGGACTTTCTGGGTTCTTTCAGCGAGGAGGGAGGTGAGCCAGTCTAGGGCCTTGTGCTTGATTCCTGCATCGAAAAGGCGTGTGCGGAGGGTTTGGTGGCAAACAGTGTCGAAGGCTGCGGAGAGGTCCAGGAGGATGAGTGCGACGGTCTCGCCCTTGTCGACTCTGGTCCTGATGTCATCAGTGCAAGTGATGAGGGCGGTCTCAGTGCTGTGGTTCTTGCAAAATCCAGACTGGGCGGCGTTGAGTGCATTGTTTTCCTCTAGGAAGTGAGACAGTTGGGGGTTCACTTTCTTCTCAGCGACCTTGGCAGGGATGCGGAGAAGAGAGATTTGGCGGTAGTTGGTGAGGTCTTCCGGGTCTGCTTTGGGTTTTTTGAGGAGTGCGGTGACTTCGGCATCCTTCCAGGTGTCTGGGATGATAGCGGCGTTGAAGGAGCTATTGATTACGGCACGGAGCTGGGGAGCAATGATTGGGCTGGCCTTGTTGAAGATGTGGTGGGGCAGGGGTCTGTGGGGGAGCCTGAGTGAATGGAGTTCATGTTTTTTTCAGTTTCTTCATTGTTGGTAGGGGTCCAGGTGTGAAGTTGGTTGGGGTGGTGGGGTGTTGTGTTGTTGGTCATGTCGGTGGTGTCAGTGGTGGTGATGGTGGCTGCTGGTGGTGTGAAACTGTTGTGTATGTCTAAGATTTTGAGGTGGAAGTAGTTGGAGAGGGAGTTGTAGAGGTTTTGTGTGTGAGGGGGGTCGATGGCGCAGGATTTGAGTTTGGTGAGCTCTTTGATGATGGTGAAGAGTTCCTTGCTGTTATGTGAGTTACTATCTATGCATTCTTTGTAGTAAGTCCGGATGAGCTGGTGGTGTTTGCGTATTGTAGTTTTGAGGGTGGAGAAGTTGTTCATGGAGGGCTCTTGGCGCCATGCTTTCTCAGTTTTGCAGCATTCACGCTTGGAGTTCAGTGGTGAACCAGGGGGCGGTCTTGATGTTGCGGGTGTTGTTGTTACTTTTCAGTGGGGCAAGGTAGTCTGCGCAGGTAGTTAGCCAGTGCGTGAGGTTGTGAGCAGCGATGTTGAGGTCGTTGGTGAAGGTGGGTGGAGTTTGTGTGAGCTTGGTGTTCAGATGTTCTATGGGGATCTTGTCCCACATTCGGTAGGGTGTGGTGTGGTGTGTTGTCGGTGGTGGGTGGGGGGTTTCGTGAAGGAGAAGTGGACGCAGTGGTGGTCGGTCCACAGTAAACAATTTTTGTTTTCCTCCTCTATATATTGTGTGATATGGTACTTCTGTTTTTCAGAGCTTCTATTTTCCGTTTTCTTACAGCTACAAAAAGAGATTGAACATTTCATTATTTAACACAACCTCCAATAGTTGGCAATATCGCTCCATGTTCTAAAGTCTACCTCTCAAAACATATATGAATAAACATGCACCACTACAGACAGCTTTTGACTCACTTAACCTTCAGAATACATTTACCAACAGTAGGGCACTTACTGACACTTCTAAGCAAAGTTCATAATGTATATTTCTAATTACCTGAATGTAGAGCAGTTAATGATATACAGCTGAAGACACCAGTCTGTCTCAATTCCAAATCCACTCACTTCTGCTGGCACAACTCCAACAGGCTTTATTCTGCTCCAAATCATGAAGAACAATCTGAGATATTCCTTGTTCTACACCCAAACAAATAACATCATTTCTTCAACCATGAACTGAGAATGGTAATTGTTGGTTGAGCATTAGCCCTTTTTTTACTTCCCTCATACAATCTCACAAGACTCTTGCAGAATTGCAAAACACCTTGTGGCAGGCCCACTAACTGTCCATGGGGGCCTCATGGGATCGTAAGACACATTGTGGCAGGCTCAGTAATTTCCCCTCAGGTCTTGTGAGTCTTGCGCGAGACCACACATGTCGATGAAGCAAGTTTCACTCCCTGAAGCTTGTGAGCTACTCCTGTGAGAGTCTTATGGAATTGTAACAAAATTGTAGAGAAATAGCACTATGTGGGAAGGAGTATCCTCTCCACTGAGATGTCTTAGACGACAGGTGAACATAGTAGTGTGTGTGTGGAGGGACTGGCCTCTCCAGTGAGACACATCTCTTGGATGATGGGTGTGAATAGTATGGTATTATTCAAGACCAGCCCACCCCCAAAATGAAACATTGGAAAAAAATGGTAAATGGAATGCTTGACTTAGTCTCAGCCACTAGTACTTGGACTGCCTCCCAGTCCATTGTTTTTTGCCCAAAATTTCACTTTAGATTAGACCTAACAGGTATGTCAAGAAGTGGTCATTGTGTCACATGACTCAAGCTATGCCTCATTGATAAGACCTAATTAGGTTGAAACTGGTTAGGGTTGCTATTGTTCTCATCTGGATGAGACTTATCCTGGCAGTTCAAACTTTTTGGAGCAGGGCCAAGAGTAATTTGCTTTAGGTGGTTCCGTGTCTAGCATAATAAAGTGAGTAAAATTGATAGTCCGGATGTGGCCAGAGTAGTTGCCAATAGCTAGCATTAATTCAAGCATTCCTCCCATTACTTTGTTGTTTTTGCAGGAGGTAACCAACACCAAATCCTTGTACTACTAAGGTAATTTGTGAAATCCATTTAACAAAATATCTGTCTACTTGTTTTGACACAGTGTGTTAACAATACACCGATAAAAGCTAACTATGTCTACCATGAGCTTTCCCAAAAGTCAATATTTAGATGTAGAGTTAGAAAATTTACAAATATCTAACAATTACAGTTATTAGAAAGTACTAAGAGGGCTTTCCAAGGACTCTCATAAGACAAATATTTCCTAATGAACCAAGCATAGAAAGACAAAATGATAAAAATGCACACACTTACAGCTAATAAAACATTATACAGCGCCAAACAAGGATTCTAACATTGCATATCTTCTACCTCCCAGGTTTGTTAAGGGAGGTGTCAAAAACCAAAACCTTTGCCTACCATGTTAAAGATTACATGTTACACATAATAAAGTACTTGTATAGAGGCATTAGCACAGTGTATATCAATCCTACCGTAAAGTTTTATTAGGGTTTACATATGTTTCTCACAACAAGTCAGGCCTTAAGCCTTTGCTTAACTTTTCCTATTAAGGAGATCAGATCTATGAGAACTGATACATGTTTTACCAATGCACCAGTCAGGCCTATAGCTTTTATTGTTGAGTTTCACAATAACCAACTCGGGCCTATTCCATTGAGCTTAATCTGGGCGACAAGCCACCTTCAAGTATACATTCTTTTAATTGCAAATCTGTTCAAGAGTATAGTTGGCAAAACAATATACAGCCAATCTTAAGAAGGTCTATCAAAGATAATAAGAGTACAAACCTACCCCCAAGGTTTGCCAGAGGAATACCCAGTGTCAACCCCTTTGACTGCAGTGGAACTCATTGAGAATACTTGCAACGAAATACCATTCGACAGGTTTTAAAACACTGTAATAATAATCTATCCTTAAGCCTATTAGCTTTAACATTGGCTTTTCACAACAAATAGGTCACATCTACGGACTTCATCATAACGTTTCTGAAAAGCAGTCCATGTCTGATATAACATTTCCCAATAAGCCAATCAGGCTTTTAGACATTACCAGCTGTTTGCCTTCTTAACCAAGTCAATCCTACTTTATTAAACGTAAGACTTTCCATGGGGCAATCATCTGGCATACAATCATAAAATTCAAATAGGCACACAATTAAAGTTTGAAAAATATGTAATCACTCGCAAGAATTCAATTCAACCTCCAGTGAATGTCAGAAGGACAATTGTCACCAACCCTTTGCCTACTATGTTCATCTGAGTGATTTGATGTACCACAATACCTATGCACAGGATTTACCATAGTGTAATAACAAGCCACCCATAAATGCCTACTGTGTTGGCCATAAGCTTTCCAGAAAGGTAATCATCTAGTATAGTCTTTATTTTAAAAATGTGTACAAAATTAGAGTTTGCAAAACAGTGTACAACCCCCTGCTAAGATGGTGTAACAAGAAATTTCATGGGGCAAATCTCTGCATTCAGGGTTGTCCTGAATGTTATATATTCATTCTCCTGATTCTTTTTAAATTCGACATGATAATCAATCAATCAAGAGTGAATATGTGTGTTTAATAGTATGCATATTTAATTTATATTGATCTGTTCTGCAATGTGATAATCAAGTATTATCTGAATGTATTGACTTTATTTGAATGCTAGGTGTTGTGTCTTACATTATTTATTATCTATATGAATATTTTCTAGAAGGCTGATAACTACATATCTCGTTTTTGTGTTGTTGTTCAAGGAATATAGGGGGTGATTCTAACCCTGGCGGTCGGTGTTAAAGCGGCGGCCAACCCGCCAACAGGCTGGCGGTAAAAAATATGGGATTCTGACCCTGGCGGGAACCGCCAACACAGACAGCCACCTTAACACTCCGACCGCCACGGCGGTACAAACAAACAGCGCGGCGGTCACCGCCAACAGACAGGCGGCAGACAATGTACCGCCCACACTATTCCAACTCACCAATCCGCCACCTTTTCCTGGGCGGGAGCACCGCCGATAAAAACACGGCGGAAACAGACTACGGACGGGAAAACGCTCACCACTACGCACTCCACGAGGAAGGAGGACAGCATGGAACCCGAATTAAACATCCTACCTGCTCTCGTCTACCTTCTCATCTACCACGAGTACGAAGTCCGGCGCAGACGACAACGGTGAGTACTGCACCTACGACACACGGGAGGGGGAGGACGAAAGGTTACGGGCACACACATATGCGACCCCCCCCCCCCCAACTATGTACTCACCAATGCAGCGCACCAAGTCACAGTGACACCACCCAAACACCCCTGAAAAATGCTAGGACATAATCATATTTTGAATAAATATTTATGTACCAAAAAGCTCCAGAAAATTAGCGTACAACCATGAAAGATATCCACAACAAAACTAATGACACACACATCACTGTATAACTGAAGTACCAAGTCCTGCACAACCTACGATTTCAGCATGTCCGTGGGCCAAAGTCTTGAGAAACAAGGGCAAAGCCCACACAGGAGACCTGAGTCCTTTGGAGAGAACACTGCAGGGGCATCAGATGTAAAAACTACAGGCACCTCAGGGGGAAGGGAAGGGGGGGGCACCACAGCCACATGAGTCCACGACGCCAGATCCACGAGGAGCCACCATGCCCACTGGACCATCCTGGGGAGTGCAAAGCCACAGTCTCTCAATGTCTCTACAGTGGGTGGCCTGCCCACTGGGCCATCCTGGGGAGTGCAAAGCCACAGTCTCTCAAGTCTCTGCAGTGGGTGGATTGCCCACTGGACCATCCTGGGGAGTGCAAAGCCACAGTCTCTCAATGTCTCTACAGTGGGTGGGCTGCCCACTGGGCCATCCTGGGGAGTGCAAAGCCACAGTCTCTCAATGTCTCTACAGTGGGTGGGCTGCCCACTGGGCCATCCTGGGGAGTGCAAAGCCACAGTCTCTCAATGTCTCTACAGTGGGTGGGCTGCCCACTGGACCATCCTGGGGAGTGCAAAGCCACAGTCCATCAGGTGGATGACAGTCTCCACTGGTCAAGGAGGAGGCATGGTGGGCACAGTGAACCATAAACGGTGCTTGCGACGGCGGTGCCCAGCGGAGCGGTGCTTGAGAAGAAGGGCCCAGCGGAGCGGTGCTTGAGAAGAAGGGCCCAGCGGAGCGGTGCTTGAGACGGCGGGGCCCAGCAGAGCGGTGCTTGAGAAGAAGGGCCCAGCGGAGCGGTGCTTGAGAAGAAGGGCCCAGCGGAGCGGTGCTTGAGACGGCGGGCCCAGCGGAGCGGTGCTTGAGAAGAAGGGCCCAGCGGAGCGGTGCTTGAGAAGAAGGGCCCAGCGGAGCGGTGCTTGAGACGGCGGGGCCCAGCGGAGCGGTGCTTGAGAGGAAGGGCCCAGCGGAGCGGTGCTTGAGAAGAAGGGCCCAGCGGAGCGGTGCTTGAGAAGAAGGGCCCAGCGGAGCGGTGCTTGAGAAGAAGGGCCCAGCGGAGCGGTGCTTGAGAAGAAGGGCCCAGCGGAGCGGTGCTTGAGACGGCGGGGCCCAGCGGAGCGGTGCTTGAGAAGAAGGGCCCAGCGGAGCGGTGCTTGAGACGGCGGGGCCCAGCGGAGCGGTGCTTGAGAGGAAGGGCCCAGCGGAGCGGTGCTTGAGAAGAAGGGCCCAGCGGAGCGGTGCTTGAGAAGAAGGGCCCAGCGGAGCGGTGCTTGAGGAGAAGGGCCCAGCGGAGCGGTGCTTGAGACGGCGGGGCCCAGCGGAGCGGTGCTTGAGAGGAAGGGCCCAGCGGAGCGGTGCTTGAGAAGAAGGGCCCAGCGGAGCGGTGCTTGAGAAGAAGGGCCCAGCGGAGCGGTGCTTGAGACGGCGGTGCCCAGCGGAGCGGTGCTTGAGACGGCGGGGCCCAGCGGAGCGGTGCTTGAGACGGCGGGGCCCTGTTCAGCGGTGCTCTTCTGCACCGCGGGCCCTGTTCAGCGGTGCCTATCTCCACGGCGGGGCCCTGTTCAGCGGTGCTCTTCTGCACTGCGGGCCCTGTTCAGCGGTGCCTATCTCCACGGCGGGGCCCTGTTCAGCGGTGCTCTTCTCCACCGCGGGCCCTGTTCAGCGGTGCTCTTCTCCACGGCGGGGCCCTGTTCAGCAGTGCTCTTCTGCACCGCGGGCCCTGTTCAGCGGTGCCTATCTCCACGGCGGGGCCCTGTTCAGCGGTGCTCTTCTGCACCGCGGGCCCTGTTCAGCGGTGCTCTTCTCCACCGCGGGCCCTGTTCAGCGGTGCTCTTCTCCACGGCGGGGTCCTGTTCAGCGGTGCCTATCCAGCAGGTCAAGGGAGCCAGACCTGGCCTCGACTCCCTCCTCAGTCGCCCTCGGACCGTGACGTTTCTGGACCCTTCGGGGACGGACTCCTGGCCTCCTTAGTGTCCTCCTTCCCAGCTGGGATGTGGCATGTGGGGTCCACCTTCTCCGCGCTCCTGCTGCCCTTCCGCTCCTTTGATGGGGCTCTCGGGCCCTTGCCTCCCCCAGATGGTGTGGGTGGTGAAGTGGCCGCACATTGCTCCTTGGGGGCAGCCCTGTCGGTCCTCGCACGGCGGTCCTTGGTTTTGCGGGTCCTCTTGCCGGGGGGGGGGGGCTGGACGTGTCCTTGCTGCTGATCGATGTGTCACTGCTGGCAAAGGGTGGGCTCCAGAACCCAGGCACAACAGTGACACCCGAAGCTGGGCTGGTGGTGGCTGCGGTGCTCTTGGGACTCTTTGAAGATGGATGGGGGAGGTCATCGGGGGGAAAGAGGTTAAGGTTAGCCAGGAAAAGTTTTTTAGGGCCAAGGTAAAGGGTAGGAGAAGTGGAGATGGAAGTGGAGGTAGAGGAGGTGGTTGTAGGAGAGTCAGGTGTGCTGTCATTGGGTGAAGGTGCTGGTGCTGTAGGCTGTGGTGAGGTGGATGGCTGTTAGGTGGGTGGCTGCCTGCGTTTGTGTGTCTTGGAAGAGGGGGTGAGAGACACAGTGGGAGAGGACACAGGGGACGTGTACATGGCAGTGGGGGTGGTGACTGCACGAGTGTGGACTGTACTGGAGGGTGAGGTGGTGATGGAAGCACTGGCTGATGTTGGGGTGCATGCAGGTGTGAGTGTAGACGTCACAGGGAGGGAGGAGGGAGACGAGGAGGAGGGGGACACAGGGGTGGCAGTGGCTGTTGGCATGTCTGCATCTGGGTGTTGCTCGGGTGAGTGTTTGCGGGATCTGTGGTGCTTGTGTTTGGATGAGCTGCTCTTGGGTGTTGAGGTGTGTGCAGGCTGGTCTGATGGTGTGGATGGGATAGGCTGAGGAACAGGAGACAGAGACAGGCTGGAGGCAGTCAGAAGAGGGAGGCTGGAAACAGGGACAATGGCTGCCGTCAGTGCTGAGGCCAGAGCAGTGAACGCTCGTTGATGGGCAGCCTGACCCGAATGAATGCCCTCCAGGTACGCATTGCTCTGTTGCACCTCCCTTTGCACACCCTGGATGGCATTCAAAAGGGTCGTCTGCCCAACAATGAGCGTCCTTACCAGGTCAATGAGCTCCGCACTGAGGGCAGCAGGGGCAACAGGGGCAGGGGCTGAGGTGCCTGGGGCGAAGGAGACGCGCGCCTTCCTGGGCGAACCGGCACGGAGCGAAGACTGAGGGGCTGCTGGGAGGGCGGGGCTGGTGCGCTGGGTGGCGGCTGTACCTGTAGAGGCGGGGGGCACGGATGTTGCCGCCACCCCTAGGGAGCTCCCATCCGAGGACGTGTCGCTTTCGCTGCTCTCACCAGCGGTCCCCGTCGTGGTGCTCCCCTCGCCCTCCGGATCACTGGTGCCCTCGGTGTCTGTTCCTGGGCCCACCGGGGCCTTGTGTCCTGCAGCTCCCTCGTGCTCCGATGCCATATCTCCTCCGCCTGATGATGCTAATGCACACATGCACAAGAAGATGAAGAGAAAGGGTGGGGGGAGAAAAAAGAAGACCAGGTTGAGTGCATGCAATGTCAACACCGTTGGCGGAGAGGACAGACACAGGTGCCTAATGCACTAAGCCGCGCATTCGTGGTACACTACTCAGTACTACTGACTAAGACAACAGGCCAAGAGACGTCAAACGCGCACATGGGAGATGCTGGACCTTCAATGGCTGTACTTGTCACCCTACCGAGGTGGGGGCCGGGGGCACAGGGCCATGCCTAAGGGAGAGGACTACACTACAGAAAGCGCCCTGGCCTAATGTCACCCACAGCCCTCCTCCCCCACCCAGACGCCTCCACTGCGCAGAAAGATAGGAGAATGTGCTGATACTCACCCCCTTGTGTCTGCTGTGATGTCTTAAAGCGCCCATCCAATTCAGGGTAGGCCACCGCCAGGATCCGGGACATCAGGGGGGTCATGGTGCGACTGGCACCCCTCCTAGGTTGGGAGGCCATCCCCAGCAGTGTTTCTGCGGTCTTCCTTGTTCCGCGGCGGATGTCCTCCCACCTCTTGCGGCAGTGGGTGCCCCGTCTGTTGTGGACCCCCAAGGTCCGGACTTCCTTGGCGATGGCACGCCAAATGACGATCTTCTGATGGGCGCTGACCTATTAGACATGTACAGGGTGGAAAGGAGGAACTCATCAATGACCTGCATGTTAGATGTAATTGGCCCCCCCCACCCACTTTGCCATATGGCACATGCTCTCATCTGTCGGGCGTTGCACTCCTCATTCGCCCCCCACCCCACCAACTTACATCCACCCCAATCCACACAGGCATAGCCCATTCCATTAGCACCCGGTGTACTCACTTGTTGGTCTGGAGGACCGTAGAGTAGCGCATACTGGGGGAGGACCCCATCCACGAGCTTCTCCAACTCTTCAGACGTGAAGGCAGGGGCCCTTTCCCCAGTCGCAGCAGCCATTGTATCTTCCAGACCGAGGTCACAGCAGCACTTGCAGTATAGGTCCTCTCCTGTGGATGATCAGGTCTCGAGTGATTAAGCAGATAGAAAATGGCGGTCACGTCCGCGGCGGTGCGTACCGCGGCGGTGCGTACCGCGACCGCCGGCGCACTTCGTTATTGGCTCCTGAAACCCATAGGCTTCAATGTTAACCAATGCGGCTTTGCGCCGCAGTCTGCGACCGCCTACCGCCACGGTGTGCCCCGCCAGCGCATTGACCTCACATCCCATTGTCCCACTTCACAGGTCAGGCAGCCGCCATTTCAAGGGCCCACATGGCTTAATTTTGACTGCGACACACAGGCCTAGGCCTTACATTGCCACACATACACGCCTTTCAACCCATTGCCATTCTTTAACTGTGCAAGCTGTCTGTACGTACCTGTGGTTTGGCTGACTCTGTGCTCCATGTTGTCCTTCCTAGGCACCGTCCGCTGGGACTTGCGATGAGAAGGAGGAATCCTCGCGTGTACCGACCGCTGGTGGACCTGTCGACAATGGAAGAACGCCATATAATACTTCGATACAGACTTGACCGTGCCACTATCCATGAACTGTGTGCCCAGCTGGAGCCAGCCCTGATGTCCCCCATCCGCCAACCCACAGGGATTCCCCCTCTGGTGCAGGTTTTGTCAGTCCTCCATTTTTTGGCCAGTGGGTCATTCCAGACCACAGTGGCCATGTCATCTGGAATGTCTCAGCCTATGTTTTCTAAGATTTTGAGCAGAGTGTTGTCTGCCCTGATGAAACTCATGCGTAGCTACATCATTTTCCCCCGAGGAGGGTGACTTGCCTACAGTGAAGGGTGATTTCTATGCCCTTGGACATATCCCCAACATCATTGGTGCCATTGATGGGACCCATGTGGCTTTGGTACCCCCAAAAGACGATGAGCAGGTGTACCGAAACAGAAAAAATTATCATTCGATGAATGTCCAGGTGGTCTGTTTGGCTGACCAGTACATCTCCCATGTAAATGCCAAGTTCCCAGGGTCAGTGCATGACGCGTATGTGATGCGAAATAGCAGCATCCCCTATGTGATGGAGCAGCTACAGAGACAACGTGTGTGGCTAATAGGTGACTCTGGTTACCCCAACCTGCCGTGGCTACTGACCCCAGTAAGGAATCCCCGGACAAGGGCAGAGGAACGCTACAATGAGGCCCATGGGCGTACTAGGAGGGTGATTGAGCGAACCTTTGGACTCCTGAAGGCCAGGTTTAGGTGCCTGCATATGACTGGTGGATCCCTAATGTACTCACCAAAGAAGGTGTGCCATATCATCGTGGCCTGCTGTATGCTTCACAACCTGGCTTTGCGACGCCAGGTGCCTTTCCTGCAGGAGGATGGTCCAGATGGTGGTGTTGTAGAAGCCGTGGAGCCTGTGGAGAGTGAAGAGGAGGAAGACTCAGAGGACGACACAGACAATAGGGATAGAGTGATACAACAGTATTTCCAGTGACACCCAGGTAAGAATCACCCACGCCATTTCCCAATTGCTTCTAGCCTCCTGCATCTGTACTTTCTGTAGTTCCCCACAGATGTTTTTCAGTAATTTTTGCCTTTCCCTTCCCTTCTCAGTGCTGTCTGACTCAGTACCTGACTTCTGCTTGGTTCGCCCATGAAATACAGCGTATTGACATTGGTATGTTGTCATGACTAATTGACAGAACAGAAATTGAACAGTAATATGTAATACATTTGTTAATAAGACAGCATGACTCAAAACAGATTATTGTGCAAAATGTGATTTATTTACAGTGCTAGATATCGGTACATGTGATTCTAAGGGTGATGGGTGGGGGTGGAGGAATATCCATGGCAGAGTCCAGTTCTCAGTCTCACAGGTGCATTGTTCTTTTGCCTGTGGAAGGATGGAGCATAGGCAGTTCATGGTTGGACAGGGTGGCAATGTGGGACAGTGGGAAGAGTTCAGGGGGTATGTCCTGCTGGCGGGGGTCTTGACATCCTACTCTGTCTTTTTCTTTGGTCTCAGGCTCCTCTTACGGGGTGGTTGTTCTTCAGCAGGAGGTGGGGTTCTGGGGGGCTGTCGAGGTGTTGGGACCTCCTGTCCACTAGCGCCGGCGGAGGTGGTAGGCTGTTCCTGGTCCGGCCTAGTGACAGGGGCCCTGTGTGGTGCACCATGGTCCCGCAACGCGTCCTCTATCCTGTGGAGGGCCAGGACGATGGTCCCCATTGCGGTCCCGATGATTCTCAGCTCCTCCCTGAACCCCATGTAGCGTTCTTCCTGCTGTGCCTGGATCTCAGTGAACCTGGCCAGTACCGTCGCCATCGTTTCTTGGGAGTGGTGGTAGGCTGCCATGATGGTGGTGAGGGCCTCTTGGAGAGTGGGTTCCCTGGGCATCTCCTCCCCCCCCTGTCGCACAGCAGCCCTCCGAGCTGCCCGGTTTCCCCCGGCCTCTGTCCCCTGGCCGGTGTGCCCGCTCCCACTGCCCCCAGGTCCCTGTTGTTGTTGGGGTGTTGGGTTAGCCTGGGTGCCCTGTAGTGGCGGACACACCGCTGATTGAGCTGTCCTAGAGACAGAGGCATGGGCCCGCTGGGTGGGAGCTGTGCTGGTGTCGGCAGAGGGGGTCGGGTCTGGTGTGGCCTGTGGCTGCCTGAGGGGAACCGACTGCCCAGAGGTCCCCGATGGTCCGGGCTGGTCATCAGGTTCACTGTCGACAGAGCTGCTATCCTCAGTGTGGGCCTGTTCCGGTGGTGGGATGGACACTTCTGGACCCTCCTGGCTGGTGTGTTGTCGTTCGGGTCCTGCATGGGGTAAGAGAGTTTGGTTATTGTTTCTGTGTGTGCAATAGCGTGCGTGTTATGGGTGCCCTTGTTCCCCAGTGCAGGCATTCCCTTGAGGGAGGTGTTGTGAGGGTATTTAGTGGGGGGGAGGGGTTAGTGCAGTGGTCATGCATAGGTGATGGGTGCCCATGATTTGTGTTGGCATGCAGGAGTTGGTGTTGGGATGGGTGGGTTGTGCTGGTGAGACATTGTCAGGGAGGATATGTGCTGGGGGGTTGGGGGTGAGGGTGGGGGTGTGGGTTGGCATGCTGGTGGGGTGGGGGGGATATAGTAGTTGAGATGGGACTTACCAGAGTCCATTCCTCCGGCTACTCCTGCGAGGCCCTGAGGATGCAGGATGGTCAAGACCTCTTGCTCCCACGATGTAAATTCGGGAGGGGTGGGTGGGGGTCCGCCGCCAGTCTTCTGGACCGCGATGTTGTGCCTGGAGACCATCGATCGGACCTTCCCCCGTAGGTCGTTCCATCTTTTGCGGATGTCCTCCCTATTCCTGGGATGCTGTCCCACCGCGTTGACCCTGTCCACGATCCGCTGCCATAGCTCCGCCTTCCTGGCTATACTGGTGTGCTGCACCTGCGAGCCGAAGAGCTGGGGTTCCACTCTTAGGATTTCCTCCACCATGACCCGGAGTTCTTGGTCCGAAAAGCGTGGGTGCCTTTGGGGTGCCATGGGGTGGTGTGGGTGAGGTGTGGGGTGGTGTATGTGATGATGAGTATGTTGGTGTGTGGTCCTTTGTGCTACTATGTGGTGTGTGTGATGGTGTAGTGTGCCTCAGTGTGTCTTGTGATGGATTGTCTGCTGTGTCTCTCTCTCCTTCTCTCAGTAATTATGGTCGCAGGGGTTTGTGGGTGATGTGGGTGTGTGTTTTATAGTTGGTTGATTGTGTGGGAGTGGTGTGTGTATGTGTATCAGGTGTGTGTATTTCAAATTGTCCAATGTGGCTGTGTTTTGGTGATGTGTGTGTATTCTGACCGCGGCGGTGTGTACCGCCAATGGAATACCGCGTTTGAATGACCGCCGTGTGGATTCGTGGGTCGTAATGGCATGGGCGTATTTCTGTTGGCGTGACGGTGGAGGTTTGGTCATCTCCAGTTTATCGCTGCCCGCCGATGTGGCGGGCTGCAGTGGAGGACGGATTTTTGGAGGTTTGGCCGTTGTGGGTCAGAATGACCGTGGCGGTTGACCGCGGCCGCGGCGGTGTTATGGCGGTCTTATGACCGGCGGTAAGGGCATTTTACCGCCGAGGTCAGAATCACCCCCATAGTCTTGTAGAATACAAATAAGCGAAAGGGCATCACACCACTCTCTGTTGTTTCTTCTGTGATTTTCAACTACAGAGAAAAGCTGATCACAAAGAGTGAGGTTTAGAGGAGACCTTCAGACAACAATGGGGCAGGCCATATAGAATCATATTGTGTCTAACTGAAGGCTGACACGATGCGAGGCACTCAGCCTTCACTTGTTGAACTTCTCAGTGCAATGGGGCTTGCAGAACAAAAATAGCAGATGTTGCTACTATTTTGAACACAAGTCCTATTGTTCAATCAGGTGTGAACTCTCTGAAATTCAGAACAGGATTTTATTTTCTGCTGTGCTAGAATTAGCTTAGTGTTTAGAAGTTGCAGAATAGGGTAAAATTGCTATAAATATATAACAGAAGATATGTTGGAGTATTTCCACTGATTTACATTTTGGTTAACATTGTTACTGCCATTTTATTTCCCTTTATTTTATTCATATTGTGTGCACTAGATTAGAGTTTTGATTTTAAAATAAATCTTTAAAGTGTATTTTTCATTTTCTTGTGTTTTGGGTATGTTATTCATTAAAGAAAGAGATTTCTGGGTTCTATTAATTATCCTTGTAATGTTTCATGACATTGATCTTTACATGAAACTTGTCTAATGCAAATACTGGTGAAACTGTCCAACTGATATTCTGTCTCAGGTAGGTGCTTTGACTGAGTTATTAGTGCCAGGGGGTCTAGAAAAACACACTCAGAGACTATTGAACAATCTAGAAAACATTTCAGAGTTTCTCAGTGATGGTAGACAAAACCCTTGCCTAAAAGATAATCTGTGAGATTTCATGTAACAAAGTAACATAGTGTTATACCAATTCATATTCAAAGGCCTTTTGGCTTTAATATGCTTTTCACAAAAATACCAGACCTACTGCCTTTGTTATAACATTTCATAATAAATAGCTTAGGCTCATGGCATCTGATATAATGTTTCACAACGTAGCCTTTATTATTGGCTTGTCATCATCACTAGCATTGGTCTACTGTATTGACCATACAGTTTCCCACAAGCGAACAACAAGGCATACAGTCATAAAGTTATAAATGTGACTAAAATTACTGTTGGCAATATAATATGCAACTTCTCCTAAGCAGGACTAGGAAGAATTACAACAGGAAATGTCTTCTACCCTTGGGGTTTGTCAGAGGGGTTAACCAATAAAAATAAACACTTGAATACAATGGGAAGCTGTGAGATTTCATTGAAACAAAGCTGCACCAATAAACCATCTTTAAGTGCCTTTTGTCTATAGCATATACTTTTCTCAATAAATATACAAGACCAACTATCTTTATTGTAACTTTTCATAATCAGCAGATATGATTTGCAACCATAATGAGGATGCTCCTACACTATCACACAAGGTACAAAGTACAATGCAAGCATTCTTTCAAAGTAGCACCGAGCTTCACTGCAATCAAATGCTGTACTCAAGGAAATTAACAGATGTTGGAACCAAAGCCTCTCTTTCAGTAATGTTTCTTAGAACTGTTTTCTATTAATCACATAAAGTCTGCCAGTGACTTTGATGTCAAGACAGACCGTAAAAAATAAAAAAGGGTCAAAAACCTCCTGGCATTCTGGTAGTTGCTAACTGAACATGGAGATGGATTTCAAAGCAGATAGGCTAGGCACTAGACTGTCTATGACATCAAGGAAGGAAAAAAGAGCAGACTGAAATCATCCCCAAGAAGATCCAAAAGTTAATCCAGCTGTAAGGAGCAAATGAAAAAGTAGAAGCAATGGGCCACATTTTCCACTCATGATACCATAATTTATATATGATTCAAAAAGTCAATGACACAACAGGAAGACTCAAACTTGATCTTTAATTGGAAACCTCCAATAAAGCTCGAAAAACAACACCTTTGGAAATGGTTCTTCATAAGCTTTATCACATCTCTTGACATCCATTATTTGCTGACAAATACTGCAGCTCTGCAGCCACCTTTCCAAACCAAATCTTCAAGCTGATCATGAAACACTCCTCCAGTTTAGGTCATGCAGATGCCTATCCAGGCGCTCAGCATGGTGTACCGCAACATGCAGCTTGAGTATGTGCCACACACACAATTGTCCTCTTTCTGGGCTTTGGCCACATATTTAATAGAAACTGGGCTACATAGATTTTATTTTGCAGATGTCATTCATGCAGCCATTAGGCTTTAATCAGGGGTGGGTTATAGGAAAACAAAGTTTGCTAAATTAATGTATAATAAACATTGTTTACAGCTTCTTCTCCTAGCATACCTCTAGCAACAGAGAAATGGGGAAGAGTGTTTACATCTGGTGTTTCAGATGTCCCACGGGCTAACCATGAGATGTTGTGGTCAGCAGCGTTCCTGTAGCCCTGTGGTGCCTTTTTTATGCTCATAAGCTTTGCTTTAAAGATAACCAGCTTTATTATTATACATACCTGGTGGGGCCTGAATAAAAATATGTGTGAGCTTTGCCACTTTAATGTCAAATCTATGCTATAAAAGAAACTGGTGATTATGACTTCATTTTAAAGTCAAGGCATAGTAAACACGAGTTTTCACCATTGTCTCCCCATTCAGGTCCTCTTGCCGCACCTAAGTTGGCCTTTCTATCATCAGTGGTTGGCTTTAACCATCTTGAAAGCATGCCAAAAAAAAGATCAATGATTGGTAGGACAGATCGCAGTAATTACACATAAAAAACAGTTGGACAAATCTAGTCATTATTACCATGGGATCCCTACCATCCTACCAATAGTCCCTTTTCTTACAAATGTTATTCCTCCTCTCCGACTTCCGCATTTCCACTACCATGCTGAAGATATCCACACATTTGCAAAGACTTGCATCTTAACCCCTTTGCTGCCAGGCCTTTTCCCCCTCAAGTGGCAGGCCTTTTTTTGGCTATATGAGGCAGTTTGCGCTTAGGCCCGCATAACTTTTTGTCCATATAAGCTACCCACGCCAACTTTGCTTCTTTTTTTTTCAACATCCTAGGGATTCTACAGGTATCCAGGGTTTGTGGGTTCCCCTGAAGGACACCATTAAATTAGCCAAAGTACAGCAAACATTTAGATTTTTTTTAAAGAGTGGGAAAAAAGGGCTGCAGAAGATGGCTTGTGGTTTTTTTTTCCCTGAAAGTGGCATCAACAAAGTGTTTGTGGTGGTAAAATTGCCATCTTCCCAGCTTTCAGGACAGGCGGACTTGAATCAGAAAACCACACTTTTCAACAATTTTGGCATTTTACTGGACATACCCCATTATTACTATTTTTTGTGCTTTTAGCCTCCTTCTAGTTAGTGACAGAAATGGGTCTGAAACCAGTGCTGGATTCCAGAAAGCTAAACATTTCTGAACTGTAAACAAAATTCTTAATTCACCAAGGGGTCATTTGTGTAGATACTACAAGGTTTCCTACAGACACTAATAGCTGAAATGAAACAAAATATTGAAATTGAGGTAAAAAAAGCATATTTTCTATACGTTTTACTCTGTAACTTTTTCCTGCAATGTCAGATTTTCAAAAGTAATATACTGTTACATCTGGTTGACTCTTATGATTGTTGGGATATATTTGATTTGTAGGTTCATCAAGAACCCTAGGCTCCCAGAGCCAATAAAGGAGCTGCACCTTGCAATAGATTTTCCTTGAATCCCTAGTATACAGTAATTCATTTGGTTAAATATAAAGACTTAAAAATAGGTATGAAGGAAACCTTTGTATTTCCAAAATGGGCACAAGATAAGGTGTTGAGAAGAAGTGGTTATTTGCACATCTCTGAATTCCGGGGTACCCATACTAGCATGTGAATTACAGGGCATTTCCCAAATAAACGTCTTTTTTACACACTGTCCTACATTTTGAAGGAAAAACGTAGACAAAGACATGGGGCAATAACACTTGTTCTGCTATTCTGTGTTCCCCCAAGTCTCCCGATACAAATGGTACCTCACTTGTGTGGGTAGGCCTCATGCTTGCGACAGGAAATGCAACATGGACACATCACATTTTTACATTGAAAACTGACGTGTTTTTTGGAAAGTGCCTAGCTGTGGAAATTGATCTCTAACTCAGCTGGCACCTAGGGAAACCTACCAAACCTGTGCACTTTTTAAAACTAGACACCTAGGGGAATCCAAGATGGGGTGACTTGTGGGGCTCTCACCAGGTTCTGTTACCCAGAATCCTTTGTAAATCTCAAAAGTTGGCAAAAAAAACACTTTTTCCTCTCATTTCGGTAACAGAAAGTTCTGGACTCTGAAAGAAGCCACAAATGTCCTTCGGCCCAGCATTCTCCCAAGTCTCCTGATAAAAATGGGACCTCACTTGTGTGGGTATGCCTAGTGCCCGTGATAGGAAATGTCCCAAAACACAACGTGAACACATCACATTTTCCTAAAGAACACAGAGCTGTATTTTACAAAGTGCCTAGTTGTGAAATTTGGCCTCTAGCTCAGCTGGCACATAAGGAAAGCTACCAAACCTGTGCATTTTTTAAAACTAAAATACCTAGGGGAATCCAAGATGGGATGACTTGTGGGGCTCCCATCAGGTGCTGCTATCCAGAATCCTTTGCAAACCTCAAAATGTGGCCAAAAAACACTTTTTCCTCACATTTCGGAGAAAGAAAGTTCTGGAATCTGAGAGGAGCCACAAATTTCCTTCCACCCAGCATTCCCCCAAGTCTCCCCATAAAAATGGTACCTCACTTGTGTGGGTACCCCCAACAGGAAATACCCCAAAACACAACATGGACACATCACATTTTCCCAAAGAAAACAGAGCTGTTTGTTGCAAAGTGCCTAGCTGTGGAATTTAGCCTCTAGCTGAGCCGGCACCTAGGGAACCTACCAAACCTGCGCATTTTTGAAAACTAGACACCTGGGGGAATCCAAGATGGGGTGACTTGTGGGGCTCTCACCAGGTTCTGTTACCCAAAATCCTTTGCAAACCTCAAAATGTGGCCAAAAAACACTTTTTCCTCACATTTCGGTGACAGAAAGTTCTGGAATCTGAGAGGAGCCACAAATTTCCTTCCAGCCAGTGTTCCCCCAAGGCTCCTAATGAAAATGGTACCTCACTTTTGTGGGTAGGCCTAGTGCCCGCGACAGGAAATGCCCCAAAACAGTAGGTAGACACATCAAAATTATCAAATACAAAACTACCTGTTTGTGTCGGGGGGACACCTGCGTTTTTGGTCCTGTGCTCAGCAGCCATAAAGGGAAACCTACCAGGCCCAAACATTTCTGAAAACTAGATACCTGAGGGAGTCCAGGGAGATGTGACCTGCGTGGATCCCCAAGTGTTTTCTTACCCAGATTCCTCAGCAAACCTCAAATTTAGCTAAAAAATCTAATTGTTCCCACATTTCTGTATGGGATCACCGCACCGGGACAAACCACCCAACGTTCCCCTCAGTCTCCCAGTAAAAATGATACCTCACTTCTGTACGTGGGCCAAGTGCCTGTGACAGGGAAGAGCCAAAAACATGTTGAAATTGAGGGGGAACCAAAGCGGGTCCAAAAGGGCAGTTTGAAAAAAACAAAATAGGCTGAAAAGTGGGGCAGAATTTTAATTGGTATAGATGTGACAATGCTGGGTGGTAGGAATTTTGTAGATTCCTGCAGATTCCGGAAGGTTCCATCACAAAACTGTGGGGAAAATGTGTGATTTCCAGCAAAGTTGGAGGTTTGCAGGGCGTTGTGGGTAAGAATATGGTGTGGGTGCATGTGAATCACACCACCCTGGACTCACCCAGATGTTTGGTTTTGAGATGTGTCTGGGTCTTGTGGATTTTTCTACATGGCAGGGTCCCAAAGTCCAAAAAGTCCAGCCCTCATCATTCCAGGTGGGACGATTTTGAGAGTTAGAAAGCTCTCATAGCCCAAATGTAAAACCAAACCCCAAAATAATCAAAGGTCCTCTTGCTTGCTATGGGACAAGATGTTTTAGTCTTTGGGGGAGAGGTGAAAGACTGTTACCCCCTTCAGTTGGCGTGGGAGCATAACCATGCCCATACTGGTTGGTAGCCTCCACCCCACTATTTTGTTTTTTATTCCCTGGCATCTAGTAGGCTTTCTGCTCCCCCAGGGATTGGATAGGGGGTAATTGCGCCATCTGCCCACCAGCGGGCAGAGCAACTTTGACCCCATTTATTTGTGGTGGGGGTAAGGCCATACCCCCACCTTCTTCTTTTGAAAAAAAATCTTTCCTGGTCTCTGGTGGGCTTTCTGCCCCCCTTGGGGGCAGATGGGCCTTCCAAAAATAGGCTGATCTGCCCCCAAGGGGGCAGATATGGCCAACAGTAATGTGCCCCCATGGGACGCGACCCCTGTTGAAGGGGCTGCCCCCCAAATAAAACACACACATTCAAAAACACCATTCCCTAGTGTTTAAGTGGTTTCTGCCTCCCAGGAAGGCAGATCGGCCTAATAGAAATAGGCTGTTCTGCCCCCAAGGGGGGCAGAAATGGCCAAAAATAAATTTGCCCCCCAGGGGAACAACCCCTGCCTAAGGGGTCACTCCCCTTGCGTGAAATTGACACAAAAAAATAAGAACCACTGGTGTCTAGTGGCTTCTGCTCCCCGTCTAAAAAAAATAAAACAAAAAAAAAGATCCGTTGTGCTTAGAGATTTCTGCCCCCATGGGGGGCAGATCGGCCTAATTACAATAGGCCTATCTGCCCGCAAGGGGGGCAGAAATTGGCTACAGCAAATTTGCACACCAAGGGGAGCGACCCTGGCCTAAGGAGTTGTTCCTCTTGCGTGAAAGTAACAAAAAAAAGCCATGGTGACTAATGGTTTCTGCCCCCCTTGGGGCAGATCGGCCTAATTACAATAGGCCAATCTGCCCCAAAGGTGGGAAGAATTGGCCTAAAAAGAATTGCGTCCTCAGGGGAGCGACCCTTGCCTAAGGGGTTGCTCCCCATCTGTAAAAAAAAACACAAAAAACATCCCTGGCCCCCCGGGGGCAGATCGGCCTAATCAAAATCGGCCGATCTGCAATGTCCTGAAAATAATTTGTTCGTCAGGGGAGCGACCTTTGCCTAAGGGGGCGCTCCCCTTTTTCATATATATATATATATATATATATATATATATGTACATATATATAAACCATAAAAAAGCTTCCACAGAAGGACGCACACTCGGGAAATCACAAAAGTAATTAGAGTACTTTATTCACACTACGCGTTTCGACTGTCAAGCAGCCTTGATCACGTGTAAAGTTCCACCAATGTACACCTAGTTTAAATACCCACCAGAGACAAACATAGAAACAGGACTACCTATTGTGTTGTTTTTCAAAAAATAGAAATAAAATGGGAATAAATCTATAGAAAATTATCAAATACAGATCATACAGAATAAATAAGTCACTAAGTCAATACTTTTCCATATATTAAGAAACACAATATTTCCATAAATAACAAGTTAAGGAATTATAAGAACATCATCATTCAAATAGACATGCTGACATTTCTTGACTGGCTTTTAATCAATACCCATATAAATAAATAAATATAAAATATAAAATATCAAATACATGAATATAAAACTTTACTGCACCTTATACTTATTTGTTTTAATGAATTTAATATTCTTTTTAACAGGTCTAAATATCTAAGTATTGACTTAGTGACTTATTTATTCTGTATGATCTGTATTTGATAATTTTCAATAGATTTATTCCCATTTTATTTCTATTTTTTGAAAAACAACACAATAGGTAGTCCTGTTTCTATGTTTGTATCTGGTGGGTATTTAAACTCGGTGTACATTGGTTGAACTTTACACGTGATCAAGGCTACTTGACATCCAAAACGCGTAGTGTGAATAAAATACTCTAATTACTTTTGTGATTTCCCAAGTGTGCGTCCTTCTGTAGAAGCTTTTTTATGGTTTATATTTTTCAACCGGAGTGCTCTGCCGGTTCATGACGCACCACCCCTCTCGGGCCTTTAGGAGCCCGATGGTGAGCACTTTGCAGTTAATGTACATATATATATATATAAAATAAACTCCCTGGTGTCTAGTGGGCATTTCTGCTGCCCGATCGCTTTGCGATCGGACAGCAGAAATGCTGAGAGAGACATCAAAGGAAAGGAAATCAGTATTCAAGTGGTTCCCTCAAGACTATGGAAAGCTGGTTGAAGCAGGAAAAGAAGGGAAGCAGACACTTCCATTTGTGATGTCAAGAGATCAAGACAGCTTTTCCCTTTTATTGTTTTGGCAAAATAGCAGTGAATAATTTGATTTACACTAACCTATTCTTCATGATATTGCAATTTCATTAAGTTATGATAATAATTATAACATGTTCTTGAACATCATGTAATTGTCTGTGCTCCCACTTCTATCTTGAGTTTACCCAGGAAGTCTTTCTCCTAGCTGATAGCATTTTGCACAGCATTATTGCACCTGTTGCTGGGACCATGTGATGTTTGTTCTGAAGAGTATGCAGAACAGCATACCCTCCCAGTTAACTTTTTTATCTTTATGGATGACGTCCTTGCCATGCCTTTCACCTGCTGCTAAATTTAGGGGAAATGTTTCTGCTCACAAAACATTACTGAAGCCACCTCCTCAGAAAACAAACGTGTGCCTGGACAGTATTATAGTGCCAGTGGACCACATGTTGCATTTCACCTGATATGCTACCAATATAAGTCCAAAAAATAAAAATACTCTAAAAAATTCAAAAGAAGTAAATAAAGTGGGAAAGAGTAAGCAAAAGAAGTGAAAGAGTAGAACAAGAATTAAAAAGTGGAAATAAGGCATAAAAAGCTATGGACCCTAAAAGGTAAAGATAGAAAAAGATGCCATGAGCGAGGAGTCCAGACTTTAGTGCCAGTCCCTACAAATCGCAACCTCTTTTATATTTCATAATGTTCCCATCCTGCAGGATTTCTATGCACAAAGTGCATCGTGGCGTCAGTTTTGTGATGCAAAGTACAGACTGCAAAGTTCACAAAATCATGTAACTTTTACATTAATTTGAGAGACGTCTGTGAAATTTACTGAAAATAGCATATAAATTACATTTGAGAATAATAAATGTATGGGAGTTAATTTTTTTACTTTTTAAAGAAGCAAAGCCATCACATTCTCTGGGGACCATTTTACAAATGCTGTACCTCACTCGCCATATCTCACTCAAAGTAGTTTTACTCTGCAGAAATAGGCAGACTCTAGCAAAGGAGTATTAAAGCCACACCTTTAATTCATTGTATTTCGAATGCAGCCTGTTTGTTTTTACCCTATGGAAGTGAGGTTAGTAGTAGTAGGTAAGATAAGTAATTTTGGACCACCTCATGTATAACAATACTTTTGGGATGAATGGAGTGTCCCTAATTCCACCTTTTTTATTATTTAGCATAATAGGTTCCAGAAAAGGCGTCATCTTCCATGTGGGGCGAAGGCTAAAATATGCAGCCATTCAGCATGGCAAGTGAAGGGAAATTTTGGTTTACCCCCACTCTGCCGGTTCATGTGCTAAAACAATGTCAGAAAGGATCCAAATTCCCTTTTGCTTGCCTTAGGCATGGGATGTTCTGATCTCTGCACATGCATAAAGACTGTTGGGCCTGTTCTGGACTGGAGACACTGCCAAATACCTGTACTGGCCACTTCCATCTATTTAGTATTTTTCCTGGTGTCTAGTGGGCATTCTGTCCCTATTTGCAGAGTGGTAGATTAAGGTAACTACCCCTTATCTACTACAGGTGGGGTAGAAAGACTATTGTGCCTGGGATGGGGGAAGCAAAGGCCAAATTATGAGGGGTGCTCTCTCTAAACATTAAGGGGGTCATTACAACCTTGGCGGTCTTTTTACAAGATACACTGCAGCCTTCAGCAAGTCAGAACTCAAGATCCAGATTCATACAGCACCACACACCCACCCTCACAACAACACTTGCTCAAATACTTACTCCTCAACACACACTCACTTGGCAAGCAATCCACCGAGATGTAGGACCTTCCCTACCTCCAACGCACTGAACCTCCTCTTCCTGACTGAAACCTGGCTCAACCCCACATCAGCACCGGGCATCGCTGCAGCCATCACTAGTGGGTACAAAATCGTGGACCAGGATGAACCCCCATAAACCAGGAGGTGGACTTACTATCATCCATAGAGACAGCATCAAGTGTACATATTACGCTGACTCAGAAACCACTTTTATGGAACACATGCACTTTAAGCTTCTGACAGACAATAAAGCTACTGTCAAAGGCACCCTTGCCTAACGGCCCCCTGGACCTCACACTCACTTAAGCAAGCTTGTCACTGACTTCACTGTACCCCTCACCATGGGCACCAAAGATTTCATACTCCTAGGCGATCTCAACTTTCATCTCGATGGTACCACAGACTCCAACTCCACAGACTTCCTCGAAAGTCTACAGAACAGCTACAGAGCCCTGGCCTCACCCAGCTCGTGCAAGTCCCTGCCCACATTACTGGACACACCCTGGACCCCATCTTTTCCTCCAACATCAAGGTTAAAGTCAGCCACCTCACTCAACTCACATGGATGAACCACTCCAACACTGCAACAGTGGAACACTGACTTCTTCCATGAAAACATTACCAAGATCTGCTGCAACTTTGAGCCCCAGTCACTCCCGTCAACCTTTACAGCCTGCTAACCACATCATCCAATGACTACCAACTGACAATTGGACCCTCTATCCATCGAGGACATTGCATGAATTATAAAGACAGCCCACTCAGTGCCTCTAACCGACTCCTGCCCCCACCATATCTACAACCTGGGAAGAGCCATGATAAATGCTGCATTAACTTTCATCATCAGCATCCCCCTCAAGACAGCCACCTTCCCATGTGCCCGGAAACATGCAGGAGTCACCACCTTCATAAAACCCATCTCGCTGCTCCCATTCCCAGCCAAAGTCACTGAGAAGCTCATCCACAGACAACTCGCTTTGCACCTATAATGCCACAAACTCCTGGACGACTCCCAATGTGCATTCACAAACTACCACAGCACAGAGACAGCCGTAAATCCTGCAAGGCATGACATATGCACCATCCTTGACTGTGGACAGACTGCAAGCCTCATCCTCAACCTCTCAGCCCGTTTTGACACTGTCTCCTACCACACACTTATCACCAAACTACACACAGCGACAATACAAGAACCAGTACTCAAATGGGTAGCTTTCTTCATCTCTGGAAGAACACAATGAGTCAGGCTCTCACAGCTCACATCTGAACCCAAGGATATCATGTACAGAGTCCTACAAGGACCAACACACTTTTCAACATGTATATGACTCCTCTGGCAAACATAATCAAATCCCACGGAATCAACATCAGCTCTTACTCCGGCCACACCCAAATAATTTTTTTCCCTCTCAGAAGACACCGTCACCACCATGACAATATTCAAACAATCAATGACCATTGGGGTCAATTGGATGAAAGAAAACTGCCACTAGCTGAACACAAACAAAACTGAAGTGCAGATCTCCAGAAATAAGAGGAATTCCCTGGCACTGATAGTGCTTACCGCCATGGATTTCATGGCGGTTCCAAACCGCAGGAAATCCATGGCGGTCAGCCGGGTCCAAATACCGCCAGCGGTATAGTGACGACCGCCTGGCAGGCGGAACGGAGAAGAGGCGGATGACCGTGGCGGTAGCCGCCATGGTCATAATTGCAAACATTTGACGGCCAGCCTGTTGGCGGTCTTACCGCCGCTTCTCCGCCGTCTGCCAGGGTCGTAATGACCCCCTTAGTGTCCTTTTCTAGGAGTGTCTTTAAATCATCATCTGTAGTTTCTGGAACTTCTGTGTTTCTTTATTCTTCATAAATTACATTACAGTAATAATCAAACCAGGAAAGAGAATATGACCGGTCAGTGTTTATAGTGCTTCATTTTCAACAGTGGAAGATGGTTCATTTTTCTTTTAAGACTGATTTCCTCTCTGTAGAAATTGACTGGCTCATCTAGCCAAAATGGCAGCACTTGTTGTTGGTGATCCTTGTTTGTTGCCTGGAACCACTTGATTGTGGTCCTTCTCTTCTCCTGGACTCCCTCCAAAAGCAGTGATAGTGATTATGCAGCAGTTGGACAATCTTAAAGTCATGTTTTATTTGATCTTCTGAATCAGCCAATTTGTTGAGCAACTGGCACACTAAATATTCTCTTTCATTTTAATGACGTTAGTCGGGTCGGGCTGCCGGTATGGAAGAAGGGGGTTTTGCACCCAAGAAGGCAGGTTAGAGTAAACAAAAATTACTCTAACCTGCCTAGAGTCATTTTCTGGTGCAAAATCATCCATACCGCATGACTCCTGTCTTAGAAAAGACAGAAGTCATGCCCACCACCCCAATGGCCAGCACAGGGGACCAGGGTCCCCTGGCCATGGCCCTGACACCCAGTGCCATGTGAAATGGGCCCCCAATGGCACTTTAAAAAATAAAATAAAATACTTACCTGTACTTACCTATACTTACCTGGGATGGGGTCCCCCATCCTCCTCTGTCCCACTGGTGTGGGCGTGGGTGTCCCTGGGGCCTGGGGAGGGCACCTGTGGGCTTATTTCATGGTGTTCCACCATGGAAATAGGCCCACAGGTCCCCTAATGCCTGACCCAAGCTTTGCATCATTTTTTGACCCCTCCTCCCTCCCATGTGTGATTTTAGCACAGTGATAAATATGTCACTAAGGCCATAGAGTCATTTTTTGCACGGAATGCCTACTTTGCATCTCATTGACTCAAAGTAGGTTTCCACGTCCAAAAAAATGACTTTAACTCCATAAATTTGGCACTAGACGGGTCTAGCACCAAAGTATAAATATGGAGTTAGCTTTGCACCGAATTTGCGTAAAAAAAATGACACGAATTGGCACAAAACAAGTATACATATGCCCCCCAGTTTCTTATTTTCATTTACTGCTCCAAGAAAGTGGATATTTTAGTGGTAAATTAAATGAACGTTAAAAACTACAATGCCTCTACGGGTGAGGGAGTGACTTAATAGCAAATAACATTTACTGGGCCCTGTGAAAAAGAAAAAAAGATCAGGACAGATGGGAGGAATAACAGTGAAGCAAGTGTAGAATGATGTTAGTTGTAATAAATAGTGAGGGGAAGAAACATATGAGCTGGGGAAGGAGGGCAACACAGAGAGAATGGGGTGTGGGTGGGGAAGTGCAAAACTGAGGAAAGACCAATAAAACACATGCACTTGGATAGAGTGCTCAAACCAAAAGAAAAAGTACTTCAGTTAATGTTCTTAGTTAAAGGATACAAATCATCCAATCAAAAGGATGGCAAAGAAGCTGGGCTCCTGGGGCAGGGAAAATGCAAGAAGAGGAAGAGGAAGGAATTCCATTGAATAAGAAGCTATCAAATTAGAGTCACAAGAACGCCAACCAATGGCAAGCAATGGGCTGGCCCAAAGCCCACAGTGAATATAGGTATTAACCTCAATAGGACTGACAGCAGAGAGCTAAAAGCCTTCTGTACACTAAACTAGGTCTTGGTGGTGCTCGGAGAGTTCTGCTGAGCGCAGTTCTGCAGAGTACCTAAAAAACTCTGCAAACTCTACATAACTCTTGAATGGGCAGAGTTGTGCTTCGTCACTCGTTCGCACTGATTGGTGCGAGTAGCGCACTCCGTTTTGAGAAATGTTAGAAATGTGGTCTTTGATTGGCAGGTAGGTTACCCCTTGTCAAAGCAAGGACCATCACTCTTGTCAGGGCAAAAGAGAAACACACCTATTTAACCCCCACTCAATCCCTTGGTAGCGTGGCACGAGCAGGAAGGCTTATCCCAGAAGCAATGTGTAAAATATTTGTACCAACACACACAGTAATACAGTAAAGACATGACAAAATGGACACCACACTAGTTTAGAAAAATAGGCAATATTTATCTACATCAAACAAGACAAAAAATGACAAAAATCCAACATACACAAGTCAAGATATGAATTTCCAAAAGAATAAGAGTCTTACTCCATAGAAAACAATGGAAACATTGATTTTACACAAAGTACCTGGTTTGCGTCAAAAATAAAGCTGCACGCGCATGGGTGCGTCGGAAAAGTCAGCGATGCATTGATTCCTTACTCACAAGTGAGGCCGTGAGTCATTGTCTTCTCTGATCGGGTGGGCGATGTGTCACTTTTCTCCCTTGCAAGAGAGCGATGCCTCAATTTCCGAAAGGAGCACCATAGATCTGCGCAGATTCACAATGATTTTGACGCTCAGCGACAATGCATGAGAAGTCATGTTGCACGGTGTTAGGAAACCAAGCTGAGTGGAGTTTGTGTTGTTATGAGCAGCCACAAGTGGGTGTTGCCTTATTTCTCCAGCCATGATGCATCAACCTCCCAGCCACGATGCAGGTGGAGCATCGATTTCAGCCGTGAAGTGGGTGGCGCATTGTTCATCAGTTTTGTTGCAGATGGTGCATTGAAAATTTCCCTGCATGTCATTCTGTGCATGGATTTCAGTCCTCGTTCGGCCAACTTCAACTTTCCAGGGCCCAGGGACTGGATAGGGCACCACTTGGCAGTGCAGGAGTCTCAGCAGAGAGTCAAAGTGATGGCAGAGGAAGTCTTTGATGGTTCTGAGATTTCAAAACACGAGGTAAGCTCAGTTCAAGCCCTGGGAGATTCTTCTTCAAGCAGGAGAGCACAACAAAGTCCAGTCTTTGTCTCCTTTCACAGGCATAAGCAGCAACTGCAGGATAGCCCCACAAAGCACATTCACAGGCAGGGGTAACACTTCTCCTCAGCACTTTTCCTTGGAAGAGGTTCCTCTTGGTACCAGCAGTGATCTTGAAGACATCTAAAATCTGGAGTTTTGGGTCCACTACTTATACCCCTTTCTGTCTTTGCAGTAGGAAAGTCTCTGTTGTTCACAAGATCCTGCCTTGCCAAGGCCAGGCCCCAGACACACACAAGGGAGTTGGAGACTGCATTGTGTGAGGGCAGGCACAGCCCATTTAGGTGTAAGTGACTACTCCTTCCTCCACTCTAGCCCAGATGTCCCATCAGGATATGCAGGCTACACCCCAGCTCCTTTTGTGTCACTGTCTAGAGGAGAACAGCCCAACTGTCAGTCTGACTCAGACAAGGAATCCACAAAAAAGGCAGAGTCACAGAATGGTTAAAGCAAGAAAGTTCCTAAAAGTGGTATTTTCAAACTAACAATCTAAAAACCAACTTCACTAAAAGATGTATTTTTAAATTGTGACTTCAGAGACACCAAACTCCTCATTTCTATCTGCTCTCAAAGGGAATCTGCCCTTTAAGAATATTTAAAGGCAGCCCCCATGTTAACTTATGAGAGAGATAGGCATTGCAACAGTGAAGAACGAATTTGGTAGTATTTCACTGTTAGAACATGTAAAAAACATCAGTACATGTCTCACCTTTAACATACACTTCACCCTGCTCGCGGGGCTACCTAGGGCCTACCTTAGGGGTGCCTTACATGTATAAAAAGGGAAGGTTTGGGCCTGACAAGTGGGTACACTTGCCAAGTTGAGTTGGCAGTGGAAGACTGCACACGCAGACACTGCAGTGGCATCTCTGAGACATGTTTACCGGGCTACTCATGTGGGTGGCACAATCAGTGTTGCAGGCCCACTAGTAGCATTTGATTTACAGGCCCTGGAACCTCTAGTGCACTTTACTAGGGACTTACTAGTACTAGTAAATCAAACATGCCTATCATGGATACCAATCAAAAATATAATTTACACAGAGTGCATATGTACTTTAGCACTGGGGGGGGGAACTGTAGTACCCAGAGTCCTAAAGCCAACAAAAACTGGTCAGAACAATAAGGAGGAAGGAGGCAAAATCTTTGAGGGTGACCCTGCAAAAAGGGATAGGTCCAACAAGAAGCAAGCGCAAATGGCACCATGTGGTGCATGCAGCCATCTTGTTTGTCCTATGTTGTGCATGTGCATGGTGCTGGGCCTAATTTTTAAAACAATATCTAGCTTAGCCATCCTTACTTTGTACCACTCTTCCTCCCCTGCTTTACATTTATTTCATTTGTGTGTATCTAGTGTGTGTATTTTATGTTATTGCCTCTTTTTTATTTTCTGTGATTGTTTCCTGTCTTTTTTATTCCCATCCAGGGCCATGGCAGAGCATGGGAGAGGCAGCGCCAGTGCAAGGTGTGCAGCTAACTGCACACCATTGGGTTGCCGGTGCGACTGGGGGTACACCCCTGTGCAATTTTCAGAGAGAAGGAGATGGCCACACTTTTTTTTGCACCTCCTTCTCACCTCCATGCTGGCAGCAGGCAGCGGGCCCAAATGTGGGTAGGGCATGCAGGAGCATTGGCTGCTGTGGTAGAGGGTGCACTGTTGTGTACACATGTGTACTGGGGTTTGGCACACTGCTGGGCCAACATCCACGGCCAGAAGCAGAACCTGCTTGACCTACTGTGTTTCCAGGTTGCAGGGCTTGCTGAGTACTAGTAATAACTAATTTGTTTTTGTGTCCTACAATGCTAATTGTTTTTCAAATGGCATGCTGTTCACACTCAGAGGTAAGTTAAGTTCTCATAGCGTGACAAATCTTATGTGATCCAATTTGAAGGAGGCAGGGGCTCGTGCTACCTAGTTCTGGTCGTTGCTGTAGACATTAGCCTAGGCTGATTGTTTAAAAAGTCATGCAGACTTCTCTAACCTCCTGTCACTAAGATAGTGATACTGTGACAGTAATAGTAATATCAGTGGGTTAGCATTCTCCTTGTCTTTCTGTTTATGCGCTTGTACAGTCCCAAGCAATCTCCCAGTGATGTATAGTATGTATCTATGTACTGAAAAAGAGTACTGACTGAACTGGCCCATCAAAGGGGGTTGTGAAGCAAAGACTATTCATTGCAATGCATTCATATTTCCAAATGCAGTTTAGGAAGTCTGGACTAAGACTTAGGTAAGGTTTTGAAAATTAGGAATAGGTCAACTCAATAATACGGATAATCTGATTTAGAAAAGTACAATGTCAATATTTTACTGAATTTGCCCTTGCCTGTCAAAATATTTTGTAGGAGATTAACTG
This sequence comes from Pleurodeles waltl, assembly GCF_031143425.1. Taxonomy (NCBI): domain Eukaryota; kingdom Metazoa; phylum Chordata; class Amphibia; order Caudata; family Salamandridae; genus Pleurodeles; species Pleurodeles waltl. The sequence continues at coordinate 839,207,745 of NC_090439.1, read as the reverse complement.
TAACACTAAACTATTTTTGTTATCTTCTTTATTTCTTAAGTCAGCACCCAAGATCAAGAAGCAGGCATCAGAGGGTCGGGCAGAGGAGGCTGCCACAGTGAGTACCTTGGTGAGTGGAAGTACCAGCGCCACGGCTGACATCACTGCTGGTCACAGTAGGTTCTTGTTAATATTATTTATTTCTCCAACTTTTACCTCTCCTTATTAGAATAATTACTCCTTCTTTCTCTCATACTATGACTTTTTTCAAATCCTCCTTCTTCTATGTAATGTTTGTGAATTCATGTTATCCCACACTGCATTATCCTTTTTTCTATGTTTCTTGTTTCCATAAATGACTACTTTCTTTCTGTACTAATCTCTAGCTTCTTTCTGCTTGGTTATTAGGCTTTCCCTTGCCCCTAACTTATATTCCTTGTGCACTGATACTGGAAGACTAAGACAGTAGATTAAGTACTCTTCCATGAAGATTGCAGAGTTTGCAGACCCAAGCAACCTATTCTACAGTTGTTCATTGAGAAGGCTTTCTATTTCTTGCTCTTGCTCAAATGAGGAGGGAGTGGCCTTGGTTATGGCAACACCCCCACCAATGTTGTGTTGTATGTATTATTCAGTATCCTAGCAATGTTAATGACAGTGCAGCACGGCAGGAAAGTAGTATTAGAACGGTCCCATTACATTTGCCAACCAAAACCATATGTCCTTCTTTGACCAATCTATTCTATCCCTTCATTGTGCTTCAAATGATTCACAGGTATCATCATATCTCTGCCCCTCCATTACAGTTGGCTTGACTGCTGGCTTTTCTAACATTATCAATCAACAAAATGCCCAAAGTGATATTTAAGATGGGAGAGAAGATACTGCAAACTGAACTGTACTTTTGTAATGAGGTTGTATTTCGTTAAAACATTTTTAAAAAAAGGCTAAGGTGTATGAGGCATCTAAAATGTGTATTTTATTTTCTAGCCACACAGATCACTAGTGCCTAGGCCAGCATCAGTGTGCCAGATGACAGCAGCAGCCGAAGGAGTCTCTGTGGTGGCAGGGACCAGCTGTGGTAAGTCAGATTGCTTGGTTACTTGACAACTACTTGTGGAGCCACTGTATTTGTTAAGTGAGGCAGATCCCACCCATCATCATCCATGACCTCCCTGCCAATGGTATTCCTAAACCTATTGGCCATGACCCCACCTAACTTCACCATGGTTCAATTTGGCACTGCAGTGTTGGCTGTACAATGTGCGCCTGCTTCTGTTAATGTGGCATTTACAACGTTTTCAATGGATTGCACACTGAAACAAAAACACAGTATCTTTCCCTTCCCTCCCAGTGCCCACTCAGTCACTTCCTAGTGGTGCACTCCTTTATTCATTCCTATGTGCCACATGTAAGGGGGAACTGGTTCACATGGCTTCCTTAACAGATATATGCCTGTTGAAATGTTTCCCTTCTGACATTCGTCAACTTTCAGTTTCAACTACAGTGACTGCCTAAGCTTAGCCATTTTAACAGTGACCCCCCACTATTCTCTAGCAAGCCCTCTACCATACTTACCCTGCCTTTCTTCTGTACCTTACCCTGCTGCAGCACACTAAGTCAAGTTTCCTTCCCTTACTGCCAAGTAACTGTGTTTAATTGAAATAATTTATGTTTGAGAGCGAAGCCAGGAAGTAAAGTGGGATTAAGGGCCTAATTCAGATATTGATGGGTGGGTGGCTCCCTCACAACGGTGATGGATAACCTATCAGCTGAAATATAAATCCCACTTTTTCGTATGTGATTTAGATTTCGAAATGCAGGATATCTGTCACCATTGTGATGGTGTAACCCATCCTCCAATATCTAAATCAAGCTGTTACTGTCTGTGATTTCATGTTTGTGGATGGGATACTCTGTAAGACACATGTCATATAAAATCTATATATCCCATTACTTTCCCTGTACTCTCAGCGAATCATTTTTCCTACTGTCCACGTACGCAAGACAGGATATCTTTTATCTGCATGTTAAACGTGATGTGTGTAACCTATTATTTATCTGTCTCTTTGGAGTCAGGGTAGAATTGAAAGGCATTTGGAGAAGACCATGGCCATTGAAATCAAAGATATTTTTTGCCAATTGCAGCTTCCCCAGCTGCAGACTGCAGGGAGTAGCACATTTGTATCCAGTGGACTAGCTAGCACACCTCCAGTCATTTAGCAAAACAAGAATAGAATACTTGTACCCCATAGTGTATGATGCCTTATTCATTAATCAGAGTTATTTTTCTTTTTTCCACAGAAAGGCCCTCATTACGAGTCTGGCAGTGTTAAGACTGCCAGACTCGCGGTGGCGGTCCGACCGCCACTTTATGAGCATGGTAGAGGTGCCACGGTCTGACCGCTCACACTGCCAGGTTGCTGCCAGTCAACAGCCTGGCAGTCTCGGCGGTTGCAATCCACCAGGGTGGCGCTGCATGCAGCACCACCCTGGGGATTAAGACTCCCCAACCCACCAGCCTTTTCATGGTGGTTGGACCACCATGGAAAGGTTGTGGAATATGGGTCTCAGAGGCCCCATGGGGGCCCCTGCACTGCCCATCCTCTTGGCATGAGCAGTGGAGGGCCCCCATGGACAGCCCCTTCGCGCTTTCCACTGCCGAATTACGGGTGCTGCTGCACCCACCGCACCACCACATTGCTGCCGGCTCGATTACGAGCTGGTGTCAATGTTAAGGCACAGTTCACCTGCGGTGAACTTGTAATATGGCCTGCAGTGTTCTGGCCTCATCTCATCTGCAGTAGAAGTCACTAAAGTACTAACTAAACTAGCTCATTCCATCCCATAGTCCTCTTCCCTGAATAGATGAAGTGATAGCTCATAGCTGCTTCTTCTTTCAATCTTCCAACCCCTTACTGGAGGGTTTTCCAAGGTCTCATCTTTATAGTATTGGTAGTGTGCGAACAGAGAGGGCATCACAAGTGAGTCCCACTCCCAAATAGGAGAGCTCCAACTGCAGGAGAAATAAAAAGGATTATCCATCGCAGGCAATTAAATTGAAAGAAAAACACAGAGTTAGTGGGTTATACATATACATTTACATTATAGCTTTGGAAAGACTGGCAACAAGCTACTACCACCATGACACATCAAAGAATACTGCATGTTTTAACAAAAACTATCAATAGTAAATTATTCTGAACAATGGTGAGCATGGAATTTTATGAAAACCAAAGTTACAAAATCCTCAAATCAGAAAAAGTGTACTCAAAGTCTGTACTCTGGACTCAACAAGATTAAGCGTTTATACATATGAAAGGCCTGAATGATGATGCTGATGTTGAAGAATGATGTTCTAATGCGAAGTTGGGTAAGTGTGGTTGGTGTGGGTTATTGCTCAGGTAATAGAAGATGCCACATTGAGTTGGTGTCACATTTAATTAACCAAATACACACCACTAAGGGCCTCATTATGAGTCTGGCCATCACTAGATAGCCACACTCACAGATGGCGGTCGTAAGGCCACCAATTTGGTGTTCCAACTGCCACATTACGCCAGATCCGCCAGGATCAGAGATTTTTGCGGTCTGGAGGTGTCAGCGGTCCTAATCCGCCAGGGCAATGCTGCAAGCAGTGCTGCCCAGGGGATTACGACCGCCTTCTCCGCCAGCCGTTTAATGGCAGTACCACCCACTCATGAAAATGCTAACAGAGAATAGGTGCAGGGGCCCCACTGAGCATCATCATTGCAAAGCAGACAGTGAACATTGTAAAGGTGTTGATGCATCAAGCGCTCTACAGCATTGCCACTGGCTCGATTATGAGCCAGAGACAAAGCTGTAGGCTGTTTCCCGGTAGGGCGGAAACTCAGGCTTCTACCCACTCACCTAGTGGGAAACTCTTAATGGTGCCCGTGAGCAGGTAGCCAATATTGCGGTAACCTCCCTGTTGGAAGTTTGGCAGACAGTGTAAACTGTCTGCCAGACTCAAAATCAACCCCTAAATGTGTGATTTACTTGGTGCAAAATGCATCACACCCCAATAAATCGCAGAATCCAGGGGAAGAGGGTTAAGGGCTTGATGAACGGATGGGAAAGGGGATTTGGGAAAAGGTCTGACAAAGATAAACATAACACAATAGCAATATTCATCAGGGTGATGAGCAGCATATAATCATCAATTTGTTGTAGAAGGAACAAAGGAATGAGTATGACACAGTTCCGTTAAATGCATTGCAAACAGGCCTTCTGCCCCAGAGACCCAAGTTATTAGATATCTAAATGTTCTGTCATCTAGGTTTAATAAAATCAATTATGTAGGAGTGAATTGAACCCACTCAGTTCTAAAAAAATGAAAAATGATACTGCATTGCCAAATTGGGCTGTGCATCTTCATTCTCCTCTGGAATGTCTGTCACTCTTGGGAGCCTGTCTGAACGGTCCAGTAGGTAAGCAGGAGTCTTGACTTCAGCTTTCACCTTTCGTTTGTGTAGGAGAGGAGAAGGCCTGTAGATTGTAAAACAGAAACTGTATTGTAGAGTCAAGGAGAAGTACGGAAGGAAGGCAAGCTTCCTTTGTAGTGCACTAACAAGACGCTGAGCAAAAACAAGAGGAGTTTCACATTTGCCAGTAGTGCAGCACACACAGTCAGCGGCATTTCCCAAATCAAGGCACCTCTCTCACTTCCACATAGCTGAGTTCAAGGCCTAAGAGTCCTCAACAACATGGTTTCCCTTTTAAGTCAACAACATCTTTCTTCTAGATGTTAAGATAGTCCCCTCCTGAGTCTTTCCATCCTCCTCATGACTTCAAATAACTCCATCCCAGTTGCGACCACAGCGAGACAGACCTCTAATGCACAGCTGTTGAAGAACAAGTACAGAAACAGAATTGCAGTATTTTGTATAGATTTATGTTTGTTAACTAAAGTGACTTGTCTGGTCTCTGAAGAACCAGAAAAATGAAATGGACCCTGCAGGTAAATGTTTGCTAAGTTTGAAAGGGCCATTCACCTTCAGGAAAAGTTATCACCCATTAGGCAATAAACAGTGCAATTTATGGAAACCTAGTTATTAGTTGACCACCCTCCCTCACTGTCTATCACCACATAAATCATCAATCATCACTCACAATCACTCAATAATATATCATCACTCATTGGTACCTCTTCCAATCCAAGCATGGTGGTAGGTACACAAATGTATCTTTGATGCAAGCAACACATTAGACTTTGGTATTGGCAGTCTTGTAAATCAATGATCTTCTTGGGCAGCCCCATTAATTGATGCAAAAACGGCATAGGCATGTGAGAGCAAAAAGCCTTGTGCAGGCAGACTTAGTCAGGGATGTAGAGTCTGTCCTCAAATTCAAGTGGTTTGCCTAGAAGTTGGTCAACTAACACACTTGATTCTGACCAATCATCCTCCTCTTCCTTCTGTCTCATAACAGTGTAATCATGTGGAATGAAATGTTGGTTCATTTTGTTCATATCATAATCAATGACTCCACATTTGAGGCAAGAGACAGGTCCTTCCCACTTTGACAACTGTGCCAGGTGCACTGAACACATGCTCAGCAGACACACTTGCTAATGAACAACCCAGATACTTTATTGCCAGCATGTTGAGCTTTGGTCATTCGTGCATCTTCCCATATCAATAAACCAATAGGTTTTGATCCAAATAGACCTCTTTTGGGTAATCCAGATACTCCTGTAACATACTCTGACTGGTCATTGGTGATGCCACTTGCTCAACCTATTTTGCCTTTGCCTCTGCCTTGGAATTAAGACCTGCCACTTAAACCTGGCTGTTGCCAATGTTCTTGTTGCTGTTGTTGGGTGCTGTGAGACAAGACTTCCCTCTCTAGAAGTTGAAGGCAGCACCCCAGGACATCAGAGTGGGACTCTAATTTCCAGCCGTTCTTCTTCCAGGTCTGAGACTTGCTCAACAATCCACCTCTTCTATTTTGAAACATAGGCTTCAGAAAAAGGAATGAAAGTGGGCAGAATTTTTGTACTGTGGATCAAGTAGTGTGACACAGATGTACTCTTTGGACAAATTATCTCATTTTGCAGCCTTGCATTAGAAGCCAAGCAAAGGATTAACCTCTCAACCAAGGCATGTGCTTCTGGGTTTTCACTGATACTCTATCAGCATGTTGAATAATCCTTAACTGCTTCCAAACTTTAAAAGTATGGCTGAAATTAATACACATTCTTCTGCAGGTAGTCAGTATGTTACTGACTATGTCTTCTTTTTTGAGCAACACTTAAACAACCAGGTTAATGCAATGCACCAGAGTCCTGAAATGGCCACCAATTACTATAGCATTGATAGTATTACTACCATTGTCTGTGAGAACAAATCCAATTCAGAGACCTCTGGGTCACAGCCATTCAGACATCTTGCTGTTAAATTCGTCCAAGATGTTTGCAGCTCTATGTGATTTCTCCATGGCAAACATGGCTACTGTTGCATGTGCAAACACTCTTAAAACATTTGTCAGCCCTAAGAGATATAGACAGCTGTTGCGTTACCCCCAAAAAAAGAGATCCAGTATACAGTGATGCACATGTAATCAGTAGCCTGTAGGTGGACAGTGTGAACAGCACTTTGCTGCAAAGCTGGTCCTACCAATTGCAGCGCATCATGATGCAGCACTGGAACAGCAACTCTGGCAAAATTTGACAGACTTGGAACCTTCCATTTAGGGCAGATGGCTGCCAGAAATGTAAAAAAGCCACTACTTCAACAAAAGAAAAAGGGAAGAGGTCCAGCGCTAACATTTTTGCCAGCTTGTCATTGTACAAATTTGGGTGGTTGGTGTCATAGGGCCCCTTTTGCCTAAACATGCCCATAATAATAGCCTGGATTTTCTTCTTTTCTGGGGCCACTGACGCAGGTGCCTGTTGAGAAGTAGGTGGTGGAAGGCTCAATGTGTGTCTTTGGGCAGTCACTGTATGGCACGGACTCTCCATCTGAGTCTTGTGCCATTTTGAGGTCGCTAAGGGGGATGATTCTAGTGCACTGCTGGGGACAGGGCTGCTTTGTGTGAAGATGTCACCCTCTTCTTCATCATGACGCCCCACAGTGATTGGACTTGTAGATGATGTTTCCAGGCTCTCCTCTCCTCACCTTCACCACAACCACGATCAGCAATTTTTTTAAGGTGCTTCTCTCATCGCATTTCGTGATGTTTTTTCATATGGGTCATTTGACTCCGCTATCATAATGTGAACTATGCTTACCTAAATGAAAACGTGTGTGGCAAATGGAGTATATTGCAGTGTTCTCGTCCAGTTTTCTAAGCGGAAAAAAGTCCCAAACTGAGGAGAAGTACTCCCATACTGGGGCAGTGCCAATGCCTGAAAAATAACTGGAGGTAGGTGGCTGTGTCATCGATTGCCTTTCTGCAGTACATACTTCTATTGAGGTAGGGGTTGGTACAGGTTTCAACTGCAGCTTAACAAATATGGGAGCAGATTAAATAGGAGTAATGTTGGACTCCTCTGTGCCAGCTTCCACAATTACTGGCTTGTCATCTTCCCCATCAGCCCTTTCCAAAATTCTAAGTCTTTCAGGAGCATTTCTTATCCCTTGCCTCTCCTGGTGCCACCCAGACTCTGCCAAGGTCAACTTCATGTACACATCATCATCATCAGAAGCAGTGCTTGAAGAAGATGGTGGATTACTCTTCCTTTTTCTTGCTGGAAATCTGGGAGCTAGTGAGTCTAAAAAAAATGCTCAGCAGGAAGTTCAACCTCCCGTTCTGCTTCAACTACAGTAAGATCTACTATTGCTGGTTGTGGCTGCTGTCCACTTTGCTCTGTTTCCTGAAATGATTGGGTACTGCTTTGCAAAATGGTCAATTCCAATTCATTGCCACTGGTTGTCGGCATTGCCATGATTGCAGTGGCTGCCTCACTGACAGAAATGGGCTTGCACTTAGGTTGGGGTGGTGCTGTTGATGCGGAAGTGCTGGTCCCAGGTTCCTCCCCAGAGGCCAGTGCAGCAGACACACCTCTCCCGAAAAAAAATGTGGTCGGGACACCAGTTACGGAAAGCTGCTTCTTCTCACTGGACACTTTCTTGGCTACTTTCTCTGGGGCCATCATAAAGCTCTCAATTGGAACTGGCAGTAAGTTGCACAAGGGGAAACGATTTATAGGACAGACGTCACATGGTTTTTGCACAGGCCTTCTGTTAGAAGTGGGGTTTCTGGTTGGCTAGGGTATGCACCTCAGCCAGGTAGAAACCACTACTCTAGTCAAGTTGAGTAAGTTACACAACAAAGGTAACCCAGGCTCAGCCCCCCTCCCATAGCTTGGCACATCGCACTCAGGCTTATCCCCAGAGGTCATGTGTAAAGTTTTTGCTCAACACACTGAGACTAGTAACACAATACATACACCACAAAAGAGACTGCACACAAGACTATATAAAAATATATACATATATTGTATCTTGTGCATAAATCATAGGCCAAAATGACATTATTCATAGACACTGTGGACACAATGCAATTCCTGAATTATTACTCATTATCATAACAGTGTAAGACATAAGACAAAATACCTTAGGAAAATCAGGGTAGGTAACGCAACAAGTCATAGCATTACTTTATGACACATAACCACTGGGCCTAGTAATCAAATCTCATAGTTGGAATGATATAACTCATGAAAACATGTGTATCCCCAAAGCCCTAGGGCACAGCACACCTGTGCTCCTATTAAGCATTATGTGATATTGTCAGAAAGAAACATGAGTAGGCCGGCAGAGTTCTTGCACTGCTACTACATATGTTGCAGTAACTTTCGCATCCACCTGGCCTCCGTTGAGGTCTTCCCCATAGGATTACCTCCAGCAAGTGCCCCCAGTATGCTTCCCTGGTGGGAGGAGGCACACACTCGAAAGAGGACCAAAGGTGGAGCCCTCCTCCGCCCCCGGGCACAAAATACCAAAACAAAAGGGACAGCTACCTGTGCGACCACCTGTCTCACTAGAGAGTTGCTAGTATGGCAGCCACTGAAGAAAGAGCAGCACAGCCTTCCTCCAAAGTCAAGAGTGTTCTCCGGGTATGGATGCCGCTGCTGGAAGGTGAGGCGCATGGAGACCTGGCTCGAAGACACAGGTGGGCCTGGGGCACACATGGCAGATGGAGCCTCCCGCAGCACTGCTCACCAAGATACAGGCGTCCCAATCTCCTGGTGATCCTAAAGCACTGAGCACACAACAAATCTTCCTGGCCAAAGTGGCACTCCAAGATGGGGCCTTGTGGGGTGGGGCTTTTAATGGCTCGCAGCAAGAGGAATGGTACCTCAGCATGGTACTCAACTTTAGCACTATTGCACATCGTGGCTTCCCTTCCTGGCGGGCCGAGATGAGAACACATTGCCACTCCTTTTCTAAAGAGGAAAGTACTCCGTCATGCTAGCTCAAAGAAAGGAACTAGTAACAGAAAAATATAATGCGCTCACACACGTGATAGTAGCACAACAAAGTAAGGTTATAAAGCATTCACCACATGCTGTTTCACAGAAGGCTCAGGTACAAAATATAGTGCTCCCTAGGAGCTATAGTTGCAGGGGCAGCAAATGAAAAGAAGGAATCCACGCTGGCCCCGGGGAGATGACAGAAGGGAACACAAGACAGGCAGCAGTGCACAGGGAGGCCAGAACATTAAGGCCCTCATTATGACCCTGGCGATCAATGTTAAAGTGGCGTTAATACCGCCAACAGGCCGGCAGTAAAAAAAAAAGGGATTATGACCACAGCGGTAACCGCCAACACAGGCAGCCACTTTGACACACCGACCGCCAGGGTGGTAATGGCTGCTGGGCTGCAGACTTTGGTCTCCAGCCCGGCGGCCATCACAATCCCACCCTCGGGATTATGACCCGGCCTACCGCCATGGTTTTCATGCCAATCTCACCACCATGAGGACCATGCCAGTAGACACTATCAGTGCCAGGGAATCCCTTCCCTGGCAAAGCTAGGGGTCTCCCCCACCCACCTTCAAATCCCCAAACTCCTCCCCCACCGTCTCCCTCCCTCTCCTGCCCCCGCACATTTACACACCCACACATGCACCCATATTCACACATGCACACACACATACTCACATCCACCCATGCATGCACACATACATACCCACACATCGCAACACACACCAACATACTTTGTCGCACACACGCATTTACAACACACAACATACACGGACACTCACATTCAGTCATTCATGCACTCATTCAACGCGACTCACACCGCATGCCCGCATACCAAAACATACACATACACACACACACCCATACACACAACACCCCCACACCCGCACACACCACCCCCCACCCCCTCTCCTGTCAGAGAACCTGACTTACCTTCCTGCAGGGGGTCCTCTGGCAGGAGAAGGGACGCAGCCCTGCTGTCAGCAGCAGCGCCTGCCAGCAAAACACCGCCAGGCCCTATCATTGCTCATGATACGGTCGGCGGTGTTTTGCTGGCGTGGTGGTGCTGCTGACAGCAGCGCCATCTTACCGCTGTCCTCCGCCATGACCGTCAGCTGTATTCCGCCAGCCTTCTGGCGGAATACCATTGACGGTCATAATACGCGTGGACAGCTGGTAGCCACAGAGGCGGTATGTTGGTGGCCGTCCCCTTGGCCGTAGGCGGCAGTTACTGCCAATGTCATAATGAGGGCCTAAGGCTCTGAATTGCGGTTCCTCCTGGCAGCCCAGCAGTGACTATGTAGTCCACAACCAGAAACAGGCTGGCAGCCTGGCAACAAGCCGAAAAGCAATCAAGGGAGTCCTTTAAGCCACCCATCAGCAGCAGGTAGCAGGGCAGCCACACAAGAGCAGTCCAGATGAGTCCTTTGAGCATTCCAGCAATCCTTTTGACACAAGTTTAGTCCCAGTTCCAAGAGCCCCTGTACTTATATTCCAAAAATGCCCTTGTCTAGGGGGTAACTTCAAAATAATAATTTCAAGTGAAGCACAACATCCTGCCCCCCCAGCCCTATATCCAGACATCATTGGGGGTACCAACTCCATTGTGCAAGGGCAGAACACACTATTCCAATGTACCGTGTGAACAACCATCCCTCTCCCCACCCTAGGAAAACTATCAGTGTACAGATGCATTTTCTGTCACACCCAGCCCCAATTGTGTGATGGCTGTCTGGAAAATATGCACCAAGTGGAGCCGTCACTCTGCCCCAGATTTGGATTGGAGTCAGGCTGCAAAGCACTAGACTTATAAGCACAGAGAAATCCCACGTTCTAAAAGTAGCATTTCAAAAATAATAATGTAAAATCCACCCACACCAGTAAGCAGGATTTCTCACTAGCATTCCAAACACACCAAACATGCCAACTCTACGCCTTACAGATCAGAAATGACCACTTAGACATATAAAAGGGAATTCCCAATGCAAACCTATGAGAGGAGCAGCACTCACAGCAGTGAAAAATGAAATAGGCTTTGGAGTGACCTAGGCTACCTTTGGGGTGACCTACGTGTAATAGAAAGGGAGTTTAGGCCTTGGCAAGTAGCTTGACTTGCCAAGGCAATGTAGCGGTAAACTGTGCATGCAGGCCCTGCAGTGGCAGGCCTGAGACAAGTTTGAAGGGCTACTTCCGTGTTGGCACAATATGCTTTGCAAACCCACTAGTAACATTTAATTTAGAGGCCCTGGGTTTATGGAATACCACTTTACATGGGACTTACATGCAAATTAAATAAGCCAAACAGGTGTAAACCAATTATACCAAGTTTTAGGGAAGACAGCACATGCACTTTAGCGTTGATTAGCAGTGATAATGTGCCTAGAGTCCTAAAACAAAAAGAAATGCAAAAAAATAAACATGCCACCCACCACAATGAAATGTAAAAATTCAAACAAAACGACAAAGAAATACTGGTGCATGCCCTATCAAACAAACAACACCCTTAATTGTTTTTGAACTTACTTGTGTGATGATATCATAAAAAATAAAGTCCTCAAATCCAAAGGTATATATACAACAGGCAAAGAGAACGATCCTTCCATCTCAAAATCCAAGTGAAAAACAGATGGACAAAGCACTAGGAGGGCCTTGCTGTACAGGAACATGAAGTTGGAGTCTCTTGGGCTCTTTCTTCCTGTTGGAAAAAAGTTTTAGAAAAAGGCTTCTCGCACTAAAAAACAACTTAACTGGTCCACTGGAGAAGAAAATCCACTCAAATACGTATTTTTGAGTAGATTTAGCTGCTTCTTGAATACAGAATCTACTCGAGGTGTACCTGAGAGGCACTATAATGTTGCTAACACAGCCTATAGCTGCGCAAGTGTGCAAATTTAAAGAAAGAATTTCTCTTCATGCAGGATGGTGGAATGTGGGAACTCCGGGCTACTCTGCATAGTGGGTAGTGCCCGAATTTTGAAAACTCTGTAAGTGGAGCAGAGTTTACTGCCCAGGCCTACACAAAACCTAAAAATGAAGAGCACAAGGGTTTGTGCCTTAGGGTTTGCTAAATTTATGACAATTTGTTTTTGTCTGTAACCACTGAAGATTCCACTATCTCTTTTTTGTTGCATTGAATTGTTAAGGCACTACGTTTCTTTGTTCATTCCTAAAGCTGTCTGATTTTGTTTTGCATGCCTCACCCATTACATCGCAGCCTAGATCACATACTTCCTCTACTGATTGAAGAATCTATCTCAATCCGCTGCGCCCTTTAAATTCTATGAAGGGAATGGCTTCTGAAAGCAATTACATAAATTACAGCCGTAAATAAACTCTTTTGTTGAGTTTCAAGTGCAACATATTGCCTTACAAAGGGAAACGCAGGATGCCTGTATTGTTGCAGGCACTTCTACATTAGAGTCATGCTGTATATTTCTACAACTTTACCTTAGGTACTCCCTTAAATAACCAGGTTCACATCTCAGAGCAGTTCTACTTAATGCGAACAGTTGTTGTTTGTGAATGCAAGTTGCAGAGCTTTTCATACAATAGGGATAATTTAAAGATCATAATGGTACCCCCTGAAATAAATTATTTCATATATTTTCGTGCAAAAGGAAGCAAAGTAACTCTTCTAGGTAATTGGTGTGCAGCTTGCTTGAGTATCAGCTGTATATTCATTTTCTACCACTATATGCAATTATCCACTCAGGCTGCACCCATTAGCATTATTTTTCTTCTAAAGCTGGAAGTATTTAAAGCCATTAGAAAATAATTCAAATAACTCTATTTGCTGAATAAATTTTAATTTGCATGATACCGGGAATATTTTATATTTTATTAACAGGAAATAAATTATTACAGTCCAACGCAAAGAGACAAGTTGATAGCTACATTGAGAGGTAATGGAGGGAAAATGATCTTGAAAAGGTCAGGTCTCTTGTCACAGTGTCTTTATGCATAATTAAAACAAGCCAAGGAAGTGGTTATATAATCAGGGCCATGAATATGCATCGTGGCCTAATGAGTGTGTGAAGATGTAGCTGGGCAAGTGCTGAAGTGCTGGTACCGCAATGACATAAAATGTTAATTGTTGATCTAGTGCTGAACTATGTGCTTTATAGGGAGGCCTCACTTCACTATTACTTGCCATCTTTTGTAAGCGAAAACGAAGAATTATACAGTGGGACTTTCAAACGATAATACCTTTACCATGTATTTAATGATCTCACATGTGATCTTACTAGACGTGTGCCTTGTGATGGCCAGACATTACAAGCGCGTTTTTTAATCTATCCTCAAAATGTGAGCAATGTGAAGCCTCGTCATTTCTTATGCGCCCTCCGTTTTACGGCAAGAACATACTTTACACCACTAGAAAGCATTGTTTGCATGAGGGACACTGCTTCGAAAACGTGGGGCCCAATTTAGAGGTGAGTGGTAATGGGTTCATCATTCCCATATTTTATTAAGAAATATCTGTTCCTATACTTTGTATAAATGAGAATGCGTTCGCGAATGGCAACTGGAATGTGCGGCACTAGCTTGTTAATTCCTTCAAAAGCACGGGATACGTGGAGGAAGGTGACTCAGCACCGGGAAAGATGCATTTCAGCCACTCACTGCTTCTACTGCAGAGGTTAGCATTTGCCTGGAGAAAAGGTGCAATTGAAGATCCTCCCTTGGTAAGGAGGAGTCAGGTAGCTAGTTCACATTGTAGATTTATTCAAAAGTTACAGGTTAAGTTACAGGTTACTCAATAGAAAATCCAACCAGGAGCAACATCCTCTCTGCTCAGCCCGCTCTCTCTGTCTTTTCCTTCAGTCACTAATCAACATTCCATTACATCACTCTCTGGCTGAGCAGGACAGGGAAACAGAGAAGCTGTAGAACGCATTACACCCATTTCCAATTATTACAACTATTACAGGTCATAATGCATATCCTCTTCCTTTAAACATAGAAAAATAGAAACAGAACCATAGAAAACGTACGCTTCAATAATAAATATACGAACAGAACCACAAGAGACTCTGGTTCCGGAAGACCGTCCCGTCAATGACAGTGCCACCAGAACTATTAACCATAGCAATATTACAAGTGTGACAATTCACACTATTCTAGGCCTCCAAAAACATAAGAATGGCTTATGTGGCAGGTATTAGTCATTGTTGATGTATATTGAATTAATAAACAGCTGTTAGTGATGCTCATACCTAAATAAGGCAGACAGCGCTATCATGTGGCAGACTGTCTTAAGCGCTTGTGCTGACAATTAAGTAATGGTACTGGGCCCCAGAAACCGCAGGCTCAAATTAAGCACTTGTTCAGGACGGTCCTCTTATGGGACATCCTAGAGCAAAATATCATAGGAGGTGAACAATGGCTTTAAAGGCAATTCAAACAAGTTCAAAAAGCTTATATACATATTAATAACGAACAAACTATAGGAAGCCTGATTTAGAAACAGGCTCGGACATCAATTGCCTATGGATATATGTATTTCGAAGCTGTTAGTTGTAAACACAGTTTTTTTTTTTTACCATCAGTATTGTTTAGTATTGTGGTGTTCACTAGCGATACATTCAACCTAGCACTTTGAATTTGTATTAACTATTACATAAATCAATGTAATGGTGGATAAAGTGTGAGTGTTTGGAACTATAAGGAGTTTGGCTCTTATAACAGCCTTACAACATACATTATTTGTTAACAGTAATTATTGTTGAAACTTTGCTATTGCAAATCAAATGATACCAATGAGAACCACAGTTTTTTCATCATAAAGTTATACCCAGTCTCCCATGGTTGTCCTTTAGAAGATATATGTGTAAAAGAACACTTACCCCATCATTCAGTTACTGGTTCATTCATCTGCTTCGCGGCATTACTGAGTGAATTATGCTAGATCAAGAGGCATATTGAGAGCAGTGGAATTGCTTGTTAGTGTCAGTCACAATTATTTCTGGGTAAATTGAACACAAATTGTAAATAGGTGGGCGATCTGGTAAAAATGGGAGTAGCAGTGGCTGTTGCTTTAAGGCTGGTCAAAGTGACGTGTGTTCTCCTTAGAGCATGGCCACTTCATATGTAGGTTGACCAGATTTAGAAAATCCAAAAACTGGAATATTACATATTTCAGCTTTAATGGGGCACAGAATGACATAAATCAATTGTCAACACTCCCTAACAACGAAAATGAATAACAAAGATGCACTAAGGTACCAAGATTGTCATTTTTCTGGTAATAACATTTATAGATGAAAGCTATTTTGACCCTGTTTAGTTGACCCAGGATATGTAGTGTATTTACAGAAAATTACCAGTTCAGACATTGAAATACTGACTTTGCAGGGAAATCAGAGATGCCTTGATGCCCTCTTCATATGGCGTCATCCTATTTTTGCTGAGACTATTTGTCTAAATCGGACATTGTTGGGATGTGAAAGACCCCCTGCACGTTAAGTGGACATGTACCCATGTACTAAGGGCCATATTTATACTTTTCGACGCACAACTGCGCCAACGCAGTTGTGCGTCAAAAAAGTTAACGCCGGCTAACACCATTCTGAAGCGCCATGCGGGCGCCGTATTTATTCAATGACGTTAGCCGGCATTAGCCGGTGGAGCTGCCTGGTGTGCGTGAAAAAAAATGACGTACACCAGGCAGGGCCGGCGTAGGGGAATATGGAGCTTGGGCGCCAAAAAATGGGGCAAGTCAGGCTGAGGCAAAAATTTGTCCTCAACCCGATTTGCGCCATTTTTTTTTTACTCCCAACCCCCATTGAAATGACTCCTGTCTTAGCAAAGACAGGAGTCATGCCCCCTTGCCCAATGGCCATGCCCAGGGGACTTATGTCCCCTGGGCATGGTCATTGGGCATAGTGGCATGTAGGGGGGCACAAATCAGGCCCCCCTATGCCAACCAAAAAAAAAAAAAAAATTACTTACCTGAACTTACCTTATGTTCCCTGGGATGGGTCCCTCCATCCTTAGGCGTCCTCCTGGGATGGGCAAGGGTGACAGGGGGTGTCCCTGGGGGCATGGGAGGGCACCTCTGGGCTCCTTCCGAGCCCACAGGTCCCTTAACGCCTGCCCTGACCAGGCGCTAAACAACGACGCAAAAGTGGCTGGACGTCATTTTTTTTGACCCGCCCACTCCCGGGCGTCAGTTTTGCCCGGGAGTGTAAATACGGCGCACATGCCTCGGAGTAAATTTTTTAGACGGGAACGCCTACCTTGCATATCATTAACGCAAAGTAGGTGTCCACGTTAAAAAATGACGCAAACTCCATGGACTTTGGCGCTAGACGCGTCTAACGCCAGAGTATAAATATGGAGTTCGTTTTGCGTCGAATTTGCGTAAAAAAAACGACGCAAATCCGGCGCAAACGGAGTATAAATATGGCCCTGAGGGCCATATTTATACTTTTTGACGCAAATCTGCGCTAACGCAGTTTTGCGCCAAAAAAATTAGCGCCGGCTAACGCCATTCTGAAGTGCCATGCGGGCGCCGTATTTATTGAATGGCGTTAGCTGGCGTTAGCCGACCGGCGCTGCCAGGTGTGCGTGAAAAAAAACGACGTACACCAGGCAGCGCCGGCGTAGGGAAAAATGGCGTTTGGGCGTCCCAAAATGGGGCAAGTCAGGCTGAGGCAAAAAAATCGTCTTAACCCGATTTGCGCCATTTTTTGGGGGCGCCCAGACGCCATTAACATGACTCCTGTCTTAGCAAAGACAGGAGTCATGCCCCCTTGCCCAATGGCCATTCCCAGGTGACTTATGTCCCCTGGGCATGGTCATTGGGCATAGTGGCATGTAGGGGGGCACAAATCAGGCCCCCCTATGCCACAAAAAAAATTAAAAAAAATACTTACCACAACTTACCTTTTCTTCCCTGGGATGGGTCCCTCCATCCTTGGGTGTCCTCCTGGGGTGGGCAAGGGTGGCAGGGGGTGTCCCTGGGGGCAGGGGAGGGCACCTCTGGGCTCATTCTGAGCCCACAGGTCCCTTAACACCTGCCCTGACCCAGGCGTTAAAAAGAGGCGCAAATGCGGGGTTTTTTGCCCTGCCCACTCCCGGGCGTCATTTTTGCCCGGGAGTATAAATACCACGCACATGCCTGGGAGTCATTTTTTTAAGACGGGAACGCCTACCTTGCATCTCATTAACGCAAGGAAGGTGTTCACACCAAAAAATTACGCTGACTCCATGAACTTTGGCGCTAGACCCGTCTAACGCCAAAGTATAAATATGGAGTTAGTTTTGCGTCGAATTTGCGTAGAAAAAAACGACGCAAATTCGGCGCAAACGGAGTATAAATATGCCCCTAAGTGTCCATCTATAAGTGAAAATTGTATCCTGATCTTCATTTCGGCTCTGCTGTCATGCTAATCTAACAAGTGCCAAGACACGTGGGATTGGCCTTTGTAGTTCATAGTCCTAGACCTGCTCTGTGAACTGAAGAGGAGCATAGTAGTCACTGATCTACTACCCATGCCTGGATGTATCACATAGAGCAGTGATGGCTGCATACCATGTTTTTGAATCCATAGTGTACCAGACCTTTTTACTGTGTTAGTGATAGAGGAGTCTACTGACCCCTCACAGGTGAAGTTCTGCTGTGTTGTGAAACCCTAAACCTTGCGCTGACATCCTGTATATATGTTGAAAGTGTGTATGCGTAGTGATTGTGTGTCACATTTAAAATTGCTGGATTCTGTATGTTGTGTGAGTCTGGGTACTTGGACCTGAGAAGTTCAAGGTGAATTTGTTTCTAGGCAGGGCCTGCCCTTTTGTGTGTGTCTGATTACTGTTCAGAAAGGCTGTGCCCATGTTTTGGGTACTCCTGTTTGAGCTAGCGTCGTGGCTATCTGCTGTATGAGCCAACACTCTCAGGCATGATACCTTTTTCACAGGAGTGAAATGGACACAACGTAATTCCCTACTTCCCTGCAAACCAAAAGGGACGCCAAATAAATCATATCTGACTCACCTGAATGAAGGGACGGATCTTGGCTAAGGCCAGCACCAAGTTTCCACTGTGCCATGCAGGTCGTCCTATCAGTTTCTGAAAACATAAGAACACACATTAGAACATTAAACAATACAGTATGATTCCTTTCCATGTATGTAACCCACTTTTAGTTACCTAATGTCCCTTCTCCCTTTTAGGTGCTGGATTCTGTTGGCTGGACTTCGCTATGCTATATGTCTATAAAACAGAACTCAAGATCAATATCTAAACAGGTAATGTTGACATATATGTATAGAAATATAACGACTCTCTAACACCTACCTAAATGTATAGACTCTATGAATATAGTTAGACAAATAAAGGTAATGATAATGAATCAAGATTCATATAATGTTCATACACATAATTCAGCGTTCATCTCCTGCAACATATGTTACATAATAATACATTGCCCCCTAGGTGTGAATCACTCTTCGTTTATCAATATCATGTGCAAGTAATAATCACCTTAATATGTCTCTGTTTGCTTAACAACTTAGACAGAAAGTGAATATATATATATTTTGTTTTTTTTCCCACCTTGTAGAAAATAACAGAAAACGGCTAACTTCACCAGTCCGTTTAACAATACTCCATAACATGAGAACTTTTATCCTTTACCTTTTATACAATTCTTACCAGATTGCATAGACTGCTGCTTAAAACAATGTGTTTGTTTGTCTTTTGTAGGAATGCTGTGGAAAATGAAAATGCAGAAGCCAGGAACCTGACGCATCTGAGTCCGAGGAGAGACCTGTCGCGCTCGGAAGACGGAAATTGGCAGTCAATGCCAAACATGGCATTCAACAGACATATGCGTACAGGAGGTGGAGGAAACTTGGACAACAAGTGGTCATCAGGGTGCAGCAAGCAGCCTTAAAGGCTACATGCCCTACCCTTAAAGGGGTCACACCGCAGGACGCATGCTGGGCACCCAACAAATAGTATTCACAAAAGCTCTGTCAGGAGACCAAAACATGTGTAAGATGAGATCCAAACCACCCACTTGGTTCCAGTCTCAAGTCCACCTAGTCTCTCTGCACTCTGTGTGATTGAGCAGTATCAAGATTGTGCCAGATGAGTATTCCTGTGACACCCAGTAGTTTGCTATGGGCTCACTAGGGTGGTACTGCCACTGCTAGTAAGGCAAAAAAGCTGCAGTGCTGCCAAAATGGAGATCCCTGATCTGACTGGAGGCCGCAACTGTCCTCAAGACAGCACTACGAGGGACTGAACATGGAGGCGAAAACTGAAATGAACCTTGAGTGCTTAGAGCCCCAACTTTAATTGAATGCTAAATCACTTGAATTCACTCTGGATACCAACCTCACCCTCAAGGAGCACATTGCCATAAAAGAAAGACTACCTGGTATGAGCTCTCTCTTCTAAAGAATGTGTTTTTTTCCATAAAGAAATTTTAGAACACTTTTTTAAGCCCTTGTACTCTTGCATCTGGTTGGTGAAAACACCCTGCTCCATGGCATAGCAGGCTCCACGCTAGCACCAATTAAGGCTACATGTTGAAGCACGTTTCTTTAATGGCCTGAAGAAAGTTGGCTTCCCTTGCTTGCATGCATCATCTTTAAAATCAGCTGTATCCTTTACAAAGCCATAATGACCAGGACACCTGCTTATCTTGAAGGCAAGATTACCATCTCTGGTAGTTCTCGCCACACCTGCAGCCAAGACACCATCAGACTTCAGACTAAGAAGCATAAAAAAGAGAAAAAACATGTCACAAGGCCCTTTAAATCTATGCACTGAGGATCTCGAATACCCATTGTCATATCCATCAGGCCCACCTCAATGATACTGCAATTTAGGAAAGAGTTGAAGACACACATGTTTAAAGAACCCTACATAATAGTGAGCAAACCAGCTACCTCTCTTCTCGCTCATTGAACTTGTGCTTGTCTTTTACCCTGTATAGTGCCTCCCTTCAGTTTGGCTGGATAAGCATAGGGTTGGCACCAATCCGCCAGCTTTTCCGGGACTGTACCAACGACATCAAAAGCACAGCGGAAACAACGAAGGGGAACCACTCACCTCTTGACACTCCATGAAGAACCAGGACGCCATGGAGCCCGAATTGCAAATTCTACCCATGTTGGTGTATCTACTAATACACCACGAAGTAGAAAGAAGGCGGTGGTGGCAGCGATGACAGTGAGTACTGCACCTAGCACACAGGGGAGGATAGGACGGAAAAGAGAGTGACACACACACGTGGCACGCAGCACCACCACGCCCCACCCTCAGCCACAACACCATACACACAAACACATCCAACAACAATACTGATATACCCCATCACCCCCTGGAAGAATGCAAGGACAAAAGAAATGATTCTAACCAGCGTTATATTGGAGCATTCAGATATATCAAGAGAAAAGCAAATAATCAGTATATACAAATATTTACATTACGTACTCAAGGCCGTACCCTGTCCTTTGTTAATGTCTATGGACCAGTTATTCCAAAAAGCATGGGCAAAGCCGACACATGACACCTGCCTCAAAACAGAGAGAACACTGCAGGGGCACAAGTTCGAAAAAAACACAGGCACCTCAGGGGGAAGAGGAGGGGGGCACCTCAGTCGGAAGATGGTACGACACCACTGCTCCTCGAGGGGGCTCCATGCCCACTGCTTGGTCCTGGGGAGTGCAAAGCCACAGTCTCTCAAGTGGGTGGGTTGCCCACTGCTTGGTCCTGGGGAGTGCAAAGCCACAGTCTCTCAAGTCTCTCAAGTGGGTGGTTTGCCCACTGCTTGCTCCTCTGGAATGCAAAGCCACAGTCTCTCAGGGGCATATTTATACTCTGTTTGCGCCGGATTTGCGTCTTTTTTTTAAACGCAAATCCGACGCAAAACTAACTCCATATTTATACTTTGGCGTTAGACCCGTCTAGCGCCAAAGATCTTGGAGTTTGCGTCATTTTTTAGCGTGGACACCTTCCTTGCGTTAATGATATGCAAGGTAGGCGTTCCCGTCTAAAAAATGACTCCGAGGCATGTGCGCCGTATTTATACTCCCGGGCAAAAATGACGCCCGGGAGTGGGCGGGTCAAAAAAAATGACGTCCAGCCGCTTTAGCGTCATTTTTTAGCGTCTGGTCAGGGCAGGCGTCAAGGGACCTGTGGGCTCGGAAGGAGCCCAGAGGTGCCCTCCCATGCCCCCAGGGACACCCCTGCCACCCTTGCCCACCCCAGGAGGAACCCATCCCAGGGAACTTAAGGTAAGTTCAGGTAAGTATTTATTTTTTATTTTTTTGTGGCATAGGGGGGCCTGATTTGTGCCCACCTACATGCCACTATGCCCAATGACCATGCCCAGGGGACAGAAGTCCCCTGGGCATGGCCATTGGGCAAGGGGGCATGACACCTGTCTTTGCTAAGACAGGAGTCATGTCAATGGAGGGTGGGAGTAAAAAAAAATGGCGCAAATCGGGTTGAGGCAGGTTTTTTGCCTCAGACCGACTTGCCCCATTCTTTGACGCCCAAGCTCCATTTTCCCCTACGCCGGCGCTGCCTGGTGTGGGTCATTTTTTGGATGCATACCAGTCAGCTCCGCCGGCTTACGTCATTCCATAAATAAGGCGCCCGCATGGCGCTTTGGAATGGCATTAGCCGGCGTTACATTTTTTTACGCACAACTGCGTTGGCGCAGTTGTGCGCCAAAAAGTATAAATACGGCCCTCAGTCTCTCAACTGGGTGGTTTGCCCACTGCTTGCTCCTGGGGAGTGCAAATCCACAGTCTCTCAAGTGGGTGGGTTGCCCACTGCCTGGTCCTGGGGAGTGCAAGGCCACAGTCTCTCAGGTGGGTGGGTTGCCCACTGCCTGGTCCTGGGGAGTGCAAAGCCACAGTCTCTCAAGTCTCTCAAGTGGGTGGTTTTCCCACTGCTTGCTCCTGGGGAGTGCAAAGACACAGTCTCTCAAGCCTCTCAAGTGGGTGGCTTGCCCACTGCTTGCTCCTAGGAAGTGCAAAGCCACAGTCTCTCAAGTGGGTGGGTTGCCCACTGCCTGGTCCTGGGGAGTGCAAAGGCACAGTCTCTCAAGTTGGTGGTTTGCCCACTTCTTGCTCCTGGGGAGTGCAAAGCCACAGTCTCTCATGTGGGTACATGTTCCCCTGGTTCTGGAGGGGGCTTTGTGTCCAGAGTGCTTCATCCTGCCAAGGATTGGATGTGTGGTTGTATCTCTCCACTGGTTCTGGAGGGGGCTTTGTGTCCAGAGTGCTTCATCCTGCCAAGGATTGTGTAAGTGGGTGTATCCCTCCACTGGTTCTGGAGGGGGCTTTGTGCCCAGAGTGCTTCATCCTGCCAAGGATTGGGTGAGTGGATGTATCTCTCCACTGGTTCTGGAGGGGGCTTTGTGCCCAGTGATGCTGCACCTGGGGGTGTGGCTGTTAACATCCTCTCAACTGGGTGTCTGAGCCACGCGATGGACCTGGAACAGGTAGCATGATACTCCATGGAGGCAGAGCCACACTCCATCCTGCGGTGACTTAGGCTGCCAACAGCTGGTCTTGCCAGTGCTGGAGGTGGTGCCTTAAGTGGCGTTTCCAGGGTCTAGGACGTCACCTGCAGCCTCGGATGGCTGCCCACTGGTGATGCTGCTGACGTCCGACAGAGTGGTACCGGCTGGGCATGTGGCAGTGCAGATGGTTGTGCAGGTGGCGGTGGCTGCAGCGGAGATGCTGCCAGTGCTGGCCATGGTGCAAGTATCTGTTGTGGTGGAGGGAGACACCATACTGTCTCCGGCAGCCTCGGATGGCTGATCCTTGGGGAGGATGCTGCAGACTGACGTTGTGGCAGCGGCGGTGCAGGTGGCGGTGCAGGTGGCGGTCGTTGCAGCGGTGGTGACTGTGGTACAGGTTGCTGCCATCCCTGACAAAATGGTGGTCACCAGCCCCTCACCAGGAGGCATCGTGCCCCGAGGTGACTTGCCCTTTGTCTTGTGGCCCTTACCCACCTTGGCAGTTACTGCAGGGACCTTGGCACTGTCCTCTCTGTGTTTGGGCGAGGCCTTGCTGGGACGGTGCAACTTTCCCCTGCTGGAAGCCGGGCCCTTTTTGACCTTTGCAGGTGGCGGAATAGGGTGGTCCTTCATATCTGTAGGTGCACACTGGCAGCTCTGACGGGTGCCCCCTTCAGTCCACCCCGATTTGCACGGATCACAGCAGACGCAGATGTGGTGGCTGAGGTGCTGGGCTGGTATCTAGACATCCTGGCCCTAGCGGACTGATGGGGGGAGGAGGTGTAGGGAAGAGGTTCAAGTTAGCTAGGAAACGTTTTTTGACACACTGGGATGGGAAGAAGGAGGGGGTGTGGAAGTGGAGGAGGAGGTAGTGGTTGTAGGAGGTGTACGTCTGCTGAGTTTGGGTGAAGTTGCATGGGCTGGAGGCTGTTGTGAGGTGGATGGCTGTTGAGTGGGTGTGTGACTGCATTTGTGTACTTTGGGAGGAGGGCTCACAGACACACTGGGAGAGCACACAGGGGACGTGTGAATGGTAGTGGGGTGGTGATTGCACATGAGCGGTGTGTTGTGATGGGCGTGCTGGTGAAGGAGGCAGTGGCTGATGATGTCGTGGATGCAGGTGTGAGTGGAGACGAGACTGGGAGGGAGGTGGAGGATGTGGAGGAGTGGGACACATTGGAGGAAGTGGATGTTGGTATGTGTGCATGGGTATGGTGCTTGTGTGAGTGCCTGTGGGATGTGTGGTGCTTATGTTTTCCTGAGCCACTTTTGTCTGTTGATGTGTGTGCATGCTGGTCTGATGGTGTGCTTGGGATAGGCTGAGGTAGAGTGGATTGGGTCTGGGTAGTGGAAGTTGGAGGGGGGAGGCTGGACAAAGGGACAATGGCTGCCATCAGTGCTGAGGCCAGAGCCTGAAATGCTCTCTGTTGGGCTGCCACACCAGAATGAATGCCGTACAGGTATGCATTTGTTTGCTTCAAATGCCTCTCAACACCCTGGATGGCATTCAGAATGGTTGACTGCCCAACAGTGAGGGAATCTCAGGAGGTCAATAGCCTCCTCACTGAGGGCGGCAGGGCTGACTGGGGCAGGAGCTGAGGTGCCTGGGGCGAAGGAGATGCCCACCCTCCTGGGTGAACGGGCACGGGACACACGCGGAGGGGCTCCTGGGAGGGCGGTGCTGGTACGGGGGATGGCGGCTGTACCTGTTGTTGGGGTGGGCATGGAGGTGTCTGCCACCACCAGGGAGCTTCCATCCGAGGAGGAGTCGTTGTCGCTGGTATCCCCTCCTGTCCCCATCGTGGAGCTCCACTCGCCCTCCGTCGCACTGGTGCCTTCACCCTCTGTGGATTCACCCTCCTGGGCTATGTGGGATGCAGCTCCCTCCGACACCGGTGCCTCTGCACCTCAACCAGATGATGCTAATGAACACAAAGACAGGGTGACAAAACAAGAAGGGGGGGAAGACAGAGGACACGCATGGTCAATGCCAGCAACACCACTACCGTTGGTGGACACAACACACACAGAGCTGCCCTGTGTACTAGGCCTTGCCCAACCAGTCACTATGGTAGTCACCACCCCATGGGGTACAATGCCTAACGCCAACATATGCACACCTGACACCCACAGGACCCTGCACACTAGTAGCTGTCCAATTGCACCATTGGGGTAGGGGTGCTTCTGAGCTTGCAAACAAGGAAGCTACCCTGGCATGACCACCCTTGCCTAGCGGCACCCACAGCGCACACACCCCACCCAGATCCCTCCTAAACCGCGCAGAGTCAGCTTTATGACGCTGTACTCACCCCCTTGTGGCTGCTGTGATGCCCTCAAGTGCCCATCCAACTCCGGATAGGCCACCGCCAGGATGGGGGGTCATGGTGCGATGGGCACCTCTTCCACGTTGGGAGGCCAGCCCCAGCTGGGCCTCTGCCGTCTTCTTGCTCCAGCAGCGCAGGTCCTCCCACCTCTTGCGGCAGTGGGTGCTCCGTCTGTGATAGACGCGATGGAACGCCAAATACCCTTCTTCCGGTGGGCGCTGACCTAGAGGTAAAGTACAGGAGGAAAGGGAATTACTCACCCGTCTGGACCGTCATACTCATTGGCCACCAGTTCCCACCCATGCCCTGACGCACATACACTGACCATCCTCACATGCAGCCCTCAGCTCCCCTGAACATGTGGCTTCCATCCACACCACTCCAAACAGGCCTTTCCCAAGCATCATGCTCACAGTGTACTCACCTGTTTGTCTGGAGGACTGTAGAGTAACGTGTACTGGGGGAGGACCCCATCCACCAGTTTGTCCAACTCCTCCGCAGTGAAGGCAGGGGCCCTTTCCCCAGACACTGTGTTGAAGTAAGCCTCAGCAAGACCTACTAGTGCAAGGGGTTCACCCTTCTCTTCACAAAGTCCTCAGACCATATAGGAAGAAGTTGGCACAGAAACTGAAATAAAAGACAAAGTTTATTAAACCTCATGAGGTGGTACTACAGTTCAAACAGCACCCTTCGGTAATGTTTGAAGTAGCACACTGAACTGAGAGAGCATGGTCCTTTTATACCCACGCAGGGGCTAAAAGGAGGTGGTACAATTATTGAAGCAAGACTTGCATACACGTAAGGTCATGTGGAAATGCACAGTCGACAGGTAGGAGGGTGTTGGACCTGGCTTTTTGACAGGGATATCCCCAAACTTTTTGCCTCCTTCCTCCTATTTTTTCTGACCTGTTGTTGTTGGCTTTTGACCTCTGGGCACTTTACCACTGCTAACCAGTGCTAAAGTGCATATGCTCTCTGGGTAAATTGTACTACTGATTGGTTTATCCATGATTGACTATTTAATTTACTTGTAAGTCCCTGGTAGAGTGCACTACATGTGCCTAGGGCAGGTAGATTAAATGCTACTAGTGGGCCTGCAGCACTGGTTGTGCCACCCACCTCA
Organism: Pleurodeles waltl; assembly: GCF_031143425.1. NCBI lineage: Eukaryota > Metazoa > Chordata > Amphibia > Caudata > Salamandridae > Pleurodeles > Pleurodeles waltl. Next base: position 839,181,381 of record NC_090439.1, on the reverse strand, counting down.
GTAGCCCCTTAACCCTGTCTCAGGCCTGCCATTGCAAGGCCTGTGTGTGCTGTTTCACTGCCACTTCGACTTGGCATTTAAAAGTACTTGCCAAGCCTAGAACTCCCCTTTTACTACACATAAGTCATCCCTAATGTGTGCCCTAGGTAACCCCTAGAGCAGGGTGCTGTGTAGGTAAAAGGCAGGACATGTATCTGTGTAGTTATATGTCCTGGTAGTGTGAAACTCCTAAATTCGTTTTTACACTACTGTGAGGCCTGCTCCTTTCATAGGCTAACATTGGGGCTGCCCTCATACACTGTTGAAGTGGCAGCTGCTGATCTGAAAGGAGCAGGAAGGTCATATTTAGTATGGCCAGAATGGTAATACAAAATCCTGCTGACTGGTGAAGTCGGATTTAATATTACTATTCTAGAAATGCCACTTTTAGAAAGTGAGCATTTCTTTGCACTAAAATCTTGTTGTGCCCTTCAATCCACGTCTGGCTAGGTTTAGTTGACAGCTCCTTGTGCATTCACTCAGACACACCCCAAACACAGGGTACTCAGCCTCACTTGCATACATCTGCATTTTGAATGGGTCTTCCTGGGCTGGGAGGGTGGAGGGCCTGCCCTCACACAAAGGACTGCCACATCCCCTACTGGGACTCTGGCAGACAGGAGTGAGCTGAAAGGGAACTTGGTGCATTTCTTAGAGACTCTTTGAAGTCACCCCCACTTCAAAGGCACAACTTAGTATAAAACAGGGCCTCTGCCCTACCTCATCAGACACTTGCTAGAGAAGAAACCTGAACCAGAAACTACATCCTGCCAAGAAGAACTGCCTGGCTGCTCAAAGGACTCACCTGTCTGCTTTCTACAAAGGACTGCTGCCTTGCTGTTGCCCTGCTGCCTGGCTGAACTCTTGTCTGGCTGTGAAAGTGCTCTCCAAGGGCTTGGATAGAGCTTGCCTCCTGTTCCTTGAAGTCTCAGGGGCAAAAAGACTTCTCTCTTTTACTTGGACGCTCCGTGCGCCAAAAATTTCGACGCACAGCTTGTTCGGCGGCGAGAAAAACGCCGCACACCGACGCTGATCGATGCAACGCTCTTGGGACGATCGAAAATCCGACGCACGGCCTCGCAAGGACAACGCCGCCCGACCTCTAGAGGAGAAATCGACGCGACGCCTGCCGTGAGATCGTAATTTCAACGCGCAGCCCCGCAGATCAACATCCGGAGGAGAAATCGACACGACGCCTGCCGTGATATCGTAATTTCAACGCGCAGCCCCGCAGATCGACATCCAGAGGAGAAATCGACGCGACGCCTGCCGTGAGATCGTAATTTCGACGCGCAGCCCCGCAGACCGACGCGCAGCCGGAGAACAAGCAGGAGAATCCACACACAGACCCGGGACATCTGGTAATCCCCGCGATCCACAGAAAGAGACAGTCCGCGCGCCGGAAAACTACGCCGGCCTCCCCGCGTGGAAAATAACGACGCAAGTCCGTGTGTGCTGGGGAGAAATCGACGCACACACCCTTTTTCCGCGCACCTCTTCTCTTGTGGCCCTCTGAGGAGATTTTTCCACGCTAAACCAGGTACTTGTGCTTGAAAGAGACTTTGTTAATATTCTAAAGACTTAAGACACTTCATATCACTTTTCAGTGATATCTTTACAAATTCGTATTGCAACTTTGATCATTTTGACCTGAAAATACCCAGATAAATATTATATATTTTTCTAAATACTGTGTGGTGTATTTTTGGGGTGTTATGCTATGGTGTTGTATGATTTATTGCACAAATGCTTTACACATTGCCTTCTAAGTTAAGCCTGACTGCTCGTGCCAAGCTACCGGAGGGTGAGCACAGGCTGATTTTGGATTGTGTGTGACTTACCCTGACTAGAGTGAGGGTTCTTGCTTGGACAGAGGGCAACCTGATGCCAACCAAAAACCCCATTTCTAACAGAGGGGCTAACAGTTTTCAAGGACTAACAGCTGCAGACCTTACTGGGCATGTGTGAAAGTGGGAGATGCTAAATGTAACTTGTCACTAGGCAGATTTTCAAGAGTAGTTAACAGAAAGGTAGGACAGAGCGCATGGTGAGCACATGGCAGCATGTGGCAGAGAAAATGGCTACCATGAATACAAAATGGATTCCGCTAAATGTTCACAATAGTTACTAAATACAAGATGTCTTCTGCTAATGTTTAATCTAATCGCTGCTAAACTACAACAACTGTAGCCATTGTCGCTTCCAGACTCAGGTCACAGCAGCACTTGCAGTGTAGGTCCTCTCCTGTTGATGGTCAGGTATCAAGTGAGTGAACAGATAGAAAATGGAGGTCACGTCCGCAGTGGTGCATACCATCACCGCCGGCGTACATGGCCATTGGCCCAATGATAACCAATGTTGAGCTGCACAGCGGTCTTTGTCTGCCTACCGCAACGCTGCACAACACCAGCGCAGTTGCCTCATTTCCCCTTGTCCCTCCTCACAAGTCAGACAGCCGCCATTTCAGGGGTGCACATGGCATGGCACCTAACTGTGTCATAGCACATTTTGGCACATATACCGACTAACTATTTCACACACGGATTTACTAACATTACTGCAGACACAGTTGTGCAACCTATGTGGTAAATTACCCTCTGCTCACCGTTCTCCTCCATAGGCTACAACCGCTGGGGCAGATGATGAGATGGCGGCATCCTCCAGTGTACAGACCCCTGGTGGACCTATCGACAATGGAAAACAGACACATCATAATCACATACAGACTTGATTGTGCCACAATCCAACACCTGTGTGCCCAATTGGAGCCAGACCTGATGTCATCTTTCCGCCAGCCCACAGGAATCCCCCCTCTAGTGCGGGTCCTGTCAGTGCTCCATTTCCTGGCAAGTGGCTCCTTTCAAACTAGAGTGGCCATGGCAACGTGTTGACCAGAGTTTTGTCTGCCCTGCTGAAACACATGCGGAGCTACATCGTGTTCCCCCAGGTGGAGGATTTTACCACAGTGAAAGCTGACTTCTATGCCTTGGGACATATCCCCAACATCATCGGTGCCATTGATGGGACACATGTGGCATTAGTCCCCCCGCAGAAATGAACAAGTGTACAGAAATAGAAAAAGCTACCTTTCAATGAATGTGCAAATGGTGTCTTTGGCAGACCAGTACATCTCCCATCTGAATGTCAAGTATCCTGGCTCTCTGCATGACACCTATATTTAGCAGTATCCCTTATGTGATGGGCAAACTCCAGAGGCACCGGGTGTGGCTAATGGGTGAGCTCAAGGTCCCCACATAGTATGAGTAGGTGTTTGGGTATGGGGTTGTCCCTAAGGGTTAGCGTGTGTCTAACAGGTATCCCTCGACATTTGCAGGTGACTCTGGTTACCCCAAACTGTCATGGCTACTGACCCCAGTGAGCAATGCCAGGACAAGGGCAGAGGACCGCTACAATGAGGCATATGGGCGAACAAGGCGTATTATTGAGAGGACGTTGTGGCAGTGGTGGAGCCTGTGGACAGTGAGGAAGAGGAGGCAGAGGAAGAAGATATTGACAACAGAACCAACATCATCATGCAGTACTTCCAGTGACACACAGGTAAGAGACTGTAAATCCTCCTCACATTTCAGAATACTGTAGGACATTGTACATGTCAGCCTCTTTACCACTGTCTATGGACATTGATTGTTCTCTTTGGATTTAATTTTTGCAGATCTGGGTACCACAACCTGCCTTCTGCTATATGTACTGCTAGATAACAACTGTCATACATTGGTATGAGTAAATCAACATTTACATTGCTATTTGTTGCTAATATTGTGATAATACATTTGTGAAAAATCAGACTGACTCCAGGGTTTTTATTTAGTGGCTAATGAGTATAGGGGTATGTGCAAGGGGCTGGGGTAATGGTAGAGGATGGTCCATAGTAGAGTCCAGTCTCTTGGTATCACAGGTGCATTGTCCAATGAGGCATATGAAGGGGAGTAATGGTAGTTCAAGGTGGACAGGGTGACAGAGTGGGACAGAAGGGTGACAATCAGGAGAGTCTTATTTCCTGGCGGGGGTCTTGGCAATGTTCTCTGTCTTCTGCCTGGATCGCCCAGACCATTTGCGGGGTGGTTCTCCTTCTGCAGGGGGTGGGGTGCTGGTGACCTGTTGGTCCTGTGGCGGGGCCGCCTGTCCACTGGTGCCGGTGGAGGTGGAAGGCTGTTCCTTGGTTTGGCTAGTGTCAGGGGCCCTTTGTTGTGCCACTGCCTCCCTCATGGTCTTGCCCATGTTAGCCAGCACCCCTGCTATGGTGACCAGGATGGTGTAGATTTTGGTGAGGTCGTACCTGATCACCATGTAATATCCCTCCTGCAGCTGCTGGGTCTCCTGAAACTTGGCCAGTGCCGTGCCCATGGTCTCCTGGGAATAGTGGTATGCTCCCATGATGTTGGAGAGTGCCTCATGGAGAGTGGGTTCCCTGGGCCTGTCCTCCCCCTTTCGCACAGCAGTCCTCCCAGTTTCCCTGTTGTCCTGTGCCTCTGTCCCCTGAACTGTGTGCCCACTGCCACTGACCCCAGGTCCCTGATCTTCCTCTGTTTGTGGGGTTGCCTGGGGTCCCTGTAGTGGTGGACACACTGCTGATTGACGTGTCCTGGGGACAGTGGCATGGGCCCAATGGGTGGGTGCTTTGCTGGTGTTTCCTGAGAGGGGAGGTTCTGTGGTGGTTCGGGACTATGGCATGGGAACAGACTATCCAGAGGTCCCAGATGGGCCAGGCTGGTCATTGTGATCCAGGCTTGCAGAGCTGCTGTCATCACTGTGGGCCTCTTCTGTGGGGGACTGGATATGGCTGGCATGGGTAGGGGTCCTGTTGGGATGTAAATGCATTGTTATTGTATCTGTGTGTGCCATCTTGTGCAATGGGTGTGTTCCCCTGTATTAATGTGCTTGCACTGTCGCCTTGGCCTTGTGTGATCGGTGATTATGTGGGTTGGGTGAGTCTCTCTACTGGGCATGCTGTGGTGATGGGTGTCCATGCAGGTCTGCGATGGGGCATGCAGGGCTTGGTATTGGTTTGGGTGGGTTGTGATGGTGGGGTATATATGAGGTGTTGGAGTGATGGGTGTGAGGGTAGAGGTAGGGGTTTGTGATGGCATGCAGGTAGGGTGGGGGATGAAGCTTTGACTTACCAGAGTCCAGTCATCCTGCTACTCCTGCGAGGCCCTCAGGATGCATGATTGCTAAGACTTGCTCCTCCCATGTTGTTAGTTGTGGGGGAGGAGGTCCACCGCCAGCCCTCTGTACAGCAATCTGGTGTCTTGATACCACGGAACGAACCTTCCCCTGTAGGTCGTTCCACCTCTTCCTGATGTCATCTCTGGTTCTGGGATGCTGTCCCACTGCATTGACCCTGTCGACGATTCTTCGCCATAGCTCCATCCTCCTTGCAATGGAGGTCTGCTGCACCTGTGATCCGAATAGCTGTGGCTTTACCCGGATGATTTCCTCCATCATGACCCTGAGCTCCTCCTCAGAAAACCTGGTGTGAGTGATGTGTGGGGTGATGTGTGAGGTGATGTGTGGAGTGATGTGTTGGGGTTTGTGCTGTGAGGTGCGTGGATGGTGTATGTGTGATGGTGCTCTGTGTCTCTGGATGATGGTGTGGTCTTTACTTTTCTCTCTCTCTGCCTCTTCAAATTTCTTTCTGTAAGGGGTTGTGGGTAATGTGGGGGTGTGTTTTATAGTGGTGTGGGTGTGTGGGTGTGGTGTGTGTATGTGTGTCAGGTGTGTGTATTTTGAATTGTCCAATGTGGTTGTGTTTTGTAAGTGTGTGTGTATTTTGAGCGCGGCGGTGTGTACCACCAATGGTTTACCGCGGTTGCAATACAGCGCATTGATTTGTGGGTCGTGATACTGTGGGCATATTCCTGTTGGTGTGATGGTGTGGGTTTTGCTTTCGCCAGTTTTTCACTGACCTTTGGTGTGGTGGACTTGTGTGGGTGTCTGTATAGTGATGGATTTCTCGGGGTGGGTCATAATACCCATAGCGGATTTCCGCCGCGGTCACGGTATGTTGGCGGCCGTCGGCATGGCGGTAAGCACCATTTACCGCCAAGGTTGTAATGACGGCCTAAGTCTGTTGGACGGTTGTTGAGTTCTCAGCTCTTGACACCCACACTACCTCCCTGAGAAACTAGTGAGAGCTTGACCTTGCAACCCTGAGAGACAAGTGCAGAAAGGGTTATCACTTTGCAGAGCCACAGTAAGACAGGCTCCAGGACACTAGTGGTAAACTGCCCTGTGGCCCTATACCAGGGTCTGGCAGGGTGGATGTATTTGTTAACTGTGCTATTGGGTGCATGTCAAATTCAGATATTTTTAGCATAATGTAACTGTCAGACCCCATTGGAAGTCATAAAGACACAAACAGGAGGTTACTGTTTCTCAAGAATGGGAGTTAGTGGGTTAGGCCGCCAGCCTAGCAGTCCTGATGCATTGCAGGTAGTTGAGGTCCTGCATATACCAGCTGTTGTGGTCCTGCACAAACTGGTCCTTCCTGTTACAATGTTTCCATGCAAAGGCTAGAATTGTGGTGACCATGTGGCACCATGGCCTCACCTGGTACTGGTAATGGCCCTGACAATGTAAAAGCTACTGTCTGCAGGAGAGGGCACTGCTCTTTCAAACCTCCCAGTTTGGAAGGTACCCTTAACCCTTCCAGAATGCCAAAGATGCCCAAATGAACGTGACAGATGAAGATTAAATGCAGAAGCACTAGAAGATACCCAAGTTGTGACAGCAAGATAGCAGTGGCAAGATGAGCGTGGAATTCCGGCAAAACTACGCCAACCGCCATGACACACATTTTTTTCTTGTGTGCAGCTCCTCAACATCATGTTGGCTAGCACGAGTGAGAAAATCGAGTGCTAGACTGCCTCCTGGTGAGATTTCACAATGCAAGCAGTTGCAGAAGGTTGCTACTGCTCAAGCTGAGAAAGCTGCTGCTTGCCTGGAGACAGCTGCCTCTCAAGTAGAAAATCTACTTGAGCAGCAGAAAGAGGTAGTGCCTTCTGTTGCACTGTGTGATGCTGTGCGCACTGATTTAGCATGGGACAGCTCCTGGTGCAAAAAATTTGTGTGAGCAGCATGACATACCAGCATTACACCACTCACAGAACTCCACAGAATCTCATAGTGTTTTTAGGTAACTCCAGGGAATTCTGCAGAGTGAAACTCTGCAAGTTCAGTCCAGGCCTATGTACAATAGCTTCTAACAGATGGAGAGTGACATGCTCCCAGGTCAAAAGAGGGTCACGTAATGCTAGATTCAAGATTATCCATTTTCAATATATGTGGGGAATTCAGACTAATTGCCTTGTGATGGAATTATTTCTTGTGTGCGGCGCGCGAACGTTAAGTTGGCAAAAGCAGGTGAGAAAATGGAGAGCATGGGCGGTTGCAGCAGGTCGCTACCGCTCACGTTGAGAACGTTGCTGCGTGCATTAGGGACGCTGCTGCTCAAGTAGAAAATCTACTTGAGCGGCAGAAAGAAGTAGCACCCTCTGGTGTGCCATGTGGTCCATTCATACAGATTTTACAGTGCAGGTCAAGCTACCGGCTCTAAAAATCAGCACGAGCAGCACGACATACCAGAATTCCACTTCTCACAGAACTCTGCAGAATCTCGCAGAGTTTTTTGGTAGCTCTGCGGAATTCCACGGAGTGAAACTTTGCAAGCTCCACCCAGGCATAATAAGTACCTCCTTCCTGACATGACTTGGCCCTTGTCGTGTATGGGTAGAATATTGGAAAGGGTGTTGGTACTACAAACAAAATGACCAATAATGGGTGATATATTTGAACCTCATTTAAGCACTGTGTTCTCTTTATAATACTGAAGCTGAAAAGAAGGAAGATGAGAAATGTATTATTATTTAGGGGACCATGCCAGTATAATGCTGAATAGCCATATACTGGTTGCAAACCTGAAGGCTCACTGAAAAAACAAAGAAAAAAGATGTGCTGTAGTGGGCCTTGGCAGAGAAACTGCATATGAAGATCACAAGAAGTGATAAAAAAGCAGCAGATGAGATAGAGGAATGGGCAGGAATGATGAGTAGGCTAGAAGACTGTTTAAGGATATGTGTGGTCTCCTTCCCTCTAACTTAACCAACACAAAATGTTGCAGAGTAGATGACCCGTGGCAGAATATTGCACACAAATGTGGTCACCACAATTTCATTTGGAGGGAACCTGATTGATGGAACAAATGAATACTGACATGGATAGAGCAAGCTACCAATCAAAGGGGAAACCTCAAGGGGGATCATGTTAATCTAACCGATAAAAAATACAGATATGAAATGTACATGTAAGCATCCCTCATGCAATCTAGAATATCAAAATAATGCAAGAATAAGTACACAAATTGGTGACAAGAATGTTGTGAACACTGGCAATGTTTACCTTATTACAACTAATTATGTTTTAAAATCAATACACAGAGATTCTAAAAGTACCCCCTTTCAACCGCGCCAGGGACCCAGCTCCTGCGAGGTCACTTCTCCATATTAGAAGAAGTAAAAGTATGTCATGTAAATTTAAAAGAAGGTGTGACATGAAAGGTTGGGCTGTATTGGCTAGAGTTTTGATATAGAGTAGAAACCAGAGGAAGTACTGACAATCGCATTGAAGTTCACAGAGGAAGGATACTGTAGAAAGTGTAATGGGAGGCAGTGAGCTAGCACAAGTAAAGTAAGCCCTCTCAAATCCTTAAAACACTAGCAGGTAAGTATGATAAACCTACTTAGTAAAACATGTGGTATCCCATGCAAGAAACAGTCCTTTGACTACTATGTTCAGAACAAAAGAGCAGTGATGCTCTCTATCCAAGACCTTGAGCAGGGAGAACAAAACTGAGAGCAGTTTAACTCAATTAAAGGGAAGGAGATGATACTTGACAGCACCATATGTAGGCCCTTCATATAGGTGTGCTGTTCAAGATAAGCATAACGTGGTCCCTAATCTGTTTTATAATCCAGTATATTCATCTTCTGGGGAGTTGATGTGAGAAAACCTTGCCTTCATGTCAGTCTCCCACACACAGTTACAGGTATTCCTTCCCACCTTTAACCAATAGCTGGTTGGGGTTTAAAAATAAAAGATGCCGTGTCTGTCATTATTGAGTCTATTAGCACATCCTCACACACACATCACATCTCCTCCCCTGGAGATGATTCTATTTGGAAGACTTTGTAGGTACTTTGTCCAGTGTCTCTATTTCACAACCTTCCGAATACAGTGGTCTCAATGGTCAGCAAATGGGTTGTGTAAAACTACCAGGGTGGTATTTGACAAAGGCACATGGCCAAAGCTATAATCTCCTTCGAAGGTACTCTCTCCAAGTTTGACCCGCTTTTTCTAAATCAACGATTGCCTAGAGATTGCAAGTGTGCCAAGTGACATGCTTAAGTAAGAAGGTACCTCGGGTTCACTGACAGTAAAATTGTGAGCCTCAGGGCAAAACATCATGCTACCTATTTCAGGCCACAGCCGAAGAGACATTGAAAGATATTTGCTGCTCCTCATCCAATGAGGGATGGTTATATGAGTGCTTTGATACGTCATTCGTGTTTCAGAAGTTTCAGAAGTTTCTGCTGTTCTGAATAACTTATTGTCCTTTGTGCACTCAGTTGTTCCTTCTTTCTGTTATCAGTCCAGCTTAACAGAAAAGAAAATCTTGCCACTAAATGGCAATTGTTTGTTGAATATAGGAAAGCCTTCGAAGAGACATATTTTTAGGAAGCACTCATTTTGTACTCTGGATCCAACAGGATAGTTCACTCTCCCATATTTCACTGCCCCCACTAATGACCTCATACACAAGAATATTATGGCCAAAAGAGGAAATTGGGAAACTGGAATGAGAAAAGAGAGAATATGGAGGGAATGGACACCCCGTCTTTCTGATTTATCACTTTTGCGGGGCACTTATGTCTTGAGGCTGAAGTGCAATATCAAAAGTCAATAAGAGTTAGTTTAGTGCCGTGCATGAAATACTGCCTCTATCCATAACAGTGAAAAAGATATAGCTTAACCGTATCTATCTGCAACTAAATCTCTGTGTTCTGATATGAAACTTAATGTTTCCAAATCTGAACTAGAAAAAGAGATGAATGCCTTTATTCATGTTCAAGCTTTGTAACTATTTCCCCTTTGCTGAAGATAAGCTTAGTTTCTACTTGACGTTTGTGCCACTGGAAAAGGAATAAAAATGCGATAATATTATGTAATATTATGTGGTTCCTATCATTAGCTGTGTGTATGTTGCTTGTTCAGAATGTTAGTACCGAATGTTTAATCATATATACATATCATGTGTAGCCATTGTCATAAGAGGAGGGGAATTATTGTTGTTCCATCACAGGATTGAATGCATCATTTTTTACTTTCTTAAAGCAGTGTTCAAAGGAGTTTAAACAGCCCTCCAGCAAACTCTCACAAAAACAACTTTTCTCTGAAGAATGAAATCCTGAAGCAAAGTAGCAAAGTCTGGCTGCAGCGATTTTCTAGCAGGGATGTTGTCAACATCAGTATAGAAATACTAGAAGATCCAAGACGGTTGCTACCGTCTCCAAACAATATAAGAGTCCAAGGATTGCTATAAAATGTAGAACATTGTTGAGGCCCATCACATAGTGCTTTTTTCATCTGTGAATCTTCACAATAGACAGCATAAAAACTCCAAAACTCTATGAGCACCACCAGCATTTCCTTCTCTGTAATGGATGCAGTGAAAGCAGCTTTGAAGAACTGCAACCCCACAGCCACCAAGCCATTGACATTGACTTGTTCTTCGCACTCAGCACTGGTGCACTGAACTAAGTTCACTAGTATCTCCAGTGGGTGAGATGGGCTGGGAGGGTGGAGGGCCTGACACTTACATGTCAAAGGACAGTAGCCTGCCCTCACACAATGGACTGCCACACCCCCTACTGGGACCCTGGCAGACAGTATGGAACTGAAATGGGACCTTGCACACTTCTAAGCCGCTCTTTGAAGTCTCCCCCACTTCAAAGGCACATTTGGGTATTTAAATAGGGCCTCTGACCCTACCAACTCAGACACTTCTGGACAAGATACCACTGGAGAAGAACCCCTGAGCCAGAAACTGCAACCTACCAAGAGGAACTGCCTGGCTGCCCAAAGGATTCAACTGACTGCTTTTCTGCAAAGGACTGCTGCCCTGCTGTTGCCCTGCTGCCTTGCTGCCCTCTGGCTCTGCTGAGAAAGTGCTCTCCAAGGGCTTGGATAGAGCTTGCCTCCTGTTCCCTGAAGTCTCAGGACCAAAAAGACTTCATACACTCCTTGTGCAGTGAAAATTCGATGCACACCCTGCAAGAAATGATGCACAGCCTGCATCACGGTGAGAAAATCACAGCACACCATACTGGAACGACGCAGCCTGGCTCCCCGAAGTGGAGATCAATGCAGCACCAGCATTGCGAGCGGAACTTTGATGCACGGCCCACGAAATCAACTCAAAGCCGAGCCAGAACGATGCAGCCCAACTTCCTGAGAGGAATAGACGCAAGCGTCAGCCGTTCAGCAGGAATTTCCACGCATTGCCCACTGGAACAACGCAGCTCCTGTGACTTCGCCCTGTATGCCCAGGATTTCAACGCATTGTCCCCGGAGTGTCTGAAAACCCCGCAACCCGAACAGGATCCAGGTCAGCGCGCCGCAAATCGACAAAGATACTTCCCTGCATGAAAACTCAACGATGCATCATCTGTGTGCACTGGAAAAATCGACACACATCACTACGTTTTCCACGCATCTCATCCTCTGCGGCCCCTTGCAGAGAATTTGATCGCAAACCAGGTACTTTGCGCTTGCAAGAGACATTTGTTGCTTTTTAAAGACTAAAGACTTCTTTTATCGTTTCCTACAGTGATAACTCAAAGTGTACTCATCAAATCTTGATAGTTTTTGACCTGCAGTTAGCCAGATAAATATTATATATTTTCCAGTTAAGATCTCCACTTATGCACAGGAGGCTGGAGGGCGATTCACCATAGGTGGCCTTAGGTATCGTGCGGATTCACTGACCCCAGATTTTTCGGAAATAGGAGCTTTGCTGGAATTAAGCGCCTCCGGGTGGAGCAAAGTTTCACCTGATAGGGGAGGAGGAGGAGGCAGAAAGGATGAATCAGGGAACTTCTGCTCAGTGTTTTGAGTGGTAAATTCAGTTTGGTGACTGATCACTCTGGCCTCATAGTTGTCATTGTAGGCTTGTGCAGAGTGCGCAGAGTCGACTTTGAGGAAATCTGTGAAATAGAAAAAACCTCCACATCACTGCGCGGAGTTCTGCGAGCAGGCAGGGTGCTCCATCATGCAGATTCATGTTGCGTTTGATGTCAAACGCAAAGTATGTACTGCATGCGAACGACACCTCGCGGTTCGCTTAGGCTCGGCCACTCTGTTTATGGTGCTGGGCCTGTTTTTTTATCCTCAATTTATCATAACAGCCTCCTAATTAATCTACCTCTATTATTTTTTTATTATCTCTTTTTGTGCTTCTGTATTTTTATGTTTCTCAAAATAAATTTGGGTTTTTTCGTGACTTTTTGTATTTTAGTTTTTTCACAGACTCCATTGTCCCTCTGTCTTCATAGTGAATTAGTGATATGAGTGAGTTAGAGCGCTCTGTGACTTTATGTAGCTCGCACAGTCCCAAACAGTTTCACAGTGATGCAAGTATGCATCTATGCATTGCAAAAAAGGGGAGACTGAGTTGAGTCCATCAAGGGGGTTGAGAAATTAGAATAGAATGAAAGATCATTCATTGAAATGCATTAGTTCCAAATGTAGTTTTATTAAGGAAATTTGGAATAGGGATTTTAGGTGTATAGTATAGCCAACTCAACAATAGTCGATCATACTGGTACCATAGGCAATCTGATTTAACTACAATCTTATTGCATTTGCCTGTTATATAACAGTTTTGTGGAGATTAGTGGTACAACCAATGACTTTTTCATCTTTCTTATTTCTTACATCAGCATCCAAGGTAAAGAAGAGGGGCAGTTCATAGTCGGGTCCAGCTGGGGAGGCAATGACCACCAACACCAATGATGATGGCTCTGCTCATCCTAGTAATCCTGTTATTTAATAATATTGTTATTATTTCCCTAACTTTTACCTCTCCCCACTTTTATACTACTTTTAATTTTGCCTTGTTTACTTTGATATATTGTCGCCCTTTTCTCCAACTCCTCTATCAAAGTTTTGTTTAATTGCTGTTATCCCTGCCTCATTGTTTTTTTTGTGTCTTTCATTGACCCTTTTGTATTTTACCCCTTCATTGCGCTTCAATGATTCCGGTGCCCCTCCATTACGAAAAGCTTTTGGTTGGCTTGACTGGCTGGGTTTTCTAACATTCCAACAGAATGCCCAGAGTGATATTTTTGATATAAGATACTGCAGTGCTAATCAAACTGTAATGATGTATTGCGGTCGCATTTGTAGATTAAAAAAATTAGAATGGTAGGTGTACCTGGCATCTAAAAACTGCTTACTGATTTTTTCTAGCCAGACACTGACCAGTGCAACCAGTGGAGCCAGCTCAAGTTCCACCGCTGTGGGAGCCGATGGAGCGGGGGGAAACGCAGTAGCAGGGACTGGCGATGGTAACTCACATTGCTTGCTTATTGACAATTACTATTTCTCACTCGTTACAAGGGCATTATCGTGATCGTATTTGTGATCCCCCACATTACAGCTACAGCAGTGGTTATAGCCTCTTTTATCTGCAACTCTGCAAAACACACATAATGCATGCTAAAAATGATGGCTTGTTGGAAACGTGAAAGAACAGACGGTGGATGAAAAAGGATGCGTGGGTGAGTACTGGGTCAATGGATGGATAAATGAGAGGAAGATTGAAAGAAAGGGTGGATAGTGGGTACTGAATGGAAGGATAAAGGATTGTGAATTTAGGTGAAAGGCTGGATGAGAGAATGTAAAACTTAAATCATGGTGGTTATGGGTGCATATAGTAGGACAAATTAAAGGGTGATTGAATAATTGCTTGGATAAATAAAGAAGTGAGCTTTTCTGTAAAGGGACATGCTTCTCACCTACTTCGCTTACTTTTTGTGTTTTGTCATTTAACCAGCTATGGTTAAAAGTGGGGGGTGTTTTTATTTGTGTTCTCATCCCTTGACTGGCTGTATTTGTTAAATGAGGCAGATATGTATCCCATCATTTTTCATCACCCCCCTCCCTGCCCATGACATTTTGCCACCCATGACTGAAAAAGTACAGTGCATTATTCCCATAACAGATTTATTTTATGCCTGTTCAGATTTTTCCATTTAGACTTTCACAATACAGTGACTGAATAAGCCAAAGCTTAGGCACATGATGAATCGATGATCAGTAACGCCCCTCTATTCTTCTGTAATAAAAGCTCTACCTACCTGCCTAATCCCTCTGCCTTACTCTACAGTAGAGTAAGTCAAGTATCTTTCTTTACCTCACTGCCCAGCAAATGAATTTGTTTGAAATAATTTGTGATGGTGGGTGCGGCCAGTGAGTGAAGTGGGACGTGTATGTGCCCGATTTGATTTCAAGGTTGTCGTAGGGGATACACTGTGCTAATTACAATCTACAGAGCCCATTCCTTCCCCTGTAAACAGTGCATTGTTTTCCCCACTGTCTACTTACGGAAGACAAGATAAATATTTTTGCATTTTATACATGACATGTGTGATGTATCTTATTAATTCATCTGCCTCTTTGGAGTCAAGGTAGAAACTAAGTGAAAGGCAGTTGTGGAAAAGGAGGGTCATTGGATTTAAAAATAGTTAATTGTCACCTACAGCTGCACCAGCTGCAGACAGTAGCAAAGTACTTGAAGTGCTGCCTAGCATGCCTCTAATAATTTGGCACAACAACTTGTACTCCACAGCCCATAATGCTTTACTCATCATAAATTAGATGTAATTAATTTTTATTTTTCCAGTATATGTGTCTGTTTAATTACTAGAAAAGCCTTAAAAAATCACTGTTTATTCAATCCGGTTTTGTTCTGCCTTAATTCTTTTCTATCAGACAGTCAGGCATGTGTAGGGAAACAAATAGAATGTGATGCTCCTAATCATAATCACATAAAATTCCAATGTCCCTAGGGGACTAGCAATGTAGTGCTACTGTGCCACCCACTACCTACTTTCAAGAAGTGTTTGATCATAAAATTGTTTACAATTGGTCTTTTTTATTCTTCTTTTTCGTGATATATCTACTCCTACTCAACGACCACCACTAACCAGTCAGGAGATAGTGGCCTGCCTTGTGGCAGCGGAGTCTGGGTATCATCCAGGCTGAAAACTGGCAGCTGGTGAGCCTGGGGGAGGAAGAAGCCAAAACAGCTGCCTCAGACCCAGGACCGAGCAGAGCAGCATGCCAGCCCCTAGCCTCCTGGTCAGTAAATCGCCAGTGCATCAGTCAGAGTCCCTTCGAATTGCACTGCAGTTAAAGAGCAAATAGAGAAACAGAACTGGAGTATTTTGTGTAGACTTGTGTTTGGTAATGAAGTGGCTAGTACGTTTTGAGGAAGCAGAAAAAGGAGTGGACACTGCTGGTAAATTTCACTAATTTTGAAAGGCCAATCACTTTTAGGAAACAATTATCACACATTGTTAGAAAAGGGTCTTTGGTTGGCAGTCAGGTTACCCCCTCTAGTCAGGGCAAAGGAGAAGCATATCTGGTTAACCCATGCTCGATTCCTTGGTAGCTTGGCATGAGCTTATCCCCGAAGCACTGTACTACTGTGTGTGTTATACTATCACACCCAGTAATACAGTGAAAACACTACAAAATGCACACCACACCAGTTTAGAAAAATAGGCAATATTTATCTAACTTACACAAGACCAAAATGACAAAAATCCAACATACATAAGTCAAGATATGAATTTTCAAAAGAGTAAGAGTATTACTCCATAGAAAACAATGGAAAAGTTGATTTTACACAAAGTACCTAGTTTGCATCAAAAATAAAGCCCCACGGGTAAGCGTGCATCAGAAAAGTCAGCAATGTATTGATTCCTTGCTCACAAATGAGGCATGCGTTGTTTTCTTCTCCAATTGGGTCGGTGATAGGTCATTTTTCTCCCCCACAAGAGAGCGATGCGTCGATTTCTAGATGGGGCACCTCGGATCCACGCAGGTTCATGATGACTTTGACGGCCAGCAATGATGCATGAGAAATCCGGTTGCACAGTGTTAGAAAACCGTGCTGCGTGGGGTTTACATTGTTTCTCCAGCTGCGCTGCATCAATCTCATAGCCACGAAGTGGGTGGCGTGTCGTTTCTCAGCCGCGTTGCAGATGGTGCATCAAAAATTTCCCCACACAGCATTCTGAGGGTGGATTTCAGTCCTTGTTCTGCCAACTTCACCTTTCAAGGGCCCAGGGACTGGATAGGGCACCACTTGGCAGGGCAGGAGTACCAGCAGAGAGTCCAGGTGGTGGTAGAGGAAGTCTTTGATGGCCCTGATATTTCAAAACAGGAGGCAAGCTCAGTTCAAGGCCTTGGAGATTCTTCTCAAGCAGGAATGCACAACAAACTCCAGTCTTTGTCCCATTTCAAAACCAGACGCAGCAACTGCAGGATAGTCTAACAAAGCACAGTCACAGGCAGGGGCAGCACGTCTCCTCAGCTCTTCTCCTTGGGAGAGGTTCCTCTTGGTTCCAGAAGTGATCTTGAAGTAATCTAGACTCTGGGGGTTTGGGTCCATAACTTATACCCCTTTCTGCCTTTGAAGTAGGCAGACTTCAAAGGCAAGTCTCTGTTGTTTACAGGATTCTGCCTTGCTGAGGCCAGGCCCCAGACACACACCGGGGGTTTGGAGACTGCATTGTGTAAGGGCAGGCACAGCCCATTCAGGTCAGGTGTATGTGACCACTCCTCCCTCCACTCCAGCTCAGATGGCTCATTGGGATATGCAGGCAACACCCCAGCCCTCTTTGTGTCACTTTCTAGAGGAGATTCACAAACAGCCCAATTGTCAGTTTGACCCAGACAGGGAATCCACAAACAGGCACAGTCACAGAATCGTTAATGCAAGAAAATGCCTACTTTCTATAATTGCCATTTTCAAACTAACAATCTAAAAACCAACTTCACTAACAAATGTATTTCCAAGTTGTGAGTTCAGACACCCTAAACTCCAATGTCTATCAGCTCTCAAAGGGAAACTGCACTTTAAGGGTATTTAAAGTTAATCTATGAGAGAGATAGGCCTTGCAACAGTGAAAAACAAATTAGACAGTATTTCACCGTTAGGACATGTAAAACACATCAGTACATGTCCCACCTTTAACATACATGGCACCCTTCCCCTGGGGCTACCTAGGGCCTACTTAAGGGGTGCCTTTCATGTATAAAAAGGGAAGGTTTTGGCCTGGCAAGTGCATACACTTGCCAAGTCACATTGGCAGTACAAAACTGCAATCACAGACACTGAAGTGGCAGGTCTAAGCCATGTTTACAGGGCTACTAATGTGGGTGGCACAACCAGTGTTACGGGCGACTAGTAGCATTTGGTTTACAGGCCCCAATCAGGGGAAAAAACAATTACACCTACACTTTACACAGCAGCACTTGCACTTTAGCACTGGTCAGCAGTGTTAAAGTGCCCAGAGTACCAAAAACAGAGTCCAACACACAATCAAAACATGGAAAGCAGAGGCAAAAACATTGGGGAGACCATGCCAAGGTTGCCAGGTCTAACACCCATTAGCCCCCAAACATTGCAAATCATCGGAAACAAGTTTACAAATTTGTTGAACCCCCTCCCTCACTGTCAGCCACCACATACATCAGTCATCACCCACACATTCACAATCACTCAATATATCACAACTCACTGGTGCAATGGTTACTTAGTAGTTAGTTACCTCTTCCAATCCAAGCACGGTCACTAAACAAAATATCTCCTCTTTGATGGTATCAACACATTGGAATTTGGCATTGGCACTTGCAGGCTTGTGATCAATGATCTTGTAGGGCAGCCCTGCTAGGAGATGTAAAAAAAGGATAGGCAATAGCATGTGAGGGAGGCAAGTGTTGTCTCCAATGTCCTGAAGGGTATGTGGGGGCTTCTTTACTACACATGGGTCCAGCTCCAATCCAGGCTTATTTGTGACTATAAAATGGAAGGCAGCATAAATCCAACACAAACATATTGTTCCACTTGCACTTTTTTTCAAACAAAGAAAGAAAAAAACAGATCAAATAGAAATACTTGAAAGGTTCTAGGGTGGCACTGGCATACTCAGTCAGGGAAGTATAATTCATCCTCAAACTCTGGTGCTTCTCCCAGAAGTTGGTCAGCAACTCTGGGGGCTATCCCAGAGGTTTGTCAGCTAACACACTTGATTCTGACCAATCACCCTCTTCCTCCTCCTGTGGTGTTTTGGGAATGGTGAAATCAGGTGGTATAAAATGCTTTTGAGGCAAGAGACGGACTGGTCCTTCTCACTGTAAGAACTTCCCCAGCTGCACTGAACACACGTTCAGCAGGCACACTAGCTACAGGACAAGCCAGAAACCTTATTGCCAGCCTGCTGATTTCTGGCGATTGGCGCATCTTCTCATACCAAGACACCTCTTTCAGTCATCCAAATACTCCTCGGACATACTCTGAATGGTCATTGGTGCTGCCATTTGTTCAACCACTTTTTCCTTCACCTCTGCACTGGACTTAAGACCTGCCACTTGAAACCAAGTCAATGCATAGGTTGGGTCCGATTATTCTGTTGCTGTTGTCACTGGTTTTGTTGTTGGTGGAGTTGGCAGATGTGAGAAAGGACTGCCCTCTCTGGAAGTTAAAGGTGGCACCCCAGAGCTGCAGAGTGGGACTCTAATTTCCAGTTGTTCCTTTTCCAGTTCTCCTGCTTGCTCAACAATCCACTTCTTGCGTTGTGAAACATTCCCTTCTGAAAAAGGAATGAAAGTGGAAATCATTTTTTTTTTCCATTGGATCTGAAGATGTACTCTTTGGAAGAGATAATGTAATTGTGATGCCTTGCATTAATAGTCAAGCAATAGCTTAGGCTCTGAACCAAGGCATTCGCTTCTGGGTTTTTGTCCATGCCCGCAAATGCAAACATTTCAGGCTCCCTCTTTAACTTCTCCTGTGGCAGATGCAACAACCAGATAGCTAAGCCGATTGTATTGTCCTCCTTGCTAACTTCCTGTGTGAAAATCTTTGAAAGGGAGCAGCATCTGTGTGAGGCATTTGACTAATTCCCGTTTGTTTACATACATGTTCATAGTTCTCCCAATTGCATCCCCTTCTCTTTGAATGACATAGTTATTGATCTATTTGTAATGCTAAAATAGACTTTGCAGCATATAATAGGTTGAGTTCCAACGTGTTGACACCTCTTGTATCAGGGTTTTAACTGGTACTTTGTTACCACGTTGAATAATCCACAACTGTTTCTGAGCTTTAAAAGAATGGCTGAAATGAGTGCAGATGTGTCTGCAGGTGGTCAGTATGTTGCTGACTATGTCTTCTTTTTTGAGGAAGTCCTGATCAAATAGGTTGGTGCAGTGCGCCAAACACATGACCATGAAATAGCCACCATTTGCCATGGCCTTGACTATGTTACTGCCAATACAACACAAAGACTTGAGGGTTGTAGCCATTCAGACACCTTGCTATTAAATTTGTTCAAGATGTTTGATGCTGTGTTTTTCATTTCTCCATGGCAAACAGGGCTATTGTTGCATGCTGCTGAACTTTCTTAAACATTTCTGCAAAGCCACGACCTGTAGATAGCTTATGCTTTACCCCTAGAAAAGAGATCCAGTGTGCTGTGATGCACATGTAATCAGTCACCTGACAACTGATCCACATGTCTGTCATCATGTGGATAGGCCTTTCCTTTCCTTTGATGCCTCTCTCGGCCCCTCCACTTGATCGGAGGAGAAATGCTTTTGCATTTCTTCTCCGATCAGAGCCGGAAGCTGAGCTTATAGCGGGGAGGTGTAAGTCTCTGATGAGGTTGTGCGCTAACGTCCTCACACGCCACAGGGAGGTCCAGGGGGCAGGGTTGGAAGGGGTAGCTATTCCACTTCCATCCCTGCCCAGGGGAGGGGGTGCAAGCCCCCGGGGGAGTGCTTCCCCAAAGGACCCCTACATGGACGTAACAGTTACATCCTGGCGGTGCTGCCCAGGACGTAATCGGTACGTCCAGGGCACCCAAGGGGTTAAAAATCTAATTAAAGTACAACGAAATACTGGTGCATACCCAAGGAAACAAACAACACCCTTATACAATAGTTTTTGAACATACTGATGTGATTCAACAAAATAAAATCCTTAAATCTAAAGGTATATCCTGGAGACAAAGCAAGTGATCCTTCCACCTCGAAATCCAAGTGAAAATTGACCAAGAGATGGACAAAGCACTGGTAGGAAACTTCTAGTCCAGATCAGGAAGTTGGAGTTACTGATGCACTTCCTTCCTGTTTGAAAAAAAAGGCCTCTGAAAAACAAATTGCAGGGTCCAAATCTCTTTTTGACTAGTTTTATAGTCAAAAATCACTTTTTGACTAGATTTAGTAGCATCTGGAGAAAACACAACAGTTTTGGCTGCTGGCAAGGCCAGAAGCAGTGTGAGGGAATGCAAAGTCTTGCATGCGCTTGCTAGCAGACCAGGAGTGTCATGGCGCCAAACCCAATCTCTTGAGTGCAAACTAACTCCGCTCCACTCCGGAGCGTGGAGTACCCGAATACTGCAAACTCTGCTGGCAGAGCGGCGTTCAATGCCTGGGCCTAGTCGTGGACCATAATGTGTTGGGAGGGTTACCTTGATCTATCACCTGGCCCTAAGTTGCCTTGATGGCCAAACATGGAACTGGCACTGGTGTGACCTGCAACTGCTTAATAGCAGTCAAAAAAATGCTGCTAGAAAAAGTTCTTTAACTTTAGTGATACAGTCATACATTAGTTGTGATATCCAAGGAAGTTTAAGCAGAGGTACTCCCTTTGTGGGGAACAGGTGTGACTAGCAACCTCTGCAGTTTTGTTTTGGGCCTCCCGCCACAGCCATTTAGCATTCATAGGTGGCTGAGGGCTTTCAGTAGTAGTGAGCGCAGTGGCAAAAATGGATCTACTGCTCACAAATATAGAAAGAGTGGGGAATAGCATTGGGAAGTCAATTCAATTGGTTAGGTATCTGCATTTGCACCTGAGGTCCCACAAAAGTTGAGAGAGATTCTCTTTTCTGTTAGTTCAATTTCGGTACGATTAACCCCCATAAACCTCTGTAACATCCTATTGATTGAAGTATTTATCACAGGGGATTGGAAGTGGGAGACCTTCTGTAGCTTTTTCTTTTGCTGACTCTCACAAGAACTGTCTATCACATGGCAGTAAAAAGATAAAAGAAGTAGTATCTCCACAAAGTGAGGGCCAAAGAGTGGTGCCCCAGCCCAGCTTTCTCCTGACTCTGACTCGAACAGATGGGCATGTTCTTGGCCTGCGCTTTGCTCGGACATAGGCCATGTGTGTCCCACATAGCAGGAGTATCTGTATCACTATGTAGTGCTGGAGAGGGCTCCTATCCTTTGGCACATGTGCTGAGTGCCTCCTGGCATGATGTTACTTGGGGCTGGTAGTCCCTCAGCCCTACTGCTAGCAACAATGTAGCTGATGTTGCAGGAGCATTGATGGCTTTGTGTAGCACTGGAGGGGCCACCTCTCCATGACACAGGTGCTGAGGGCCTCCTGGCATGATGTAACTTGAGGCTTGTAGTCCCTGCTGCTGCCAACAATGCATCCCATGTCACAGGAGTATCAGTGGCTCTATGTAGCACTGGAGGGAGCTCCTCCCCCTGATAAAGGTACTGAGTGTCTCCAGGCGTGGGGCCCCGCTGCTGGGACCCTATTCCTTGAGGCCAGCTCAATTACGCTGTCCCAGGGAGCCCACACCTGGGACAGAATAGTTTCTCTGCCCACACTGGCATTGGCAGGAAAATAAAGTTTGCCCCTGCCTAGTGGGAGCATTTTTGAATCTCCTGCCGGTGGGAGCAAATATACCTTCCCTGCCTGCAGCAGCACCGGCAGCAAAGTCTAGTCTGCTCCCAGCCAGCAGGAGCTTTAAGCATGCTCCTGCAGAGTGGAAGAAGACTTCTGTTTCCCTGCATGCAGAAGTGTGGACAGAAAAACAGAGCAGATAATGCTCCCACTGGGAAGGAGCATGCAAAAAATATCTTCTCCCTCAGTGTGGGAGCAATGCTGGCTCCCGGATTATGGGTGGAGCCAGATGGGACCATGGGGGCCCTGAAGCTCCCTCCACGGCCCCCAGCTTGCACCTAGGGGGATGCCCCGGGTGGGCATCAAGGAACCCAACTATGATTAAGACAGGTCCCAGAGGATAGGGTCACTGGGGCCTTAATAGGCTCAGAGACGGGGGCTGATGATGATAATGATGGGATGACTGGTATCATGCACAGCTACTCCTAAGAGTATCTCGGTGCATCGCATCAGGTCTGACACAGAAATTAGAGGATAACTAGTGTTTAATGAATAGCTAGGTCTTAAGCTTTTTTTTAAATGTTACAGCATTGCTTAGTGCTCAAAACTCCAACAGAAGTTAATTCCATGCCACCGCTACTTGAAATGCCAGAGATTTTCCTCCTGCTCTGGCTTGTTGAATTTGGGGGATTACTGCTAACAATTTATTAGCTACTCTCAAATTTTTCTGTAGGATGTTTAAAGCAAGCTGTACCATAAGATAGATCTCCCCTGTCCAGTCCAAGGCCCAGTGCACCAGCACAAGTGCTTTAAACAGAATTATTTTTTGTGATGGGGGTAGTGAAGAACTGGCAACTGGGGGGACATCCGTGTTCTGATTGGCAGCTTCAAAGGTAGCTAAGCTGCTGTGTTTTGGACTACTTGGAGCCTACTCAGTTGTTGTTCTCGTAGTCCCATAATACAGTCTAGAGGTTATCAGAGCCCGAAACACCAACTTTTTTGCTGAGAAGGACAAGAAGTGTAGACATTTTCTCAAGAAGAGTAGCCGAAAGCCGAAAGCATGAGCCATCTACGGATCTAATATGACATTTGAAAAACAATCTATCAACATATTTGATCCCTAGGTTCTTTATTGAGTTTTCTTGTAGGAGCAAAAATAGAGTTCTGTTTTATCTGCATTATACTTAAACTGTTAAATGGCCATTCTTTGGAAAATGGTGTTCAAAAAGATGTTAATCTGAGCCCCTGATAAGTCTGCGCCCTTATCACAGCAGAACAACAGCTGTGTCTCATCAGCGTAACATATACGTTTTACAGCAACGGCTTCCGCTATGTGGGCCAAATGAGTGAGATACATATTAAAAAGGTTAGGACTTAAGGCCGAGCCCTGGGGCACTCCAACTGACAGTTCACATGGTTTCAAAGAGTAACGCAGGATCTAAATTTGTTGACTTCAACATGCCAGAAAGAAAGAAAGCCAATCCATAGCTAGTCCTGTTACACCAATAGCTTGGAGGTGCCCTAAGAGTCCTGAGTAAGAGACTGGACTGGCTGCACTGCCCCCTCTCATTTTTAATGACAATGGGCCCCCGGGTTTGTGGTCCTCTGGTCTAATAAGGCTTCAGGAGGGAGGGCATGTGTCCCCCTGCCCTTCTATTATGGACCTTTGACCAAGATGGGGTCCATGGGGCCTAATAAGGCTCGTGGAGGGGGCAATGCGGTCCTCTCACTGTTTTTAATCGCAATAAGCCCTGGAAGATAGGGTCCTTGGGTCTAATAAGGCTCTGCAATTATGCCACATGGACCTCCTCCCCTTTATAATGACATGCAGCGCCCGAAGGGTGTAGTCCCAGGGCCTAATATGGCTTGGGGAAGCGCTACTCCCTCCTCATTACAATGCCATGTGACCCCAGAGGATGGGGTCCCCAGGGCCACTATTGGCACATGCAGGTTTTCTGCCTGCAAGGGGGGATGAAGACCATGTGCACCATGATGTTGGCCACAAAGCCTGGCTGTGGCCATCCCCCAGGCTCTCAACAGTGTGGGATTGGCTGCCTGCAGGCCAACGGCCATGTGCTGCAGGGGGTTGACTTTACATACGGTAAAAAAAAACTTTGAGGGCAAAAAAAACCTACGCATAAGACAAGGGTTAAATTAATGTGATAGGTGAGAATTTCAGTGACAATTTAACATTTAGAACTAAAAGAAGAACACTGAAATTCACCAGTTATAGTTAGCTCTGGTAACTAAAACCTGTGCCCTAAGGTAACTATAACTAACACCCTTGCCATCTAACGGTAATGACCCCACATATTGCATCACTAATGACATTTTCTATGACACCATTGCCACTGCAGCATTTGCCATGAACTTATTGAGGAGAAAACTGTGCATGGTGCGGCGCAATTTACAGTTACCTTAGGGCACAAGTTATAATTACCAGCTCTAACTGCAACTGGTGAATTTCTGTGGTTTTATACATTTAAAATTTACGTTGTTGCTGAAATTCTTACCCAACTGTAACATTGCTTTAACTTATATATATATAATTAGGACTGTCTGTAATATATATATAGTTACTATTGAGTTTCCATAGGAAATGGATGTTTGCTTTGCTAATAACTTTGGGGCCATTTGACAAATCTTCAAGAAACTTTCAGGAAAAAAGTTTTCCTTATCATCTTCCTGGGAAGTTTTTGGGTGATCCATCAAGCGGGGCGAGAAAAAGGTGGGATGCAAAAACATGTTTTCCCCATCCAATTTCTCATAGGTGCTGTAAACTTGTATAGCACACTACTCACCTGTTAGTGTCTCAAGGCACTGTACGCATACCGCTATGGAACCCCTCCTGGCTTTTCCCTGTGAGGCACCAACTCCTGGACAGCCCCAGGGTGAAGCCAAGCATCATGAGGGCCATTGTGGAGATTAAGCAAGTTATTGCCCAGAGTTACAGAGTGGGACCCATTAATTAGATTAGGCACCGACGCGATGTTGTAATTTAATAGCAATTAGATTAAGCATTAGCAGAAGACATCTTGTATTTAGCAGCTGTTAGTAATCAGTAACAGACAGTAATGTGTCAACTAGTCCTTGAAACTGTTAGCCCCTCCTACCTGTCGACTGTGCATTTCCATATGACCTTACATGTATGTAAGTCTTGCTTCTATAACTGTACCACCTTCTTTTAGCCCCTGCGTGGGTATAAAAGGACCATGCTCTCTTAGTTCAGTGTGCTACTTCAAACATTACCTAAGGGTGCTGTTTGAACTGTACCACCTCATGAGGTTTAAGAAACTTTGTCTTTTATTTCAGTTTCTGTGCCAACTTCTTCCTGTATGGTCTGAGGACTTTGTGCAGAGAAGGGCGAACCCCTTGCACTAGTAGGCCTTGCTGAGGCTTACTTCAACAAATTGGCGCCCGAACAGGGACTCATCGGCGACTCGAACGCCTGACGGATTGGTCGCAACGAAGGAGTGGGATCTCGCTGCGGACGATCAATGCATGAGGAGACCCGAGTCTTGGCAACCACGGCGTTTTTCCCTTCTTTCTGATTTGACCAGCCAGATGGTGCCGGTCCTCGACTGAGATCCTTTTTGTTCATTCGTCATGCAGTGACCATTTGGTCGGTTTTAGAACTTGGCAGTTGGAACCTGGACACCCTGTGATTGGTAAGAGCCGTTTTACGTCACTTGCTGTGGGTTTTGATGCCTTTGTTTGGTAATGAAGTTTAGCACTACTTACTGTGGCTCTCGTGTTTTGGGTGACTAGTCAATTTGTGTCCTTTGAATTCATATATAAATTGCAATTTTTATAGGCAGGCAATGAGGAGAATTTTCTCCAATTTAATTTTGATTTGAACGGCACCTTAAGTGCTACTTTGATTATAATATTGCATATTCTGCACTATTATTGGCATGCCTGTTTTTAGCGCACTTCGTAGGATGTGTTGCTTTTGTAATGGTACCAATTTGAGACTGGAAGAATCACAACCTGCACCCCCAGAGGAGACGCTCAATAGAGATATGTATGGTAAACATGGTCTTTCTTCTATAATGTACAGCACATTATGGAATAAATACACTTGTGCGGATTCTGAGTTACGTTGGCCTATGCATGGATCATTTGATTTGCAAAAGATTGAGTATGTGGAACAATGTATGTGTAAGCGAAGGTCTAGGCAAGATATGTTTGACTGTGTACGAATGTGGGGGAAAGAAGTGCGTGGATGAGTGAAGCATGAGCAAGCCTTGCTTGAGAAAGAGCAGCGGAAGAATGTATATGTGAAAGCATTGGAAATGAGAAAGAAAGAAATAAATGACTTAAGGGAGCTAGAAGAGAAAGAACGTAAATTACAGGTAACTGGCCAATACACCGGTAGGCAACCTCTCTATCCTATCCTTAATAAACCACACAATGATTTTTTGTTACTAGATCGCCCTCCACCTCCGTATGTCGTTCCTTCAGCCCCTCATGAGTTAGCTAAGGTCTCCGGTTCGGAGCAACAGAAGATACGAGACAGTCGCTCTATGTTGCCTGCTGACCGTGCGTCTGAGCTTAGATCTATTGCTCGTAAAACAATTTGTAGCGTTGTCTCTGCTTCTGAACTTTTAGACAACATGAAAGGGTGGACGGAAAAGGAGCAGCTATATTTTACTGAGGCATTTGGCACAGAGGTTATGGAACTACATTGGAAATATTCTGATGAGTTAGAGCCCGATGATGTAGCAGCTGATCATAAGCAAATGCGTGATGGTCTTTTTGTTTTCTCCCAGGTGGCTGATGCAATCAGGCGTTTGGTGAAATTATGTGTTGTGGCAGTCCGTTTGCAAGGGGAGAAAAGGGCTGTGGGTGTAGTTGCACGGACATCTCAAACCGGCGGGGTGCAAGCTTCCATCTTCGGAACAGATAAGACTATGATAGTTCATGCGAAACCAATGCGGGAGGCCGCGCCTTTGTATGTTCCTCCTAAAGGATTGGGTGCAAGTGATGATAAAACTTCTGTTGATGCTAAGGGTTATTTTATTTATAATTGGGTGTATACTCCTTGGAATAGGGCAGATGTAATGGCACTTAAAACAGCATTACCTGAGCCGTGGAGAAATCCAGCCGCCTTTTATGAGGAAGTTGAGGGAGCAATTAGTTCTTGTACTATGACTTTGGCTGACATTGATTTATTTTTCGGATTGATATTACCACCAGATATGTGGAGAACTGTTCGTAAAGTTGATGATCGTGTAGTTTTTGGGGCGTCATGGAAAGAATTGGAACAGATGGATGGGGATAGGGAACCTGTGAAAAAGCCATATCAGTTGATTCTAGATCTTCCCGCAGCCATATTAGTTAAGTTAAAAACGATTATTCCCCCTAAAAAGATAGATTGGACTGTTTTAGCGTCTTGTAAGCAAAAGGCAGATGAATCGTCTCTGATTTCTTTACACGCTTTGAAGAAGCATTTCATGATTTTAGCGGACAGTTATTGTCAGATGATATGGGCAGACATTTGTTTGTCGATAAATATGTCACAAATCTGTCACCAGGAATAGCTAGTCGTCTAAAAGCTAGTGAAAGTTCATGGACTACCTCTACTCCGGTTTCTCTTTTGACTATGGCTCAGTATTATGAACGTCAGGAATTAGAAGCAAAAGGTAGCGAGGATAAAAAGATTAAAGAATTAAAGACGAAGGTTATGTTGGCTCAAGCTTATGGTCTGCCTTTTAGAGGTAGTGATAGAGGTGGACGTGGATCTTATGGTTCTTCTTACACTCGTTCGAATTTGTCTGTTGATCAGTGTGCGTATTGTAAGAACACTGCAATCTGCTGATTGTCCAGCACTACGTGTTCAGCAGTGTTCACGTGGTCAGGGACAAATGAGAAATCGCTCAGGATATTCAGGACCTAGAAGAAGCACGAATGATCATGCTAGGGTTGATGCTAATGTACGAGGGCAGGATGGGTTTAACACTTTTGATAGACGGAACCAATACCAGATGTCTAACCATGTGCAGCCTGATTTCCAAGATTCTGCTTATGCATAGGATTGCCTAGGATGGGGTAAGGAATCAGTTGAAGTTCCAGTAGATCAGAGGGGTCCCTATGTTACAGCACATGTTTTGGGTTCTACTGATCAGTTTCTGGTTGATACAGGAGCTACTTGTAGCGCCTTGTCTAAACAATTGATTCCAAGGGCTCCCCTGTCTGGCTTAACCATTCCATTGATAGGTTTCGATGGAACACCTTCCCCTAGCCCATTGCCACAACCACTTGCATTCCATGTTGATAAATTTACTGCTCCATGTCCATTTTTGCTTTCGCCAAATACACCAGACAATATTGTGGGTCTTGATATGCTCAAGTATTTCAGGGCTACAATACGATGCTCTCTTGAAGGGGTGCGTGTTATGAGCCCTGCTATGGCCCAGGGGACTCCATCCTCTAAGCCCAACACAAATGTGTCCCAGGACTCCCAACCCCAGTACACTGCAGTTCCTTTCCAGTAAGAGCACCCACCCTCCCCAAAAAAAAACCAGAAAAGGTGCTGGCTGGCAGGGAACTGTTGCTAACTCAGGGTACACTCCAAAGCCTTCAAAAATATTAAGAGGTATGGGTGACAGGGGTGGGACAGGGGAACCCAGATTTATATATATATATATATATATATATATATATATATATATATATATATATATATATATATATATATATATATATATATATATATATATGTTATGGTCTCACCACTTCATTGTTGAAGTAATGTAGTATGTAACAGTTATAGTTAGCTTAGGTAACTATCACTGGTGAAATTCAGTTTGTGTTTTTCGTTTAAAACATTAGGTTTTAATTAACATTTTCACCTAACTGTAACTTCACGAGCTCTAAAAGAAGAAATATACACTTGGCCGAGTTGTAGTGTATAACTACAAGGGCCTTGCAGAAATATTTATTTTTAAAACATGAGAGGGAAGGGCCAGGGCCAACAAATGGCATTTGTATTAGGCAGTTACTGGACCCTCAGATGGAAAAAGCTTATACCAAAAACAAGGCACAGGAAGAGAAAGAGTGGTGGGGAACATGGGATGGGAAAGTGAGCAGCTTAGCCATAGTGTAGAGTTGTCAAGCCCTCCCACAAGCAGCCATGGGATGGAGGGGGGTAGTACACACACACACACACACATACACAATATAATAATGAAGCAGGGTGCAAGGAGGATGGAGAAGCAATGCTATAGCAGGGGTAGATGTGGTACTGAGCAAACAGAGGAGGGCAGGGCGAGAGGAAAGTGATGCACTCCTACGCAGTACAGAAACAGAACTAAAACTGTAGTCCTTTCATGTGAGCAGTGAACATATACAAGACTTCTAATCAGAATGGATGTAACAAAGCTATGTTCCAGTGAAGGGACAAATATAAGAAGAAGGAGATAATTCATTGAATAGGTAGCAGGATTCTGAGGTAGACCACCAACCATTTACTATTGAACAAGGCACTGACCCAAAGGCCTCTAAAACTGCTAGACATCTTAAAAGGCATGTGCCCTTGGAAGTATCACTACTAGTAATGATCAGTCAGCTCTCTGTGTGCAAATGTTGTTGGGTTCACTCGTAGTATAACAGATCTCATTTCACACAGTTGAAATAAACAAAACTCATTCAGCAGCTCTAGTGATCTCACAGATGTCCAGGATACAGGGGAAACCAAACTTGGTAATAGGACTAAAGGGCACAGGTACCAGTACTGTGCAAGGACTTCTGCCCCTTCGTCTATAGTTGATGCTACTCTGGTCATATTTTATTAATATTTTCATTGTTTGAAGAGCCATTGTTGCTCATTTTTTTAAATTAACAGTTGGACATGCTTTGTTCATAAACTCCAACTCACCAAAAGGCCAGGAATAGCAGAAGTGATATGACATGACATTTGATCTGTACCTTCATTTACTCATGTTTACACATACACACACAAACACAAATACACTCATTCTTTCTCACATAAACACACTCATCTGCACGCATGTGTGAGAGCGGACATTCTATTCTAATTATTTTGTCTTTATGTGATTATAGTTCTATATTAACTAGTGAATTAATTTGATTGTAAATTGAAGCTTACGAAAATTGTGACCTACTTAATGGATGTCATCAAGCGAAAGGTCTGCATTTGTTTCCTAATGCTAATTTAACACTGTGATGAAAATATTCTGTCTCTTTAAGAACATGTTCTTTGCTAAAATAAATTCTGAAATAAAATGAGTATTTTGTGGCCTCTGCTAGGCAGAAGCAGATGCAAGGTCACTGTGCAATTTTGTCTCTATTGAATGTTTCTAGTGTATTCTGTTTCCTAACTGCATTTCTGTAGTCTAACAGACTTCATTCATTGTATTTGCATATTTGCTTGTAGTTATGTTTCTAACTTATGTTCTTCTCTCAAGGAAAATGGTGCGTTGAGAAAATGTTTCCATATTTTGTAATCACTATCCTGTGACACCGTATTTGGAAGGTGCCAAACAATGGGTTCACAGGTGCAACTAGAGAAAAGGATGAACAAGACGTAAGTTGTATTCATTTGAGTTTCTTCAATTGAATAACAGCAAATAGAAGAGCTTAGAGCTAACATTTTAAATACTTTTTATATCTGTTAATATTCTGATTGGACATAATTTTCTCACCTTATGTTTTAACCAATCACAAGAGTTTAACAAGTTTATATAATGTTCAGTCATCATTATTCATGGTCCATTCTTCTTTGGGATTTTCTTGTATCCTGAGTTCCAGAGATCTTACTTCTTATGATGTGTCACTTTGACATTTAATGCTTTGTCAGTTAGTCTACTTACATTCTGGTGTTTTATTATTTTTCTGAGTTTACTATGCCTGCTCTTTACTGAACACATGTTTTGATGGTTTACTAATCTTATAGTCCAAAACTCTAAAACATATTCCCTTACCTTGTTCCTGTTCTGATGCTGATGTCTCATGTTGCTGTCCCCTGATGAAGTAGACGTTGCTGCTGAATACCTTAGAGATTGGGTAAATGTATGAACTGTGTATTGTTATTTGTCTTTTGTTTTACAGGTACCAGCTGCTAATATTTGA
Organism: Pleurodeles waltl; assembly: GCF_031143425.1. NCBI lineage: Eukaryota > Metazoa > Chordata > Amphibia > Caudata > Salamandridae > Pleurodeles > Pleurodeles waltl. Next base: position 839,150,240 of record NC_090439.1, on the reverse strand, counting down.
ATACTGCTGCTATTTATGATAGTGCCTTAGCTAGATGTTTTCTAAATTCGTGTTACTACATTCTTTCACATGAAGTCCAACATGTTGATGCTAATTAGTGGTTAGTGAGGTGTTACTCTCATACACATGAATGGTCATTGATTCCTTTCGTTTTGTTATTTCAATGTATTCAATTTCTCTTGCTCAGATTCTACTGCTATGGTTCCTTGTAATAACCATTGAGGTATTGTCTCTAACTGCATTGATTAAGCCTAGATTCATACACTGACTAAATCAGCCTTTATTGTTTCTTTACATGAATCTTTTGAGTTTGAGAATTATTTTCATGACCTTAGCATTAATATAGGGAAATGAACCTTTTAACTTCTAAATAAACTGGTGTGGTTATTGACATTCAAATTGATTATGGAATGTTTAATTTGATGTTTATGATGTATTTCCTATGACGTTTTCTTTAAACCAAATTCGGTTCAGTTCATCGACCCAGAGTATGAAATCTGCTGTCTAGTCTGCTATGACTAAAATATAGCCAAGATTTCTGCTTTAACACATGCACACAAAATACATTTAAAAACATAATTTACTTACCTCAGCTGTCAGGGATGGTCCTATTTCAGCTAACTGTACTGATTTTTTACTAAACTAATAGTAAGCAAAATATTATTTATAATTAGTGTAATACAAAAATGACCGATAACAAGGAAAGTTGAGCTTCAAACTACGTCCATAAGGACGAGCTGCCCCTGTGTTCCTGGCACTGATTTGGCCCCACCACTGAGGTCAGGGGTCGCAAATGCAGTCCCAGGGGTCCCAAGAGGCAAACCAGTGGTCGCAGCTGCAACCCTTGGCGACCCCTAAAAGATGTCCATAGCTTTGTTTCCTCCAAGGCGGGCAGTAACTAAGGTTTGATTCAAACATTTTGTAACAGTCAGCACCGTTACCATACAAGTGCTAATGTGCAAAACACCCTGTTTTAGATAATTATATGAAGTCCACTCTACTTGCTAGCATTAGTGCCCCACTTCCTATTCATCTCACTTATTGCAAATGTAGTGTTCTCCTTTGCCAATTTGCCCATATATAAATACCTGAATAAATAAGAAATTACCAGACTAATCCTGCCGAAGGAGGTACAGCCTGGCCCAGACATGTAATTTGAGATATTACAAATGTATTCCTTAAATTAGTCTGGTAAACTGGTGAGTGCACCGAGATATACACGTCAGAACATCTTGCACACCAATGCATTCTTCTTTACATGAACATTTTCAAACAGATAGCAAATAAATGGGTACCAACAACCACACATTCTGTTCTGCCTTTATCTGTGTAGGAGCATATTTTCATGTTAAATACAGCTAGCCCTATTCTTTCAAGAACAGAAAAGCGCTCTGAACTCTCAAAAAGGCCAAAGAAAACGCAAATCGTGAGACCCGCGGATTAAGGCATCTTTGCTTTTTCTATTTCTTATCCATTTTTGGAATATGTTTTCTTCTAGAAGCTTTGGTGACCAATTTAAGCTGGTCTCATTCTGAATAATTATGTTTATCAGGAGGTTAACTGAAGTCTTTAAGTGGTCAATTAACTTCTGTAATACCTGCCTGAGCAGGTCTTATTGCTATTATACAGGTTATTGAGTCAGATGTGATTATTCTATATTTTAATTCAAAGGCGGTATGAGCATTCTGATTTAATAGTTATTTAATAAAAGACAATGATCACTAAACAGGTTATGCAAAATACCTAATTACAAGGAAAGGGGTTTATAAAATTTTAAACACCACAGTTCTTCTCATTGGCTAAAGCTGTTTTAGGTAATTCACTTAGTACATAATTCATCAAGCTATACGGCTTCCACAATTCACTCTAAGGGTTGCTATTTGTAATACACGTCAACTGGTGATGCTAGGCCTCCTGAAAACCTTTGATTCGTAATTAATGTATATATTCCTGTTATGCAGTATATCTAATTTAAGTAGGTGAGGTAAAATAAATGTATATCTTTTGACATACACGGTATGACAGAATATAAATGTAAAATATGACATCATGATTTCACATTGTGTTAGAAGCAAATGCATGTAAAAGGCAATGAGTACAGCCGTGATAATAGGTTTATGAGAGAGAGAGCACATTCTGAGTGAGCACTTACACTAAAAGATGCAGCCTAATTAACAATAATTACTGGTAAAGTGACTGGTCCTAAAGGCACGCCATCTTTTCAACGCCGATGTGTTATTCACAGTTTTGAACGCTGGTAAAATGGTCAGGAGACGAAATATAGGGCGACTTCTGTTATCTCTCAAAAACGTATAGATCCAGTCAGATGTATTTGTTTGTGATTCTCTTCATCAAGAGTGTGGGGGCAGAGCACTTGAGGAGCTGCACAGGAACAGATCAGAGCCCCAGGAAGGTGTGACTGTACTTACAGCACAGTGAGATGAGATACAGAAGGTGGGCAAAGGAAACTCTCCAGCCAGCCCTTGTGGGGAAGTTGCCTAGATCTGATGGGATTTGGAAGTATGTGGGTCAGTGCTTCATTGAGCCGTATGCCTCAAGCAACACCCCACTGAAGAGGCCCAGGTAAAACGTTCCCAGTCTAGGGTCCCTTGTGCTCCAGCTCAGAAGATATGTGGCATCACAGTTTAGGCTAGACCGTTTCTATTAAAACAGGATCAAGACCGATTTGCATGTCTGGTTCCTGTTTGAGGCGGCATGGTGGGCAAAAGAACAATGGACTGGAATGAAGCCCAAAGTGATTGCAGGTGCATGAGATCACTTCTAGTATTCCATTCATCACTTCTTTGTGTACCAGAGGACTCAGGCAACACCAGATCAAACATAAATGACAGTTTCCATTGTGAGTGCTGGCAATAAACCCACACTCAGGGGATGGAGATCGGATAGCTCGGAATTAGACAGATCACATTGAACGACAGGTAGTGAATCAAAAACTTACAATAGCACACTTGCCTACACAGGCTGGGAAGAAGCCATACGCAGATTATCGAACCTTAAACAATCATTTGCATATAAACGAATAGGGTGCTTCCCTTTCATCTATCTTGAATTGGGAATAAATGAAGTTGACTATCTGTCCCTTACTGCATGTTTTTGAATCACACAGCATCAACTATCAGTAAAAACAGCCACACATAAATAGACAAAATATTAAGCTGTAGTGTTCAAGAAGGACCAGTTTCAAGAGGTCAGCAATGAGCACAGTAAAAAGACTGCTTAAAAATCACTCCTTGACCAGGTCATAAACTAGCGAGGAAGAGATGAAGGACATTAAGCTGACATCTGAACCAAACTGCAAGAGTAAACAGGTTGTGGGCCACAAAAGAATAGAGTGACATAAATCTTCCACTGACAAGGAGACATCTGAGGGGAAGACAAAATAACAAACCACCAGCATGTGGTTACAATTGTGTAAGGTTAGGTGGATTTAGTATCATTCTACAACACCCAGCAGACAGAATTAAACAAACACTGGCAAACCCAATAGGTCTCGCCTACAATAGGAGAGCTATTGGCTTCGCCAATATTTAGTTAGAGAAGTACATCAGCCATGCAGATTGTCTAAAAGTTCAAAAAAGAGGAAGAAGCAATATGACATATCATAGCTTTTTATTTATTGCTGGAGGGTGGGGAGGAGGCAAAACGGGGGTAGGGGTAGGAGGCAACATGGAGGGCAGGAGTTGTGGGAAAATGTGGAAGGGCACAGTCAGAAGTGTCCATTTCTTCGTGCTTTTTTGTTGTGTAAGGAGAGTGGGCAGTACAAGTAGCAACATGGACTAGGGAATGAGGAGGGAGAGGGCAAGCAGCACCACACCAAACAAGGGAGTGAGGGAGGACAAGGGGCAAGCAGCAACACAGAGGAGGGAGTGAGATTGGAGGGCAAGCAGCAACTCTGGGGGAGAGGGGCTTTCCTTCCTATGCACATTATGCAGGGAGAAATTCAGAACAGCAATTTTTTTAAAGGCCAGAGCAACTCATCTCTCCGAGCCTGCCTCTGCCCGTGAAAGCCTTCGCTATCCCATCCTGAACTTTGAAGGGGCCTACTACTGGACATCAGAGATCCAACCTGTGTTGGCACGTCGAACCTTAATAAGTAAACTTACAAAGGGACGCGAATAGGTCGAATAACCTTTTGACTCATTTAAGTTGTTCTCGCCATAGCTCCAGCACATGAACAAATAATCAATTCACAATAATCAACAATCATTAGTAATCAATAAAATCAATAATCAATGGAGTCACTAAATATAACACACATCAGCTGCAATAAAGATATATGATACATAGAATTCAGCAAGATAACTTGTCAATCATTAGTCCCTGTATTCGTCAGTTAAGTCTGAGGGGCCTCACCTAACAACAGATTAGAATCAGCATGTTGGGCTTCATGCAAAACAATTTAGAACACAAATTTAGGAAAACCTTTAGCTATGGGTCTCATCAAAACAGCGCAGTTGGTACCTAGAAACAAAAGGCATAAAATGCATAACAGTCACATTGTCATATCTACCTATCCACGGTAAGGTTTAGCAAGCAGAATAAGTCTTCATCCTCAGGTCATTAATCGATCAGCAAAGCATCAGGCTCACAGTCAGAGAATATGAGCCCCATGATAGAATCTCGAATTTCTTCTAAAGTCTCTTCTTCTCCCAAATCACAGTAAATCTGAATAAAGTCTGAAATCTGTTCCCTTTGTCACGTTGTTATATCAAAGTCACCTTAACTATCCCCTATTTCCCCATTGGTCAGTCAATCATACATTTATACTCTGGCCAATAATAATTCTATACCAAATCTATGAATTCTAATATTTCACTCTTCACACAAAGTTGTCCTCATTATCCGGCTCGTCAGGTAACAACTTTGTTGCATCTTCCTGTCAAGTCAGTGTCTTCATTGTTCGCGTCCTGGGAAAGTACATCCCACACACATTACACACAAATTGTTACATTGCTAGGGACATCATCTTCTGTCCGTTGGTTCCCACAGAAAGCTCAGGTTAAGCACTTTTAAAAAGTCAATGGACATTTCACAGTTTAGTTCACTCTGTCAGCATTTTTATTAACCGCTAAGAAATAGAGCTTCTGCATGAGGCCTGGCAGAACTAGGCCAAGACCTTCGCTAAGTTAAGGCCTACAATTAATGAAGCTAAAGCATACTTCATAACTCTTAATACGACATATTACTACATTAATCTAATACGTTTTCAATACTTCATAAGTATTAATCATTAATTAGTATATTTCGTGAACATTGATGGCCATTCGCTGAGGTCACATTTTCAAATGCGTGCATTATTTTTCTCTACCTTATTCATTTTCTACAAAATTCATTATTAAAAATACATAAACACTCATTAATAATTTCTGGTTAAGACACCTGCTCTAACACCTGCCTTCACCATAGCATTCAGGTTTAGAGCTTCCACTTTCCTAATTAATTTGGAGTTGATGCAACTTCACAGCGACGGGTCTGGAAATTCATACTCTGCCCCTTTGCTCTTAGTGTCATGGGAATGGGCCTTTAGTTCAATGAAACCACTGTTTTGCCACATGTTGGGCACAATAATTTTTTTCACTAAGCTAAGCAGCCCAAACCACTGTCTCAGAGAAATAATAATTTTACATGAGTACAATAATGAATCCAGCTATGGTGAAAATACCCTTAGCTCTGGCTTCTAGACTTAGAAAAACATATATATGATCACAATGCCTGTCCTTGCAACATATAGCAGTCCAAAGTACAATTCAATACAGTTTAAATAGGAAGTGAAAACACTACACATTGTTCACTTAATCAGAATGCACTGACCTGTGTTCTAGATTCAGCTAGAGCAATTACATTCTCAGCACTTCTCTTTATCCACAACCAACCATACACAAAACCTATATTTTGTTTAACTGTAAATCCAGGGAAAGGGAATATGATAAGCGAGAGAACAAACACACTAGAAATCCCCACTCTAACTCATCCTTCTGCTGAGCACTGGTGTCTATTGGTAGTATTTAAAGACAAGATGGATATCTTGAAGCCTCGTAATTATAAAAGTTCAGATTAGCTAATCTGCCATAGAGTGCTTTCTGCACAGTCCAGATGTCTATATTTGTGTTAAGGTGTGTTATGTGCAATCTGCAAAGAAGAATTATTTTGATTTCAAGGGCACCATTTATGAATAACAGCACAGAACATCACTGGGAGGCACTTTCGCATCTATAGATGTTCATTTGTTTGAGCAAGAAAACATCTGTGAAAATAACCTGTTCTTTGGTGAAATAAAACTTTGGTGACTCTACATAAATTATTTCTGGGTAATTTGGCATGGCACAGCAGACTGAACGGATGATTTTCTAACTTAGCTGAATACACAGAACCAGTTCCTAAAATGTACTAGGACAGTGAACAACCAGGAACTCCCGTTCCTACATTCAGGTGTGTTGACGCAAAATGACTTAATTAAAAATTATTAATGAGTGTTTATGTGTTCTAATAATGAATTTGGTTGAAAAGGGTTAACGTAAGAAAATTAATGTGCACATTTGAAATTTTTACATCAGCGATTGTCCACCAAGATTCACGGATGTACTAATAAAATGACTAGCATGTATGAAATATAGAAAAAAAACGTATAAAAATAATGTAGTGATGTGTCATATTGATAGATATAACCTATGTTTTGCAATGATGGAAGACCTTAACTTAGCTAAAGTCCTGGCCTAGTTTGCCAGGCCTCATGCAGGAGCTGTATTCTTCATGTTTAATGGAAAATGCTGACAAGCTGATTGAACCATGCACTTCTCATTGTTTAAAAAAAATTCCTTACCTGAAACCTTTACGTGAACCGACGGACAGGAGATGATAAAACTAGAATTGTAGTGATCAAGAGTGTAAAGCACGCTGATTGTACTTTCCCAGGACTTGAACAATGAAGGCACTGACTGGAGAAGAAGATGCAACATTTTCAATACCGGACGAGCCGGATGATGAGGACATCGAAAAGCGGACCAATTAACAACATGTGAACTGTACAATATTAAAATTCATAGATTTGGAATGAAATTACTATTGGATAGAGTCATATGTGGTGATTAATTGACCAATTAGAAATTGGGGGATAGTCTGTGTAACTTTGAAATTATAACCTGACAGAGGGGAGGGAGAGAGAGAGACGGATGGAGAGAGAGGTCAAATGCCAGGTGCAGATGCTAGGTATTGCTAAGGCGATTCGAGATTCTGTCATTGGGCTCATACTTGTGAGTCTGATGTGAAGCTTACCGACTGATGACCTGAGGACGAAGACTAACTCTGTTGCTGATCCATACAGAGGATAGCTAGATATGACAATGTGACTGAATATAACTTTATGCCTTTCCTTTATAGGTACCAACTGCGCTGTCAAATTAGTCTTCCTAGCTAGATGGTTTTTCCAAAGTTTTTGTTTCTAAATTGTTTGCATGAAGTCCCACATGCTGATGCGAATCTGGACTAGATGAGGTTTCCCCTTATATGACAACCTGACTGACTTAAGAGATAAATGATTGACGGACTGTTTTGCTGAGCTATATGAACAGGGAAAATATATTACCTTTGATTTTTCTATTGAATTTTACTAATGCATTAGAATATGTTTTGATGCAAGTTTTGGTTAGATTATGTTTTTGGTTCCTTATAACAAACTAATATGAAATTCTTTTGATTTGATTTGAATTGCGTTAAATTAATCCTATGACTTAGTATTGTAACAAATAGGGAAATAAAAATCACTAAACGTATAACGAGTTGTGTTTATTCATGACTGGAGGGACATAGGGTGTTGTGTTCTTTTGATTCATTGCTGATGATGACAAATGTTTAATTGAATTGTATAATGATTATTAGAGTACCAGCCATACCCTAGTTAGGATACTCTATGCGAATCAAAAGGTTAATCGGCCTATGCGCATCCCCTTGTAAGATTACTTATTAAGGACCAACAAACATTGGGGTGGTCACTAAACAGTAACACCATCAATTTTGAGAAACCTATGTTTTCCTTTGGAAAAACACATGTCTAAGGAACATCTTAGTTCACACATGACTAACAAATAGGAGACAGAAAAGAGCAGAATACACCCTCGGACCTCCCACCATTCAAACGTCACTTCCCTTGTGGTCTGTGCTCTGTGTGTCTATGCACAGCCCACATGAATAATATAGAACACGGGCTACGACATCCCTGGTAACAGAGAAGTCACACAAACTGTATCTCGAGCAATATGATTTGCTTATATCATTTCCCTGCAGTCTTGAATATATAGACATGGCACATGGAAAGATATGACTTCAGGTCATAGAACACTGTAGCATGATAAGGTGCCACCATAGCACAACAAAAATGACAAACCATCTTTTTGTTGAAGTGGTCACAGTGAAAACTACATAAAATAGACAGCAATTGAAAGAGGGAGCAGTAGACACAAACACCATCAGGGCCCTGGCTGAGAGTCTCAATGCTCTCTTTGCACATACTCACCTGGAAGCAAACATGACTGCAACTCCCAAGAGGACCGGTCCCTGTGACTCCAATCACCTGCCCAGGGTCCACTTGTCACAATGCATCTGTTAGTGAACTCTCAAATTACGTTTACTCACCTGGGAGGCTACCAATTGTCAAGTTTTGGGAAGTAGAGAGAGTGACATAACTGCAAAGCCCAATTGGCCCTGTTTTGCTAACTCCAATCACCAGCCCAGTGTCCACTTGTCACAATGCATCTGTTAGTGAACTCTCAAATGAGGTTTACTCACCTAGGCAGTTACCAATTGTCAAATGTTGATAAGTAGTGAGAGTGACCTGACTGCAACTCCCAGGAGGCACTGTTCAAGTGACTCCAAATAGCAGAACAATCGCTTGCCCAAATACCCTTGCCAGCTAACTCTCAATTGAAGTTTACTCACCTGATAGGGACCAACATACAGATAATGCTCAACTCATATGTATCTGGCCACCTAGGTCCATCCTGAACTGCTAAGCCAAGATGAAACTATTGAGGACAGGAAGGACAGCTCACCTAGTGTGCAACAAAAATGATCCCCCAGGCCTCAAAATGCATCACCAGAATTATATTGGCAGCAGACACATTCACAGTGCACTGATCACATGATGACTCAGATCACATATACAACAAACCCCTGGGTCTGCATACATCACAATCAACGAGGCCTCAAAATGGTCAAAGCCACATCCTGTCCAGCCACTGTTTTGCCAGCACTTGTGACAAGATGGCATTTTCAGTCCATCCTCCCGAGTGCTAATGACCCGCACAATTCAGCAGCTGCTTGACTTTAATAGAATTGGCATGTTTCACAAATGTCAGGTCAATATAACTAATAGCATGGGTATCTGTCACAATAGAATTAACTGCAAATCAACTATGATGCAATGATTTGCAAAATGTCACTGTAAACGTGTGGAGGTAGATGTCACAAAACAACCAGTATCATTGTATCTTCCACATCGACAGGTTGAGTTGCCACTGACCACACAGAGCCCAAAGAAGAGACTGCCACTATCCCCATGGATGAAGCCCTCAGTGATGAACACCTTCCTGGTCATCTGGACGTGGAGGATGGTTCTGATCCATCTTGACAGCCTTGTGCGACCCCAACAGTGAGTTTCACTTTGGCCACATCAACACCTTTCACCCCAGTTGCCTCAACACTATAGGCAGCCATTCACCCCAACCTGTTTCGCCAGGGCAGTGTCTGTCATCTTGTGACCCCAGCCCAGGATCCTAAGTCACAGCATCACACCTTGGACAATGATGGTCCTGGAACCAGTGCGAGGGCGCACCCTATGGCAAGGGCAAAGGCCAGTGGGTGTATGGAGTGTGGGAGGGATGTTGTGGGCCAGCGGGGTGAGTCCACTGTGGAGGCTCCTGGCTGGAATACAATCAGCCAGGTACTTGCAGAACTCTAGAAGATCAAGCAGCTATAGAGGGATAGCCACAGGGATTTGCTTGGACAGAGGGAGGCCCGCAATACCAACATGACCTCCCTAACAGGAGTCCTCAGGGACATTAACAGCAAACTGATCAGGGGTTGTCAACAGCAATCTACCCCTTCCTTTGGTGCAGCAACACCTGGCCCTTCATCTGTGCCAGCCACTGAAAGGGAGGCTCTGTCAGAGAAGAACCTGCCACATACACTCTGGCCTTCATTACAACCCTGGCGGTCGATGTTAAAGCAGTGGTAATACCGCCAAAAGGCCGACAGTAAAAAAAATGGAATCACGACCATGGCGGAAACTGCCAACATAGACAGCCACTTTAACACTCCAACCGCCACGGCGGTAGCAACAAACACCGCAGCGGTAACCGCCAACAGACAGGCAGAAGACAATGTACCGCCCACCCTATCACAACCCGCCAATCCGTCAGCTTTTCCGGGGCGGTACCAATGCCATCAAAAGCTCGGCAGAAACAGGACTTGGAAGGGAATTCACTCACCTCTCGACAAGAAACAAAGAACAAGGACGCCATGGAGGCCGAGCTCCAGGTGTTCCCCATGCTGGTGTTTCTTCTCATACACGGCGGATATCAAAGGCGACAGCGACGACCCCAGTGAGTACTGCACCTAGCACACAGGGGGGGGGGAGAGAGTGACACACACACTCAACACGCAACACCATACACACCAAAACATGCAGCAACATTAAATTTACACCCCGTAACCCCTGAAAGAACGCAAAGACAAAAGGAAAAGAGTCCAATCAGTGATATTTTAGAAATAGGCAGACATAGTAAACGTTTAGAAAAACAGTATATACAAATATTTATAATATGTAGAGAATGCCGTACACTGTCCTGTGCAAATGTCCATGGCCCACTGGGCCACAAAATCATGGGCAAAGCCCACACTTGACTCCTTCCTCAAAACGGAGAGAACACTGCAGGGGCATCAGGTCGAAAACACACAGGCACCTCAGGGGGACGCGGAAGCGGGCGGCACCTCAGCCAGAAGATGGTACTACGCCACTGCTCCTGGAGGGGGCAACATGCCCACAGCGATGTCCTGGGGAGTGCAAAGCCGCAGTCTCTCTAGTGGGTGGTTTGCCCACTGCTTGGTCCTGGGGAGTGCAAGGCCACAGTCTCTGTAGTGGGTGGTTTGCCCACTGATTGGTCCTGGGGAGTGCAAGGCCACAGTCTCTCAAGTGGGCGGTTTGCCTACTGCTTGGTCCTGGGGAGTGCAAAGCCACAATCTCTCAAGTGGGTGATTTTCCCACTGAAGCCACAGTCTCTCAAGTGGGTGGTTTGCCCACTGCTTGGTCCTGGGCAGTGCAAAGCCACAGTCTCTCAAGTGGGTGGTTTGCTCACTGCTTGTTCCTGGGGAGTGCAAAGCCACAGTCTCTGAAGTGGATGGATTCTTCCACTGGTTCTGGAGGGGGGGCATTGTGCCCAGTGTGCTTCATCCTGCCAAGGATAGGGTGAGTGGATTACTTTCTCCACTGGTTCTGGTGGGGGCTTTGTGCCCAGTGTGCTTCATCCTGCCAAGTATAGGGTGAATGGATGCATGTCTCCACTGGTTATGGAGGGGGCTTTGTGTCCAGTGTGCTTCATCCTGTCAAGGATAGGGTGAGTGGATGCATGCCTCCACTGGTTCTGGAGGGGACTTTGTGCCCAGTGTGTTTCATCCTGCCAAGGATAGGGTGAGTGGATGCCTTTCTCCACTGCTTCTGGAGGGGGCTTTGTGCCCAGTGTGCTTCATCCTGCCAAGGATAGGGTGAGTGGATGCCTTTCTCCACTGGTTCTGGTGGGGGCTTTGTGCCCAGTGTGCTTCATCCTGCCAAGGATAGGTTGAGTGGATGCATGTCTCCACTGGTTATGGAGGGGGCTTTGTGTCCAGTGTGCTTCATCCTGTCAAGGATAGGGTAAGTGAATGCATGTCTCCACTGCTTCTGGAGGGGACTTTGTGCCCAGTGTGCTTCATCCTGCCAAGGATAGGGTGAGTGGATGCCTTTCTCCACTGGTTCTGGTGGGGGCTTTGTGCCCAGTGTGCTTCATCCTGCCAAGGATAGGGTGAATGGATGCATGTCTCCACTGGTTCTGGAGGGGGCTTTGTGTCCAGTGTGCTTCATCCTGTCAAGGATAGGGTGAGTGGATGCATGTCTCCACTGGTTCTGGTGGGGACTTTGGCGGTCATTCTGACCCTGGCGGTAAAACCCGCCAGGGCCGTGGTCCGCGGGAGCACCGCCAACAGGCTGGCGGTGCTCCTTTGGGCATTCTGACCGCGGCGGTACAGCCGCGGCCAGAAACGGAAAGTCGGCGGTCTCCCGACGGCTTTCCGCTGCCCAGGGGAATCCTCCATGGCGGCGCAGCTTGCTGTGCCGCCATGGGGATTCCGACCCCCATACCGCCATCCTGTTCCTGGCAGTTTCGGCCGCCAGGAACAGGATGGCGGTATGGGGTGTCGTGGGGCCCCTGGGGGCCCCACTTAGAATTTCAGTGTCTGCTTAGCAGACACTAAAATTCGCGACGGGTGCTACTGCACCCGTCGCACCCCTTCCTCTCCGCCGGCTCCATTCGGAGCCGGCTTCCTCGTGGAAGGGTGTTTCCCGCTGGGCTGGCGGGCGGCCTTTTGGCGGTCGCCCGCCAGCCCAGTAGGAAACCCAGAATGACCGCCGCGGTCTTTTGACCGCGGTACGGTCTTCTGGCGGTTCCCGCTTGGCGGGCGGCTCCCGCCGCCCGCCAAGCTTGGAATCACCCCCTTTGTGCCCAGTGTGTTTCATCCTGCCAAGGATAGGGTGAGTGGATGCCTTTCTCCACTGGTTCTGGAAGGGGCTTTGTGCCCAGTGTGCTTCATCCTGCCAAGGATAGGGTGAATGGATGCATGTCTCCACTGGTTCTGGAGGGGGATTTGTGCCCAGTGTGCTTCATCCTACCAAGGATAGGGTGAGTGGATGCATGCCTCCACTGGTTATGGAGGGGGCTTTGTGTCCAGTGTGCTTCATCCTGTCAAGGATAGGGTGAGTGAATGCATGTCTCCACTGCTTCTGGAGGGGACTTTGTGCCCAGTGTGCTTCATCCTGCCAAGGATAGGGTGAGTGGATGCCTTTCTCCACTGGTTCTGGTGGGGGCTTTGTGCCCAGTGTGCTTCATCCTGCCAAGGATAGGGTGAATGGATGCATGTCTCCACTGGTTCTGGAGGGGGCTTTGTGTCCAGTGTGCTTCATCCTGTCAAGGATAGGGTGAGTGGATGCATGTCTCCACTGGTTCTGGTGGGGACTTTGGCGGTCATTCTGACCCTGGCGGTAAAACCTGCCAGGGCCGTGGTCCGCGGGAGCACCGCCAACAGGCTGGCGGTGCTCCTTTGGGCATTCTGACCGCGGCGGTACAGCCGCGGCCAGAAACGGAAAGTCGGCGGTCTCCCGCCGGCTTTCCGCTGCCCAGGGGAATCCTCCATGGCGGCGCAGCTTGCTGTGCCGCCATGGGGATTCCGACCCCCATACCGCCATCCTGTTCCTGGCAGTTTCGGCCGCCAGGAACAGGATGGCGGTATGGGGTGTCGTGGGACCCCTGGGGGCCCCTGCAGTGCCCATGCCAATGACATGGGCACTGCAGGGGCCCCCGTAAGAGGGCCCCACTTAGAATTTCAGTGTCTGCTTACCAGACACTGAAATTCGCGACGGGCCCTACTGCACCCGTCGCACCCCTTCCACTCCGCCGGCTCCATTCGGAGCCGGCTTCCTCGTGGAAGGGTGTTTCCCGCTGGGCTGGCGGGCGGCCTTTTGGCGGTCGCCCGCCAGCCCAGTGGGAAACCCAGAATGACCGCCGCGGTCTTTTGACCGCGGTACGGTCTTCTGGCGGTTCCCGTTTGGCGGGCGGCTCCCGCCGCCCACCAAGCTTGGAATCACCCCCTTTGTGCCCAGTGTGTTTCATCCTGCCAAGGATAGGGTGAGTGGATGCCTTTCTCCACTGGTTCTGGAAGGGGCTTTGTGCCCAGTGTGCTTCATCCTGCCAAGGATAGGGTGAATGGATGCATGTCTCCACTGGTTCTGGAGGGGGATTTGTGCCCAGTGTGCTTCATCCTACCAAGGATAGGGTGAGTGGATGCATGCCTCCACTGGTTATGGAGGGGGCATTGTGCCCAGTGATGCTGCACTTGGGGTGTGGCAGTTCACGTTCCCTCACCTGGGTGTCTGAGGCACGAGATTTGCAGGGAACAGGTAACATGATACCCCATGGAGGCAGAGCCAGACTCCATCCTGCGGCGACTAAGGCTGCAAATTGGTGGTAGTGCCGGTGCTGGTGGGGGTGCTTCAAGTGGTGGTGGGACGGTCCTGGCAGTCTCCTGCAGCCCCAGACAGCTGCCCAATGGGGATGATGCTGCTCACAGTTGTAGTGGCACCAGCTGGGCATGTGGCGATGTTGATGACGGTGCAGGTGGCAGTGCTTGCGGCGGGGATGCTGCTGGTGCTGGCCCTGATGCAAGTGCTGGTAATGGTGGAGGGAGACACCAGGCCATCTCCTGCAGCCTCGGATGACTGCCCACTGGGCATGATGCTGCTCACAGTTTTTGTGGCAGCGGCGGTGTAGGTGGCGGTGCAGGGGCCAGTGCAGGTGGCGGGGGAGGTGGTGGTTCAGGTGGAGGTGCCTGTGGCGGTGCTTTCCGCGGGACAGGTTGCGGGGCTGTCGGTACTGATGGTGGGTACTAGTCCCTCACCTGGAGCCTCCCAGACCTGAAGTGCCTTGCCTTGGGTTTTCTTCCTCTTTCCCACCTTAGCAGATGCTGCTGGGACCTTGGCACTGTCAGCTTGAGTTTTGGAGGAGGCCTTGCTGGGTGGGTCGTCCTTCTTGCCCGTGCTGCATGCTGGCCCCTTCTTCACCTTGGCAGGTGGCGGGATAGGTTGGTCCTTTGCAGGGGTCGGTGGCACACTGGCTGCCCTGAAGGGTGCCCCCTTTGTTCCTCTGGGACTTGCAGGTACCACAGCAGATGACGACTTGGGGGCTGAGGTGCTGGCCTGGGATCTGGACACCCAGGCCCGAGGGGAAGGACGGGGGGAGAGGTAGATAAGAGGTCAACGTTAGCCAGGAAAAGTTTTTTAGACACACTGGGACGGGAGGATGGAAAAGGTTTGGGAGTGGAGGAAGTGGGAGTGGTTGTAGGAGGTGTACATCTGCTGAGTTTGGGTGAAGGTGCATGGGTTGGATGCTGTTGGGTGGGTGGGTGCTTGCGTTTGTGTACTTTGGGAGGAGGGGTCACAGACACACTGGGAGAGGACACAGGGGATGTGTGCATGGTCATGGGGCTGGTGACTGCAAGTGATGGGCGTGTAGTGATGAGCGTGCTAGTGATGGAGGTAGTGGGTGAAGATGTAGTGCATGCAGGGGTGAATGTAGATGCTACTCGAAGGGAGGTGGAGGAGGAGGAGGAGGAGGGGGGGCACAGTGGAGGCAGTGGATGATGGTGTGTTTGCATCGGCATGGTGTTTGTGTGAGTGCCTGTGAGATGAAGAGTGGTGCTTATGTTTGCCTGAGCCACTTTTGTGTGGTCATTTAGGTGCTTGCTGGTCTGAAGGTGTGCTTGGGATAGGCTGAGATAGAGGGGATCGGGTCTGGGTAGTGGAAGTTGGAGGGGCGAGGCTGGACACAGGGACAATGGCTGCCATCAGTGCTGAGGCCAGAGCCTGAAATGCTCTCTGTTGGGCCGCAACGCCAGAGTGAATGCCCTCCAGGTATGCATTTGTTTGTTGCAAATGCCCTGATACACCCTGGATGGCATTCAGTATGGTTGACTGCCCAACAGAGAGGGATCTCAGGAGGTTAATAGCCTCGTCACTGAGGGCAGCAGGGTTGACTGGGGCAGGGCCTGAGAGTTGCCTGGGATGAAGGAGATGCCCACCCTCCTGGGAGAGCGGGCACGGGAAACATGCTGAGGGGCTGCTGGGAGGGTGGTGCTGGTAGGAGGGTGGCGGCTGAACCTGTTGTTGGGGTGGGCACAGAGGTGTCCACCACCACCAGGGAGCTTCCATCTGAGGAGGAGTCACTGTAAGTGGTCTCCCCTCCTGTCCCTGTCGTGGAGCTCCCCTCGCCCTCCGTCCCACTGGTGCCTTCACCCTCAGTGGATTCGGCTTCCAGGCCCATGTGGGATGCAGCTCCCTCCGTCGCCGGTTTCTCTGCTCCTCCGCCAGGTGATGCTAATGCACCCAAGGGCAGGGCGACAAAACAAAAAGGGGGGGGTGACAGAGGATACACTTGGTCAATGACAGAAACACCACTACCGTTGGCATACACAACACACAGTGAGCTGCCCTATGCACTAGGTCATGCCCAGCCAGTCACTAAGATAGGCACCAGCCCATGGGGTACAATGTCTAACGCCAGCATCTGCACACCTGACACCCACAGGACCCTGCCCAGTAGTAGATGGCTAATTACACCATTGGGGTAGGAGTGCGCCAGAGCCTGCACACAAGGGACCTACCCTGCCATGATCGCTCTGGCCTAGGGGCAACCACAGCCCACATCCTCCACCCAGCTACCTCCTAAAGCGTGCAAAATCAGCTTTCTGAATCTGTACTCATCCCCTTGTGGCTGCTGTGATGCCCTCAAGCGCCCATCCAAATCCGGATAGGCCACTGCCAGGATGCAGAACATCAGGGGGGGGTCATGGTGCAACGGGCACCCCTTCCACGTTGGGAGGCCAGCCCCAGTTGGGCTTCTGTCGTTTTCTTGGTCCAGCGGCGCAGGTCCTCCCATCTCTTGCAGCAGTGGGTGCTCCGCCTGTGATAGACCCCCAGGGTCCACACCTCCTTGGCGATGGCACGCCAAATACCCTTTTTCTGGTGGGCGCTGACCTGGAGGGAAAAGACAGCAGAAAAAGAAATCACTCACACGTCTGGACCCGAATACCCATTGCCCAACAGTTCCCACCCATGCCCTGAAGCACATACACTGAGCACCTCTCATGCAGCACTCAGGCCAGGATGCATCAGCACCCCCCAACATGTGGCTTACATCCACACCACTCCAAACATGCATTGCCCAAACATCATGCTCACAGTGTACTCACCTGTTTGTCTGGAGGACCATTGAGTAATGTGTACTGGGGTAGGACCCCATCCACCAGTTTCTCCAACTCCTCCGCAGTGAAGGCAGGGGCCCTTTCCCCAGACACATGAGCCATTGTCGCTTCCAGACTCAGGTCACAGCAGCACTTGCAGTGTAGGTCCTCTCCTGTTGAAGTTCAGGTAGCAAGTGAGTGAAGAGATAGGAAATGGCGGTGACGTCAGCTGCGGTGCGTACCGTCACTGCCGGTGTACATCGCCATTGTTTCCTGAAACCCATAGGGCCCAATGATAACCAATGCGCTGTTGCGCGGCAGTCATCGACCACCTACCTTGATGGCGCACAACGCCAGCGCACTTACCTCATTTCCACTTGTCCCTCCTCACAGGTCAGGCAGCGGCCATTTCAGGGGGGCACATGGCATGGCACCTAACTGCGTCACAGCAGATATTGGCACATCATCTGACTCTCGACTTCACATACTGCTTCGTGACGTAAATTCAACAATATTAATGTAAAATAATGTGGGAATATGACACTCTTCTCACTGTTCTCCTCCATAGGCTACAACCGGTGAGGCAGATTATGAGATGGCGGCATCCTCCAGTGTACAGACCCCTGGTGGACCTGTCGACAATGGAGGACAGACACATTATCATCACATACAGACTTGATCGTGCGACAATCCAAGAACTGTGTGCCCAATTGGAGCCAGACCTGTTGTCTGCTATCCGCCAGCCCACAGGAATCCCCCCTCTAGTGCAGGTCCTGTCAGTGCTCCCTTTCCTGGCAAGTGGTTCCTTTCAAACTACAGTGGCCATGGCATTAGGGATGTCTCAGCTAATGTTCTCCAGCGTGTTGTCTGCCCTGCTGAAACATATGCGCAGCTACATTGTGTTCCCTCAGGTGGTTGGCCACACTGAAAGCTGACTTTAATGCCCTGGGACATATCCCCAACATTATAGGTGCCATTGATGGTACACATGTGGCATGTGTCCCCCCCCCGGAGAAATTAACAGGTTTACAGAAATAGAAAAAGCTATCACTCGATGAATGTGCAGATGGTGTGTTTGGTGGATCAGTACCTCTCTCATGTGAATGCCAAATATCCTGGCTCTGTGCATGATGCCTATAGCTTGAGGAATAGCAGCATCCCATATGTGATGATCCAACTCCAGAAGCACCGGGTGTGGCTAATAGGTGAGCCCAAGGTCCCCACCCAGTATAAGTAGGTGTCTGGGTATGGGGATGTCCCTAAGGGTTTGTGTGTGTCTAAAAGTCGTCCCTCAATATTTACAGGTGACTCTGGTTACCCCAACCTGTCATGGCTACTGACCCCAGTGAGGAATCCCAGGACACGGGCAGAGTCACGTTACAATGAGGCACATGGGCGAACAAGGAAGATAATTGAGAGAACCTCTGGCCTCCTGAAGGCCATGTACCGGTGCCTCCATCTGACTGGTGGATCCCTGTACTACTCACCCAAGAAGGTGTGCCAGATCATCGAGGCATGCTGTATGTTGCACAACTTGACCTTGCGATGCCAGGTGCCTTTTCTGCAGGAGGATGAGCCAGGAGATGGTCTTGTGGCAGTGGTGGAGCCTGTGGACAGTGACGAAGCGGAGGCAGAGGTAGAAGATGTTGACAACAGAACAAACATAATACAGCAGTACTACCAGTGACACACAGGTAAGAGACTGTAACTCCACTTAACATTTCAGTAATCTGTTTGACATTGTACATGGCAGCCTCTTACCCTATATCTATGGCCACTGACTGTTCCCTTTGGATTCTCTATTTTCAGATCTGTGTGCTCCATTCTGGCTCCTGCTATATGTACTGCTGCCCACCAAAGGTAATCCTGTAGTATATTTCACTGTACATATATGTTGCAATGCTTGGAAAATGTTGTACTAATACATTTGAGATTCATTACACTGACTCCAGATTGGTATTTGTTTCAAGGGTGTTTATTTAGGTGCTAGTAAGTATAGGGGGTATGTGCAAGGGGCTGGGGTGATGGTGGAGGAAAGTCCATGGTGGAGTCCAGTCTCTTGGTATCACAGGTGCTTTGTCCAAGGGGGCATAGGAAGGGGAGCAATGGCAGTTCAAGGTGTACAGGGGAGCAGAGTGGGACAGAAGGGTGACTATCAGGAGAGTCCTATTTCCTGGCAGGGGTCTTGGCAATGTTCTCTGTCTTCTGCCTGGATCTCCTTCTGCAGGGGGTGGGATGCTGGTGGCCTGTTGTTCCTGCGGTGGGGCCTCCTGTCCACTAGCGCCGGCAGAGGTGGAAGGCTGTTCCTCGGTTTGGCTAGTGTCAGGCCCCCTTTGTTGTGCCACTGCCTCCCTCATGGTCTTGCCCATGTCAGCCAGCACCCCTGCAATGGTGACCAGGATGGTGTAGATTTTGGTCAAGTCCTCCCTGATCTCCAGGTACTGTCCCTCCTGCAGCCGCTGGGTCTCCTGCAACTTGGCCAGTACCTGGCCCATGGTGTCCTGGGAATGGTGGTATGCTCCCAGGATGTTTGAGAGGGCCTCGTGGAGAGTGGGTTCCCTGGGCCTGTCCTCCCCCTGTCGCACAGGAGTCATCCCAGCTTCCCTGTTGTCCTATGTCTCTGTCCCCTGAACTGTGTGTCCACTGCCACTGACCCCAGGTCCCTGATCGTCCTGTGTTTGTGGGGTTGCCTGGGGTCCATGTAGTGGTGGACACTCTGCTGATTGACGTGTCCTGGGGACAGTGGCATGGGCCCTCTGGGTGGGTGCTGTGGTGGTGTTTCCAGAGGGGGGTGGCTCTGTGGTCGTTTGGGACTGTGGTAGGGGAACCAACTGTCCAGAGGTCCCTGATGGGCCAGGTTGGTCATCCTGATCTAGGCATGCAGAGCTGCTGTCATCACTGTGGGTCTCTTCTGTGGGGGACTGGATGTAGCTGGCACCTTCTCTCCGGTGACATTGGGTAGGGTCCCTGTTGGGATGCAAATGCATTGTTAATGTATCTGTGTGTGCCATCTTGTGCATGGCTGTGTTTCCCTGTATGATTGTGATTTCCCTGTCAGCTTGGCCTTGTGTGAGTGGTGATTTTGTGGGTTGGGTGAGTCTCTCTATTGGGCATGCTGGGGTGATGGCTGTCCATGCAGGTCTGTGAGTGATGTCCATGCATTGTTGTTGCATGTAGGGCTTGGTATTGGGGTGGGTGGGTTGTGCCAGTGGGGTATATGTGAGGTGATGGAGTGATGGGGTGAGGGTAGAAGTAGGAGTTTGTGATGGCATTCAGGGAAGGTAGGGGGGATAAGGTAGTTAAGATTTGACTTACCAGAATCCAGTCCTCCTGCTACTCCTGCCAGGCCCTCAGGATGAATGATCGCCAAGACTTGGTCCTCCCATGTTGTTAGTTGTGGGTCCTCTGTACAGCAATCTGGTTTCTTGATACCATGGAGCGCACCTTCCCCCGTAGGTCGTTCCACCTCTTCCTGATGTCATCCCTGGTTCTTGGTTGCTGTCCCATGGCGTTGACCCTGTCCATGATACTCCACTATAGCTCCATCTTCCTTGCAATGGACGTCTGATGCACCTGTGATCCGAATAGCTATGGCTCTACCCAGATGATTTCCTCCACCATTACCCTTAGCACCTCCTCTGAAAACTTGGGGTGTTTTTGGGGTGCTATGGATGTGGTGTGAGTAATATGTGTGAGGATGTGTGGGGTGATGTGTGGGCCGATGTGTTGTTGTGTATGCTGTGATGTGCGTGAATAGTGTATGGGTGATGGTGTTCTGTGCCTCTGATTGGGTGGGTGCGCCTGGCTTGCCTCTCTCAGTTAGCTATCTTTTTCTCATTGTAAGGGGTTGTGGGTATTGTGGGCGTTTCTTTTATAGTGGTGTGAGTGTGTGGGTGTGGTAGGTGTATGTGTGTCAGGTGTGTGTAGTTTGAATTGTCCAATGTGGTGGTGTTTTGTAAATGTGTGTGTATTTTGAGCATGACGGTGTGTACCGCAAATGGTTTACCGCAGTTGAAAGACGGCTGCATTGATGTGTGGGTCATGATAATGTGGGCTTATTCCTGTTGATGTAACGGTGTGGGTTTTGCTATCGCCAGTTCATCACTGACCTTTGGTGTGGGGGACTTGTGTAGGTGTCTGTATAGTGGCGGTATTCTCTGTGTGTGGGTCATAATACCTGCAGCGGAATACCGCCGCAGTCACAGTATGTTGGCGGCCGTCAGCATGGCGGTAGGCGGCTTTTACCGCCAGGGTTGTAATGAGGGTCTCTGTCTCTGTAGCAGCAAATCACCACCCACGCAAGTGGGAATGACCAGCAATGACTACAGGAGGTACAGATGGCAAGACACCCAACACTCCCAGCAAGTGACCTCTTACAAAATGACCTCCTTTCTGTGCCACATATTCACTCTGTTGACGGTTCTTTAACCACCTCCCATTTCCTATGGGAGGAGTACACTGGACTTTGGACTTACAATTGTGTGACATCTAATCCAATGATTTCATTCACCATGACTGATCTGTTCTTTTCAACCATGCATCAATTCATTTTTAAAACACACTTTTCAAAAGGTCTACCTATTACAAAACACTCTAGTCAACACATTCTAACAACTGCATTTCTTCGGACAATCACAATCTTTATGTCACATTACATATTTACACTCATGAAAAGTAGCTATTGATGAGATCTTCCAGCAAGTCAGCTCCTTTCTCTTCACCACTGTCACACTCACTTGCCATTTCAGGAGTCTCACCTGGTGGCACTGCAGGCTGCCCCTCCTCTGGGATGTACGGGATATTCCTCTGCATGGCAATGTTGTGGAGCATGCATCATGCCACAGTGATCTGACACACTTTATCGGGTGATTAGAGGAGGGCTCCACCAGTTCAGTCCAGACACCTAAATCTGGCCTTCAGAAGCCCAAAAGCCTGCTCCACTGCCCGTTTTGTTCTTCCATGGGTCTCATTGAAGTGGATGTCCTCTGGTGTAGTTGGATTCCTCAGTGGTATCAACAACTAAGGATGGTTTTGATATGCAGAGTGTCCTATTAAGAAATGGGACATACGCACAATGAGTTTTTCTTTTCAGATTTGTGGCACCAGACATTGCACACAAACAGGACAGATGTGAATTACCAACCAGCCAGGCCCTCTCTGGGTACAGTTGTGACATCAGTTGGGGGCTAGTGCTGTTCTGCATCATGAAGAAATCATGGAGTGAACCCTGAGAATGGACACAGACCTGTGAAATGTTTAGGTCCACCAAACATACAACTTGGATGTTGATGGAATAGAAGTGCCATCAATAGCCCCCACCACATGTGAGAGGCATGCAAAACCATAAAAGTCAGCCTTCACATGGGAAGAAACTGGATGTAGCTGTCAATGTGTTTCAACACTGCTGAGAGGACATTCTTCAACCCCAGACTGAACACAGGTTTGGACAAACCAGCTGACAGGGCCACTGTATGCTGAAAGACCCTGTGGCTTGGAAGTGCAATACTGACATGACATGTACAATGAGTGGTATGCTGTTTGGACTACTAATTGCTGGCATCAGATCTGGCTCCAAATGACAACAAAAGTCCACTATTGTTTGCCGATTAAGACATAAAGCATTATGACGTGGCTTTCTTCCATGGTCTGTAGGTCTGGCAGTGGATGGTAGACAGGTGGTTGATGCATCTTCCCTCTCTCTGGGTACCCACATATGACAAGAAATGAGTTCTGACAATAGTCATTGTGTCCCCAACTACATGCATGATGCATGTCAATGATAACATGTGGAAAGAAAATTTAGAAGGGATGGACATGGCAACCAGTCCATATCACAGCTGCTAATGACACATGGGCCACAAATGACCCCCATAGCTTGCCGCACAAATGTACACATCATGTATCTGGACCTAACTCAAAGATGTGCATCACAAATACCCCTCAAAATGTCACTGGATTTCCTGACATCAGAAATGACCTTTGAGAGGAGTGGATTATGCCCCACTTTAAAATGTAATTTGTGCCCTGCAACATACTAAAATTATGTTTGAGGAGTAGGACCTACATGATAATACAGGATAAGCATGTATGTGAGCTCAACATTTTCGGAGGTGTGATGCAGTTTGTGAAGCCCGGTACCACATTTCAGGCCTCTAAAGTGGTAGCTGCTTGGTCCACTCCACTGGACTTTAGGAACTGCCCGCAACCGACAGAGGAACTCATCAAAGCGGTTGCTGGCTAATGGCTATGTCTGCCAGTGGTGACTCACTGAATGTATGGTCGACGTGACTCCCAATTGACTCCTGACACTGCTGCCAGCAAGACCTCCACTACTGAGCTGCTGTGTACCGCCTCTGGGAGCAATCATGTCTTGTCCAGCAGGTGATATCGCTCCAGCCTTCTTACTGCGGTGCTGGAGAGGCTAGTGACTTAGGTCCTACCCCTGCATGAACAGCTCTATGGTGCACCAGAGGAGCAGGTAAGTGCCTCATGTGCACCTTTATCTCTGTATTTCACCATCCTGACACTTCTCACAAGCTAGATAGCACCCATGTGGGCCAGATTGACTACTCATGTGCCTGTAGGTGCAGTCTGTGTGGCATCAATGGAAGGGACAATGTGCAGGTATTGGTGGCCAGTGCCATATGTTGAGTTCATTCACATTGTGGTGTGTGTGGTTTTTGTGTTCCTAGATCCACCTTATGTCGGATGCATAACTACTAAGGTGGCATTACCACCACTCACTGACATCACTTCCTCATGGTTGCTGTATATGTGAGACAACATGTATGGGCATGACAGCATGAACCTAGTATGCATGTTGTATGAGTCAGTTGAGAGTAATGTGAGCAATGTGTATGTGCCACAGAGATTTCTAAACACATCTGCCTTTGCAAAACTGTTGCTTGGGCGGCATATCATGACTCACTCTGCCCTTAATTTTGCCACACACGCAACATCCCAAATAGCTGTTGGCTACATGATGTACTGTCATGCCTGGAAGTGATGAGAATGGAGGGCCATGTAGGTTCAGTCTGCTCAGCCTACCTCGACCAGGGCCTGACAAATGTATCTCCCAGTATGGGTCCCAGTCTTTACTGGGGTGGAGTAACTGTGGCTATGCAATTGTGGCACTGTGCCCACTCCCTGTACCCCAGCAGATCCTCTCATGTGGGCAATATGAGGCTCTGGTATAAACACCTGCCCAGGATGTCTAATTCCTTTGATTAGATTAGGAATGGGTAAAGAGGAAAGTCATTAGGATAGTCCATGTGTGCATTTTGCCTCATTGTCAATGTGTGTCTTTGTCTCATGACATGTCCCTTACTCCCACAACCCTGTTGTCACCTACCCACAGCCCATATTTGTACTGTACTGGTGTATTACATAAATGACAGTCCCACAGTGTAGACAGTGTGTTGATTCCTGGGAGGTCATGATTTGGGACCCAGTTGCCTCGTCACATAGCAGAAACTGTACAAGGCATTCCTTTGTTTGTTGGATGTCATCTCTGTAGGATGGACACATATGTCCAAAGGAGTGTTCTATGGTACAGCTACATACCACAGAACCCCACATCCTGAAGTGGCATGAGTCTGCATTTTCTAGTCCACATGTTCACACATGGACAAGGAAGACACTTTCTGTACCCACCATGACAGTTCCTTCATTGTTGCACATGCATGATGTTTGAGTTTGTACTCTGGCAGTAGCCTGTAATGACTGTCTGCAGAGTCACACTCACAGAGTGTGATTGTGTTGTTCTATTTGTGCCTAAGGAGTTTGCCTTCAGAAGCCACAGATGTTTGATGTGTCTCATAGTGGCACACATCTCAGCCAGGAGCATGCCCCACATGATATCAGTAAGCTTGCTTAGTCATTGTAGGGCCTGAGCAGGCTGGTGGGTTAGTCAGCAGATTGGGACAAATATGTCTGTAGTCATGGCCCTGTACTTTTGGTTTGTATGTGTCTCACTTGGTTGGGGAATATTGACAAATAGGAGCGTTCTAGCTTGATGTTACTGACATGTATGTGACTCAACCATTTGTGATGAAACCTGTGATCACAATCTCTTAATTTGTCTGTTGTATCCATGCAGGTCAACACCCATCAAAAGAAAGGGATATGGAGAGCCATTGCCAAGAAGGTGCGGACCTTGGGAGTCCACAGCCTGTGAAGCGCCCATTGCAGAAAAAGTTGGAAGGACCTCAGATGCTGGCCTGGAAGATCGCGGAGACCCAGCTGGGGCTGTTCTCCCAATATGAGTGGGGTGCCCATTGGACAATGACCCCCTAATGGACCACATCCTGGCAGTGGCCTATCCGGAGCTTGATGGTGGGTTGAGGAAAGCACAGCAGTCACAAGGGGTTGAGTACAGGGCATATTCCTGCCTGTCCCATTGTCAAGTAATTGAGTGAGGTTCTGACAGCTCCCACTGACAATTAGGGATGAGCCATGTGTCACACAGTAGATGAGAGTTTGTTTGTGTTGACATGCCATGTGTTGTATACTGATGTACCTTGCCTATTAGAGCAGGGACCAAGGACACAACTCAGTAGAATCTACAAACCAATTGCACTGCAGGGACCACATATGGCTGTGTACAGTGATCAATCTTGTACTGTTTGTTGTTGTAGTGGGTGTAATTATATTGTTCTTTGGATGCAGTTATAGGTGACTACTTTCCCTTGGTCAGTGGGGAATGTCCATTGACATGATTTATGTGTCATCACTGTTGCCAAAATTCTTTGTGCCTGCATGTCAGCATCTGGACCTTTCTCTTTAGAAAGCATTTGTAAGCTGCACTTTCATGCATGATCTCCCTATGTTGATGGAATGATGTCTCTATTTCTTCACATATGTTCCTGGCAAACTGTTTGTGGAAATGTGCGTTTACAATGGTGGTACATTTCATGTTGTACCACAGACAGGAGTGTGTCACCATTGTTTATTGGCTGACACATACCCTCACCTGTCACAGCATGTCATTTGGCATGTACAACTGCAGTAGCAGTGAGGAACATGACAGGGAGGCCAAGAGTTTAGAGCCACAATGTGAATATCCATGTCATTTATGTTGCATCAGGTGGAAAAGAGCACTGCACATGTGTTATGGTTAAGCTTTGTAACCTGACTGTTGGTATGCATCAGCAAGTGAATTCAAGTTATGTTTAAATCACATGGGTTTGGGTATAGGCATTCTTCCACAGACATACATCTGGGTTTGCATGGTCAAAATGGGGACAGTAATGTAGCTTCCCATTGTGCAACAGGTTGAGGGCCTTCTACAAGTCCTTGCAACTTTCTGTGTCTCTCGGACATGCAATGGACTAATGGCTTTTAGTGAAGCACTCAGAGTATGTCATTGTAAGGGTTGCCAGACATTAGTGGTCATTACCCTGGGGCTTGCTGATTCCTTGTGTGGTGTATTTTGGAGACAGCTCTCCCTTACATCTTGCACGAAGAACACAGTGTTAATTTCCATGTCACATGTGTGGTCTATCTGAGCAACATTAATACCATCTCATTGACTCTATTGGGACAAATATCACTTGGTGAAGTGTACATTGTTGATGTTTCGAGTGTGACATGGGTAGTTCCATGTCACATTCTCCAGGATATTGTACTTTTATCATTAACATGGCATGATTTTGTATCATCAGTCCTCACTGTTAAGTCATCAGGTATGTCACAAACAGATGTGTGCATGACCTTGTGTGGGATCTATGGATATTCATTTTGTATTGGCCTACTGTTGTATGCCAACAGATGACTGTGGTATGCTCCATGGGGCAAAGCTTTGAGGGTGATGGTGTCTCCTGATGGTTCAATGGTCATTGTGATTGCACATCAATCATGAAGTTGTAGTTGTGTGAGACCTCATTTTCCTGTGGACAACTGTTGACAGTTCAGATGGCATGCATGCATATGGTGTGACACATGTATGAAATTTGTTGCTGGGGCCAACCTGACATCATGGTAATGTTTGCTAATCAGAGCGGCTGTTCCTGGACATGTAATGACCCTATTCCTGTTTGCATTTGCAGTATAAGCACCAGCAAGTGAAAGAGATGGGGCAGAGCTAAGTGGGGAAGCTTCTGGCCACGGGACCTCGGGTCAAGACACCGCTGACACAGAGGGACCCAGTGGCCCAGTGGGTGAGTGGAGTTGAATAGGAAAGACCACAACATCATCTTCATCATCAGATTCTTCCTCCATGGACACTCCCTAGTGGTGGCGGACCCATCAGGGCATCACCCAGTACCATTGTGGTCTGCCACCTCCGTTCTATCACCACCCTCCATGTTGCTCCCCACCCAGTTGGCTGTGCCCAATCACCCAGGAGGGTGGGCGTCTCCTTCACTGCAGGCACCTTTGCCCCATCCCCAGTTGCCCCTGCTGCTCCCAGTGAAAAGGCTATTGACCTCCTGAGAATGATCTCTGTAGGTCAGTCAGCCTTTGTGAATGCCATCCAGGGACTGGCTGCCCAACTGCAACAAACCAATGCATTCCTGGAAGGCATTCATTGTGCAATGGCTGGCCTACAGAGATCTTTTCAGGGTCTTGCCTCCACACTGACATCAGCCACTCACCCCCATCTTCCGTCCCCCCGCCACCTCCCATGTACCCAATCCAACCCCTACCTAGCCAAAGCACACCGACAGATCTGTATGCATCTACATCACCACACAAGAGGAGCACATACAAACACAAGCACCTAAAAATACATCGGCATGCAAGCAAACAACATCCACACACAGACAACAATTACAACTTCCCAACACACCCCCACCATTCCCAGCATCACACACATGACATCAGGCATACCCAAAGGACCAACATCAACAGTGACTGACACACCCACCACACCCATCCTACCAGCAGATGCCACCGCAGCAGACCCCCAGACATCCAGCACAGGTACCACAGCTGCAGACACAAAACTACAGACACACAGACATCCACCACATCCAGCCAACCCACAGTCACCACCACAACAGCCACACAGACATCCACCACTTCATCACCAGCATCTACACCTCCCAATCCCCCAAGATACACAAACACACTCACTCTCCTACACAACAGACACACACCACATACAAGCATACCTCTCGGAAGCATGCACCATCGACATCTACACCAACAGAGCATACAGGCACTCCCTCGACCTCCAAATACCGACCCCCTTCCGCTGACCGTCCCCGTGGCCCTAAGAAACTTTCTTTGTTTGACTTGAAGCATTCCCCTGTTCCCTCCACCCGATCTCAAACCCAAGAGGCCACCACCCAGCTCCTTTCTTCTGCCTCCCAGGCCTCCACTGCTCCCCCACAAGCACCCTTACCTCTCGACCCAAGAAGGAGCCCACCCCTCCCAAAAAGCAGACCACCCCTCCTATACCCAAGCCCAAACCCCCTTCCCAAATCTGCCCCTACCCGGATAATCCCTGAGGTGCCTGCCTGCCCCATTGATGCCCCTTCCTGTGGAGGATCCATGGCAGTTGGGAGTCAAGTGTAGGTACAACACTGGCATTTTATTGGACTGTTTTCAGACTGGCCAATGACATTTGGACTTCAAATATTCATTGTTTATTGAACCCAAACAGTTTTCTTTTTGTGGTATACCTTTGTCCTGCAGTTCCTTTTCTACCTTAATGTTGTTCCTGAGTGACTTGTATTGTGTGGCTACAGTTGTGTGTGTTTGAGCCTGCTTGCTGATCCAGTTCCTGTTGTTTGCAGTATCTGACTTTGTGGGCAATGCTGGTGTCCCCCAAGAGAAGAGTGTATTTGAGTGTATGGATATGTGGGTATAAATGCATTGGTGGTGCTATTACATTGTGTTCTGTTTGGTATGGGAAGTATTTAATCTTATGTTGTCTAATGTGAGCATGTATGGTGTTAGACTTGTTCACCGGATATGGGTTATGTATTCATCTGATGTGTGTCAGCTTGAGTTTTGCTTGTGCAGACACAGAGTGTGTTCAGTTGTGGTAGTTTTGTTTGCATTTGACTGTGCATGCATCCATTTAACTGTGTACACCTTGGAGCTAGTTACTGTAAAGGTATGTCTCATGCAGTTGGGGTTGTATGTGCTTTGTTGACTTGCACTTCCGCATTGTGCAGATGGGCATAGCATTTGGGTTTAGCACTGTTTGTCCCTGAGACAGATGTAGGGCCATTTCCTTTCCACATGCTGTTTTAGGGGCCTGCGCCAAGCTATATGTGTCCCAGTGCAGCCTCCTTCCACAATTGCTCCTGATGCCCCTGAGACAGATGTAGGACCATTTCCTTTGTGCATGCTGTTTTAGAGGCCTGTGAAAAGTTATATGTGTCCCAATGCAGCCCTCTTCCATTAATGCTCCTGATGCCCCATCCCTATTGTGCAGATATTGTTGACATACTGCTCTTTGTCTCTCTATTGTGTGTGCCATTGTCCTTCCATTGTGCTGTGATGTGTGTCCACTGCAGTGTTGTTTATTGGGAGAGTTGTTTAAGTTCCATGCCACATCAATACATATGTGTGTTTTATGTGATGACAGTCACTGGCCTGTGTGGAATGTGAGTGTGTGAGTTGTATTTGTAGATGTAATGTTTGTGTGTTGTTGGTGTTGTGTGAGGGAATTTTGTGTACCCTTCACTATCCCTGTGCCTGAGATGTGTGAACGTTTTTTTTTTTTGTGGTGTTACTCTGCAGCGTGAGTAAGCTGCCCAAAGGGGGCGTATTATGGCTGTCTTCATGTATGATTTGGACTGTGTACACAATGAGTTGTATACTTAATGCTCGTAGGGTGACCCCCATATGATGTGGATGACGACGCAATGATCTGTTGTTAAGCTTAATGACACAGTTAGGTGTGTGTATTTACAGTTGGTTGAGCCCATGGCAGCACTGATTGTGCGCTCCATCTATGATTAACAACAGCAGTAGGACATGCGTGATGGGTTCCATGGTGGCTCCGGACGTGAAAAGCTGCCTGCAGGTGAGTGTCTCCCTTTATAATATCCGTTTCCACCTGCTGGTACGTGGTGGCTGAACTGACATAGTCACATTGGCGGTGTGCAACCTCATAATGTGTCAGGCGGCAACACAGGTTCTGTGCAGGCTTTGTGCTGCCTCGTGACCATGGCGGTCTGTGTTGCTTGTTGGTGTCAGCAGAACAGCTCCATAGACCAGCATGACTCATAATACTGCAGCCCTACTGCCATCCTAAATGGTGGTCAGATCGCCATGATTTTCAACGGACCACCAAACTTGAGTGAGGTCCTAAATAATCAAAGGGGACTGGAACGTAATCTAAATAAATCCCTCAAGAAGCGAATACATGGTGCCATATATTAAAATAGCATTATGGTATGATGTATAAGAGGAATCAGCCAAAAAGAATGCTCATACTGATTTAGGAAATATTGGCAGACTAGAAGGTGACCCCTTCAGTAGTGCTGACCAGAGGAAACAAAACCTCATTTCCCATCATCCCAGCACATCACATGACATGATGTAAGAAGCACACTGATTCACACAACCCCACCCCGCTATAGGACGCTCCAGATACACAGCCTAAATACACCATCTATGAGGCAGTAGTTTACCACCACAGATGACGCTGTGGCAGAAATAGCTAACACAGTGCTGCTGTATCCTTGGTGTGGTAAGAGATGATAATCTTGCATTTCTTATGAATATTACATTAGCTTGAGAGCATTTTAATACTGACTATTGTCCTCAATGATTATTAGAATGTAACAACAGGCACATGCTCCACCAGCCCGTATATGGTGTTAGTATATACCAATTAGATAAAAAAATCTATATTGAATACAAATGTGTACAAAATTTGTATTGGCACCTTTCATGTTTGCAATGAAAGACTTTATGTGCTCAGTTTGCAGTATATCCCACATTACCGCATATGAATGCAATACAGTTATGCTATAGTGATTTCCTGTCTATTGATGCCAAAGGCATCTGCATCTTTTACATTCAGAAGCTTGCAGTATGCCAAGTGAGTGCTGAATATATGTGCCCTGTGTGTACCAACTTAATGTTTATCATTTTCAATCAAATTATTTCCTTCATTGTATTTCTGAATTGCTACCGAACTTGATGACAACAGGCATTAGTACATGCTCTTCCAAAAAGGAAACAGGCAAGTGCACCTGCCTTGATTTTTGCGTAAAATGTGTATGTGTTCATTGTTTCAGACAGTACTAGGACGTGACAACAAAGACAGTAAGAATGTGTATACGGGGAATTGACAGACAATAGTTCCAGTGAAAGCCTGGGGCCTTTTATTAGCCATTAGAAAGACTGAAACATGTTAACAAGAGAAGAGGGTGCAATGGTAGGGACCCCTTGCATACGACTGGAGAGTAGATTTTTAATCAAACCAAGGAAGCCCAACAATAGAAGGAAACAACAGTGTCCTTTTGTTATTCTCGAAACCCCATCAAAAGGAATATTCAAAGTACTTGCTGAAATATGGTTGAGCCCACCCTGGTTTATAGGGACCAGGGTGAGACCCGCTGATGAAGCACGACACCAATAGGGTGTGTGAAGTTCCATTAAAAAAAATATCAATTTAGGTTTCTTCCCATTCAGAAGGAAGAATATCTCAACTGTGCTAAGGCTCAGTCAGAAGGGTAGTGTTCAACAAATATATGTAAAGAGGAAGTATCCTGTGTTTCCCTATAGTAAGCACATAGGAAATATCTCTCCCCTCCATGCATACATTTGTTGGTTTAGGGTAAGGTTAACCTGCAAAGAGCCCCTTACACATTGTCCACAACAGCCAAATGTATAAAGAGGTTGTCACTTGAGGTTGCAACTAATATAGAATTTACACATAATGGTTTAGAGAATGAGGCTCCATTTGATGATCTCACACTACAGCAGAGACCAAACCCAGAGGTCCAAAAGCACAAACAAATGATAGCTTTGCACCCACTTCACTACATTCCCATAAGGTCTATGTGACCTTTTTTAACGCAACCAAATGAGAAAAACATATTTATGGGGTTATTAATTGACCATAACCCTCTTTCAGAACACAAGGTTTTATATATAGGTTTTGAGGTGTTGACAGATTCGGTCTTATTAACAGGATATTTTTGTAAGTATTTTAGTATACCCAGTTATCAAAACCCCATTCATTGTTGGATTTGAAATTTTATGAATTAAAATGTAGAGATGGATTAAATGCTCTGCTGCCTCGATTGGATTGAGTTCAGTGAAAGCAATATTTCTGGACTAAAATGTTCAATCTAGTGTATAATTGCATGAGGTAGGTGCCTTTGGATTTTCTTAGTTGAAGTAGATGCAGCTAAAGACAGTGAACATGGATATGGCTAATATGGGCTGGAGAATAAATGAATCCTTGTTTGATGAAGAGCTTGGTCATGGGGACAATCTAATTAGCTAGCTGTGGGTCTGCTGTTTTTAGGGAGGGGTCATGAATTGGAGATGACAAATCACACTCAGTGGGAGGTAGACTTTGTCCTGCCTTAGAGGATGAACACAAGATAGAGTCCTATTTATCCCTCATAAAGCCGTGAAACCTGATAACTATAGGAAACATCACTTTTCTGTTCTTTCACAATTATACTTTTTTCTACATACATTTTTCTAGGTGAAATGGCAAAAAACACTTACCTGTAGTGTAAAATTCTGCATGCTTCTCTCAGCCACATGGTTGTGTTTTGTGGCCTGAGCCTCTTATTAGACAGGAAAACAGTAGTAAGTATCCCCTTATTTATTTCTGGATTAGGAAAGTCATCACCGGTTGACTCTCAGGGCTGATTAATATTGTATGTTGTATTAACAGGAAGAATACAAAAATTGAGGGATTGATTTGGTACTGCAATCCCACATTTGGAAGCAACCATTATTCAGAACTGTGAAAATGACACTGATGCAAAATCAAAATTTTTACACAAAAAACAAAAGAAAGTAGAACTGGATTCAGTAACTACTGTCAAGGTCTAAGTCTTAGTATAATGCCTTCTCCTAATTTGAAACAATGAAAGGCAAATCAAAAACTAGACAAAGTTTAAATGATCCATGAGCTGATATTTCAAGACAAGGAAAATGGAACATTAAGAAGAATTATGCAAAGAATACAAAATATGTAATAGGTGTGTTCCATTAAGGAAATCCCTAATCTAAATTAAGCAGGTACTGGAAAGGGCATTGGGTTACGCAAATAAGAGAAGGTGTCAGCTTCTGAAAAACCAAGTAAATGTCTATAATGGAAGACTATGAATGCTCAGGCATAAAACCTCTGCACTCTGGCAGTGAAGATCAGCAGGGGTACGAAGGGTCTGCTCAATTCGAAGTCAGCAAGGATCTTCTATCCAGTCCACAGAACACACACTAATTATTCAATAAGGCATTATCTTGCAACATTAGCATTTACCATTTTATTTATCGTTGTCAGCCTATCCGGCCATAACAATTACACACAATAAATACCAATCCATCGTAACACTATAAAAATCGCATAAGATAAAACATCTCAATAAAAACTACATTTGGCATCTTTGGTTCCCTGTGTGACAAGGTGCACCCAATTTACCCTGCATTATCATGAACATGATTTATAACAATGATTTACATAGCACACTTAACATATTCTAAAAAGACATTATGAATCTAAAAATTAGATAACTTGTTCCTGCACTAATCATTTGGGGCCTTACGGTGCCAACCACCAGTTTGATGGTGACCCAGGGCTTATACCCATTTTACAGCAACCTGCGCCAACTTCCCAAGCTGGTAGCACCTATGGGACGACACGAGCAATTATACTCGTGCCAGCTGCAGGTGCATTGATAAACGTAACTTCCAAGCCTCCAATATGTACGTTGAGACCTTCGGCACAATATGTTTTTCATCTGATCGCATACATAACACTTCCGCTTCTTTTCACTTCCTGACTCCGTATGATCTAAAGAGTGGATGTAAATACAATTTGCGGAGTTTAAGCGTAAAGTGACATAATAAAAGGAAGTGGGATAATGTTTCTTGGCCACCATGAAGACATGGACAGCAATCTAATCTGCCCGGGGGGACAGGTTGCCATCTATTGGTCACCGCTATCACCGGTAGTGTGCCCATACGGAATTTAAAATAGAGAGCCCTTTTTTCCTCCGGATAGATACTATCTATAAAAACAGCTGGTTTAAGCTCTTGATTAAACAAAATGTAACGCTTAAATAAAGGACTAAGGGGGTCATTCCGACCCTGGCGGTCCATGACCGCCAGGGCGGAGGGCAGCGGAAGCACCGCCAACAGGCTGGCGGTGCTTCCTGGGCGATTCTGACCGCGGCGGTAAAGCCGCGGTCAGAAAAGGGGAGCCGGCGGTTTCCCGCCGGTTTCCCGCTGGGCCAGGGAATCCGCCATGGCGGCGCTGCTTGCAGCACCGCCATGGGGATTCCGACCCCCTTCCCGCCAGAACCAGGATGGCGGGAACAGGTGCCGTGGGGCCCCTGGGGGCCCCTGCACTGCCCATGCCACTGGCATGGGCAGTGCAGGGGCCCCCTAACAGGCCCCCACAAAGTGCAGGGGCCCCCTAACAGGGCCCCACAAAGATTTTCACTGTCTGCTTTGCAGACAGTGAAAATCGCGACGGGTGCCACTGCACCCGTCGCACCCCTGCAACTCCGCCGGCTCCATTCGGAGCCGGCTTCATTGTTGCAGGGGCTTTCCCGCTGGGCCGGCCGGCGGTCTTCTGGCGGTCGCCCGCCGGCCCAGCGGGAAAGCCGGAATAGCCGCCGCAGTCTTTTGACCGCGGAGCGGTCTTTTGGCGGGAACCGCTTGGCGGGCAGCGACCGCCGACCGCCTAAGTGTCTCACACATACTCTGTGACTTTTGGTCCCAGTATGCCTTTTTTATAACAAATAGACTAGGCCTTCTGATTTGTTTCTGGATGGAGCCAGAGATCTTCCTGGCCTATAGCAGCCAGGATGGTTGAGATGTATTTGAACCAGGGCAATTTCCGATGGCTTTGTAGCTTCATAATGTACATCAATGCGTCTCTATATGGTTTAAGTTCCTCTTTTGCCCAAATACGGATCCAGTATCTTATTGGAGCCAATGCAATGTAATCCTCAATCTTCCTCATTTGTAGATCTATTCTTATTGCGTTCATCGGTGTGGCATTGCCTAAACAAAGTAATCGGCGTAAAAATGTATTCTCTGTTACTTGTATTGATGAGGTCTTTCTAAATCCCCAGATCTCTGCACCATATAGTGCTGCAGCCCTTGCTTTTGTTTTATATGCAAGCAGTGCAGAACTCACAGAGTGATTGCCTGTGGCTTTTGCGAATCTGAGTACAGCTCCAGCTTGTTGGGCCAAGGAGATGTTGCTTTTATAGACTTGCGGTTTCCATGTCAGTTTTTCATTCAACCTACAGCCCAAGTAGTCATAGGTAGCCACTTGGGACAAAGGCTTTTTATTTACCGTAAAGGTCGATCGCATCTTCTGTTTTTGGTTAAGAGTCATAAACTTGGTTTTCCCCTCATTAATTACCATACTCCTCGAGGTACAAAATGATTCAAAACCCCCTAGTAATCGATGCATTGCTATCTCCATTCTTGGCAATAATACAGCGTCATCTGCAAAAAGCAGGATAGGTATACTTTCGTTGACTAATTTTGGCACATCCATGTTTAAATTCCTCAGATCTTGACTTACTTCGTTTATGTAGCAATTAAATAAGGTTGGAGCCAAAACACAGCCTTGTTTTACGCCTCACTGGATTGGGATATCTGCCGTGTGATCATTTCTCGTGCTGTATATGACCCTGGCGGTATTTCCTGTATGCAGTAAAATTAACAGCCTTAAGATTTTTCACTGTATTCCCATTTCCGACAGTAACTGCCATAATGTTTGGCGATTCACGCTGTCAAAAGCTGTTTGAAGATCCACAAAGACCAGGTATAATGGAGAATCTTTTAGGGCGACGTATTTAGCACAAATCATGCTCAGCTTAAAAAGTTGATCTGTTGTGCTTTGGCCTTTCCTAAAACCGGCTTGATGTATCGATAATAAATCTCCATCCTCTAGCCATTGATCTAGGTGCGACTGAATCAATTTGGCGAACATTTTTCCAACACTATCAAGCAATGAGATTGGCCTGTAATTACACACCATATCCCGTGGCCCTTTCTTGTGTATTGGAAAAATTATTGATTTCTTCCAATAAGTTGGGATTACCTCGAGGTGCCAAATGCTATTGAATAGATGAGCTAAAGCAGGTAGCCATAACGTTAGTTGGTTACGGTAAACGTCTGAAGGAATGCCATCTGGGCCTGCAGCCTTGTGCTGCTTTTGGAGGAGTATAGCATTTTTAATCTCTTTCTCACTAAATTCCAGCGTTAGCTCTGTTGCACATGGAACGGCATGGATTGCTTGCATAGAAATTTGTGCTGGGGAGTTTATTAGGGACTAATTTGTCCTGTATTTCATATTTCAACACAACCGGTCATTTTAATGATGCCACATAAGTCTCTTGGAGTGGAAATGCCTTACTTGATCTTTGGTTACTGCCTTCCAACCCTTGACTGAGACTATTTGAGTTATTGGTACTCCCGGGTGCCATCTTGACCTCTTCCTGATCCAGGGCAGTGAAGTGCTTTACCCAGAGTTGTGGGTTGACGTTCAGCTCTAGATTTTTCGGAGGGCCTTCACATCCCCACCTAATTATCTCCCAGCACTTTTTACAGTTTCCTGACGAATTTGCGTGCAGGAGAACTTTCCAGAGCTTATGTGGGAAAGTCTTCCTCTTGTATCTCAATAATTTCTTGTACTGTTGCCTGCACTCGTAAAAGTGTTGCTCATTAAGGTCATTCAGATGCCGGTTCTTTAATGCTTGTGATAACGCCCTTTTTAATTTTAAACACTCACCATCAAACCAGCCCTCCATCGTTTTTGGATTAGTTTGGAGATGCTTAGTTCTTTCCTTTGTTGTTTGCAATAGCAGATTGTTAAAATTGTGCAGGAGGGGTAAGGCCTAATTAATTGATAGATTAAGGAACGTGCTGAGTGATAACAACCAGGTCTGACTAGGTGCACTCATGAAGGATTCTTCCACATTTGACCATAATATGTTTTTCCTATTTGGTCTCAAAGTTATTGTTAGGCTATTCCCGTTATATGGAGACTCAGCTTTCTCAGAACTCATGTCCGGATGGGCCATCTCCATTAGCAATGG
The DNA here is from genome assembly GCF_031143425.1 of Pleurodeles waltl. Lineage (NCBI taxonomy): Eukaryota > Metazoa > Chordata > Amphibia > Caudata > Salamandridae > Pleurodeles > Pleurodeles waltl. The sequence continues at coordinate 839,112,975 of NC_090439.1, read as the reverse complement.
ATCATGGTCACTCTCAATCCTGTCCCTTATTTCCATGTCGATAACATAGTGCCAGGCTTCGATGTTTATTGCCATGTAATCGATTATACTTTGCCTTTTTCCAGTTCGAAAGGTGGGTTTGAAAGCTCTGTCTGAATTTGTTCTTCCATTTAATGTACGGATTCCTCCTTCTATTAGGGCTTCAAAAATTAATTCTCCTTTCTTGGAGTCTTGACAACGTTGGATGAGGGGTGTCGGAATATTCCAGACATGATCTTCCTCTACTACTTGTTCATCCCCGAGAATAGAATGGGGTTTAATGTTAAAATCACCGCATATTAGTAAGAAGGTTTTACAAAGCTGAGGGAGGCGGTCGTTCATGTGACCAAATGCTGGATTCCCCCACCTTTAGATCTTTTGTTTAAGATATGTTCCTTAAGGAGTCGCACACCTGGCTTGACTTGAACCCAGCTAATAGGAGGGAAATACACATTTACTATTTCGAGTGACCACTCCTCGTGTTTTACCACAAGCATATGAATTTCCTTGCTTAATACAACATGAGTTACTGCGGAGTTTCCCAGCAGTGAAGTTCTGATCCAAATGATGAAGCCTCCTGATGGTCTTCCTCTTTTTTGTTTGGTGGAAGGTAGATGGAAAGTAGAAAACCCATCTAGATCGATGGCATTGATAGACCAAGTTTCCTGGAAGCAGTTGATATCTTGTTGTTTAATGAATTCTACCCAGTCCTTGTCCTCCATTTTGCCTTTTAAGCCTGCAATGTTCCAGCTTAAGATTTTTAGTGTTGCACAGGTTCTGTCTTTTGTATTCAAGCAGTCCAATTTTTGCTACAGGCTTCTAGATGGCTGATCTCCATATATCTGCAGCTGTGGGGGGTTACCCATGCTGTTTCTTAGGGGATTAACCAACAGGCAGAACCTCATGTTGCTCAGATTTGTTCGTTCAGATAGTTGTCGTTTGGAGCTAATTGCTCCCTGCAGTATCGAGCCAGAGTATCCTTTTACCTCGTGCCTACCTGACACATTTTGCTTTGGAGCTTTTTCAAGAAATATTGTTGGATAAGGTTCCTTTTGCGGAATAGCCTTGGATATTCCCCAGGTCTTCAACGAGCTAGAACATTTTAGGATCTGTTTTACTATCCAAGGTGAAACCCAGACTGTTTCTGTTGATTCATTTTGTGTACCCTTCACTATCCCTGTGCCTGAGATGTGTGAACGTTTGTTTTTTTGTGGTGTTACTCTGCAGCGTGAGTAAGCTGCCCAAAGGGGGCGTATTTTGGCTGTCTTCATGTATGATTTGGACTGTGTACACAATGAGTTGTATACTTAATGCCCGTAGGGTGACCCCAATATGATGTGGATGATGACACAATGATCTGTTGTTAAGTTTAATGACACAGTTAGGTGTGTGTATTTACAGTTGGTTGAGCCCATGGCAGCACTGATTGTGTGCTCCATCTGTGATTAACAACAGCAGTAGGACATGCGTGATGGGTTCCATGGTGGCTCCGGACGTGAAAAGCTGCCTGCAGGTGAGTGTCTCCCTTTATAATGTCCGTTTCCACCTGCTGGTACGTGGTGGCTGAACTGACATAGTCACATTGGCGGTGTGAAACCTTATAATGTGTCCGCCGGCAACACAGGTTCTCTGCAGGTTTTGTGCTGCCTCGTGACCATGGTGGTCTGTGCTGCTTGTTGGTGCCAGAAGAACAGCTCCATAGACCAGCACGACTCATAATACTGCGGCCCTACTGCCATCCTAAATGGTGGTCAGATAGCCATCGCCGCCATGACGGTCAACGGACCACCAAACTTGAGTGAGGTCCTAAATAATCAAAGGGGACTGGAACGTAATCTAAATAAATCCCTCAAGAAGCAATAACATGGTGCCATATATTAAAATAGCATTATGGTATGATGTATAAGAGGAATCAGCCAAAAAGAATGCTCATACTGATTTAAGAAATATTGGCAGACTAGAAGGTGACCCCTTCAGTAGTGCTGACCGGAGGAAACAAAACTACATTTCCCATCATCCCAGCACATCACATGACACGATGTAAGAAGCACACTGATTCACACAACCCCACCCCGCTGTAGGACACTCCAGATACACAGCCTAAATACGCCATCTATGAGACAGTAGTTTACCACCACAGATGAAGCTGTGGCAGAAATAGCTAACACAGTGCTGCTGTATCCTTGGTGTGGTAAGAGATGATAATCTTGCATTTCTTATGAATATTACATTAGCTTGAGAGCATTTTAATACTGACTATTGCCTCAATGATTATTAGAATGTAACAACAGGCACATGCTCCACCAGCCCGTATATGGTGTTAGTATATACCAATTAGATAAAAAGTCTATATTGAATACAAATGTGTACACAATTTGTGTTGTCACCTTTCATGTTTGCAATGATAGACTTTATGTGCTCAGTTTGCAGTATATCCCACATGACCACATATGAATGCAATACAGTTATGCTATAGTGATTTCCTGTCTATTGATGCCAAAGGCATTTGCATCTTTTACATTGAGAAGCTTGTAGTATGCCAAGTGAGTGCTGAATATATGTGCCCTGTGTGTACCAACTTAATGTTTATCAATTCCAATCAAATTATTTCCTTCATTGTATTTCTGAATTGCTACCGAACTTGATGACAACAGGCATTAGTATATGCTCTTCCAAAAAGGAAACAGGCAAGTACGCCTGCCTTGATTTTTGCATACAATGTGTATGTGTTCATTGTTTGAGACAGTACTAGGACGTGACAACAAAGACAGTAAGAATTTGTTTACGGGGAATTGACAGACAATAGTTCCAGTGAAAGCCTGGGGCCTTTTATTAGCCAATAGAAAGACTGAAACATGTTAACAGGAGAAGAGGGTGCAATGGTAGGGACCCCTTTCATACGACTGGAGAGTAGATTTTTAATCAAACCAAGGAAGCCCAACAATAAAAGGAAACAACTGTGTCCTTTTGTTATTCTCGAAACCCCATCAAAAGGAATATTCAAAGTACTTGCTGAAATATGGTTGAGCCCACCCTGGTTTATAGGGACCAGGGTGAGACCCGCTGATGAAGCACGACACCAATAGGGTGTGTGAAATTCCATTTAAAAAAATATCAATTTAGGTTTCTTCCCATTCAGAAGGAAGAATATCCCAACTGTGCTAAGGCTCAGTCAGAAGGTTAGTGTTCAACAAATATATGTAAAGAGGAAGTATCCTGTGTTTCCCTATAGTAAGCACATAGGAAATATCTCTCCCCTCCATGCATACATTTGTGGGTTTAGGGTAAGGTTAACCTGCAAAGAGCCCCTTACACATTGTCCACAACAGCCAAATGTATAAAGAGGTTGTCACTTGAGGTTGCAACTAATATAGAATTTACACATAATGGTTTAGAGAATGAGGCTCCGTTTGATGATCTCACACTACAGCAGAGACCAAACCCAGAGGTCCAAAGGCACAAACAAATGATAGCTTTGTACCCACTTCACTACATTCCCATAAGGTCTATGTGACTTTTTGAAACGCAACCAAATGAGAAAAACATATTTATGGTGTTATTAATTGGTCATAACCCTCTTTCAGAACACAAGGTTTTATATATAGGTTTTGAGGTATTGACAGATTCGGTCTTATTAACAGGATATTTTTGTAAGTATTTTAATATACCCAGTTATCAAAACCCCATTCATTGTTGGATTTGAAATTTCATGAATTAAAATGTAGAGATGGATTAAATGCTCTGCTGCCTCGATTGGATTGAGTTCAGTGCAAGCAATATTGCTTAGTTGAAGTAGATGCAGCTAAAGACAGTGAACATGGATATGGCTAATATGGGCTGGAGAATAAATGATTCCTTGTTTGATGAAGAGCTTGGTCATGGGGACAATCTAATTAGCTAGCTGTGGGTCTGCTGTTTTTAGGGAGGGGTCATGATTCGGAGATGACAAATCACACTCAGTGGGAGGTAGACTTTGTCCTGCCTTAGAGGATGAACATAAGATAGAGCCCTATTTATCCCTCATAAAGCCGTGAAACCTGATAACTATAGGAAACATCACTTTTCTGTTCTTTCACAATTATACTTTTTCTACATACATTTTTCTAGGTGAAATGGCAAAAAACACTTACCTGTAGTGTAAAATTCTGCATGCTTCTCTCAGCCACATGGTTGTGTTTTGTGGCCTGAGCCTCTTGTTAGACAGGAAAACAGTAGTAAGTATCCCCTTATTTATTTCTGGATTAGGACAGCCATCACCGGTTGACTCTCAGGGCTGATTAATATTGTATGTTGTATTAACAGTAAGGTTGATTTGGTACTGCAATCCCTCATTTGGAAGCAACCATTATTCAGAACTGTGAAAATTACACTGATGCAAAATCAAACATTTTTACACAAAAAACAAAAGAAAGTAGAACTGGATTCAGTAACTACTGTCAAGGTCTAAGTCTTAGTATAATGCCTTCTCCTAATTTGAAACAATGAAAGGCAAATCAAAAACTAGACAAAGTTTAAATGATCCATGAGCTGATATTTCAAGACAAGGAAAAATGGAACATTAAGAAGAATTATGCAAAGAATACAAAATACGCAATAGGTGTGTTCCATTAAGGAAATCCCTAATCTAAATTAAGCAGGTACTGGAAAGGGCATTGGGTTAGGCAAATAAGATAAGGTGTCAGCTTCTGAAAAACCAAGTAAATGTTTATAATGGAAGGCTATGAATGCTCAGGCATAAAACCTCTGCACTCTGGCAGTGGAGATCAACAGGGGTACGAAGGGTCTGCTCAATTCGAAGTCAGCAAGGATCTTCTATCTAGTCTACAGAACACACACTAATTATTCAATAAGGCATTATATTGCAACATTACAGCTCATTCTCACTCTCAGGAGCCAATCAATTTATTTCAGATTCTGGAAGCAGGTAAACTTCCCTCTTTCTCAGGGCAACACAAAGATCCATGGATGGCTATGTGTTTGAATTGTTACACTGGGCAGACTGTCAGATAAAGTTATCTCTTCCTACAAGATGCTCTCCCACCCTGGCATCATCTCCTTTAGATGTGAACCTCAGTATCAGTCATCTAATACATAACAATACACTATTCACTAGCTATCAGTAGGTCTCTGGGAAAATAGCATATGTAATGGAAAAAGCATATAACATGCAAAACAACATGCAAAAAAAGAGAAAGGCCTCTTAGCCTTTAACGTGTAAAAGTTGAAATTCAGGATGGCTAAATGATGTCACCTACTACAAATTATACAAGTAATATGCACATTACTTAGTGATGTAAATCACACTTTGCTAATAAATGTGTTAATTATGCAAATGTAAAATTATGCACCCCCGGTACCATCCCCATGGAAATATCCCTGCCACAAATAGCTTAGTACTCCTTAATTTGTAAGTGTATTTTTTTCAAGGGGGCTGGTAAGGGGTTCCACCGCCTGTATTCAAAAACAGTGATGTGGTCCTTTATAGTTGTCTGTCTCAGGAAGTCCTCAGTCAGGATTAGCACAAAAGGACCATCATGGACAGGGAACAACTATGAGTTTTATTTTAGTTCAATGTTCATATAGCTCAGAAAAACCATTAAGTGTCAGCACATTTTACAATAAACCAATTCAATATGAGTAAGAAAACTCCCTTACATAGATCTTTGAGGACCATATAATAGCCAAATAGTGAACATTACTCCGACAGATGTCAACAAATTAAATTAGAAATAGGAGAAAAGAACTGGTGCTAGTGATTGTTAAGGCAATGGGAAATGTTATTAAAAAAAATATATATATATATTACTTTCCTGATGGAGTAGAAAAATTTGAAGAGACCTTATTTTTGAAGGCAAGATATAATTGCAGGAGAGGAGCTAAAGGAAGCCTTTATAGGAAGATGAAGTAAGAGAGTCTCAAAATTCAGGAGTCAGGCAAAGATTCTAGAACATATTTAAGGCTACGGTGAGAAGCAATTAAAGATAAAAAAACAGAAAAGGTGTGGTGAAATAGAGTTTAAGACAAGTGATAGATTTGAAGCACAATTAAGTACAGGGCAGTAGGGGAGAGACTTTGTAAAAGAAGGTAACAAGCTAGATCTGTTACATTTCTAATTTTTTTAATGGGTTCAAAGGAGAGGGAGTGCAATAGAGAATATTAATGGTGAACTGAAAGAAAACACTCCAAGTCAAAAGAAAGAATAACAAAAAATAAGCCAGAATGAGAGAAAGTCCCAGTCCATATAAATGTTTGTGGCAGCTAATTCCAGATGGTTGTGACTGCACCAAAGAAAGATGGATCTACTGTCCTTTGATTTTGGTTTCTAGACAAAGAGTCATTGCTTTTCTACTGCCTTAGCCAACCAGAAACATTTAAAGGGTTTTGCATTTTCCCTGGCTGTTTATCAAATAGAGAGGTAGAATGATGCAACCTGCTTTATCTCATGGAAGATCACTAGTTAGATTCCAAGGTTGCTGTAGATGGAGAAATGTTGATGAGGCACTGCATGATAATGGCAGGTCTGTTTATGTCTCAGAATTCATTGAATAGGAGTTATCCCCTAATTGCCTCTGCTGGTTGTGGATTCACTATCAACTCAATGATCCTCAACCAATTGGCAATTGCAGAGGGTGAAGCTCCTCTCCCACAGTGGAATGAGCACAGAACACCTTTTTTGTGTAAATGTGAGAAGCTGGTGACAATCAACAAGAGACTGAAACAGATCCTGTGTCTGAGAGTAAATCTGTTTTCATTTGTTTTATAGCAATCTTGTTGCTCTTTCAGACTAGGGCCCATCAATCCGTATTTAGCTCCTCTCTGAAACTGATCTATTGCCATATAGTTTGAATACTAATGGCCATTTGTTGATACTTGGTCTGAGAGTCGGATAGTCCTCAGTGGAATATAAGCAGTTCACAGGCTTTTGTATCCTGTTATCTCATATGTGTAAACCTCATACTGGATGCTATTTGCACTGTGGAGACAATACTACCTTAACTCTCATGTATGGTTTTGAGTGTTGTGCTCCTAAGAAGGAGACAGAAGTAGAGCCACCATTTGCATATATGACTAGGTCAGAGAACATTAAGTATGTCAAAAAGTCAATTTGTTTGAGTACCTGATCCATTTTTATGTGGAGTAATTCCTGCAAGAGGGAGGAAGATAGGACTTTGGGAACGGAGGCGAATGTGACAAAAAATGAAGATTCAGTCTGGAAAGGTTATGAGAAATGTGTGCTGCTCAAACTGTGACCATTCAGAAGACCTGTATCCATCTGACTCAGAGTGGAGCATGCCATTGGTGCCACCACATTGACCACTGCGTAAATAGTTGTTGAAAGGTCTGATATATCCTTATTATAGGACAATTACCACCACCATTCGTTTTTATAATGAATCTGCTTCCATTTGCCAACAGTGATTTGACTTTTGCCTTGTGCTAAACTACCTCGTACAATTGGAAATGAAATCTAAAATTGACTGAAAATGTAAAAACTAACAATGTGGACACTATTTGTTACCCATCCTCAAGTTCTTTGACATATCAAGTAAAATGTAGAACATAAAGCTTAGGAAAAATATAATCTAACCTCTACACCATTTACCTCTCAATGAGAATACTCGAAATGTTGGCTGAAAGCAAATGAATGCGGAAGGGAAAACAAAACCTCTCTTGTAGCCTTGCCTTTACCGAGAGGATGCTTCAACGATGCTTGAAATTATAGACATGCATTTTGTTGTGCTGTATTTAAGACTGATTCTTCTGCTCCACTTACCTTCTCCACTATTCCCCTTACTTGTATTCCTTGTACAAAGACTGGTGTCTCTATGCCGCGAATTTAAGAGCAGTATGCTTTCAGAACCCCCATTCATCCTTCCAAGGTCAATGCTGAGCTCACCACTTTAATCATTTCAATCTACCCAGAGAACATCCGTAATCCTATTCAAGCCTGTTTGACAACAAACAATATGGTAATTTCAACAGAAGCATATTTTCTGCTGTTCATTAAAGATAACATTTGTTAGACCACCTTTCCCCTTGGATAGAATAAATGCTGTTAAATTTCCATTGCTGCACGATAAATATGGATTGCAAGGTTTGTTTTCTTACATTCCTTTAAACTTTCATGAACATTGTACAGAGGAGTTCGCTACCAGCATCTTTTTTTCATTTTAAAACTTTTCCCTTTGGGTTTTAAACTCGAAAACAGTTGGACGCATATTCAATAATGCCACTTTCACTTTATTGTATGCCTGGACCCAAATCATATTCTCACTGTAAATATTTTATGTGTGGAACATATGCCAGATTACTAACGTTGCTACTTGCACCTGATATATCATGGAAAGCAGATTATTCCTATTTTTTGTATACTTGTGTACTGCCTCTACGTAAAGTGTTGTTTCTGATATAGTCAATATGGTGCAGTTTAGAATTGTAGCCTTATGATTGATCAAGACTCAAAATACTGCTTTAAAAGCTTGAATTTGTAGATAAAACAATCTAAATTAATCCCATAAAATGGATTGCAATCTTTTATTTGATTCACAATGTCGAAAAATTATGAGAAATTTCCTGTCAACTGAGCTAAATTATCCAATGTTTTGTTATTCATAGACATTTATTCCAGATCTTGGTTCTGGAATCCTGCAGGTTTTGTACAATTTCAGAACCATGCCCAAACTCCAATCTTAAACCGGAATTGTTTCTGCAGTGGAAGGTACACTTATTTAGATTAAATATAAAGGTGTGATCAACATTGTGTTTTTTTATTTGATTTTCTCACCATAGGGCAAATTGCTTATCCTATGGAAAACCTTCCTGTATATCCACATAAATAATGGTGTTGGTGAATGCAACTGTTTTGGTCGACAAAGTACAAACATAATCTTTTCAAATTTAAATATTAATCTGCTCTTTGTTTGAGAAATTACCTGGAAGTTTTGTAACATACACGCAAGCTGTTGTGCAAGATATCTGCATCACAATTCTCAGCACAAAAGGAGGTATTAGTTCAGGGATACATTTTTTTTCAAACCCTACTATGGACACCTCTGACCCTGGTGAGATGTGTTAGCGGATAGGCCACTCCCTTCCCAGAGAGCACTGCATATTGCTGTTGTTCTAAGGGGAGATGTCAGCACAGAGGACACTACTTTCCTACACTATACAGTACATCAATGTTGTCCTGGAGATTGGTGTTAGTGGAGAAGACAATGTTTCTCTACACACTACTGTATATGTCTGTGATGCTGTGGAGAGCTGTTAGTGGGTTTGGAAATCCATGTGCACACCTTAAATGAATATGGTTATTTCCCTTGGGAGACGTCTCAGTAGTGAGGTTAGTATTTGTGATATTTACTATGAAATGTGAGGCGTGTACCTTCCCCACCGTACTATCCATACTACTGAGCCTGCAGAAAGATGTAACTAGAGAGAGAGTGTCTCTTTTCACCTTATTCTGCACACTGGTTGCTTACCTTCATGCAAGGTCTCAGTACAGAGGCCAGTCTCTTCCAATAGTCTCCCCAGAGTCTAGTAGTGAGGATTATAAGGGGTAAGTATTGTAATAAAGATGAATGTATTATTTCCTCTAAAGCAAATTTACAATTTCACAAGAGACTTGCAGTATCATATTAAAAAAAGGGATAGCAAAACTGGGTGCATATAAATTATACCCACAACAACAGGATATGTTCAGTTAAAATCCAAATTCCATTGTAAAAGTACACTCTTGTGAGTCACTCACTAGCATAAAGCAGCAAAATCTGCTTCCTTGCAGGTGAACCAGAAGACTGTGTGCCTGCCTCTTGCAGGAGTCACCCATGCTAGGTGAGAGCATCATGGCTCTTGCAAGAGTCACCAAAAAGCAAAAAAGGTAAGGAAACATAGTACAAACACCACACATATTGAATGTATAGGGTAGCCATGAGGGGCATATTTATACTCTCTCTGCGCCGATGTTGACGCACATTCGGCGCAAACCCAAACCTTGCCCCATATTTAAACTTTGACGCCCGAGCCAGCGGACGTCAAAATCCCGCTGTGGGCGTCATTTTCTGGATGCGGGAAACCTCCATGCGTTAATCATATGCAAGGTAGGCGTTCCCGTCCCAAAAATGACTTAAACGCCCGTGCGTCGTATTCATGCTTCCGGGCAAAAATCATGCACGGCCCGGAGGCGGAAAATGACGCACAGCCCGATTTGCGTAAAAGATTAACGCCTGGGTCAGGGCAGGTGTTAAAATGGGGCAGACACACCTGATTTTTAATCAGAACACACAGAAGCAACAGCAGAGCAGCAAAAGGGAGACATGGAGGTGCTTCTCATCCAGCGTGCATGCAGACGCAGAGCACAGCAACAACAACAGCAGCCACCACAACACCAGCAGGGACCCCAAAGGCAACGCAGAAGGCAGGAGAGGATATTCCACACCAGGACAACCCTTCATAGCCTCAGGGAACATGACATCATCCAGAGGTACAGGTTGAACTGGCAAGCCATTCAGCAGCTGCTGCGCAACATTGAGCCACAGTTGGCACTCAGCTTGCTGACACCCCTCACCATCCCAACAGAAACCAAGCTGTACTTCACATGTTGGCAAGTCTCTCCTTTCAAACTACTGGCACCCTGGTTGCCGGGATATCACAGCCATCATTCTCCGCCTTCTTGCCCAAAGTACTGGATGCCATCATCGGACTCACACCCGCCACATCTGCTTCCCAAAGACACAGCAGAAGCAGCAGGAGACCAAACAGGGGTTTTACTTCATTAATGAATTCCCACACGTCCTTGGTGCCATTGACTGCACACATGTGCGCCTTGTGCCACCTGCTGCAACTGAACACCTATACCGCCACAAGAAGCACACACACTCCATCAAGGTGCAGGCCATTGTGGACCACCAAGGATTGATCACCAATATTTTGGCAAAGTGTCCTCGGAGTGTCCATGACTCATTCATGTTCCGTCACTGTACCATCAATCAACACTTCCAGGATGGACGATATGGCAATGGACTACTTTTTGTAAGTACAGAAACCTACTTATATACACACAGCACAGCAACCCTCTTGGACACTCAACACATACACCACCACAGCAACATGTGGACAGAAACACACTGAGGTTGTGACACCGCTAGCCATGTTTGATAGGTCTGCAGTGAACGTGTCACGCATCTGAAATCAGTGTACAGTCTAATGTCAATACGTGAATGATCACAACGTATGGAGAGGTTTGGCTAATTGTCACCTTGCAAAATGTAAGCGTCTCACTGATGTTTAAATTAATCCATTGCATATGACTAAAGGTATGGGATGTCCAGGGTACATAGATGCTAATGTGTTACCACCACTGTCAAATTGAATCTGTGTATGGAACTATCATCTCACCCCCAGTGAAGACACAGGGACACCTGTATCACAAGTCACAATGCTAGGGAGTGCACACTTTACTGCAAATCCCAAAACATACTGCTGACAACCGGTCAGCAGGCAAACACTCGTTCAGCCAAGGAAATAACCCAATGCAGATGGTGAATCCTAGAAGCCTAGGAATCAACACAATAATACAAAAGAGCCACAGACAACACAAGACAACTACTGCCATGCAAGGTGATATGAATGGGGCAAGCTACGTCAGCATGATCCCAATCATTTTCTCTTTCAGCTGATCAGGGGTATGGGATACAGCCTTGGATTATGACACCATTTGGCAACCCAAGCACTGCAGCAGAGCGTGCCTACAATGAGGCACATAAGAGGACATGCACCATAGTCAAGAGGACCTTTGGCATCCTCAAGTCGAGATTCAGGTGCCTTGACATCACTGGTGGCAGCCTCCTATATTCACCAGAAATGGTCTGTAAGATCATTTTAACATGTGCCATCCTGCACGACATTTGTATATGAAGGAACATTCCCCTATTAGAAACAGAGCCACCAATGCCTGAAGAGGAGGAAGAGGAGGATGCTGGCCTGCAACATGAGGGGGAACAACAAAACACAGCTGCTGGATTGCGGCGGCGCCAACATATTGTGAACAATTTATTTTAAAACAACTCACCATCACCACTGTAGCAACATATGTAAATAAACACGATAATAATCACCATATCATGGTCTGGCTAATCATTTTTGCTCACCTTTATCTCTAACTATCAGAATAAGAGTGTAGCCTCATGGAGCATTGCTGACATACCGATCAGGACACAGAAAATTCCAAAGCAATTGTGATGCGTATTATACAACAGTCACATACACACACACTGTAAATGACATAAAGCCTGTACATTTCACCTTTGAAGGGCAATAGCAGAGGACCGCACCTATTTCACACATACATGTTGGCAACATGGTTCATCGCAGCATATGGCACACAACTAAGACACCATCAGTCAATAAGGGAAAAGAATGCCTCATACATGAGGCAGTGGATGTGCTATTGCATTGGTAACAGAAATATATGACCAGACCCTTGACAGCAGTAAGTCGTACTACACCTATCTTTGCAAGGACTATCTGTGACTAGAGTTCCATATAAGCAGAACATAGACAGCAAAAGTGCCACACCTATGACAAGCATTGCGCACATGACATGCCATGTACATGTCAGTCCATGCCCTAACTCCTGACACACCCATGCTCCTGGTCTCATCCCACCTGTCTTAAGAGGTCCCTGGAATGGTAATATGTGTACCCAGATATTCCCTCCTCTACACACACACAGACTAAAAATAGTAATCCAGTGTGCTTCACCCTTTCGTATAGTATGCCATAGTCCTAGTACATCTGACTGCATGGACGTCAGGTCTAATAATGCACTGGCTTGTAGTTTCTAAACCATGTTATCAGCTGTAGATTGCTTCACATGTGAAAGGTACTGTTGGCCATTTGAACTCATATCTCACCTACAGGACTTGTGAGAAACTGATGCAGCACACACTTGTGAGCACCTCCATGCAGACCACCCATTTGAACATGCACTGCCCTTGCAGATGCTTGCAACAGCATTGAAGCGGCCATTTTGTTGATTACACTGTTATGCATTGCTAGAAAAATAAGCAGTGTAACACAGCCCTTGGGTTTATGTGTCACCTTCCAAAACACAGGACAAACACAGTTTTCCATGTCAACTCTCTTGTTCTTCATCCGACCAGTCTTATTCAGACCACTGAGTATGTACCTTGTGAAATTGCTGCATCCTGATTGACCTTGCATCCTGTCAGCCTGACTGGCACCTGCCTCTGCATTAACCTAAAGGTTCCTTGTGGCTACATATGTAGCATACTTGATTTCCCAACCCTCACATTCCTCCGGGGGTATTTTGTCAGGTGCCTCCTCAATGCATACTCAAATACATTGTATAGCATAATCTGCTTTTTTATTGTACCATAATTGTGAACTTGTCTCCAAATACCCAAATCATGGCCTATCCCTTGTCTGGGTCTCATGTTTGCATGAGTGATAAAGCGTGACAGTGTACCAGGGCCGTATGCAGGGATTGGGTATGGTGCCTCTAGCAGAACCAGCAACCTCTGATAATGTGCATGAAAATTCCACACATGTTAGGACCCTGACAGTTCACACGCTGAATCAGATTGCTCACAACATATTGATGGCCTGTGCGTGCTGAATAGCTGCAAGATTCATCAACACAGAGGCTATGATGTTCCCAGATGCAGTGGGAACTTTACAGGCCAACCTGTGTACAAATGTTGCAATGACACCTGCTGGAACATGACTCCTGAGATATGATCTCACTCAGCACACCAAGGTTGCCCTGTTGACAGTCTCATAACACGTCTGCAGTGACAGGGTGGGACCATCCCCATGTAGGTTTTCATGTCCTCATTGGCTTTGCTTCCATTGATCTCCGAAGGATACTCAGTAGATACAGGAATAGCCGCCACTGACTCATGATGAGACCTGGCCCTAACTGTGACAACATAGACCCCTAAAAATATTCAGGATCAACATTGGACCACACACATGACCCAGACACCTCTGTGCAATTGATCACTGGAAATATGTGACCACATGCTGCCTCCTCTGCTGGTCAATCAGAACCGCACCCGCCGGTTTACATGTCGCACCTCCTGCCGCAGTCAACTCATTTTACGCAGGACATGGTCCAATTTAGGCTGCATTTCACCAAAAGCAGCAGGGTCAATAGCTGCAGCTGGGGTGGTCTGGGTGCCAGCTGAGGAAGTGTGGGGCCATGTGGTGTCCATGGCTGTGGGCTGTCCTGCAGGTGGTGCTGTGCTAGGGCCTGGAGCACTTGCTGAGGTGGTTGCTGCTATGGTCCCAACTGTTGGTGGTGCCACCTGGGTGGTAGTGGTGGTGGTTCTGGTGGTGGCTGTGTGAGCAAAGAAGGGCCGCCTTTTTGGGAATGCCCTCCAGGCTCCGGAGGCCCATTCGTGCCGGCCATTCTTCGGTACCCAGACTCTACCTGAAGTATGTGCTGATACCTCATTGCCCGCCTTTGAAATTCCCGCACCTGGATGGGTGTCATATTTGCAGCTGTGAAGACAAATAGAAAAACTAACATTAGGAACTGCATTGTGTGAAATGGCACAAGAAGTAAATCAGACAATACATCTACTGTACTTGTAACAGCTCATATCATCATACAGATCATTGATTGTCCCTGAGGAAGTATATGGCAGGCCAACCTACAAAGCTTCTATCACACATTGCATATCCAAACCGTACAAGATGGGTAACAACTGGCATGTTTTGGCATCAGAGTTCTGCCAGTTGTCAGCTAACAATCATGCAGCACATCCTCCGCCAATGCCAGGGCTACAAATGTCATTGTACAGGATGGAAATCTAGGGCCACATGAACTGCAAGTTGTAAATGGACTTGCTAGTATAGTACTCATGTGGGAAAAATGAGTGTGTATACTAGGTTCAGACAAAAGATCCACTGATTTTCATGTCTGTGTACCAAACTTGTATAATCAGTCCAAGGTACACTATTCACAAACCCATGCCTGTGTTTGAGGGTGGGGGGTGGACTAACAACTAACAATTGCAAACAACATGGACACCCAGGAAGCTTAGAAAAGCTGGACATGTGTTTGGCTCTACACACACACCACAGGTAAGGTGTATCTATAAATAGGAGACAGCAAACCCTTGACGAATCCCAGCGCCACACATGTCTGGAAATGCAGACCTTCGTCTGCATCATATACTTCCAGTAAGCCATGACTTACAGCAAACACAGAAATGCAAGAACACCCCTGGCCATGAGTTGCATGCACACCTAGGCCATTGCACTCTAGTGCCACATACTCGTAGCACTACATGTGGAGCTACGTGCTGCTAGGAAGTTCAACCTACAGTTTAATAAGTACCTTAGTGAATTGGGAAGCAGAAGTCTATCGGTAAGCATTTAGCAGCCCCATTCTGGGAGAATGTGGGTCTGACAGGCTGACTAAATCACAGATTATGTCCAGTGCAACTCTTGCTGATACAAGTGTTATCCACATGACTCATCCCCATTCACATTGCAGGGCCTACAGGACTGACCTAGAATCCCTAAATAAGACAAGATGATAAGGATTGGCCAACTCGAAGATGGTGATAAATGAAAACCCACTCATGGAACAAAACAAATGATTGGCCAGCGCATCACACCTTGCTATATGTTAAACACACAGGAGTCCATCACACATCACCAGCAAACGCAACACATAACGGACACATCAGCACTTACTGGAGTTGTATGGGTCCTCGAATGTAGCCACCTCACCAACAGTGTAGGGTGTGGGTCCACCTGTAAGGTATGGAAGGGAGAAATGTGCTCAAATTCTGTGCACTGTCCAACAATTTCAAAGACAATTACAATGTGTAAGTTTACATAAGTAAGTAAAGCCACTCAGACATGATGATACTGCATCTGATATAGCACGACTAACATGTACATACCATGGGTCTCCTGTGAGGTTTACACACATATCTGCACACATGCAGTGGCCCTAACTATCATGTGGTGGCAAACATGCTCCTTCATTAGTGAGCAGACATAATAATGGAAGTGTATTCGTCTCATCATGTGTATCCAAGAGAGACATCCAAAGCCACTTTCCTTGAGGAGTGCATTACCCGTCAAACAGCCATTGTGCCCATGACAAATTTATGACACACAGGTACAATGTACAGAGGTGCAGGGATAGTTGTAAGCCCTCATGTTGTTACAGTTTCTTCATTTGATGTGGCCCAGCTATGATAAGTTGCACCAACCATAGAGATATGAACCCATGTGCATACCTTTGGTCAGCCATTCGTGGAACAACAAACACCAAATACCAGTCTAAGATGTTAGCTGAGGGCAGCTTGAACTTGTTCCCTATGTCTTCAAATCCAGATCTGACATGTATCCGAAATGACGAAGGGCCACAATAATCCCTAAGATTTTTAGAATTTCTGTGATCGCTTTCCTTACACACTCACCAGACACACATGAGACATATGTTTGGGCCACATTGCTATTATCAATTTATGTGAAGCCTGCACTCATTTTCAGCCTCATGTAGTGTTTCAAAAAGTCAGTCTAGCTGTTGCATCAACAAATGTTGGTAATGATTTGGAAATTCTATACCTCACAGGCACATGTGACCTATATCTATACATAATTGGCTCCTGATTTGTGTTGCTGTTTGACACAAAGGTGGCACCAACTTACATTAAGCAAAAGTATTCAGTAAGTTTGCAGAGCACTTGCTTCCTAACTTCTAGCAAATGTGGTCCTTAACATAGTATGTAAATGACCCTGTATGTTTCTAAAGCATTCCACACACTCAACAACATTGCCTGCAGATATTGTACAAATCATCTGATTTCACTACAGAGCATTTAATCGTGCACATGTACATGATTTGTACTCACCAACAGAGCCACCAATCACAATGCCCAGGTGGTCCAGCAGATCTTGCTCCCTGGAGATTAGGTCAGCCCAGCGGTGCTTCAGCTAGTGTCATTCCTTGGTGTCCGATAAATAAGTTGCAGGTGATGCAAGACCTTTCCCCACTGGCCTCACTGTGACACCCCTGTATCACCCGTCCACCTGCCTCAATCATAAGGGGGAGGAAATGGCACACCAGCCATATGAAACCACCAAGCTCCTCCTCACCCATCTTGCCAAAATGAGGCCTACCCAACATCTTAGCAGAAAAAGGGAAATATGGGATAAAGGGGAACAAAGGAGAATAGGGGTAAAGTAGAATATGAAAAACTTAAACTAAACAACTAAAACAGCCCAACTAGACCCAAACTATCACTACCCACAACAGACTCCCAAAAACATCAAAGACAATACATTACAACACAATTGTACACAATCAACACTCAGACAGGATACAAGAACAATATTTTATTCACAAAATGACAAGAAATGGACCACACAGGAGACAAAAGCACAATTTAACCAGACAAAACTCTCAACACAGCCACACAGTCAAGAAGAATCACAGACTGCAAAGTGAAAGTGAAAGTCATCCCACTGTACATAATCTGTAAACAGGATATCCTATTACATCACTTCCTGCCTAAAATAGCGGCCGTTTTTATCGTTATGCGTCAAAAAAAATTGATGCATACAGTCTGGGCCTCATATTTTTCGATGCACAGGAGTAGTAATGAGCCTGCATCCATATATTTGGAAATAGTCTAACACTTAACCAATTTTCTGAGGTACAGTGTGGAAGAGTCAATGGTGTTTTCAGGGCATTATGCATTGTTTTTCGGGCATAAGTGTCATTTTTTTACGCTTGTGCGTCATTTGTTTACGCGGATGCGTCAAATTTCGGGGCGTTAACTGGGTTTGGGTCATTTTACCATTTTAATGTTATGTAACATTTGTGACACAAATGGGATAGGCTGATTGCACCCACTTTGGTCTTGACGGTGTATGGGCACATGTGAGACATCATACTACTGCGGACCATGATCCGCTACTTCATTAACAGGATTTTCGCTCTAGGCTGACGCACTAGATGGGCATATGTGTGGCCTACATATATTTATTGCACAAATTGGGCATGTTTGGCGTCAGGAGAGGATTGCAATGTGACGCACATAAGTACAATTCCTCAATGCCTATGGCTCAATGTGTGTGCATTGGCTATTAATGTAGTTGTTGACCCAGTGTGTGTGCATCACAAGATGCATTACTGCACATATGCTTGTCTGAATGTGAAGTCAATGTGTCCAAACCTCAGATGCAAGTCAGTGTGGAAATGAGAGAGGACATGTGTTAGTCATACATGTAGCAACATCAGTTGTGTGCACTTCCAAGATTTTGGGCAACATAGACACCACAAATGACAAAGCATGCACCAGATAGATGGCAGACGCTTGTTCATGTCAGTGGTCCTAAAGTTGCCCAACACATGTCCTGGGAATTTGGATACTGCTTCCTAGGCACTTGTTGGTGAACCCACCGTGAGTCAGGCACATGTACAGACTAAGTGGGTACCATGTTATTGACCCGGAAAGCCAAAGGTGAACCACAAATGTAATATGACACCACAATTTTGGTACGCATCTGAAATCAGTGTACAGTCTAATGTCAATACGTGAATGATCACAACGTATGGAGAGGTTTGGCTAATTGTCACCTTGCAAAATGTAAGCGTCTCACTGATGTTTAAATTAATCCATTGCATATGACTAAAGGTATGGGATGTCCAGGGTACATAGATGCTAATGTGTTACCACCACTGTCAAATTTAATCTGTGTATGGAACTATCATCTCACCCCCAGTGAAGACACAGGGACACCTGTATCACAAGTCACAATGCTAGGGAGTGCACACTTTACTGCAAATCCCAAAACATACTGCTGACAACCGGTCAGCAGGCAAACACTCCTTCAGCCAAGGAAATAACCCAATGCAGATGGTGAATCCTAGAAGCCTAGGAATCAACACAATAACACAAAAGAGCCACAGACAACACAAGACAAATACTGCCATGCAAAGTGATATGAATGGGGCAAGCTACGTCAGCATGATCCCAATTATTTTCTCTTTCAGCTGATCAGGGGTATGGGATACAGCCTTGGATTATGACACCATTTGGCAACCCAAGCACTGCAGCAGAGCGTGCCTACAATGAGGCACATAGGAGGACACGCACCATAATCGAGAGGACCTTTGGCATCCTCAAGTCGAGATTCAGGTGCCTTGACATCACTGGTGGCAGCCTCCTATATTCACCAGAAATGGTCTGTAAGATCATTTTAACATGTGCCATCCTGCACAACATTTGTATACGAAGGAACATTCCCCTATTAGAAACAGAGCCACAAATGCCTGAAGAGGAGGAAGAGGAGGATGCTGGCCTGCAACATGAGGGGGAACAACAAAACACAGCTGCTGGATTGCGGCGGCGCCAACATATTGTGAACAATTTATTTTAAAACAACTCACCATCACCACTGTAGCAACATATGTAAATAAACACGATAATAATCACCATATCATGGTCTGGCTAATCATTTTTGCTCACCTTTATCTCTAACTATCAGAATAAGAGTGTAGCCTCATGGAGCATTGCTGACATACCGATCAGGACACAGAAAATTCCAAAGCAATTGTGATGCGTATTATACAACAGTCACATACACACACACTGTAAATGAAATAAAGCCTGTACATTTCACCTTTGAAGGGCAATAGCAGAGGACCGCACCTATTTCACACATATATGTTGGCAACATGGTTCATCGCAGCATATGGCACACAACTAAGACACCATCAGTCAATAAGGGAAAAGAATGCCTCATACATGAGGCAGTGGATGTGCTATTGCATTGGTAACAGGAATATATGACCAGACCCTTGATAGCAGTAAGTCGTACTGCACCTATCTTTGCAAGGACTATCTGTGACTAGAGTTCCATATAAGCAGAACATAGACAGCAAAAGTGCCACACCTATGACAAGCATTGCGCACATGACATGCCATGTACATGTCAGCCCATGCCCTAACTCCTGACACACCCATGCTCCTGGTCTCATCCCACCTGTCTTAAGAGGTCCCTGGAATGGTAATATGTGTACCCAGATATTCCCTCCTCTACACACACACAGACTAAAAATAGTAATCCAGTGTGCTTCACCCTTTCGTATGGTATGCCATAGTCCTAGTACATCTGACTGCATGGACGTCAGGTCAAATAATGCACTGGCTTGTAGTTTCTAAACTCTGTTATCAGCTGTAGATT